>NC_053489.1:291375116-292866665 GCF_905171775.1 Rana temporaria | reverse complement strand
CGCCTGTGATGCTGAAGATGCTGAAGCTTAAGTGAGGAAAGGGTCACCAAGTACCTACCGCTTGCCATGACATGTTTAGCTTCTTCAGTGTCCTGTAATGGCTGACTTCTCTCAGGCTGTCTCTCCAGCCCACTCCACACTCGTCAGACACAGGCTTGATCATCAGGGAGGCACAGTTGGAGGTCCTCTGTGATCATTTCCTTGCTTCGCAATTAGCAACTGTTGACAGGCGTGGGAGCGCTGCTGATATCCATCCACTGGTACATGGGATTCCTTCACTGGCACATTGAGGATTGTTTAGCTTCACCAGATCACTATATGCAGTTTTTACTTGTGTGTCTACACTTCAAAATGCGAGTGCAATGATTTTATTGGGATTTTTGTATTCATATAAAGGATTTACTTCGCTATGATTGCACATTCTTTTCTATTTTTTGTCTATTTAGTCTGTCTGTTGCCTTGTTTATTATTACCAATTGCAAGGCCTTGAAACTAAACCTGTATATTATTTTGAATTCTTGTTTGGTGATTTGCCATGAAGAGTATTTGTCAGGTCACCTGCGGTCAGATGACAGATGCACACCGTTAGTGGACCCTACGGCTGACTGCTGCAGACGGAACACTGGGTGGCTAAGGAAGGCAGGTCACTGGAGCACTAACAGGGATCCCACAGGAAGCTAGAGCCTAAGATTCCCCAGGGCGTGGAGTCTAAGATCCAGCAGGTGTTCACCAGAGCCTCTAGTGGTGAGGATGGACTAGGCTGCAACTGGATCCAGGTCGCGACCCCCAGCTCACGCTTACAGGAGGCTATAGAGGATAGATGGGAAACAGCATTTCCGGATACAAGAGATAGTGAGGGGATAACCAAAGGTCGGGGCGACTAGCAGACAAGGATAAACAAAGGACACGCCAAAGGTCAAGGTCACAAGCAGACAGGGATAGTTGAAACAAGCCAAGATCGGTAAAACAGAGACAGACGTAAAACACGGCATGCAGGAACTCAAACACACAATAGCTTAGCAAACACTGTTGATCAACATGGCTGGCTTGCAGTGCACAGGTTAATATAGAGTTCCCTGATAGGGCCTGAGGTGGACCCATGCTAGAGGAGAGATTACTTAAGCAGGCAAGTGAGAGTGGCTGGCTCTAAAGTGAACACATGGAGGAGGTAAGCTGACAGACAAACATTACTGCATATCCATGACAGTAATGGGACATTTTTTGGTTGTCTATATATTTATTTCATTTCTTGTATTCTCTATACTTTTTTGCCTGTGGAAGCACAGGGGAAGTGGGTCTCTTGGTCACTGGAAAATGACCATCCCCTGTTTGGCAGTTACATTTTGAACTGTCTCTAATCTGACACAGAATTACTCTTTAAAGTGATACTAACAAACATGTTATACTTACCTGCTCTGTGCAGGGGTTTTGCACAGAGCAGCCCAGATCCTTCTCTTCTCGGGTCACTCTTTGGTGTTCCTGGCCTCTCTCTCGAGTTGAGTGCCCCCACAGCAAGCAGCTTGCTATGGGGGCACTCGAACCGAGCAGCAGCTCCCTGTGTCCTTTCAGACACGGAGCCGTGGCCAGGCCCCGTCCCGTTTTTCTCCTTATTGGCTCACTGACTTTGATTGACAGCAGTGGGTGCCAATGGCACCACGCTGCTGTCTCAGCCAATGAGAAGTGGAGTCCCGGATAGCAAAGTCTATCGTGCAACATCGCTGGATCTAGATGAACCACAGGTAAGTATTAGAGGGGCTGAGGGGGGCTGCTGCACACAGAAGGTTTTTTATCTTAATGCATCGTATGCATTAATCACTTCCAGACCTTAGGTGTTTTTCAGATTTGGTGTTTGCAAGACTAAAACAGTTTTTTCTGCTAGAAAATTACTTAAAACCCCCAAACATTATATATATATATTTTTTTTTCTAACACCCTAGAGAATAAAATAGTGGTCATTCCAATACTTTTTGTCACACCGTATTTGCGCAGCGGTCTTACAAGCGCACTTTTTTTTGGAAAAAAATCACTTTTTTGAATTAAAAAATAAGACAACAATAAATTTGGCCCAATTTTATATATTGTGAAAGATAATGTTACGCCGAGTAAAATGATACCCAACATGTCACGCTTAAAAATTGCGCCCGCTCGTGGCATGGCGTCAAACTTTTACCCTTAAAAATCTTGATAGGCGATGTTTAAAAAATTCTAGAGATTGCATTTTTTGAGCTACAGAGTAGGCCTAGGGCTAGAATTATTGCTCTCGCTCTAACGATCGCGGCGATACTTCACTTGTGTGATTTGAACACCGTTTTCATATGCGGGCGCTACTCGCGTATGCGTTCGCTTCTGTGCGCGAGCTCGTCGGGACGGGGCACTTTAAAAACATTTTTTTTTTGGTTTTCTTATTTATTTTTATTTATTTTATTACTTTTTACACTGAAAAAAAAATAAAAAAAAATTGATCACTTTTATTCCTATTATAAGGAATGTAAACATCCCTTGTAATAGAAAAAAGCATGACAGGTCCTCTTAAATATGAGATCTGGGGTCAAAAAGACCTCAGATCTCATATTTAGACTAAAATGCAAAAAAAAAAAAAAAAAAATTTGAAACTGTCATTTTTTCAAATGACAAAAAAAAAATTGTCTCTTTAAGAGGCTGGGCGGGACTGACCTTTTGACGTCACTTCCGCCCAGCAGAGCTATGGGGACGGGCGAAGGAGATTTTTCCTTCAGTCTCGTCCCTGCTCAGCTGCCGAACGGTCCCGATCTCCTCCGCCGCTACCGACGGCTACGGTAAGCGGCGGAGGGCCGCCATGATAACGGCGATCTCGCGGCGAATCCGCCGCGAAGACCGCCGTTATCGTTTACCAGACCGCGCACACTAAAGATCGATACCTCGGTTGTGGCAGCAGCTGCTGCCGTTACCGAGATATCAATCTTTAAAAATAGGACGTACATCGTCGTGCGCAGGTCTGGAAGTGGTTAAGATAAACAACCTTTTACCTTTACAACCACTTTAACTATGCATATTGAAATAGGTTAAAAGATTATTCTGCGATTCCATCTACAAACATCACAATCTTTCTTATTGTTCTACTGATTCTACATCTGATTCATTTTTTGCAATAACAGTTCGAATTCGAGAATCAAGAAAACATAGGGAATATAATTACTTATGACATCATCACTACTTGCTGTTATGTTGTATTTTGCTGTTATCTTATAGTTTATATTATGGAAGGTAGCACACTTGCACATAAGTCCATTCACCCCATTTTTCCATGACACTTTGATACAGCTTAGAGTGACAAAAAAGGGCTTTCTTGGATAGACAGCATCTGAATACAGTTGGCCAATGCTAATGCCAACCAAGGAAGTAGAAAACACTAAACCATGAACATAAGTGATGCAGTTAAGAAATCAATACACCCTAACAAGATATAGAATCAAATTATTGAAGACCAATTAGTCAACGGATAAAGAGGATAAAAGCTTTGTAAATGCAGATATTTTTTCACACAGGAAATTGAAAGATCGCATAGGGGTATTGCATAGTGCTAATACTTTATTGCACAAATGAAACTGGCTATACACTAGTAGGTTTTTTGAATGAAAATTCCTACAAAAATTTGTTGGAAAGTTCTCTGTACATTAAATGGTTTGACAAATGTCATTCAAAAGTAGTTACATTTTTTGTTTGCTTTTAACATTTGATTTTGGAACAAATAGACTTTACTGAACAAAAACCACATACAATGTTAAAAATCCATTAGTTTGAGAAACATCTCCCATCCCACTCCTTCAAATTTTCTCATTACTGCTGTCGAAAACATGTTCCTAAAAGAAAACATTATGAACAAAATTATACTAGTGTTTTGCCAGCTTTAGAGCATAGCACATGCATTGAAAGAAAGGGCGGAAAGGTGTCACAACACACGCCACACACCACCATGAAGTAACACCTACTCCTTGACCATGCCCACAAGTTCCCAACATGCATTGTGCGTTGTATGCCTCAATCCCTTTAAGATCACATAGAGCATTGCATTTTTCTTCTCAATACCTTCAAGATATCCCTCCTAATTTTCAAATGTCGGTAACTGTGGTTTTGTTTTTATACCCACTGACACCAATTATAGAACAGATTTTTGTACTTGCTTGCCGTAATGTAATGGACACAGTTACATACTTCTGACTACTGTACACTTCAATGTGCTTAAAAGGGGCTACAGTTTGTGCTCTTATTACACTGTGAATAGTTTCTACCTAACTTTGCTTCTTTCAATTTCTGACTATGCATTTCACATTATGGTTTGTCTGCTTTTATTATTACATATGATCCAGGATCAGAGGATCTCCCTCCCTTATACTCCCAGTACCAGCAGAGCAACCCCACCACCAAAATTGTCTGGAATTATCCCTGCTTAAGGTTGGCTAAAAACGAGTATATTTTCTTTTCATTCAGCCAGTGGGTTGATCAGAAAAAAAAAAACGATGAGATTCCTCCATCCATACACATGAGGTAGATGAAACAGATGCCCCCCACAGGGACATATTCTGACAGCAGCTGCTCTGCTGTCAGAATACACTGCTTAGCATCTGCAGCTGCTGATCAACAAATGTTTTTAACTTGTTTGTTCTAACAATCGACTTCTTTCAAATAGGGGTGGCCAAACACTTATTGACATTCGTATATGTGCACCAATATGCTGCAGTAAACAATAAAATAACAAACTAGTAGCATTGCTCAATAATATATAATTCAATCCACTGTGGTATAATACCCATGAGAAAAAAAAATGAAATAAAGTGACCAAAATACTGTCCTTAAAATCAGACATGAAAGTCCCTTATACCAAAGGATCACAAAGATCTCAACAATATATGTGCAACTTTCAAAGTTATTTTATTGTTTAGCGCAGCACATTGGTGCACATATTTTATATAGAAAGTTAATTAACTTCACATGCTACAGTTCTTTTTATATTATTATCACAAATGATTGGGGAACTAAGATTTTTGATTTAATTCTGATCCAAATTTGCCTGGGCTCTCCTGAACCAGCCAAATTTCGATTTGCCTATGGCCAGCTTATGTCCCCAATTAGTAGACGTATCTGCAGTGTTTGAACATTGTCATCAGAAGAAAGTGATGTCAAAGCCAAAATATTATAGTTGTCACTGAAACAGGAGGTGAAGGGAAATCATCCAGCAAGGACACGTATACTGGAGACAACCGTCTAAGGCCAGGCATGCATGGGTCAGATTCTGAATGCATTAATTTTTTAGAAAATCATAGCTAAGAAGTTTTGTTTAAATTTCGCACCATGAGTTAGCTGCAGCAACAGCCGTTTTTTTGTGTGGATATCGAATTTGAGTGCATGTTGGACATTTTTTAAGAAATTAACGAATTTCCAATAAATGATGGGGGAATTGTGCGAGAAATATAATCGAAAAAGAAATGCGCATGAGCTGTGACATGGCAAGAAAAGAAGATTCCCGACTATGAAAATTATTTTCTGTAGCAACATGAGGTGAAATTGAAGAATTTAAATCAATCATCGGATCACAACATGCACAAAATTTTAAAGAAAATTAATTCGGAATTGGACCCATGTATGGCGTACATAAGAGGTAGTTTATTTTTGTTATGTTACCAGGAATAGTAGTGAAGGGGTATTTCCACAAGAGAGGACATACAGACTGACAACATGAATATGATAGGAGTTTTGACCATCCCCTATTCTGTGCACTACAAAAAAATGTTTTTGGCTATAGATTCATTTTAATTCATTAGGTGTTTCTCAATTGTTATTGTTTTAGAAACCAGAATGGTGTAATAAACATGGAGTAAAATACATATAAACATAGGATGTAATTATAAAAAGAAAACATAGATTCTATTGAGTTATAGTAGTTAGTTGAGGCATTAGTGCTCTGATTATTCTCAGTGGATTGGTCTTGTTGGGGTGGTAATTCTCCATGTTTGATTAGAGTATACTGTGACAAAAAGCAGATAAATATAAAGTTGAACAATGTGAATGTAAAATGAGCTCAAACAAAACAAATGTACTTTTTGATTGTTTAAAGCCCTGTTAATTGTTTTCCATATTAGTTCCTTACAAATTAGAAACATGTTTTTGGCTTTGGAGAACCTCCAACATTGACAACATTCTGCTTTTTATGTGTTTTTATTATTATTTTGTTGTTATTTATGTGTTTTTTTTTTAGATTGTAGCATTTGCTGACAGTTTTAACATATAATTAGGCAACTGACATCATTGCTGTGTTATCCAGAGACAAAAAGCCTTCTCTGTAAACAAAGCCTGGTTGTCGTGGTGATCCTCATACCTCATTTGCTCAAGCATGAGGAAACTGTGCTTGTGTGACCATGAGGCGTATTACAAAGTACATATTAACTAGCCTAATAACGAATGTAGGTCCTTTATAAAGCAACAGTAGTTTATAGTGAAAAGGATGCATACTTCCAGAGTATGCATAATGCCATACATTTTAGAGTTGTCCGTTATAATATGCAGTGCTTATATTAGCTTGGCTCCCCTCTTTTCTGCTGGCATTTCCCATCTACTGACCATAGGGACTGCCAATGAAAGCGAA
Organism: Rana temporaria; assembly: GCF_905171775.1. Classification (NCBI taxonomy): domain Eukaryota; kingdom Metazoa; phylum Chordata; class Amphibia; order Anura; family Ranidae; genus Rana; species Rana temporaria. The sequence continues at coordinate 292,860,046 of NC_053489.1, read as the reverse complement.
TGGGTAAACAAATAGCTATTATATTGTCTCTAAAAGCATTTTAGTTATTAGTTCCTTTTTATGTTTCCAAAAGAAGCACTATCTAGTGTTGCACTTATTTGTAATGAATATACACCAACACAGTTTCATTTTATTTTGTAGGATAAAAGCAATAGTAAAATGCTTAGTAAATGTTGTCAGTAAATTCATAGAAATAAAAATATACAATATTAAAATTAATGTTTAGTAATTTTATAACTAATGTATTTATTTATTATTGTTACGTTTTAAAATAATTGATTTTAAGTAATGATTGTCTAGATTACATAAACAGTGGGGGGGGGGGGGAGCATAAGGAGAGGTAGAAGGAATTGGGAGAAGCAAGGCCATTTAAAAGAATATAAACTATGATTTATAAAACATTATGGGACTGGATAATTAAATAATACATTTCTGATTGTAGATGAAAAGGTTGACTGGGTTGATATCAATATGTTGATTATAATATGATGACTCCAAGAGAGTAAATATCCAGCATATAAAAAAGAATTACAAGGCACCATTGAGGTTGTATTTAAGTTGCCCAGTGTAATTCAGTTAGGAAAAACTGGTCATTCTTTCACAATTGTCTGTTTAACATTTCAGATTCCAAATTAGAGGTATCAAAGACAAAGATTTTCTAAATTATTTTTCTTGAATTTTTTTTAGTCATGTAGATATGAAATATTTCACATACATACTACATATCCTTCCATATAGCAAGCAGATGAAGCACTGGTCAGCCTTTAACGTTACTTTTCAACTGTCAACTTAAAGTACTATTTAAAGCGGAGCTCCACCCTCCCCCCTCCGGAGTCACATTTTAGGGGGGGGGGTGCAGAAACCTGTCTAAGACAGGTACTTGCACCCACTTTCGGCCATACAGTCTGTGGGTAGACTGTGGGCAGAACGTCAGTTCCGTCCCCCCTGTTGTGTTCTGGAAAACACACGGCTCCCAGAGCACAGCGGGGACCAGTGAGCATGGCGCAGTCGCAATGGCTTCACTTCCTGGTTCCCTCACCTGTTACCGACGTCGCTGGACTCCAGGACAGGTAAGTGTACTAATATTAAATGTCAGCAGCTGCAGTAATTGTAGCTGCAGGCTTTTAATATTTTTTTACAGCAGAGCTCCGCTTTAATTTTTTTGTTTATGTTATACTTACATGCTCTGTGTAGTGGTTTTGCATTGGTATAGGGGAACCCGAATTGAGCCGCTGCTTTTTGTGTCCATTCATACTCGGAGCCGCGTCTCGGCCCTGTCCTCTATCTCTCCTCATTGGCTCACTGGCTTTTATTGAGAGCAGCTTTTATTGACAGCAGCTGACTGATAGTCCAGGACAGCCAAGACTCTTGTGCAACATCACTGGATCGGAGGGAACTCAGGTAAGTATTAGGTGGGCTGAGGGGGGCTGCTGTGCACAGAAGATTTTTTGACTTTAGAACTACTTTAAGTGACTTTGTCACTTGAAAAAATAAAGCTGCTGGGAGGTGTGAAGTGCAGGTAACTAGAGGTCACTCTATGGCTGAACACTGGGTCATTCTAATTAGGCAAAGCTTCCAGGTCCGGCAGGATCCTCTGATGAAGTTACGTGGGCGGGAACATACGAGTCAAAACTAAGTGACAGGCATACCAGAAGGGACACGGGAGGATGAGCTTGCAGCTCGTAGACGTTTTGTTTATGTCAGTAATTGTTAAAAGTGAGTACATTACCAGCTGTTTTTATAAATAAATATCGTAAACGGTATCACACTATCAGAGATTTATCAGACCCTTAGGCCCGGATTCACAAAGCACTTGCACCGACGTATCTCGAGATACACCGTGTAAGTGCAAATATGCGCCGTCGTATCTGTGCGCCGTGCCCACAAAACTAAGATACTCCTAAAAATATGCTTCATCCGACCGACGTAACTTGCCTACGCCGGCGTAGAGTGGGCGCATATTTACGCTGGACGTATTTGGCGCTCCCATTGATTTTCTATTCACATATGCAAATGAGGGAGATACGCCGATTCATGAACGTATGTCCGTCGATGCAGTGCGCGTAAGTCATACGTCCGGTGTAAAGTTATGCCCCATAAAGGAGGTGTAACTCAGCAGCATCCATGCAAAGGGCTGCACCAGGGAACACAAGCCGTCGTATTTTACGTAGTTTACGTTGGACATGAATATGGCTGAGCGTAGGCAGTGATCCGACGTATCTTAGGCAGTTGTTCCGACGTGATTGTGAGCATGCGCACTGAGATGCGCCCACGGGACGGCGCATGCGCAGTTGGCGATACGTATCTGTCTGGCGCTCGACCCATCATTTGCATGGGGTCACGCCTCATTAGCATGGCTCACGCCCACTTCCACTTACGCCGAATTAAGCCTTGGAAACCCAGCGCAGATTTGGAAACACTGGCTTTGTAAATTCAGTGCTTGCCCCTCTGCGCTGCGTCGGCATACCGTAAAGGAGATACGCTACGGCGGCATAAATATGCGCCAGTGTCTGTGAATCCGGGCCTTAGTGTCTTTTTTTTTAACTTGCCACTATATTATTAATATTTATTTAATTTGCACTACATCTCTGATCTGAATACCCACATTGCTGTACTGTTATGAAGTTGTTGTTTATGCATGACTAGCACATATTTTTTTGCACTACCTATGGCGTGAACTTATTATTATTGTTTGTTCATTTGCACAGTTATCGAGAATTATATTTGTATAGTATATTTATGAGAAGCAATTTTGGATAAACCACATTTTTTTACAATCCTTTTACACCGTTTATGCTGTATTACACCTTTTTTTAAAGATATTTTTATTAGGTTTAAGACAAACCAGCAAACAGAAAAACATACAAAAAAAAACACACCAGACAACCTGGTCATAACGTTAGGCAATACACTCAAACATAGAAAAATAAACTGACATCAGTGCAAAATATAAAGTAGGCACAGTGGTAAGAGGCTCAGGTATAATACCTGGATATAGCAAAAGCGGAGGTCCAGACATTAGAGTAGTACAATCAGTGCTGGGAGAGGGTTAGCGGACTAGCCAACCATCTACCCCAAATTTTGTGGAAGGTTTTGTTCGGTCTCCGGAGTTCAGTAAGTTTAAAGTAAGTTTATACAGTGGGATAGCGTCATTAATAAGTTTTAACCAGAGGGATTTCAGAGAGGTCTGTGCGCCCTTCCAGGACAGTAAAATAGATTTTTTAACATAGAAAAAGAGTATACGGAGCAGTCTCTTAGCATGTGATGATAGGTGTAATTCGCCAAAAATGCCTAATAGGCAGTTCTTGGGGTGGATTATGTTTGGGAGGCCTAGCACCGATGAGATGAAAGCACCCACTTCTTTCCAGAAGTCCTGGACTACCGGGCATGTCCAGAAGCAGTGATAGGTTTTATACGTATCAGTAAATTCTGACCAGTCCTCGTCTACCAGGGAGATGTCCAGAGAGGTCCATTTTACCTGAGCTTTGTGAAACCTGGGGTTAAAGTCAGTCATTAGGGCTGCATAATAGGTGGAGACAAGTTTAGTGGGATCTGGCTGTCTGAGCAGTTTTTCCAATGGGGGCAGGTCAGTGGAATCATCCAGGGAGCCAAACTGGGCACGGATAGCGTGCCTGAGCTGGTATAATAAAATAGGTACGATCTTGGTAAATCGAAGTCTAAACGTAGTTGAGAAAAAGATTTAAAGCCCTGAGCATTGTACAGGTGGCATACATATTTAACCCCCTTGGAGTACCAGCAATTGGGATCAGGAAGGGAGTATAGTTCCTGCAGATTAGGGTTAAACCACAGGGGGTTGTTGGGAGATTTCAGCCTGGATACTTTAGTGACAATATAACGAAAAGAGGAAAGGGAAGTGGCAAGTAGGGAGGTTCTGGGGCGATCGGGGACCCGGCCTCTGTAGATAATATTATGTAGGGTTTCCTGAGAAGATACGATGGCTCCCTCCGTGGAGGTACAGGCATTGGCCGGAACCGGGCACAGCCAATCGTGGATGTGCACCAACTGGGATGCCAAATAATATAGAAAGAAGTTGGGAAATGCCAGGCCTGCCAAATGCGCTGGCAACCGTAGTGTTTCAAGTGCTACCTTGGGGGAGCCACCCTTCCACAGGAAAGTAGTACATATTCTGTATTACTCCTTTATTACATCATTATCTGACAGCGCAGCATCATCATTGCACTAGATAACATACCCTCTCTCTTTTGTTCTGCCACACATTTCTGTTGGCCCATCACTATGATAGGCTGTATCACTGGTCAGAAGGTTGGAGGGGCAAGCAAGCTCAGTCAGCACCTGAAAGTTACAAAGCTTTGTGAGAATTAGGGCAAAGGGTTAGTAATGAAAATTGCTGCTGTGTGTATGCATCTCTAAATGCATTTAAATTGACAGCCACTTTTATAGAAGCAACGTGTTTTATAAAAAATAAATGACTTATCAGAGCATTAACTAATCCTTTTTTTTTCAGCAAGCTGAGTCCATTAAGGTCAAAAGCAAGTTGCTGTGCTATTGTTTTGGATAATTAGAAGAGCTCTGGGAATTCTTTCTCATATAATAAATGTTTATTTGTAAAAAATAAATAAATGTGTATACAGTACAATCTTAGAGATACACTGGGGGTTGATTAACATAAACTGGAGAGTGCAACATTTGGGGCATGGTAGCCAATCAGCTTCTAACTTCAGCTTGTTCAATTGAGTTTTGAAAAAAAAAATAACTGAAAGGTGATTGGTTTCTATGCAGAGCTGCACCAGATTTTGCACTCTCAGATTTTAGGAAACTAACCCCACTGGGTGAGAAAGAATTCAAGAGGAGCAACTGAGAAAATTTGATTACTAGACCAGAGGTAAGGTAGAGGTCATGCCTAGTTTTGCAGTCAACGTGGTCAAAACAATTATCAAAAAGAAAGTGCTATGGTCAAGGGTCAGCAACACAAATGACAGGGTAACCCTAGGCGAAGATCAGGGTAACAATGAGTTTGAAGTCTTGTTAGGTTAACTTGGTAGAAATTAGTCAAAAATGTATACACATATTACAGAAAATATTGAAGACAACGAAAAAAATCATCTTTAATTCAATAAGAGCTAAAGTGAGTAAAGTTTGCTCCCTGGCATCCAGAAAGCTGAACTCCTAGCAGTTAAATAATGAGTTAAAAACATATTTAAAAACTTTAATTATGAACTGGTAGGGATTTTTAATAATGTACCACCATTTTGAAATTCTTAAACCATTGGCAGACAGTTCCACAAAAACTGTGGTGGCACCATTTCTCTGTTAGAAAACACAGTGGTGACATCTCCACCTGCAGAATATTGCCCGCACGAAGGAGCATCAACACATTGATAAGTCCTTCCATCAGCGGTTTCCTTGTCAGTAAGTGTGCATGCAGCAAAACTGCTTAGCTCCCTGTGTTTTGCTTTGTCAGGACAGATTTAGGTACTTATGCTAGCTATATCTAAAATGTGTATATTTACTTGAAAAGGAAAACATAATTGCATACAGACCCCTTACATTTGTTGCTAGCTTTTGGAGCAAGATCAGACTATTAATCAGACTATTAATGAGCATCATGGATTAGATTGACACCTCTCAAAACCGCACTTTTTTTTTACTGTCTTACAGTAAAAATGGCAGCTATAATCACTTGCTATTGGTAACAAAGTGATGCTTCTCTTTGTTGTGAATCAAGAGGCCTGTACAACGTGCAGAAGTGAAACCCAGTATGCAGTATGCAGTATAACAAACAACCAGATTTTAGCTTGTAAAAACTCTGATCAATAAAACATTTTTACTATGATTTACTGTGCTCAGCACATATGACAAACTGTAAGGTTGCGTACACACGATCGGTCCATCCGATGAGAACGGTCTGATGGATTTTTCCATCGGTTAACCGATGATGCTGACTGATAGTCAGTCGCGCCTACACACCATCGGTTAAAAAAACGATCGTGTCAGAACGCGGACACGTAAACCACATACGACGGCACTATAAAGGGGAAGTTCAAATCCAATGGCGCCACCCTTGGGGCTGCTTTAGCTGATTTTGTGTTAGTAAAAGATGTTTCGCGCTTTTTTGTCTGTTACAGCGTGATGAATGTGCTATCTCCATAACGAATGCTAGTTTTACCAGAACGAGCGCTCCCGTGCCCTAATTTAGTCTGAGCATGCGTGGATTTTTAACCGATGGTCGTGCCTACTAACGATCATTTTTTTCGGTTAGGAATCCATCGGTTAAATTTAAAACAAGTTGGCTTTTTTTTAACCGATGGTTAAATAACCGATGGCGCCCACACACGATCGGTTTGGACCGGTGAAAACGGTCCATCAGACTGTTCTCATCGGTTTAACCGATCGTGTGTACGCGGCCTAAGCCAGTACATGAGCCGCAGATTTCGTTCAGATTTGGACATCTGCTATACTTATCCTTTATACTGATTGTTCTTTTCTTTCTGCAGAATCACACATTTCATTGTGATTCCAGTAGTCACTTGCTTTTACTGTATGCGCTATAAAATAGATAATTCTGTAATGTAATTAGGGTTTTATTAGCCAGGAATATGATATAGTAAATGTGTGTTACCACTTACCTCTGCTGTTAGGAAAGAAAAAAGCAGCAGGCAGTTCTCAGTTGATAACTTACTTTTCTATGTTTGCTGAGCTGAAACTACCTACTAAGCCTGGGCTAACGGTGTGAAAATTATCTTAACCAGTCATCTCTAATCGTATGGTAAATTGCAAACAGAGTGCTAGAAATAAGTTAGCCGAAATTCAGGGCTACCTTTTTTTTTATTGGTAAAAGAAATTGTGACAAGCTATCTGAGATAAATGTGGAAAAGTTACATAACTTTTCCTGTGTCTAAAGTAGAACTATAGGCAAAACTTTTTTTTTTTTTTTTCATTTTGGATAGAGCAAGCGAGAGTTATAACCCGTCAGATAATTTTTTTGCCATTTTTTGCCCATTGCAGAGATTTTCCTTAACTTTATGTCCAATAACCAAACTGGAAGTGAGGGGAAATCCCTGCAAACTAAGGGAATTTCTTGGGACCCCCAGTTCACCAGAACTAGTGTCCCCATTGGACAATTTCCACTCTATTCCTTTTATGGGGACAACAGAAAAATTTGGATTTTCTTTTACTTTCACTTTCAGTAATGGTAAACAGGACAAATAGGGAGGGTGAATATCCTTATCAATTGGGGGGGGGGGGGGGGGGGGCACAGAGAGCAAAAACAGTAATCCCTCTGCATTCAAATAAAAGTTTTGCCTTTAGTTATACTTTAAACTATACAGTATATAATTCAACTTTATTTTTTTAAAACCTAAAAGTAAAGTTTAACCTAAGGTGAAAGTATGGGAAAAATAAAAATGACATGTATGGTGCAGGTTGTCACTAGCATTTTCTGAGTCCTACCAGTGACATAGTTACTGTATATTACCATCTGATCCTGCCAATCAGTCTGTTATTTTTTAACCTTGTTAGCAGATAAGGCTGTCTAGCAAATGTGGCATTTAGATTGAGACAAGCTATTACTGAGGAAGTTTTTTTTTACAATGGTCAACGTCTATTCATCTGTTTATTAGTTAAAATGCTTATCCCAAAAGATATATAGAACATTGCTGTAACTGCCTTAAAAGTGTAAGCTAGAGTTAGGCTGCAAATATTTTTTCACTTATAAGTCTAATCTACTAGTACATCTAACATTACCCTCCCCACAGGTTGACAGCATTGCTGTCCAAGGGTGGCTAAGTGGCTTCTCCGTTGATACAATAAAGTAGTGAGGGTAGTGAGGCTAAGGCAGTAGGGGTTTTACTGGCTGAATCACCAGGTAAAAAGCAAGGAATAAAGCTTGAAACAAGAAAACAAGTTTAGCCTACACATCTGAAGGCTGGTAAGCTTCTTAAACTCTCATTCCTGTACGGATCCTCTCCGTTCAACAGATTACACAATGTATAGATCACATTCACCTCTGTCTTCTCCCTATTTCTGCACTCATGACCTCTTGTTAACTCTCAAACCACATGCTGACATTACCTCCAGAACACTGGGGCATGTACACGCATAAAAATGTCACCCTCATCCTATTTCCCTCACCTTTCTGCTTCTCCTTATTTTTGGGGATATCTTGCCCAATCGTGGTCCTTAGCTATCTAACTTTAACTTCTACACCTGGAAATTTTCTCCCTTCCTTCCTATTTCTATTTCCCTACTTCCAAGAATCATTCTGTCCCGCTTCTCATGTGCCCTCTGGAGTGACCACTTCATCTGTAACAAGATCACCTCTTTCTATTACCTTTTCTTCTCCGAATCCCTTAAACTACTTGCTGTTTCCTGACTTCAGGAATCTGACTTTGCTTATCCAGCTGGTGTCCTCTACTGAACTCACTCTTTCAGACCCAGATTGTGAAAAGGAGATGGTAGTGGAATTCTTCTATCCCCACTGTGCACCTTTTAAGTTCTTCCTACACCTCCCTCATTATGCCTCTCCTCTTTTGAAGCTCAGTGTATTCATATTTTTTCCTTGTTTCTATTAGGTTTGATGTAATTTATTGACCAACTAAATCGGTATCATGCTTCCTTAACATCCTCTCTGCCTGGCTACCCTACTTTTTCTCCTCTGAAATAACCATTCTAGGTCCCTGTTAATGGTAAAATTTGGCTACTTCTAAACTTCTCAACCTAACCGCAACTTTGACCTAATACAATTCACATGCACTCCTACTCACTCTGACAACAACACTCTTGACCTTGTATTCTACTGCCTCTGGACAACTTGCAACCTCTTCAACACCCCTTTCTCTCTGCCATTAACACTCTCTCATCCAGTCCTCATCAAATCTACATTTAACTCTCTACTTCGTACCCTACTGCCACCACCCATTAGCTCATTCACTGCCTAGGACTTTGCCATCTATTTCAAAAGGAAGATAGATGAAATTTGTGATGATATTGCCAATGTACAGTCATCTCTACTAGTTAACATACTATGTCTACTGTCACATGCAACACTTCTCTCTTGACACTGTCGCCACAAAGAAAGTTGCTAAACTTTCCTCTGATGCCCATCACAACACCTGCCTTTGGACCCTATTCCAACATAACTTCTTTAGTCACCCTCTTTCTCACATATTCAACCACTCCCTCTCTACTGGCTTCCTCCCCACCTCTAAAAATGGCCATTGCTGCATCCCTCTAATGGTGCGAAATTTGAACGTAAATTCTTAGTTAAAATTTGTTCAGAATTCAAACTTCATAATGGCCGGCTTAAGACTTTTTGCTTTGCATTCACAGTGTCTTCATTTAAGTGAACATTATTATGATACTTTGTCTTTCACAGTGCCCAGACTAAACAGATGAGCACTTTACATTCATCTAACTTAGTAATGACATTAAAGTACAAAAGTGTCATGCAGGCATAGTTAAGTAAAAAGAAACAGAAATCTATTAAAAAAAAATATTTTATTAAAGAATGCCAAAACGGCCCGGATTATACATCGAATACTTTAGTTTTACATATTAGCAGTGAATGGAATACTTTGAACATGTAAGCAAATAACAGGGACACCCACCCTTTTCCACTGTAGCACCAACAACAAGTTTACACCAAAGTAAACTAGGTAATCAAAAAGATCTGAAAAAAAAGTCACTCTGGACAAAGTATAAAAAAATGTTAAAGATTTGCTAAAGCTGTTACACATGAATGGCTTTGTCATAAAAGTAGAGGAAGAAAAATACTAAAGTAATAACATTAACATCCAAAATGCCATAGATGGCATAATTTCTATATTTCCATTTCTTAGAAAAATGTGAAGTCAAACGTTTAGCTGTCTCTAGTGCATTGTTCAGGCCCTGAAGGGATTAATATTACACATCAGGCTCTGGTAGAGAAAAATGAATTTGTTAAGCACTCCTGGCAGGATTCCAACTCATGCAGCAAACGTTTTCATTCACAGCAGCCAAAAAGGTGGGAAACAATGTTTACTTTAGTTTTAGGTCTTGGCTGTATAAACTGTACGTTAGGTACATTAATTAGCACCAGTGTACATCAAATTAATGCATTGTACTTTTACTAGCAATGGTAAATAAAGTATTTTAAGATTTGTTCCAAGGAAAATAAACAGAGTGCATTTGTCAAAGGCAATTATCCATTTAACCCACTAATTACTCGTTTTTGCAAAGTCAACACAAGTAGAACTGCTAAACTTTGGATGGGATGTAGAGATTTTTTCTTAGATTTTGTTTTCACTTAGATTTGCTTTTTCTAATAGGAAACTTATCAGATAGCCCACGATTGTGAAAATTCTTATGATTTGCACCCCAGACATTATTTGTCTATTTTGCTTGGATGTGCTATGCGTTTGATGTTTGGAAACCCTTTACAACCCAGTAAAGGGTTGTTCATAATTCTACTAGGCATACTTTTTTTACATGCTAAATTCTGCATGCTACCAATTAGTTGCAGTGTGGTAAAAAAAAAAGAAAAAAAAGCTCACTTGCTGTTGCAGTTTACGTAAAAAAATGCACGTTACATAGATTTCAATGGTAATGTGCCTAAACTGTGCCTAAAAGCACAATGTGCAGACAATGCATGGATGTAAACAAGGACTAGATATTAAAGGATACTGGAAGAAAATAGAACATAAACTCAGCTCCTTGATCATTTGTCAAAGCCAGTGAATATAAGGAAGTGCAATCTTCCTTAAAGCAGACCTTCAGTAATTTCTATCTATTAAATATATCTAGTAATTTTTCATGTATTAAATCTTCTACCCTTGTTGTTTTAACTTTGAATAGTACATTTTTTTTACTGCCAGTAAATACCTTATGCAGCCCACTTCCTGTTTCTTTTCTGGTAAACAGCCTAGGCTTATAACAACATGCACAGCTCTCTCCCTTACTCTTGTGAGAGTTTGCTAAGAAGGGAGGGGGGGGTGAATCATAAGAGGGCCAATGAGAGCTGCAGGGCTGCAGAGCTGGCTCTGTGTGTCTGTGAAAATCCAGGCAGTGAACAGGGAGCAGCTTCAGCTGCCCACAGTTAAAATGGTTGCAGCCAGACTCAGTGGAGGGAGATTTGTGCAGCATATTTGGCAAGTACAGAATCACAGTATGTATATAACAATATGCAAAGTGGTTGGAGGGAAGCTTCAGAATGGCAAAGATGTTTTTATTACAATTTATGTGCGCAGACTGCAGTTCCTCTTTAATTCAATACAGTCTTGTTGCAAAACAGTATCCACAAGTGCAGCAGACACTAATGCTATATATGTATATATATATATATATATATATATATATATATATATATATATATATATATATATATATATATATATATATATATATATATATAGATATATATACAGTACAGACCAAAAGTTTGGACACACCTTCTCATTCAAAGAGTTTTCTTTATTTTCATGACTATGAAAATTGTAGATTTACACTGAAGGCATCAAAACTATGAATTAACACATGTGGAATTATACATAACAAAAAAGTGTGAAACAACTGAAAATATATTTCATATTCTAGGTTCTTCCTTTTGCAGCAGACACATCTCTAGAACTGTTAAGAGGAGACTGTGTGAATCAGGCCTTCATGGTAGAATATCTGCTAGGAAACCACTGCTAAAGAAAGGCAACAAGCAGAAGAGACTTGTTTGGGCTAAAGAACACAAGGAATGGACATTAGACCAGTGGAAATCTGTGCTTTGTTCTGATGAGTCCAAACTTGAGATCTTTGGTTCCAACCCCTGTGTCTTTGTGCGACGCAGAAAAGGTGAACAGATGGACTTTACATGCCTGGTTCCCACCGTGAAGCATGGAGGAGGAGGTGTGATGGTGTGGGGGTGCTTTGCTTGTGACACTGTTGGGGATTTATTTAAAATTGAAGGCATACTGAACCAGCATGGCTACCACAGCATCTTGCAGCGGCATGCTATTCCATCTGGTTTGCGTTTAGTTGGACCATCATTTATTTTTCAACAGGACAATGACCCCCAAACACACCTCCAGGCTGTGTAAGGGCTATTTGACCAAGAAGGAGAGTGATGGGGTGCTGCGCCAGGTGACTACCTCTTGTAGCTCATCAAGAGAATGCCAAGAGTGTGCCAAGCAGTAATCAAAGCAAAAGGTGGCTACTTTGAAGAACCTAGAATATGAAATATATTTTCAGTTGTTTCACACTTTTTTGTTATGTATAATTCCACATGTGTTAATTCATAGTTTTGATGCCTTCAGTGTGAATCTACAATTTTCATAGTCATGAAAATAAAGAAAACTCTTTGAATGAGAAGGTGTGTCCAAACTTTTGGTCTGTACTGTATATATATATATATATATATATATATATATATATATATATATATATATATATATATATATATACTGTACTAGAGCTGCATGAATAATCATTAAAAAAATCATTATTGCGATTCATCCACCCTCAAAAACGTAATACAACATTTTTCCCATTCATGTTAAATAAATGCAGAACCGAACAGACCTGTAAAAAAAATAAAAAAAAAATAAACTCAGCAGGCAAATGATTATCAACAGCAATAAAGAGAAACAAGGGCCCAGATTCTCAAAGGACTTACGACGGCGCATCGCCATGTACTGCGTCGTAAGTCCTAATCTGACCCGTCGTATCTATGCAACTGATTCTTAGAATCAGTTACACATAGATATCCATTAGATCCGACAGGCGTAGGTCTCTTACGCCGTCGGATCTAAACTGCATTTTTTTTTGACCGCTAGGTGGCGCTTCCGTCGAATTCCGCGTCGAGTTTGCAAATTAGCTAGATACGCGAATTCCCGAACGTACGCGCGGCCGACGCAGTAAAGTTACGATGTTTATGTTAGGCTTTTCCCGGCGTAACGTTGCCCCTGCTATATAAAGGCGCAGCCACAGACGTCCTTGCGACATCATTTGGAGCAATGCACACTGGGATATTTTACGGATGGCGCATGCGTTCGGCACGGGGACGAGCTTGATTTAAATGATACACGCCCCCTACCCGCCGAATTTGAATTCCGCCGGCCGATTTACGCTACGCCGCCGCAACTTACGGAGCAAGTGCTTTGAGAATACAGCACTTGCCCGTGAAAGTTACAGAGGCGTAACGTAAATCAGATACGTTACGCCCGCACAATTTTGCGCGGCTGTACGTGAATCTGCCCCTATATATCTCTCAGTTCTTTTAGCTCAAAGGAATGAACTTCCGTCTGTAAATGAGGTCAGTTTAACCATTTAAAGACTTTGGCCCAGATTCTCATAGATGGGCGTAAAACTGTGCGGGCGTAACGTAAACATCGTAACTTCACTGCGTCGACCGCACGTACGTTCGGGAATTTGCGTATTTAGCTAATTTGCATACTCGACGGGGAAAACGACGGAGGCGACACCTAGCAGCAAAAAAAAAATTGCATTTAAGATCCGACAGCGTAAGAGCCTTACGCCTGTCAGATCTAATGGATATCTATGCGTAACTGATTGTAAGAATCAGTCGCATAGATACGACGGCCCAGATTAGGACTTACATTGCATTGCGCCGTCGTAAGCCCTTTGAGAATCTGGGCCTAAACCTTTTTTGACACTTGTTGCTTACAAGGTAAAATCTGTATTTTTTCCTAGAAAATTACTTATATATTTATTTATATATAAATATTTATTTATATTTATTTTTAGCAGAGACCCTAGAGAAAAAATGGAGATCGTTGCAATATTTTATGTCATACTGTATTTGCGCAGCTGTCTTTCAAAAGCAATTTTTTAGGAAATGTTATACTTTAATGAATTAAAAAAAACGAAACCGTAAAGTTAGCCCAATTTTTTTGTATAATGTGAACGATGATGTTACACAGAGGATCGTAATCTTTATTCTAAGGAAAAAAATTGAGATTCTCATTTTATCCAGAATCGTGCAGCTCTATACTGTACATATATATATTATTAATCCCAGTGTCTAAAAGGCCTAATTGCACCACTCAGTGCTCAGAAAAAATGAAGTTCCAAAAAAAATCATATATAGAACACATATATAATGTATATGATGTATATAACACAAGTCTTTGTACATAAAAGCAGCCGCTAAATAAAATAGAAATATACATATAAGTAAAAAAAGTCCTTAGTCCTTATAGACAAAGTTCCAATACTCAAAGCAGCACTCCAATCAAATAAATAAAGTATGACCAGCATTTACATAAACGGATGAGAAATTGGTTGTATGTTGATAAATGATGAGACAGTTTAATTGATAGGTAAAGGATTATACTTAATTATTGATAGGCATATACCATCCCTCAGAGGCCACACCACACTGGAACACACTCCCCAAGGGGTTTACACTCACTGAAGGGATGTCATTTAAAAGCGACCGCATTTCATACTGATTGGTGATAACACAGTTTGATTATTCATTGATTATTCAACTAAATGCCTGTTACGACTTATGTTGTGCAAGGGAGGTTTTAAGGAGGTGGTCATCTTGAATAAACTTTTAAAACGGTATCATGCTATGTGGAGCCTTTTTTTCCATGACTAAACCATCCTGGGTGATGAGCTGTTTGAGATAACCGGACCAAACTGGAGACACCTGTTATGATCAAGGCTTTTAAATGGCATCACTTCGGTGAGTGTAAACCGCTAGGGGAGTGTGTTTCACGCAGTGTGGACTCTGGTGGATGGTGTATGCCTATCAGTCACCCGCTGCACAACAATTCTCACAACAATGTTTTGCAGATCTATATAGTATGTTAAAGTGTACCTGGCAGTGCAATGCAAGGTACATAAATATTGTTTGCCTTGCATATATTGCCTTCTTATAGTAGATTCAAAACTTATAGGTAAGAAAAAAAGTTCAACTTTACCTTACCCTGTCTTCAGGGGCGGACTGACCATTGAGTCACTCGGGCACTGCCCGAGGGCCCCATGCCACTAGGGGGCCCCATCAGGGTTGCCAAGCTCAGTAAAACCAGGGACAGTATGTAAAAATCTATGTTTTTTTTAGATCTATCCCTGATATGTCCGAAACTGACATGCTTTTAATGTGAATATCCCAAGATTTTAGCTGCCCGCCTCTGGACTGCCTCCTGGCGTGGTGGCCATCTGTAAGCCAGAGGGGCCCCATAATCTTCTATTGCCCGGGGGCCCCATGAGTTGTCAGTCCGCCCCTGCCTGTCTTATACTTGAGATGTCTAAGCAATGTTGATGTCATGCTTCTTCCATGTAGATTTTGGGAAATACAGAGTGACTCAAATCTCACAGGAAGAGGTACTTGAAACTGGCTGGAGTGTCTTGTTGTGAGATTTGGGCTTCTCTGCATTCTTGCTGGAAGTATGGTGAAGTCACATCCAGCAATGCAGAAGACAGGGGTAAAGTAAGTATAAATATAACTTTTGTTCATTACAGGTAAGTTTGGGACCTACTAACAGCAAATGATTTATACAGGCCGACAATATTTGCAATCCTTGCAATGCAATGCAAGGACCACTTTAATTTGGTAATGCATCATCTCACACTTGCCTTCAAATATACCTGTGACCAGGCTTCATACATTTAAGTAATTGCATATGGTGGACAAGCAGTAAGTTATTTTTAAAACACGTTATCACTGACCTCTACAGCTGCAGGAACTGTGGAGCAAGTTATCCTGCAATATTACAATAGAAGCACTAAAGTCTTTATCAAAGCATCTCAGCCTCACTTCCAGCCTTCTGACAGGAAATGAGGGGAATCTCTCCAATTGGAACACAACAATAAAAGCCTGAAAGAGGCTCACAACAAAACCCATTCCCCCTTCCATTAGGGTGACCACGTGTCCCGGCTTGCCCGGGACAGTCCCTCATTTTGCAGGTCTGTCCCGGGCACATTCATTCCAGGACAATACAGTGTCCCGGAATGAAACTGACACAGACACCCCCGGGCCAATCTGATGCCCCCAAAAAAGGCCGCCACATCACCACTTTACTCACTGATAGTACTTGTCCTGGCCGGGAATGCCTGGAGGAGCACAATCCCACCCCGTGGGTGTGATTGGAGAAATCATAAATCCCGCCTCTTGTGTCTGCGCTGTGATTCGTTACAGCACAGCTGATTTTTGGGAAGGGAGGGTGTCCCTGAATGGTAGTTTGGAAATGTGGTCACCCTACCTTCCATCCAGCTGGATATAGAAACCTGTTTTCAGGACTGAAGACAGTGTATATCAGAAAATGTACATATATTTCACCAAATAACCCTTTTTGTGTAATTGTCAGGTCGTGGCTCATCTCTTTCTCTCTTGAAAGTATGTTGACTTGTTTCTTAAAACTCTATTTTCTGTAGAATGTTGACTGTGTCGGAAATATGAAACGTGAATATGCCCTGGTTTGCTTGTATCTTGTCAACAAAAGCTAGTTTCAGCATGTGTACAAATTTGTGTGTAGACTAATTTATAACTGTGTTAGTCAGTGAGCGCTGGTGCCTCTCACAAAATCTCTTCCAAACATATTGCTTTTTTTTTGAAGATTTAATAATACATTTAGTAAAGGAACATAGCAGGAAATTTGATGTCTTTAGTATGCAGTAGACAGTTCACATTATCGACTTAATCTTATTTCCTAGTTGTCATCTTATATCAGCTTTCACTAGTACTTGTACCGTTTACTGATTACAAAGTACATCATTCATAAAGAAAGGTCAGTCTTAAATGTAATATTTTTTCTTTTTCCTAAGCCATTTTGTGGGCCAAAAAACAATCAAGATAGTATATCAGATAGAAGTTAAATATAGTATTTCATGCATGGTTTTAGAAAGGTAGAACTTTCGGTTTTTGTTGTTATTAGGTATTTTTGATCACTGTTTTTCACTTTAAAGGAGAAGGAGAACCCCTTACTTTTTTTAGATAGCTATTTGAATGAATACAGCCTGTCCCTGCTCCAAACAGCAGCCTCTCCCTACACTGACGAAAAGTATATGAATGGATTACACACCTATATACTAGCGCAAGTAGCACACCTATACCAATCCTTAAAAGGACTTTTGTGGACCTTTAGATAGCTATTTGAAATAATACAGCCGGTCCCTGCTCCAAACGCCCAGAGGCGATTCAGTTTGCATGTGTTGCGCTTTACAAGTTTCTCACTCACTCACTCAAACACAGCACCCTTTCCCTACACTGACAAAAAGCAGAATGTAAGATGTCTGCCAGATAAGGTCTATTTATAAGGTAGGGGGTCCATGTGCTGAAATGTCTAAATTGGCTGTCCTGCACCACCTGATGGATGTGTCATAGGTCAAAGTTCTTACCCATGTAACATTGCGGACCGCCGCGAACATCGGCAGATGTCCAACGTTTTGGCGGACCGCGAACGACAAATGTTCACCGCGAAACGACCGCCTGGCGAACCGGCAGGCCATCTCTACTGGTCAGCCCATTATATTTACATTCCACTTCTCCAATGGCTAAAGATGTTTTTTTAGTTGCAAATTTACAGTTTGCTTCATTATATGAAATATTTAGTTTTGTGTTCTTAGTCAGACTTGAACAGGCATATCATGCTGTTTCCCGCTGTTGGAAATATATTAAAGGTTTAAAGTTAATAGACTTCATACCTACATAAATCTGTTTTATACTGCCAAGCAGTGTTGAACTGGAGTATGCAAGGGCTATCAGTAAATATATTTGTAAGGTGCCATACTCAAAGACCTCTAAATAAGGTTCTCTGTGGGTGTCCTTGAATTCATATTGCTTGGGGCAGAATGTAGGATCTGAATGACTATATACATTAGTACTTGGCAAAGATTTGGCTATAAGAAAATCCTTCCTATTCTGATAGTTAATCCTTCTTTTCTCAAATCACAATGGCTATCCCTTGGCAATGAAACTTTATTTTCTAAATGTTTATACTTGCTATACTTAAAAATTGGAACAAGGCTACTACAAAAATTTTATATTAGTGTTTTTTTAAACTAAACAAGGCTCATACTTTTTACCTTTTATAAAATTTCAGTCTTAAGGCTAAATAGCTGTGCCTAGTATTAAAGGGCCAAATCTTCAAAGGAGATACGCAGGCGGAACTGCTGTTCAGCCTGCGTATCCCTGTGGCTATCTTTGGAAACGATCCTCAGAAGGATTTTTCCAAAGATAGTCAGAAGATCCGACATCTGTAATAGACTTACACTGTCGGATCTTAGGATGCAGTACCGTATGTGCCGCTTTGCGTATGCAAATGAGTACTTAAGCAGATCCACAAAGCTTTTTAGCTTTGTGTTTTCTGCGTAAGTTACGTTTTGCATACGTAAAATTAGGGATGCTTTTACAAGGCCTAAACTGTTTAGACCTTGTAAAAACAAACCTTTTTTTCGATCGCCGCGTTTTTTTTTAAATTTAGATTTTTTTTTCCCGGCGCGTATTTTTTTTTTTACCCGACGCAACTTTATTGTCCCGTCGCGATCCACAAAGCCCGGTGTAAAGTACGTTCGCGCGATGCACGTCGGGAAAAATGACGTCACACGCATGCGCCGAACGTCCGGCGCGGGAGCGTGCCTCATTTGAATAGGAATCGCTCCCTCGAGCAGACGACCGCCTTGCGACGGAGGCACTTAGGTTACACGGCGTGTAATTTCTAGGTAAGTGCTTTGTGGATCGGGCACTTAGGTAGAAATTTAACGCCTGTGTAACTTAACTGCTGAAAGTTAAGTTAGGCAGCTTTTTTGAGAATTTGGCCCAAAGTGCCTATAAAAGCTTGCATCTTTTTTTCCCATTTGGGTTGAGTAAATATACCATTAAAATGTTTGGTATATTTATTTGTTTGATAAGTGTTAAATAAAACCTACTGCTCTCTGTCCATCCTGCAATATTATCAGTTTGCATATTTTCTAGATTTCTTTGGGGAGCACAGAACACCTCTCCACATGTTATGTAGAAGAAGAGGAGGGTGGGGGTTGTTCTGTGGTTCTAAACACTTGCTAGGTAAAAATTCTTACTTCTTCATAGATGCAATACAGTGAGTGAGCATTGTCAACATAGTCCTTACCATTACTGATGGGGGGCCATATTCTGAGTAAAGTTACGATGGAGTATCTCAGGATACTCCATCGTATCTCTCTTTTTTGGCCAGTGTATCTATGCGAGTGATTCTTAGAATCATTTTCGCATAGATACGCTGAAGATCCGACATGTGTAAGTCACTTACACTGTTGGATCTTAAATGTAATTACTCCGCCGGCCGCTAGGTGGCGTTTACGTTCAGGTCTCATGTGTTTATGCAAATGAGCCTGATACGCCGATTCCCGAACAAATTTGCGTCGCGTAAACGTTGCTTACGTCGTTTGCGTAGGCGTAAGGTTACCCCTGCTATATGAGGGGTAACCTTATGCCAGTCCCACGTAGGCCATGTTAAGTATGGCGTCGGGTCCGCGTCGTGTTTTCCCGTCGGGTACGTCGTTTTACTAAGTCATTCTTGAATACGACTTTACGTCAATGACGCACACGTCGGCGTAATTGACGTTTTACGCCGAGAACTGGAGCATGCGCACTGGGCTATTTTAAGCCCGGCGCATTCGCAGTTCGTTAGAATCGGGGGCGCGCTTAATTTAAATAGAAGCCGCCCCCTTGGATATACGCGGGGATACGCCGGGACAATTATACTCCGCCGCCCCAAACTATGGAGCAAGTGTTTGGGGAATACAGCACTTGCTCCTGTAGGTTGGGGCGGCGGAGTGTAAATGGCTTACGCGCCGCCCGCCTACTTTATTTAAGAATATGGCCCGGGGTCCTTATATTTACTCTGACTGTATTTACAAATCTGTACACCCATAATTCCTTTTAAAATGGTAGTAACCCACATTTAAATAGAAAAAATTGGTCCCCCCTGCAGGGTAACGTCATAATGCGCTAGTATGCACTGCATACTAGAAAATTATGACAGACTTACCTAAAAAACTGATCCCTTCAGTTTCATCCTTTATAAAAAAAAAGGAGGTAAAGTGGCTTAGACAGAAGGTTGTAAAAGTGTACTGTCCCAGAGATACTTCATAGAAAAGATACCAGCAGCAAGATGGTAGTCTAATGTTTACAGGTAAATGAGTCCAAGTTGTGCAGATATAAACTAGGCAGGTTTGTTTTCTATAATAAACATTGCATGTAGTATATCAGATACAATTTATTAGAGGTAGGACAGTTCATTAGGTGATCAAATAGGCCATAATGCATCACTTTTATATTTTTGTGGACAGCAAAAAGTGCCAAGAAATCAAACCAGAAAGCCCCCCATTTCATACCCATACACCCCTGTGGGACAATGTGATTGGGCAAAGCCTTGCCCAATCAGGGCGCAGAATGCACTGTGCAGTGCTCAGTGTAATGCAGGGTGTTCGTTAGGGCGGACACCCTGCAAATTCGGGCATTCGATGAACGGCCAAACAGGCAAATGTTTGGCCCTAACTCATGCCGGGCCTATCCATTTGCCTATCCCTAATCCGTTCGTCCATCACCATTTCTGCCGCCACTTCAAAGGGGGGCAAATTAATGCAGGCATCCTAGATTTTGAGTCACTGGAGTTAAAAAAAATTCAGCTCCCCAGAACATCACCATCTGCTATAATCACATGCTCGACACCTACTACTTTCATATGGCACCACCACTACCTCTCCTTTAAAACTTCCTTGTCATTTCTTTTACTCCCAAACTTTTACTCCATGTAGCTATGCTTGTTGTGCTCTATCTACAGGTATAACGAAATAAATAGGGAAGAGAATAATTATGTGAATTTGCTACTCTGGGGCAACCAAGACCAGGATTAATGATTATAGTGGGAGTTGCAGTGCAAAGAGCTTCCACAAAGTGTGGTCCAGACTGCTGGGGTGGGCGTGGTTATAGTGTAGCTCTTTTTCCCTGAAGCTTCTGATGGCAGCTGATGCTCGTTAAACACTGCCACACACCCCTTTCTATTTCAGGACTTCTTCCTCCTCAAGGGATGCCCTACTCTTACCACCCAAGTGCAGTCTGATACATCATCTATAAACTGCTCATTGGGGCCCAGCTTTCAGAAAGAACCAGCTGCTGCCCCTTTAAAGGTAAGCGCTGCTGCATGGCTGCTGTCCTCTACCTTGGAGGCATTGGAATAGGTCTTAATATGGATAGAGGCTTCATACAAACATCCCACAGTGAGGCTGTGCATTATTATTAGTTTATCACAGCCATTTAAATTGTTTATAGGAACAAGACAGGGATGCCTGATTTCACCCCTGTTATTTATGCTATTATTAGAACCCCTGTTAGCTACTCTCCTGGCTACAATCCTGTTAGCTAAATCAGATTGTCAGCTGACATCACAGAGCCAGTCTAAGCTCTGCAGGGATCTCCATAATGTTGGGACCCACCCAGATGCCTGACTTGCAGTTGTCTCAGTCACTTAGAGTGCCACTGAGAGCCTAATGCCCGATACACACGATCCGATTATCCGTTTATTTTTTTTTGTATGCTAATCTCACGTCCAATCTGATGAGTTTACTAAAGTCACGAAAATTCTCATACGGCAGAATAAAAAATCAGGAGTGATGTCATGTGTTGTAATGCATTTGTATTGCATTTTCAAACTACAGCTGTACTGATTAAACGAAAATCGTACGATCTGGCATCGTACGAAAAAAAAATCTGTGCATGTCCGATAGAATAAAATTGGATGAACTGTCCTGATCGGCTCTCAGAAGCTCTGTACCAACGATCCGATTATCGTACAATCGTTTCAAAAGCGGCATTTTTCGTACGATTTTCGGATCGTGTGTACGGGGCTTAAGACTGTTGCTCCTGCCCCTCCTCGAGCCCAGTGCTTCAGTGAGCGATGGAGGGGCTGATTGACCTTCCATTTGATGGAATGTTGGTATTCTGACCATCACTGTAAGTCACAATAACAAGCTAAGTGCTGTGTAAAGCTATAATTTTCTGCCACATCCCCAAACATAAATACAGAAGATTTGGAAAACAAACCCCATTGGGACTTTAAAGGCAGAATATGAAGTAAAAAGTATGTGCAATTAAATAAAATATGCAAAACTTTATTGACATCCATAAAAAAGTGATCCAAAGGGTCGCAATATAAACACAATAAAAACAGATATACTGTCAGTCTACATGTGGAAATGCAAACTACATGCCATCACTGTATGGGGCAGCATCCTACCCACTGGTCACAAATGTAAGACGCATGTTTTCTACTGACCCCTGATTAATTGGTTTTAGCAGGCTGGAAAATTATTTCAAGGGTTCCTCTGGCATAAAAGGTTGAGAATGGCTGATGTAGAAAATATCAGCAGTGGCAGGCTCCGTATTTATTTTATGACATGTGTCTTTGTCTTTGTTCTTGCTCACTCTTGATACACATCCATCTATATAGCTTTATACGTTGGGGATCTGTTTAAAAATTTGAAGGACATGCCCAATTACTTTAAAGAATACCATAGTGTTTATTTTGGCGCACTAATGTAGAATAATTTTGTTTGTCAAGATGCTAAATAAAAGTCTATTTATTTGTGTTGAAAGAAATTGTTTGGTAAATGTCAACCAGCATAATTCAAAGTGCAGCATCTTACTCAGGCAACAAGTGACAACAGGTAAGATACAGCATGAGTCACTACACTTACAGTAACACAATCTATATCCAAGATTAAAAAGAAAGGTTTGGCAAAGATTAAATTCATGTTACAGAATAAGATATGTCAGTAGACAGTGCCACCTATTTTTTAGTTAGTCCTCCAGTGGAGCAATTGTATGGAAACGTCACCATGCTGCCATCATATCAAATCACATCCCTCTATTTTGATAAGGCAAAGCAACAATTGTAAAACATTTTTATAGCCCAATTGAACCCTCTGTATTTATTACTGTACTGGAGTTAGGCTGCATATATAATAAATAGAACTGCACGATTCTGGCTAAAATGAGAATCACAATTCTTTTGCTTAGAATAAAGATCAAGATTTTCACTCCATAACATCATCTTTCACATTATATAAATAATTGGGCTAACGTTACTGTTTAGTTTTTTATTTTATTAATTGAAGTGTATTTTTTCCTAATAAATTGCATTTGAAAGACCGCTGCACACACACAGTGTGACATAAATCATTGCAACAACTGCCATTTTATACTCTAGGGTCTCTGCTAAAAAAAAATATATAATGTTTGGGGGTTCTAAGTAATTTTTTAGCAGAAAATACTGATTTTAACTTGTAAGCAGCAAGTGTCAGAAAACGGCTTAGTCTTTTTTTTTTTTTTATAAATTATTTATTTTATGTTTTTCTTTTGTTTCCACAAAGAAATGGATACAGCATTATATACAGGTACATCCATATATCACATCATCTAATTACTAACAATCTTTACTTCAACTACACATTTGTTATCCACATCCAGATAACCCATGTCATGTGTTTTGTTCACCATTTACATTTCCTGTGTATCCTAATATAGCCATACCATTTCTACCCTGAGCTTTACCTTAGCCAAGATAAAATCCTGGTTGTCCTCCCACCAACCCCGTTTAGTTCAAATCAAGAAAAAAGAAAGAAAGAAAAAGAAATAGTGAGAAAGAAGAAAAAAGAAAAGAAAAAAAAAGTCTTTAAAGAGGTTGTAAAGCTTAATTTTTTTTTTTAAATAACAAACATATCATACCTACTGTAACTAGGGGGCTGGGGGCGTCATTGCCAGGTGTTTTTTCACCTTACTTCATAGGACCTTTACAACCCCTTTAAAGCAGAGTTCCACCCTAAAATGGAACTTCCACTTTAAGACAAGATTAAAACTGTTTTTTTTTTGCTAGAAAATTACTTAAAACCCCCAAACATTATATATATTTTTTTCTAACACCATAGAGAATAAAATGGCAGTCATTGCAATACTTTTTGTCACACCGTATTTGCGCAGCAGTCTTACAAGCGCACTTTTTTTGGAAAAAATTCACATGTTGTCATTTGAAAAAATGACAACAAGAAAATGTCACTTTAAGAAGCATGGGTGGAAGTGATGTTTTGACGTCGCTTCCGCCCTGCTATGCTATGGAGACGGGTGGGGGCCATCTTGCCCTCACTTGTATCCCAGCCGAGCAGGGGACAGGACCCGATCGACGGGAGAGCGGAGGGAGGGGGGGACCCTCTCCCGCCGCCAATAACGGTGATCTTGCGGCGAATCTGCTGCAGAGACCACCGTTATCGTTTACAGGACCGCTCACTGAAAAGATGGATATCTTGGTTGTGGCAGCAGCTGCTGCCGTTACCAAGATATCCATCTTTAAAGTACCGACGTATATGTACATGAGCGGGTCCTTAAGTGGTTAAGGACTTCTGACCACCTGACATGCCATGTTTGGCATGTAATTTTTTTTGGGGGGAGCGGGTACCTGGTTTTGACAGGTACCCAGCTCCCACTTCCTCTCGAACCGCCACAGCGCCCGAGTGGAAGTTCTCCTCTCACTCTCCCTCCCTGCAATCTTCTGGGACATGTCACAGGATCCAGAAGATTGCCTGGGCCTTCAGGACGTGCGACTCGCGCATGTGCAGTGCGCACTCTGCTGTGAAGCCACAAGCTCTCACAGTCGGGTGCCCACGCTAGTGACGTCTGCATGGGGGAGAGGCGGGGGAAAGAACCAAGGCATGGGGCGGCCGCATCGCTGGGCAGTGGGACAGGTGAGTGTGTGTTTATGTAGCTGCTGACTTTTAATAAACACAGAAACGGCTGGAACTCTTTAAGTAGTTAAACTGACCTCATTTACAGACCAACGTTCATCCCTTTAATCTAAAAGAAACAAATGATACACTGATGCACTTGTTACTTAGAATTGTGGAAATGTCGGATTAAGATCGTGAGAGGGGTTGAATTGAGATTGCAATTTATTAACGATTAATCGCGCAGCTCTAATATATAGCAATAAATATGCTGTAATTTTACATTATTTTTGTAGTTGCTAAGTCCTGCAGCAAGTGTTAAATACCTTGTGCTGGCAGCAGCTTTTTTCTCCAACAGTCCAACGCACCTCCATGCACACTGCTCCAATTGGTAGTTCAGCAGCAGCTTTGGGGGCCTAGAGAAAGCATCCTGTTGCTGATCCTGAAGTACCTGCGTTAAGAAAGTGATTATACAATTATCGTATATGTGAGGAATTTCTCAGCAGTAAGAAAGTTAGGAAGCAGACACTGACACGTTATTTGAATATTTAGCCTCCAATTACTATTTTTTTTTTTTTCTTTTGTTTGTGCTTCTGTAAAAATAAGTATTAAAAAGCAGACAGTGGCGTTATGTGATAAAAGTCATATATTGCCATGGAATTTTAATTATATGTTACTACTAGATTGTTTCCTACTTTTCCTAGCCACTGTGATGGTAACAGAAAACCGCACTACACACTGCTCAAACAAACTACGTGTGCTATAAGGTGGCCGTTTTTTATGACCCGCTTAGCCGGTTTTTCTTCAGCTTGGATTTACGCCAATTAAGTGTTTGTGTCTGATTAAAGTTTATTCTTCATGCGTAAAATGTATGGAAAAGGAGAACCAGTTTCTTGGTAGGCAACTTCTAATGAGGATTGACAGTAGTAATTGTTTCTGTATGTTCAGTGACTGCTGCAAAACTGTTCATGCATGCTGCTTATGTTGTTTGATGAATGTTTGTAAATGTACATGTGGATTAGGTGTGATTACTAGGTATAGCTTTGGATAAAAGGCAATATTAAGTCGTTGACTACATTCTTCACAACTGCCAAAGATCCCAGAAGTTTTACCGTAAAAAAAAAAAAAATGTGTTGTCCCTGCATTTTGAAGTAACTGTTGTGCATTTTTTCATGAATATGATTGATTTTGAGCTGTTTATGCTGCTAGCTGCAATCTATATATAATCTTCTAGTGTTAGTATTGACATTATGGTAAAATGATTTGTCTTACTGTTCTGATTATGACTCACATCCTCAGGAGAATATTGCCGTTAAAGATTAGGGATACAAAATCAATGTTGCTGTGAAACCAAACTGCTGTTCCTTCACAACATTTATAACTAGAGATGAGCAAACTTTAAAAAATCTGCTGCAATTCCCTATAGTGCGAACCATGGCAGTTTGATTTAAGTCTTGATCCAACACAATCCAGTTGTCATCTCTGTGTTGCAAAACCCATTTTTTTTTAATGTCTTTGGAACCCGGTCCAAAAGTGTGACTTGTATTTTAATAACACTTTTATTCAACAGTTATTGCTGTTATTGCATAGAATAGCACACTAGCATACACTCTTCTTCAGCACTCCCCATGCTTTAAAGTATATTGTTACTTATATTGTTTTTTATTTATTTTTTTAGTGCAGGGTGGAAGGATAAGAACTGTTAGTTTTTATGCTGTCTGATACTCTGCTAGAGAGATTTTCCCTTACTCATTGTCCCCGGAATAATCTTTTTTCCTGAGCAGGAAGTGAAGGAAACGCAGCAACATAGACAGAAGTAAAAATTATTTTTTCAGTTAAAATAGAACTATAGGCAAAACTTTTTTTGAATAGAGTAGGGAAGGGTTATAACCCCTGTCAGCTTTCTTTGCGCCATTAGTGTCCCATTGGGGAGATTTCCCTTAACTTCCTGTCCCATAGCCAAACAGGAAGTGAGAGGAAATTTCTGCAAATTAAGAGAATTCTTTGGGGACCCCCAGATCCACAGAACTAGTGTCCCCATAGGAAGATTTCCCATCTATTATGTTTCTGGGGACAACCCAAAATTGGGTTATTTCACTTTCACTTTCAATGATAATGGAAACAGGACAAATAAAGAGGGCAAATTTCCTTAACAGGGACACAGACAGCAATAAAAACTGACAAGCATTCTAATCCCTCTCCACTCTATTCAAAGCTAAAAAAAAGTCTCCCATTAATTATACTTTAAAGTGGAGCTCCACCCAAAAGGGGAAGCTCCCTGCTTGTCCCCCCCCCCCCCGCTGACATATTTGGCACCTTTCGGGGAGAGCAGGTACCTGTTTTTGACAGGTACCCATCCCCACTTCCAGGAGACCTCACTGCGACAAGGTCCCTCAGAAGATCACCCCCCTCCTTCTTCCTCCGCCACTGGGCCATTCAGACATGCGCAGTAGGGAACTGCAGGGCTCCCTTACAAGGCAGTGGCAGCATCTGAGAGCTGATTGAAAAATCGGCTGGGGTGGGACCCCTGGGCAGGTAACTTTCCTAATATTAAAAGTCAACAGCTACAGTATTTTTGGAGGGGGGGGGACTTGAGCCCCACTTTAAGTAGGAAACTGCTGGTACTCCAGCACCCTCCCATTATTCATTGTCTGGCCACTAGTAACTGGACGCAGCAGTGGAAAAAAACCCTCCCCCAAATCAATGGGTGTTGTCTACTGTGCATGCCTATTACATGCCTATTACAATGTAATGACATGCGGTGGGAGAAAGAGTCTTTACCCCCACAAGGTGTAACTACTGATATAAACATGCCTCAGTCTGCACACAAATGGTCAGTTCCTCCAGTCAGAGTGAAGCAGAAGGTTCCCTTTAATTTAGCCCTTACTAACAGTGCATATCTACCTTTATCTTGCTTCTCTACTGGTCAGTTTAGTCATTGGAAGTAAAAAAAAATGCCTGAGTTATAGCTTACACCAGGGTAGAAACTTCCCATGTGACATTTTTGATTAGCCCAAGGCTGTCACTTGGAGTTAGGCTACTTTCACACTAAAAGCACCTGGCGTTAGCGGTAAAGTTTTAGCTGCTAGTTTTAGCTGCGTTTTGCTGTCGTTTTAGCAGCGCATTTCGGCCACTAGTGGAGCACTTTTAATCCCTGCTAGCGGCTGAAGAAAGGGTCAAAAGTGCCGTGTTGCAGCGCTGCCGAAGCGCTATGTAGGCACGTCGGCAGCGCTGCCCATTCATTTCAATGGACAGAGCGTTTTGGGAGCGGTGTATACCACAGAGTACGTGGATTTTGGTTGGATGTCCTTAACTTATGAATCTCTAGAATTGGTTTTGTTATATTTATATATGGAAGGATGAACCATAAATGGACTTGGGCATATTATTAATAGGGTTAAAGGGGTTGTAAAGAAATTTTTTTTCCCCCCTAAATAGCTTCCTTTACCTTAGTGCAGTCCTCCTTCACTTACCTCATCCTTCCATTTTGCTTTTAAATGTCCTTTTTTCTTCTGTAACTCCACACAGTAATGCAAGGCTTTCTCCCTGGTGTGGGGGGAGGGGGCGAGTCAGGACACTCTCTACTTTGCAGATAGAGAAAGTAGCTGTGTGTTAGTGGGCGTCCTGACACTCCTGCTCGCCCCCTCAAGAGGCTTTCTCCACACCAGGGAGAAAGCCTTGCATTACTGTGTGGAGTTACAGACCGAAGAACAGGAAGTGAGGATTTTTCAGAAGAAATAAGGACATTTAAAAGCAAAATCAAAGGATGAGGTAAGTGCACTAAGGTAAAGGAAGCTATTTAGGGAAAAATTTTTCCTTTACAACCCCTTTAAGGCTGTAGTAACTTTAAATTTTAAATATTGGGTATGTTATTATGTCATGTACTTATGATATAATGATTGTAAAAATACTTTATAACTCCTTTATAAGTCCTGTTTACCAAGAATGAAGGCTGATATTTCACTGTTATTGTCCAATTTTGCTATGTGAAGTGTAAATCCAACTGTTTTGCTTATTTATAAAGGTACTTTGGAAAAATGCTATGCACATTTCTGGCATTTATAATAAAATGAATGAATAAATGAAAAACTTATATAGCGCGGCACATGCGAACTAAATCGCCTCTGGGTGCTCGTTTACCCAGCAGAATTTACCCTGCACATAAATTGTAGCGATTTATGAAAACTCTCTGTTTCTGGTTTTCATTTCCCTAAAAATGTTTGCCACCCCGCACCTGTTGTAATATTTTTTTTTCCAGCAAACAGAAGATACCATGAGGACAATACACAAAAATGTAATCAAATTGTTAGCAGTGTTCTGATTGGCTGCACTCTGGAATGGATGTGCTGCTAGCAGTTAAAGAGGAACTGTAGTCTGCTCACATAATTTGTAATAAAAACATCTTTGCCATTCTGAAGCTTCCCCATAACCACTTTGTATATTATTTTATATATACTGTGATTCTGTACTTGCCAAATATGCTGCAGAAATCTCCCTCCACTCAGTCTGGCCGCAACCATTTTGACTGTGGGCAGCTGAAGCTGCTTCCTGTTCACTGCCTAGATTTAAACACAGACACACAGAGGCACACCTCCAGCTCTGCAGCTCTCATTGGCCGTCGTATGACTCATCCCCTCTCCCTTCCTGGCAAATTCTCATGAGCGTGAGAGAGAGAGAGAGAGAGAGAGAGAGAGAGCTATGCATGATGTCATAAGCCTAGTCTTTTTACCAGACAAGAAATAGGAATGGGCCGTATAAGGTATTTACTGGCAGAAAAAAATGTTTTACTATTTAAAGTTAAAACAACAATGGCAGAAGATTTAATAGATGGAAAGTTGAGAAAACGACTGAAGGTCCGCTTAAAATCTCTCATAATTAAGAGATCAAAAATGTCTAAACAACAACCTATCATGAAAGTGTTATTTTATATTTTTGGTACATTTAGACTTCATGCACACTAGCTTTTTTTAAGCTCCTAGAAGCTGTTATTAGCATAGGCCCGGATTCACAAAGCACTTACGCCAACGTATCTCGAGATACACCGCGTAAGTGTAAGTATGCGCCGTCGTATCTATGCGCCGTGCCCATAAACTGAGATACGCCTGAAAATAGGCTTCATCCGACCAACGTAACTTTCCTACGCCGGCGTATCGTGGGCGCATATTTACGCTGGGCGCATTTGCCGCTCCCATTGATTTTCTATGCACATATGCAAATGAGGGAGATACGCCGATTCACAAACGTACTTGAGCCCGGCGCATAATATACGCGGTTTGCGTAAGTCGTACGTCCGGCGTAAAGTTATTCCCCATATAGGAGGCGCAACTCATGCAAAGGTATGGACCAGGGAACACAAACCGTCGTATCTTTTGTCGTTTACGTTGTACGTAAATAGGGCTGGGCGTTAGGTTACGTTCACGTCGTAGGCAGGGATCCGTCGTATCTTAGGGTGTAGTTCCGACGTGATTCTGAGCATGCGCACAGGGATGCAGCCATGGGACGGCAAATGCGTCTTTCATTTTAAGTACATCTATGGCGCTTGCCCCATCATTTGCATGGGGTCACGCCTCAATAGCATGGCTCGAGGCCCACTTCCACCTACGCTGGCTTACGCCGAGGAAACCCAGCGTATCTTTAAGAGCGAGTGGGAGCAAGTGCTTGGTGAATCCAGTGCTTGCCTCTGTGCGCTGCGTCGGCGTAGCGTATATTAGATACGCTACGCCCGCATCAATATGCGCCGATGTATGTGAATCCGGGCCATAGTAGATAATAGTGTTTATTAGCATTTTAAGCTATTCCTATTAGCTTCAGCATCTGGGAGCAAAAAAAAGAAACATTTTTGTAAAGTTTTCTGGAGTATTTTTCCCAGCAGAAAAAAAACACTAAATGTTCCTTAACTCCCCTAACTGCTTCTAAATGCTACTAAAATGCTCCTATTTTTTAGGCTTTTTTTATGTACTGCAAAAACTCTAACAAAATGCAAACGCTCCTAAATCGGGGGCCTCAAACTGGCAGTCCTCCAGCTGTTGCAAAACTACAAGTCCCATAAGTCATTGCAAGCATGACTTCCACAGGCAGAGGCATGATGGGCATGATGTAGTATCGCAACAGCTGGAGGGCCGCCAGTTTGAGACCCCTGTCCTAAATGCTTATAAGAGTTTTTATAAGCTACTAAAATGCTACTAGAAGCTGGCACAAAAATGCTATTATCAGCATTTTTCATCAAACGTCTTTTTCTAGCTTTGTTTTTGAGCTTATTAAAAATGCTAGTGTGCATGGAGCATTAGCAAGTTTTATTTTGCGTTTCCCCATCATTTATTCTTAATTTGTTTGCGCTTCACTTCAAAATTCTAGCTTTCAATGCAATCTTTCAGCAACAGAAAAAAAGAAGAAAATTCAAATATAAATATTTCCCAAATACTTTATAAATTTGGTCCTCAAAGATACCCTGCATTCCATAATGTGAAACACATGTTTCATGTATAAGAAGTTTTGATATTTCTACTAGTTTAAATATGTTTTATCTTCATTCAATCATAAGTACTGCTGATTCTTATAAAAACAAATAAAAATCTGATTCTTTAAAAAGAATATTATGTTGTCCCATTGCACTGATCAGTTTTGACTAGAATTTAAGGTCAAGTATTGTGCTAGAAAATTTCTTTTGTGATCAGATTCATTTATAATAAAAATCCTACCTCTAATTCCTTTTGCCTCTGCGTTACTCTCAAGAAGATACATATAGGCTTTTTGTCTTGGAAACAAAAAAAGTCTTAGAAAATTCCAATTAATTAGCATGCCTTGAACTATTGAAAAGGGTGGACTGAAAAGAGAAATGCCTTACTCTTTGTGAAAAGTGTAAAACATGGTTAACAATGCAGTTTTCAAATATTTGGGGCTGTTTGTATAGTTTTCCCATGACTGGTTTTCCTGTGACTTGACTAGATGAGAGTGGAACAAGAGCGAGGCTTTATTTGAAACGTGAATGTGACCAAGCTTCAGACTATTCTAAGAAGCAAAATAAGGTGTAAAAATATTTAATGGATATTAGTGAAATCTGAGTTCCTGAAACAATTTGGAAATGGTGATTTTTAGAATTTTCACATTACACTTAATGAAAATGTAGCTATTAAAGAAACGATTATACATAGATATGGTGGAAGATATGTTAGGTTAAAAAGGCCTTTAAAGAAGTTATATTCCCTGTAGTCTATCCTCATCTCAGTAACATTTTTTAGAGAAACGTGCAGAGGGATGCAGTTGTTGTAGCAAGCGTTCAGCAAAGGTAGTGCGGTCAGCACCCTCACCCCCCTCAGCCCCCTCAGGGAGGTCCAAAATGCACAGATTGTTCCTTCTATTGCAATTTTCGGCATCTTCAGCCCGAGCCTCCAATGCCTTAACTTTAGTTTTAAGGGTATGTAAATCAGCCCCATGGTCACGTACTGTATCTTCAGTCTGGGAGACGCTCTGACCCACCTCAGTCATCCAGCCACAGAAAGTATCAAAGTCCATCCTGATGAATTCCACATTGGCCTGTATGTGATCCACCTTATCAGTCAGGGGAGTGATCGCCTGCATGACCACTTTAAAATCAGCCGCCATAGCAGGCAGCCATTCAGGATCCTTGGCCTGGTTCTCCATTCGGGCTGGATTCTTAAGCGAGGCCGCGGCCTTACCCGCGATGTTCGGTGCTGCGGCCTTGCAACAAGACTTTGGCTGCAATCTCCATCTGTGCATACCCCGGAGGTGCTTTCGAGGTAGGGGGGACACAGGCACGTTGTTGGGGTCGGGTCTGCATCCGATAAAAGCTGGATACAGAGTCGGTCTATGGGAGTTCAGACACTACATGTCTGCTCTCAGCGCCATTCCAAACATGCCGCCTAGTCTATTCTCATCTCACATAGCCAAAGGATTTTTTTTCTAATTCCTCTAAACTAGATTGGGCATTTGCAGCAAACAATTGCTAGGGTAAAGTTATTTCTTTAGTAAATCAACCCCAGTACTTCTAATATCTACAGTACTAATGAGATTTGAGATGGTTTGGATAATTAGACTATCTCTGTAGACTTAAGCCAGCCATAGATGGATTGAAATTTGGCCAATTTAGCAGTGACTGGCCAAATTTCAATCCATCTATGGGCAGGCTGATTGTACAGAAGTCGATCTCTCAATTGACTTCTGTACAACCAGCCTGTTGGAAAATGTTTGCTCGTACAGCTTGCTATAGCCAGCGGTACTGATGAGTATATTCTGTCGGTAGGGAAGCCTTCCCACTGTTAGAATACAATAGCCCTGTGGGAGGGGCTCCCCAATCCACAATGAATGTGTGGATGGAGGAATTGATTCAATTTCTTTCATTCAACTCACTGGTTGAACAAAAGAGTGAATCATGTATTGCCAGCCTCAACATTATCAACACAAGTTCTCAACATTTTCACGCCAACTGTAGGGAAATAAAGCTGTTGGCAGGGTTGCAAATTTTCTTGTACTATATTGTAGTGTGGCTTAACAGTGAACAGAGCATTGTTTGTGCTTATATTTAATTAAATCAAATCGCATATAAAAGTCCACATAATGGAACACAGACCACAGGAATACAAAATGGACTCATATTTGTTATTGGTACTATACTAGGTACTTTTTGCTTTGTTCCTTGTAAAGTTTTATTGGGCAAGCCTCTTCATATTCATGGCCAGCTGTAGATAAAGACATACTGTAGTAGTATATGAATGCTGTAGTAATGTTTTTAAAGATCATCAGCTTTCAAAACATCTTCACCATTAAAGGGTAACTAAAGGCAAAAACAAAAATAAGTATTAAAACTATACAGCGCTATTTTTATGTGTATCAACTACTTACTCCTATTATATATTGGCCGAAAAGTGCCTCTATTACAGCGTTAAAATTTGTAGCGCTTTACCCCCCTCCGCCCCAGTGTGAAAGTAGCCTAAGGCACAATTGTGGTTTGGCTTCAGCAGCTGGTTTAAACAACAGGGCTCAGGTGTATATACACACCTTTTCCAAAAAAAGATGTTTTTTAATACAGCTAACCAGTCATGTTGTGGCTGAATTTGTTTTCTTTTTTCCGGCTAAGAATATTTTCAGCAAGTACAGAAAACACCTATTGATCTTGCCACAAATACAGTGCCATTATCACTTACTTTGAGCTGACCTGGAAGCATACAATAATGTTATCTTCCTTTTGTAAACTACTAATATCCGTCCCCCATGTAAAGGAGTTAGGCAAAGGCAGACATGTCCAGCCTGCTTGACAGGCATGGCTCCCTCTATAGATTTTTAAAATGAACATAGCCAACCAGACACAGGAGTGTTATTCTTAGAATTACTATATAAAAAGAAAAAGCATCAAAAAAATGAATGTATCTACCACATTTAACCTCTTGCCGACTGGGCCATAGCCAAATGACAGCTACAGTGAGGGTGTCTAATTCTGGGAGGGCGTACTATGATATCCTCCCGAACTCGCACTTCCCATGTGCCCCCTGGGGTGTGCACACGGATGTGTCCGTGATCGTGGTAACGGGCCGATGACAGCGTCGCTCCGTCCAATGACGGAGCGATCACTTGTCAACAAACCGGCGCATATCCAGTTTAGCTCTCTCTCCTCTTCTCACATGTGATTGGTACAGCGTGTAAGGAGAGGAGGGAGCCGGTGCATCAGCGTGAGTGGGATATATCTGAAGTGCCCACAGTGCTGATCTGTGCCCATTAATGTCTCATACATGCCTCATCCATGCCCATCCATGGCAATCCGTGCCTCACACATGCTCATCCGTGCCTCATACATGTCCATCCATGCCTCATACATGCCCACCCGTACACCATCCTTACCTCAAACATGCCCATCCATGCCTCATCTGTGCCTCATACATGCCCATCCATGCCTTACCCATGCCTCATACATGCCTATCCATGCCTCATCTGTTCCCATCCGTGCCTCATACATGCCCATCCATGCCTCATCCATACCTTATACATGCCCACCTGTGCCTCATCCATTACTCATCTGTGCCTCATACTTGCCCATCGTGCCTCATCCATGCCTCATACATGCCCATCCATGCCTCATCTGTGCCTTATCCATGCCTATCTGTGCCCATCCATGCAGATCTGTGCCTCATACATGCCTCATACAGGTCTCATGCATGCCCATCTGTGCATCATGCATTCCCATCCGTGCCTCATACATGCTGATCCATGCCCCATACATGCTCATCCGTGCCTCATCCATGACCATCCATGCCCATTTGTGCCTCATCTGTGCCCATCCCTACCCACCCATGCCCATCTGTGCCTCATACATGCCCATCCATGCCTCATCAATGCCTCATACATGCCCATCCGTGCATCATACATGCCTCATACATTCCCATTCATGCCTCATCCAAGCCTCATACATGCCCATCCGTGCCTTCCATGCTTCATCTGTAACTCATCCATTCCCAACCATGCCTCATCCGTGCCTCATACATTCCCATCCATGCCTCATTCATGCCCATCAGTGCCTCATCCAAGTCTCATCAGTGCTCATCTGTGCCACATCAGTGCTCATTCGTGCAACATTCATGCCACATCAGTGCTCATTCATGCAACATCCATGCCACATCAGTGCTCATTCTGACGGTGCTCCCTGCATGTTGGGCCTCTGTATGTGGCCAGGCTGTGGAAAATTCTCACACATGTGGTATCGCCATGTAATTTTTGCTATGTATATGCTATGTGTTAGTAATATCTTATAAATGGACAACTTTGTGGAAACAAACAGCGTTTTCATTTTCTTTCCACATTTTCCAAAAACTTGTGGGAAAAAATGACATGTTCAAAAGACTCATTATGCCTCCAAGATTATGTGTGTGGTATCGCCAAACTCAGGAGGAGTAGCAGAATGTGTTTTGGGGTGTAATTACAAGTATGCATATGCCATAGACAATAGTGGGAGGGTTGGGATTCTAGCGGTGCCTATATCAAAGGACTATACAAAGTTTATATAAAAATATTAATTTTATTACACAAAACAACACAAAGTAGAGGGTTCAATAAAACGTAAGATAAAAACGAATGGCAAAGCATAATACAGTTAGTACTATTGATCACTGGTATCCATGTAATGAAAGGGATCAGTGCTTGATGTCATATCCCAACAGCTGGGGAGCAGGGGTGAACACTGCAATTATGTGTTGGCAAAAAAAGAGTGTAGCTATATGCATGCTGAACTGACCTACCTTTGATTGACGGTTTGAAGTTGCCTCTCCTGCAGTGGCGGCTGGTGAAGTTTTAGGATGGGGGGTGCCAGACCACACCCTTCCCTTTTGACTCTTCCCACTTTTCATAAGCCACACCCCTTATATAATCCACCCACTCCTTCCCCTGTATTCCACTTGCTTCCACCCATAGTGTCAGGAGTATACAGCTCAGCATCAAAGGACAGAGTATATAGCTCAGCATCAAAGGACGGAGTAAATAGCTCAGCATCACAGATCATGGTATATAGCGCAGCCTCACAGATCATGGTATATAGCGCAGACTCGCAGATCATGGTATATAGCGCAGACTCGCAGATCATGGTATATAGCGCAGACTCACAGATCAGCGCAAGCAAACTGAAAAATTACACTGTTAGTATTAAAGGACTCTAAATAGGCATTTATCAGGTTATTATGTGTCATTACTGTCTGCATTCTGCACATTGTAAATCGCACATGTCTGCATTGTGAACATTGTAAATCACACGTCTCCATTGTGAACATTGTAAATCGCACATGTTTGCATTGTAAACATTGTAAATCGTACATGTCTGCATTCTGCACATTGTAAATCGCACATGTCTGCATTCTGCACATTGTAAATCGCACATGTCTGCATTCTGCACCCTGAAAAAAGGCTCTGCCATTGTTTGTAAAAGTCACACGACAACCTGCCCTCATCTGGCTGTGGAGGAACTGGAAGGCTCAGCATGTCCTGCCAGCCATGAGCTATACCAGGGTATGCTGGGACTTGTAGTTTCCCAGCGGCTGGATCGTGCTGTAGCTGTCCATAAGCCAAGATCGATTTTGGGAACCCCTTTACTATTTCTTACTGTTGCTGACAACCAACAAGGGGCATCAATCTAGAACATCGCTATACACACACCAATATCTACACTGTGCAATCCTCATCGCCATATACACCCCAATATCCACACAACAGATATCTGCTACACATTGGAATTCTGCAATGACTGATAAGAGATAATATTGCAACATCCAGAGCCCAGAGAAGCAGCTGGGACCCCCTAGAGAAGAAGACAGGATCCCGTGAAAAAGAAGTTGAGACCCCTCCAGTGCCTGCTCACCTTTCCCCGGAAGCAACTGCAACATCATCGCTCATAAATCCAACGCGGGGAGCAGATAGGGGGGTCACTTCCACTGTTCTTTATTTTTTAAATCCTGGCATGACCGAGGCACAGTGGGGGCACCAGAGACCGAGAGACGCACACAGTGTGCAAAGCTCCACTCGGGCCGTGCGTTCCACCGGCGTCACTTCTGGTTTATCACTGGCACAGATAGCGGAAGTGATGCCGTAACTCAAATGCAAAGCACCATCCTAGTCATAGGGCGGTGCGGTGCCAATCAAACAACAGGGGGCAGGCACAGCACAAACAATATGAATGGAAGCAATACGGTGCAATCAATTGCGCCACGCGGAGGGCTAAAACAGGCAAATGAAGAATCACGTCTGCAATCACGGGATTGCACAGACGTTACGCTACCCATGGTTCACTGTGCCCGGTGCCCGGCGCACATAGTGCAAAGGACTTTTTTTTTTAAAGGGCCCATTTTTTTATTATTTTTTTTAATTATTTTTTTATTTTTTTTGTGACTGCAGGGAGGGGGGGGCAACGCCCACTGCTCTCCAGAGTAATTGTCATTCAAAATGTGAGAGCACTGAAAGGTGAAAACTGGCCTGGTTAGGAAGGGGGTTTAAGTGCCCAGTGGGCAAGTGGTTAAAGCATAACTAAAGGCAAAAATTGTATTTTAGTTTTGGATAGAGTGGAGAGAAATGGGACACAAAAAAATCTGATATAACCGTCCCTTATGCCGCGTACACACGATCGGTCAAACCGATGAGAAAGGTCTCGTCCCTTATGCCGCGTACACACGATCGGTCAAACCGATGAGAAGGGTCTGATGGACCGTTTTCATCGGACCAAACCGATCGTGTGTGGGCCCCATTGGTTATTTATCCATAGGTTAAAAAAAGCCAACTTGTTTTAAATTTAACCAATGGATTCCTAACCGATAGAAAAAAAATGATCGTTAGTAGGCACGACCATCCGTTAAAAATCCACGCATGCCCAGAATCAAGTCGACGCATGCTTGGAAGCATTGAACTTCGTTTTTTTCAGCACGTCGTTGTGTTTTACGTCACTGCATTCTGACACGATCGTTTTTTTAACCAATGGTGTGTAGGCACGACTGACCAT
Organism: Rana temporaria; assembly: GCF_905171775.1. Lineage (NCBI taxonomy): Eukaryota > Metazoa > Chordata > Amphibia > Anura > Ranidae > Rana > Rana temporaria. The sequence goes on along the minus strand of NC_053489.1, from coordinate 292,821,900 downwards.
CAGTCAGCTTCATCGGTTAACGATCGGATGGACCAATCGTGTGTACGCGGCATAACTCTATCTAAAATAATTTTTATTTATTTTTTTCGGCAATACTTTACATTTTTATTTTCGGAATTAGATACATTTTAGAGCCCATGTTTTGCCTATTTTAATGCCCAGTATGTGCACAGGCTGTATGGATGATTCAAATTAAGGTTTGTTACGCTGATTAAGTAAACCTGCTTTCTTGTGTAGTAACCCATCACATTATGGGAAGTAATAGTGGAAATTACCTTACACAAATCTCATCCTGTTTTTTTATTGCTATCATCTCTGTATTAGAGGACAAATTTACAACTTGCGGTTTTGTTAGAATTTTAATACCATGTATTTAAGATATATACAAATAAAATACAAAGTATTTGAATAAATATAAATTATTATGTGACAAGTAATAAACAAACTGGTTGAGCAACTGATTTTGTGTTTCACAAACCAGTTATGCAGAATATTACAGGAACGGGACACAATTTCAGAAATATCTTCAAGGCAAAGATATCTTGATATTTAACGAAGCATAACACTTTCTAACGAAGCATGAAATCAATACTCAACCCAAATCACTGAGCTCAGTAAAACTTACACATACAGTATCTACTGTATATTTTATGTGCTGAAGAACTGTACCCATATGTTTGCACGCTTGTTAAGGATGATAATGCAGCTAACAATTAAGGTATGCAACATGCAGTAACCCATAGCAACCAATTATTTCAGAAAACTGCAATTAGCTATGGTGCTCTGTCATTTTCTACCCTTCCTGTCCCCACTGTGTGCCTCCAAATTTTCATTGAAGGGCATTGCAGTAGGCACACTTCCTGTCTGCAGATGACCGGTCTCCCACAAAACCCACTGACTGTTTTAAGGCCTGTACACACGATCGGATATTCCAACAACAATTGTCCGATGGACATGTTTTTTCAGATAATCCGACCGTCTGTATGCTCCATTGGACAATTGTTGTCGGAATTTCCAACAACAAATGTTGTCTGTACATGCTCTCAAATTGTCCGACAACAAATGTGTTCCGTCAGAGTATCCGATTGTGTGTACACAAATCCGCCGGACTAAAATCCAAAGTACAAACACGCATGCTCCGAACCAATGCTAAACATCAGACAACAATAGCAGAAGTTGCCCAAAGGGTGGCGCTAAAGAGCTGAAAAACCACCACGTAGTGTGGTATATGTTGGCTGAAAATGTTCTGCCGTCTGTATGCAGAACAAGTTCATGGACAACGCCCTTTGGACAAAAATCCACGGATTTGTCCGCTGGAAGTCCGATCGTGTGTACGAGGCTTAAGACACACCTCTTAGGCTTTAGGGTTATCAATCACAGCTGCTGTGTCCTACATGGTATGGAACTTCCATAGTCCTAGTTCAATCTAAAAGCGGAACTTCAGTCATTTTTTAATCTTTACATCTATTAAATCTTCTGCCCTTGTTGTTTTAACTTTGGATAGTAAAACATTTTTTTTTCTGCCAGTAAATTCCTTATACAGCCCACTTCTGTTTCATGTCTGATCATTAGCCTAGGCTTATGACTTCATGCACAGCTCTCTCTCTCACTCCTGTGAGAGTTTGCCAGGAAAGGGGGGTGAGTCATAAGTTGGCCAATGAGAGCTGCAGAGCTGGAGGTGTGCCTCTGTGTGTCTGTGTAAATCCAGGAAGTGAACAGGCAGCAGCTTCAGCTGCCCACAATTAAAATGGCTGCAGCCAGACTTTGAGGAGGATGATTTCTGGAGCATATTTGGCAAGTACAGAATCACAGTATATATAAAATAATATGCAAAGTGGTTGGAGGGAAGCTTCAGAAGTGGGGGGGGGTGTAGAGCCCTGCTACTTTTTAGCCGGCGCTGCTTTCAATTTAGAGGGTAGTCTGAGAGTTAGTTGACTCAGACCGTATGATTTTTCCAAATTTTGGGCCTCTGTTAGTGAGTGACCACTATTGTTGTCTGGGGTGCCATTACCACCCCAGGCCAAGGGGCAGTCAGGTCAAGGTGTTTTGGGTGTTCCCCTTCGGCAGCCAATCAGTGGGGGTTGGTCGTCCCGCTGTGCATGCTGGGGAGGAGTACTTAAGAAACAGAAACCATTGGACCAGGGTCGTCGATCGCTGGTCTGTCGTCACACCACCCCCGCGTGTGTGGCCCTCCTGGCCGGTGGTGCGTGCCGTGCTCATGTGTTCCTGGCCCTGGGACCACGTTAGTCCAGGGTTGTGATCTACTAAGTAGGCCCGATAGTCAGACTGGGTCTACGTTTGCAGAGTGGCCCTGTGCTGTCCGTCCTGAGGGAGGAAGCCACTCGATGAAGAACCTATATTGGAGAGCACCGAGCTATCTCAGGAGAGGCCTTGAACTTCATCGAAGGACGCACCATTACTGAAAGGCTGAATGATGGTCGCCTCTCAGTTCTAAGTTTGCAAGACACTAATCGGGAGAGATCCGGGTGCTGAATCCTGTGTTGAGAGGTTTTTGGACCAAACATATCTCTGAAACTGTGTCCCAGAGCTGTTTCCCAGCTTTCTTTGAGTTTACTGCAAGCATCTGATCGTGGCTGAATTAACCAAGAATAAGCTAAAGAAGTCGTTTTTAGCATCTGAGTTCTATTAAAACAGATCTGTTCCAGCGGGGTCAGTCTGCTATAGTATGTGCTTTTGTGTTTACTATTTAATAGAAAATCTTTCAACTGCATGTGGAACCAAATACCTGGGAATGCATCTCCAAATTCTGTTTTGAAAGCGTCTAGTGTTTTGACCTTGTTTCCTGTAAAACAGTGTGCGACAAGGAGTTTGGTGGTAGTGTCAGGAGATGGGAGGATTGGTTGGTCCATACCAGGCAGGAAATCTGGGTTGTTGCCAATCGGGGTTAACGGACCTGGGATTGTGGCTAACCCATACAATTTGGCTATCTTGTGCCAGATGTTTAAGGTGGTGGCCACCAAGGGATGGCTTATTTTCTTGGTCAGTTTTGAATGAGTGGACCAGGGGTAATATAAAATGTGTTGTTTATTGTGGCCCTGTTCTAGTTGTACCCAGTCTTTGTTATGTGCATGGCAGTGCCAGTCAATTAGTCTGGTGATATGGGAGGCATAATAGTACTTTTTAAAGTCAGGGAGGCCGATGCCTCCTCTACTTTTAGGAAGAGTAAGAAGGCTTAACTTTATCCTCGGTTTCTTGCCTGCCCAAAGAAATTTTCTTTGCACCTTCTGTAGTTTGCTAAAGAAGGAGCTAGGAATCACGATTGGCAGAGCATTAAAGAAGTAAAGTAACCTCGGGAGAATGGTCATTTTTAGAATCGACGCCCTTCCGAACCATGAGAAGAGCTTTGGGGTCCATTTTCGTAGGTCCTCAGTGATATTGTTTAGAAGGGGAACAAAGTTGGCAGAGAAAAGTGTTTCAGTGGAAGGAGTAAGTTTAATTCCTAGGTATTTGAGGTTGCTTTGTTCCCATTTAAACTTATGGTTGCTTTTCAATAAATTATATTTGTCGGGGGGGAGGCTTAGGTTGAGTGCTTCTGATTTAGTTTGATTAACTTTAAAGTTTGAGATAAAGCCAAATGTTCTGAAAATTTTTGTAAGATTGGGGATAGATATGTGAGGTTGTGTTATAAAAAAAAGGAGGTCATCTGCGTAAGCAGCTAATTTATATTCTTTATTGTGAACTGTGAATCCTCTAACGTCCTGAGACAAATTAATGGTTCTGATGAGGGGTTCTAGTGATAGGATGAAAAGTAGCGGGGACAGGGGGCAACCCTGGCGTGTGCCGTTCCTGATCTTTATAGGATCTGAAAATATATTATTGATCTTTATTTTAGCTTCAGGATTAAGGTACAAGGTCTTTATCCAATTCAACATATTCTCTCCCAGACCGATGTGGGAACATGTTGCTATCATGTAGTCCCATGAAACTCTATCGAAGGCCTTCTCTGCGTCTGTGGACAAGAGAAGACCCTCAGATTTCAAATTTTTAACGTAATGAATAAGATTTAGAGATTTGGTGATATTATCCCTGGCCTCCCTACCTGGCATAAAGCCTACCTGTTCTGGGCCTATAATCTTTGAAAGGAGTGGTTTCAGTCTGTTGGCTAATATTTTCGCAAATAGTTTAATGTCAATGTTCAGGAGTGAGATTGGTCTGAAGTTTGCACAGTCCGTGTGGTCTTTGTCCGGTTTGGGGACTACTGCTATATGTGCTGCAAGTAGAGATGTGGAGTCGTGTTTGTTTTTGGCTAGGTAATTAAATGCTTTCAGTAACGGCCAAACATATCTCTATCTGTGGGAAGGTCTGTGGCAGAGACTTTACCTATTTCCGTGCTACATCCCGGCTGCTAGGCTAGTGAGAGAGGCCTATCCGGGTGTGCAATACCCACTCTGGCTGGAGTGGCGACGAAAGCTGTGTTGCTGGAAGCATGATTGTTTCCGGACAAAAGTTGTGCACCTGAACCTATTACCTGTTACCCTTCCACCTCTTCAACTACTTATTTTATTATTTTACCAAGTTCAGCAAATAAATCAAAGAAAAAGAAGTTTAAAGTGTGGACATTTAACTTTTTCTCAACTCTCATCTGATACCCTGGACGGCGGGGAAATAGAGGTAACATGCCGCCCAAAACAAACCAGCAGCTCCTTCGGGGGTAGTGCTACATTAGCATTGTGACTGCTGAATGGCAATCACTGTCGAGTGGGTGTTACTGCAATGATGTTAATCTTACACACTGGCATTCACTTTGCTAGGTGAACAGCATGTGTTCCTTGAAGAAATCAACAACAGTTAATTCAACACATAGGGGGAGATTTACTAAAAAGTGTGCACACTGAATCTGGTGCAGCTGTGCATAGTAACATCAGATTCTATCTTCAGCTTGTTCAGTTAAGCTTTGGCAATAAAACCTAGATGCTGATTGGTTACTATGCTCAGCTGCACTAGATTCTTGTGCACCAGTTTTTTTTTGTAAATCTCCCCCATAGAGACATATAAGAGACAAGTAAATAATTGCTTGTTTGTCTTACAAGGATCCCCTCTATATTATTATTTCACTTGACTATAGAAATGCACTACTGTGAATAAATTACTGTCAGCCAACTTGTCAGCACCTCTTCACATGCACTTATGATTTCAGAAATTTGAAAACCAAAAGCCGGAGCCAGTGATGCCTAGACACTGTCAACCAAATTATTAAATGTACCCTGAAAACATGTTAAAAGCGATTGGAATGCAATTTGCCATTTAAGATCTAGTTTTTCTAGAGGAAGCTTGAGACTATAATTCACTCTGACATATATTATTTTTTTCTTTTTTTTTTTTTTTTTTTTTTCCACCTCAGCTTTTTAACCAAATTCTAGAGACCAGCTCATGGTTTGATGCTTCTTACGTCTCCATTTGTGGTTTGCATCATATGTGGTATTTATACTGCAAAAAGTTTTTTTTTTTTTTTTTGTTGTTTTTTTTTTTTTGTTGTTTTTTTTTTTTTTTTTTTTTTTTTTTTTTCCTCCCCACCCTCCCCTAATGGCTCCCAGGGATCTCCTCCTGTTCCCCTTTGAAGTGTCTCCTAGCCAGTTCAGCAAAGGAAGCTATATTTTCGCAACGCTCTGAAAGCGGTCCGGATAGAACCTCGGATAGATGCAAGTGAGGAGGTGCTAGCGGATTGCCGCCCCCTTTTACGTTTCTAGTTCCTAACAAACCCTGACCCTCTCCGCGTAGCTCCATGTTTTTTTGTATTCCTTCCATTTTGCCCATTTCTTCCTGTAATCACTATTCCTTTCCAGGTAGCTGTCCTTTAGTTCTTCTAACCTGTACGTTTCCTCCACTTCGTCTATCCAATTCCAGACGTGTGGGCATTCCTTCTCCTGCCACTTTTTAGGAATAAGTTTCTTGGCTGCGTTTAACAGATGGGGAAGTAACGACTGTTTATATTTTTTTACCCCTTCCGAACTGCCGTGAAAGAGCACGGCCCAGGGGTCTTTCTTTATCTCCTCCCCCGTTATAACCTTAATTTGGCTCAATATTGTGTCCCAATAGTTTTGAATTTTTGGGCATAGCCACCATAGGTGGGCCATTGTGCCTATTTCTAAACAGCCCCTCCAACACTCCGCGGACTGGTTTGCTTTAAATTTATTGGCTTTGTCTGGGGTTATGTACCACCCTGATAGGCACTTATAATTTGCCTCGGCAGTGCGAACATCTATTGCGGAAAAGTGGGTTAGATGAGTGATCCTCTGAAAAGAATTTGTCCCTCTAGTGCTTCCTAACTGTCTTTCCCATTTCTCTATGAAAGGTGCTTCTCCCCGAAAACCTATCTTAACCAATATCCCATAAAGTTTAGTGATTGTGCCTTTTGAGTTCTTCGATTTACAAATCCTCTCAAGTGGGGTCAGCTCCGCCTCCGTCCGTAATGGGCGGGGGAGGTGCTGCACAAAGTGGTGTAATTGGGCGTAATGCCACCTATCAAGATTCCAATAATCCGTTTTGGCTTTCAAATCTCCATAGGTCATTATGTCACCATTTTCAATAATATCTCCTAAGTGCACAGTGTCTTCCCTAATCCAGTTCCCTCCAATTTTATTTTCCCCCGGTGCAAAGTACGGATTTTCTTTTAAATTCATTAGGGGGGAATTAAATTTCCCCTCCAGTTGTGCCTGGGTTCTATCCCACATTCTTAAAGTGAGTCGTGTAATGTCCTGTGTTTTGTGCTCTAATGCTCTATATTGTGCAGGGATCCATATCATATTGTTCAAGTATTTGCTAGTTGACGCTTTCTCGATTTGTACCCATCTTTTATCTGGTCTGTTCCGGGCCCATTCGACCGCCCGAGATAGAACCGCCGCTTTATAATAGCTTTTGATGTCCGGAGCCGCCAGCCCGCCCTGCATCTTTCCCTGTTTTAATATAGAAAGGGATATTCTATGCTTCCTATTTTTCCAAACATAGTTTAGCAACAGGGTGTTAAGGATACTCAGAAACTGCTGTGGGAGGGCGATTGGTACCAATAGAAATTTATAAAGAATTTTAGGGACTACCACCATCTTCAACATATTAATGCGCCCTATCCATGAGATTGGTTTGTTTACTGTTTTTTTTAGTTCGTTCTTGATTTCGTTTAATAAGGGGACATAGTTTATTTTATACATCTTCTGTGCTGTATTTGCAAGTTTAATACCTAAATACTTTAGTTCTTTAGTCCAAGGGTATGCGCAAACTTCCTTTACTGATCCTATCTCTTTTTTATTTAAATTGATGTTCAAGATTTCTGATTTGGTAACGTTGATTTTAAAGTTAGCGATGGCACCGTACTGTTTCAGTACTTTTGAGAGCTTTGGAATGGATTTGACCGGATTGGTTACATAAAATAGTATATCATCGGCAAAAGCCGATAATTTATGTTCCTCCCCGTCTACTCTTACTCCGTTGATATCAGAGTCCTTACGGATAGTAGCCAATAATGGCTCTAATGACAAAATGAAAAGAAGAGGGGATAGAGGGCACCCCTGCCTAGTCCCATTTTTCATCTCAAATGATTCCGAAAGTGTACCGTTTATTTTAATTTTTGCAGTGGGATGGATGTAAAGTGTTTTAATCCAACGGGACATCCTGCCTCCTATCCCCATTGCAGTGAGGGTTTCCATCATGAGCCCCCAATCTACCCTGTCAAAGGCTTTTTCAGCATCAACTGACAGGAGCAGACCGGGGGTCTCATTTTGCCTGATGGTCTGTATCAAGAGGATTGCCCTAAGGCTATTGTCTTTGCCCTCTCTGTTGGGGACAAAACCCACCTGGTCTGGGTGCACCAATGAGTGCATAACCCCCTTCAAGCGTCCCGCCAGAATTTTGGCAAACAGCTTGAGGTCTGTATTTAACAGAGAGATCGGTCTGTACCCTGAACAGAGAGAGCTGTCTTTCCCCTCTTTTAAAATTGTCGTAATCACGGCCGCTGTAGCTTCCCTGCTGGTTTCGAATTCCAATCCTAACCCGTTAAAGTATTTGCACAGCCTTGGAATCAATATCTTACTAAATTTTTTATAATACATGGTAGAGAACCCGTCCGGGCCCGGGCTCTTACCGCCCGGAATAGAGTTTAAGGCTGTTTTAATTTCAGCCTCCGTTATGGGGCGGTCCATGTTTAAACTTTCCATCTCATCTAATCTGGGGAGGTCCGCCTTAACAAGAAAGTCTCTGGTCTCTTCTTCCCTTTCCCCTTTCTGCCAGCCAGACTGTTTTATTGTGTATAGGACCTCATAATATTTTTTAAAGCTATCCGCGATTTCCCCGGTTGCGTACACCAGATTCCCGTTTTTCCCTTTAATTTTTTCAATGTAGTTCCTAGTTTTCTTTTTTTGGGCCATTTTGGCTAAAAGCTTACTTGGTTTATTTCCCCATATGTACCTCTCCTTAGAGATGCAGTTTAGTTTATACCTCACTTCCTGTTCCATAATTTCCTTAAGTGCCACTCTTTTCAAGGTTAAGTTCTGATAGGTCTCTTTTAGTCTTTGCTCTTTATGTTTGCGTTCAAGGGTCTCTATCTCTTTCATGAGGGCAATGGTTTTTCTATTCCTTTCTGCTTTTTTTTTAGCTCCCACCGCGATTAGTATTCCCCTTATATATGCTTTATGCGTCTCCCACAAGGTAGCGCTGGAAATCCCTACTGTGTCATTAATGAGAAAGAATTTTTCCAGTTCAACCTCTACCCTTCTTGCCCCTTCTTCGTCTCGGATCAAGCTATCGTCGAGTCGCCATAACGGCCGCTGTTTCTTTTGTGTAGATAATAAGATTTTCATTGTTATTGGAGCGTGGTCTGACACCGTCATATTTCCAATTTCTGTATCTCTAATAGAGTCAAGTAACCCGTGATCCACTAAGATGTAGTCTATTCTAGAGTACGTTCCGTGGGGGGGGGAAAAAAATGTGTAATCGTGTTCGTTTGGATGGAAAATCCGCCACACGTCTACTAGTTGACGTTCATGTAACTTAAGTTTAATTCTCTGTAGTTGCTCTATTTTTGTCACCCTCCCACGGGAAGTACTGTCTTCCGTGGGATTGAGAACAAAATTTAGATCCCCCATCAGGATTATATGTCCTTCGGCGAAAATATTCAATTTGCCCAGAATTTTGCTTAAGTATTGGATTGGGTGTAAGTTTGGAGCATATATATTAGCTAGTGTATATGTGATATTATCTAGCTTTATTTTGAGGAATAGAAATCTCCCCTCTGGGTCTGTTAACCTCGCCTCAAGCGTAAATCCTAGCCCTCTTGTAAACCCTATAGCCACACCTCTTGCTCGTTTTGAGATAGAGTCGCCGTAGAACCACGTGGGATATGCCGGGGAATATAGCTTGATATTTGCGTCTAAAGTCAAATGGGTTTCTTGGATATATACCACATCCGCTCTAAGTTTTTCAATCTCGCCCAGAACTTTAAGTCTTTTGACCGTTGAATTTAATCCCTTTACGTTATAGGATAAAAATTTAACTTCTGTCATTTCCTATTGCTTGGTCGTTTCCATATGCGTGCTGAACATTCTAAGAGATCCCTTGGGAGCCATAATCCCGTTTCCCACCCTATTTTGGGGGGGGGAGTGTTCTCTCCCCCTCCAAACCCACCCCCCCATCCCTCCCCTTGCCTAGGCCAGTACATCGCCTCTGAACCGTAGGGAACCACGATACCCCTTTCCCGTTGGTTCTTTTGGATGAGGTGAGACCCCCTACGCCCCTCCCACACGCTGTCCCCGGAATTTCCCGGTGGCTCGATCTTTTGTGTGTGGGGATACAGATCCGCGCCACCTTGTTACCCTCTCCAATCACTCGCCCTCCGTCCCCCCTCCTCGCCCGTCTCTCTAGCCCGTTTCTAAAGGCCCCCTCTGGGGGTAACTATTATCTAATCGCTATTCCACCCATCCCGGTAATTCAATCACCGGAATGTCCAGTTTATGACAGAACTCCCCCAGGTCTTCCGGAAATGTTAGTTTAGCTGACACTCCTTCTTTGTATCCTATCAGGCAGGCTGGGAACCCCCATTGATAGGTAATGTTAGATTTCCGCATCTGTTCCAATAAAGGTTTTAAGTGCCTTCTTCTAGACAGGGTTTCCCAGGCCAAGTCTGTGTAGATCTGAATCTCATTCCCCTCAAATAATAAGGGGGGTTTTCTTCTCAGTTTCTGCCATATTTCATTTTTGTCTTCAAAGTGCCTGAACCTGACGATTATATCCCTATCCCACTTGCTTCCTCCCTCCCTGGACTTTCCCACTCGATGTGCTCGTTCTATTTTTAAGGGGCCTTCCCTCCCGTTGTTTAGGAGGGGGAGGAACAAGTCGTTGAGAATTTTCCTCAGGTCTTCACCCTTCACTTCCTTAACCAATCTAAGCCTTAAATTTTTCCTTCTGTTACGATTCTCATAATCTTCGAGTCGATATTGCAACAGCCTCTGATTTTGTTTCATAATTAGATGTTGGTTGTTTAACTCCTTAATTGCAAGGTCCTGTTTTCCTATCTTTTTCTCGGCTTCCTCCACCCGTTCTAACGTGTGAAATAGGTCCGTTCTTAGAGTGCTAATTTCCTGTCTTATTACATTCTCCAGTCTCCTGAGCATAATGTCCATTTCCCCCTTAGAGGGAATATGAGAATCCGAGCTAAGGTCTTCCATTTGGGCCGTTACATGTTCGAGTTCGACTGACGTGTCCGCACTCGGGGTTTCCGCCCCCCCTATTCCCTTTTTATTTGTCCCCGTTTTTTCTGTTTTTTTAACCAAGCCTGGGCTCTTCGCACTGCCTTCTGGCGTCATGTAGTGTCTAATTGTGCTAGTAGTGGCAGTGTCTTTAGGGATTTTAGGGGCGGCGCCCCTTGTTGATCTGTTCATATTGTGTTTTTTTATCGCTCTAATACGTTTTCCCAGCTTGAAGGGGGGAAGGAGGACTGCACTCCCCCTCTCTCTCCCCTTCCCCACAAGCGAGGTTTCCTTTTTTCCCCTTTTTCTCCCTTTTTAAACCGCCCAGGAGGGCACCTCTGGCGACTCCCGTAGGCTCGGGGCCTGTCCCCCCCTGGGTTTCTAGCCAAGATTTGTAGGGTCAAGAGCAAGATCTAGCGCTTTTCAGGTTCGCCGCCAGGTTAAGTATCCGCGGTGTGTGAGACAGACCCCTTATGGATGCAATAATTCCTATAGAAGAAGATGTGCATAGAGTTACATAAGACGTGGGCGGACTCGTTTGTGGGATCAGACGCAGGGTCTGTAACTTTCTGCTAGGCCAACAAGGTAGGTATCCGCAGTGTGTAAGACCGTCCACTCATGAATACGTTAATTCCGAGCCACTGTGGGCACAAAGAGTGAAGTAGAGCATGTACGGGTTGAGTTAAAGAGGCACTAGCGGAGTCTGCTGTTTTTTTACAAGTCCGCCAAGGTAAGTGTCCGCAGAATGTGAGACCGTCACCTCCTGGTTGCATTGATACAATACAGATAATTGCACATGTAGTAAGTTAAAGCATGTCCCTGCTGATTCCAAGAGACAGGCGCAGTGTCAACTGCTTTTCTACTAGTCCGCCAGGGTACGTGCCCGCAGTGTGAGGGACAGCCCACCCAAGAAGGCTTTGCTTCCACTGAGAGTACGTGAACATTCAATTGCGAAAAGAAAGTGCGAACATCATCGGCAATAAGTGGCCCTCTGAAATTAGTGTGATTACCAAGTTGCACGTGGGCTCCCTTTAAATAGTTCCCTCCATGCGCTTTTGTAGCTAACCTATAAGGGTCTACATATGCGATTTGTATGGCAATTCTCCTTCCATGTCTCCACTGTAAGAAGGTGGGTCATAGGTTACTCTCCTTGCCTAGTGCGGTTCATATATCCTATATCCGGGACCCCGGAACCCCGGTGGGCACAAGACAGAACAACCAACACATGAGGAGGAGGAACATCAGGAATAGGCAAAAGAAAAAAAAACGCCACTGCAAGTGAAGTCTAGAATGTTACCTGGTTGCTGCGTACTGCTCACACCACTGTTTCCTGCACTGAACAGCTGTGATCAGCTGTGGTCGCTGTGTACGGCAGGGAGAGGGGGACTGCCCCACACCATGAAGGGGGGCTTCCCTGCTCTTCCTCCGTACCTTACCTTACCAGCGGTCTCATGGGGGAAAGGCGGGGTGCGGCGGGCGGCGGGCTACTGCCGGAGATCGGTGATGGCAGGTGGACTCCTCGGGGTGGGTGGGCTATCCACTCGGTGGGCTCCCTCTATGCGGCACATCCGCTGTCGCTGGGCCTCCTCCGGGTCTCTGTCCTCCCATCTCCCGATGCGCTGTCGGATCCGTAGCGCGGGTGGTTCCTCCCTCCGACGTGCGTGTGTTTTCACACTGATGCGTCTCTGTTTTCACACTGATGCGCAATGCACCTGCGGTTTTCCTGCGAGTTAGCTGCACTGGGCCATAGACTTCTATTATATCCTGCAGGTGTAATGCACTTTCTGAAAGAACACCAACACTCTTGCATTCAGGAGTTTTGATGCGCTTTCAGAAAGTTCACCAAACCCGCAGGATATAATAGAAGTGCAATTTCCTGGTTTGAGGGCCACATCAGAGGCCACCCGGGGGCAACAGTTTGAGCACCCCTGCTTTGGATTTACCTGCAACTATGTAATGCAAGGGCCTATCTGATTGCATTCAAATTGAAAGTGTTTAGGTTTGACCTCATTATATGGTTTTGGTAAATCTAAAGGAAAATTGTATAATGTATGGCTAGCCCAAACCACAGCACTACTCTGCCCACTAGTTCTTAGTATAGTATACTGCAGCACTGTTCTGCTCACCAGTACTTAGATTGACAACTGGTTCTGTTCCTATACATGTGATGCGTACAGTGCTTGCTCTTGACCCAGAGTTCAGGGAAGAGGTGTGGGAAGTCAAATAGGGTCAGTCATCTTTTCAAAGGGTAAAAAATATGCTTTTTTTTCATCTGGGAGTTAGGCTTTAAAGTATTTTCACTGCTTGTTAGGAATATGTAAATACTTATGTGACCATGATCTGGGGATAAGCTTTACAGCAGGTGAGCCATGCAACTTGGTATAAATCTATTTTAAATGACTGCAGCACTGAACTGTATATCTTACAGCAATCAGCGAGTGGTCTGGTCTCGTTTTCTCAAGTGAATTGGGTATTGTGTTTTGTACTGGTTTTAGTGGGCTCTGACTGTGCTTTTTATTCTATTGGGCTTGTGCTTACTGCATGTTTTAATGACATTCCAACAGAAAATAGCATCTGTGTATTGTTGCATGTCAGATGGAGGTTTAGGTATTAACCAAAATTAGGGGTGAGCAAAGAGGAGAAGGATTCTCTGGAATGAGGAAATCTAAACGGCAAAATAGTTTCATGCCTTTTTTCCTTGCATTCAGTTAGGAACTGTTAATAATTAGTACAAATGATCAATTACATTTTTGTTAAGTCATGTACATAGAATTTCGTTTATAATTTGGTGTACTGACACATGCTTTTATATAAAATTCTGTTTACAGTTGGGTTCTGTTGTGTATACTGTTTACATTTATAGGAAACCTCATTAAATATGGAAATGCTGTGTGAAACACGAAGGCTGTATTTCTTTTTGCCTCGTTCTAATAATATAGATCCTCTGACTTCAGCACATTTAGCCAATATTCTGGAACAAGCAAGCAGCCAGTGAACGGAACATAAAAAAAAGTAGATTTATGGTTTGTATACCTGTTCTGGGCTGGTGACTTTAAAATGGAACTTTAGGGCTCACTTACAAGTGCAGTAGGTATTACGGGTGCTCTGAAAAGCGATCCATGCAATATGTCACCCCTTTACCACCTTTTTTAACCATATATTTACCATACTATTGCGCCACAATTGCATCCATTGCACACAGTTGTGGTACAGTTCCAGCATGGCCCCAAAGAACTGCATTGGTCGCGTTCTACAGCATCACTGCCTACTATTTTCTGCCGGCATGAAGCACAACATTACAGCCACGGCATGAGTACAGCTGTGAGTGGTTGTATGTTTAGTGTTCAGGTGGGTGGTCATGGAATGGTCAAACCGCAGTTCAACTGCCTGGTTTTACCTCTCATGACCTCACATTTGAATGAGCTCTTACATCCAAGGGAGCTATCATTTTAGCCTCTGTTTGATCTGCAGATGCCATGGTGCTGCACATGTGATCAGTTCTGGCACAAGCCATTTAATGGCTTGACAGTTTGGTTTAGAACAGAAGAAACTGTGACAGTTATAATTTAGGGCTAGTTTACACTTGCTTCAAAACATGGCTTCGGACAGGCTTTGTTAAAGCTCTTTGAACGCCAGTCAAAGCTCCTGTCACTAAATAAAATGGTTAGCTTACAGTCCTGTTTACACCTTGCTTTTGCTTGGTGCTTTTATGAGGCTTTGATTAGGCTTTGATGAGGCTTCAATTAGGCTTTGGTGGAGCTTCGATGGGGCTTTGTGAGCCTTTGGTGTGGCTTTGGTAGGGGTTCGATAAAGGTTTGTTAAGGCTTTGTGGGGCTTTGATGAGTCTTTGGTGGGGCTTCAGTGGGGCTTCAAGTGAGCTTTGCCATAGATTTCTATGGGGAGGTGCTTGAAGAGGCTTTGAAGCACAACTAAAGCGAGATGGGGTATAATTTGTGAAGCAAAGCAAGGTGTAAACAGGACTGTAAGAAGGCTTTGACTGGCGTTTAGAGAGCTTTAACAAAGCGTATCCGAAGCCTTGTTTTAAAGCAAGTGTAAACTAGCTGTTAATGTGTGTTGAAGCCGAAGCAAGTGTAAATAAGCCCTTATGGTGTACCTTGAATGTAATAGTTCTGTAAAACTGTTAAACTTCTGGGTTTAGTTCCGCTTTATTAGTATGGGTGCCATTTTTTGTTTGTACGAACACCGTTAAAGTTTATGGGACATGAACATGAAAAATCAAAAGTGCTAATTTTAAAGGCTTATATAGTTATTGTCATAAAAAGTGTTCGGGGACCTGGGTCCTACCCCAGGGGACATGTATAAATGCAAAAAAAAGTTAAAAAAAGCCCTCAACATGAGGAGGGTGTTTTTGGCCCCCCTCCAAAACACCTTGTCCCCATGTTGATGGAGACAAAGGCCTCATCCCCACGACCCATGCTCGGTGGTTGTGGGGGTCTGCGGGTGGGGGGCTTATGTCACATAATGTCAGAAGGGGTGGGGTCACCAGTTTACCTCACCGGGTGGCCCCGCCCCAGCTATATAACAGCTGTCAATGCATAAAACCTTCAGTCAGCAGAAGCCTCTTATGGAGGCAGAGTTTTTTTTTCTTAGGTCATTGGACGCTGTGATTGAAGATGAATGGACATTGATGGACACTTAAAAAAATAAATAAAGGACTTGTCCCAAACAGTTTCCTGTAATTTTTAAAATGTTTACACTTTTTTTAGTGACTGTGTAGGGGTACAATGTACCCGATACACATTAACATAGGGGGCAGGATCCTGGGGGTCCCCCTGTTAAAGGTGCCTTCCAGATTCTGATAAGCCCCCTGCCTGCAGATCCCACAACCACTGGGCAAGGGTTGTGAGGATGAGGCCATTGTCCCCATGATGGGGACAAGGTGTTTTGGGGGGACCCAAAAGCACCCTACCTATGTTGAGGACATGTGGCCTGGTACGATTCAGAAGGGGGGTGCTCTCTTGTCCCCCCCCCCTTCCTACAGCCTGCCAGGTTGCGTGCTCGGGTCTGGTATGGATTTTGGGTAACCCCTACACCATTTTTTTTACATTTAGGCTCGGGTTCCCCTTTAAAACCACACCAGACCTGAAGGGCCTGGTATGAATTTTGGGGGGGACCCTTGTGCCATTTTGGTGCAGGGTCCCTCCTTATATTCATACCCACTCTTCTCCCTCTTCTCTGTGCATCAAGGACAGATCAGAGTGATTTACTATGACAGCACTGACCAGTCAGAATTGCTCTGGTCCATCCTGAAAGCCCTGCACAGAGAAGAGGGACAAGAGACAGGATTTAAATGTCCTTACTGCATCCTCAAGGTAAATACAGCAAAGGATGGGAGGGCATACAAATGTTAGTACACCCTTATATTTCTTCTGTAAAGGTGAACTAACACTTTAAAACAGCAGCCAGGAGAGAACCCTTAAATATTGTGCATTTTCTGAGATTACCAGGGAACCTGATAGCTATGGTACAGTAGTAACTAATAGTAAAAAAAAGGCTTTTGACATGAACAGTTTGTAAGAGATGGAGGAACTGATTTTTGTGGTGCAGGACAGAATAAAAGTCTATACTATCCCTCTCTTTCTGATGGAATGTCCTACTGGACCTGAGAGTTCCTTTATCTGTTTTCTTCCTTCTCTCTTCTTTTCCTTCTTCTCCTCCTTTTTTAATTTTTAATTTTAACCTCCCCAGTACCCCTCACAGGGCAGTTGTGTTGTATTTTTTTCCCTCTCTCCCAGGAACCCATAGGCTATTAGGTGCTCAAGGCTTGGAGGATTGGCCTGGCATCTCCCTAAAAGGACTGTAAAGAGTTATCAGAGATACCCGATAGGTTCGAGCTATGGGTAATAGCTAGCCCTAACTGCCATACATTTAATGTATGACATACTTTCCTGTGTCCTTGATTAGTGTTTATTTTATTTTTTATTTCAATTTAGTACCTGTTTTATCATTTTGCTAATGGTTATGGCTTCTTGCACCCCTTATGGAGTTTTGACTCCACAGACATGCTTGTAATTACACATTGAGACTAAATTGTGTATGATTCCTCATGGCAGTGTATTTGTTCAGCTGTTGACCTTTATTTTATGTGTCTTGTTATTTTATTTTTCATTGAACAAAAATTTTATATGGGAAAAAATGGCTTTTGAGAAGCCATAGTAGTGCTTGGTACAGCTTAAATGCGATTTGGTGTTTTTGTAGAACCAGGAACATACAGCTATGATCACAAAGTAAGTAATGTAATCCAAACAACATCATCCTACAGAACCTTACTACGTGTGCAAAAAGCTTATGGTGGCAACTAATTTTTACACAGACCCCACTCATAGGTGGTCCCCAGGTCATAAGCCCCACTCCTATGACCTGTTTATACCATAGTAGTCTGACAAGGGACAAAGATTATTTCATCACATTCATCTCTGGATTCTGGTTAGCTTCCTCCTGCCTGTTTGGGTTAAAGATTGAGTACAACTATGCTGGTAGAGTTAAGTACTTATACCTTCAGTACAGTATTTCTCTAAAGTGCCCTTCACCCATTGCTTGTGTGAGGATGAGCTAACGTACATTTGTCTCTCCCAGTGTATTTGGCTGTTACTGAAGTGTAAAGAATTAACTGAAGTGTAATGATCCTTAGATGCTAAGTTTCCATTTCCAAGCCCTGTTGCGTTTTGGAAAATCTTGTTTGTTTTGATATGCACAGTTGCCATAGAAAGGGAATAGGTGCCCAGCCACTATAATAGCAGAAATTACTTTGCAGAGAACCTTTTGTGTTGTAGCTGTGCCCTAATGATTGTTTCATGCGAATTGTTTTACTGGCAATAGATTCCATATGCTCTATTATATCCCTTGTTAGAGAATAATTAGAGTGTAAAACTGGTTTGGGGTTATTTATGGAAATATGAGACGTATAGGGTTTCTTTGCCTGTAAATGTTGCTTGTTTAATAAAGTGGTCTTAAAATTTGCTAGGTTACACCAATCATGAAAGTCTAGATAATGATTCCCCTTGGTTATATCAACATGTTTTAATAAGATACAAAAAAAAATTGTTGACTTGTTATTGAGAACTTAAAAAACTGGTTGGCTAAACTTAACTTCCCGGCCAGTTTTGTAACATTTGATGCCTTATGTAGGGAGTAATGAATTCAACAATGTCTCCTGAATTTCCATAGTGTATTGGTGCTGTCAATTCCCACACTAATGCTACTCTGGTTGTGTCATTTGTTTAAATTTTAATTTGATATGCCCTGGGTTTAGTGAGAATTTTTGATATATAAAATGAGATGCTTGCTATCAAAATAAAAGTGTATGTTAAGCAAAAAACTTTAGTTTTGGATGGAGTGGGAAAGAATTAGAATTTCTGTCAGGTTTTTACTGCTGTGTGGGATTCCATTAAAGTGATTTGCATTCACTTCCTGTCCTGCTTGCAACATACTGAAATACAAATCTGATAGAGGTTCCAGCCTTATCCTGCCCTACTAGAGGAAAGCATTTTTATTTACAGTATGTCTGTGTTTCTGCTGGAGAGTTTGCCTCACTTCCTGTCTTGTAAAATATTGTCAACAGAACAGGAAATGAGGGGGAATCTCTCTAATGGCACAAAACTTTATGGAATTCAACTTTCCCCATCTATCAGGAAAAATGAAGAAAAAAGCTGGACGTGTTGCCAAACTTAGACTTTATGGAGTTGCAAGGGTTTTTTGGCGAAAGTAGTTGCTAGCTAAAGCTGGTATGGCAGAATGGTTCAAAAAGAACCAGTGGTTCAGTTTTCTGAACTAATAATTTATGAGTGATTGGTTTTAGATATTTGAAATTCCATTTTAAAGTTGACTTTTAAATTTGATCTGAAATCAGAAAAACTTGAATGCTGCCATTGCCAATGTCTCCATCTAAAAAAGTTGCCCAGCTTGATGACTGCCCGTTTGCATCAATGTTATTGACATTAAAATAAGTATGCAGATCAGCGACAGATTTAGAGCCCTTGCCCACTAGAACTTTTAACCTGAAGTAACACCCCTCTGCTAGGCTCACCTCTCGCATATGCAGAGCTTTACTTGTTTTACTGTTCTTAGCTTGGCTTTCAATATTGCTTCAATGTAATAAGCAGATTACTGAATTGCAATTGACAATGAGACAATTGAAAATGAAAATTAAGAGATCGATAAAGGGAAAATTGGCCTCTTTGCCTCTATTATCTATAAGTACAAGTCTACTGTGTCTAATGGTAAATCTGACAATGATGCAGATAATAACTTCTGACTTTTCTCTGACTTTCCCAATCTGCATACTTATTACAGGTCAATTACTCAGAAAGTATTACGCCTAGTTGTTTAATATAACAAGCAGTGTGATAGAATTTATCAAATTAAGTCAGCAATGCAAGCCCCTATATTTCTCTTGACTAACAAGACCTTTGGGCCTTACTGCTTATCGTTGGCATCCTGCTTTCTCTCTCTGCCTGGGAAATGGAAGAACAGGAGGACTGTATGTACAGCTAACAGTGGGGAGATCTGAAGAGAAAGAAGAGACACAATATACCGTATTTATCGGCGTATAACATGCACAGGCGTATAACACGCACCCTAACTTTAAGAGGGAATTTTCAAGAAAAAAAATTCCATGGCCCCTGCGTATAACACGCAGACACAGTTTACCCTCTATTTTCTGGGTAAAAAAGTGATTGTTATACGCCAATAAATACAGTATGCGAATGTGCTGAAATAAGATTATAGGAGTAATACTGGGGTTGCTGCTCTGATGATGTAGGGAAACGTTACAGGGGAAAGCTAGGGAGAGGTGTAGAACAGAGGAAAGGGGTTGGAAGTGTTAGAGACTGGAGGCAAATGAGGGGAGCTGAATAAGATTGGAGGTGGGGGAGAGGGTACTCCCCCACCTTCCTGTTCTATATATATATATATATATATGCTGTATATATGAGAGAGGGGGAGAGATAATGTATATACTATATATGGTCACAGTAGTTTTGTTGAATCTGCCCTAAGGCAGGAGTTATACATTTAACAGTTTAAAGAAGAGTACAAGTTCACTTTAAGCTGTCATGTTAATTACATTTAAGAATGTCAACCCAACTAGAAATCATAGACAGTCAGACTGACTCCGTCCAAATCTTTGCTTAAGGGCAATTTATATAGCTGGTTGTCCCTGAAAAATATATTTTGGTAGCATGGGTCTCATTCTTTCAGTTCGAATGAATCCACTGAAAATTACTTTGACTATATGTGTGTCATTGTTAAAGTGGTTGTAAACCTCAGACATTTTTCTCTACTGTGTACTTGTCTCTTTCCAAAGCTCTGATTGTCATTTATCTCTGCTGCCTTGTTCTTCTCTTATCAGCATGTGTCTGGCAGCTTTTCCCAACACAAAAAGTTAAAATGTTAATGAGTGTGGGAGATGCAGCACTCAGCCTGTGACTCATATCCACAGCTGTGCTTGTTCTCAGTGTACTGTGTGAAAGGGCCAGGGGGAGCTGTCGGCAACATGGAGATTTCACTGCCCCCTGCTCCTAGAACTAAAGAGAAATCCTTTCTTCTGTGTGTTTTCAGAACGATCTACAGAAATGGCTGCAGATACACAACTACAACTTATGTAGGAGGATTTGTTTCACGTTAACACTTTAGGTTGTTTTAGTGGCATGACCCTATAATTAATACATTTTACATTTGTTATAGTATAGGCATGCAATAAATAGATACATGTCTTTTTAAACTCATTATGTAAAGATGAAAGTATTTGGCAAACATTTCCAAAATATCTAGAATGTTTGCTTCTGTGTACTTTACAAAAAGATTAGCTCTTAACTGTCAAAATGATTAGCCCTTAAAGTGATTGTAAAGTTTTTTAACTAACAAACATGTTATACTTACTTGCTCTGTTCAAGGGTTTTTCACAGAACATCCCCAATGATTCTTTTCTTGGGTGCCCCGGCGGCACTTTAGGCCCCTCCTCTTCATCGGGTGCCCCCATGGAGAGCTGCTTTCTATGAGGGCAACCATGCAGGTGCGCTCACAAATCCAGCTGCCGTGTCCATTGACACAGACAGCAGAACTTGGCACTGCCCCCTGCTCTCAGGTCACTGTATTTGATTGACAGCAGAGGGAGACAATGGCTCCTGCTGCTATCAAACTATCCAATGAGGACAGAGACAGCGGCTGGAACCTCTGGGCCTGTGATCATGGCTGGAACGAACAGATTCAGGTAAAAGGGGAGGGGGGAGGCAGCTGCAGCACAGAAGGTTTTCACCTTAATAGAAAGAATGCATTAAGGTGAAAAACCTTGAGACATTACAACCCCTTTAACTATGAGCTCTTAACTTTAAAAAAGCTTGCCAATGAAGTGTATCATATATCTCTATACTTTCTTGATTTATATTGTTAGATACTATATATTCTTATATTTATACTTATCCTTTGAGGTTTCTTGCAAATTTGAGGCTGCATTTCTGCAAACAGAGTTGGAGATTTGGTCAGTATCAATGTCGTCCTCAATGCTGAGAAATACAGCTAGATATTTATCCATCATGCCATACCACCAGGAAAGCATGTCATTGACCCAAACTTATTCTGCATCAGGACAACGACCCCAAACATGCAACCAATGCTATTAAGAACTATCTTCAGTGGAAGTGTAAAGAAGAATAAGGAGTCTTGAAAGAGTTGGTTTAGATCCCACAGAGCCCTGATCTCAACATCAAGTTTGTCTGGGATTACATGAAGAGAGAATGAATTAAGGCTGCCTTCATACACAGGAGATCTGTGGTTAGTTCTCCAAGAAGTGTGGAACAACCTACCTGTAGAGTTCTGTCAAAAACTATGTGCAAGTGTACATAGAAGAATTGAAGAACCAATGCTGTTTTGAACGCAAAGGGTGGTCATAGTAAATTTTGATTTGCTTTTGATTTCTCTTTTGTTAATTGATAAAAATAAACTATTGCCACTTCTATTTCTGAAATAATTTTAAACTTACAGCATTTTTCCCATCTGCCTAAGGTCCCGTACACACGGCCGAGGAACTCGATGTGCCAAACACATCGAGTTCCTCGGCCAGTTCAGCCCTGAAGCCGCCGAGGAGCTCGGCGGGCCGAGAGCTCCCATAGAACAACGAGGAAATAGAGAACATGTTCTCTATTTCCTCGTCGAGCTCCTCGTCGGCTTCCTCGGCCGAAAGTGTACACACGGCCGGGTTTCTCGGCAGAATTCAGCCAGAAACTCGGTCGGAAGCTGAATTCTGCCGAGGAAACTGGTCGTGTGTACGGGGCTTCAGACTTTTGCACAATACTGCACATGGCATATTTCTCAGGGGAAGCATCATTTATGTAATGTGTTATTTCTATGTATAGTTTGTAATTATCCATTTAGATTGGGAATACATTTTTATTCTCTTATCTCACTGCTGATTAAAAAAAGTTTTTGTTTTTTTAGTTACAATTGGTAGAGAGCAAGAGCTCCTGCTCTCTAGCTCCCTTGTTACCTCCACCCACACTCGCTTCCAGGACTTCTCTGGAGCCTCTCCTATGCCCTAGTATATCCGGTCAGCCCCTACGCTTTGAGTGAGTAACTTGTATAGGGCTACAAATGAGAACTGAATCGCCTCAAGGCGCTTTGTATCCAATGTCGTCCAGATCCTTCAGAAGAGGTGGGTCTTAAGTTTTTTCTGAAGGCCCGATGGTTTTCTTCCATGCAGATGTTCATGGGTAGAACGTTCCATAGCCGTGGTCCTTGGACTGCGAATCTTCGATCCCTAAAAACTCACTTATTCAGGGACACCTACCCCACCTCTCCACCTAAGAACTGTACCCTAGTCACCTCCATTATATCAACCCTTGCAGCTATTACCTTGTGTGCCACCTCCCCCTCCCTTTAGATTGTAAGCTCCATGGCCCTCATATTCCTTCTGTATTGAAATGTACTGTCCCACCGCTTTGTAAACTGTTGGCGCTATATAAATCCTGTATAATAATAATAGTTATAATAATGTGATCTAGACTGCCTAGGCTGGGAACTGTGTAACATTTGTAGTAAAAATGTTAATGATAGGTCTACTTTAGCTATAAGACAATATGGGTTATTTGAAATAAATAAATAATGATAAGCGCATCTGCCTACATATAAATAACAAAGCGAGGGTCTTTACTTAAAGCGGAGGTTCACCCTAAAAACAAGTATATACCATTCCATCCAGCATACTGCCGACATGTACAGTAGGCTGTTTTTTTTTTTTCCGCTGTACATACCGCTGTATAGATATTTTCCCCCCTGGCTTCCGGGTAGTGGATCCCGCGGGAGTGGGCGTTCTTATTCAGAGACTAAGTGATTGACGTGACAAAAGCTTCCCTCTGGAGCATAATGCACATCACCAGTTTCCGAAAGAAGCCAAACTTCTATACAGCGCCTGCGCACCGACGTTCGGCTTCTTTCGGAAACTGGTGACACGCATTATGCGCCGGAGGGAAGCTTTTGTCATCATGTCAATCACTTAGTCTCTGAAAAGGAACGCCCACTCCCGCAGGATCCACTACCCGGAAGCCGGGGGGGGGGGGGGAATATCTTTACAGCGGTATGTACAGCGGAAAAAAAAAAAAACAGCATACTGTACATGACGGCAGTATGCTGGATGGAATGGTATATACTTGTTTTTAGGGTGAACCTCCGCTTTAACCAATATGGGTTATTTGAATGACAGGCACCCTTTAATACCAGAAGTCCATGGGAATGTTACAAAAACACTTTTAAGAGATTTTTTAAACTTACTTTTCTATACTGTGCTGTAGAATTGCTAAATAATAGGTTTGTAAAGATTAAATTCTCTTTCTTAACTCCTGGTTGGTCTTTATGTCATTCCCATATTCACAGGATGTAACTACTGATCTGCATTCTCTCTATTCTTACACAAGTTCATGTTATTTTGCATCATTGCCAAAAGCAGAATTGGCAGCAAATAAAGCCCAGTGTCAGGCAGAAGGGACTAAGAAATTTCACAAGTGGTTCCTACAGGTTCCCGGTGGCCACTTTGAGAACAGATAATCTGCAAAGATCTGCGGGTGTATGGCTAGTTCAAGTGTTTATTAAGACCTGGGATTGAAATGTTTTGTGTAGATGACAGGTCCTCTGAACCAAACATCAGCAAGTTATTTGTTGTGCCACATAATTTTATTGGACCCTGAAATAATTATTACAGCATTGACATACAGTTCTTCTTGTGAGTTCCAGCATTGTTCGTTATAAACAAACATAAACAAACAAAACACTTCTCTGTATTATTCTCCACAAATGTTCTGGCAGAATTCTGCCTTAATTTAATTGTGGTCGCTCAACTACATCTTGGCAGCCTCTGACAATATAACTCAGTTTGGAGATAATGTGTTTGCAGTGTCTGCCCATTGTTTGGGAATGATTACATAGTTCTTTTTATCTATATCTACACAATTAAAAAAATGCGTAACTGATGTTAAACTTTGATGTCACCTTGAGTAAAATTGCTAAATGAGAACAAAACTGCTATAAGGACACCATCCATTACTCCTACATAAAACACATGGGTATCTCTAAGACTTCAAATAAAAGCTGTGATTGATTGTGTGTTGGGAACTGTAAGAAATTGTTTTAAGTACAGTTCTTTGTTTCCAAAAAGACACTTAACATAGGACATGTTAGGCACATTTCTCCAATGTGTGAAATTCTATTGTGTTAATATGTTTTTTGTTTCAGAAATAACTAGTTGTTAGCAGTAGAAAGTGCACATTACATCCTACCTTTCCTATTCTGATAGTGGAAGTCTCATGCTTTGAATGCCAAATAACTGGGCTTGGCTAATGGGCATGGTCAAACCCATACAGTACATGGTCAGATTGTGGGTGGGATGCTGTTGACTTATAAGTAAATTACCAGATCTCCAGGAGTTAACCCCTAAATATAAATCAAGAAAGTATAGGTGCATTTCATTGGCAAGCTTTTTTGACAGCTCAGGTTTTTGGTTCATGTTTTTCACACAAGGTTCATTCAAAATTCACACATTTTTCTAATTGGAATATATTTGGTTGATTTACTCTGAAAATTGACTTTTTGAATTTGCAAGGAAAGTTGCACTTTGCATGGGAATTTTACCCACAGTTTAGTGAACGACGTGACGCTCTGCTGATTTCCATCTTTCAATCATATGCAAGCAGAAATATGATTTGTTTATTTCCTTGCACATGATTGGGTATTCTTTGCAAAGTGACATTTCACCATATTTGCTAAGCTTTGAGGAACTTCCCCTTGCAAAGTACAACTTCACTTGCAAAGTGAACAACCTATTTGCCTTTAGAAAATCAACCCCAACATGTACAGCCTGGGTGAAAGTTGTTTAAATCTTTGGTAAACACATTTATATATCGACCTCATCCCTTGCAAAATTCTGCTGTCTTAAGTTGGCCATGGATGGAAAGTTTTTCTCTGCGTTATCAAAACCTACATAGCAGGTCCATTGTATCCACCTAAATACCTGATTAACCATCAGCACAGGTGTGTCAAGCAGCGAGGCTGTTAGTATCCTCCAAACTATTCAGATCACAAAACAAATCATAATAAATTAAAAGATGGATATGGCAGACCTGCCAGTTATGTTTTGATAAAGTATTTTGTAGTGTGAAACATGTCAACCTTTTGCCTCCCCTGTCTGCTATTTTTGGTGCTTTTTATAAATTAAGTGCTACAATAAAGTCGATTTTAGCAATTTATGTTTGGGTGTGCAGTCATATAATTTTTTTTCTATGAAACTGGATATACCCAAGTTGATTGCTCAATCAACTTGGGTACATTCAGCCTGCCCATGCATGGTTTGAATCTCGGCCGGTCCCTGCTGAACTGTCTATGACCAGCTTTACTCCACCATGTCACTGGATGTACTATTATTCTCTAGATAAGTATTCCCTTAGTTTCATATGTAGGAGGTAATGAGCATTGCTTAAACCAAACTTTTGAAGCAAAATATATTGAAAGTACCAGCAGCTTTGGTTTAATCCCTTCTCACTTACCACATGCATATATGTTGCAGAATGGGGGTAGGCTTTAATCTTTGGCTGACACTAGGGTTGCACCAATACCGATACTAGTACTAGCTCAGTGCCGATACCAAGCATGAGGGTGACCGAACTGAGGCAGAGGCTGGCCCAGGAGCCAGAAGAGAAGTTAGATCAGGGCTGTGCAGGGGACTCCCTGGATCATTGGGTGACAGGTTATTGTTCCTCGCTGTCATAGCACCAGGGAGAGGGACGGGGCCTGATGGGACCATTCAATGCATGTGGGGGTGGCTTTATCATATACTCCTCACCACCACAGGGCTTTCCCATTCTACCCCCCCCCCCCCCAGGTCTATTTATTAGTTGAATATCATTAATCAGGATGGTGGGGATTCCAAAAGCACACTTAACATTGTGTCTGCAGGGAATGTGGCACTCAGCCCTGACAAGGGCATACATTGCGTATTCTTCTTTTCTTTGCAGGGAAAAATATTCAACTGCAAAGAAGTAAATGCTGCTTATTAAAGCTACGGTATTTATACCCCGACCAGCCATAACATTGTCACCACTGACAGTAGGGTTGTGGTGCCAATGCCGAGCATTTGCACAAGTACTTGTACTCGTGCAAATGCTCTGATGCTTAATCCGATACCTTCAGCTCTTCAGCGCCGCATGACATTAAACAAGTATTGTTAATCTGTATTGGCAAAAGTACTTGAAAAAAAATATTGGTACTTGTACTCGGTTTTAAAAAAGTGGTATCGGTGCAGCCCTAGCTGACACATATGTGCCTACAGCCTAATGCTGATTTTTGCTGGGAGACCACTCACTTAGTACCCCCAGAATTGTGATTGTGCTGTTACTGACATCTCCCAATCACGGTTTACAGTCAGGAGCCAGTAGGATGGGCTACTGATCATGACACAGTCACAGTGACCCCTGGATCCAGACCCTGCCTACCGGCCTCTAGTATTAAAGTGGTTCTTAAGCCACTATAGTATAGCATGCCATACCCTCTGTAAAAAAAACATTATGTGTCCCAGTGCCTGTGCTGTATAAAAAAGATGCTGATTTCTACCTATTTCAGAGTGTCTCCCAGCGCTCACGTGACTCCTCTGCTCTCTCCCCAAATTACAGCACAGAGACACTTAATGTTATTTAACAGAGGGGATGGCATGCTTATACTATAGATATAATAGCAGCAGGAGGGGAGGAGTGAATGGAGCTGACAGGCAGGGAGAGGGGAGGAGGACACAGGAGAGCAGAGAGGAGAGCAGAGAGGAGAGAAGCGGATGATGGAGGAACGTAAACTGACCACGGTGTCATGATAAACCATTGTCAGTTTACAGGGTTGAGGGTAAAGCCAGTCAAGATCAGCCAGGTATTGCAGGTGACACAGGGGGGAGCAAATTACACAGCACAAGCACTGTACTGTATAACATGCTTTAAGGGAACAATTTTCGTTTTTGTTTTTAGGGTAACAGACACTTTAACCACTTAAGACCCGGACCTTTAGGCAGCTAAAGGACCCGGCCAGGTTTTGCGATTCGGCACTGCGTCGCTTTAACAGACAATTGCGCGGCCGTGCGACGTAGCTCCCAAACAAAATTGGCGTCCTTTTTTTCCCACAAAAAGAGCTTTCTTTTGGTGGTATTTGATCACCTCTGCGGTTTTTATTTGTTGTGCTATATACAAAAATAGAGAGACAATTTTGAAAAAAATTCAATATTTTTTACTTTTTGCTATAATAAATATCCCCCAAAAATATATATATAAAAAAAAAAATTTTCCTCAGTTTAGGCCGATACGTTTTCTTCTACCTATTCTTGGTGAAAAAAAGCGTTTATCGGTTCGGACAATTTTGACACATTTTTGGGACCATTGTCATTTTCACAGCAAAAAATGCATTTAAAATGCATTGTTTACTGTGAAAATTACAATTGCCGTTTGGGAGTTAACCACAAGGGGGCGCTGAAGGGGTTATGTATGACCTAATATGTGTTTCTAACTGTAGGGGGGTGTGGCTGTAGGTGTGACGTCATGGATTGTGTACCCCTATAAAAGGGATCACACAATCGATGACGCCGCCACAGTGAAGAACGGGGAAGCTGTGTTTACACACAGCTCTCCCCGTTCTTCAGCTCCCGGGACCGATCGCGGGACTCCATCGGCGATCGGGTCCGCGGGTGCCGCGGTCCCGGAGCTTCGGACCGGGTCGCAGGCGTGCGCCCGTGACCCACGGCTGGGCACTAGCACAGGACGTACCTGTACGTGCATGTGCCCAGCCGTGCCATTCTGCCAACGTAAATGTGCAGGAGGCGGTCCTTAAGTGGTTAATGGCCCGTACACACGTTCCGAATATCGGACGAAAACTGTCGTCTGAGGAAGAATCGTATGATAATGGATCGTTAGTACAGAGCTTTCGAGAGCAGATCACAACAATTCATCGATATTATTCGATCAGACAAGCACGAAAATTTTCCTCGTACGATACCAGATCGTACGATTTTCGTTTAGTCAGTACAAGTTGTCATCCAAAAATACAATACAAATACATTACAACACATGACATCACTTCAGATTTTTTTTTTTCTGTCGTACGAGAATTTTCATGACTTTAGTAACCTATTCAATTTCTACTTGCGACTACTAAGTGAAAAAAAGTCGTACGATCTGTCGTACGATATTCGGATCGTGTGTACGGGCCAGCTCTTGTCAGCAGAAAAGGGTTAGTTAATTAGTGTCTTTTTCTGTCATTATCTTTACTACATCATGTTTAGTGAGTGTAGTAGTGCTTGCTATATAATAAGCTATCAGGTGTGTGTATGCGTTTGGTGTATTAAGTATTGCAGTTGTCCTTATGTATGGTGCTAAATAACAGCTGTTTCCTATCTGAGATTATGAGACATATGTATGAACATTAACTCAGACTTGTGTTTTATACTGTGAGGGAGTGTGAAAGTCCTTATCTTCAAGCTACACAGGCCCAATTGATATAAATGTCCAAATGAGTACAGTTCCTGTTATTAATACAGATAAATGGATTTTTTTTTGTTATATTTATAACCATATATAACCAAGTCTTGGCCATGTTTTACATCACAACATATTTTTGCCATGCTGTGCTACCTACCTGATTTTCAGAGCATTGTTTACTTTCCAATGCTGAATCAATGATATTGACTAAAGGAACAGGGACAGTTCACTAGGTAAAAGTGAAACGTTCCCAGAGTTTAATAAAATGGAGTTGCGTTTCTCTCAAACAACCAATTATGTGCTAGCAACAATCCTGTTTTTTTATTATTGTTTTGCACATGATTGGGTATTCACAGTGAACACAGGTTCACTTTTTTACTCTCAAGATATTATACACTGTGAAAGTCTGTACTCCTTTAGTAAATCAACCTACGTATATTCTGAATGTAATATTAATAACATTTGTATTAATAATTAAAAATAGAGTTATATGAATATCTGCTTTTTTTATAGGCATATTGCAGCAAAAAAATAAGCAAAACATTTTTTACTGCTTAAATAAATACTGATATGTGTCACATCTGTGTTTTAAAATGCTATACTACAATTTTAAGTATAAAAAAAAATAAAAAATACTTATCCCCCTTAAATTAGTACCTAAACCGTATTTCACTGCCTGTCAAAAATCAAGATCTATTGCAACCCTGGAGCTCAACCTAAGAGCTGAAATAGACCAATTTGCATGTTCTATGGGCCTAGCTTCATAATGTTAATAACCAAGTACCTCTCTGTTTTAATAAGTCATGCTGATGTCATAGTTCTGATTATTTGTTTTTACAGGGAGTTCTGCCTATGGGCCACAGAGCAAGACTCAAGGAAAAGGCAGCTGCAACAATCTCATGGTCACTAACAGTCCAATGATGGTGCAAAGACTGGGCCCAATATCCCCTCCAGCAAACCAAGCAGCAACAGCTTGCAATCAGATCAGCCCCAGCTTTCAGAGGAATCTAAACCTCCAGCACTTAGCAATACCTCCATCTGATACCAGGTCTTTATAATAGTTTTTTTTTTTGTATGCAATGTAATTTGGAAATCATTTGTTATAGAATACAGTTCTTAGAAAGTAACAAGCAGACATCGAAACAGATCAGTGCCGCTCCAAGCCTGCAGTATCTCAAAGGTTTACACCCTGTATTCAGGTGCTTGGCAGAGATAGAGCACATCTCACTCCAAAATACAATGTGCCATGAAGGTACCACCACACACAGTATTCAACTCCAATATAAAGTAAAAGACCTGCATGCCATAACAAACAAATATGTCATGTTTCCAGCAATTCCACTTCCGTGTGGTACCACCAAGGACACTTGACTCATACTAAATGCGTTATGATAAATCTGATCACTCAAAAGTAAACCATGTACAGAAACATAAGCTAAAGTGATTGTATAGCATTGTTTTCTTTTTCTTAAAATAATAAACATGTTATACTTACTAGGTCCATGCAATGTGTTTGCACAGAGCAGCTTCGATCCTCCTCTACTTGGGTCCCCCGCCAGAGCTCCTGCCTCCTCCCCTTTGCCGGGTGCCCCCATAGCAAGCTGCTTGTCATGGGGGCACTCATGCATACTCACTCCCGAGCCACACTCTGAGCGTCCAAAAGACAGTGGCTCCGATTGACAGCAGTGGGAACCAGTGGCTCCTGTCTATTGCTGTATCTGAGCCAATTAGTAACGAGAGACCCGGGAGAGCTTTGGCTCTTGTGCACATCGTGGATCGTGATCTGTTCAGGGATATAAATATAGGACATGCTATAGAGAGAGCTGCATGCAGAAGTTTTTTTTTTTACCTTACTGCATAGAATGCAGTAAGGTAAAAAAAATATTCTGCCTTTACAAACACTTTAACGCAGGGCCTACCAAAACAATTTTCCAAGGCTCATGGAAGGCAATGTTTTTCGGAGCTCTTCAAAATTGCAGGTGAAATAATGAGTTTGCATCATTTACGCTGTGAATAATCAAGACAGTTTTGTAACTGCTAAAAGTCTGGAAACCATATTATTTTGGTGGTCCTTGAAGAATAGAGTTGAGAAACACTGTTGTAAGGAATGCTGGGCCCCAAGCCTAAATGTTTTTCTAAATGGTCTGAATGAAAACAGTGCCTTGGTTGTCTGCAACACCTAATCAGATTAAAAATGGCATCTTTCCACTACTGGCTGAGACAGTAAAAACAAGAATCTGGTGGCTACTCAGCCAATTTACTAATAGACACTTTTCAGATGCTTACAAGATCACTAAAAAGGCAAGAGCAGAATCATTGATGAGCATTTGTTACTGTGATATCTTTTGAGTCACACATGTTATTGCTGTCTGTAAGGACAGCAGAGGGTGCTGCAGAATAATGATGAAATAGATCTCTATGATTTGTTGTTTGTCAACCTAAACTTCTACTGTTAGTACCGTTAGTATTAATGACAACCAATTGCCATCACAGTCACAATATTTCAAGGCACAGCTCTATACCTGAAATGTAATTTCAGAAAGTGTTGCACTAGAATTTCCCTAACAAAAAGTAAATGTATTCGTTTTTTACGAATCCAAATTTTTTTTTTTGGTGCCTTCTACAGTGTAAAGACCTATTCTTCTGTAATCATGTTCTTTATACATCTACTTGATTTGTTGATCACTGATTGAAGTTAGGTTATATATACTAGTCCTTGTGTACTTAAATGAGGAGTGCTGGAATAAAAAAAATTAAACATGCATACTCATCTAGGTGGATGCAGCATCTGTCACCCACTAACTGAGCAATCAAAGACTGCTGATCGCTCAGTTTTTGGTCTTCACTGAGCAGAAAGCTAGAGATTTTCAGTCATCAGCTCTCTGCTCTGCCCTGCCGGGCTGTGGAGGGCGTGGGGGCTGGCTCAGGTTCTCAGCAACTCACTGAGAGGCTTTGCCCGCTGCCGCAGAGGAATCTGGGTGTATCTCGGCTGTAAAGTTGGGATCAATTCAGAGCTGAGTGATGTCAGCTAAAGCCTGCTGTTTGCTGAAAATGGGTCAGTGGAGAAGTACGGCCAAAAGAGCTTTTGCTCCGCTTCTCATTTAATGTACCAAATAATGGGTAAAGGTAACTTAAATGAGCCACTGTGGGTCATTACATGCGCAGATCATGAAATCTGAACTAAACTCCTCAAGCAAGGAAGCTGCCATCTTAGCCTCTATTTTGTCTGCAGTTACCATGGTGCTGCACATGTGATACATTATGCCCCAGTCAGTCAGTTGAGAGCTTAAGCAACGATGTCATACCTTGAATGTAACTGTTTTGGGGAACAGTTAATACAATAGGGTTAGTTCTGATTTACCTACAAGAAAAAATCAGAATATAGCATCTGGCATTACTATATGCTGTATATTCTGAAAATAAAGCTAAAATATGCAAATATAATACACAATGTTTAGTTTTGAATTGCTGGAATCTGTCTTTTGGGTCCCAACTATTATATTTACTTAGTGGACTGCAGTGAGTGCTCTACTCACTTCCTTGTAGCAAGCTCAAAATCCTATAGCTCTAAAAAAGTGAAGATTTCCTGTTTTATATGAAACATGCAGAAATGTTTAAACAGTACCCTGGAAAATCCCTCCTTACAAAAACAGTGTACCTCCTGGTATTTGAGAGGACCTAGGCACTCCTGTGCTTGCAACCTAATTGCTGTTTATTGCAGTGTGAAATCTAAGGCACTGCTGCCGCTGACTGCTAGTCTCGTGTTATTAGGTGTGAGATTTGGTAATGTCACTTTTGTGCTCAGTGTTCTCCTTGCTGGAGACTGTGAACTGAGGAAGAAAAGCCCTACCTCTATCAAGATGACCACCTCCACACAGAGGCGCAGGGCAGGGAAAGACATGGTAAGTCAGTAATAGGGAAAGGTCAGCTGCAGGGAGACCACAGGCAATACTGGTGACTAACCCTTTGCCCTCTATCGTTTTTGGGCACAGCTTCCAGAGTTCAGTTCCTCTTTAAGAGAATGAACAAATAAAAATGACAGAGATTTTATATTACATACTGTTGGGAGCAAAAAAAAATGGATCAAGTGTAAGCCCTTTTCCACACAGGCGGACTCTGTCGTTACGGAGTCCGCCGGCTCAGCGGGAGATCTCTCCGCTGA
Source organism: Rana temporaria (assembly GCF_905171775.1). Lineage (NCBI taxonomy): Eukaryota > Metazoa > Chordata > Amphibia > Anura > Ranidae > Rana > Rana temporaria. The sequence goes on along the minus strand of NC_053489.1, from coordinate 292,789,036 downwards.
GCCGGCGGATAACAAGTCCCTCTCTGCTCACTGAGCGGACAGGGGCTTTTGCAGCGCTGCTGTCTCCTATGGGGAGATCTGATGAAAACGGACAGCATGTCCATTTTCATCAGATCTCACCCAATCCGATCCGCCATGGACGGATGGGGACGTATCGCCATCCGTCTGATTTTGGCGGATCGGGTCAGATGTCAGCGGACATGTCTCCGCTGACATCCGACGCTCCATAGGATTGCATGGAGCGGCCGTTCAGGTCTGCCGTCAAAACTGACAGGCGGACCTGAATGGTCCGATCGTGTGAAAGGGGCCTTACAGCAAAATACAGATGTTATAATAAAATATTTTATACAGTTCAGTCTTTTTTTTTTTCTTCGAGTATCTATTAACCAGTTCCCGACCCCCGCATGTACATATACGTCCACAATATGGCACGTACAGGCACATGGGCGTACATGTACGTCCTCGCCTATTAGCGGGTGGGGGGTCCGAACGGGACCCCCCCCGCTACATGCAGAGGTCGGGTCCGCTCGGGGAGCGATCCGGGACCACGGCGCGGCTATTTGTTTATAGCCGCTCCGTCGCGATCGCTCCCCGGAGCTGAAGAACGGGGAGAGCCGTGTGTAAACACGGCTTCCCCGTGCTTCACTGTGTCGGCGCATCGATCGCGTCATTCCCTTTATAGGGAAGACACGATCGATGACGTCATTCCTACAGCCACACCCCCCTACAGTTGTAAACACATACTAGGTGCACCCTAACTCCTACAGCGCCACCTGTGGTTAACTCCCAAACTGCAACTGTCATTTTCACAATAAAGAATGTAATTTAAATGCATTTTTTGCTGTGAAAATGACAATGGTCCCAAAAATGTGTCAAAATTGTCCGAAGTGTCCGCCATAATGTCGCAGTCACGAAAAAAATCGCTGATCGCCGCCATTAGTAGTAAAAAAAAAAAAAATAATAAAAATGCAATAAAACTATCCCCTATTTTGTAAACGCTATAAATTTTGCGCAAACCAATCGATAAACGCTTATTGCGATTTTTTTTACTAAAAATAGGTAGAAGAATACGTATCGGCCTAAACTGAGGAAAAAAAATGTTTTTATATATGTTTTTGGGGGATATTTATTACAGCAAAAAGTAAAAAATATTGCATTTTTTTCAAAATTGTCGCTCTATTTTTATTTATAGCGCAAAAACTAAAAACCGCAGATGTGATCAAATACCACCAAAAGAAAGCTCTATTTGTGGGGAAAAAAGGACGCCAATTTTGTTTGGGAGCCACGTCGCACGACCACGCAATTGTCTGTTAAAGCGACGCAGTCCCGAACTGTAAAAACACCTTGGGTCTTTAGGCTGCATATTGGTCCGGGGCTTAACTGGTTAAATTACACACTAATTATTACCTAACCCCTGGGAGCAAAACAATCTGATAATTTGCTTGAAATATGCAATTACTTATAGTCACAATCTTTATTATACATTACCAACTAACCAAGGAAGTAATTATTTTTGTGTAGATAGCCAATATTAACAAATGTGAGGCCTATCTATTTTTTGGGAAGGAGTAAAATTTCTGGGCCATGAGATAATTTTAAAACTTGGTGTTAACAATTATAGAGAGACTTTCAGATGTGAAAAGATTTTGCTGGGAGCCAACCTTTGTAATACATTTTTGATAATAAGCTTAAGCTGGTTTCAGTTTATTTTATTGCAGCGACAAGATTCTTCTGTAGGTGCTTCAAAGCTATTGGTACAATAAGACAGCTTGGAGAATAATTGAATAGCACTTATCTAGGCTGCCCTGCACTGATTACCCCTTTTATCTTCATTCTCCCATACCAAGTTGTATATAATAATTTTCTTATGTGTGAAGCAAAGACAGTTTTATAAATGACAGTGGGACATTGGAATCAGAGCTGCTTATGATTTACAGTAATTAGTTGTAATTTTTTATGTTTTCTTTGACTATGTACAGAGATATGTACAGAGATTAGCCACTTCTAATTATTATTGCACAGGCAGTATAGGAGTAGACAGGAATAGAAAAACCATCACGGTTTCACAAAAAACTGTCTGATTGTTGACTATATTGTTATTGGATGATCAGAATCCTCATAGTATGGTATGTCTCAAAAATGTCATGTTACCAAATTAAAATGTACCTTACAACAAGCAAATTGAAAATTCAATCTTTTTACAAATACAGCCACCTATGAATACAATTTATATATAGTTTTATTGATACACAATATAGATGTCTTGTATTTTATCTGTAAGATTGGGTTGATTGAGCCATATTAAATGTTCTAAACTGTGCTAAATTAACAACTTCAACCCACTCTGAGGTATATAAACAAGTGTCTTTTTTCAGCATAGCTTATTAATACAATGCTTTAAGCGTGAAAAGGAGACTACAGTTTCACACCCTGATTAAAACTGCAATTTATATATATATATATATATATATATATATATATATATATACACATACCCTATATTACCAAAAGTATTGGGATGCCTGCCTTTACCCGCATGTGAACATTAATGGCATCCCAGTCTCAGTCCGTAGGGTTTAATATTGAGCTAACAGCTATAACAGCGTCAACACTTCTGGGATGGCTGTCCAGAAGGTTTAGAAGTTTGTCTATGGGAATGTTTGACCATTCTTCCAGAAGCGCAGTTGTGAGGTCATGCACTGATGAGGACGAGAAGGCCTGGCCCGCAGTCTCCATTGTAATTCATCCCAAAGGTGTTCTATTGGGTTGCGGTCAGAATTCTGTGCAGGCCAGTCAAGTTCCTCCACCCCAAACTCGCTCATCCATATGTTTATGGACCTTGCTTAGTGCACTGGTCCAAATCATTTGGTGGAGGGGGGAATTATGGTGTGGGGTTGTTTTTCAGGGGTTGGGCTTGGCCCCTTAGTTCCAGTGAGGGGAACTCTTATGGCATGAGCATACCAAGACATTTTGGACAGGTTGGGGGTATTACAATTCTTTATTTTTTATTTTATTTTTTAGCAACCCTGTTGGGGGGCTTTGGTGAGATATCAGGGGTCTAAACAGACCCCTGACAACTCCCTTTTGAGACAGAAAAAGGCGCACAGATTCCCCAGTCCCTTTCTCTGCAGCCCCAGCTGCACTGAAAATGAATGGACAGGAGACAGAGGCTCCTGTTCATTCATAAACTAAAGCATCATGAACAGTTTACAATACTCAGTTATGAATGGACCGAGTCAGTGAACATTCAGAAAACGAAAGGAGCCGGTAAATCACATATCCATATAAATCTTTATCCTGACAGATCCACGATAAGGGGGGACCGGGGGAGGACAGAGGGGGACCAGAGGAGGACACACAGAGCCAGAGGAGGACCTGGGGAGCTGAGGGAGGACACAGGGAACAGTTGGGATGATCAGCCACCGATCTCCCTGTATAGTTTTCAGTAAAACAGCTGACAGCCGTGGGAGGGAGAGGAGGAGAAGTGGCTGTCAGATAATGTATTGAAAGCCACACAGGGAGATCAGTGCTTGTAACTGCCCGTACTGATCATCTGTGAGGCTGCCCACCTCCCCCCGCTATGCTGAGGACACAGGTATCGGATTAAGCATCAGAGCATTTGCACAAGTGCAAGTATTTGTGCAAATGCTCGGTGTCAGTGCAACCCTAGTGTTAAGGCAGGTGTCCCAATACTTTTGGTAATATAGTGTGTGTGTGTGTGTGTGTGTGTATATATATATATATATATATTTTTTATATATATACTGTATCTCTCTTTCACTATACATATATATATATATATATATATATATATATATATATATATATATATATATATATATATAATATTTTACAACTGCATTGTTACATTTGTAATTATTAAGTCTTTATCCTACGAATAAAAAATATAGAAACACAACAGAGACTCTTGAGTCTTGAGGCAAGCTTGTTCTGCAGTGATGCCTCTTTAGTTCACCCATGGTGCTTTAAAAGTCCTTTTAATAATACAGTAATGTTTATTTACAAAGATTATATATCATTAGAAACTGGATATTAAAAAGTTTGAAAATGTATATACTTAAAAACAGTCTATTAAAATAAAACCAACCCAAAGCTATTATGGTTTCTTTTAAAATTCCCATTATTGTAAGTGTTGTATATTTATACATAATATAACTAATTTAGACAGTTTAGAATTTGGAAATAAAACTTGTCCTCTGTTGCAGTATTGGCAGAGAGTCATGGGAGGGGTAAATTAAAATGTGTTGATGTTTGTTTAGTGGAGGGATTTATTCATCAAGGCTGATTAATTGAAAGTAATTTATGAGCAAGCAAACATTGTGTAGAATTTTGCTTTTTGACAGTTTTACTAATTTAGAAGGTATTGTGATCCATGAGAACTAACACTTTCCAATTTGAAGTAACTCTAACAATGTACAATATAAATGAGAATATAAATGTTTCCATGTATAAAAGATTTATTATGTTCACGAAAAAAAGAAAGGAACTAAATAGATCTTGTATTTTTGCCCCTCTAGGTCCCTAATGTCAAGAGAATCTCTTGCTTCGACAACTTTAAGCCTTTCCGAAAGTCATTCTACAATGAGCGTGAAACAAGAGTGGTCTCATGCATATAGGATCATTCCCTCTAATCATGGTTCACAGAACAGTAGTGAGACAGGTGATATGCTTAGCATTCCTCCAGGAACATCTATGTCTAATAATACTGTTACCAATCCATTGCCTTCATATTTATTTGGCTTAGAGAATAATTCTTCACCTTATCCTAGTCCAAGGCATTCTTCTCCAAGATCACATTCAGCTCGATCAAAGAAAAGAGCTCTTTCGTTGTCCCCTTTGTCTGATGGTATAGGAATAGATTTTAATACCATTATCCGAACTTCACCAACCTCATTAGTTGCATACATAAATGGCTCAAGAGCTTCCCCAGCCACTATGTCACCTCAGCCTGAAGTTTATGGGCATTTTTTAGGAGTCAGGGGAAGTTGCATTCCTCCAACATATCCTGGAATAAACTCTCAGAAAAGTCTTCTCGCCATCAGTGATAATGTATCCATTCCTGAAAATGAATATCAGCGAATGCAGCAGCTGGAACAAAGCAACTTACAAGCTGATGTTATGAACAATATGGTAGTTCGACATGGCATAGGGCTAAATGAAGGACAGACAATGGGAATTTTAAAGAGTGAAAGGATGGATGACTTTCCAAGTGGCACAATTGAAATGTCGTCACACACTTCCCTTCCCATAGCAGCTCCTTCTCCTCATCATGGCCCACCACCTCCTTATCATGCCCATCAACACATGCACCAACATGAATTGTTAAATCAATCCCACCAGCTATCTCTTCCACCTCCTGCACACGTTCCTCTACTTGAAGAGGAGGGAGAAATAGATGATTTTAATGGTAAGCACTGTTGCAGGTGGATTGACTGTAGTGCTCTGTATGATCAGCAGGAAGAACTTGTACGACACATAGAAAAGGTTCATATAGATCAGAGGAAAGGGGAGGACTTTGCTTGTTTTTGGGCAGGCTGTCCCAGAAGATATAAACCCTTTAATGCACGTTATAAGCTTCTTATTCACATGCGAGTCCACTCTGGGGAGAAACCAAACAAGTGCACGGTAAGTACTGAAAACTTTAATCAGTTTATGCAAGTCTTGTTTGCAAATAATTTTGTTCATTGCTTTAAAATATTCTGACTATCACAGATAGCGAAACATGATGCACTTTAGGCCAGAAGGCTAGTGTTACTTTGTTATAACCGGAAGATATTCATACTACACAGTTATAAGGCTCCTTGGTAATCTAAAAGATTCAGTTGCATTCACTAGATCTTCCAGGTGTTAAATGTGCTTATTGGCATCAATAATGTTTAATTTAGCTAAGAGACCACACTGGCTCGCTGAGAGGCTGAACAGGGTGTTAGTCCAAGCACCTGGCGGATCCAGACTTTACAGCCACGATGATGCGGAGCCTGGACTGACATCCGTGAATTAGGTGACATCAGCAGAGAGTGCACCGCTCTCTGCTGAAAACGGGTCACAGGAGTGCAAAACCAACTGCAGTTCTGTGACCCATAGGAGAAGTACAACCAAACAAGCTCAGGCTGGACTTCTTCTTTAATTCTAAAATGCACATTTTTAATATGCCATAGTCATGGTAATATCCATTTAAAGTTTAGATTTTTTTTAGCTAATTTAAATAGCAGTTTGTTAGACTCTCTTTAGCAAAAATGTGCACCATAATGAGCCAAGCAAATGTTGTGCATCTAAATACACACATGTAGTACTCACCTTGATTTTATTATTATACATTTTGATTTTACACTTTCTTTCAGTTCTTACTCCCGTTGCCCATTCTCTCTGTTTTATACTTACATGTCTTTCTTACCTAAATTGATAGGTATCGCTTTTATGAAAATGTTCTCAACAAAAAAAATCTAAGTTTACACTGGTTATGGCAAAAGGAATTTTTAGGTTTTATGGTTGTTTTTACTAAGGCAGGCAAAAACTTTGTGTCGCTAAATTACCTATTGTAAGAATATTTAATTTTTATTTTTTTTACAACAGTTTGGATTTTTAAGCAGTTGTTATTCAGGGATATACTAGATATTGCCACATCCTAAAGAGACATTTTGGTACGTTGTGCTTCATATTTGTCATAGATGTCATTTTCTTTTAATTTTATAGTTCGTAAAAGAGATTCTTTCATGAGTCCCCAGAGGGGTTGCCATTTATGCATGATTGGATCTCACATAACTTACATAACAAGTGTGATTTTCAAATAGAGATGAGCAAACCAATACAATTTCATTATGTTGCTTAATCACACAAATTGTACTTCATCTGGAAAGATTTATCCTTTGAATCCTAGATCTTAAGACCGTCTTAAGACAAAATATGTATAGTAGATTTTAATTTATTAAGGATGATGAGTCTTAATAAGATGATGGTGCGCATCAGGAAGGCTAAAGTAAATAAGTAAGTAAACACAGGCACATTTACTTTGGTTAGCTACTTCTTTGTTATGTCAATAAGCTCTTCAACCCCATAATTTGTGGTTGTCCCTTCCTGATTGCTGTTCTACCAATAGATGTACCATCACCACCACCAGACATTGAGAAAGATGCAAGATAGGAATCAGTACTTGCCATTTGGTGCACCTACCACTGCTTTGAGAGATGTAAACGATAATAATTATGCGGCACTCCTTAAGAGAACTAATTTTATGTAAAACTCAATATGTGTCACCAAATTTTATAGATATATGTAACATGGGCATAAAAACAAACATTAATCCATACTACAAATTAAACAGTCCAAAGTCAAACTGATAATTGCAAAGATAATCAATAATATAGCGCAAGTCCGTGAAATAGTTGCTCTAGTTCCAATACAAAATATTGTTGTCACAGAGCTGCAAGGTAATGTGTCCAAATTACATCTTCCTCCACTGTGTGCTCAAAGAATTTCATACATTCACACTATCATGCAAATGAGTCCCAGGTATGGACCTAAGAACATACATTGTTAGGTCTAATGCGCTTATCCCCTTTTTTGGGGTATGGGTATGGTGACCTCTCTTTTCCTGGGTGTCCTTTGGGATGATACCTTTCTTAATGGTTAGGGTCTATTTAAGTGGCTATCTCTGTCTCCTCTGCTGCGAGTGTGCTCAAAATAACACAAGGTGGCCTCTCACATAATGAGGTGGTAGAGTGATGGTAAATCACATAATGAACATTTATTAGATATAATTGTACTACAATTTAGAAGTATGTGTGACTTTAAAAACTCTGTTATACAGGCGCGATCCAGCAGCCGACAGCATAGGCGTCACCTGACTCCTCCCATCTATTATGTCACTGACCTTGTGACTGCCTCAGGGCTTTGCCAGATGTCTCAGATAGGGCCTGCTTGAAAAACCTAGACTTCAACTGGAGAATTTAAAATGACACCCTGGAGGTTATATGTACATCACCATTCTCTTGGGACTACATAGATATGAAAATGTCAGACTCTTTAAAAGTTTGCACCATGAATCTAAAATAATTTAGTCAGATAAATTGGCCTCTTGGAGGTTTGTGAGAATAGTGGAAGTCCACTGCCAATCTGCTTACCACTGCTAAATGCCTGGCCTTTTGTAACTTGGGTCATGGAATGTACCCATGACCACTACTCTTTTACTTGCAAAAGTCTTGATGCAAGTATTATTTAATTTTATAGTGTGTATTTATTAAAAAAATATCTGAATTGTTCGTCCTGTAAATCTGCATGCACATTTTTCTGTGCTAATTGGGGCAAAATCAATTGGTACTATGCTATTTTCTTTCCAGGTTAAATGTTTTTTGTTCATACAGAATACAGTGAATCAGGAAATTAGCTCATTATGACCACTAGATGGAGCTGAAGGTAAATACAAACCTATCGACATCTCCATCTAGTGGCATAATGCCATATTTTCCCGAGGCATTTATTTTTAATAAATTAATAAGATTTCTCTTTGAGAAAATATTGCCTTATTGCATTAAATGTTTCCTTTATTCACACATAGCTTTCACTGGGATGATTCTTAAGCACATCCCTATGTGTTTCACCAATGTTACGTTGTAAAGGCAGAAAAAAACTTGTACCATTTTGGTCTTTACATATTCTTTCATAATTGTGGAGTGTGGCCATCTGTTAGCCAGTTAGATGTCTTGGCTGGACCACTGGTTTAGAGAAAAAAAAAGTAGAATACTTTGGGGTGGCAAATAGACTGTGCACTTTGCAATTGCAGTTGCACTAATTTTACCCAGAGCTTAGCAAATGTGGTAACACTTCACGTTGTAAAGAATACCCAATCAGGTGCAAGGGGGAAAAAAATGAAGTTTTGTTTGCACATGATTTGGATGATAGAAATCAGCAGAACTTTACCACATTTACTAATCTCTGGGGAAAATTAGTGCAACTGCACTTGCAAAGTCTACAGTCTATTTACCTTTAGTAAATCCACTCCAATGTTTTTTGTTACACAGCTAAAACATGCCTTTTGAAGTTGACTTTTTGACTTTCCACTTTGCCTGGGGAAATCCATGCAACAAATTTCACCTTGAAGTTAAAAGTATCTCTTAATTAACTTTATTTAGCCCATTGCTGAAAAAAAATAATCTATATAAAATGTAATTTAGAGTTTGCAAAAAAAAGCATGTGAAACAGAAAGTGAACTTGGTTCTTTGTTGCAAAAACGTTTTAAAATGCTCAAAAATGCTACTTAAAGTGATTGTAAAGCCAGAAGTTTTTTTTATCTTAATACATTTTATGCATTTAGATAAAGAGCCTTCTGTGTGCAGCAGCCCCCCTCGACCCCCATAATACTTACCTTAGCCCCATCTCTGTCCAGCGATGTGCATGAGTGCCTCGGCTGCCTCGGACTCTCTCTCTCCTGATTGGATGAGACACAGAAATAGCGCCATTGGCTCCTGCTGCTGAAAAGGAAACTCAGTTAGCGAATCAGGAGAGAGAGGGACGGGGCCAAAACCGCAGCTCCGTGTCCGAATGGGCTGCAGCTCGACTCAGGTGCCCCATATCAAGCTGCTTTCTGTGGGGGAACTCAACAGAAGGGAGGTGCTAGGAGCACAGAAGAGGAACCCGAGAAGAGGAGGATCTGGGCTGCTCTGTGCAAAACCACTGCACAGAGCAGGTAAGTATAACATGTTTATTATTTTAATAGAAAAAAACAAGACTTTACAATCACTTTAATCTGGCAACACCTTCCACACGGTGAAAAGGGTGGTGATAGTATCATGTTACAGAACTGATTTCATCACTAAGAACTTGTTTAGGATTGAGGGTAAGTTGGATAGGCTAATTATATTGCTACCTGGGTCGATGTTAACCGTGTAGGAGAAAAGTGTCTCTAGGCAAATGTACATTTTGTGCTTTTAAACCAACAGCACCAAAAGCCATGCAGTGGCCCTAACCTCAATCCCATTGAGAACCTTGGAAAAACTTACAAGTTACCTGTTTACCAATGATCCCTAACCTGATAGAGCTGGGGAAATCTGGTCAGAAAGACTGGGTAAAATTGCAGGATTTAGCTAAGTGAAGCTGGCCATACAAACGAATGTTCACAACTGATGTTGGCAGTACCTTCGATAATGCCAACAGAGACTTGATGAATGTCATTAGACAATACTTCAAAATGTTGTGTGCTTTCAACATTTGGTTATGGTATGACCATTAGAAAATTGAACTTTCTAAAAACAATCATTTTTGGTACAAATTCTTCTAGTGTATAGCCATCTTTAGGCTAGTGGAGATGTATCCAAAAAACTGCAGCAGGCAAGTATTTGACTCAGATGGTAAAATAATCATGCAACCAATGGGGTTTTCATGAGCTGTAAGCCATAATCATCACAATTATGACAAATCACTGCTTGAACTGTCTTTCTTTGCATGTAATGAGTCTATCTCATATATTAGTTTCACCTTTTAAGTTGCATTAGTGAAATAAATTAACTTTTGCGCGATATTCAAATTTTTCGAGTTTCATCTGTATGTCCAAAGGTGTTTAAAATAACACCAATAAACATAAATGACATGATTGGGGTATCGAGAACCAGAACTTTTAGATAACACCCCAAAAAGTACTCCTTTTTCCACAAGTTCATGTAAGGTCTTTTTATAATTTACTGTGGGATTACTTTTTAGTGTATAATATGTGCCCTGATCTGCCAATTGTCGAAGGGCTTCTTCCTTATATGTATTAGCATCTTGAACAACAACTAGACCTCCTTTGTCTGACATCTTAATACCAACAGAAGTATCCATACTAAGTGATTTGTGTTTGTGTCATATGAATTGTTTCAGTGATGCTTTGAAAGTTCTAAATATGCATATGGCGGGACTTGCAACAGGAAATGCAATTATGTGATTAGTAACACCTGTGTAAAAAACTCAGAATTTCACATATATACTGAGCTAGTGATTGCATTCCCATGTGGTTTTGACAAAGCACAACTTTTGTGTGAAACGCATTAACCTTACCCCCCCTGCCTGTCTGTGCCTGGTTGTTTTCTAAGGATTTTGGATATCAATAAAGCCGACATTGCACTGTGTGTGTGTGCAGCCATTTGTCTTTTTGTTTCAATTTGATCTCTGCTAGCAGTGGCATCACGTTCTGTGGACTATGGCCTGTGTGACTCACCTGTGAGCAGCGATTATCTCGTTACTTCATAGCCCAAAACTGTCATATTTGGAACAATATGTAATTTATTATATGTAAACCTTCAACAATAAATGTTTAAGTGCAGCAATCCCTGGATTTCTCTATAATTATTGCCGTTGGGAAGGCTTGATTGCCTGTACTAGGAAGTATACCGTGTACTGTCTACCTCACCTGTGAAATTAATTATATATATATATATATATATATATATATATATATATATATATATATATATACTTTTAAAGAAATATCTATATTTACATATATGTACCCTTTTCAGCACATTTCTTACAAGATCTTAAAACACGAGATAAGTGTTGTGGTGTTTTTCATAATGCTGTATGCCTCCATCCAATTTCTAAATCTTGTTATCCCGTAATGTAAAATCATTATAATAGGAAATAACAATGAATTGGGTTTACTTTACCTTATTAAATGATATTTAACCGAGTTTATGCTACAGTGTATGACATCAGTGAAGAAGGCAAGTCTTAATGGTATGCAACAAGTGAAACTGATCCTAAACAAGTTAAAGAGGCCAGAAGCATCTTTGATGACATTATCACAAAGCATCTAGCTTCTGTTACTGACTCCAGATGAAAGAAAAATTGTCTGTTGGATCTGTTCATTTGGCTACATACCCAAGTGTTTAGATAAGTGGCGAACCCTGGTGTAGATTTAAAGTCTTCAACAAATACCCAGTGAATTGTTCTCTGATTAAGCAAAGAAATGTCTGTCTGGTTTCAATAATACCTGTCCAATCTTCAAAAAAATTTGTAGTTGCTGCTGACATTTCTTTTTTTAAACTGTAGGTAGATCAAAAATATAACATTTTGCCTTTCATCTGATGCACTTGGTATGATTAAATAAATAAAGCTCCCTCTAATATCATTCTTGTCCGTCAGGGGTGAAAATTATGCTGCCTTAACATCTGGTAAATATCAAATGCATCACAACTCCTAACCTCATGAGACACGAAAGTCTATGAATCGCACATGACAAAACTAGACACAGGACAAAATCCAATGAAAACTGTATGATTGACAGTCATACAAGAATCGTGAAAGCAGCCTGATGGAAAGCTCAGAAATTCACACCAGATGTGACTGTGATGGCCCCAGAGAAGCACAGATGCTAAAATCTAAAATCTGAAACTTAATTTAGCAACCTTGGCAGCATTTTAACATGCCTTGTCTATTTGAAAGCATTATGATCTGTGTTTAATGGCTTACTAGGCCTCAGTAGCAGCATATCTATTTATAACTGGTTTCGTATTTTTGTATTGTCATTATTATTATAGAATAAAATGTAGGCAAGCAACCGAATACAGATTTGTGCAATACATACAGAACTTTCTTACCTACCAAGAAATTGGAAAACCTGTTTAGCCAGTTTTCTAAACTAGACATCCCTGCCAAGCACCATAAAGAGTCCAGACCATTTACTTCTCATCACTGCAGTCAAAGCAGTGCAATGTGATCAATACTGTGACTTAAAGAGGAAGTAAACCCTGATGGGTGTTACTTCCTCTTTGTTTCCCTGCAAAGGTAAAATATTTGGCACCATACACATACATAAGATGGCAGTGCCTGCAGCAAAAGTAGCAGCAACAGTAGCAAGCATGTGTCTTTGCAGTTCCTGCAGCATGAAGAATCAGAAACTAGTACTTCCATCCAGACTATCACCCAGTTCTCAGTGCCCAAGTCAACTGCGGCCCCCTTTTCTGCTACTTTATTTGTCATTAGCCAGTGTCTTTTCAAGAAAAGCATATATTGAAGATATTTTAAAATAAAATATGTTTTATTGTATGTGCCATCCATTTAGGTTTTCATCTGATTCCGAAGGAAATCACCAATGGATCCCTTGCTGAGATAGAATAGAGGCACCCGTAAGAAAGTTTATAAAACTACAAGCAGTGCAGGGCAGTGGGTGAAATGTGCCACTCATAACATGACATCAGGCCAGGCTGGTCCTCCTGCTCTTCCCTCCTAAGGCCCCTTTCAGACTGGGGCGGGAGAAGTGGTGGCGGTATAGCGCCGCTAAAAATAGCGGCGCTATACCGCCGGGTTTGCCGTGGGATTCGGTCGCTAGCGGTATTAACCCCCGCTAGTGGCCGATAAAGGGTTAATACTGCCCGCAATACGCCTCTATAGAGGCGCATTGCGGGCGGTATTGCCGCGGTTTCCCATTGTTTTCAATGGGAAGGAGCGGTATACATGCCGCTCCTCTCACCGCTCCAAAGATGTCGCTGACAGGAGATTTTTTTCTCTCCCGCCAGCGCTTTGTCTCAGTGTGAAAGCCCTCGGGCTTTCACATTGAGTAGGCAGTGAAGGAGTTTTTCAGGGGGTATAGCAGCGCTATTTTTAGCACTGTGCCGACTGAAAAACTCCTCAGTGTGAAAGGGGTCTTATGAAATACAGGGTGAACATAGCCTTTGGAGTGTGCACACCTGGAGGAACTCTTGCATCTTAGGTCTAATGCCTCGTACACACGGCCAGATTTTCAGAGAAAAAAAGTCAAACAGGCTTTTTTTTCTAGGAAAGTCCGGCGTGTGTAGCCTCCATCTGACTTTTTTTTTCGGAAGTCCGACGGAACTTAGATAGAGAAACATGTTCTCTTTCTTTCCATCGGCTTTCCGACGGACTCGCAGTGGACTTTTGCACGGTCAAAAGTCCGACCGTGTGTATGAGGTGTACACAGTCTAACAGCAATAGATACAATGTGTCATATACTGTATAGTCTTGGGGACCCCCACATAAAAACATTACACTATGGCAACCTAGCCCCTCCTGGCTGTCTTGTTATGGCACTGCTCCTTACCATTTTAAAACAATCTTCCTCCTACATCAAGAGTTGTTTATACACAGTCTTCCTTTACAATAGAAGCATTTTAAAAAATCTCATGATGCACTTATTCTGTTCTAAATGAAAGTGGCACTGCTTTAAAGCTTAACCATCCATCTGGATAAAGTAGTAAACTAAAAGAACCATTGTGAGGTTTTGCTGTCTGTGTCCTGAGATTCACTCACTTTAGTTTTTTCTAATTACAAATGCCACATGGAATAAAAGTGAGGGTTAATTAAAATTTGAAGTTGCCAACAGAACAGTATATTAGGGAAAAGCTTGCAATTGGGACACTTTTTCTTGTTCCCTCACAGTGGAAACAACCTCTCATTTCCCTTTGAGTCTGTAGGACAGGAAGTGAAGGGAAATCTCCCTATCAAGAAACAGATGGCAAAAAAAAACAGCAGCTTTAACCCTTCCCTGCCCTACCCAAAATTAGATTAGTTTTTTTCTTGGATACACTGTACGTTAAAGTGGTTGTAAACCCTTACAGACCACTTTAACCTACAGGTAAGCTTAGATTAAGGCTTACCTGTAGGTGCAATAAATATCTCCTTAACCACTTAAGACCAGGACCATTATGCAGGTTAAGGACCTTGCCCCTTTTTCCGATATGGCACTGTGTCGCTTTAACTGACAATTGCGCGGTCGTGCGACGTGGCTCCCAAACAAAATTGGCGTCCTTTTTTCCCCACAAATAGAGCTTTCTTTTGGTGGTATTTGATCACCTCTGCGGCTTTTATTTTTGCGCTATAAACAAACATAGAGCGACAATTTTGAAAGAAATTCAATATTTTTTACTTTTTGCTATAATAAATATCCCCAAAAAAGATATAAAAAAACATTTCTGTCCTCAGTTTAGGCCGATACATATTCTTCTACCTATTTTTGTTAAAAAAAATTGCAATAAATGTTTATCGATTGCGCAAAATGTATAGCGTTTACAAAATAAGGGATAGTTTTATGGCATTTTTATTAATATTTTTTTTTTACTACTAATGGCGGTGATCAGCGTTTTTTTTCGTGACCGCGACATTATGGCGGACACATCGGACAATTTTAACACATTTTTGGGACCATTGTCATTTTCACAGCGAAAAGTGCTATAAAAATGCACTGATACTTTGAAAATGACAATTGCAGTTTAGGAGTTAACCACTAGGGGGCACTGTAGGGGTTAAGTGTGACCTCATATGTGTTTCTAACTGTAGGGGGGCAGGGCTGGACGTGTGACGTCAGTGATCGTCTTTCCCTATATCAGGGAACAGACGATCACTGACATTGCCACAATGAAGAACGGGGAAGGTGTGTTTACACACACCTCTCCCTGTTCTTTATCTCCTGTGACCGATCGCGGGACACAGGCGGCGATCGGGTCCTGCGGGAGCGGTCACGGAGCTTTGGAGCGGGTCGCGAGCAAGCCAGCGGCGGCTCGCTCGCGACCCCGCGGCTGGGCTCCTAAAGAGGACGTACAGGTACGTGCTTGTGCCCAGCCGTGCCCTTCTGCCGACGTATTCGGCGTGAAGGGGTCCTTAAGTGGTTAACCTACACGGTTAAGGAGATATTTTCCAAAAAACAGATGACTACGGTGCAGGCGCACTAAGCATGCCGTTAGTGAAGGCGATCATGCCGTCACTGCCGTCTCCCGCGCGCATGCGCGGGACTGACGTCATCGCTGCTCCGGCCAGTCACACCCCCAGAGCAGCGATACTCGGAAGTCACTCCGGGAGAGATGGTGGCAGCGGAGGAGGTGATCGAGCACCGCTGCAGGGGCTTTGATCTCAGGTAAGTAATTCATAATGAGCTAGTATGCTATGCATACTAGCTCATTATGCCTTTGTCTTGCAGGTTTTCTTTTTTTAGAGAGGGTTTACTTCCTCTTTAAGCAGTCATCTTAGGATACTGACAACTTGTGTTTTATGGATTTTATTGGTTTTGTTAATACATTAGGATTATCTGATTATCTTATTAAAAGTAAGTTATTAAAGCTGGCATTTGGTTTTAATTTTAGTCTCAATCAAATGCACTGAATATTAAAGTGCATTAAAAGTTGGATAAAAGAGGAATTTGCTAGTTATAAAAAACTCTAGAAGTTATTATTATTTTTTTTTAGAATGCTAAGAATTTCCTTTTATAGATCTGTTTTGCTGTCTGTAATGTTTTAATACTCCCCATCTGTCCATAAATATGTAAACTGAATAAAACAATTGTTTTCACAACTTTCTTCTCATTGGATGCTTTCCTTGGGCCATGAGTTGGCAGGAACTCAAGGAAAAAATGACAACTTGGGCACTTTGAGTACATTTCCATAAATGTATTCAAACCTAATGAAATAGCATGACGCTATTGTCATGTATTTGTTAGTGTTGTAAACTTTCAATACTACCCCCTATGATGGCGAAGAGTAGCCATGATGCAAAAAGCCATAGTTCAAGGACTAAGAGAGTACTTTATAGTGAGGTGTTCCTGGTAACGTCTAACTGTTTCATTGAGTGTGCAGCTATGCAAACAGACTTATCAGAGCTGTAGTTAAAAATCATTGATTTTAGTAAGGAATCATCTCCATCTTACAGTACAAGGCTCCCTTTGTTTATTAATAAGCCTGCTTGCCTGGCCGCTAACATGGAAAGGATTTCTTTACAGTGGCTTTAGGTAATCGGGATGACAAAATTTCAGTCCTGTGACCTGATAGCTCTTTTCAAGTGATTGAGCCGCACTTGTTGGAACTTGTTTGACATGTTTGTTCGATAGCAATTAGGAACAAAAGTTGTTACATGGTGTAACAATGAGTTTTTCATCATCTGTTTGTAGAAGTATTCAGAATGAACCAAGCTATTCAATGTCCTCGTGATTTGTACACCTTGGTGTTTATCCGCATTATCTATGGTGACTCTCTTGCATGTCCATATTACGCACACATTAAGCTTGACTTGGCAAGAACTGGTGGTTCTTTCATTGTCTGGGTCACCATGATCTACTTAAAGCATGTGAACTTACAGAATTAGGTGGTAATTATGAGACTTTTTTTCCCTCTATAGTTTACATAAAGGTTGTCTGCTATCCTTTCACATTCCAGCATAATAATATTGTGACACAATCATTAACCCATTTGGTGCAAAGCTTTATACTACTCTGGAACATCATAGCTTTTTGCCAGTGCAAGACTCACAGCCTTAAGCCTTTTCTCTAGCGCTTATTTTGAAGTTTCTCACTTTGGCCCATGTAACCTAATTCTGCAAATTTTTAGGACAGAAAGCAAATAAATCACAGTGTATGAAAAACAGGTCTAATTTCCAAAAAAACGAATTATATGTCTACATTGACATTTGCCCACTGAGCACAAAGTTACAGATTTTCTTGATAGAATAACTCACCGATACATACTTGCTCTGAGCACCACCACCACTCAGTTCCAACATTAGAGTTGGTTGATGTCAAAGCTTATGTAGGGTTAATGACTTCCTCTCCTTCCTCATGTGACAACAATTGATTCTGGGGGGGGTTGGCATCTTTGGATTGAGTGCAGCATCCTGGCTGGAAGGGTACGAGGTCTGATGGTCCCTTATAACCATAAGGAATAGGTATTTGCCATGGACTCCAAATGAGCAATGGAATGGCAGGCAAATGCTGGCAAGTTAAGTATAAATGAGTGAATCGTTTTTTTTTTTTTTTTTAAGAGAGCCTATCACTTGGCTAAGGAAAGTGACAGAGTTTCTTTATTTAAGTAACATCTCCTTACTATCCTCTTAAGTACAGGATAATGAAGCATATGCAAGTGTAGTATTTAGTTATACTATTTAACTTTATTCCTCTGGTCTACCATGTAAGGTTGTGAAAACAAAAACCCTCAGCAACTTGCAAATGTTGGTCTCTTAGAAATCCAAGGGCTGATGTCCAAGTAAAATTAAAGAGCTGGCTACATGTATAGGGACTCACACTGAAATTTTCAAGAAGTGTATTGAAATAAAATATATATTAAGCTTAACACTTACTGCTTGTATTATGCTTAGTTGGATAGAATAGTGCAGAAATGTCATTTAAAGCAGAACTTTTCTTTCTCAATCAACATTACCTATTTCTAATCCTTATACTGCTAGCCATATTAAATAGATAGTAAGGTATATTATATTTACTTTTTGTAAACTTTTTTAAATATATTTCTTCAGTTGCCTTCCAGTTTCTGGCCTTAGCCAAAATGATGTCATACTCCCTGAGTCTTTATGGGCATTTTGCCCTTAGTCAAGGTGACTGTGGCTAGAAATGCTAGAGAGGTGTTTTTCAAAGTGATTTGTCAAGAAAATAAAAACAAAACATGGGTGAATGTGTGAATTTTCTTTGAATATCAAAAATGAATTAAATGGTGTTTTTGGTCTGTAGTGCTCAGATACAGTTAAGTTCCATTTTAAAATTATCAAGACGAGTTATTGTATTTAAATACATATTTTCTATTCAAACAATGCATTCATCTGAACAATTGTTAAAGCAGGAATATAAAATGAATCAAATACAGTACTCCCTCTAGTGACTAATCTACAAATCTCTATATTTAACCACTTCAGCCCCCAAAGAATTTACCCCCTTCCTTACCAGAGCACTTTTTTGCGATTCGGCACTCCGTCGCTTTAACTGACAATTGCGCGGTCGTGCGACGTGGCTCCCAAACAAAATTGACATCCTTTTTTTCCCCACAAATAGAGCTTTCTTTTGGTGGTATTTGATCACCTCTGCGGTTTTTATTTTATAAATAAAAATAGAGCGACAATTTGGAAAAAAAATCAATATTTTTTACTTTTTGCTATAATAAATATCCCCAAAAAATCGACAAAAAAAACAAAAATTCCACAGTTTAGACCGATACGTATTCTTCTACATTTTTTTGGTAAAAAAATTGCAATAAGCATATATTGACTGGTTTGCGCAAAATATATAGCGTCTACAAAATAGGGGATAGATTTATTGCATTTTTATTTATTTTTCTTTTTTTTACTAGTAATGGCGACAATCTGGGATTTTTATTGTGACCGTGACATTGCGACAGACATATCGGACACTTTGACACATTTTTTGGTACCCTTCACATTTATACAGCGATTAGTGCTATAAAACTGCACTGATTACTGTATAAATGTGACTGGCGCTGAAGGGGTTGAATATGTTCCTTAGTGAGTGATTCTAACTGTAGGGGGAGGGGACTCACAAGGGGAGAAGACCGATCTGTGTTACTTTGTACAGGCAACACACATTGATCTCCTCACCTCTGACAGGACGTGGATCTGTGTCCACCTCTGACTGTGTCCACCTCTGACAGGACGTGGATCATCGCGGCCACCGGGCACGCACACCGGGTCCTGAGCGATGCCACAGTGCGCGCGCCCCCTTGACGGCCGGGAAGCCCAGGACGTCATATGACGTCCACCCAGGATGGGAGATCCAATCTGTGGACATCATTTGACAATGGACAGGTAGGGAAGTGGTTAAGGCAATAAGAAAAATATTAAACAAACATTTGGAAATATTAAAATATTAAAATGACAACATAATTTACAGATGAACATTGTAATAGTCATTAAAATTTGTGCTCACTAGTAATACACTATACTTTCCCTTTAAATACACATACTATAACGTAGTTACGGTATTCTATTTTCTAGACAAATTAGATGCCCACTGCTGTACCCTTGACAGGCAACACCTAATCTGTGTCCTGGTTTTCAACTCCAAGCTGTCTTGAATTGAGAGTATTGATATAAATGTGCATGTTGTATATCCTGTGGATGTTATTAGATGAACTCTACAGTAGCTCTCTACCTGGCCAGTATCCCATAAAAAAAATTGATAGACAACACACAATCATTAAAAAGCCACAGAATGTTTTTGTTTGAGCTTTAAAAATGAAATTCCACAATAGGTGTATTATCATGTTGCTTCATTTTTAAAGATATGTATTGGGATTCAAGATAATCTTACACATTACTATGCCTTTATTATTCCTATGTAATATCTTCAATGAAGCTGACTCCTGACCTTTTTTGTGGTCGTTAGCAAATCAATCTACTGCAGCTTTAATTTTTTTGGAAAAAAGCTGACATTTTACAAATTGCTCTTATACCCTACAGCCAAACTGTAGCAGAGTTTTACTAAAAGCATTCAGGTTAAAAGATAAATAAAATATCTAGGATTCCAATGATAAAATACATGTATATACATATCTCTAAATGAACCAGACTTTTAAAATGCATGAGTTTTATGTTTCATCTCTAAATGAACCAGACTTTTAAAATGCATGAGTTTTATGTTTCTGTTAAGCTCCGTGTATGTATGATTCATTTTAAAGCGGATCTCCACTCTAAAGTGGAGTCCCGCTGATCGGCACCCTCCCCCCCTCCGGTGTCACATTTGACACCTTTCAGGGGGGAGGGGGGTGCAGATACCTGTCTACAGACAGGTATCTGCACCCACTTCCGGCCCTACGATACGGGCAAAGGACGGGTTTTTTTTCCCCTTCCCGTCCGTCCCCCGTTGTATGCTGGGAACACTCGGCTCCCAGCACACAGCGGGAGCCAATCGGCGGGCGCAGCGCGACTCGCGCATGCGCCGTAGGGAACCGGGCAGTGAAGCCGGAGCGCTTCACTTCCTGGTTCCCTCACCGTGGATGGAGGGGGGAGCAGCAGGGTGACGAGCGATCGGCTCGTCATCTGCTGCGATCACCGCTGGACTCCAGGACAGGTAAGTGTCCTTATATTAAAAGTCAGCAGCTGCAGTATCTGTAGCTGCTGGCTTTTAATATATTTGTTTAGTGGCACATCCGCTTTAAGAGCTCTGACTAACACATTTAAATTACTTTATAAGTATACCTGTTTCGGGGCAGATCCACGTACCTGCGCATAAGAATCCGCCGGGCGCAGCGTATCTAAGATACACTACGCCGCCGCAACTTATTTTTTTTTTCGAATCCTCAACGAATTTGCACCGTAAGTTATGGCGGCGTAGTGTATCTTTGGCGGCGTAAGGGCGCTTAATTCAAATGAATGTAATGGGGGCATGTTTTATGTAAATACGTCGTGACCCGACGTAAACAACGTTTTTTTTAACTGCGCATGCGGACGGACAGCCATACTTTTTTTTTTTTTTGCTCTTTTTTTTTTTTTTTTAAGTGTATTTTGAGCGTGTACTCGAGAGAGGAGCCGGACTGCAGGAGTTGGGAGTAGGCAGGCCTCCCCCAGAGGCAATCTGCCACCTTTCTCCATGCCCCGGGTGGCAATGGCGGGTGTGTGAGGGGGTCCTCCCACACAGCCCGCCCTACCTGCTCCGCTTTGAAGCCCAACGGGGCAGAGGGACTCCCTATAAGGGAGTGAGAGGATTTGCCCGCTCAACCAGCCCCGTTAGTCCTTCGCCTCTCTTTTTTAGAGACCGCGTGGTCAAAGTGCGTGCATGTTAACCCAATTTCGAGTGGTGGTTTTTGTGGGAGGGGGGTGGGCGTACTAAGCGCAGGCTTACCTCGCATAGCACACCCACCGGGAGCCGGGCTGAGACCACCAAACTCAATTCACATGTAGCCGAAACCGGGATCCGAACCCCTAGCCGCAGAGGTTAATGGCTTGTCAGCGCAGTGCCAATCGCGTTGAGCCACCGCAGCTCCCTAGGACGGCCATACTTAACATGGAGTACGCCTCATAACAGTAGCTTTAACTATATGCCAGAAAAAATCGAATGAAAACGATGTAAAAAAATGCGCTGGCCGGACGTACGTTCGTGTTTTGCCGTAAATAGCTAATTTGCATACTCAACGCGGAATTCGACGGTATCGCCACCTTGCGGCCGCCAAAATATTGCACCTTAAGATCTGAGGGCGTACTAAGACGTACGCCTGTCGGATCCCTCCGAGATGCCGTCGTATCTTGTTTTGTAGATACAAAACAAAGATACGACGCGGGAATTTTAAATCCTTTTGTGGATCTGCCCCTTCTTCTTTTAATGTCATTGCTAGAGTTGATCCTAGTCTTTATGAACTGAGTTGGTGACTCTCATTTACCTTTCCGAGATGATCCCTGCTTTCCTTCTCTGGCTTCCTTTAATTGGATGTGATGTTTTAGGCACAGCCTCCCGCACCCTCTACTGGCCAACTGGTATACAGTACTAAATGTTGGCATATTGACAGCATGTCTATGGCATCACCAGAGCAGTTAATGCTGTCTCAGTTTGGCTTAGTATACTACATCAGTATCTGCAAAAAAAGGTTTGCTGGTTCACGTTAGCGATCTTTAGTATTTTTCTTTTAATCCTGTTTAGAGATCACTATCTTGGTTTAATCCTAGTCTACTGTTGGATTTGCTTGCTTGTGTGCTGTCTGTTGTAATCTGCAGCCTGGTTCTGTGACTACATCTGTCTATTGTATGTCCTGGCCTTATGCCTAGTTGATTGCCCAGTCATTACTATATCCCCCTTTGAACTGTGCATTTGAATTATAGCTTATTACTTCGATGGGTCCTTTGTCCAATCATCAGCTTTCACAAACATTATGAATCCACAATCGGGGAGCTGCTACACAGCCCATTCCAATCCACTTTTTAGCAGACAAAAGCAAGGACCAAGAACTCCTTAAAATGTACAATTTGATGTGAGTTTAGGTCTATTAGAGTCTGTCTAGATAGTTTTCCCTGGGACAGGTGCCCCCATTTCAACATTTCCCTTTACCTCCTGTTCTTGGGACAACTCTAAAATTTAGGATTTCCCCACATTTTCTTTCTCGGTGACAATAGTCACCAGGTCAAATTGAAGGGCGAATCTTCACATAGGGAACCATACAGCTTAATCTTAGTTTAAAAATATAAACACTGTAAATTTTTGCCCGAGGGTTCGGGGGCCCGGTCGCTGAAGGGGGCCCACCAGCGCCACCTGCTGAAACTCTCTGGACTCATGCGGGCCCCAGCGCTGCCTTAAAGGGTAAGGGGGAGGGAGGGCGAGCGCCGAGTGGGGATGTCCCGCTTACTGAGCAACAGCTGTCATGCGATGTTCCGCCTCCTGGCTCCTTTGACAAATGTCACATAGGTTCAATGCCGGGAGACGTGTGACTATCAGATCATCAGATGAAAGCGGCCACCAGGTGTCACAGTGGGAGATCTGTGTGATCCAGCAGCTCTCCTCTCTAACCCCCATGCACTGATCAGGCTGCATTGAGGGGCACTGGTGGTGAGGCTGCATTGAGGGGCACAGGTGGTGAGGTTGCATTCATGGGCACAGGTGGTGAGGCTGCATTCATGGGCACAGGTGGTGAAGCT
The DNA here is from genome assembly GCF_905171775.1 of Rana temporaria. Lineage (NCBI taxonomy): Eukaryota > Metazoa > Chordata > Amphibia > Anura > Ranidae > Rana > Rana temporaria. Next base: position 292,765,684 of record NC_053489.1, on the reverse strand, counting down.
GCATTTATGAGCAAAGGTGTTAAGGCGGCATTCATGGGCACAGGTGGTGAGGTTGCATTCATGGACACTGGTGGTAAGGCTGCATTCATGGGGACAGGGGGTAAGGCTGCATTTATGGGCACAGGTGGTGAGGCTGCATTCATTGGCACTGGTGAGGCTGCATTCATGGGCACTGATGAGGCTGCATTGATGGGCAATGATCAGGCTGCATTCATGGGCACTGGTGAGGCTGCATTAATGGGCTCTGGTGAAGTTGCTTTGATGGACACTGGTGAGGCTGCACTGATGGGCACTAGTAAAGGCTGCATTGAGGGGGACACAGGTGAGACTGCATTGATGGGCACTAGTGAGGCTGCACTGATGGGCACTGGTGAGGCTGCACTGATGGGCACTGGTGAGGCTTAATTGAGGGGACAGTGCTATAATAATGCACTGATTACTGTATAAATGCCACTGGCAGGGAAGGGGTTAACACTAGGGGGCGATCAAGGGAGTGATCACGGTGTTCAGTGGACAGGCGCATCGGCTTCCCTGCCGAACTACGGCTCCTGCGTGCACCCACTATAGCTGATAAAGAGACCGCCATACAGCTATGGCAATTTGTGGGAATGAGCCGACCTGCAGCCGTATAATGATGCCGGCTGGTCGGCAAGTGGTTAAACTTGCAGTAACACACAGAACTATATGGTGTTAAACTTGCAGTAACGCAATGAGATATGCGGCGTTAGACTTGCAGTAACGCAGGGAAATATACAGCGTTAAACTTGTAGTAACGCATAGAACTATATGGCATTAAACTTGCAGTAACGCAATGAAATATACAGCGTTAAACTTGCAGTAACGCACAGAACTATATGGCATTAAACTTGCAGTAACACACAGAACTATATGGCATTAAACTTGCAGTAACGCACAGAACTATATGGTGTTAAACTTGCAGTAACGCTATGAAATATATGGCATTAAACGTGCAATAACGCAATTAAATATACCGCGTTAAACTTGCAGTAACGCACAGAACTATATGGCGTTAAACTTGCAGTAACGCACAGAACTATATGGTGTTTAAACTTGCAGTAACACACAGAACTATATGGCATTAAACTTGCAGTAACGCACAGAACTATATGGTGTTAAACTTGCAGTAACGCAATGAAATATATGGCATTAAACATGCAGTAACGCAATTAAATATACAGTGTTAAACTTGCAGTAATGCAATTAAATATATACAGCGTTAAACTTTCAGTAACACAATGAAATATACAGTGTTAAACTTGCAGCAATGCACAGAACTATATGGCGTTAAAATTTGGCGTAAACGATTCTGAGTTATCAGCCTGATAACTCCTGACAAGTTCTCAGGGAGAGCCGATCGGCGACTCTCCCTTTCAGGGGGGGGATCTGTGCTGATAATCAGCACATTGATTATCAGCACAGTCTCCATCAATATGATATTTTCAGCTAGGTTACCTATGCAGCACACATTTTTTTTAGTTTATTAGTTACACAACAATGCAGTGTTGGGTAGCTTATATAAAGAAGTTGTATATTAGAAACCGAAGGGCACCTTTTCAGATATTGCATAATTTTGTGTGCATCTAAAAAGAGAATGTACAATATACGTATTGTGAGTACCTAAGTGTTCATGCCTTGTATTGATTGGTAAGAATGGTCAGCAAAAAAGACAATATGTGTCATTTGTGTGTACTTTTCCTTTTTTCTCCTCAACTGGGAACATATAGTTGCATTCAGTATCAAAATGGAAGAATCTCTGTAGCTCACATAACAAGAAACATTCTCCTCTTTTTCTGTAAACTCATATGTTGATCCATTTAGATCTGCCTATAACCAGCTACCACAAAAACTGGTACGTTCTTGTTTTAATTATTTCGGTTGTAACCATGCAACGTTTCGGGGGATAAAGAGATGCCATCATGGAAATTTGCCCAGGGCAACCTAAACTTTAAATATAGTCTTATTAATAACCCATTTTTTTTTACTCATCTCTGTGTTTATTTTGGACTGTGCTTGATCAATTTCTTGGTGCCACGAGAGTGCTCGGTCTTATTTTGTGCTGAATGTTATCATGAAGCATTTATCATTTAAAGATATATTATCTAATCTTTACATGGGTTGCTGTGTTTAAAAAAAGTGAAAAATCAATACCATATTTTCTGACAGCCTATTGTTGTAACTTTAAACTAAACTATGTAGAAAATAACAAAGGTTACCAAAGCCTAAAATAGATCAATAAATATTACTAGGATTCCAAACAAACTCTAGCTATTTGCAGTAAATGTTTACACATTTTTTTTTCTTAAAATAAATTGCATTTGATTCAGTGCCATTGCAAATATAGATAAAAGAAAAGGCAAGTTTGAAGTCTGGGAATTCAATCAAAGAAAACGTTTGCACATAATAAAAGTGTAAACAAAAAAAATACATAGAAGTTAGGAGTGGCTGTATGTCACCCTAAAAGGTACCAGTGATGTCCATCACCCTAAAACATACAAGAAACATGAGAGAGCCATAAACTAAATGGATATACATTTTATTTTTGTTAAATTACCGTATATACTTGAGTATAAGCCGAGTTTTTCAGCAAATTTTGTGCTGAAAATGCCCCCCTCAGCTTATACTCGAGTCGCCTTTTTCCTCATGATCTCCCAGACTCTGGGGACCCAGTACCGGTACACATGTAGCCCCACTCTGGCCAGTCGTAGGTCCCCTGGACCCACTTGTAGCCCCACTTACTGGCCAGTCGTAGGTCCCCTGGACCCGGAACTTGGCACACATATAGCCCCATTTCTCCTTTACAAGTGTGCAAAGTTTGTTGTCTGGGAGACCTACGGCTGGGGAGCCCTGATTTTTCAAAGCATGGCACCCTTTTATAGACTCCCATGTTAAACGTCAGTCTAGTCATGGACACAGCAAGGCATGGGCATAGTGGGGCATGGGCACAGTGAGGCATGGACACAGTGAGGCCCCATACACACGATAGAATCTATCCGCAGATAAATCCCATCAAATGGGTTTCTGCGGATAGATCCTATGGTGTGTACACGCCAACGGATATTTATCCGCGGATAAATCTCCCCTGGGATGGATTTCCAGCAGATAAATATTTGTCGACATGCACAGAATATCTATCTGCTGGAATCCATTCCAACGGATGGATCCGCTCGTCTGTACAGACTTACCGGATCCATCCGTCCAAAGGGATTCCCCGCACGCGTCGTAATGATTTGACGCATGCGTGGAATTCCTTTTATGACAGCGTCGCGCCCGTCGCCGCGTCATAATAGCGGCGACGGCGCGAAACGTCATCGGCAGAGGATTTCAGCGCGGATTTCAATGCGATGGTGTGTACACGCCATCGCATAGAAATCCTCTGAAATCCTCGAGAGGATTTATCCGCGGATACGGTCCGCTGGACCGTATCTGCGGATAAATCCTCTCGTGTGTATGGGGCCTGAGGCATGGACACAGTGAGGCATGGACACAGTGAGGCATGGGCACAGCCAAGTTTTTCAGCAAATTTTTTTGACCTGAAAATGTCCCCCTCAGCTTATAATCGAGTCGCCTTTTTGTGCCAGATCTCCCAGACTTTGGGGACCCGGTACCCGCACACATGTAGCCCCACTCTTCCTCTACAAGTGTGCAAAGTTTGTTGTCCGGGGGACCTACGGCCAGGGAGCACCGATTTTTCAAAGCCCGGCATCCCTATCGTAGAATCCCATGTTGAAGGGTCATTTCTCCGGTAAGTTTGGGGACCCGGTACTGGCCAGTCATAGGTCCCCTGGACCCGGAACTTGGCACACATATAGCCCAATTTCTCCTCTACAAGTGTGCAAAGTTTGTTGCCTGGGGGACCTATGGCTGGGGAGCACCGATTTTTCAAAGCATGGCACCCCTTTTATAGACTCCCATGTTAATCGTCAGTCTAGTCATGGACACAGCGAGGCATGGGCATAGTGAGGCATGGGCACAGTGAGGCATGGACACAGTGAGGCATGGGTACAGTGAGGCATGGACATGGTGAGGCATGCACAAGGACACAGCGAGGCACAGTGAGGCATGCAGATGGACACCCTAGGCTTATACTCGAGTCAATAAGTCTTCCCAGTTTTTTGTGGTAAAATTAAGTGCCTCGGCTTATATTCGGGTCAGCTTATACTCGAGTATATATGGTATATACGGTCTACAAGGCAAGAGAAGGAATTTTTATAATGAATCCCAGTGCCCCCCCCCCCCAAAAAAAAAAACAGTAAGGAAAGGGGGTGGAAAAGAAAAAGAAGGTAAAAAGAAGGACGGAGAAAAAATAATATCTTTTTTTTTTTTAACCCACGCATCTCTCGCTTCCACTTTAAAGGAGCAAGAATTCTGGATTAAAAGAGGGCGGTCATTGCTGATTTGCTTCTAGAAATGTAATTATTATACATCTAGAGAGTTTTGTATCCTAGATAGAGAGTCTAATTTATCTCAAAATAATCAGGGCATTCTGATTTGGACATAAAATTAAGTTTTGTCATCTGGCCTGGTATTATACCTTGTGTGTGCCTTAAACATAATGGGTTGATTTACTAAAGGCAAAGTGTAGTTGCTCCAGAGCTTGGTAAATGAGCAGAAGCTCTTCTGACTTCCATCATCCAATCATGTGCAAGCAAAAATGCTGTTTTTTTTTTTTTCATTTCCTTTGCACGTGATTGGGTATTCTTTGCAAAGTGAAGCTTTAACTCATGTACTAAGCTCTGGAGCAACTTCACTTTCAGAGCGCAACTGCACAATGCGAAGTGCACAGGCTGTTTGCCTTTAGTAAATCAACCCGTGTTGCTGTGAATCTAAACTAATTGTATGTTTCTGTTGAATCCTATTTTACTGTTGTTTTTCCTACAGTTTATGCATTTTGTCTTTTACTGCCAGTGCCACTACTTTTTACAAGGTTTTTTTTGTCTCCTATGAATTACAGTCACAATGTTTGTTTCTTGTCACTTCCAAAGCAGCCAGCACTCTCTAATGCTCCTTGTATGTAGAAAGAATCCTCACACATGAATGGTACTGCACTCTCTATGATGCCATTAGAGAAGGGACAGCTGGTACTACAGGCCCAGGGAGGTATTTTACCTTGCAATGGGGAGAGGGGTCATACTGTCTGGATCTTTTTTACTGCTGACTGGAGTTCAGCTTTAAATCCCTTACACTAATCACATTAGTGAACATTAAAAAGCATTGCAAAAGTTACATTTGGATATCTTAACTTCTACTAGCAATCCTAAAACAACGTAGTAAACTCCGCTTTTCCACTTGTACCTACAGATAAGCTTTTTATACAATTTACCTGTCGGTACAGAGAATATCTCCTAACCTTCCTTCATTTAGGAGATATTCACAATTTCAGCAGCCAGTGATGTCACCAGAGCATGTGCACTGAACTTTGCGTTGAGGGCACACTATATATGTACAGTGGATATAAAAAGTCTACACACCCCTCTTAAAATGTTAGTTTTCTGTGATGTAAAACAATGAGACAAAGATCATTTCAGAACTTTTTCCACCTTTAATGTGATCTATAAACTGTACAACTCAGTTGAACAACAACCTGAAATCTTTTAGGTGGAGGGAAATAAAAAATAAATAATAATAATGTGGTGCACACCCTTAAACTAATACTTTGTTGAAGCATCTTTTGATTTTATTACAGCACTCAGTGTTTTTGGGTGTGAGTCTATCAGCATGGCACATGCCCAATATTTGCCCACTCTTCTTTGCAAAAACACTCCAAATCTGTCAGATTGCGAGGGCATCTCCTGTGCACAGCCCTCTTCAGATCACCCCACAGATTTTCAATAGGATTCAGGTCTAGGCTCTGGCTGGGCCATTCCAAAACTTTAATCTTCCTCTGGTGAAGCCATTCCTTTGTTGATTTGGATGTATGCTTTGGGTTGTTGTCATGCTGAAAGATTAAGTTCCTCTTTATGTTCAGCTTTCTAGCAGAAGCCTGAAGGTTTTGTACCAATATTGACTGGTATTTGGAACTGTTCATAATTCCCTCTACCTTGACTAAGGCCCCTGTTCCAGCTGTAAAAAACAGCCCCAAAGCATGATGCTGCCACCACCATGCTTCACTGTGGGTATGGTGTTCTTTTGGTGATATGCAGTGTTGTTTTTGCGCCAATCATACCTTTTGGAATGATGGCCAAAAAGTTGGTTTCATCAGACCATAACACATTTTCCCACATGCTTTTGGGAGATGTGTTTTTGCAAAATTTTGCCGGGCTTGGATGCTTTTCTTCATAAGAAAAGGCTTCTGTCTTGCCACTCTACCCCATAGCCCAGACATATGAAGAATACAGGAGATTGTTTTCACATGTACCACACAGCCAGTACTTGCCACATATTCCTGCAGCTCCTTTAACCACTTCCCGCCCGGCCTATAGCCGATTTACGTCCGGGAAGTGGTTATGAAATCCTGACAGGACGTTCTAGAACGTCCTGCAGGATTTCATGCCGCGCGCGCCTGTGGGGGCGCGCATCGCGGCGATCGGTGATGCGGGGTGTCAGTCTGACACCCTGCATCTCCGATCTCGGTAAAGAGCCTCCGGCGGAGACTCTTTACCACGTGATCAGCCGTGTCCAATCACGGCTGATCACGATGTAAACAGGAAGAGCCGTTGATGGCTCTTCCTCACTCGCGTCTGACAGACGCGAGTAGAGGAGAGCCAATCGGCGGCTCTCCTGACAGGGGGGTTCACGCTGATTGTTTATCAGCGCAGCCCCCCCTCGGATCGCCACACTGGACCACCAGGGATGCCCACCCTGGACCACCAGGGTGGGCAAAAAAAAAAAAAAAAGCCTGCAAAAAAAAAAAAAGAAGTCTAAAAAAAATAAAAAAAAAAGCATTCAAAAAAAGAAAAAATATGCCAATCAGTGCCCACAAATGGGCACTGACTGGCAACCTGGCAAAATCAGTGCTGCCCCACAGTGTCCATCAGTGCCACCCCAGTGTCCATCAGTGCCACCCCACAGTGTCCATCAGTGCCACCCCACAGTGCCCATCCATGCCCAGTGCCCACCTATCAGTGCCCATCTGTGCTACCCATAAGTATCCATCAGTGCCATCCATAAGTGCCGCCCATGAGTGCCCATCTGTGCCGCCTATGAGTGCCCAGTGCCGCCCATGAGTGCCCATCAGTGCCGCCTATGTGTGCCCATCAGTGCCGCCTATGTGTGCCCATCAGTGCCGCCTATGAGTGCCCATCAGTGTCGCATACCAGCGCCGCCAATCAGTGCCACCTAATCTGTGCCCGTCAGTACTACCTCATCGATGTCCATCAGTGCCATCTCATTGGTGCCCATTAGTGCCGCCATATCAGTGCCCGTAATTGAAAGAGAAAACTTATTTACAAAAAAATTAACAGAAAAAAATAAAAACATAATTTTTTTTCCAAATTTTCAGCCTTTTTTTAGTTGTTGCGCAAAAAAAAAATCGCAGAGGTGATCAGGGCTGTGGAGTCGGTAGATAAATGTTCCGACTCCGACTCCTCAGTTTTATATACTTCCGACTCCGACTCCCCGACTCCGACTCCTCTGTATTAATATGCAAATGTATTTTATACATTCCTTGAGGGAAAGAAACGCAACCTACCACAGGACTACTGGCTGGGAAGCCAACAGTCTACTGTATTGCACAGTTTAAGCAAAAGACAAACACAATGAAAACAATCAAGTGGCTGGATAGTAGCAGCAGGCATAAACATCAGGAACAGGATTTTTACCAGTTCAAAAATACAAACCACATTATTTGGTTGTTTTAGAACAAAAACAAAGCTGATCTATAATGAACCAAAAACAAAATCTGTAAAACCTAGAAATGGTTTATATTAATCTTGAAATGTAGTTATAGGCTTAGCAAATGCAAATCAATTCAATGTAGAGTTCTAAGGAAGAGAATTGCCTCTGCCAGATCCTCTTTCATAGAAGCTCTTAAGTCAGACTAAGCCTAGGTTCACACTGCTGCGAATTCAAAATCGCGGTAAAATGCGCGATTTTACCGCAATTTCGTGGCTGCGATTTTGCCGCGATTTGGGCCACAATTTAATGTAAATCGTACAGGAACTACTTTTTGAAATCGCAGATGCGGCGTCGCACTGATTAGGACAGTGCCATTGCCGACAATTGCCGCCGATTTGAGATGCGATTTGACATGTCAAATCGCATCTCAAATCGTTCCAAATCGTACCCAGTGTGAACCAGGGCTTTATTATTTTTAGGGCTGAAAATAATCTTGCGACACTGACGTGGGTGGGTGGCATTGCAGTAACTATTCTGACCAAATCACTAACGATCTCTGGATAAACAAGGATGGCTTCTTCAACAGTAAGTTTTGATGAGCGATCATACTTTTCAACTTCTTTTAGTGCTTTATAAAACTCCTGTTGGAATTTTTTTATTTGGACACTTACTGGTTCTCTAACATGCGTTCCCTGTAAAAGCAGAACACAACACTATGGAAAGTATAAGTATTGCCGCTCCTAATTGTGCGTTGCGTGCCATATAGTGAAGCACATGAAAAGCATGCTTCTTCACGGTCACTTAACGTGTTCGTTTTGTGGTTACGTGAGGCACTGCATGCATTGGTCTTTATTCTTACAGTAGAGAAGTCATTAATTATAACTTTTTGTGAATTGGGACATTTAAACTTGCTTTTTTTTTATTTTTTATTCCAATCTAAATTTAGTAGGAGTCGGAGTCGGTGCATTGTTTGCCGACTCCGACTCCGACTCCAGGTACCCAAAATTTCCCCCGACTCCGACTCCTCGACTCCGACTCCGACTCCACAGCCCTGGAGGTGATCAAATACCACCAAAAGAAAGCTCTATTTGTGGGGAAAAAAGGACGCCAATTTTGTTTGGGTACAGTGTAGCATGACCGCGCAATTGCCATTCAAAGTGCGACAGTGCTGAAAGCTGAAAATTGGCTTGGGCGGGAAGGTGCGTAAGTGCCTGGTATGGAAGTGGTTAATGTTGCTGTAGGCCTCTTGTTATCCTCGCTGACCAGTTTTCTTGTCGTCTTTTCATCAGTTTTGGAGGGACGTCCAGTTCTTGGTAATGTCACTGCTGTGCCATATTTTCTTCACTTGATGATGACTGTCTTTATTGTGTTCCATGGTATATCTAATGTCTTGGAGATTCTTTTGTACCCTTCTCCTGACTGATACCTTTTAACAATGAGATCCCTCTGATGCTTTAGAAGCTCTCTGTGGACCATGGATTTTGCTGTAGGATGCGAAAGACCTACTAGAACAGCTGAACCTTATTTGGGGGTTAATCGGAGGCACTAAATGATGCCAGGTGTGTACTGACTGCTATTTAACACGAATTTGAATGTGATTGCTTAATTTTGAACACAGCTACATCCCCAGTAATAAGAGGGTGTGCGCACTTATGCAACCATATATATTTTTTTTTTTTTTACTTCTCTCCACCTAAAACATTTCAGTTTGTTTTTCAATTGAGTTGTACAGTTTATAGGTCACATTAAAGGTGGAAAAAGTTCTGAAATGATTTATCTTTGTCTCATTTTTTAACATCACAGAAACCTGACATTTTAACAGGGGTGTGTAGACATTTTACACTGAGCAAACTTAAAAACGCAACACTTTTGTGTTTCCCCTATTTATCATGAGCTGAAATGATCTACAAGTACACAAAAGGCATATATCTCGCAAATATTGTTCACAAATCTGTCTAAGCCCGGGTTCACATTGGAGCGATTTGTCATGCGATTTATCAAATCGCATGACAAGTTGCAGCCTATTGGTAGCAATGGCACTGTTTCAATCGGTGTGACACAGATTTTGCGGTGCCGCACCGATTTGCAAAAGTAGTTCCTGCACTACTTTTGCAGATTTCAGGTGCGACTTCAATAGACATCTGTGTATGAAGCCACACAGATATCTATCAAGTAGCACCTAAAATCGCGCTGACCTTGCTACTTTGAAATTGCACTACTTCAAGTGAGGTAGCGCGATTTCAAAGTAGCATCAATGTGAACCAGGGATAAATCTGTGTTAGTGAGCACATCTCCTTTTCCGAGATAATCCATCCACCTCACAGGTGTGGCATATCACAATGCTGATTAGACAGCATGATTATTGCCTTAGGTTGGCCACAATAAAAGGCCACTCTAAAATGTGCAGTTTTATCACACAGTACAATGCCACAGATGTTGCAAGTTTTGAGGGAGCGACATTCCACAGACTACAATCAACAACCTGATCAACTCGAGTCGTATATCTTTAAGTTCAGCTCATGATAAATAGGGGCAAACACAAAAGTGTTGCATTTATAATTGCTCTCAGTGTATATCCACTGTATATATATATATACAGTGGCCTGGAGGGAAAAGCGTCATTCTGGGACGATGTACCCATACGTCCTCCCTGTGTAGCTGTTCGTGTGCACACTCAGAAGTGAGTAGCCACTCAATCTATGATTGCTGTATCCCCGAACACATCACAGATCATGGATTGGAGTACAGAGCCACCGAGGTTGGCCCTGTACCATGTGATTGCCTTAACAGTAGACTGTCATTCATGAAGCTGTTGTAACTGCTGTAATCGCTATTATTGATCACAGTGATCACATGATGCAGTGCCAATAAATAAATATTGGTGCTTTGGTACACACTTTTTTACTGTACATTTGTAATGCACTGGATCCATAGCAAACCAATGGTAGCAGTAAACAGGAAGTTCATCCCTAATTATCAATACACTGTATCTGTACTATGTACTGTAATTCTGTTTTATATGCGTTCATTTGACTATTCAGTATTACTTCCTAATGTGTTTTTCTACTTTGATACACCATCTTATATTACACCCTGTCCTAACCCGTTTGATGCGTGATTCTACCTTGTCTGTTCCTTTTACTCCATGCAGTTATTTTGTGGATAGTTGGCAGTCTGAGTGGCTCTGTACTGTAAACACCAGTATCTATATACTGAAACTAATCAAGGTTCTTTAAAACATGATGATGAAATTGCAAGTCCAGGGCTGAAGTTATATTATTGTCTTGGTTCAGCCAGAGCCTCCTGTTGATACTTGGCCCAGGCTTAATGGAATATTAGAATAAATTCAGGTCACAGTCTTATAGTATGCTCTTTCTTTATAACTGTGCTTGCCAATGGGGATTTATATAGTCAGCCAACATTTTTTCATATACTGTGAAAGTAAGAAAATGAAAAGTTGTCAATTGCTGCAAAACGTGTATATAACATTTTTTTTTTTTTTATTTCACGGTTACGGGGAATCTGCAGAATTTGCGCATTAATTCTGACTGTGAACCATGAACACACCGGGTCAACATCAAACTCCATTCTTATTTACAATAAACATGCAAATGAAATAAAGTGTGCAAATATTTAAATTTGTATTAGATTTAATTTAAGTTCATGTTCTTGTTTACAAATCTAGTGCAGCTCTGCATATAAACCAATCTGCTTCCAGGTTTTATTTTCAAAGATTAATTGAACAAGCTGAAGTTAGAAGTTGATTGGTTACCAGCTGCAACGTATTTTGCACTCTCCAGTTTTCCTAATTCAACCCCATCCTGTGCATAAGGCCCCTTTCACACGGTTGGACCATTGAGGTCCGCCTGTCAGTTTCTTAGGCGGATGTGAACGGACGCTCCGAGCAGGTCTATAGAGTAACGGATGCCAGCAGTTACCTGTCTGCTGACAACCGACCCGCTAAAGTGTGATGGATTAAAACCCTATTTTAGGAGCAGGTCTATAGAGTAACGGATGCCAGCAGTTACCTGTCTGCTGACAACCGACCCGCTAAAGTGTGATGGATTAAAACCCTATTTTCCATCAATTTGGCGGATCAGATGAAAACGGACTCTACGGTCTGTCTTCATCCGATCCCCCCTATAGGGGAGAGCGGCGCTGTACAGTGTGCAGGGACCGACATGTCATCTGCCTGCTCAGTGGGGATCGACGGAGCGATCCCTGCTGAGAAAAGCGGAGCCCGCACACGGACACGTCCGTGTGAAAGGGCCCTTACTCAAGGAAACTCTATTGCTTACAGAGAAGCTGAATTTAAAATTAAAATCTATTAAAGTTTAAGGGCCTGTTCACACCAGTTGCATTGGGACAGCCCAGGGCAGTCTAAAAGAAAGCCAAGACAATTTACCTTGTTTATGATCAGCTCAGTTCACCCCACTGCTGTCCGATGGTTTTGCTGAAAATAGTGCAGCCTGCAGTATTTATTTTCAGCACAGTATGATTCAACGTAGTCCATCACATTACATGATGCTGCGGCTAACAGAACTCAACGAAATGTAATTTTGTGACAGTCCATCAAAGTAAAAGAAAATAAAAAATTGCTGTGCGATGAGTTTTTTCCAGCGTATCGGTACTGCAGCCTTCTTACCACACACTAGCAGCTGTGTTCTAACAAGGCTATTGGTGTGAACGAGCCCTTGATGTTAATTATTTTTAGTTTATTTATATGTTCTTATTTACAAAGCATACTATCCCTAACTACATTTTTGGAGGCAAAATCATAAACTAAATGTAAATTGTATCAGCTGATTAACTAGAAACATGAAAAGTTTATCAGGTTAAGGTAAAATAAATTAATTGAATGCAGAAAATGTAGAAAATAAATGTACAATTGCTGAGTTGGCAAATGTTTTTTTAATGAACCAACCTTAACCTGCCTGGCGGTCTTCCCGAGTCTGACACGGGGTTAGATTTTCCTGCTGCGAGCGGAAACCCCGAGTCAGACTCGGGCTTGCCTCGCTAGATCCACAGGCACAAGTTACTTACCTTGTCCCTGGATCCAGCGATGCCACCGCGCTGTGTGAGCGAGTGGGACCTCGCTCGATTCACACAGTGCCTCCGTGTGACGCCGATCTCCGTTCCCTGCGACGTTACGACGCACGGGGACGGAGAACGGCGCCAAATTCAAAAAAGTAAACAAACACCTTACATACAGTATACTGTAATCTTATAGATTACAGTACTGTATGTAAAAAAAACACACCCCCCCTGTCCCTAGTGGTCTGTCCTGTGTCATGCATGTCATTTTATATAATAAAAACGTTTCTTTCTCCCTGCAAACTGTAGATTGTCCATAGCAACCAAAAGTGTCCCTTTATGTCAAAAATAGTTTTAGATCAGCTAAAAAACAGCGATAATAAATTATAATCACTTGCAGAATTGTGCGATAGCAATTTGTGGGAAAATTCGTCATAAAAAAAAAAAAATAATGACAGCAACAATTCTGCAACTGAGCAAATTTCAGTGATTTTGATTTGATTACATTATTGAATAATTTTTATTATAATTATATTATTATTTGTTATAATTATTTATAATTATTTATTATATTATAATTTATAATTTTGTTTTTAAAAAAATGTCATACCCGGGATGCCTATTAGAAGCTTGTTTGGTCAGATTTAAGTGAGTTATTTCTAAAAATTACAGACCTACAATATAAAACCCCAAATTTCCTTGCAAATAATGGTACCGCTTTTAGCATGTTTTTTCTGACAGAATCATACCGCCAGGGAGGTTAACATGGAATTAAACTAGTCGTTTTAAGCATTTTCCAAGTATATTCTGTCAGCAGTGTTATAATTTATCTGTTGTAAATTTAAAAGAAAAACATACTTTTAATGTTAACATGAGAACTTTGTAAATATGAATATATTTTATAATCATATTAATAATAATAATATTGCAATATATAGCTCTGACTGTTTTATTAAGTTAACTGAAATTATTAGCTGTTTTATAAAAGAGCATACAGTATACAGTTTATCAGTTATATACATGTAAAGTATATGCTGATAATGTCACAAATAACAACATTGTAGTACAGAATGAGACAATTCAGCAATTGTTTTACTCTTTAAATTCATAGTGCCTTTGCCAAGCAGTGGAAAATCTGTGTTATTGACACATTTCATTTAAACCTCAAACACTTTTTCAGAAAGCCGTCTATAAACTGCATAGAAGTTGCATACGATTAAACCTCCATACTACCATATGCCTGGATAATGCAGATAATTACTTACTATAACAGTGCCTAGAGTGAATTTATAGTACATTGTAATGTTAATCTAAATGCTAACAGATACATCAAAATGGTTATTTTTGGAATTGATGCAGGACTGCATGCCCAGGTAATGATGACATATCTTTTAATTACTTAACTTTTTCTGTTTTTGTGTTTTCTTTTTCTTTGCTACTGTAAAGAAGCATAATGTGAGGCATTGTAAGGCAATGTGCAGGCTGAAGTTCCAGAACAGTCTTATGTGTAGTTACCAGCGTTGAGGTTGTTAAAAATACATTATTTGTGATCCAGGCATACCCTTATTGGTTACTAACTCATTTACTTAAAGGAAAATAAACATACAACGTCTGCTGTGACAAAACGCGCATGAGAGTGACGTGCTGACGTCACCATGCTTTAGCAGAGGAGGAAGGGCTTCCTATGTGCTGGCCGGCAATTGTATTCTATGCTGTTTTTAACTTTATTTATGTAAGTGCATTACTTTCTCTTTTTTATAAATATGTCCAACGTTATTACGCTATGGTATGTGTCCTTTTTCCTTTCATATTGGTTACATGGAACATTTGAGACTACAATGAGCGTATTCATCTGATTTATATTGTGGCTTATCCTGGCGCATTCCCGGTACACGTGCAAGTTAAAGGCCGCGGCCACTCCTCCACTGACCCTACCCATTGAAATGAACGGGCGCCGCTTTCAAAGCGCCTTAAAAGCGATTTGAAAACAGCGCTAAATAACAGCGCTAAGTGGGTGCTTTTAACTCCTTCTGGGGAGTTCAAAGTGCCCCGCTAGCAGTGCCAAAGCGCCGCTATAACAACGGCAACTCCTGCACCGCCCCAGGAGTCTTAAAGTGTATCTCTGGTCAAAATGTAAAATCATATATTCATTCAAGCATATTGTCAAATATAACTATTGTCTGTATTGCTAATAAAATGCTGAAGTTATAAAAAGAAAGTGCATGCTGTGACCATAGATCAAGCCTGGCTTCTCTTATAAACAATCCTGCATAGCAGGGATGTGCGGTGAGATCAGTGGCTGGTGAGGTACTGGCTAGTATCAGAGCCAGATACACACAGGTTACATACGCAAGAGCAATAATTCTAGCACTAGATCTCCTCTGTAATCATATAACCTGTAAAAACAATGAAAGCGTCACCTATGGAGATTTATAAGTACTGAAGTTTTGTACCATTCCACAAGTGTGTGCAATTTTAAAGCGTGACATGTTAGGTATCTATTAACTCGGCGTAACATCATCTTTCACATTATACAAAAAAAATGGGCTTACTTTTGTGTTTTTTTTTTTTATTAATTTCCAAAAAAGTTGCAACGACCACTATTTTATTTCCTAAGGTGTCTGCTAAAAAAAAAAAAAAAAAAAAAAATATATATATATATATATATATATATATATATATATATATATTCTCAGAAACCACAAACAAAATATATATATATATATATATATATATGTATATATATATATATATATATATATATATATATATATATATATATGTATATATATATATATATATATATATATATATATATATATATATATATATATATATAGCTAGATTCACGTAGCTCAGCATATAGTTGTGCCGGCGTAGCGCATCTCATATGCACTACGCTGACGTAAAATAGGGCGCCCAGACCACTATTCACAAAGGTCTAGCGCCGTACGTTGCGCCGGCGTAGTGTAACTAGGCAGGCGTAAGCCCGCCTAATTCAAATGTGGAAGGTAGTGGGCGTGTTGTATTCAAAGTAGCCGTGACCCCATGTACATTTTTGCACTAACGATCCGCGCATGCTCAGAGTCACGTCGCATATACTCCCTAAGTTATGTCGGCTCAATGCTTTCGACGTGAACGTAACCTACGCACAGCCCCATTCACGTACCACTTACGTAAACAACGTAAAATTAGATGGCTGTTTCGACGTCCATACTTTAACATTGGCTGCGCCTCATATAGCAGGGGTAACGTTACGCCGGACGTAAGCCTTACGTAGACGGCGTAGCGGGCGCAAATACATTCGTGAATAGGCATATCTTGCTGATTTACATATTCTAGGCGTAAATCAGTGTACACGCCCCTAGCGGCCAGCGTAAATAGACAGCTAAGATACGACGGCGTAGGAGACTTACGCTGCTCGTATCTTAGCAACATTTAAGCGTATCTCAGTTTGAGCATACGCTTAAATATACAACGGCGCGGATTCGGAGTTACGACGGCGTATCTACTGATACGCCCGTCGTAACAGTACCTGAATCTAGCTCATATTGTTTGGGGGTTTTCTACTCAAAAAAATATGTTTTTTTGCATGTAAGAGAGAAGTGTCAGAATTAGCCTAGGTGGCAAGGGGTTAATTACCATAAGTAAGTAATATACAAATAAATATTATATATTGTTTTTAAGGTAATTTACTATATTTTTGAAATCTGTACTCAAGCAGTTGGCTTAACGGACAAATGACTTAAGTTTGAAGTTATAACTACCAACCAGTAATTTCACAGTAAATAGATAAATTATTATCTTATAGCATATAAATATGTGATTTAGCTTGATTATAGCAGTACCTTTTCAACAGAATCAGTTTCTCCCACTTAACTGTGTAAGAAAAACATGGGATTGTGGTTAAATCTTATACCCATAAACACATGTTTTTTTCCTTCTAGTTAAGAGGGCTGGGCTGGAAGGGAGCATTTGTCTTTTAGACACATGCCCCATCTATGACACTGCAGTGAGAGGAGTGCCTCCACTGCAGCATTTTTATTGGACAGCTAGGATCAATGATACTTTACCATTGGTCCAATACTCCAAGCTATTTACTGAGCTCAGTGCCTCTGACAACCTCTCTGCTGCAAAGTGGCCATTTTAACTGGCCATTCTGTATGTAGCTTCTGACAGGATGTGCAAGGAGCCCCATATCTCTGGAACCATGGGTCGTAGGAGCCTCAAATTTTTACTAGTGGTGGGGTATGACTTAGGCTACACCCCCCCCCAACACTTTGTGACCCCAGGTTGCCGAGCTATGACCCTCAGTTTTTATTTATTTAATTTATTTATGTTCATGGCAGGTGAGGCCCTTCAGCTTGTTCAATTACGCTTTGGCAAAAAACCTGAAAGCTGATTGGTTTCTATGCACAGCTTCACCAGATTTTGCACTCTCCGGTTTTAGTAAATAAACCCCACATTTCCATATTGCAGGCTGACATGGTAGCCACCAGTTTCCAATTAACAGCAATGTTTTCAGACTGCTGTGCAAGCTTCTTCAGTTGGCCTTTTTTGTCTGCCCATCTGACAGATCTAACAGGCAGTCCAGTGGCCAACTAAGGAGTACCCACAGCAGGATGACAACACTTCTACTGATTGTGGGGTAGTAGCTTAGCCTTGTGAACTTGCACCCATAAGTGCTAATACTATTAAGATCCCCATTTGAAAAACTGCAACATATATAAAGAAACTGTATACAGTAAGCCATGAAGTGGATAACAGGAGTGCAGTTCATTCTACACTCCTGAAGCTCGCTGCCAGCTGATGCCAATATTGCAACAGTGAAGTCTGAACTGGCACCCTGCTCAGCCTCTCAGCGAGCTGCTGAGAGCCTGAGTCAGCCGCTCCCACCCCCTCCATAGCCCAGTGCTTCAGTGAGTGAGGGGGGAGGAGAGAGCTGAGATTGGCAGTTAGCAGTGCTCTGCTCAGTGAGCTCTGAGAACCGACCGATCGCCGGTGTTTGCTCGCTCGGTTCTCAGTGTTCTCAGTGTTAGAGCCCGCAGGGTACAGATGCAGCATCAGACCAATGCTGCATCCATCTAGTTAAGTTTTATTCTGCCAAAAAATAATACTTATACTCTTTTAAAATGGATTTTGGGGTTACATACACTTTAACAGGAAGATCTGTAGACAGCACTATGGCATTTGTAATTATGGGACCCATTTATAAAAAGTCAGATATGATATTTCACCTCTTTTTATGGAAGTTATTAATTTCTACCCATTTACCTATTTATACAGCTGCTTTGGACTATTTCACAACTCAGTTTTAACATACTTTGGTGAATACTAAAACAATCCAGCAATATCTATTTTGAAGATTCATTTCCCCAATTTAGAAAGACATACTGTTTTTCTTGGAAAAAAATGTCACTATTAAACATAGTTTCTTAGCCCCTTTTGATAGTTTCTCTACATAAAAAAAGTTTACACTGCAGAAACAAGTACAAAGTACTAATTAGATGTCAAATAGGGGTAAATAAAAAAAAAAAACTTTAAAAGCTTTAACACTCTGGGTGGTGGTTCACAACACTTGCAGTATGGAAAACGCATGTTTCCCGCATTGCACAGTAATGCACTGTTCTCTGAAGATGTGTACCAGTGCCATTAAAGTATACTTTTTTACCATCTGAATCCTTTTGGGGAGATTTACCTTAATTTTCTGTCCCAAAGACAAAACAGGAAGTGAGAGAAAATCCCTGCAAATTAACCTCTTCAGGTCCACCCTATAGCGATTTTACTGCTACAGGGTGGCACCAGCATATATACCATATATACATACATGTATATATATATATATATATATATTTTTTTTTTTATATAAATATACATACACCTCTGGGTAGGGGGTTCGCATTACTAGTACAAAAATAAAAATAAAAGTAAATAAAATTATCTCATAGTTTGTAGTCCCTTTAACTTTTGCGCAAACCAATCAATATATGCTTATTGGGATTTTTTTTTTTTTTACAAAAACATGTAGCAGAATACATATTGGCCTAAATTTATGAAGACATTTGATTTTTTATTGGATATGTTTTATAACAGAAAGTCAAAATTTTTTTTTTTTTCTTAAAATTCTCAGGCTTTTTTTGTTTATAGTGAAAAAAATAAAAAGCGCAGAGGTGATCAAATAACACCAAAAGAAAGCTCTATTTGTGGGAAAAAACGGCATAAATTATATTTGGGTACAGCATTGCATGACTGTGCAATTGCGAGTTAAAGTAACGCAATGCCATATTGTCATGAAGGATCCCTTGGGGCCCCCCAAGTCCCCAGAACTAGTGTCCAAATTGAAAGATTTCCATTACTTTTCTGTGAACAACACAACATTTGTGATTTACTTTTACTTTCACTTTCAATGATAATGGTAATCAGGCCAAACATAATGGGTGAAGCTCACCAACAGGGGCACAGACAGCAATAAAAACCTAATAGGTGTTCTAATCCATCTCTACAATTCTTAATTGCACCCCCATGCATCTGGCAAACATGGGTGCATTCGTGGCCACCAAAATTCAGTACCACGTGGTTTGGTGTGCCCTTAATTTAGAAAACTCTGCCTGCCTTACTTTTTGCGAGCCACCATGCATTTGGTAGCCCTTTGAAATAAATAGGCTGTCAAAAACGTGGCGTGTGGTAATGGGCAAAAATGCGGCAAGTGCACATTTTATGGTGTGAATGAGCCCTTAAAGCGGGGGTTCACCCTTAGAGGGCACTTTTTCCCCTTAGATTCCTGCTCGTTTTCTCTAGGGGAATCGGCTATTTGTTTTAAAATATGTGCAGTACTTACCCGTTTACGAGATGCATCCTCTCCGTCGCTTCCGGGTATGGGCTGCGGGAATGGGCGTTCCTTCTTGATTGACAGTCTTCCGAGAGGCTTCCGACGGTCGCATCCATCG
This sequence comes from Rana temporaria, assembly GCF_905171775.1. Taxonomy (NCBI): domain Eukaryota; kingdom Metazoa; phylum Chordata; class Amphibia; order Anura; family Ranidae; genus Rana; species Rana temporaria. The sequence goes on along the minus strand of NC_053489.1, from coordinate 292,745,909 downwards.
CGTCACGATTTTCCGAAAGAAGCCGAACGTCGGTGCGCAGGCGCAGTATAGAGCCGCACCGACGTTCGGCTTCTTTCGGCTACGAGTGACGCGATGGATGCGACCGTCGGAAGCCTCTCGGAAGACTGTCAATCAAGAAGGAACGCCCGCTCCCGAAGACCCATACCCGGAAGCGACGGAAGAAGATGCATCTCGAAAACGGGTAAGTACTGCTCATATTTTAATACAAATAGCCGATTCCCCTAGACCGAACGAGCAGGAATCTAAGGGGAGAATTTTTTTTTTTATAAATGGGTGAACTCCCGCTTTAATGTAAAATGTCAAACAAAAAACTGTACCACTCCAAACGAATAAACTGCCTCTTGGGAAGTCCACTGGTCCAGTTGCAGGTCAGAAGAGCTCATCTAGCTCAATATATATATATATATATATATATATATATATACAGTACAGACCAAAAGTTTGGACACACCTTGTCATTCAAAGAGTTTTCTTTATTTTCATGACTATGAAAATTGTAGATTCACACTGACGGCTTCAAAACTATGAATTAACAAATGTGGAATTATACATAACAAAAAAAGTGTGAAACAACTGAAAATATATTTCATATTCTAGGTTTTTCAAAGTAGCCACCTTTTGCGTTGATTACTGCTTTGCACACTCTTGGCATTCTCTTGATGAGCTTCAAGAGGTAGTCACCTGGCGCAGCACCCCATCACTCTCCTTCTTGGTCAAATAGCCCTTACACAGTCTGGAGGTGTCTTTGGGGTCATTGTCCTGATGGATGGAATAGCATGCCACTGCAAGATGCTGTGGTAGCCATGCTGGTTCAGTATGCCTTCAATTTTGAATAAATCCCCAACAGTGTCACCAGCAAAGCACCCCCACACCATCAAACCTCCTCCTCCATGCTTCACGGTGGGAACCAGGCATGTAGAGTCCATCCGTTCACCTTTTCTGCGTCGCACAAAGACACGGGGGTTGGAACCAAAGATCTCAAGTTTGGACTCATCTGACCAAAGCACAGATTTCCACTGGTCTAATGTCCATTCCTTGTGTTCTTTAGCCCAAACAAGTCTCTTCTGCTTGTTGCCTTTCTTTAGCAGTGGTTTCCTAGCAGATATTTTACCATGGAGGCCTGATTCACACAGTCTCCTCTTAACAGTTCTAGAGATGTGTCTGCTGCAAAAGGTGGCTACTTTGAAGAACCTAGAATATGAAATATATTTTCAGTTGTTTCACACTTTTTTGCATAATTCCACATGTGTTAATTCATCGTTTTGATGCCTTCAGTGTGAATCTACAATTTTCATAGTCATGAAAATAAAGAAAACTCTTTGAATGAGAAGGTGTGTCAAAACTTTTGGTCTGTACTGTATATATAGCAAAATCGAAGGAATAAGACCGCACTCTGTGGAAGTCCCACTGATAATTTTATTGTATAGCTGGTTGTAGTTACAGCCCCCGGTTGTAGACACATGTTACATGTTAGAGGGGCATGACTCAAGGACAGGGACTATGTATACAATCTACTATGCACAATAAACCTATTAGTGGGACTTCCATGAAGTGCAGTCTTGTTCTTTCAATTTGGCCAATGTAATGTAATTCCAAAAGTCACCCTCAGTCATTTAAATCTGCAGTTTTCATTGAAACCAAGCTTCTGGATATTGGCACCTCCCCACACCATCAGCTGGTATGAAAAAAATCACCTATCCAAATGCCCGCTTTACTTCAGTTAGGCCATGGTGATGTGACGATCCCTTCTGCACCTGATTGGATGAGTGAACTCAGGCTTTGTCTTATTCTTTAAAGCGGGAGTTCACCCATTTGTGTTTTTTTTCCTCTTTTCCCCATAGCTGGATGCTCGTTTTGTCTAGGGGAATATTTGTTTTAAAATATGAGCAGTACTTACCCGTTTTCGAGATGCATCTTCTCCGTCGCTTCCGGGTATGGGTCTTCGGGAGCGGGCGTTCCTTCTTGATTGACAGTCTTCCGAGAGGCTTCCGACGGTCGCAACCATCGCGTCACTCGTAGCCGAAAGAAGCCGAACGTCGGTGCGGCTCTATACTGCGCCTGCGCACCGACGTTCGGCTTCTTTCGGAAAATCGTGACGCGATGGATGCGACCGTCGGAAGCCTCTCGGAAGACTGTCAATCAAGAAGGAACGCCCAGTCCCGCAGCCCATACCCGGAAGCGACGGAGAAGATGCATCTCGTAAACGGTAAGTACGGATCATATTTTAAAACAACTAGCCAATTCCCCTAGACAAAACGAGCATTAATCTAAGGGGAAAATGTGCTCTCCATGGGTGAACCTCTGCTTTAAGTTAAGTGACCATTTACATTGTAGAGTGAAGCCTCTTTTCTCCTTTAGTAATTTAGGCTCTGTAAATACAGATGGAATGTGAGCATAAGCCCATTACAGTTAAATCTTATATGCTAAAATTGTGTTAAATAAATTGTGTTTCAGACATGAAGATGATACTTTGAAACAGATTTATGATTTTGTAATAGTGACTCAGTTTTGCTGTGCATTTTACAAACGCTGGCTCTATGCATGAGACTTATAATGATATACCAATCCCCTCAGAGCGCTGACAGGTCCATCTGTTAGAGACGTAGATATTTACGTTAATGTGAGTTTACTTGGCCCTTGGAAACTCAATAAGCTACTTACAGCTACCAAATTTTGTGAAGGCTCCACTACGATGGACTGTCAAGAGCCAACAAAATATTGGCCACTGAGTGAGGGGCCTCTCTAAAATGTAATTAAGTACTCTCGATTAAGTGAAGTCTTCTTGGCTTTGGTTTACTATAAAATAGAGCTGTATTATTCTTATTTGGAAAGGTTTCTGCACTATATAGTAGAAATGAGCCTTGTATTTCCTAACAAAATGGAAGATTATTTCACAGAGATTTTGGACACATTTTTAAACAATCTTTTCTTGGCCGTGCACATACTCGGTCCTCTTGAGGTGTTTAACCAATACATTGTGCCTTTTTTTTTTATAATTTCTGTGTTTTTCAGGACAGTTATTAGTAAGCTCTAACATTCAATGTCTCTCATATTAAACTTTATTTTTTTTAAGCAATAAACCATATGTGGTAAGATGTCATTACAAATCATTTAGAAAAAAGAGCATATTATTATTAACACCAGCATACAGAAATGTGGCAAACTATAGCACATAAAACATATAACAATATAGAGAACACATACTTGTGTAGCCTGGAATCTAAGGGTTATAAATCCTCAGTTAGTAGGCTACAATGTACCATATTAAAACCAGCTTAGACAGCCTAGACAAATAACACAAATGATAATAAAAAAAAGCTAATGTTCTATACTCATTATGGTTGTTTTTTTTTCTAAATACAAAAATAATTTGACCCCTTCTCAAACATAATCAAATGAGTGTCTATGCAATGTGATTTTCCTCCGTATACCATTACTCATCATACCTCTACATTGCACATGTTGGTAGCTTGGTTAGGGCCCATTTACACCACTGTGTTACAATAACACACATGTTAAAGTGCAATAATGCATATTACATACATAAGTGCACTTCAGTTCCATTTAATGTAAATAGATGCCTAATGCAACTTCGGAAACACATGTGTGTGCCTCTGCAGCAGAGCAAAATGCACAATATCCTGTGCATTGTAATGTAATCAAATGCATCCTGACCTATTTTTGTGTGTGTTGCTGTGCATTTTAAAATGAATGGGCTGTTTAACGCAGAGCACACAGTGTTGTGGTGGAAATGGATTTTTATTTAGCAGCACCTTTCAGTGACTAGTGTTTCCTTTTATGTCCTTATCCAGGGGAGAAATGGAGGGCCGACAACACTGCATGGGATTTATTGTAGCAAAGGCAGTGTTATCAGTCGACTACAGAAAGTTAGGAGCTCACTTGATTTCTGGCAGGATTTAGAGAGAAGTGATCTGGGCATATTTTTTGCTTCTCAAATCAGATTAATTTAATTGTTTTATGCTTTATGCCTTCACTAACCATCTTAAAGTGGCGCCGCTAAAGGATACAAGAAAGTCTACTTAAAACCACAGCTTCCACCCTCATTCTACCTATACTGTATATCGCTGGTAAAAAAGATCAGTGTGAATACATTTTTTCAATCCGCTCTGGTCTGGCCCATAATTCAGAAGCTCTGGCTCCCCTGTGTCAAGGAGCACTCAACAACAGGGCTGAATTCCAGAACCAAGTCATTATCCGCTGGCTTCCCTTGTCTATTTGTTGTTGGCGATCACTTCTCTCCCCTGCAGCAGCCACTCTATGACACAGGGGAGCGGGAGCTTCTGCAACACTTGACTGCTCCAGAGCTGATTGAAATAGGGTATTTACATAGAACTAGCACTATACAGCATATGTAGGAGGAGTGGAGAAGCAGAAATACAAAAATTGCCTTCACTTCAACTATAATGTCATATTTTGATACAAGTAACTCATGACCACATGTACCAAGAAGTTTTATGTGAGTTAGTTGAAAACCCTTTTATCTGTACAATAAAAATTGATGCTATTTTTTAAAGACTGAAAATGTGGTTCTTTAATGCTATTCACTAAAGTTTGAACATGGTGTAAATTATTTCATGGAGCCATGCTTTGCTTTCTATTATTTAAATGCTGCACAAAGCAACGTACATTTACTTTATACATGTGTCTTTCTTGGATTACATATTTTACTATTTTTCTGATGTTTTTAAGAGCTCAATATACAATAATGTGGGCATACCTTTGACACTTAAGGCTGGAACCTCGTTGTAAGTTCAAGCAAACAGATAAATACGTGCTTGAAATACATATCTGTAAGGCCCCTTTCACACTGGGGCATTTTTCGGGCGTTATTCAAGTGTTTTTTAGGCTTGTAAAGTGCCTGAAAGAAGCCTCATCTGCAATTCCAATGTGAAAGACAGAGTGCTTTCAGAGCCCTTTGACACTGCCAGCGCCCAAAAAACGCTGGTAAAGCACTGCTAAGACCCTAAAGTTTTAGGGCGTTTTTGCAGTGCCTCAGTGTGAAAGGGCAAGGCGTTTTTACAGCGCTTTCAATTCATTTCAATGGAGAAGGGCGTTTTTTTCAGCGCCCAAAAGCTGCTCCAAAGATGCTGCTTGCAGGACTTTTCTCAACGCCCCGCCAGCGCAACGCCTCAGTGTGAAAGGGTAAGGCGTTTTTACAGCGCTTTCAATTCATTTCAATGGAGAGGGGCATTTTTGGAGCGGGTTTTTTCAGTGCCCAAAAGCTGCTCCAAAGATGCTACTTGCAGGACTCAGTGTAAAAGGGTCCATTGAGATGCATGGGGAGCGTTTTATGAGTGTTTTAATAGCGCTATTTTTAATGCTAAAACGCTGTAAAAACGCTTCAGTGTGAAAGGGGTCTAAACTGTCAATCCTGGTCAGCCAATTGTTTAACCCAGACACCACTAGCAGACACAATTCAAGAGCAGCATTGCTGTAGTCATATCAGTACTGCTTGGTCAAGGCTCACTGATGTGGTCATCCTGGTGCTTTCAGCAAACTGCATTCATTAGGCCCCTTTCACACTGAGGCAGTTTGCAGGCGCTATTGCGCTAAAAATAGCGCCTGCAAACTGACCCTAAACAGCGGCTGCTGTTTCTCCAGTGTGAAAGCCAGAGGGCTTTCACATTGGAGCGGAGCGCTAGCAGGACCGCTCCAAAAGTCCTGCTAGCAGCATTTTTTGAGCGGTGAGTGGAGCGGTGTGTTTACCGCTCCTCCACCGCTTCTTCCCATTGAAAGCAATGGGAAACCGCGGCTATACCGGCGGCAATGCGCCTCTGCTGGCGGTATTAACCCTTTTTTGGCGGCTAGTTGGGGTTAAAACTTCTAGCAGCAGCCGAATACCGCCGCAATTCCAACGGTATAGCGCCGCTAAAAATAGCGGCGCTATTCCGCCACCGCTCCTCCCGCCCCAGTGTGAAAGGGGCCTTAGAGTCACAGCACTCCACTATTCAGTAAAGCTTGATTGCGCATGTTTTTTCCAATCTGAAATTTTATGTGCAGCGGTTTGCAGGAGGCCTGTACAAATGAATGTGCTATTAAAAAATACATTTACTGTATGTATTTAATAAAAAATGATTTAATCATTTATAAATAAAAATACAATTTAATAAATACATACCTATTGCAAATAGGGGCTTCTTATATTTGCCAGAACTTACTGTTAACCCCCCTGGCGGTATTCTCGAGTCTGACTCGGGGTTACATTTTTTTGCTGCGATCGGTAACCCCGAGACAGACACGGGCTCGCCTCGCTGAATCCACAGGCAGTGTTTACTTACCTTGTCCCTGGATCCAGCGATGCTCGCTCGATTCACACAGTGCCTCTGTGTGCTGCCGATCTTCGTTTCCCTGTGACGTTACGACGCACGGGGGCAGAGAACCGCGCCAAATTCAAAAACGTAAACAAACACATTACATACAGTATACTGTAATCTTATAGATTACAGTACTGTATGTAAAAAATACACATCCCCCTTTGTCCCTAGTGGTCTGCCCAGTGTTCTGCATGTTCTTTTGTATAATAAAAACTGTTCTTACTGCCTGCAAACTGTAGATTGTCCATAGCAACCAAAAGTGTCCCTTTATGTCAAAAATGGTTTTAGAGCAGCTAGAAAACAGCGATAATAAATTATAATCACTTGCAGAATTGTGCGATAGCGATTTGTGGGGAAATTCGTCATAAAAAAAAAAAGTAATGACAGCGACAATTCTGCAACTGAGCAAATTTCAGTGATTTTGAGTTGATTACATTATTGAATAATTTTTATTATAATTATGTTATTATTTGTTATAATTATTTATAATTATTTATTATATTTTAATTTATAATTTTGTTTTTAAAAAAATGTCATACCCGGGATGCCTACTAGACTCTTGTTTGGTCAGATTTAAGTGAGTTATTCCTAAGAATTACAGGCCTACAGTATAAAACGCCAAATCTCTTCCACCCGACAAAGATGTGCCACCATCACCAATGGTTGAACTCAACACTCACCAGACCCCGGATAATAAAAAGCCCCACAATGGTGTCTTTCTTATTCCGTCACTGGTGTTCCTCCTTCTCCCTCTTACAAGATGTCCTTATTTCCTCAAAAACAAGGGGCTCATCATAGTGTAGTATATAAAATGCATTTATTAAAATATTAAAAACAAATGCACTTACAGAAAACAGTGCCTCTGACTGGCACTGAGTATCTTTGGCAGTGTCAACCGTTTTAGCCGCTGACCAGCGTTTGTGTGATGTCTCGGAAGGTGTACAAGCCCCGCTTCTGACCTCGTGTGTTGCTACAAATGGTCCCAGCGCGTTGGTGTGCTTCCCCCTCCGTGTGTGTCCAGACAGCTTCTACGCGTTTCGCAGTTTTTGCGTCATCAGGAAAGCGCAGTAACACTTTTCTTTTTATGCACATCTAACCCCTCCATTGAGGGTTTATACAGTATTGCAGCAGATCAGGTACAGTTTTAATATATTTCTTTTGCGCCGGTGACACTTATAATAATCGTTAAGAGGGGGATTTTGACACAGCAGCATTATGATAGCCATAGCAGCCCACACAGCTGCTATGGGGCTTGGGGGGTGAAGGGTGCCCGATAAGGGGACTGTTGTGGTAATTTAAGCATAACACTTTTTGTGCTTATGAATGTAACACATATTCATGACTGCTTTAGTCAGGTTTAAAGTTGCTACTGACTCTGTACCTCTTTCCATTTAAAGTGAGCTGACATCAGATATTCAGCAGGAGACTTCAGAATCATTGATGCTAGTCACATATCCCCTTTGCAGACTGTGTAGTAAAGAGAATTTATTTAGCTGTCATAATAGTGCAGTTTTATTGTTCTCAGAGCCTCTTGTAATCCTGGCCAGTACTGAAGTAAACCTTATATACCTAACATAATCTTTCTCAGGCTGTCTCATCAGCTAAAAACTGACAGCTGTTTGAAGTCCTGCAAACAACTCTATAGTTTAGAGAAGTTTGTATTAGGGCTAAAGAGTAGTAAAAAGTACTAAAAAGTATGTCTTAATATAAAAGATTGTGAAAAGTATTACAGTATTGTTACCTTAAGAGGGTCTTCAGGCTGTATGATAACAATTAAAAGTTGGCAGGTACTAATAATGTAGCTGCTGACTTTTATTAAAAGGACATTTACCTGTCCAAGGAGTCAGTGCCGTCCTCACCCAGGCTGGTTCTTCACCGGTCTTCAGGTCCCCAGTGTCTAAATGTTTACCAAGGGAAGCTGGCTGTGACTCCTTGCAGCTTCACAGTTGACTTCTCACTGCTCATGCGTGAACCGTGCTGTGCTTTGTGAGTGCTCCCACAGCCTTCTTGGACCTGTGAAGTGTTTCAGAAGGCTGCAGGCAAATGGCGGAGGAGAACTTCCACTTAGATCACCTAAATGATCCCAGTGGGTACCTGGTACCTAGTCAAAGCCAGGTATCCACTTCTTGAAAAAATATATCCAAAAGTGATCGGGGAGGATGTGGAAAAGTGCATCTTATCCTTTTTGGTGAAGTTCTGCTTTAAGCTTTTGTTTTTTTCTTTTAACTGACTACTCTGTCACCTCTTGTTGGCAATTGCTTGCTATGGCAGTGGAAGGAGCTGGGAGTGGTTACAATTTTTTGTAAGGCCCTGAGATCTAGGATGATGAAAAAGAATACTGAGTCACTGCGGAAAAAGCAGTTAGCGGGAAAATTAATGTTAGTTAATTCCCCTGTTACCTGACAACGTCTGTCCACCGCACTGGTTCCTAGTAGCACACTGACTATGCTGACAATTCTCCTTCTACCTGGCCTTGATTTAGATATATTTTATGTTAAATCTGAACTAAAGTTAAGCACTTGCCGACCAGGCCATAGCTGAATGACAGCTACAGCATGGTTGGCTAATTCTGGGAGGGCGTACAATGACATCCTCCCAGAATCACGCTTCCCACATGCCCCCTAGGGCGCACACCCCGAAGGGTCAGTGATCGCTGGGTCCGGATCATGGTTTGGGGTGAAGGACCGATGATGGCGCTTCACCCCACTGTTGCCACTTGTAAGTGTTACCTACATTAACCACTTGCTTGCTGGGCACAAATACCCCCTTCCTGCCCAGGCGAAAATTTCAGCTTCCGGCACTGCGTCGCTTTAACTGACAATTGCGCGGTCGTGCAACGTGGCTCCCAAACAAAATGTACGTCCTTTTTCCCCCCACAAATAGAGCTTTCTTTTGGTGGTATTTTATCACCTCTGCAGTTTTTATTTTTTGTGCTATCAATTTTGAAAAAAAAATAACACAATATTTTTTACTTTTTGCTATAATAAATATCCAATTTTTAAAAAAAATTAAAAATGTTTTTCTCAGTTTAGGCGAATACGTATTCTTCTACATATTTTTGGTAAAATCGCAATAAGTGTATAGTGACTGGTTTGCACAAAAGTTATAGCGCCTACAAAATAGGGGACATAATTCAGATTTTTTTTTTATTATTATTTTTTTACTAGTAATGGCGGCGATCTGCGACATTATGGCGGACACATCGGACACTTTTGACACATTTTTGGGACCATTCACATTTATACAGCGATCAGTGCTATAAATATGCACTGATTACTGTATAAATGTGACTGGCAGGGAAGGGGTTAACACTAGGGGGCGAGGAAGGGGTTAAATGTGTACCCTGGGAGTGATTCTTACTGTGGGGGGAAGGGGACTGACTGGGGGAGGTGACCGATCTCTGTCCCTATGTACAAGGGACACAGCATCGGTCTCCTCTCCCTGACAGGATGTGGATCTCTATGTTTACACACAGATCCACGATCCTGCTTAGTTACTGGGCAATCGTGGGTGCCCGGCGGCCATCGCGGCCGCCGGGCACGCGCATCTTATTCCCAGTAATGCGGCGGGAGCCCCCTAGTGGCTGTGAAGGACGAGGATGTCATATGACGTCCTGTCAGAACAATAGATCTATCGTGCCGCCGTCAATTGACGCTGGCCGGTAGTATAGTGGTTAAGTTCATTCGTATTACAGCATTACGCTGTAATGGTTACTCTCCATTTGGCCTTGCTATTTGACCTCTGGTGGGTCACTCTTTACAAGCATCTATCACCTACTTACCTTGGTCGTCACATCTTGAAGTATTGGATGTCGCATGAGAGCTGCAGCTGATGATTGGTCCCACAAGATTTTTATCATGCTTGATTGACCCTTTTGAACTTATGTTCCTCAGGGTTCAATACCTCCGGTAAGCCTCTCTCCAGATGGTGGCGGCTTCTTCTTCTCTTTATATATCCATTGTCACGTTTGGATTAGGGGAGCATTATCACTTTTACTTTCATTGGACTATCACCATCATTTTTTGTCACTACAGAGACTGTTTTCTTTACACATTTATTTGTCACATGTATTCACAGATATATGTTCATTCATTTTTATCACAGTGTTTTCATTATTTGGTACACCTTAGCGCTAAATTTATGCGTTTTGCCTGCCTCAAACATGCCAATCCGTGCCTCAAACATTCCCATCTGTGCCTCAAACATGGCAATCCGTGCCTCAAAAACGCTGCATTTGGGCCTTAAACATGCCAATCCATGCCTCAAACATACCCAGCTGTGCCTCACGCTTGCCCATCCGTGCCTCAAGAATGCCCATCCATGTCTCATACATGCCCATCCATGCTCATTTGTGCCACATCCGTGCTCATCCGTGCCACATAAATGCCACATCCGTGCTCATCCTGACGATGCTCCCTGCATGTTGGGCCTCTGTATGTAACCAGGCTGTGTAAAAGTCTCACACATGTGGTATCGCCATACTCAGGAGGAGTAACAGAATGTAATTTGGGGTGCAATTTTTGCTATGTACATGCTATGTGTTAGAAATATCTTATAAATTTACTACTTTGTGTAAAAAAGAACACGTTTTCATTTTCTTTCCACATTTTCAAAAAATTGAGGAAAAAAATGACATGTTCAAAAGACTCTTTATGCCTCCTAGATTATATGTTGGGGCCTTCAAAAGTTTATTAGGTAGTCAAGAAATTAAATATGTAATTTATGTCCCTAGAACACCTGAGGGTGCTCCTCTGTATGTGGCCATGCTGTGTAAAAGTCTCACACATGTGGTATCTCCATACTCAGGAGGAGTAGCAGAATGTATTTTGGGGTGTAGTTGCAAGTATGCATTTGCCATGTGTGAGAAATAACTAGTTATTATGACAATTGTGAAAAATTTTGCAAAAATTGTGGTAAAAAATTACAACTTCAAAAAATTCACAATGCCTCTTACTAAATACCCTGGAACGTCTACATTCCAAAAATTTATAATTTGGGGAGTATTTGTACTTTTCTGCCATTTCAGGGCCTCAAGAATTGAGATGGGCCGTCAGTACATCAGGTGTGATGAATCTTCAACGATTGGCACCATAGCTTGTAGACTCTATAACTTTCACAAGGACAAAATAATATACATTGATTTTTGTTATTTTTACCAAAGATATGTAGCAGTATAAATTTTGGCCAAAATGTATTAAGAAAAATGTATAATTTGCTAAATTTTATAACAGAAACGATGAAAAATGCATTTGTTTACAAAATTGTAGGCCTTTTTTCATTTATAGCGCAGAAAAAAAAACACAGTGATGATTAAATACAACCTAAAGAAAGCTCTATTTGTGTGAAAAAAGGACAATAATTTCATATGGGTACAGTGTAATTGTCATTCAAAATGTGAGAGAGCACTTTTTTGGGAAGAAGTGGTAGATCTGTTGAATTCTATTACTTCTGCTCCATTGCCGGTTTCAATATCTGTATGTTTGTTGGGTCTGGTGGGGGTTAATCTTCCTACAGTGTCAGAGCAAGTGTTTGCTAATACTACATTATTCCATGTGAGAAAAGTTATTGCTTTGCATTGGAAGAAATCCTCTTCTCCTACGCTTTTATAGTTGAAACAATTGGTAAATAATAATCTCCCACTGTATAGAGATCCCTACACAAATAGGGGTTGTCTCAGTAAGTTTGACAAAGTCTTGACAAAGTGGCTGGATAGGATAAGCCGTATATGGCATCTAATGTTTATGGGGGTACCTAAGTTGATTGCATATGGGTTGATAGTAAATTTGATAAACGGTATGGTCTAGATCTCATTCAAATTAAAATATTTTTCTTTTCCGGTAACTATTTATTTTTAGTTTTTTGTTACGACTTGCTATTTTGAATTGATGGCTATTATGCAATGTGATTGGGGTTTGAAGTTGCTTCATTATTTTTGATTCAATGTGTATGATGTTTTATTTTGTTTTGTTTTGTCTGTTTGTTTATTAAATAAAAAGATCTTTGAAAAATAAAATGGGAGAGCTCTAATGCCGCGTAAACACGATAATTTTTCGGCATGAAAGAAAACATTGTTTTTCAGCATGTCCAAAAAACAAAGTTTTTCCAACTTCATCATTAAAAACGACGTTGCCCACACATCATTGTTTTTCAAAAATGATGAACAAAGCGCCGTGACGTACAACACGTATGACGGCACTCTAAAGGGGAAGTTCTATGCGCCTTTGGGCTGCTTTAGCTGATTCCTTGTTAGTAAAAGACGATTCACGCTTTTTTGTCTGTTACAGCGTGATGAATGTGCTTACTCCATTATGAACGGTAGTTTTACCAGAACGAGCGCTCCCATCTCATAACTTGCTTCTGAGCATGCGCGGGTTTAAAACGTTGTTTTAGCCCACACACGATCATTTTTTAAAACCCGAAAAATGTCATTTTTTAAAACAACGTTAAAAAATGCAGCATGTTCGAAAAAAAATTTTGTAGTTTTTCAGACGTTTTTTAAACACAACGTTTTTTTCATGCCGAAAAATTATCGTGTGTACGCGGCATAAAAGCTGAAATATGGCCTGGTTAGGAAGGGGGTATAAGTGACCAGTGGGCCACTGGTTAAGCTGTTACATGCTGTGAGCAGGCATGCAAGGTCTCTTCTGCAATTTACTACACCTACTGTAGCTGCCTGTTCTCAGCAACCCTTGGACTGTAAACTGAGCTGTGCATGTGCTGGAATGACTAGCCCTTGTGCACTCACAGGAGTGACATCATCCCGCGCTGGCCAACGAAGATGGCCAAAAACCGGCACATAGGAGTAGGAACGGTTGGAAAGGTAAGTATTTATCCCTTTAGTTTGATTAGGATCAAAGACAGTAGGAAGGTTGCCAGGTAGCCCAAATAAAACTTTGCTATTGGGCCTGTAGTTACACACTTGCCTTGATATATCGTCATTTACATGGCATGTTTTTGACAATCATTTCTCCTATCAAGGTTGGAAAACTCCTCAAAAAAAGGAATCCTCATCAAGACCTCTGACCCTCAACAACAGGTGCAAGGAGGTCCCACCAAGTCTCTTAGAGAGTTTCTGTGGCCTACTGTATTTATACCACTGGCAGGAGATTTAATTGCAAACCACTGCAAAGCAATCAATAAAAAAAGTATATAATACATATTAAATAATAAATACATTTCTAATTTTCAAATTTACTTGCAACAGAAACTGAACCGATGCTGTGACATTGCAGAGGATTTTGTAAATTGATTTGAATAATAACATTTGTAGCAGCAATACAAATTGCAGTACATACCATGTTATGGAATTCAGATTTTTTAAAGCAAGATCCTGTTATTGTTAGCAGACCATTTTTGCTAAATAGTTTGTGTCCTGGCCTCTGCATAGCTTCTGTACCATGTGGATTGGCTTTCTGGAAGTCATTTGTGTCACATTTGGGCAGAGTTATACACTGCTCTGCCTCAGCTCCGTGTTTTCTGAACACATCATTTGTGTTTGGGGAAAGAGAAGTACTTCTGGTAACAATTTAGTTTTATGGTGCTGTGGTATTTGAATAAAATAAATTTATGTTTCAGTGTTTATCTCTGTTCACGTGTTAGTCACAAAGTTGTGTCTTTTGAATGCCGATCAATGAAAATATGTGCTTTTTCAGCTGTTGTAATTTGTTAGTCAACGTCTGGATTATTCACTGTCTCTGAGAAACTGTGTTTATGCTAATCTGTGAGTAATGAGAAATCGATGTAAGGACTAAAGGAGGAAAAACATACTTCTGTGTGTGAGTATCTTGTCTAGCAGTCACTAGGGAGTGCTGTCATACAGCTGAGTGTACCGACTGTCAAGTAGTCAAGGTAGGATTTATATAGGCAGGAAAAGGCTTTATGGAGTCTTTAAAAGGTTCCTATGTGATTCTATGTTGATTAATGTAAACAATGCTTCTTATTTCTTGAGTAAGTTCAAAGGCTCTGTAATAATATAACAGCTATCCTTGATAAATCACGTACTCTTAAAACACAAACTTGCTGTGCTTTTCTAACTCCTACTGAGCACCTCCATGTGTTGACTATAGAGAAGTGCCTTGCAATAGAATAGTATTCAGTGTTACAAAATTAAAATACGTTTTTGGTACTAATAAGAATAAAATACCCTGCATCTCTTGATCCTTTACTAACGCTTCACCATTACCCTCTTCCAAACCCTAATCCCTAATGCAGAAATATGCAAAAAATATAAATAGCTCATTCAAAAAGAAATGGCCAAGAACTCATTGGGATGGAATTCATTTAACTCAGTTCCAGCCAGTGACTGGTTAGTGAATGGAGAAGCAGTACAGTGATGAGCTCATCTCTCTGTCAATCTGCGACTTCCTTTTATCAGCATGCTTCTTGTCAGCACATTAATTGGTTGGCTCCTTGTGCTGCTTCTTTCTTTCACGCTTTAGCTCTGCTCTATAGGAACTGCAGGAGGCTCATGCCAGGTCAAATTCAGGAACTCTCAACTGCTTGCATTTAAAATAATTCATCAAAAGATGTAATAATTATTACAGAGCTGAATTAACTCTGCGTATATGTGTCTAGCATTTAGCTTTAAGCTCTAAAATAAATTCTTAGTACCTATCAAGAGGTATGCGAACATTAAATGATATACTGTAGTTTAATATAGTGTAAAATATTTTTCGGAGAACACTGTAATGCCTGTAAACTTTTTTCTTTACCTTTCCTTTCTTTTTCATTCTAGTACATGCATGGAAAATGTAACCTCTGTAGCGTATAATGTTCCATGCTGCTATTCGTCGTGATCAACACAAGCCAACAAATAACATTTTCAGAATGATGGCCTTTTGCCCATTTATTAAAATCATGGCTTAAAGTGGAGTTTCAGTCACCTGTGAAAAAAATAAAGACTTTTAAAAAACAGCCACTCATCTGTCCCACCTGTCAGTGTCCCAGAAGACTTCAGGGGGGGAGGGAGGAGAACTTCTGTTTCCGACTGTCACGTCACTCGGAACGGAAGTAGGAAGCAGGTACCTGTCAAAATCGGTTAGCTGCTCTCCCTTGCTGCCAATTGTTCAAGAGGAGCAGAGAACGGGTCCTTAAAGCGGAGCTTCCCCTTTTGGGTGGAGCTCCACTTTAACCTCCCTGGCGGTATTATTCTTTCAGATTTTTGGTGCTGAAAGCGGTACAATTGTTTTGCTTGGAAATTTGGTGTTTTATATTGTAGGCCTTTAATTCTTAGGAATAACTCACTTAAATCTGTCCAAACAAGAGTCTAGTAGACATCCCGGGCATGATAACATTTGAAACACAAATTCATAAATTATAATATAATAAATAACTATAAATAATTATAACAAATAATAATATAATAATAATAAAAATGATTAAAAAATGTGATCAAATCAAAAACACTGAAATTTGCTCATTTGCAGAATTGTCGCTGTCATTAATTTCAGTGTTTGATGACAAATTTCCCCACAAATCGCTATCGCTTAATTCTACAAGTGATTCTAATTTATTATCGCTGTTTTCTAGCTGGTCTAAAACCACTTTTGACATAAAGGGACACTTTTTGGTTGCTATGGACAATGTCCAGTTTCCAGGCAGAAAAAACTGTATTTATCCACTTCCCGACGGCCGTACGACTTTGTACGGCCGCAGGGTGGCTCTACTTCTCTGGGAGGCCGTGTTTTTACGGCTGCCCCTTTTCGCGTTCCCCGCGTGCTCTCCCGAGCGCGCAGCGGGGAACTGCTGTGCTGGCCGTGTCCCTTGGACACAGCCAGTCACAGATCGCCGTGAACGGCCAATCGGAGCGGCCGTTTCCTAGGCGATCTGTGCGGCCAATGAGAGACGATCTCATATGTTTACATATGAGATCATCTCTCATTCCCGGCTCTCGCAGACAGCGGTGCTGTCAGGGGAGAGAGGAGACGGATCTGTGTCTCTTGTACATAGAGACACAGATCGGTCACCCCCCCAGTCACCCCCCTTCCCCCACAGTTAGAACACACCCAGGATACACATTTAACCCCTTCCTCACCCCCTAGTGTTAACCCCTTCCCTGCCAGTCACATTTATACAGTAATTAGTGCATATTTATAGCACTGATTGCAGTATAAATGTGAATGGTGCCAAAAATGTGTCAAAAGTGTCCGATGTGTCCGCCATAACGTCGCAGTCCCAATAAAAATCGCAGATCGCCGCCATTTCTAGTAAAAAAAAATTTTTATACAGTAATTAGTGCATATTTATAGCACTGATTGCAGTATAAATGTGAATGGCGCCAAAAATGTGTCAAAAGTGTCCGATGTGTCCGCCATAACGTTGCAGTCCCAATAAAAATCGCAGATCGCCGCCATTTCTAGTAAAAAAAAAATTTATACAGTAATTAGTGCATATTTATAGCACTGATTGCAGTATAAATGTGAATGGCGCCAAAAATGTGTCAAAAGTGTCCGATGTGTCCGCCATAACGTCGCAGTCTCAATAAAAATCGCAGATCGCCGCCATTTCTAGTAAAAAAAAAAAAAAATAATAATAATAATTCTGTCCCTTATTTTGTAGGCGCTATAACTTTTGCGCAAACCAGTCGCTTATTGCGATTTTTTTTTTTTTTTTTTACTAAAAATATGTAGAATACGTATCGGCCTAGACTGAGGATAAAAAAAAAACGTAAAAAAAAAAATTGAGCTATTTATTATAGCAACAAGTAAAAATATTTTTTTTTTTTTCAAAATTGTCGCTCTATTTTTGTTTATAGCGCAAAAAATAAAAACCGCAGAGGTGATCAAATACCACCAAAAGAAAGCTCTATTTGTGGGGAAAAAAGGACGTTAATTTTGTTTGGGAGCCACATCGCACGACCGCGCAATTGTCAGTTAAAGCGACGCAGTGCCGAATCGCAAAAAGTCCTCTGGTCAGGAAGGGGTTTAAGTGCCCAGTAAGGAAGTGGTTAAAATATAAAAGTGCATGTAGGACACTGGACAGACCACTAGGGACAAAGGGGTGTGTAATTATGTTATACAGTACTGTAATCTGTAAGATTACAGTGTACTGTAAGTATACTGTGTTTTAACTTTTTTGAATTTGGCGTCGATCTCCGCCTCCGTGCGTTGCAACGTTGCAGGGAACGGAGCTCGGCGGAACTCTGGCACTGTGTGAATCGAGCGAGGAGACAGCTCGCTCAAACAGCGGGAAGACATTGCAGGGGATAAGGTAAGTAACTCCCTGCCTGGATCCTGCAATGCGATCCCGAGTCTGGCTTGGGGTTACCGCTATTAGTATTGAAATTCCACCCCGAGCCAGACTCGTAAATACCACAAGGGAGGTTAAGTACATTTTATTTCTCATCCATTGAGGGACAAAATAATTCTTAGACTGCTGAGTTATAATGCGGCCTACAGTATAAATGGAAACTTGGAACAAAAATGCCTTAGCAGGATAACCCCACCCAAAATGATCGTGCCTAGGACAGTTTTGCTAGTGTCCTTTGGAGAGTTGGCATGTTTTCTTCAGTTCTGCTGTGCTCTGTTCATTTGAAGTTTTTTTTTTAATATCAACAGCTGCTGTAGATTAATGCTGCATAGTTTAAATCCTGGAAATCTCTCCATTCAGCCAACACGTACTGGTAGTAGCTGATTTGTTAAAATATGTAAGTCTTCACACTGAGCCAACAAGAGCAGAGATATCTGTTTTTTACTGGCATTGTCTTTGTGACAGTCTGGACATTCTTGAAGTTGTTCTAGTCATCTACAGCTACTTGTAGTTTCAGGTCAGATATAAAAATACAGAACAGCTCCTCGGTTAGCCAAAAAGTGTAGGTTCCCAGGTCAGTGTCTATACTGGTTTTCTTTCTGCAACAGTCCATCAGTCGGCAGTGACTAGCTTTCTGTGTTGTAATTTACAAAGGATTCTACTATTTAGGACTAGAAATTTTACGAGACTGGGTCATCTCTGAATCTGTCATTCTACTTCCTACTAAGTCTGTCATCAGACATGGAAGGCATACTTAATTTGATGTCAGTCTCAAGTCTTCCATCCTAGGAATTTCTCCTAGAATACATTTAGGTACAGTACAGACCAAAAGTTTGGACACACCTTCTCATTCAAAGAGTTTTCTTTATTTTCATGACTATGAAAATTGTAGATTCACACTGAAGGCATCAAAACTATGAATTAACACATGTGGAATTATACATAACAAAAAAGTGTGAAACAACTGAAAATATATTTCATATTCTAGGTTCTTCAAAGTAGCCACCTTTTGCAGCAGACACATCTCTAGAACTGTTAAGAGGAGACTGTGAATCAGGCCTTCATGGTAGAATATCTGCTAGGAAACCACTGCTAAAGAAAGGCAACAAGCAGAAGAGACTTGTTTGGGCTAAAGAACACAAGGAATGGACATTAGACCAGTGGAAATCTGTGCTTTGGTCTGATGAGTCCAAACTTGAGATCTTTGGTTCCAACCCCTGTGTCTTTGTGCGACGCAGAAAAGGTAAACGGATGGACTCTACATGCCTGGTTCCCACCGTGAAGCATGGAGGAGGAGGTGTGATAGTGTGGGGGTGCTTTGCTGGTAACACTGTTGGGGATTTTTTCAAAATTGAAGGCATACTGAACCAGCATGGCTACCACAGCATCTTGCAGCGGCATGCTATTCCATCCGGTTTGCATTTAGTTGGATCATTATTTATTTTTCAACAAGACAAT
The DNA here is from genome assembly GCF_905171775.1 of Rana temporaria. Taxonomy (NCBI): domain Eukaryota; kingdom Metazoa; phylum Chordata; class Amphibia; order Anura; family Ranidae; genus Rana; species Rana temporaria. The sequence continues at coordinate 292,726,848 of NC_053489.1, read as the reverse complement.
CACCCAAACACACCTCCAGGCTGTGTAAGGGCTATTTGACCAAGAAGGAGAGTGATGGGGTGCTGCGCCAGGTGACTACCTCTTGAAGCTCATCAAGAGAATGCCAAGAGTGTGCCAAGCAGTAATCAAAGCAAAAGGTGGCTACTTTGAAGAACCTAGAATATGAAATATATTTTCAGTTGTTTCACACTTTTTTGTTATGTATAATTCCACATGTGTTAATTAATAGTTTTGATGCCTTCAGTGTGAATCTACAACTTTCATAGTCATGAAAATAAAGAAAACTCTTTGAATGAGAAGGCACAATAGCGGGATGCATGCTGCGGGAGCGTGCCCAAGGTCAGGCGGACTCGATGTCTGCCGGCGGCCTGGGATCGCCTAATATAGATGCAGAATTGAGATTTGCCTTTGTAAACAAGGCAGATCCCCATTCTGACAGATGACATGATACAGATCTACTGTTCCCAGTCACCAGAAACAGTGATATCTGTCATGTCCCTGCCAGCCCATCCCCCTACAGTTAGAACCAGGGCTTTTTTTCGGGGGGAACTTGGGGGAACTCAGAGTTCCACCACCTTTGGCTCAGACCCTTTGGTGCCTGCTCACCACAATCACTTGTAAATACAGAAGTCTGGTTTCTGTGTTTACAAGTGACAGCTTTGTAGCCCCCTGAACTCTGCACTCTGCATGTAATGCAATTCTGGTATTTAATGCCCCTTTAAGACCCTTCTACTGTTTGTGAAATCTGAACGGGTCGTGGTTGAGTTCCTGCACCTATTTTCTGAGAAAAAAAGCTCTGGTTAGAACACACCCAGGGAACACAGTAAACCCCTTGATCGCCCCCTAGTTTTAACCCCTTTCCTGCCAGTGTCATTTTTACATTGATTACTGCATTTTTATAGCACTGATAAGATTTGTCCGCCACAATGTCGCAGTCCCTCTTAAAATCGCAGATCACCGCCATTACTAGTAAAAACAATAAAAAAATAAAAGTCCCTATTAATGCCAATTTATATTTACTAAAATAATTGCATTTCCATGTTATATGTACTGTGGGAGACTAGATATAATAAATGCAGGGTCATGGGTTTAGTAACACTTCGAGGTGGCAGTAATAACTGAATTCATTATTTCATAAGGGATTTTCACTTCAAAGCACAGGGTTCAAAATGTGTTAGGTGTGTGCACATAACAAATGTTGTTTCTAGATATACTTGTTTTTTTTTAGCCTTTCGTTTACTTTAAAATTTCCAGATCCAATTTACGGCTCAGTACACATTACTAGTAAAACCATTAAAAATAGACATTTCTGTGTTAACAGCCTTCGCCATAGGTTCGGAACCTTTGTGTCCCACATCGACTTTGCCAGGTTAATTAGTATCAGCTCTGGTTGTACATGTCTTGATCTTGGATAAGGCAATGCTGAAAGGAGCTTTTTGATTAATATAAAATGAGGTAGCAGCACAGATGCGCTATGACTACAAGGGTGGAAAATGTGTATTTACTGCAGTATTGCTTTGTTTATGCAACAATATCTATACTTAATTTGTCTACCTGCAGAAGGCTGCTATTTTTCTGTGTGCTAGAAGACGATGAAAAATATATTGGGGCAGATCCACGTAGATCAGCGCTTCTCTCCGCCGGGCGTAGCCTATCTAAGATACACTACGCCACCGTAACTTTTTTCGAATCCTCAAAGAATTTGCGCCGTAAGTTACGGTGGCGTAGTGTATCTTTGGCGGCGTAAGGGTGCGGAATTCAAATGGATGTGATGGGGGCGTGTTTTATGTAAATACGTCGTGACCCGACGTAAACAGCGTTTTTTTTCACGGCACATGTGCCGTCCGTGGGGGTATCCCAGTGCGCATGCTCCAAATTAAACCGGAACAAGCCAAGTCATTTTACGCAAATCCCTATTCGCATACGACTTACGCAAACGACGTAAAAAATTCAAAATTCGACGAGGAAACACCGGCCATACTTAACATTGAGTACGCCTCATAATAGCAGGGGTAACTATACGCCAGAAGAAGCCGAACGCAAACGGCGTAAAAAAATGTGCCGGCCGGACGTACGTTCGTGGATCGCCGTAACTAGCTAATTTGCATACTCGACGCGGAATTAGACGGAAACGCCACATAGCGGCCGGCGGAAAAAATGCACCTGTCGGATCGATCCCAGATGCCATTGTATCTTGTTTTGTAGATACAAAACAAAGATACGACGCATGAATTTTAAAATTACGCGGCGTATCAATAGATACGCCGGCATAATTCTTTTGTGGATCTGCCCCATTGTCTTTTATACTTTCAATGAGACATCTGCAGTTCCTATGCACACTAAAGCTGGCCATACACCAATAGATTTCTCTAACAGATTCCTCCTTCCACACAAATGTTGTGAATGGATAAACAGCCTCTGCCAGACCATTGTATTCTTGACTAGATGTGTCCCTTGACTCAATGCTGAGGACTGCATTTTCTGTTTGTGACACATTTTTTGGAGGAGCCTCTCTGAAATTTGTCTCTTTCAAAGTTGATGGTCCTAACTAATGTATTCTGGTTCAACTTTTTTTTTTTTTTTTTTTGCCTTCTTCACGTCTTAGTACCTGATATAAAACTACCACTTTGTTTTCTGGTTGCTGTAGGTGGTGGTCCCAGTGTAATTAATAGAAGATGATCTGCATTGCGGATCATCTACTACAAATTATCGCATTGGCAGCTGAGTGATTGCTTTTTCTGCACCCGACAGCACAGAAAGATTCTGGGATGATTTGGGGTAGTAGCACCTTTTTCTTTTCTTCTGTGGTCCCAGTGTGCTGTTAGTAAAGTTCCTGAAGAAGATGTTGGTGCTTGGTTGTGTACAATGAGTTGTCCGGGATTTTGTTGCAAGGGTCTCCAGGGGATTTTTTTCATTAGTCCCCTGGAGATCGCATTGTGTTACATTGTGATTGTTGAATGTGCTTGAAATATCATTCATAAGTGCATGAATGTGTTTGAAATATAATTCATATGTGACAGTGACACTAATGCCGGTTGTCAGAATGATCAAGCAGTTTCTGCAACTCATCCGCTGCAGGTGCTGTTCTGCTGAACATTTTTGGCGTAGCTTCGCTTGCACTAAATAAGTAGTTGGATCATTGATTAGTAGGGCCATTTAAGGGCCACTGTGAATTGAACTGAAAATCTCAGGGGGCAGATTGTGATGTTACAAGAGATCAGCAGGGTTGGAGATCAGTAAATTTACTGACAGTTTGTAAAAATCCAGTAAAAATCAGGGGCTGATAATTTCATGCTGTGTTGACTTTTTAAGTGTAAATCAAGCAAATTACTTTGTTATAGGTTTTGTCAGTGTTTCCATATCATGTTTATACGGTTCAAATATTCACTGTGTTAGTTTTCAATAGGAGTTCTGTAATTTCTCAGGTTGCCAGTAAAAAAATGTGTTCTGCCAGTAAATTTTCCATGTTTTGTCAGTAAAAAATTCTGCCGTTTGCAACCCTGGAGATCAGTGGGTTATAAATGTTGGCTTTTTATCTCTGCACTGGCATAACTGAAAGTACAATATATTATATTACTAAATTGCACTGATGGTAATAGTGAGCTCGGCTATCAATCAAAAAAATGTGGATGTGAATTCTGGGTTGATATGGATATCAGGCAGTTATGAAACAAAAGATCAGATCCCTTGGTGTGTTTGGCCAATAATGATTCAGATTGGCAAATGACCATATATATGTGGGTGTTCTGTGACCTTTGCTGACAGCATAATGATATTGAAGAGAAATGGCTAAATAAATGAGGAGAGGAGTGGATTTTCCAAGATAATTGCTGCCATTCTCCTATGAAAACACAGATCCAGTGGTGGCTACCTACTGCCAAACCATGTACACATCTTCTACATAATATTAATTTAATTGCAGGAGAATCCATCAAAAATGTGTAGCACGTGGATTATAATGGATCAGTCACTGGTTGGATTTGTGCAACATAAGATGTGATAAACAATCATATAGAATATAGTCATAAAGAATGATGTTTCATACATTTTTTAAAGAATATGTACCTGATTATGGGATAAAGTGTCTACAAGGTGGCCCGTGGGATGAATTTATCTCAAGTAGCGCCATAACCTGGATGTGTTTATCATCAGTACCCCCAAATTGTTGTTAAATAGTTAGATCTGTTTCATATAAAATATATTATTATAAATTCTAATCTTGTAATTATGAAATTACTTTAACAAGCAAAGGTGTCCCTGGAACCCATTAGATGTACCCCTGGAGTACACATACCACAGGTTGAGAACTAAAGGCACTATAACTTCTGCACACAATTTTTCTATAAAATAACTGGAAATGTTTTTAAACTAAATGCCAATGTAGATTCCCAAAATCTGAGACTGCGATATAGCTAAATGTGACCTGTGGGTCGGCACATGGATAGCAATGCTGAATAATCAGTCAGTATCTCATTGCACCAGAGTAAACTGAACTGAGTCAGACATACTCTGCCCTGAAGCTTCCACATGTGCTTGTTTACCTTGATCCATTGATGTTGCAAAAAGCACATGGGAATAATTCAATATCAGTTGATCTAGTAACAAAAAAGGCAGTTTATTTCTCAAGATGAATCACTGTGGTCTAAGATGAAAAAATATGTTTGACTTGATTAAGCATATCATATTTTATCAAATACTTAAACAAATTCTCTGTGCTTAAATATAAATGCTATATTAATTGAGAATATTTCAGTTTCATTGAACAGAATGCAATGAAAACATGTAAAGTTGAACTCTAGGGAGATATAAAAGCTAAACATATAAAAACAGCAGTTATATAGCTATTAAAATAATTTTATGTATTTTTACTTATTTTTTTCGGAATCTGTCTTGATATTAGCCTGTATATCAGAACATCTAAATGGAGCCGACAATGTATTCTTTCAAAAGCTAGGAAGCTTGAGGCAGGGTACTGTGACAAGTACAGGAACCTGCCAGACCTTCCCACCAAACTCAGTCTTGCTATTGAGCTGCGGCAGCAGATAGAATTACTGATGTTGTCACTGGGTGATGGTCTAAAAGAGGCATTTCTTGAAACGCTGAAAAAATGACACTTTGCTATAATGTAAAGTAGTGAGTGTACAGCTTGTGTAACAGTGTAAATTTGCTGTCCTCGCAAAATAACTCAACACACAGCCATTAATGTCTAAACCGCTACCAACAAAAGTGGGCCCAAATGTCGAAATTGGGCCCAAAGTGTCAATATTTTCTGTGGCCACCATTATTTTCCAGCACTGCCTTAACCTTCTTGGGCATGGAGTTCACCAGAGCCTCACAGGTTGCCACTGGAGTCCTCTTCTACTCCTCCATGACGACATCATGGAGCTGGTGGAAGTTAGAGATCTTGCGCTCCTCCACCTTCCATTTGAGGATGCCCCACAGATGCTCAATAGGGTTTAGGTCTGGAGACATGCGTGGCCAGTCCATCACCTTTACCCTCAGCTCCAAAGAGAGGGGATCATGCTCTGCTTCAGTCACAGTACATGTTGGCATTCATGGTTCCTTCAAAGAACTGTAGCTCCCCAGTGACGGTAGCACTCATGCAGCCCCAGACCATGACACTCCCACCACCATGCTTGACTGTAGGCATGACACAATGGTCTTTGTACTCCTCACCTGGTTGCCGCCACACACACTTGACACCATCTGAACCAAATACGTCTATCTTGGTTTCATTAGACCACAGGACATGATTCCAGTAATCCATGTCCTTAGTCTGCTTGTCTTCAGCAAACTGTTTGTGGGCTTTCTTGTGCATCATCTTTAGAAGAGGCTTCTTTATGGGAAGACAGCCATGCAAACCAATTCTATGCAGTGTGCGGCATATTGTCTGAGCACTGACAAGCTGACCCCCACCCCTTTGACCTATGCAGCAATGCTGGCATCACTCATATGTCTATTTCCCAAAGAGAACCTTGCACTCAACTTCTTTGGTCTTCCATGGCAAGGCCTGTTCTGAGTGGAACCTGTTCTGTTAAACCGCTGTATGGTCTTGGCCACTGTGCTGCAGCTCCGTTTCAGGGTCTTGGCAATCTTCTTATGCCACGTACGCACAACCGTTTTTCGCAAGGTGAAAAATTACATTTTTTAATGTTATTAAAAACGATCGTGTGTGGGCTCCAGAGCATTTTTCGCGACGTTACAAATGGCCATTAAAAATTTAGAACATGCTCGAAATTTTCGCGTTGTTTTTAACATTGTCGTTTTTAACATCGCAAAAAATGGTCGTGTGTGGGCTTTAACGACGTGAAAATAACGCGCATGCTCAGAAGCAAGTTATGAGACGGAGTGCTCGTTCTGGTAAAACAAGCGTTCGTAATGGAGATAGCACATTCATCATGATGTAACAGACTGAAAAACGTGAATCGTCTCTCACCAAAGTTTTACTAACACAAAATCAGCAAAAGCAGTCCCAAGGGTGGCGCCATCCGAATGGTACTTCTCCTTTATGTGCCGTCGTATGTGTTGTACGTCACCGCGCTTTGCTAGAGCATTTTTTTTCATGATCGTGTGTAGGCAAGGCCGGCTTAACAATAATCGGGTTGAAAAAAACTTATAGCCAGATTCAGAAAGACTGGCTTAACTTTGAGGCGGCGTAGCGTATCGCATATACGCTACGCCGCCGTAAGTCAGAGAGGCAAGTGTTGTATTCACAAAGCACTTGCCTCCTAAGTTACGGCGGCGTAGCGTAAATGGGCCGGTGTAAGCGCGCCTAATTCAAATGAGGAACAGGGGGGCGTGTTTTATGTTAATGACTAGTGACCCGACGTGTTTGACCTATCCCAGTGCGCATGCGTCGGATAGAATGCCTAAGATACGTCGAACACTGCCTACTACGTGAACGTAACTTACGCGCAACCCTATTCGCGTACGACTTACGCAAACAACGTAAAAAGATACGCTCGTTCCAAAGTCCATACTTTGCATGGGCTGCGCCACCTAGAGACCAGCTTTATCTTTACGCCAGCGTACGTCTTCCGTAAACGGCGTAACGTACGTTTGTGAATTGGCGTATCTTGCTCATTTGCATATTCGTCGCGGAAAACAACTGAAGCGCCACCTAGCGGCCAGCGTAAATATGCACCCTAAGATACGACGGTGTAGGAGACTTACGCCGCTCGTATCTTAGCCTAATTTAGGCGTATCTGGTTTCCAGAATACGCTTAAATTTATGACGGCGTAGATTCAGAGTTACGACGGCGTATCTACTGATACGCCGGCGTAACTCTCTATGAATCTAGCTATTCGTTTTTTCTAGACCATTAAAAATGGTCTGTGTACGTGGCATTATGGCCTAGGCCATCTTAATGTAGAGCAACAATTATTTTTTTCAGATCCTCAGAGAGTTCTTTGCCATACAGTGCCATGTTGAACTTCCAGTGACCAGTATGAGAGAGTGAGAGCGATAACACCAAATTGAACACACCTGCTCCCCATTCACACATGAGACCTTGTAACACTAAGGAAAAATGTCTAATTGGGCTCAATTTGGATATTTTCACCTAGGGGTGTACTCACTTTTGTTGCCAGCAGTTTATGTTTCAATCGTTTTTATTAAAGTTTTGCATACAAAGTATATAAAAAAAATAGAAACTCTCAGCTTTTCATTGCACAGTATCAAACACATTTAGGGAATCATATATATAACAGTCTATGACAATTGAGATCCCTATTGGTATCGCCTACAATATCCATAATGACCCTTGCACATGGGCTAAAGCACATTAGCTTTACAATACAACCTTACACAAGCCCACTGTGTCTTGAACCGCAAACTCATCTCCCTTCCCAGGCCTTGTCTGGCAATCTACCCGTTGGGAAGCGCCAGCTCCCTATCCGCCTATCGTGGGAGTCTCACTCCTCCGAACGTGCGGGCGTCGCCCCAAACTTCCTTTGTAAACGATGATCTGCTGAGGGTAAACAAAAAGGGGTAACCTCGACTGTAGAATCAAAATCAATATCCAATAGTGTGAAGTTTTAGAGAGAAGGTAAGAAAGAGAGGAAATGGGGGGAACAAAACCGAGAAGGAAGGGTTGAGGGGGAGGGGGGGTGAAGGAACCACGTCTCTGTGCCCAGACGCCCATCTTAGAATAATGAATCTAGGTAGCGAGTGCCCGTGGGTCGTTTGTGAGATATCTAATCCATGGGTTCCCTACTTTATGAAATAGCTTCATCTTATCCTGTACCAATGCTGTCAACCTTTCATTTAACATGAGCCATGACAATTTGCCTTTAAGCTGATCAAATGGAAGGACAGACCTCCAAATCCTGGCTATGGTTATTTTTGCAGAAATAAATATGAAGGTTAGAAGCCGCCTTTGGAATTTGGAGGCTTCCACTACTCCTCCCCCAGAAGTGCTTGTTTTGCTAATTTTGTCAAGTTTATCTGGGTAAGGGAATATATAAAATTGTAGACCCTGATCATAAAACTTCCTGACCTTAGGACATGTCCACCATATGTGGTAGGTGGATCCAACTTGACCACAACCTCTAAAACACTTAGAGGTAGCTCCAGGTATAAAAGTGACCAATCTGGCCGGTACCATATACCATCTCATGAAAACCTTAAAATTTGCCTCTATTATCGAGGTATTGATAAGCGATCGAGATGCTGTCTCTGATAACGTATGCCATTCCTCTAGGTGAAGGGTTTCCTGCAAGTCCTTTTCCCATTGTATCATGTAGTTCAGTTTCATCGATACATTTATCAATATCGGATATATGGCAGATATGTGACCCCTGATGTTATCATAGTGACTACATAAGTGTTCCATGGGGTTAATGTCGCTAAATTGCCCTTACGGGCTAGAGTTTGTAAATAGTGGCTTATCTGAGTATATCTATAGTGTTCTGCAGGTGGCATTTGATACTTGTCTATCATAGACTGCTCGGATAGCATACCCTTACTATCGCAAAGGTCGGATATTAAGCCCTTATTGGTCCACCATTCAAACGCGAGGTAAGCGAGGCCCGGGGTGAATGCTCTATTTTTCAATAGTGGTGCCAATGGGGTATGGGGTGATTTGAATTTATGGGTTCTTGAGAGTCTATCCCATATCTCCAGCGAGAAGGATAACGTAGGGTATAATATTTTTGGTCTTTCTTTTATTGGGAGCCACATAATGTGAGAAATAGGGTTCGGATGACAGGAATAAGATTCCATATTCATCCATATTGCTTGTGGTTGCTGGGAGTGATATCTAGTAAGCCGTGCCACCTGGGCCGCATACGCCAGCAGTTTAGACATTATTGGCTGTGTGTCGAGTTATTTTGAAGGGACATCAAATTTGCACTGTTATACAAGCTGTACACTCACTACTTTACATTGTAGCAAAGTGTCATTTCTTCAGTGTTGTCATGTGAAAAGATATAATAAGATATTTACAAAAATGTGGGAGGTGTACTCACTTTTGTAGGATACTGTATATATCAATCAACTGTCTGGTTGTTTTCCTGGAGTTCAGCTTTAATTCACCTTTTTATTTTGTGAATTTAGGCATCTGTGATTCAACCTTTTATAGGTTTACTTTCTTGAAGTGGTTACAATTTTAATACCATTCAGTGTCCGTTGCGTATGAAGAAATTACTGGGAAATGTTAAATCAACATCCTTGCTATTTGTTTGATCTAGGTATGTATCCTCTGTTAAATTGTACTCTTTGGCTGCGGTTTAAAAAATTTCAAGAATGGGAAGTTTGTGGTCTTCAAAAGTCGTTTCCAGAATGGACCAGCTGCAAACCAAGGCAGCTTCTTTCCAGTTAAAGGCTGAATGCGTGCAATGTAATTACATGTTACTGATACTAAGGTCAAAATGCTGTTGATTGCTACTAATAAACTACCTCACTCAAACCAAGTTTATTAAAGTCGCATAAACAATCATGGCACTTAGTTAAAGGGTCATATATGTCTTTGGGGACTACAACAGCAAGATTTCCCTGTTGAGTTTCCGGTGACATTCGCCAGTCATGCCACCTTCCTGCTGCACCATTAACCTCCTTACAACCGCACGCCGTCAAATGACGGCGGGCGGAATACTCTATTGTTCTGACAGGACGTCATATGACATTTAAAGCCGCTAGGGGGCGCGCGCGCAGCCGGCGTCGCGCGCGCGCAGCCGGCGCGTTACTGGGAACACAGTGCCCGGCGGCCGCGATGGCCGCCGGGCACCCACGATTGCCCAGTTACTGAGCAGGACCGTGGATCTCTGTGTGTCCTGTCAGGGAGAGGTGACCGATCGGTCACCTCCCCCAGTCACCCCCCTCCCCCTACAGTTGAAACACTCACTAGGCTACACATTTAACCCCTTCCCCGCCCCCTAGTGGTTAACCCCTTCCCTGCCAGTCACATTTATACAGTAATCAATGCATATTTATAGCACTGTTCACTGTATAAATGTGAATGGTCCCAAAAATGTGTCAAAAGTGTCCGATGTGTCCGCTATAATGTCGCAGTCCCGAAAAAAATCGCAGATCACCGCCATTCCTAGTAAAAAATAAATAAAAAATAAATCATAATTATGTCCCCTATTTTGTAGGCAATATAACTTTTGCGCAAACCAGTCACTATACGGTTATTGCGATTTTAATTTAATTTTATTTTTTTACCAAAAATATGTAGAAGAATACGTATCGGCCTAAACTGAGATAATTTTTTTTTTTTAAATGGGATATTTATTATAGCAAAAAGTTAAAAAATATTTAGCCAGATTCAGGTAGAGCGGCATATGTTTAAGCGGGCGTAGCGCAGCTCATATGCGCTACGTCGATATAAAATAGAGAGGCAAGGCCAGTATTCACAAAGTACTTGCTCCCTAAGTTACGGCGGCGTAGCGTAAATGGGCTGGCGTAAGCCCGCCTAATTCAAAGTAGGCAGATAGTGGGCGTGTTGTATCATAATGAATCGTGACCCCATGTAAATGCATGGCCGTACGAACGGCGCATGCGCGCATGCTCAGAATCACGTTGCATATACTCCCTAAGATACGACAGCTCAATGCGTTCGACGTGAACGTAACCTACGCCCAGCCCCATTCACGTACGACTTACGTAAACGACGTAAAATCTGACGGCAGTTCCGACGTCCATACCCCAACAGACTTAGACCAGCTATTTGGTGGTTTATCTTTACGCCGGACGTACGCCTTACGTAAACGGCGTATACTCATGTGACGGGCGCAAGTACGTTCGTGAATCGGCGTATCTTGGTCATTTGCATATTGGAAGTGTAAATCAATGGAAGCGCCCCTTGCGGCCAGCGTAAATATGCGCCCAAGATACGACGGCGTAGGAGACTTACGTCGGTCGTAGGAAGCCAAAATTCAGGCGTATCTTAGTACAAGAATACGGCGCATAGATACGACGGCGCATCCATGGACTTACGCGGCGTATCATTAGATACGCCGGCGTAAGTCTCTCTGAATCCGGCTAATTGTGTTTTTTTTCAAAATGTACGCTCTTTTTTTTTTTTATAGCCCAAAAAATAAAAACCGCACAGGCGATCAAATACCACCAAAATAAAGCTCTATTTGTGGGAAAAAAAGGACGTCAATTTTGTTTGGGAGCCACGTCGCACGACCGCGCAATTGTCAGTTAAAGCGATGCAGTGCCGGAAGCTAAAATTTCGTCTGGGCAGGAAGGGGGTGTATGTGCACAGTAGGCAAGTGGTTAAAGTAAGTAATGTTTTATTTTGTAATGGCTACGATAGGTTGAAGGCCTTGGTAGTCTTAGTTACTTAGAGTAGTTAAAAGTTCTTGTGTCCTCAAGACACCTAGCTCATTCAAAAATATTAAGAGCAGAAATTTTACGACTGCAGCTGTCCAGATATGAAAAGATGCTGGGTCATTCAACCTACTGAGACAAGACTTTTTTTGAATTATCAGCTTTGGATGTACTGACTGTTTAAGACACTAGGGGTACATATTGTTAGGGTATTTTGTAGTAGAATACATTAAGACTAGTCCTGGAATAGTTGCAGTGATTACTGATTGCACTATTGAGTGTCACTATTCCTATATCATTAAAAAATATCAATAAACTGTATAACATGCTGTCTATACTCAGTCATTCTGAGATTCATTTTCTGTATTCTGCAAAAAAACGGGTTGATCCTGCTGCTCTCTATCTCCAGCTTCTGTCCATGTCCCAAATTCAGCTAGTGACATTGCAGCTGTAGTGGCAACTCTGTGCATGCTCAGTTTTCAGTGAGTTTCTGTGCTGAGCATTTCCCTACTGACATATCTGAGCAGCCCATTGAACCAGTCACACATATGGGTATATACACAGTGGAAAATAAAAGCCCACTAACCAGCTAAACACAATGGGGGCAGGATATTACATGTAGATTGATGGGGGCTTCACCTTCCTCTCATTCTAAGACACAGGCTGGAGGAACACGACGCAGCCTGTGACTGGCAGAAATCCACCCACACCATGTTATTGCCAAAAATATTTGATTTCAAATATACAGTATATTTATATGACAATTTAAAACAGTTTATTAACCTCTTGACCACTGGGCACTTAAACCCCCTTCCTAACCAGACCAATTTTCAGCTTTCGGTGGTCTCACAATTTGAATGACAATTACTCAGTCATACAACATTGTGCCCATCTGAAATTTTTGTCCTTTCTCCCCCACAAATAGAGCTTTCTTTTGGTGGTATTTGATTGCCTCTGGGTTTTTTTTTTTTTGCGCTAAAAAAGAAAAAACACTGACAATTCTGTAAAAAAAAAAAAAATCTTGTTTCTGTCATATTAGCGGGTATTGCGGAGTATCGGGGGTATTGCGGAGTATCGGCGGTATTGCAGAGTATGGGGGGGTTATTGCAGAGTATGGGGGGGGTTATTGCAGCGTATGGGGGGGTTATTGCAGCGTATGGGGGGGGGTTATTGCAGCGTATGGGGGGGCTATTGCAGAGTATGGGGGGGCTATTGCAGAGTATGGGGGGGGTTATTGCAGAGTATGGGGGGTATGGGGGTATTGCAGAGTCTGGGGGGTATCGCAGAGTCTGGGGGGTATTGCAGAGTATTGCGCAGGGAGGGATGGCTGGATCTGTGACTGCATTTGTCACAGATCCAGCCCACAGCAGCTGCTGCTGCTTCCGCCCCCCCCCCCCTCTCCTCTCACACTGTACCGATCGGTACAGAGAGGAGAGGGAGGAACCGGCGTCATTACATAACGCCGGTTTGTTTACAAGTGATCGCTCCGTCATTTGACGGCGATTTACCGCGATCTGTGATGCGCCGGGTCTTCTAGACCCGGCGCTCACAGATAATTCCCGGGAGCGCGATTAGGAAAAAGATACTGAGATTATTTTATGCCATTATCCACATACACAAATAGACATTGTAAATTAAACAGTGTGTGTTTAGTATCACTTTAAGGCTTAATACACAAATAGTCATTCCTTTAATAAAAAATGGTGGATGCTGCCGCCACGTCCAATTCAAGAAAGGTGTGCTTATTTATATTAAAAAGTCTAATGCCGCGTACACACGATCATTTTTCAGCATGAAAAAAAACAAAGTTTTTCGGCATGTAGAAAAAACAAAGTTTTTCCAACTTCATCATTAAAACGACGTTGCCCACACACCATCGTTTAAAAAAAATGCTCTAGCAAAGCGCGGTGACGTACAACACGTACGACGGCACTATAAAGGGGAAGTTCCATGCGGATGACGCCACCCTTGGGGCTGCTTTAGCTGATTCTGTGTTAGTAAAAGACGATTCGCGCTTTTCTGTCTGTTACAGCGTGATGAATGTGCTTACTCCATTATTAACGGTAGTTTTACCAGAACAAGCGCTCCCATCTCATAACTTGCTTCTGAGCATGCGTGGGTTTTTAACGTCGTTTTGGCCCACACACGATCATTTTTTACAACCCGAAAAACGACATTGTTTAAAACCTCGTTAAAAAATGCAGCATGTTCGGAAAAAAAAAAATTGTCGTTTTTCAGAACCCGGAAAATGATGTGAAGCCCACACACGATCATTTTAAATGACATTTTTTTAAAACAACGTTTTTCCCGAAAAATGATCGTGTGTAGGCGGCATAAGGATCAAATAGTACTGTAGTACTGAACCCAGAAACGTATCTTCCATTTGTCAGTTACTTGTTAAACTTATATAACCCAGTCTCCTATCTTAAAGCATAACACAGTGTTTAGCCATTGGCCAGATAGCAATTGCAGTATTTTAAACCTGTCTTACCCAGGGGTGTATTTACTGCGAGGCAAACAAGGCATTTGCCTGTAATGGCATTTTTCAGGGTGGCGGTGTGTCCCCCCCAGGCGACCACGCTATAGCCAAATGACGGCTACAGCACGGTCTTTCAATTCTGGGAGGGCATCTATTAAGATTCTCCTAGAACCACGCCACCCACACGCCCGGCGTGCTCTGTGATCGATGTGTCCTTGGGACACTGCTGATCACATATCAGGGTAAAAAGCGAATCACAGCTGATCATGATGTATGATGCATGAGGAGAGGGACATCCACTCTGATTATCAAGGCACTGATCATCCATGTCTTAAATATCAGTGCTGCCTACCAGTGCCCATCAGTGCTGCCTATCAGTGGCAATCAGTGCTACCAATCAGTATCCATCAGGACTGCCAATCAGGGCCTCCTCACCAGTGCTGCCTATCAGTGCCTTCTCATCAGTGCCACCTATGAGTGCCCATCAGTGCCCAACAGAATGATGAAAGAGTCCAAATGAATTCGCTAGTTTACATGTAAAAGACATCCAACGTGTTTTGGACCAGAAACACTTTACCTTCATCTAAGCCTCAGTGCAATGCAGGCAGCTGTCAGTGTGCGGTTTGGCAGGAAGTGGTGCAATACACATTTTAGCACATCTCACTGATTCTTTTTTTTATACTTTATGAGCAGTGTCACAGTGACACTTCATTTATATTTAGTGCTTATCCATTGTGGAAAAACACCAGTCACTATGCACAGTGTGAATGAGTCCTTGGTCAGAAACTTGAATGGACTCAAAACAGGGCTTTCCTATGCTCATCTACGTACAAACGTTTATTGCTGAGTCAGGAGAGTTTCTAGCTAGCACCATCTGTAATTTTTTAGAAGTTAGTGACAGTGTCTCAATAAGCTCTATTAGCCAGATTCAGTTTTTCAGTCGTAACGATAAACCACCAAAAAGATGGCGCAGTCAATGTTAAGTATGGACGTCGGAACAGCCGTCGAATTTCACGTCGTTTACGTCGTTTGCCTAAGTCGTACGTGAATGGGGCTGGGCGTAGGTTACGTTCACGTCGAAAGCATTGACTATTTGCGACGTGATTTTGAGCATGCGCACTGGGATACGTCCACGAACGGCGCATGTGCCGTTCGTTAGACGCGTCATTTACGTGGGGTCACGATTCATTACCATACAACACGCCCACTACCAGCCTACTTTGAATTACGCAGGCTTATGCCGGCCCATTTACACTGCGCCGCCGTAACTTAGGACGCAAGTTCTTTGTGAATACGGTACCTGCCTCTCCAAGTTACGGCAGTGTAGTGTATCTGAGATAAAGACAAAGTTAAGCCTGTCTTTCTAAATCTGGCTATATGACTTTTTTTCTTTCAATTATTAAGTTAACCTCAGATAAAGAGTTCATAGTGCTTAACTTCAACATTGGGCTGAAGGATTGTTGTGTAATTTGGCTTCAGTGAGTAACACAATGCATTGAGAAAAGAGGGGAAACGCCCCTGAATAAGTGTTGCCAACTGTCAGTATTTTTACTGGCAGACAATAAAAAACAGGCAGTTTTCTCCTGCCAGTAAATGCCAGTAAAATTAAAAGGTTGCCAGTAAAAAATATGGCTGTGAAACTCGGCTTGGTCCGGAATTGATTGAGACCATCCGAGTGCCTGCTGCAGTGTAATCAGGCGGCTCCAGCGGAGGCGGTGCCTTAGCATGTTGTTTGATGTCATGGTGCATTGGAGCCAAGCCGTAGCAGAGAGAACCTCCTTTGCGGGTCTGCGGTATGGGAGAAAGGCAGGCTGGGACCGTCCGTGCTGTATAAGCTGGAGTGGACTGGAGGGACCACTTGGCTTGGAAAGAGACTCACTCACTGGGACGTGTCGTGTCAGGAAGGTCTTATCATCATCTCTGCTGCTGCACACTGCTGTCAGTGTCACTATGAGAGTCAATTTTATGTGTGTGTGCTGCCCATTCTAATTTATTTCCCTCCTGTCTCCTGTCCCTGAGCTACTTACTTACTATATCAAAAATAAAATAAGAAATATGTTTTTTGCCTTTTTATCTACCTTAAATCATATTGCTAATTGCATATATATTGTAGTTGTTTGTAGCCTAAATACTCTAATTTGCACTTTGTAACTTTTAGAAATGTCAGTAAAAACTTGGCTGTGCCAGTAAATTTTGGGTGTTGTGTCAGTAAATTTCAATCTGGTAGGTTGGCAACACTGCCCTGAATTATGGCAACCTGCCATGCTTATCCAGGAAGTACCTTGATAGTCACTACGGCCACTTATACCTATGACCCATTCTACAAGCCCTGGAAGTACAGCAGACGGATGCTGGGACCGATTGCAGATTATTTTCCTTAGGCCTCGTACACACGATAGGATAGCCAGAGGACAACGGTCTGAAGGACCGTTTTCATCAGTCCAAACCGATCGTGTGTAGGCCCCATAGGTTATTTAACCTTAGGTTAAAAAAATGAGAACTTGCTTTAAAATGTAACCTATGGACTGGTAACCGATAGGTCAAAACCGATCGTTAGTATGCAAAAGCATCGGTTAAAAACCCACGCATGCTCAGAATCAAGTCGACGCATGCTTGGAAGCATTGAACTTCGTTTTTTTCAGCACGTCGTTGTGTTTTACGTCACCACGTTCTGACACAATCGTTTTTTTAACTGATGGTGTGTACGCACGACCGACCATCAGTCAGCTTCATAGGTTAACCTAAAACAATGGTCCTTCAGATCGTTGTCCTCTGGTTAACCTATCGTGTGTACAAGGCCTAAGTCTTCAAGTACAGTGTATGTGTGTGAGAGGAGAAGTTTTTGTTTGACACGCTGCAGCCCTGGCTAGGCCAGTTGTTAATTTTAACAATTTTTCAGGGTTTATGATAGGGGTAAGCAATATTGTTCACAGGAAGGATATTTGGTGCAGCCCTTGCTAGACAACTGGCATGCCAGTGAACAATAGCGCATTGTAGTTGTATAGTTTGTTTTAAATCTTAGCACTCAAAGTTGTGCTGTAAATGACAAGTTAAATTCATTCAGATCCATCCCAATTTATAGATCTTCAAAACCCAGATCAAGCCCAGTTCCACCAACTCCAGACCTCGGATCAGCCACAGTTCCAGCACTTTCAGACCTCAGATCAAACTCAATTTCTGCATCTGCAGACCTCAGATCAGCCTCATTTCCAGCACCTTCAGACCTTAGATCAGTCCAAATTCCTGCACTATTTGACCTCAGATCAGTCCCAATTTCACTATCTTTAAACCATTTCCAATTAATGCACAATCAAATTTCAGATCAGCTCTATTTCCTGCTCCTTCTGACCTCAGACAATCCTCAATTCCTGCTCCTTCTGACCTCAGACAATCCTCAATTCCTGCTCCTTCTGACCTCAGACAATCCTCAATTTCTGCTCTTTCTGACCTCAGACAATCCTCAATTCCTGCTACTTCTGACCTCAGACAATCCTCAATTCCTGCTCCTTCTGACCTCAGACAATCCTCAATTCCTGCTCCTTCTGACCTCAGACAATCCTCAATTCCTGCTCCTTCTGACCTCATACAATCCTCAATTCCTGCTCCTTCTGACCTCATACAATCCTTAATTCCTGCTCCTTCTGACCTCAAGACAATCCTCAATTCCTGCTCCTTCTGACCTCAGACAATCCTCAATTCCTGCTCCTTCTGACCTCAGACAATCCTCAATTCCTGCTCCTTCTGACCTCAGACAATCCTCAATTCCTGCTCCTTCTGACCTCAGACAATCCTCAATTCCTGCTCCTTCTGACCTCAGACAATCCTCAATTCCAGCACCTTCTGATCTCAGACAATCCTCAATTCCTGCTCCTTCTGACCTCAGACAATCCTCAATTCCTGCTCCTTCTGACCTCAGACAATCCTCAATTCCTGCTCCTTTTGACCTCAGATCAGACCCAATGCACGCATGCACTTGAGAACTAAGATTAGCCCCAATGCATGTATGCACGTCAGACCTCAGATCAGCTACAATCTATACACCTTAAACTTCAAATCAGCAGCAAACTCTACCTTTGGAAATGCAGGATACCACTGCACCAAAGTCCTCAACCCACGGTCAGCTTTCAGTGACATTAGGGAGGTGGGTGTGCCAGGCAGGGCCGGCCTTAGGTGTTTAGGCGCCCTGTGTGAGCTAATCCTGTGGCGCCCCCCCCCCACATAATTACCCCTCACCCCCTGGTCACCTAAACATACACAAAGAGGAAAAAACCCAACATGCCTGACCCCCCATCCCTCACTATCCACAATGCCTAGGTACACCTTCCCTCAGCACCTACTGTGCCTGTAGACCCCTTTTTTACAGAAATACTACAGGAGATGGTCAGAGACTGCAGACATGGTACAGGAGATGGTCGGAGACTGCAGACATGGTACAGAAGATGGTCAGAGACTGCAAACATTGTTCAGGAGATGGTCAGAGACTGCAGACATGGTACAGGAGATGGTCAGAGACTGCAGACATGGTACAGGAGATGGTCAGAGATTGCAGATATAACATAAGAAAAAGCTCAGACTGTGGTCATAACACAGGAGATGGTCAGAGACTTCAGACATTATACAAGCGTGTCCTAGCAGTGACCAGCGTGGAAAAACATTGATCACTGCAAACAAGAGTTTACAAGCTATAACTTTAAAGCGGAGCTCCACCCTCCACCTCCGCTCATCGGAACCCTACCCCAGGGGGAGGGGGTGCTGATACCTGTATAAAGACAGGTATTTGCACCCACTTCCGGCCCACAGTCTGCGGGTAGACTGCGGGCAGGATGACAGATCCCGTCCCCCCGTTGTGATTATCGCTGTAGACCCATGCACTTGAGCCTTTAGTAGCATTTATGTAAGACTTTCCAACAATGATGATTTCTGAAATCCATCTTTGCGCCCCAGACTAGGTAGTTTCTGTGTACTTATTTCGGACTCATGGCAAGCAACAGAAATATTGCATGTCATCTGCTAGTTTTTTATTCTAAAGAAATGTAAATGAGTACTAAAATAATGTGAGTGCTAAAGGACAAAGTTCCAATCACTCAATATCTTTCTATATAAAGAATAGCAAAAAGTGTGCTGGCATAGTATAGTATTAGAGGCATCTTTAGTAAATGGTTTAGAAACAGATTATATACAGTAAATGTACTTGTGACAGTACCAGAGTAATAACTTGACTGAGGCATGTAAGTACATTTTGTCAGCCTGTATACTAAAAGATTGTAAGAATGAATTGAACATTACTGGTGGACTATCAACTTTTTACCATATTGTCGACGGCCGCTTTATACTTCTCTATGGAGTGTCGGATGTCAGCGGAGACATGTCCGCTGACATCCGACACGATCCGGCGGATCGGAACGGTTTCATCAGATCTCCCCATAGGAGACAGCGGCACTGCACAAGCCCCTCCCCGCTCAGTGAGCAGAGAGGGACTTGTCATCCGCCGGCTCAGCGGAGATCTGTGGAGAGATCTCCCGCTGAGCTGGCGGACTCTGTCGAGTCCGCCTAGTGTGAAAGGGGCCTTAAAGAGTAAGTCAATTTTCATGGGAAAAAAATTGCAAATAAAAACATTTAGGATATTCGCTGGCTACACGTGACATGTTGTAATTAAATGTTATGAAAAATTACCTTTTCTTTTCAGTCTGTAGCTCTGTAATTTTCTGTAGAATACAGTTACAGTGCAATAGGGCAACCTATTGGTGTACGGAACGCCCCCTAGAAATGTAAATTCCTTCTTGTGTGATTGGCTTACTGATTTTCCCAGAAGTCTGCACTAAGAAACAAGCCAGACTTTATTTTTTTGGTGAGATACTCCCAAAGGGAAATCACGTCTAATGGGATGCAGACCCTGCCACTTTCCTCATTAGAACCCTGCAAGTGCAGCAGCTAATTGATGACTATAAAGTTACCCCCATTCACATTAATTTTGCACATGGACACATATAAACAGCTATTTCTTTAGCATAACAAAAGGTAGGAACCTGCTACAAAGAACACATGCAATTTTCTTTTACTTGCTGTAAAGCCTGCCATAGATTAATGGAATCTCAGCCTGTTTAGCAGGGACAGACCGAGATTTGATCAATCTATGGCAGGCTGGTTGTACCCTAGTCGATCCAGTGATCGACTGCATGTCATATTTCTAATGTGCGATTATTGCCAGTGGCTGTAGCTGCTAGCAGTAACCACTGGATTCTCCCACCAGGGATGGCTCCCCACACCTGCCCTCTGGGAGAACACAATAGCTCTGCGAGAGGGATTCCCCCATTAACACTGACTGTATTGAGGGTGGAATATAGCAATTTTCCTTTTCTGCAGCCCATGGAGGGTTGGAGGGTGAAGACATTCAACACACACAGATGGACGTTGGATATGTAGATTCTTCAGGCAACATAGCACTGCTACAAAGTGAAGATTCCATGAACGGCCAAGCATAAAGCCTATTTTTTTCAGCAACAGGCTCAGTTTAAATGAAGATTAGAGCGCCACACTAACCCCAAATTGTTTCGCTATGAGGCACCATCACACGCAAGAGTTGATTTACTAAAACTGGAGAGTGCAAAATCTGGTGCAGCTGTGTATGGTAGCCAATCAGCTTCTAACATTAGCTTGTTCAATTAAACTTTGACAAAATAGAAACTGGAAGCTGATTGGTTTCTATACAGAAATGCACCTGATTTTGCACTCCCAGGTGTTATTAAATCAACCCATTGGTTCGAATCCCAACCACGACACTACCTGTCTGGAGTTTGCATGTTCTCTCTGTGGCTGCGTGGGTTTCCTCTGGATTCTCTGGTTTCCTCCCAGAATCCTAAAACATGCTGGTAGGTTAATTGGCTCCTGTCTAAAGTGGTCCTAGTATGTGTATGTATGAATGAAAGTTAGGGACCTTGAGGGCAGGGACTGATGCAAATGTATAATAATTATGTTAAGCGCGGCTTAAATTGACATATATTATATAAGTACCTGAAATAAATAAATACACAAATAAAAAAAAAAAAACATATTTTATTCATTCTTGTTTTACTTTTTGATCTGCACAGACATTGATAATCAGATTAACCTCTGTAGTGTGTACCCATGTTGTAAATAGCTCTTTCTGCCTTGTCCCTGGTCAGTATTGAATTGTGTCTTTTGGCTTGTCATTAGACTTTTCTTCTGTGTCCTATCTTATCTGTTTTTCAGTGTTTCAAACTTTCTTCCTGCTTTTCGAACTTTTGCTGTTGAAGTGCTGAGCAATAAATCTCCACCACTTGACTAAACAAGATGCCTGAGGGCTTTCACTTCATCTCTTTTAATTGCACCCGAAGACTTATGTCATGTTGAAAGGACAAGATCAAGTGATTACTTTTTATCTGCACTTGTCAGTTTGCTGAAAAAGTAATATCATATTACACCATTTATCCTTCAAGCATGCAAAGCTTTTCCACGGGGCCTGTCAAGTTAGAGGTACAAACTAGTCTTGCTGCCTCCCCCTTCAGTGACAAATTTTTCATTCTAGTCAATGGTATAGTCAGTTGTAAAAGTGCTGTATCCAAATGCACATAATTAGTGATTAAGTGTCAGCCTATTCTAACAGGTTGCAACCTGTGGCAGTCCTAGGCGCAACACATTAGTCATCTGGAACAAAACTAGCACACTGCGAATGACATGGAGGCATTATTGCATAGGCTAGAAATAGACTGTATATTATACTTCACTTTATATAAACAATTTTTATAGTTAATACAGTTTTGAAAGATAGCTGCAGTTTAGTTTATTGGTACATTTTGAATAAAGTTTTTTTTTGTTAGAAAGCTTTGGCTTAGTAGTTAAAGTGTTACTAAACTTGGGACCCTGCATTCACTATATCTGGTCTCCCACAATACACAGAACACTGAAATGCAATTATTTTAGTAAATATAAACTGCTAAATACCTTTTCTCATCAGCAGTATATAGCAGTCTTGTGACTTCTATCAGTGTCTGGTTAAAGCTTGTAGGAGGAGTTTGCATTCTCTCTGATTGTCCTAAGAGGCTGCAGGACCCCTGACCCTCTGTCTGGGCAGTGCTAATCTGCCCCTCTAGCAATACACACCTAACTGAGCATGTGCAGAGTGACCCCAAGGCTCTTTACTATCAGGAGATGGATTGGGGGCAGTGGAAAAAAGGAAGAAGGGGGGATTAGAGAAGACAGGATCAAACATCCTTTTTACACAATGCAGAGGATTAACCCCTTAGATTCCACAGTGAGTATAACAAGCATGCTTTACTGCATTTACAGATTTTACTGTTGTGGGTATAGTAACACATTAAAGTACAACCAAAGGCATCTTCATATAAAACAGCAGTAACAGTAACCCTTTAACTGCTTGCCGACCAGCCGCCGTTTCACGGCGGCAGGTCGGCTCCGATGGGCGAGATCACGTATATCTACGTCATCTCGCCGAGCAGCGCCCCCCGCTCGGCCCTGACGCCGACGTGTGCCCGGCGGACGCGATCACCGCCGGGCACCCGCAAACGCTCGCTACAGAGCGAGAACCGGGAGCTGTGTGTGTAAACACACAGCTCCCGGTCCTGTCAGGGGGAGAAATGCCTGACCGTCTGTTCATACAATGTATGAACAGCGATCAGTCATTTCCCCAAGTCAGTCCATCCCCCCCTTCAGTTAGAACACACACAGGGAACATACTTAACCCCTTCCTCGCCCCTTAGTGTTAACCCCTTCCCTGCCAGTGGCATTTTTATAGTAATCAATGCATTTTTATAGCACTGATCGCTATAAAAATGCCAATGGTCCCAAAAATTTGTCAAAAGTGTCCGAAGTGTCCGATAAAAATTGCTGATCGCCGCCATTACTAGTAAAAAAAAAAATATTAATAAAAATGCCATAAAACTATCCCCTATTTTGTAAACGCTATAACTTTTGCGCAAACCAATCAATAAACACTTATTGCGTTTTTTTTTTTTTTTTTACAAAAAATATGTAGAAGAATACATATCGGCCTAAACTGAGGAAACATTTTTTTTTTTTTTATATATATATATTTTTGGGGGATATTTATTACAGGAAAAAGTAAAAAATATTATTTTTTTTCAAAATTGTCGCTCTTTTTTGTTTATAGCACAAAAACTAAAAACTGCAGAGGTTATCAAATACCACCAAAAGAAAGCTCTATTTGTGGGAAAAAAAGGATGCCAATTTTGTTTGGGAGCCATGTCGCACGACCGCGCAATTGTCAGTTAAAGTGACGCAGTGAAATCCGGGGCTGAAGTGGTTAATAAAGTTAATCTGTAAGCTATTTTTAAAACTAAAAATTTAGTTAGGAAAGTGTACCAGGTTATAATCCTGAATACAGACATTTATTTAGAAATTGGTATTCCAAGGACAGAGTGGAACATACAGCTTTTTCTTACAGACAGAAACAGGTGATCTCTTCTTCATCCCAATGATTAGTGTGTCTTGTGCTGCGCCTGAATACAGCAATCTGGAATCATTGAATTGTCAGAGCTTAAATAGGAGAGGAGAGATAAGGAAATGCGAAATCAGACGGATCAATGAATTGAATACTCTTGTCTCATTATGGCTTTTGTGAATAGTATTAGTCTTCAGCAGATTTCTCTTTAATGCCCTGTACACACGATTGGTTCGTCTGATGAAAATGGACCGATGGACCGTTTTCATCGGACGAACCGTTTATGTGTGGGCTCAATCGTTTTTTTTTTCCCATCGGTGAAAAAAATAGAACCTGTTTTAAAATTTTTGTATGGTTAAAAAACCAATAGAAAAAAATAATCGTCTGTGGGGAAATCCATCTGTCAAAAATCCACGCATGCTCAGAATCAAGTCGACGCATGCTCGGAAGCATTAAACTTAATTTTTCTCTGCACGTCGTTGTGTTTTACGTCACAGCGTTGAACACGATCAAATTTTTAACCGATGGTGTGTAGGCAAGACTGATAAAAGTCAGCTTCATCGGATATCTGTTGAAAAAATCCATCGGTTCGTTTTCATCAGGCGAACCGATCGTGTGTACAGGGCATAACATTTCTTGGTAAAAAAACTACAATGGTGCCTTACACTAGGCCATAGTTGTGCTTTAATAATTAATATAATCAATTATAGAGTTTTTTTTGTTCCATTGGAAACATTACCGATCCTTCTTGCCCATCAGAATGGCCAATATTGGAGAGAGGTGATCTCCACCTCTGACAAAGGTTTCTGCTGCAGTCAGGGTACTGACCTAAATGTGTATGGCTAAGATAATCCAAAATTTATTATTTTGGAAGTTTCAAGTAACGTCAAAAGGGGCATATATTCCTGTGGAGGGGGTATATGACATAGGTAAGACCATTTATCTACCAAGGTCTTTCATGGTTTTGATGGTTAAAAGCTGGATTCTTGGAATGGAGATCTCCTTGCCCTCATTATAGAGACTACTTATCTGGTCAACATGTATCCAGGGCCGAGCAAGGCATTTTGAGCAGACTTTCCTTTAATAAGAACTTGTTACATGGGTATTAACAGTCATCATGCAAAGTACCTCATAGCTTTAATGAGCTGGGCTAACCTGTAATAGAAGGTGAGGGTAAGCTTACCTTCAGCAACATTTTCCAAAACTACCCTTATGCCATTTGATATCCTCTGAATAGTACATACCAATGCTGCTCCTAGAGTGTTGCACGTCCTTCTATTACAAATGAAGGTGCTGAAAGGCGTTTCCTCAAAAAAAAAACGCTAGTCTATACACCCCCATCCATCCAGCCATTTGCAGGATGGATGAACATTACAAGTGTGCACCTCCTAGCTGCCCACTCCAAGCTGTTCAAACTGTGTGCGTGCACAGTGCATCTCCCTGTTCCAGTTGAGCTCATAGTGGCCGCTAAAGGCCATTCAAAACTGCATGCATGTGCAGTCTTGTTCTCTAGTTGAGCTTATATTGCTTATGTGTGTGTCGTCGTTTTTTCTTAATACAAAAAAATGTAAAATTACTAACCGCAATCAGAAAAATCAGATTTTTAGTTGAGACATGCCACTGCTGGAGAGTGCACTACATAGCAAACACACGTTTTAAATTTGCTGAATGTACACTGGACCTGTGTACGCTTGTACATGTGCATCACAGGCGCATAGCAAATACTATGTGAATAAGATTTGCTTGTTTGCACATAATCAATGTGCTGAAACACCAACATAATATTTGGTAAATCAGGCCCAGTAAAGCTTAATATTTATGCAATGCTGTGGAGGATTTTTCTGAGCAGGTTTTGCACCTGTAAAGCTTATAGACCTAACCGGTATATCCTACAGTATGTAGACAAATACATGATCAACTGCTTTACCTCAGGGTACTGCACTGTAGCAGAAAACAATACCTTTGTGTTTATAAAGGTTAACAATCTGGCATGGATAATGTAGTGTTTGGACAATCTTTCTTTTGTGTAAGCTAGTGGACTGTGACAGCTCAAGTTTTATTGGGGCCATAAGCGATTAGCTTGCATATTCTCCTATGACTTGTCTTTACATAGCAGCTCATTTTAAAATGTACTTTAAATATAGTTGAAATTCTAAGTCTTAACAAGATTGCTATGCTGTTGTCAAATCACATAGACTTAAAAAAAAAAAAGCCCCATGAAATGGAAACGACACCTCCTATATTGTTGTTCTATTCACTTCTTCTAAAATTGGTTAATTTCTTACAAATAAATGTTTACGGTAGAAACTGACATTGGGTAATTGAGAAGCAAATGATTGTGGACATGCATGGAGTAGAATTGCCTGATTTTCTGCTGTTCCAGATAATTCTCTAAGGATCAAGTAACAGCAAATCAACCTGTTGAAGGAGGCTCACAATGGTGTATTAAATATTGTTTTCATTGTGTAATTGCTCGTGTACTCTGTGGTTGTCATCTGATCCTCTCTATTGTAATGGAACTGTTACTACTCAGTAAACCAATTGATCCTTCAGTCTAGTATTTAATGTGACAGATACACCTAGCGGCAAAAGTGGGTTATACTACTAGCACAGCAAGTAAAATATGTGCTAAGAAGATTACAATGCAGGTTATTCCTTCATGCAAGGTACATTTTATTGAAATTATTAAACTGACACATTTTTCCTATTTTGCTTGCATGTTGGTTTTATAATGTTTTATATTTTTTATATTATTTAAGTATTTATATATTGCCAACAATTTATGCAACACTTTACGTACTGTACCTTGCCCTTGCATCAATCCCTGTACTCAAATTTCTTACAGTCCCTATCTCACACATAGTAGAGGAAATTTGGAAAACAGCCAATAAACTAACCAGCGACTGTAGCACCCGGGGGAAACCTACTCAAGCACAGGGAGTTAGTGCCCTATAATTTATTACAGGTACTTATAAGAGATTCAAACTGGGAACCCCAGTGCCGCAAGCCAGAAGTGCTGGCTACTGTGCTGTCCAATTTATTTTCAATTCACCCCCTACATTTTTTAAAAACAATTAAGGGTAATGACTGTGGATTTGGAGTACGTGGAAAATATTAAAAATATATATATTTCGCTGTAAGATTACCTGCTAAAAGGGTGAATAATAAAAAAAAAAAAGCCAAAGTTGACACCAAATGCTTGATTTTCAATATAAATGGTCAATTAATTCACAAGACAGAATGCCCTATAATAACTTTAAAAAGGGCCTTATACCCTTATAGTGTACCTTAGCAATTAGTGTGCAATAAGTGTGTTACAAACTTGTTTGCTTACTTTCAAATATTTATTAAGGGAAATTAGAAAATACTTTCAGTAAGTACGCATGTCAAGTGTAAGTCCCATGTACACCGGACGCTGCTAAACATATGTTCAGAGGCAGTTGGACGCTTTTATAAACTGCCCCTGAACTCATTCAATGTTATCCTTTGTGCCCATGTCTTGTTTATTGCCATTTTTAGGCAGTTGCGTTTCTTTGAAAGCAAAAAAATGGGTTCAGACGCAGAAGATTTCCACGTTCCAAACGCCAAACGCGACTAAACGCGCTTAAATGCGGTAACCCGTGTTAAGCAGCATTTAGTTTATAAGCGTTTTTCCTTTTTGGGCATTTAAAAAAATGAAACGCTTCTAAACGCAAACGCCGCTAAATGCAGCATGTTAATGCGGCAAAATGGGCGTTTTAAACGTGTGTTACTATCTGTCAAGTTTAACAATTTAGAAGCAGTTGTAAAAGCGTCCCGTGTACATGGAGCTTTACCCTACCATATTTGTTTACGTTTTATTTGCTAGCTGTATCTTGCTTTAACCTCCCTGGCGGTATGATTCTTTCAGAAAAAAGGTGCTGAAAGCGGTACCATTATTTGCAAGGAAATTTGGCGTTTTATACTGTAGGCCTGTAATTCTTAGGTATAACTCACTTAAATCTGACCAAACAAGAGTCTTGTAGGCATCCCGGGTATGAAATTTTTTTAAAAACGAAATGATAAATTATAATATAATAAATAATTATAAATAATTAAAACAAATAATAATATAATTATAATAAAAATGATTTAATAATGTAATCAACTCAAAATCACTGAAATTTGCTCAGTTGCAGAATTGTCGCTGTCATTACTTTTATTTTTTTATGACGAATTTCCCCACAAATCGCTATCGCACAATTCTGCAAGTGATTATAATTTATTATCGCTGTTTTCTAGCTGCTCTAAAACCATTTTTGACATAAAAAGACACTTTTGGTTGCTATGGACAATCTACAGTTTGCAGGCAGAAAGAACAGTTTTTATTATATAAAAGTACATGTAGGGCACTGGGCAGACCACTAGGGACAAGGGGGATGTGTATTTTTTACATACAGTACTGTAATCTATAAGATTACAGTATACTGTATGTAATGTGTTTGTTTAAGTTTTTGAATTTGGCGCCGTTCTCCGCTCCCGTGCGTCGTAACGTCGCAGGGAACAGAGATCGGCGGCACAGGAGGACGCTGTGTGAATCGAGCGAGGTCCCGCTCACTCACACAGCGCGGTGGCATCGCTGGATCCAGGGACAAGGTAAGTAAACACTGTCTGTGGATCCAGCGAGGCAAGCCTGAGTCTGACTCGGGGTTACCGATCCTAGCACAAAAATCGAACCCCGAGTCAGACTCGGGAATACCGCCAGGGGGGTTAAATAAGTATTAAGCAATTTGAAGTAGTTTGCAGCTTTTGTAAGTGACATGGTAATGCAGATTTCTCACTTGCTAATTGTCTTCTGAGATAAGGCAAAGTAAACATGGAGAATGTGTTTTTTTTAACTAGTCTGAGCTGACTGATACACTTTCATTATAAAAGCAGATCAGTAAGACCCCTTTCACACTGAGGCGGTTTGCAGGCGCTATTGCGCTAAAAATAGTGCCTGCAAACCGACCCTAAACAGCGGCTGCTGTTTCTCCAGTGTGAAAGCCCTATGGCTTTCACACTGGAGCGGTGCGCTACCAGGACCGCTCCAAAAGTCCTGCTAGCAGCATCTTTGGAGAGGTGGGAGGAGCGGTGTGTTAAATGAATATATAGTACTACAGCGCTACTACTACTAATTAATCAAGAAAAATATATAGAAATAAAAAACTAAATAATACCGCTGCAGACACAAAAAAAGGTGTACAAAACCAATAATAGTGATAAAATAGGTGTGTTGCGCTGATAATAACTTATTTCTACGTACAAAATTACATAAGAAAGAGACCCCCTTGTAGACTCAATACAAAAGGGATCACAAGTGCAAAATAGACAATATAACAAATCATCCAGTGAAGTGCCAGTGAAGTGCTGGGAAAAAAGTCCCTATTAAAACCAGCATGCAATCTTCATGGGCAACTGCAGCAAGTCAGTACAACCCCTGTCACATGGAAAAAAACACACCACAGTCCGATAATCATGGGATGATTCAAAGTATACAGACTTCACTTCTATATAACTTTTCACTTCAGGGCAGTGCCGCTCATGTAAAAAAAGAAAACACAGATATGGTGCAAATAACGTATGAATAGGAAGAAAACCAATGCAATACAGCGATTGCACTCACGGAAGCCTCGATCTCATTAGGCTCTGCTGTAAAGTAATACGAACGCCGCTCAGTGCTTAGACGATCTCCTCAGGTGGATGGTCGCGTCACTCGGCTCCTCCCCCACGCGTATCGTCACTAGACACGCGACTTATTCATGGGTTGCCATGTGACCATGTCAGCTGCCTATTTATGCAGACTGACCATGGAGGCAAGAGCGGAGGATAATCTTTCACATCATTGTCGGCTTACTTGTACAGCTTTGACAAAAATAATATGTGAATATCACAAGCTTTTAATATAAACATACAGCATTAAAAACTATTTAAAATACTTGAAAGATAATTAATCGATCATGATATGAGTATCACAACAATCATTACTATCTCTAGTGTGCTGCCTCCAGTGGCCAAAAAACCAAAAGACAGACAGATACCCATTTCAATTATAACAATAAAAACAGATATAATAAGAATCATCACCCCCCCTAGTGGGCAATAATAAATTTACATAAAATTACATAATAACAGTATATAAACACAATTATACAACTGAAACATATAATTAAAATATGTAAAATTTAAAAAAATTAAATGTATATACATTGTATAAATATTGGAACATATTCCACTATATGCCACCAATAACAATCATTCTAATCTTAATCAATCCCCATATATATATTTGAATAAATTAAATTTCATAAACAAACAATACATTAGTTAATCAGCCCAAAAAGATTAATTAAAAATCTGCAATAAAACAATTGAGGTCAAACTCAATGTTAAGGCCATTAGGGGCCAAAGTGACCATCTCGTGTATCCACCGAGATTCACACTTACTAAGCTCCCTAACTTTATGGCTTCCCCTCCAATGGGGTATGTACTTTTGAATGGCCCAGAATTTTAAACCTCTTGGGTCTTTATTATGACACTGCTCAAAATGTCTCGAAACATTATGTTCCACACAGCCCCTTTCAATATTTTGTACGTGCTCCCTGATTCGCTTCCACATTGGTCTTTTAGTACGACCAACGTATTGCAATAAGCAGGGGCACTGGAGTACATAGACAACTCCCTCAGTTCTGCATGTTATAAGATCTTTAATTCTATGTTCTTTTTTGGTTACATTCGATGAAAAACTTGAACATTTCTGGCCATTTTGCCCAGTCTTCCTACACGCGAAGCAGCGTTTACAAGGAAAAAATCCTTTTCCTTGCCAAAAAGTTAGCTTGTCGGCCTTATCTGGTGGGTCTGGGACACTTTTAGCCACCAGGTCTCTTAATGTAGGGGCTCTTCGATATACCACTTTAGGTGCAACAGGTAGTACACTTTGGAGTTGCCTATCGGATTTTAAAATCGGCCAATACTTTTTAAAAATAGATTCAAGTTGCCTGTGTTGCACATTAAAATTCAAGATAATTGGCACTTCTGATTCTGCATTCACAGGCTTCTTTTTGTCTAAGATGAGGTTCTCCCTTGGGATATTTTGGACTTCCTTAATTTTTTCTTGAATAAATTCATCACTATAACCCTTTTGTATGAACTTGGTCCCTATCAGGTTGGCCTGATCCAAAAATATGCTATTGCTTGTACAGTTTCTCCTGATCCGAGTCATCTGTCCTTTTGGTATGTTAATCAACCATGGATCGTAATGACAGCTATCTGTAGGGATGTAGCCATTACGATCCACTGGTTTAAAGAACGTTTTCGTGCTAAATCTCTGATTTTCCAAAGAGATTTCCAAATCTAGAAACTTTCACTGGCACTTCACTGGATGATTTGTTATATTGTCTATTTTGCACTTGTGATCCCTTTTGTATTGAGTCTACAAGGGGGTCTCTTTCTTATGTAATTTTGTACGTAGAAATAAGTTATTATCAGCGCAACACACCTATTTTATCACTATTATTGGTTTTGTACACCTTTTTTTGTGTCTGCAGCGGTATTATTTAGTTTTTTATTTCTATATATTTTTCTTGATTAATTAGTAGTAGTAGCGCTGTAGTACTATATATTCATTTATTTGCACTTTTACTTTATCACTACCAGCAGCAACTATGGAGATTTTTCAGTTTATGGAAAACCGTACAATAGATCTTAAGGAAGTTTTTACTACTAAACCCATAGTCGAATCAGGTGATCTAGATACCAATTTCAGGAGATTTGGACACCTGATGGAAAAAAAGATGAGTGTGTGGTGGGATCTCACTACCCATGACCAGTATATTAAGGAAAACATAGTCCCTAGGAGACTCAGATGGGATATTCCCATTATGGATGGTCTAATAGACAAAGATTCTATTGAGGAATGGTATCAATTCTTTAATAATAAAGGTGTGGAAGTGCAGCAATTCCTTTTAAAACGTAAACAGAGGAAGATGTCCAATATTAATAAACAAATTGCGGAGTGTAAAATCTTACTGGAGGGCCATAAAGATTCACCCTCGTTTGTTACACTCACTAACCAATTGAATAAAGTTTTAGAACAAAAGGATACGGAAATCAAGCAAAGGAAAAAAAGAAAATATTTGAGGGATACACATGATTATAAGATACACCAGGTATTTAAATGGCAACTGAACCTACGAGAACACCATGGAGGTTCAGTGGCCTCTTCCCCTGACAGGGGGGTACGGATAATGTCCCCCGAAAGGGGTCCTAATCCCAGACATACAGAGCCCACTAGACAGCCAGAGGTGTATTATGGTGGGCTTCCGAGAGATCATCCTGATGATAGAGCCCCTAGAAATGATCATAATGGGCCTAGGACCCCCAAACCCTGGTGGAAAAATAAGGGGAATCAAAAGCCAAAATCAAAATCTCCAAGGAAAACCCATTGGAAAAACAAGAACAAAAACCAAGGGCAAACCCATAATCAACAGAGCAATGAACAAAATTACCACCAGGACTCTAGACAGTATAGTCAGGAATATAGAGACCCAAGAGATTACTATAAACAACCAATGCCTTATTATCAACAACAAGGAGGGTCATCTCAGCAATACCAGCAGAATGGTGCACCTTCTAATTATTATGATAATAGGAGAAGCCCGGTGCATACGCAGAATAGGTATGAACCACTCAGTTCTTATAGAAATGAAGAAGATCCACGGTCTTTTTTAGATTATCGCCGGAGCGACAAGACTCCACCCCGGTACGAACAGACGGAGCATACCCGAAGCCCCAACGAACGAGGGGATGCAGAGGGGGACACAAGGGCAAAAAGGCGAAAAGTATAGTAGGAGATGGCATATATAATTTAAGTGGAATTGACCTTACCCCGGCAGAAATAATAACACTGGATAAGGGTTTGAAATTTGCCCCAAAAAGAAATCTAAATAAATTTGATGTATTTGTTGATGTTCGGAAATTTGTCCGTAAGCTTAACATCAAGAAATATATGTTGAATCAGCCTATAAGGAATCAAGCTAATCAAGTTCTTAGACAAAAAGAAGCCTGTGAATGCAGAATCAGAAGTGCCAATTATCTTGAATTTTAATGTGCAACACAGGCAACTTGAATCTATTTTTAAAAAGTATTGGCCGATTTTAAAATCCGATAGGCAACTCCAAAGTGTACTACCTGTTGCACCTAAAGTGGTATATCGAAGAGCCCCTACATTAAGAGACCTGGTGGCTAAAAGTGTCCCAGACCCACCAGATAAGGCCGACAAGCTAACTTTTTGGCAAGGAAAAGGATTTTTTCCTTGTAAACGCTGCTTCGCGTGTAGGAAGACTGGGCAAAATGGCCAGAAATGTTCAAGTTTTTCATCGAATGTAACCAAAAAAGAACATAGAATTAAAGATCTTATAACATGCAGAACTGAGGGAGTTGTCTATGTACTCCAGTGCCCCTGCTTATTGCAATACGTTGGTCGTACTAAAAGACCAATGTGGAAGCGAATCAGGGAGCACGTACAAAATATTGAAAGGGGCTGTGTGGAACATAATGTTTCGAGACATTTTGAGCAGTGTCATAATAAAGACCCAAGAGGTTTAAAATTCTGGGCCATTCAAAAGTACATACCCCATTGGAGGGGAAGCCATAAAGTTAGGGAGCTTAGTAAGTGTGAATCTCGGTGGATACACGAGATGGTCACTTTGGCCCCTAATGGCCTTAACATTGAGTTTGACCTCAATTGTTTTATTGCAGATTTTTAATTAATCTTTTTGGGCTGATTAACTAATGTATTGTTTGTTTATGAAATTTAATTTATTCAAATATATATATGGGGATTGATTAAGATTAGAATGATTGTTATTGGTGGCATATAGTGGAATATGTTCCAATATTTATACAATGTATATACATTTAATTTTTTTAAATTTTACATATTTTAATTATATGTTTCAGTTGTATAATTGTGTTTATATACTGTTATTATGTAATTTTATGTAAATTTATTATTGCCCACTAGGGGGGGTGATGATTCTTATTATATCTGTTTTTATTGTTATAATTGAAATGGGTATCTGTCTGTCTTTTGGTTTTTTGGCCACTGGAGGCAGCACACTAGAGATAGTAATGATTGTTGTGATACTCATATCATGATCGATTAATTATCTTTCAAGTATTTTAAATAGTTTTTAATGCTGTATGTTTATATTAAAAGCTTGTGATATTCACATATTATTTTTGTCAAAGCTGTACAAGTAAGCCGACAATGATGTGAAAGATTATCCTCCGCTCTTGCCTCCATGGTCAGTCTGCATAAATAGGCAGCTGACATGGTCACATGGCAACCCATGAATAAGTCGCGTGTCTAGTGACGATACGCGTGGGGGAGGAGCCGAGTGACGCGACCATCCACCTGAGGAGATCGTCTAAGCACTGAGCGGCGTTCGTATTACTTTACAGCAGAGCCTAATGAGATCGAGGCTTCCGTGAGTGCAATCGCTGTATTGCATTGGTTTTCTTCCTATTCATACGTTATTTGCACCATATCTGTGTTTTCTTTTTTTACATGAGCGGCACTGCCCTGAAGTGAAAAGTTATATAGAAGTGAAGTCTGTATACTTTGAATCATCCCATGATTATCGGACTGTGGTGTGTTTTTTTTCCATGTGACAGGGGTTGTACTGACTTGCTGCAGTTGCCCATGAAGATTGCATGCTGGTTTTAATAGGGACTTTTTTCCCAGCACTTCACTGGCACTTCACTGGATGATTTGTTATATTGTCTATTTTGCACTTGTGATCCCTTTTGTATTGAGTCTACAAGGGGGTCTCTTTCTTATGTAATTTTGTACGTAGAAATAAGTTATTATCAGCGCAACACACCTATTTTATCACTATTATAGGAGCGGTGTGTTTACACCGCTTCTTCCCATTGAAAGCAATGGGAAACTGCGGCTATACCACCGGAAATGCGCCTCTGCAGAGGCGCATTGAGGGCGGTATTAACACTTTTTCGGCCGCTAGCAGGGGTTAAAACCGCACCGCTAGCGGCCAAATACCGCCGCAATTCCGACGGTATAGCGCAGCTAAAAATAACGGCGCAATACCGCCACCGCACCTCCCGCCCTAGTGTGAAAGGGGGCTAAAGCACAAATATTGTGCAGCATTACTAAGCGGAATGCACAGGCGCCATGTGTAATAAACGGATATGGCTTTTTTTGATGATTGAAATTAATAAATAAGAACATTTTAAAATATTATCATACTTAATATGTATGTAAAATAAACCATACATTATTACATTCTCATATATATCTAAACAAACTTTAAAAATATGAAAGCTTTTCTTTAAGACCACAGTAGTCTGAATGCATATAAGCATTGTGGTTGGTGATAATATTGTCAGGGACCATTCTTCTAAGAGTGAAAAAACAAAGAGGTTGAGAGATCACTTATTCAGTGATGGGGAGGTGGAAAGCCTGAGTGATCTTATTGGATTCAGCTACAGAGAACTATCGGCGTTCCCTGCATTCCTTTTGTCTGTTCAGCTAAACTTGGCTTACTCACACATCTTTTTTAATTTAAGCATTTGTGTGTGGCATGCATAGGAAAATCCATGTACACGATAACTTTTAATAATCTCATATTAAACAC
Organism: Rana temporaria; assembly: GCF_905171775.1. Taxonomy (NCBI): domain Eukaryota; kingdom Metazoa; phylum Chordata; class Amphibia; order Anura; family Ranidae; genus Rana; species Rana temporaria. Next base: position 292,691,500 of record NC_053489.1, on the reverse strand, counting down.
TCCACAAAAAGATTAGACACAGGAGCTTGTGCTAAGCAGTGTGGGAATAGTATAATAACGTAAATGTCAAATGCAATCGGGGACCATTTCTGTAAAAATAAATGTGATATGATGGTTCTATATAGTTTACTGTACTATTGTATTAATTCAATCTCTTATGTTTGAGCTGTCATGTATCTTATATTGTATGCAGTGTTGTCTTTTTTTACCAGATTTTAAGGTAAATGCAATTTTCGACAAAGAGATTGATATCACCTTGTAATGACTGGTCAATAGAGGACAGCTTGCAGTTTTAATCTCTATACAGTACGACAAACAAATAGGTAATTAAGCGTATGAGCATTGACTCAAAAACTGAAATATCAGCATTGTACTAGCTGACTCTGAAAATATGCAGTGCATATGGACTTACTTACTGAGATAAAAAAAAAAAAACTGTTTACAGGTTGTAAAAACCCAAAGCAAGCAATCAAGGTGTTCTTCTAAAAAATATCTGCCTTGACCTACAGACAAATCATCGTCTGGCAAAATTGGTAGTCTTCCTCCTATTTAGGTGTGCCTAGTGCAAATAATATGTTGGGTGGAGACCAGTAGACTCTACCAAGTGACAAGAGCACTGCTAGGAAAGTCCTCATCAGAGTCAAATCCGATGATAGAGGTTGCTCAGGAGCATGCCAGGGTCAAACCAGAAGAGATTATAATCAGACAACTAATCCAGAGGGTCAAACGAAATTCACAATCAAATAATTGGCATACATTCCACCCAGGCAGAGTAGGCTCAGAGCAGGCTCTAGGTAATAGAGCACACCCGTGAATCAGGAAATTAACTCTACTTTGGACAACACTGAAGAGCTGGTGAGGTCTCTTTAATGGGGTATCAAGCAAATCAAGACAAGGTTGGGAAAGCAGGAACCAAAATTCTGGGATTTTGTTTCAGAGGTCCAGAAGATTGTTAGATGTACTGAGCGGCAAGTAGGGAAAGTCCAAGCAGAAATTAGTTGGTTATTATTGGTGCTCTCTCTAGTTGCTGGGAAGTAACAAGAAGCATATGTGCTTTGTGTACCTAAAGTGGTGAAGAATGCACAAAATGTATTTACTTGTCTAGAATTTGTACTTGAATTTGGCTCATGCTGCGTCACTTTTAGAATGTACGAAATACACTTTAGCAAAATCTGTCTCAGTAATTTTTTTCTCTGTATGCTAAAATAGAGTTGGTCTTAATTAGCTCTGCTTTTACCTTTGGCGCATTCAATGCGACACAATGTAAAACTACCACATTCAGTGCGTCACAATATAAAAGTGGCACATTTTAGAACTACCTGAATTTGGTGCATGTGTCGCTGCCAGAACCAAAAGTGGTTTGTACGCTTTATTAACCGCTTGCCGGCCTCCACTCACTGATTTATGTTGGCACAATGGCCCCTATGACACGGCTGGGCAAATGGACGTAAATGATCGGGAACCGTGATCTCTGTCATACTCTAGTGAGTCCATCCCCCCTACAGTTAGAACACAGGGGAACACACAATTAACCCCTTGATCACCCCTAGTGTTAAAGGGGTTGTAAATGTCCTATGAATTAAGGTGAAATTACACCCGACAGTACCACCCCCCCCCCCCCCCAGTCCCCGTTTTACTTACCTGACCCCTCGAAAGTCCCGCGATCGTCCCCGTCATCCTCCTCGGTTCTCAGCCTGGCCGTTGATTGGCTACACCGGATGTATTGAAAGCAGCGCAGCCATTGGCTGGCGCTGCTGTCAATCACATCCAATAACGTGGCGCCCCGGGGGGCGGGCGGAGTGATACAGTCAGCGGCTATGGCTGCCGTTGTATCACGGGAGCACGCCTGCAAGAGCATTCCACTATGCGAGCGAGCTCGCATGATGGAATGCTCTTGCGGGGAGGAGCCGAGACAGCCACAGAGGGACCCCAGAAGACATGGATCGGGGCCACTGTGTGCAAAATGAGCGGCACAGTGGAGGTAAGTATAACATGTTTGTTATTTTAAAAAAAAAATACTTTAGTGATCTTTTAACCCCTTCCCTGCCAGTGACATTTATACAGTAATCAGTGGCTATTTTTTATCTCTGATCGCTGTATAAATGTCAATTGTCCCAAGATAGGGTCAAAAGTGTGCAATCTGTCCGCCGGAATGTCGCAGTCCCGATAATAATCGCAGATCTATCCCCTACTTTGTAGACACTATAACTTTTGTGAAAACCAATCAATATATGCTTATTGCGATTTATTTTACCAAAAATATGTAGAAGAATATATATCGGCCTAAACTGAGGAAGAAATTAGTTTTTTTATATATTTTTTGGGGATATTTATTATAGGAAAAAGTAAAAAAATATAGCTTTGTTTTCCAAAAATGTCAGACATTTTTGTTTATTGTGCAAAAATAAAATACCACCAAAAAAGCTCTGTTTGTGGTGAAAAAAAGGACGTCAATCTTGTTTGGGTACAGCGTCGCACAACCGCACAATTGTCAGTTAAACCGACGCATCACAAAAAATGCTCTGGTCAATAAGGGGATAAAATCTTCCGTGCTGAAGTGGTTAAAAAGAGGTATTAACACCAGAAAAGTGGCACAGCAGCTTTATTAAATTCACAGTTATTTCTAATATGTGGCAGAATGGCCATCAGGGCCTGGTTGTACAATTGGATTCCAGCGGTATGATTATTTCAGATTTTAGGTGCTGAAAGCGGTACCATTATTTGCAAGGAAATTTGGTTTCTGCACAGATGTCAATGTAAATCGTGGGCGGAAATCGCAAAATGTAGTACAGAAACTACTTTTTGAAATCGGTGCAGCACCGCAGATGCAGCGTCGCACCGATTAGGACGGTGACATTGCCGGAAATTTGCGGCAAATACCGCCGTTTTGACATGCGATTTGACATGCCAAATCGCATGTCAAAACGCACCAGTGTGAACCAGGGCTTAACCATAGTGACAAAAAAATCATAATACAAACTAACTTAAATCAAATGGACTGCAGAATCTAAATCACCAATCTGAGTTGGATGTTAGGGATTTGTGCAACTGGTTCATCTTCAGTTGGTCAGTGGTTATGTCTGTGGTGAGCTCCTGAAAAAAGGTAGTGACCATAGACTATAAGTCAGTGATCTGAGAGGCTGGCTCTTCCAACTGGATCTGTGATTCTTGTTCTTGGCATCCTCCTAGTTATCTCTCAGGAGCATGATTTCAGTCTTTAACTGCTCTATATTCTCATACTGTTTTTTAAGAACCATAGTGTTGTCAGATAGATGAGATTTCGGTTGAGTGGTTCTGTTGCCCAAGTCTAATGCCGCATACACATGATCATTTTTCGGCATGAAAGAAAACATTGTTTTTAAAAACGTCATTTAAAATGATCGTGTGTGGGCTGCACATCGTTTTTCAGTTTCTGAAAAACTTCAATTTTTTTTTTTCGAACATGCTGCATTTTTTAACGTCGTTTTAAAAAATTTCGTATTTCGGTTTGTAAAAAATGATCGTGTGTGGGCTAAAACGACGTTTTAAACCTGCGCATGCTCAGAAGCAAGTTATGAGATGGAAGCGCTCGTTCTGGTAAAACTGCCGTTCGTAATGGAGTAAGCACATTCATCACGCTGTAACAAAAAAGCGTGAATCGTCTTTTACTAACAAGGAATCAGCTAAAGCAGCCCAAAGGCGAATAGAACTTCCCCCTTAGAGTGCCGTTGTATGTGTTGTACGTCACAGCGCTTTGTTCATCATTTTTTTAAAGCGATGGTGTGTGGGCAACGTTGTTTTTAATGATGAAGTTGGAAAAACGTTGTTTTTTGGACATGCAGAAAAACAACGTTTTCTTTCATGCCGAAAAATTATCGTATGTACGCAGCATAAGATTTTCCTGGACATCTGTGTAGTGATCTTTTTTACGTGCAGTCCTCGGAAGTAATATTCAAACTCATTCTGGGCCAAGCACTGATCCTGTGGAATTTGAGGCTGGACTTGGTTAATAGGATGGGGGTCAGAGGAGGATTCTGTGACCAGCAAGCTGGATGGATTTGTGTGCAATGAATTTGTGGATGGTTTTCGAGCTGGTGAGAACCATTGTGAGAACCAGCTGACCCAAAGTATGCAATTTGAGTGCATTTAGGCTTATGTTTGCTTATAGAATCAACACGTTTTCTCAGCTCTTGGAGTGACATTAACATGACACTAAACTCTAGCTTTCAATTAAATTAAAGAAATCTATTCAAGTATGTACTTATAACTCAAAAAAGCACATGCTATTGATCGCAGACTCCTCCAAACCCCCAAATTCCTCTTATTTTTCTGTTGTGAAAATAAACACTCTATTTTGCTAACTCCCAAGTTGGATTAGGAACTATGAACTATGAGAAATGTAGTGTACATAAAACAGTACACATGACCACAACCAATATGCCTTACTTGTGGCAGAAAAACTGAATCGGGGGGGGGGGGGGGAGAGAGGTTAGGGAGCTCTAAGAGAGCATTACAAGGAGGCAAAAACACAGAAAGAAACAATTTCATGAAAAATAGCTTACAGGGACATTAAAGCAGAAGGTTGGAGTTTGGTATAATGCTGCAGCTGTCCCACATTGGCTCTAACCTCTCCAATCTGCTTTCTCAGCATTCCCTGGAGAGCTGGGCAGGAGAAGAGACAGGAGTGGCTGGCTTCAGCTGTCAGCTGAGAGAGGCGGAGTCAGCTGTGAATCAGACAGCTGGGTTGATCCCGATAATATGGTTGGCATCTTTCCAGAGCCTGGGTGGCTCTTTTATGCCAGCTGACTCTTGGTCACAGGGGAGCAAAAGTAAGCGCACTACTGTGGCCCACAAAATAAGTATGGGTAAAAAAGATTTGTGGTAGTGGATTTATTTCTAGAAAGCTGCTCATCACGGTCACCGCGCTTATATGCCCCCTCTTTATTTCCTATAATGCTGTTCTCTAAGACATCCTTAAACAACAACAACAAAAACAGCACAAATATGCAAGGAAAGGGAAAAACTCATAGGCCCGGATTCAGATAGGAGATACGACAGCGTATCTCCTGATACGCCGTCGTATCTCTGAGTCCGGCCGTCGTATCAATGCGCCTGATTCAGAGAATCAGTTACGCATAGATATCCCTAAGATCCGACAGGTGTAAGGTCGTATCTTAGGCTGCAATTTCAGGCTGGCCGCTAGGTGGCGCTTCCGTATGTTTACGCAAGGAATATGCTAATTAGGTAGATATGGCGATTCAGAAACGTACGCCCCGCCGGCGCATTTTTTTACGTCGTTTACGTTCGGCTTTTTTCGGCGTATAGTTACCCCTGCTATATGAGGCGTAGCTAATGTTAAGTATGGCCGTCGTTCCCGCGCCGAGTTTTGAAATTTTACGTCGATTGCGTAAGTCGTTCGCGAATAGGGCTGGACGTAATTTACGTTCACGTCAAAAGCAATGACGTTTTGCGGTGGATTTTCGAGCATGCGCACAGGGATTTTTTCACGAACGGCGCATGCGCCGTTCAAAAATAACGTAAAATACGCGGGGTCAACTAAATTTTAAATAAAACACGCCCCCACATCCCCATTTGAATTAGGCGGGCTTACGCCGCCACACATACGTTACGCCGCCGTAACTAAGGGCCCAAGTTCTTTCTGAATACAGCACTTGCGCCCAAAGTTAGAGCGGCGTAACGTATCGGAGATACGTTATGCCAGCAGAAAGATGCGCGCATCTTTCTGAATCTGGCCCATATACTGTATGTTGTAATCTGTATTACTTGCCATTTTATGATTTATCCTAATGAAAAATGACTAAATGATGTGTGTATATATTACAGGTCATTGATAAACTGTTCCATTGATAAAACACTGACTTAGATGAATCTGACATCTTTACTTCTTGCAGCACCTGCTCCATCAGTAGAGGGAGCTGAAGGAAAGACAAAATGACAGCACATAGATAAGCAACATGTCCCTTGCTTCCCATTTAGCTCCCTGTAGTGGTGGCTGAGAGCAGCTGCTGCAGGAAAATAAGCCTTACTGTACACTGCTTGAAGGCTGAAGGGTTTGATAGTTCTAGTTAACAACAAAACAGGGTACCTCTTGGAACTGACTTATTGGAGCATATGGTAGTGAAAAGTAAAAATAAATAAATACATAAAAAGAATAAGCACAGAACATACACTTATCCCTAAAATACATGGTTGAAGTCACATCATTTCGTTTTACATGTCATATTACATTAAATGTGTTCATACTTATTCTATTGTAGAAAGTCAAAACCCTATATAATGATTCATATCAGCCATCCTGACCCTCTACTGATGTTTTGCAATTGTTTAAAGGCACTGTGGACTATTCCCAGAGCTTCTCTTTTTTTTTAATGTAAAGCAACTCTTGTATTGTAAACTCGTCAAAAGCAGATAAAAATAAAAAATAAAAATGAATCTGAGTGGTAATTGTAGCACAAAGGAACATTTGGCAGATCTGCACGCACGAAGGGGTTTCATTTGATATGAATCTGAAACTTTACTCATAAAAGCTATAAAGTTTCTCTAGAAATTTTTTAGCGTGTTCATGTTCAGATTGTATTTACAGTATGCAGGTTATTATGTGCCTGCAATATTATTCCTACTGCGAACAGAGATATACGTTTCTAATGTCCTAGCTACTTTGGAGTTGATTAATATCAGATACATTATTGAGGACATGGGTAATGAAGAATGTGCCTAATAAAAGACCCAACATAATAAGTGTGTGGGTGAGACAGAGCGTGTTGTTACTGTGGCTCTGTTCAATCTACTCAGTAATGAGGTTAAATGCTCAGATGGGTTAAGGGAGAGCTCATTAAGCTATAGCTGCATTTCAGGTAATATCCCATTGTAAAAACAGCAGGTATTCTTTAAGTTCATTTACAGTCAATTGAAGTCATTTTCACTTGAAAAAATGTATTATTTGCCTAGATTTATTGTAATGTATGGCTATTACATTAAAGCTCACATCCAGGTGTGCTGCTCTCTTTCCCTGAAACCTTCACACACTACCTATGGTGTGATTATTGAAAGGACAATTCCTCCTCCAAGTCCTGACCAAGTCCTCTGGCCCTTTGGGATTGCTCAGGATAACTAACCTTAATGCAGCCCTGGTGCTCCTGTGACACTGCATGTGGAAGTTCACACTCGTTTTAGTACTCTGCAAGTGCGCCAACATTTTTCACGCAAGTTTTTAGTGTTGTTTTATACTGAATAATTTCCTAAACTGTTTAAAGGATTGGCTTGGCGCTTCTCGCTCCTCCTTTTGCTTAATGCAGCCCTGTACTGCAGTAGTTGCACCGCCTGCTATACTTTGTCTTATGCTTGTTACATACCTTTTTACCATTCTGTTGGCATTGTCAATTTATCTTTCATTCACACAGTAAAACTCAAATAGCACTTTACTGTCTGTCTGATCTTTTGGCTGATACATCTACCTAAAGGTTCACACTATTGCGAATTGGATGCAGGAGATTGTGACTGGCTCTCTATGGAACCGGTTCACATATCTCCGATCTGGCTCCGGTGGGAATTTGCACAGGAGCCCTGTGCATCTTTTGGTCCGTTTCAGGTCTAAATTCTGCCCAACATTCGGGCTGAAATAAGACCAGAAATGGTGAACCAGGATACACAGGACCCCTGCTGGGAGCCGCATCGGTATTAGGTGTGAACCAAGCCTGAATCCTTGTACACACGACCGAGGAACTCGACGGGGGAAACACATAGTTTTCCTCGTCGAGTTCCTTGTTAGGCTGTCAAGGTACTCGACAAGGCAAGTTTCTCCATTCCCGTCGAGGAAATAGAGAACTTGCTCTCTTTTTGGCTCGTCGAGTTTCTCGACAGTTTCCTCAATGAAAATGTACACACGACCGGTTTCCTCTGCAAAAAAATATCTCCCAGCAAGTTTCTTGCTGTTTTTTGCCGAGAAACTTGGTCGTGTGTACGAGGCCTAACACTAATACTCGTAATTAAAGATATACCTCTGTTTGCTTGTACCACTGTACATGTTCAATACATGTGACTGTTAAAAAAACAACATAAAAGATATGCACAAACACATGTTTTTATTTATGAAAATCATTCAACTTTTTATTTTTGCTATAATCACTCCATATTTTATTTTATAGTGTTTACATGTTCCACACAACATCAGCATGGAATGTAGGCCGTTAGCACTTTTAGGCTCCATTCCCACTTGGATGACTGCAAAGTTGTGGTGATTTTGGAGTGCAAGTTTGGTGCAACTTTAATGCAACTTTGATGCAACTTTGGCACAGCTTTAGATGGGTGCGACTTGGATACGACGTTGGCTTCGACCAAACATTATGGACAACTGTTGCACTGCATAACATTCAGGTGCTTCTTTTATGCAACTTCTGAGGGTTAATATTGAAGTCTAAGTTGTATGAAAGTCAGACCAAAGTAGTGCCTGAACTACTTTGAAGTCGCTGCAACTATAAGTCGCAAATATATGAATGGTTATCATTGGAAAACATGGGGATGTCCAAAGTTGTATGATACGTCACACAAGTGTGAATGGAGCCTTAGAAGAGATCAGCAGTGCCAGCCTCTATAGTTCTTCCCTGATTCTTTTCCTTGCGGCAGTAATTATTGGTGGAACTTCCTCAAAAACATTTAATTGTTATTTTTTCCTTTATAGATTTTTATAAATTTTTGCATACCTTTATATGTTGTGTTGAACCATACAGGAACAACTCAAGTTTCAGTTAAAATGAAATTTCAGTAAAAAATTAAAAAATAAATAAAAATTAAAATAAGGGCAACAGTTTACAAGAAGAAGCAGGTGTCTTTACAATATTCATATCCTGTCTGGTGCTGTTCACTACAGACTCACTACTCTGACGTCCAGATTTCTTCCAATTTGAATGATAAGCAGCATTATTTAACCTAGTTCCCGTGATCCCAGGCTGTCATAGTGAAGAAAAGGGGGAGAAGGGGGGATTTGGACTTTAACCAGTTCCCGACCCCCGCATGTACATATACGTCCACAATATGGCACGTACAGGCACATGGGCGTACACGTACGTCCTCGCCTATTAGCGGGTGGGGGGTCCGATCGGGACCCCCCCGCTACATGCGGAGGTCGGGTCCGCTCGGGGGGCGATCCGGGACCACGGCGCGGCTATTTGTTTATAGCCGCTCCGTCGCGATCGCTCCCCGGAGCTGAAGAACGGGGAGAGCCGTGTGTAAACACGGCTTCCCCGTCCTTCACTATGGCGGCGCATCGATCGCGATGCGGAAGACACGATCGATGACGTCATTCCTACAGCCACACCCCCAAACAGTTGTAAACACATACTAGGTGCACCCTAACTCCTACAGCGCCACCTGTGGTTAACTCCCAAACTGCAACTGTCATTTTCACAATAAAGAATGCAATTTAAATGCATTTTTTGCTGTGAAAATGACAATGGTCCCAAAAATGTGTCAAAATTGTCCGAAGTGTCCGCCATAATGTCGCAGTCACGAAAAAAATTGCTGATCGCCGCCATTAGTAGTAAAAAAAAAAAAATTTATAAAAATGCAATAAAACTATCCCCTATTTTGTAAACACTATAAATTTTGCGCAAACCAATCGATAAACGCTTATTGCGATTTTTTTTACTAAAAATAGGTAGAAGAATACGTATCGGCTTAAACTGAGGAAAAAAAATGTTTTTATATATGTTTTTGGGGGATATTTATTACAGCAAAAAGTAAAAAATATTGCATTTTTTTCAAAATTGTCGCTCTATTTTTGTTTATAGCGCAAAAACTAAAAACTGCAGATGTGATCAAATACCACCAAAAGAAAGCTCTATTTGTGGGGAAAAAAGGACGCCAATTTTGTTTGGGAGCCACGTCGCACGACCGCGCAATTGTCTGTTAAATCGACGCAGTCCCGAACTGTAAAAACCCCTTGGGTCTTTAGGCAGCATTTTGGTCCGGGGCTTAAGTGGTTAATTGAAACATGCAGGTGCAAATAAAAAAATGTATGGATAAATAAAATTGATATTTAAAGATTCATAAACATAGTATATTATGGTAATAATATATATCAGAATCCATATTAATTCATACATGGTAATGATACATAATTGAATAATTTTCATGATTGCACACAGTTATATTACAAAATATTGCCAATATGGGCCCTCTCGAATACCCGTCATCGATGGTAAAACAAATAGTACATGATAATGATACATAGTCCAATAAATTTAATGTAGATGTAGCAGGGAGCTGGTTATCTTACCTGCAGCATCAGATGACATTCTGCAACATGGCTACTGTGAAACTGTTTCCCTCTAGTGACAGCAAAGACTGTGACATCACATCCTGCCAGCAGAGTGAATACCAGGAAGCAAAGAATTCAGGGAATTGTAGTTCCAGGACTCAAGTTTTACAACATGATTTTATTGTTTATGGACTACAACTTCCATACTGTGGAGGAGAGAAGAGCAGACTGCTGGGGGAGACTATAAGAGGGATGGATTGAAGCCTGGCAAGCTCTCTTGGAACCCCGACCTGGATCTGTGAGCAGGGACTCTGCGATCATGTATGCTGTGACTGAGTCGCAGCCTGTGTGAGAGGATTCATCAAGCGGGTGATCGGAGGAGCATCTGCGGGCAGCATCACCTCACTGTTCGGTGTCACTGTACTACCACCACATCAGATCCGGGTAGAGGTCAGGCGCCATCCCCTGAGCCAGATCCATGAGGGAGGATCCAGAAGGAGACAATTTCATCCAGAGCACCTTCTGAATTTTCGGTCACAGGAGTGGTGAACGGGCGTTTGCCCATTTGATTGCAATAAAGACACTGTATACAGACATCTCTCTTCTTGTTGCTTTGCTGGCATTAATAGTGCTACGGGATACAGATTCACTTAACCTCATACAAAATATACATTAAATGACTCCTCCTGGTGTAGCGCTACATATATATATACATGATGGACCTAAGGCCTCACTATTTCCTATCATGGATGGTAAAATTGATAAAGGCCACTGCCTCATTTAAAGTCCAAAACCTTATTTCTCTCCTTTTTGTACCCATAGATTGGCCCCCTGGGAATGTGTCACCATGTCAGCCTGGAGTCACAGTACAATATAGCAGAGAGCAATGCTGGTGTTATAATGTCAAAGCCACTCCCAGCAGGTTTAATGTCAAACCACCGCTGCCACGGAAGAAAAAGAAGAGAACCTTAGAACATAATTAGCCAGATTCAGGTAGATGTGCCTAACTTTAGGCGGGCGTAGCGCATCACATATACGCTACGCCGCAGTAAGTTAGTGAGTGAAAAACGTATATAGCGCAAACACATGCGAACTGAATCGCCTCTGGGCGCTGTATCCATTCTGTGAGTGAATCCCCTTGTCTTGACCCAGAATGGGCGGGAGCGTCCATGTCGTAGCGGGATGATTTTTTGCGGATGGCGTGAAACAGAAGAAGTTCTGATTTTGAACCATTGAGTTTAAGATAACTCTTTGTCATCCAGTTTTCTATTAAAGAAAGACATTTCTCTAGTCCAAGAGAATGATCCTTTTTCTTGCAGATGCAAAAATACAATTGTGTATCATCTGCATAAGAGTGATAAAGTAACTTCTGGTTACTAATGATTTCAAAAAGAGGGCGGAGATAAATATTGAACAGAACTGGCGACAAAGGGGATCCCTGAGGGACTTCACATGATACCGTTCATTTTTCAGAAGTGAAGGCCCCCAAGTTAGAGAGGCAAGTATAGTATTCACAAAGAACTTGCGTCCTATGTTATGGGCCGGCGTAAGCACGCGTAATTCAAAGTAGGCTGTAGTGGGCGTGTTGTATGGTAATGAATCGTGACCCCACGTAAATGATGCGCCATCCATGGATGTATCCCAGTGCGCATGCTCAAAATCATGCAAATAGTCAATGCTTTCGACGTGAACGTAACCTAAGCCCAGCCCCATTCTGAATCGGCTTACGCAAACAACGTAAACGACTTGAAATTCGACGGCTCTTCCGACGTCCATACTTAAAATTGGCTGCGCCATCTTTTTGGTGGTTTATCTTTACGCCTGCAAAATGCCTTACGTAAACGGCGTAGCTTACTGCGACTGGCGTACGTACGTTTGTGAATAGGCTTATCTTGCTCATTTACATATTCTCTGCGTAAATCGACGTACACGCCCCTAGCGGCCAGCGTAAATATGCAGCTAAGATACGACGGCGTAGGAGACTTACGCCGGTTGTAACTTAGCAACAGAGAAGCGTATCTCAATTTGAGCATACGCTTAAAGATACGACGGCGCAGATTCGGACTTACGACGGGGTATCTACTGATACTCCGTCGTAAGTCTTTGTGAATCTGCCTAAATGTTACTGGCCAGAAGACTGCTTAATTTAAGGTGTTTATACAGTAAAGTATATGGAAAAAAAAATTAAATGATGTGTATGTGTTTTTTTTCATTTGAAATCTGCTTTAAAGTGGTTCTAAAGTCAGAAGTTTTTTTATCTTAATGCATTCTATGCATTAAGATAACAAGCCTTCTGTGTGCAGCAGCCCCCTCAGCTCCCCTAATACTTACCTGAGCCCCATCTCGATCCAGTGATGTTGCACGAGAGCCTCGGCTGTCTGGGACTCTCATCCTCCTCATTGTCTGAGACAGCAGCGGGGCATCATTTGCTCCCGCTGTGTCAATCAAAGTCTGTGAGCCAATGAGGAAAGAGAGGGGGCAGGGCTGAGCTGTGGCTCCATGTCTGAATGGACACACAGGGCAGCGGCCAGGCTCATGTACCCCCGTAGCAAGCTGCTTGCTGTGGGGGCATTCAGCAGGAGGGAGGGACCAGGAGCGCAGACAAGTGCAAAACCACTGCACAGAGCAGGTATGTATGACATGTTTGTTATTTTTAAAAGAAAAAAAAAATACTTTAGTATCAAGTTAAGCTAATAATATTACAGAGGTTTAAAGGGGAGGATTTGGTATTGTGAGAGAAAATATTACACTGACAATATGGAAAATTTTAAGTCTCTTAAAAGGTAAGTTGAGGTAGGCTTACTAGCAATGCTGGTATTTACTGAACATATGCATTATTGATCCAATTTTTTGTCTGTGCCCAGTGATATAAAACCTCAATATAGCAACATTTTACATATCATAATAGGAGCCTGACTGCAAGCCAAACTTCCTAACAATACTGTATTCCAATAAATAATTGCAACATTCTAATATATTCTAATAAAAAACAAATGTATTGGTACATAGGAAGTTTTGACTTCAGTCAACGTGAGCCTAAGTAAAATTATTTGCAAAGCTTTGCTTGATTCTTTTATTAATAATGTTGTTCTTTCAAGCATTCCTTATCCGTAGGGTCAAAGTGCAGGGAATAGAACACCTTTTGTTTTCATATTTGCAGAGAATTTAGTTGAAATTGGAAGTTTGGAATTCCTCTAATAACTTGCTTATCCTTCTTCTAAATGCAATGTAATCTGTAAGTAGTAAGCTTTTAACACATTAGTGCAAATGAGATCATTTACACAAGCAATTATAGGTACCGTATTTATCGGCGTATAACACACACAGGCGTATAACACGCACCCTAACTTTAAGAGGAAAGTTTCAGGAAAAAAACATTCCATAGCCCCCTGCATATAACACGCAGGCACAGTTTACCCTCTATTTTCAGGGTAAAAAAGTGAGTGTTATAAATTTTGGTCATGAAGGGGGTAAAACCTTTCTGGAGGTCAAGTGGTTAAGGTAGGTTCAGACAAAGTGTTAGCTGAGGTTTATATGCAGGGGTCAAGTCCTGGGGAAAAAAGTGTGGGAACTCCCATCCAAGATCCACTCCCCCACCAAAAAAAAAAAAAATGATACACTCATATGCATAATTACTAAACCGCATGTTTTTTTTTCCCGCTCTTTAAACAAGTTCTTTCTAAATCCCACGATAACTCGCGGCAGACCTCCGAAATGTCTCCTGGGAACAATGACAAAAGCTCCCAGGAGACATTGGAAGTGACGGAATACCCGCACACTATCCGATGAATCCATATACAGGAAGTGGCCAATAACATAAAGAATTACTAAGGTTCGCCTGCCCCTGACAGTGACTCGAGCTGGGCATCGCCGCTTAGTGAATGATTGGCTTAGGCGGCTCGGCTGCTCTCGGCTGCTCTAGTCCTGCAAAGGGAACTGCGTTCCTGCTGTGAAAAAAGAGCAGGGACTCCATTCCCACACGTTCTTGGGAACTTGAGCCCTGTTAATATGTGTCTGTAAGACTCTTGCTTGTTGCAGAGAAATCAAAGCATATTTTATAGGTACAAGGTTTAACCATGTCTCTTAAGTCTCTCCCCACATCCATTTTTTTACAGTGGCTCACATAGCATGCCATGGGTCACTACCTCCCTAAGATGTCCCTTATACCTAAGTTCTAAAGTTGGAAGGTATGCAGGTCCCACAGGCATTTGCATGGAGTGTGCTAAGTGTGCCTGATCTTGGGGTCAGAAAACCGTTGGTACCTGGAGAGAAGGGGTGGGAGGTGGTGTTTGTGAATGAACATGAAGCCTTTTAGCACAGAGCATTGAGCATTTTCCATTCATTCACTGTCCAGTGAAGCTGAGGTTGCAGAAAAAAGTACTGGGGAATTTGTCCTTAGTCCCTTTCTCTGTCTTAAAAGTGAGACATCAGGGGTCTCTTTAGACCCCTTATATTTTACCTAAGCCCCCCAACAGGGCTCCTAAAAAACTGTAAAAAAAAAACTTACTTGAAGAATAACCACACTAATTGGTGAAAGCTAGGGACAAGGTTCAAGTTTGAGGCTACCAGTGCATTGCATTTGCATCTGGTCGGATGAGCAGTAATAACTAATAATTTGAAGACATGTTTAAAGCAACCCCTTTTATATAAAAGCAGCAACCATATTGTTAGTGTGTGTTGGAACTTTTAGGGAGAGTTGCTGGTTCTGTATAGGCAAAAATAGTGTTTTTTCCTAGTTTTATTTTCCTAATTTTGGCATTCATACATGTTTCAAATGACAATGCCCAGCTTCCCATGACCTTTGTTTGACAGTAATTTGCTTTTCAGCTCTACAGAGGGAACAGATTGAATAGCAACTTCATTTGGGGTTGCTGCAGAGTTTGCCAACTTCAGGCAAGTTTTGCAAAACTGTTCATGAACCAAACCCAGATTTACTAATGCATAGTTACAGCTATGGAAGTAATTTTAAAAATGTGAATCAAATAAATAAACATGGCGCTTACTCAAATAAATAAACAATGAAAATTTCCTAAAGTGAAATAAATGTAAATAGATGTGCTAAAGGTAGCAAGAGCACCAAACAATTCTTCAACTTATAATGCAAATGTGAATGACAATGTACAATACATGTGAACAAAGAAATCCAACATGATTTTTTTTTTTTCAAAGATAAAACATGAATATAAAGTGCTTGTGTAAAGATCCTTGGTAATAAATGTGCAATCAAGTGCAAAAAGTTCAGTTTATAAAAAAGTAGTGACAATAGCTTCCATCATCTGCAGTGCAACAATAGTGTGCCCCAGCCTCTCATCTCAAATGAAGACCCCTACAGGTCTACTAGCGCTTTTGTTGTAAGATATCCTCAATGGCAACCTGCTGACTCTTCTCCTTGGAGCACCTGGCCAGGTAAGGCATAAATCAATAATTGGGAAGGAGATTCCACTTTAAACTAAAACCTTCTTATGCCTTGTACACACGATCAGAATTTCCTATAAAAAAAGACAGACAGAATTTTTTCATCGGATATTCCGACCGTGTGTGTGTCCTATCTGAGTTTTTCCTTCGGAAATTCCGACGGACTTAGAAAGAGAACATGTTCTCTTTTTTTCCGCCAGAAAAAAATTCTATCGGAAATTCCGTTTGTCTGTATGGAACTCCGACGGAGAAAAAAACACACTTGCTCAGAATCAAGTCGACGCATGCTCGGAAGCATTGAACTTCATTTTTCTCTGCTCGTCGTTGTGTTGTACGTCACCGCATTCCTGACGGTCGGAATTTGGTGTAACAGTGTGTATGTGAGTTTGTCCCGATGGAAATTCCGATCGTGTTTTCCATGCATAAGTCTTCTCCACTCTCCTCTATTCAAAGTTCATAAGGAATAAAAAGAGATCACTCAAAAACTCCAAAACACCTTGGCCAGCCTCTCAGCCAATGGCTGAGAGTGCTGACCGGGAGCTGGGACCGGGAGCTGGTTGGCAGACATTTTTCGATCATGACCTATCAACAGAAGCCGGCTTCTGTCGGACCGACTGCCAGTGTGTACTAGGTATGGATCTGGATATTTGCATCTAAGCTGCATATTGCAGTCATAAGGGGGATGGTAAAAGTCATGTAATTTCTACACACACTAACAAAGGTATAAGCGACTTATTCCCTATCCTAATATATTTTATTCAAACATAGTAGTGGTATGCACTCTTTGTAATTAACATTAATTTAGGTATAAAATAACTAAAAATCTAAGTAATGATGGTTTCCATTTTGGGAGGAAACAGGTTTGTGAATGGGTAAGCTTGCAATCTTTAAAGAAGCCATCCTTGTGCTAAAGACCACTAAAACACATTTATTTTAAATACATTGTGGCCCCCCTCTCTGGTGCACAGGTTGTATTGATAACATCCTTAGTTTGAATAGAATGTCTTTGAAAATTCACATACAGCTCTCATAGGAAATATATACCTGATAAATAGTGATTAATACCCTATAGTACATGTTTGCCATCGTAAATCCATTAATCATTTAATGTGATCCTTTAGACTGCTTTGATTTGTAGGCTGCATTAGAAAGGGCCCCTAAATGCTCTGTTTGAAACCAGGTAAAAGTAGTTGAAAATGTGAAGCAGATGTGCCTGAGAAGTCCCAGGTTTACAACAGTGGCAAAGTGCTTATCAAAGCCAATATTTCTCAATTCCTGCTGCAAAAGGTTTCCTCATGTCTTCACCTTCAGGAAAATCCATTTGAAACTGTTAACCTTTTTTCTGAAGATTCGGCACTTCCCATTGACATTTCCTAGTTTAACCAAAGCTTTGCAACAGACAGACAGACATTAATATTTTCCAATGAGGACATTTCATGCATTTCAAGTCACTTTTTTTTCCACGCGATATTGAATTATGCATTGCACCATATGTTTGACATTATTTATATGGCTTTGTAGAAGGAATCAAGGGGAACGGCCTTTTTTATGTTCTGCGAACATAAGATTATACTTATAAAAGTATTCAGTGGGGTGCAGTATTGGTATGCAGTTTATTAGGAGATTAGGGTTAGAGCGTTTTGTAGTGTCCACTGTTAAGCTTGGTGCTTGTGTCGTTGACAGAATCAGAGGCATGTATTCTGCTGAAAGTCTTCCCAAGACAAGATTTATTTCTATTCACAGCTGGTGTGATAAAACATAAACTGCAATGGCTATGGCCCACTGCTGGATGGAATTTACTATGCACTGTATTATGAATATCAAAGCTGACAGCAATTTGCATCAGTGTTCTTTCATTCCTTTTAACTGTTTTATTCAATCACAATACATGCATAGGGTATAAAAGAGCTGAACATTAGTGTTTTGTTTAAATGCTTACACTGATGCAGAAGGTTGATACTTATACAAAAACAGCTACAGTTTTACAATTTGCATCGACTTTGACTTGTGAAAATCAGCCCAAAACTCACCAAAATTACAAATTGCCCCATTAACTGACATGTCACCAATATAAGGTTAGGTGTTGCAATGTTATTTGCAGAACAATAAAGGCAGACATGCAAGTGCTTCTGTGGTAAGTTGGGTTGTCTATCAGTTTAGATAAACCACTTCCATTCTGTCTACTTATTGTAAAGAACTGACACTTTTCCAGATACACTATATTGTCAAATATATTGGGACGCCTGCCTTTACACGCACATGAACTTTAATGGCATCCCCGTCTTAGTAGGTAGGGTTCAATATTAAGTTAGCCCACCCTTTGCAGGTATAAAAGCTTCAACTCTACTGGAACGGCTATCCACAAGGTTTTGGAGTGTGTCTATGGGAATGTTTGACCATTCTTCCAGAAGCGCATTTGTGAGGTTAGGCACTGATGTGGACAAGAAGGCCAGGCTCGCAGTCTCCGCTCTAATACATCCCAAAGGTGTTCTATTGGGTAGAGGTTAGTTCCTTCACCCCAAACTGTTGCGCAGTCATGTTAGAACAGGAAGGGGCCATCCCTAAACTGTTCCCAAAAAGTTGAGAGCATGAAATTTTCCAAAATGTCTGGGTATGCCCCTCCACCAAATGAATTGGACCAGTGCACAAAGCAAAGTCCATAAACACATAGATGAGCGAGTTTTTGGCTTATGGGTTCACAGCCAGTTCTCTGCTGTGCATTGGTGAAGTGCGCTATACTTTGTGAATGTCCCATCGGCGGTGGAAAGAGGAGGGGGGGGAAACTTCCACATGACTTTGCTGCAGCTAAGTCAGCCAGAAGTGGAAGAGGGTGCCTGTGAAAAACAGGTACCTGCTCCCCCCTTCCCCGCAAAAGGTGCCAAATGTGGCAGTGGATGGGGGGAGGATGCAAAAAAGCTGAGCTTAGCCTTTTGGATGGAGCTCTGCTTTAATACTAATGGAGAACAGCAAGCTGGGGATCCAATGGACCAAGAAAATAGCTGACACCTTTCCAGCAGTATTCATAGAGTGGGCTTTACGAAGGAAGGGCAGCAAGTCAGGACTCCAGTGTACAAAGAGAGAATATAATTGAAACTTTCCTAGTAGAGTGGCAAATGCTGAATAAAGTAGAAAATCAGTACTTAAAGCCAAATGTGGATTTGCTTTCTTTAAAGAAAAGAAAAACAGATACATTTTCAAATAATTTTGTAATTACGCCATCCAGAACTAAGTAACTTCCCTATGCAAAGATCTTAGGATTCTATAGCATAAATGTGACTGAATAGCCCAGTTCAGTGTTTCTCAACTCCAGTCCCCAAGGCGCCCCAACAGGTCATGTTTTCAAGATTTCCCGCAGAGGAAACAGCTGTGGTAATTACTAAGGCAATGAAACTGATCAATTCACCTGTGCAAAATAACAGCCTGAAAACATGACCTGTTGGGGTGCCTTGAGGACTGGAGTTAAGAAACACTGCCCCAGTTCACCATTCGCCAAAGCCACATCTATTTGCAATACTGAGATGCCCACTGTCACTCAGACTCATAAAGATATTAGCTGTACAGTCTTTGTAGTGTTAGTACATTCTGTAGTTATGCGTACTGACTAGTGATGAGTGAATCTGTCTGAGTTTGGTATGCAGAATGTTAAGTAATTCCTGTTGGGAATTTAAAGGCAAAATCTCACTGAAGTTTATGGAGGGGGGTCATGTTAGTAAATTATAGCTATTGCTACAGCAGATATGCGATTATCAAAAATGACATAGCAAGCTGGACAGTGCCATGATTGACACACCACATTTTTTAATTAAGGAAAAAAAAGCTGCATAGTTGGGGGAAGGTTTTTTTATGTGGATTCAAGGACAATTTGGAAAATACACAAATCCTTTTAGGTACATGTTTTGGGATGCCTTAAATCTGTACTTGGTGTTACAGAAAAGTACAATTTTCATGGACAGCCTTAGTGAAAGCATACGTTCACATTGCATATTATGCTGTTGATTTTTTTTTAATTATACCATTACCTTACAACAGCACACCACTGATTAATTTCAGTTTAAAAAACATATTTTTATAATGTCGTTTT
Organism: Rana temporaria; assembly: GCF_905171775.1. Classification (NCBI taxonomy): domain Eukaryota; kingdom Metazoa; phylum Chordata; class Amphibia; order Anura; family Ranidae; genus Rana; species Rana temporaria. Next base: position 292,671,749 of record NC_053489.1, on the reverse strand, counting down.
AGCAGCGGCACATGCTTCTTTATTAAAGGGGTTGTAAATGTTCATTTTTATTTTCTAAATAGGTTACTTAAAGCTGGTGCATTGTTGGTTCACTTACCTTTTCCTTCAATTTCCCTTCTAAATGTTTTTTTTCTTTGTTTTCTTTGTCTGAATTTCTCACTTCCTATTTTAAGACCACAAGATTTGGCATAAATCCATAGTTATAGTGAACCCAAACCTCACCCTTAATGTTTATCTATGTAAATATAAGCACTTGATTGACTCATGTTAACCAGGTTTTATAGGAGGTATCATTGGTAACTTTTTTGCTTTACAGTGTAACTGTAACCCCGCCCTCTTTCAGGCGTATTTTTCTGTTGTCAAATGGGTAAAAATCTCTAAGAAATATGTTTTCTACTAGGATAATTTCTTTGAGCAAGTTAAATAAATTAGTGGCTTTTACGATCAAACGAATACTAAGTCTATGACACAGGTTGTTTATACATTTTATAAGCCCAAAATCTTCTGGATTGTGGGCTTGCTTAAACATTCTTGACTATCATACATGGCCAAGAAATTCCATATTTATTATGACAATCAAAAGGCTTAGTTGTTAAAGGCAGTATAGTAAAGTAAACACTCACTTTCTAGTTAAAGGAGAATTCTGCTAAGCATTACTTATTTCTAAAATGGTAATGACAACTGCGCTAAGTCAAACTAAAATCCAAAAGCAAACGAACAGCTGCAACATACCATGTGATATAATAACATGACTAGCACATAGGATCAGAAATTAAATACAAAATGTTGCGATTAAAAAAAAAAGAAAAGGAGAAGATAAGAAAGTGATCACCTATCACCTATTATTGATAAGAAATAAAGTCCACAATAGTTGCAGTTATCGGAAATCAATCTGTGATTGTTGAAAAAAATCAGAAGTGTAATAACATTTCCCAATGCAAATGTGTGTGTTGTGCCCAGACCTCCACCCAGTGATCAAACACGAGGCTTACCAGATAAAAATGGACCATCCACTGCAGATAGGTCAATTTGGGCATGTAGTGTAGCGATATCCTATGATCCTCTATGGTGATTGCCCGTCATGGCAAAATCGGTAATCAAATGCTCCACAGTATATATGTTTATAAATAGACCATGTATAGTGTAACTCTGTATATAAGAGTTTTATTGAATAGAGAAATAGTATCATTTACATATCCTTCAAGTAAAAATCACTTTTTGGTATATGACTAGCCACATATACATGTATTTTGCGGAAAAAAATCACAAAAAACAAGCTTTTGTACCAAAAATACTGGTTGTTACTATTTGTGCCTGTCATGTTAGGGCAATGTATTCAACAGCAACAAAATATTTTACTCCTGTAGGACTCAAAGCACACTCCATGCATTTGCATCTATTTTAACATCATAATATAACACCAGTGTGATTTCCAGAAAACAACTATGAAAAATGTGAAAACAGCTACTGTTTGTAGGGTTCCAATGTCTTTAATTTGAGCCATGTGTTAAAGTATTTAGAAAATTATAGGATCTGCAATGACTCCCTTTCCTGTTCAGTATTTAAAAGAGCATCACTCCTATAATGGTTTATGGATGCTTCCCATGCCTTAAATTGTGTAAGCAGTTTGGTTCTAGCTTACCCGGAGTAGGCAAACTGTAAGTACATAGCACATTTGCCACCAACAAAAAAATCACAAAATGTGCAGGGACAGCAATAGCGAGGACCCAGCTTGATTACGTTGGCAGATAGAGCAACAGTCTGGTACTGTGCATTATATATGGGAATGTGTTACTGACAGCCAGAAACCTAATGTGTAAGCAGCTACTTGGCAGTCCTGCTGACTTAAGCTACATCTCATATTGGCTATACAGAAATTAAAATCAGAATATGATTAACTTGCATAATTTTATTTGTAAGGATCTGATATAACCTTCTAGTATACTGTTTGTCAGATAACTTTAACCACTTAGCGACCGCCCACCCAAGGTATACTGCGGCAGGGTGGCCGCTCTGCATCAGATTACGTACCTGGTACGTGATCTGACACTTCCGGGTCTGGAATGAGCGCATGTGCCACCGGTGACCCGCTCCCGCTGTGGTCGGACACAATGTGATTGAACGCGATGCCTGTCGGGACCCACCGATCATGCAGGAGAAAGGCAGAATGGCGTCCTGCCTATGTAAACAAGGCAGATTGCCATATTGTGAGAGGGGAATGTGCTGATCCTGTGTTCCTGCTAAGCATGAACACGGATCTTTACAATCTCCCTAGTCAATGCTCCCCACTCACAGTTAGTTATCACTCCCAGGAAACACATTTAATTCTTTGATCGCGCCTGATGTTAACTCCTTCCCTGCCAGCTTCATTAGTACAGTAACAGTGCATATTTTTTAGCACTGATCACTGTATTAGTGTCCTTGGTCCCCAAAAAGATTCAAAATTGTCAGTCAGGTGTCTGATTTGCCGCAATATCTCAGTCCGGCTCATTGACCGCCGCCATTACTAGTAAAAAATAAGTAAAACTATATATATTGTATACGCTGTAACTTTTGCACAAACCAATCAATATACAGGTATTGGAATTTGTTTACCAAGAATATGTAGCAGAATACATTTTGGCCTAAATTGATGAAGAAATTTGATTTTTTACATTTTGTTATTGCCAATGTTCTTTACCGGAATGTAAAAAAAAATATATATTTTTTTCAAAATTGTCGTTATTTTGTGGTGATCTAATACCACCAAAAAAAATCTCTATTTGTGGGGAAAAAAATGACATACATTTTATTTGGGTACAGTCTCGCACACCCGCACAATTGTCAGTTAAAATAACGCAGTGCTGTTTTGCAAAAAATGGCCTGGTCATGAAGGGGTGTAAACTTTCCAGAGCTGAAGTGAATAAAGCGGCTTCACAGGTAAATTTTTCCGAATAAAATAATAAACATGCTATACTTACCTACTCTGTGCAATGTTACCTCCTCTTCTGCGGTTTTCCCCGCCGGCACTCCTGGCTCCTCTTTTTCTGTGTGTGCCCCCATAGCAAGTGACTTGCTATTGGGACCACACCTGCGGGACATAGCTTGGTCCTTCCCCCCAATTCCTCCCCACAGGCCAATGGCTCCTGCTGCTGCCTCTGTGTTCTGTGAGAAGAGGCAGACCAGCCCCGCTGCAGATGCACACAGTGTTAGATTGAGATAGGAGTCAGGTAATTATGGTGGGGAAGGGCGGGGAAGTAATACAGTTACTGGGAAATTTTTTACCTTAATTCAGGGAATGTATTAAAGTGAAAAAATATCCTGCCTTAAGAACCACTTTACATTTCTCATCAGTTCAGATGTTATGTGAAAATGTCCACAATCCCTGGTTAAAAATCAGCATTTTGTTTGGGTGCGCTGAAAAGATTTGGTAAATTTTCAATCGTTGCCTGTTGATAAGCAGATAACAAGTTACACCAAACTGTTTGCACAAATATTTTATTCTGCACTGGAAACTTGGTGTGCTTGTCCAACAGTATAATTATTCATAAAGGGCCTTTACACCCCATTCATACATTTGGACATCAAAGTCGCATTACAAGTTGTACCCTATGTTTTCCAATGATAACCATTCATATACAGAGGGTAAAATAAGTATTGAACAAGTCCCCATTTTTCTAGATAAATATATTTCTAAAGGTGCTACTGACATTAAAATGTTGCCACATGTCGGTAACAACCTGTGCAATCCATACATACAAAGAAACCAAAACAAATACGTTCAGAAATTAAGCTTTGTGTTATAAAAAGGAATGAAACAGGGAAAAAGTATTGAACACATGAAGAAAGGGAGGTGCAAAAAGGCATGGAAAGACAAGACACCAGCTGAAATCTATCAGTAATTATAAAGCAATCCTGCCCCTTGTCAGTGTAAATTATTTTCAGCTGGTTCAGTCTCAACTGATGGCCTGTAACAAGGGGTCTCATTACCAAGGTGTCACACAAGAAACAACTCTTGGGTAAAAGCACACTACTGAATGTCCCAGTGAGCACTGTTGGGGCCATAATCCTGAGTGGAAAGAACATAATTTCACCATAAACCGGCCACGATCAGGTGCTCCTCCCAAGATTTTTGACAGAGGAGTGAAAAGAATTGTCAAAAGAATTGTCCAAAAACCAAGGACCACTTGTGGAGTGCTTCAGAAAAATCTGAATTTAGCAGGTACAATTGTTTCAAAGAAAACAATATGTAATGCACTTAACCGCCATGGCCTGCATGCACGCTCACCACGCAGGACAGCATTGCTGATGACAAAGCATGTTGAAGCTTGTTTAAAGTTTGCTGCACAACATTTAGACAAGCCTTTGAAATACTAGGAGAATACAGTCTGGTCAAATGAGACCAAAATTGAACTCTTTGGATGCCATAATACACACCATATTTGGAGGTCAAACGACACTGCACATCACCCCAAAAACACCCCCATACCAGCAGTAAAGTTTGGAGGTGGGAACATCATGGTGTGGGGCTGTTCTTCAGCATACGGTACTGGCAATTTTCATATCATTGAAGGAAAGATGAATGGAAAAATGTACCAAGACATTCTTCATAAAAATCTGAGGCCATCTACCAGGATGATGAAGGAAATTTCAGCAAGACAATAATCCCAAACACAAAGCCAGGGAAACTCCTCAATTGGGTTCAAAGAAAGAAAATAAAGCTGCTAATGTGGCCTAACTAATCCCCTGACTTGAATCCAATAGAAAATCTATGGAAAGAACTAAAGATCAGAGTTTATAGAAGAGGTCCACGGAACCTTCAAAAGTTGAAGACTGTGTGTAAGAATGGGCCAAAATCACCACTGAGCAATGCATGGCACTAGTTTCTCCATACAGGAGGCGTCTTGAAGCTGTCATTACCAACAAAGGATTTTGTACAAAATATTAAATACATTTCAGTTAGCGTGTTCAATACTTTTTCCCTGTGTCATTCTATTTTATTACACATAACTTCATTTCTGAACTTGTCGTATATACTCAAGTGTAAGCCGAGTTTTTCAGCCCTTTTTTTTAGGGCTGAAAATACCCCCCTCGGCTTATACTCAAGTCAGTGTACCTGAATTCTAGACAGGCATCCATTTTTTTTAAAAGTTGCGGCTTTCTCCTGGCATTCCATTCCGTGATAGGCATTTGACACTGTGTTACGCCTATCACGGAGGTCCTCTCATCCTCAGAAAGTTTCCCAGCAGACACTGGGGCAGATCCACAAAAGGATTACACCGGCGTATCTACTGATACGCCGGCGTAATTTTAAATTTCCCGCGTCGTATCTTTGTTTTGTATCTACAAAACAAGATACGACGGCATCTGGGATCGATCCGACAGGCGTACGTCTTAGTACGCCGTTGGATCTAAGCTGCAATTTTTCGGCGGCTGCAAGGTGGCGTTCCCGTCGAAATCCGCGTTGAGTATGCAAATTAGCTAGTTACGGCGATCCACGAACGTACGTCGGCCCGGCACATTTTTTTACGTCGTTTGCATTCGGCTTTTTCCGGCATATAGTTAAAGCTGCTGTTCTGAGGCGTACTCAATGTTAAGTATGGGCGTCGTTCCCGCGTACAATTTTGAATTTTTTACGTCATTTGCGTAAGTCGTTCGCGAATAGGAATTTGCGTAGAATGACGTCACCGTCGTAAGCATTGGCTTGTTCTGGGTTAATTTCGAGCATGTGCACTGGGATACCCCCACGGACAGCGCATGCGCAGTTTTAAAAAAACGTTGTTTACGTCGGCTTACAACGTATTTACATAAAACACGCCCCCATCACTTCCATTTGAATCCCTTACGCTGCAAAAGATACACTACGCCGCCGTAACTTACGGCGCAAATTCGTTGAGGATTCGAAACAAAAAAGTAAGTTACAGCGGCGTAGTGTATCTTAGATACGCTACGCCCAGCGCAATAATGCGCCATTGTACGTGGATCTACCCCACTGTGTTCAGTGTTCCGCCAATCACGGACATCCTTTTGTCCGAAGACGAAAGAATGTCCGTGATTGGCGGAACACTGAACACAGTGTCTGCTGGGAAACTGAGTCCGAGGATGAGAGGACCTCCGTGATAGGCGGAACACAGTGTTAAATGCCTATAACGGAACGGAATGCCAGGAGGAAACCGCGTCTTTTAAAAAATGGACACCTGTCAAGAATTCAGGTATTTGGGCACAGTGAGACTGCAATGGGCACAGTGAGGTATGGCACAGTGAGACTGCAATGGGCACAGTGAGGTATGGCACAGTGAGACTGCAATGGGCACAGTGAGGTATGGCACAATGAGACTGCAATGGGCACAGCGAGGTATGGCACAGTGGGACTGCAATGGGCACAGCGAGGTATGGCACAGTGAGACTGGAATGGGCACAGTGAGGTATGGCACAGTGAGACTGCAATGGGCACAGTGAAGTATGGCACAGTGAGACTGCAATGGGCACAGTGAGGTAAGGCACATTAAGACTGCAATGGGCACATTGAGGTTGCAATGGGCACAGTGAGGTTGCAAATAGGCACAGTGAGGCGTACAAATGGGCACTGTTGACCCTATTTTCCGCTTCCAGTAGCTGCTGCATTCTCACTCTAGGCTTATACTCGTGTCAATACATTTTCCCATTTTTTTGTTGTAAAATTAGGTCCTCTGCTTATACTCGGATCAGCTTATACTTGAGTATATACAGTATTTGTTTTGGTTTCTTTGTATGTCTGAATTGCATGGGTTGTTACTGACATGTGCTGAAAATTTCATGTCAATAGCACCTTCAGCCCTGGTTCACACTGGGTACGATTTGGAACGATTTGAGATGCGATTTGACATGTCAAATCGCATCTCAAATCGGCGGCAATTGTCGGCAATGGCACTGTCCTAATCAGTGCGACGCCGCATCTGCGATTTCAAAAAGTAGTTCCTGTACTACTTTTTGCGATTTCGGGCCGCGATTTACATTAAATTGCGGCCGAAATCGCGGCCGCGAAATCGTGGTAAAATCGCGCATTTTACCGCGATTTTGAATTCGCAGCAGTGTGAACCTAGGCTCAGAAATATAATTACCTAGAAAAAGGGTGACGTGTTCAATACTTATTTTACCTGCTGTCTGTACGACTTAAAGTTGCAGCTACTTCAAAGTAGTTTATGCACTACTTTGGTCCAATTTTTATGCAACTCGAGGGTCATAGAATTCAATGTTAACCCTCAAAATTTACGTGAAAGTCCTACCTGAATGTTTTACATGCAAAAGTGGGTCTGTCTTTGCAAGCCACATCCAAGTCGCACATCCAAGTCACACTCATCCAAAGTTGCACTAAAGTTGCACTCCAAACTTTGGAGTCCCACAAGTGTGAATGGAACCTTACAGAGTGCTAGAATTTTTAAGGTACAGTATGTAAAATATTGCACAAAGCATATAGATTACTACACAACAGTTACAGCAAAAGGTAAGACTTTTACCTTACACAGGTGTGGTATAGTCCTGAATTTTTTTGAAATACTTGAAATAACATATATACAATGTAACAGGCTTATGTACTAGAGCATAATAATCTACAGAACACATAAGGGAACCTCTTTCAAAGTGCTTCTGCTAAAAAGACTTAAAGTAAATATGACAAATAAAGTGCTTCCATAAAGCCAATCAGATAAGCATATGCCTATCATGCTACTGTGTGTACCTCAGATTAGAGCCTTTCATATGCAGGCTTTGGCTGATGTTCTTGGCAGTCATTTCATTTGCCGAAGTTTTGTGTTTTTTTTTTTTTTAATCTAGCAAATAATTTATCAACCAGCCTTTTCCTGTTAGCTTGGGACTGCAGCCATAGTTTTATGGATGCCGCTAGATTTAATGTATCTGCAGATTCAAAAGAAATCATGTTTAAAGGACCATACAGACAGTGACACGTTTGTTTTAACACATAATAATACAGTTAACAGGTTTTGGAATAATCATCTCAATTCCCCTTAAAAAATATCCTCCAACTTCTGTGCACCTAAAGAAAGACAGTCACAATCAAGCGTATGCAGTTCTCATTATTATAGCTGTGCAGGCTTACCTATGAGTGTCAGGGCTCACACTAGGAATCACACAGAAACATAGCATGTGATTCACATGCGGTTCAGTGTGGTGTGAATTGAGCCCATTCATTTTAGTGCATTTTGCACTGCAATTGTGATCCGGTGCAGACAAACGCACTGTGTTTGTGACTTGCTTATGTGGTGTTGTTAACTTGTCATTGACACCCGCTGCAGATCGTAACTGCAGTGTGTTTTGAATGAGGTGCAGGAAATGTGGACAGAACAGTTCCCTGCTCCTTAACAGTATCAAATAACAGAGCTTTAGACGTGACTAGGATTGTACAAAACTACAGGACTCTTATTTTTGATTTTGTTGTGCACACGTTGTAGTCAGGCAGTTGACAGAGCAGGAATGGTCAATCTTCTCATCTGATTAAAGTGGTTGCAAACACTTACATATACCCAGTGAAGTGACTAGCCTCAGTTCATACACAGAGATATTCTCTACATCCGTTCAAAGTCTGAGCTGTCATAAAAACAGGGGGCGGTTGATCTTACATTACACTCTGCAGAGCACAGTGAGAAGAGTTCTAATAGCTGATTGGAGGGAAGAGACACACCCCCTTTACACAGTAGACAGAAACAGATTCCTCCCCTGTCACCTTTTTTCTTTTTTTGGTGTCAGATGTGACTCATGCTGATATCAGAGGAACAAATCGGCAGACAGAAATGACACTTAGTGATCTTAATTGAGACAAGTACACACTATGAGGGATATGCTTTATTCATATTTCATGTCTGAGGTTTACAACCACTTTAGAGTGGTTGTAAAGACTGAAGGGTTTTTACTTTCATGCATTCTATCTTCTGTGTGTAGCTACTCCCCAGCCTCCCTAATGCTTACCTGACCCCGATCTCTGGCTCAGAGACAGCAGTGTCAGAAGATACACAGATTGGGGCTTGGGAGGAGCCCGCATAGCAATCAGCTTGCTATGAGGGGAGAGGCCCAGACCACTAGCCTGGGACCCGAGAAAATGAGGATAGGGGCTGCTCTGTGCAAATCCATTGCACAGAGCAGGTAAGTATACCCAGAGATTTTAAATTTCCAGAATTTTGAAGCCATAATAATGTAAAAGCTTCCTGCCAATATGCATTTTTAGTTCTTGACAATGCTGATCCAGAAGCATATATTGCTTTTGCAAGAGCTCGGTCTCCCGATTTTCAGGTGTAATTTTATCTATAAATTAAAGGATTGTGTATATTTGGGAGGCTATAGTTTGTAACACTTCCTTCCTTGAAGATTCTGGTGGTGAAGAAACACTTTGTGATGATCCAGAAACCCACAGAATGAGTGTTTCTAGAGTGAAAACTCTGGATGGAAAATCTACTTGCCCTTTCATTCTGGTCCTCATCATTTCATTCCATAAAGTATTTGTTAATGTATTTAGGGCACCTCTGGCATGCCAGGATGTGTTTTCTCATTCTTGTAGCATTTGGAAAAGAATATTTCTTCTTGCAATATTTGCTAATTGCAGCTTTGCAGAAATTGCATTATGGAAATGTTTCCAAACTCCAGATGTTGGTCTCACAGTTTTACAGAGAGGAGAAAAGAAAAACATATTTACTGACTAGATTATAGGTAAACATTATGCTGTGATAGTGGAGAACAATAATAGAAATTATTTAAAGGTTACAAAGATAAACAAATTTGTTGCTGGAAGAACTTGCAATAATTGAAGTCTTTACATAAAGTCTCAGAAATCTTTCATTAAAGTCTTCTTCATATTACCTAGTTTGGATACCATGTCAGAGACATATTATTTATCATTGTAAAAGAACATATCCCATGCTTTATTTTTTATTTACGGTAATTTTGTTTGCAATTTTCCAGACAAAAATTAAAATAAATGTTTTAAGAAAACAGATTTTTTTTTTCCCCCCCACCAATCTTTAAGTTTTTTTCTGGGCCTTCCACTTATCACTTTAAGGCAAGTGCCACATTTAACTTCTGCAGTTACAATAATTTAACCCTGAAAATTCAGATTCTTGGATAAGCCCAATGATGAATTGTTCTTTTGGGAACTCTTTTCTTTATACAAGAGAAGCACATCTGCTGCAGTTTTCAGTGGCTGCAGTGGAGGAGCCATTGGCTAAGAAACAGTGGGGTAGATTCAGATAGAATTTACGGCGGCGTATCCATAGATACGCCGCGTAAATTCAAATCTGCGCCGGCGTATCTACTTTCTGTATTCAGAAAGCTAGATACGCCGACATTAGCCTAAGATACGACTGGCATAAGTCTCTTACGCCGTCGTATCTTAGGGTGCATTCTCACGCTGGCCGATAGGTGGCGCTCCCGTAGTTTTCAGCGTAGAGTATGCAAATTACCTACTTACGCCGATTCACAAACGTACGTGCGCCCGGCGGTAGTTTTTTACGTTGTTTGCGTAAGTCATTTTCGTCGTAACGTTGCTCCTGCTATTAGGAGGCGCAGCCAATGTTAAGTATGGACGTCGTTCCCGCGTCGAAATTTGGAAATTTTACGTTGTTTGCGTAACTCGACCGTGCATGGGGCTGGACGCCATTTACGTTCACGTCGAAACCAATGACGTCCTTGGGACGTCATTTAGCGCAATGCACGTCGGGAAATTTTAGGGACGGCGCATGCGCAGTACGTTCAGCGCGGGAACGCGCCAAATTTAAATGATCCACGCAACCTACCCGGATCATTTGAATTAGGCGGGCTTGCGCCGGGGGATTTACGCTATGCCGCCGCAACTTTACAGGCAAGTGCTTTGTGAATCAAGCACTTGCCCGTAAAACTTGCGGCGGCGTAACGTAAATGTCATACGTTACGCCGCCGCAGATTTGCCCGATTCTACGTGAATCTGGGCTTGTATCTTTATAGAAGCACCAGTTTAGCCTAATACGGCAGTGCCATATCAAAGCGGATATGGTCATAATAATATTATTGGTTGTTCACAATGCAAAGAATTACAATTTATATCAAATCTGTCCCTTTTATGGACACTCAATCCCCAGAGGAATGAATATATGCAGGGGGAAATTACCATGTTCAACAGGATTGGGAGAGCTTGAAACCAGTTTTTATTTCATACTATCTGTAATTTTTACCTAAGAAGGAGTATTAGTGTTATACCAGAAATAATAAGGGTGTGTACATACGCACCCTTTATTGTTTGGTAATTCGAAACAGAATTATTGTAGTACACATTTATCTTCAGAGCCGGTTCACACTGGGGCGATCTGGGATCCAACTTCAAGTCGCCCCAAGTCGCGCGGTCGAGAAAATGAATGGAAGTGAATAGGAGCCGTCTTAATGTACACTACTGAAGTGGTTCCGACTTCAGAAAAGGTTCCTGTACTACTTTAATCCGACTTCTAGGCGACCTGTACCCATTGATTTCAATAGAAATCGCCTCCAAGTCGGATCCCCGTTCACAGTGAGGCAACTTTACAGGAAGTTGCCCCAGTGTAAACCTGTTCTAAGGCAAGCCCCTCCCTCCCACAGGGGAACTCCACGCCAAATTTTAAATAAAAAAACGGCATGGGTTCCCCTCCAGGAGCATACCAGGCCCTTAGGTCTGGTATGGATTTCAAGGGGAACCCCCTACGCCGAAAAAAACAGCATGGGGGTCCCCCCAAATCCATACCAGACCCTTATCCGAGCATGCAGACCGGCCGGTCAGGAAAGGGGGTGGGGACGGGCGAGCGCCCCCCACCTCCTGAACCATACCAGGCAGCATGCCCTCAACATGGGGGGTGCTTTGGGGCAGGGGGGCGCCCTGTGGCCCCCACCCCACCCCAAAGCACCTTATCCCCATGTTGATGGGGACAAGGGCCTCTTCCCGACAACCCTGACCGTTGGTTGTCGGGATCTGCGGGCAGGGGGCTTATCGGAATCTTGGAGCCCCCTTTAATAAGGGGGCCCCAGATCCCGGCCCCCCCACCCTATGTTAATGAGTATCTCTTAAAATAGCTACATTACAGCATGTATGATATCATCAAGCATCTAGGATAGCCTAAAGATTAAAAAGGCTGTAGGCTCGACGCGTTTCGGCGATTTAGGCGCCTCATCAGGAGCAGATGCATATAATCTGGAAAAACATTATAATAAAAAATAAGGACCAATAAAGTGAATTCAAAACTCTTAAAAGAGGGAAAAAATTATTAATTAAAAAATAAATGAGAAGGGGGACAAAAATTGAGGGTATAAAGGAGGTAAATAAACCGGTCTCCTACTTACACAGTATGCACAAAATGTGCTGGTGGCACTGCATTGCCGGAAACCATCACATATCTCTGCCGGGAGCTTAGGGGGCATGGAAACCCAGGGAAGAGGGACACCACCAAAGAGCCTCCAGCGGGAAAGTGATGCCCACATTTGGCACTGGTGACGATGCCGGGAGGGGACCTGTGAAATATGTGGGAAAGAAGTGAAAATGTGTTGGGGACAAGAAAATGTAGACTAATGTATGGGCTTGTGTGTGAAGGGACTGGGGTGATGAGAGAGAAAGAAAAGGAGGAAAAGAAGAAAATATATAAAATAGGATAAGAAAAGAAGATGGAAAGGAATGGTGAAAAAGAAAGAAAAGGATAGAGGGAGGTGAAACTGAAGGGTGAAGCTAGGTGTAGATGAAAAGCACATGGAATGGCTGGAATGAAAGAAAATGTGAAACGGGTGGGGAAGAGGGAATCAGTGAGGGGTAACTGGCTAATAAAGAAAACTAAAGGAAATTACCTAATATGTGCCAATGGATTGCTAAAAATAGTGAAGTGATGATTGACCAGGCATCCGTAAGCAGTGAACAGGGAGGACACTCAAACCGTGCGGGGAGCCATGGAGGAATCCGACTCATCCCGAGAGCACACCCCCAACGTCACGCTGGTGTAACTAGGAGGGGGAGGGACCCAAGTCTCGAGCGGCCAACCTCCCCACATGCATGCCATCAGCTGGAAACCCCCCCATGTTTAGGGCACTCACTCGTCCCCACTCCTTTCCTGACCGGCCAGGCGGCGTGCTTGGATACGGGTCTGGTATGGATTGTGGGGGGACCCCCAAGCTGCTTTGTCAGCGTAGGGGGTTCTCCTTACAATCCATACCAGACCTAAGGGCCTGGTATGCCCCCTGGGGGGGAACCCATGCCGTTTTTTTATTTAAAATTTGGAGTGGAGTTCCCCCTCATGATTCATACCAAAGTCGACCCAAGTCGGATCCCCGTCGCTTCTATGATGCGCTCGCTGGAATGTGCTTTTCCTATTCCAGAGAGTGCGAGATGTCGGCACCATGTCGCTGAGAATCAGCACAATGCCGTCGTGCTGGAAACACATTCTCGGAGACAGGTACTGTACTGTATATGATCTCTTACTGTATATCATATCCTGTCTTCTTGTTTACTATTCCTCAATGTCTAAGTAGAATTGTTTAAAACTTCTGTAGCTTCTGCTAACAAATCCCATCAACTTGATATATTAGTCCCTTTAAAGTATCACAATCTACAAAGTATCTTAGTCATACACTGGACTTAATTAAAACAATATGTTCTGTGTAGATTTTTGCATATTTTCTTTTTACAGTACATAAATTAACATTTTTATTTCAGCATGTATAGCAATGATAATATTTTGTATATACAATATTGCAGTATATAAAAAAAAAAAACATAAACAAAAGTAGGTGATCTTGTGGTGCTGTGAAAGAATACTGTATATCCCTGTGTCTCTAAATATTTGACCAGAGCTGCCAGCACCCCCTGTGATGCACGCAAGAATACTGATCCACCTATAAAACTGTCTAGCACTCCCTCTTTCAATGTGACATGACTAATGATATCCTCAGGGGCTCCTGAGGTTGTCATCATTTTACTAAACCTGTAGGGCAGAGCCAGGCATACTGACATCATCACACACATTCACATTGAGTAACCAGAACTGGAACTTTGTGTATAGAAGTGCTTTTTATTTATTTATTATGGCCACCTCTCTCTATTGACATCATCATGATGAACGGAGAGATTAGGGGCACTTGGAACACAGAGATAGGTGGCTGTGACAAGCAGAGGAGATTTGAATTATATGATTACCTGCTGATGTTTTAAAACATGTGAATGGTGTTCTTTGCCTTTTGGACATGCCCAGCGAGCACTATGGAGTCTTTTTTTTCTATAAGTGATACTATAACCGGTGAAAACCTGTGGAGATGAGTAATAGGGAGCCTGAGTGGAGGAGTGCCATTTTACCCAGTCGTTCTGTATATGCTGTATGCTTATGCATACATATGCTTATCCAAGTCCAAGATTCCATCGTTAAGGCCCATCTAAAGAGGTGAGACTACACCTGAAGAGAACAGGGTCATAGAGGGTTGTGCAAAGAATATTTATGTTCCGGCAGTTGTGGAAGAGTGACAATTATTGTTTGCACATTTGCACAGAGTCTACTTAGAGAGACTGATACTTGACTTTAAATACTGTGGGGTTGTTTATTGCATAATGTTTGTGAATATATGTTTACACGTATATGAATTCTGTTTATCAAAGAATTTAATAGGTTTGAAGGTAGTGAACAATGTTTGCACAATGAGAGGGTAAACAAATGTATATGAACAAAAGGAGAGCACAATGGATACCCAGCAGTTTTAAGGAGGTGTAGGTACAGAGGCAAGGTGCATGCATTGTAAGAAAATTTAGAAACTTTGAAACCAAGATTGCAACACGTCAACATTACAGATTGTCTCTGTTGTGGAGGCAGGAGGATCAATGTATTCATATTCCGAAGCTGAATAACCGAATAACTAAGAAATGAAGGTAGGTGGGCCAGAAGGTTGAAAGGGAGAATGAAAAGGACAAGGGGGAAAAGAGAGGGATTATGGAACCTGTCTTAGTAGATGGGGGGGGGTGGGGGGTTCTTGGGAGGCCTGACCAGGCGGAAGTGTCTGCAAAAGACTATACACCCACTCATACCAAGAGTAAGGTGCAATCTAAAGTCAGATGGCCACTGTTAGTATGTGATAATCTTAGAATATGTAATGTGAGGAGGCTGATGGGACCCTAAAAAGTACAGGAGTTTTGGCAAGTAAGTAATTTGAAGAGTGTGAATTCTCCCGAACCAGGATATTGGAAAGGGTTCCAAGAGGTAAGAAGAGCTACTAGTCTCTAAACAAAGTGAGGTAACTTGTCCATTGGAAGGGTTCAAAGGATGAGGTCAGTCGAATTCTGAGGTCTGCTAGGGAGATGGGCCAGGCAAAGTTATAGTTCTCCTGGACCCACCTAAGTTGGTCAGGAGCCAGGGAAAGGTTTAGTGCCTTAGATTTGGCTTTATTGACACATAGTTGTGATATGAGCCACAAACAGATTGGGTAAAGATATGTGGGGCAAGAAGATATACAATGCATATCAGCAAGTTCAAGACTGTGGATGTTCAGATGTGCCAGAACAGCCAGAGGTTCTAGGGCCAGTATAAATAAGAAGTTGGGCTGAGAAAGGATCAGATGTGAAACCTGCATACTTCAGCATGGCAGAAGGCTTAGCATAGAGGGCCCGAGATCCAGGACAAGAATGTATTGTTGAAGCCCCACTGTGCGAGAACAAATAACATGTAGTGCCCACTTATATGAATGCTGATGCATTCATTTATATGATTTTATATGCTTAGAAATGTATTCATTTTAGTTTAGTTATTTTATTGTCATGTTTCTGATAGATTAGGGGGAGTTCTGTACTGTTTTATATGTGAATATTGCAGTATATTTTAGAGTTACTAAAAACCAAGGACCAGAATAATTCCTGACTAATATATGTAATTATGCTTATTTCTTTCCTGGAATATACACAAAAATAAGAAAAATAAATTGGTTTATTTTTTAGCTCATATTCCTCTTTAATTTTTGTAAAGACTGTTTTTGTAATTGTTCCTTCATAGACATGACATCAGGACTTCCATTTGGCATTGGAATTGGCTTAGTGAGGCCTTCTCAATAGAAGTATTTCAGTGTACAGTAGTGGGGTAATGTACAGCTATTTTCTCATGTATCCTGATGTGGAGGATTTAGCTTCAGATATCACATTGAAGATTACTTCAATTATGTTGTCATATTCTAGTGGAAAATGTTCCGTTTAATATTTCTGTTAAAAGACATTTTGGTTTAGGTTCCGCTCTCAGATTCGGTAAAGTTGTTAAACGTTTAGCAAAAGGTATTATCCCCACTGGAATTGCATTTTAGGCATCACTCTTGTTTTGCTTGTTTTTTTTGTTTTGTTTTTATGAAAAGAGTCATGCTAAATGGAAAGATTCCAATTTTGTATCTTAAAAATATAATTGTTTTACTGGAATTATGATATTTGGAAAGGTTCTGCCTTTTTCAATGGTGTTGTTGTAACTTTTTGACTTGATAGTTAATGTTATTTGCACAAAAACATTGGTAAAAAAAGAGTTTATATGTATTATGAATATACATAGAATGATTGGTTAGCAACATTTGTATTTAAATATAATTACTTTTCCTTTACTTTGGCCTTTAAAAAACAACAAATGTAATAATGAAGGTTGGATAAAAGATTAACACCTTCCTGCCTGGCCTATTGTGAAATGATGGCTGGGCGGGAGCACTGTTGTTCTGGGAGCACGTCATATGACATCCTCTCAGAATTGCACCTCACTCACGGCTGCGCTCCAGTGTGATATGTCCACTGGATGACAGATCACTGTACTGGCCCTCTGCTGGTACCATGTGACCACTTTGGCCAATCACAGAAGATAATATGACAGTTGTGCACACAAAAGGCTTTGATTCATGCCTTTCATTGTGTACTATTTTCATGAGCTCTGTGATTGGTCACAGTCATCACATGATACAGACAGGGCCAACCACAGCCCATTTGTACCATGTGATTAACTGTGGCCAATCACACCTAATGACAATAGTAAACACTGAATGATTAGGTTTCGTCAGAAAAAATTGTAGTACTGTAACGCTATAAAACATACTCCTTATGGCGGCACACTGTACACTAGGTTTGTTACCTGACTTCTATACTTTATGTGCTATGTAGTATGTTACATAGAAATCACACCTGCACTCGATACACTAAGGGGTTGATTTATTAAAACTATAAAAAAAAAGCTTTGGCTATACTTTTCCTTTAAGCTAGACTCAGACAAAGTGGTAATGCTTTGTGTATATTCGGTTTCAAGTTTGTATTGATCCCTTCGATTTATATACTGTAATTGGGACTTTCACTCATAGCACAGTGATTATGGATTTTTTTGGGTACAGGGATCACAGATTTATACAGTGAATAGCGTATGTAGGATCAGACTCTATTTAAATATACTCCTTTAAGCCATGCCCACTATTTATTGCAATATAGCCAGACCCATTATTTGTCATGGCACACACAGTGTATCTTTTTCATCTTAGGTTGTCCCTCTTTTTCAAGTTCCAACACTGGGAGGTATGGTGTGCAGTGGGCCCCTGTGAAAAAAAACCCTGAGCTCCACTCCACAACCCTTTTGGAGATGTGATTTTTTATTTCTTGCAGTAGGTTCAGGGAATTGTAGGTTGTTATTTACAGCCCTCTCTGATGTCATTGCTCTTTATAAGGAAGTGTCATACTTGCCCTTTGGATGTTACTAAGTAAATTCAACTGCATACAATACACAAAGGGGTTGATTTACTAAACCTGGAGAGTGCAAAATCTGATGCAGCTCTGCATAGAAACCAATCAGCTCCCAGGTAATTTGTCAAAGCTTAATTGAACAAGCTGAAGTTAGAAGCTGATTGGCTACAATGCACAGCTGCACTAGCTTTTGCACTTTCTAGTTTTAGGAAATCAACACCACTGCATTTGTTGATTAATCTGCAAATTGAAAGTTAACTGGGTTCCAGATGGTGGATATCCATTTAACTAAACACATTTTGATGAAGCAAGATTGTGTTTATCTCTAGAAATCCCTATGGAATTTGCAGATACTATATTACTGAATAAATTAAATACAGCCACATGAAAATGTAAGTGCACTCCATGGAGACTGTTGACTTTTTCGACGTAATTAAACAAGCATAAATGTTATCTACATGGACACATGATACTTAAAATTTACATTCTGTAATTATTCTCATTCTACAGTAAATTAACAAAAATGCTGGTAAAATAATGTGCTCCCCTATATTTACCACAATTTCAAATTCATAATAATTAGCATCAGTTGTTCCAGATTAGGTTCCATTGATTGGGAAGTATGCAGGTTGAACCTGCATTATTAAACCCCAGATATCTAGGGTCTTTTATTCAGTTTGCTATGTATATGTATTGTGGCATCATGCTAAGATAAGGCCCTTATAATCTATGTTGTGGATGCCTATGAGTTTGGCAAGGGATTTAAAAAAGATTGTAATTTTAAACTGATGATTGCACTGTAATTAAAATAAAAAAAATTCAACAAGTAACATCAATGTTAAATGTCTCCTAACTGATTGAGGACTGGTTGGACCCGCCGATGCAGACCAAGAACTAACATTTTGATGCTAGAAGAAGTCTCCAAAGAACCCCAAAATGTAATTGCAGGATCTGTTGGAAACTCTTACAACAGTTGGTGTCAAAGTGTCAATTCACAAAGAAAGAGATTGCACCTGTACTTACTTTTATAAATGACTGTACATGCATATTTTATCATATTTCCTCATAGTTACAAAGATCAACTTAACATGCTGGGAAATCTGTGCCACTAAGGATAATTTCTTTTCACCAAGGAAAAGGTAATAATCACTTTTTCTTTTCAAATCAACTAGCTTTATTGTTCATTGAGAATAACATATTATTTCAGGCTTAATGGATATGTAATGACTAATGAACAATAAAGCTGGTTGAATTAAAAGGAAAAGAGTTTCAGAAAAGTTTTGGTCTGCGTGTATTGTTAAATAATTATAGGGGATGGGCGAACCATGCTGAGACCAAGAGCCTGTGACTGGCAGTGTAGCCAGAGTCAGACTGGTCAATACCATTTCTGGCATTTGGTTAAAGATAATGATCCTTTCATTGCACTAAAGCATTGTCTGTGCCATATAAAATACAGCCTTATTGGTGGTATGGCATTCAAATAAAGATGAGTATATCTCTCATCATCCAGCCCAGTCGATGAGAAATTTACAGATGGCTTTACACTATTGATTTAGAAGAATGTACAACAGAAGAAGGAAGGAAAAGAATCTTCACTGTGATCATTGATGACATTAAGATTAATCCCAGGCCAGGGGAAATCGGTAAACTGATAACATCTAATAAAATGTAGCTGGAGGTACCATTTATGAAAATTAAGGAATTCAATACTCTTTATGGGACTTATTTTTTAACAAAACAATGCTGGAGGTATTGGTAATGATGACTGATTTTCCAGGTATCAGTAGCTTCAAATATTTTTTGAAGAAATAAATGTTATAGCGTCTATTGCCTAATGATGTTCAGCAGATCCTGTAAGAAACACTGTTTTGTTATAGAAATATAGCTTTGTTTTGTACAGACTTTGTTCGCTGTATCTTCCAACAGAGAAACCTCTTAAAGCACACTTAAAATAATGGCCTAATTCACAAAGCTAATAAAAGTTATCAAATGGCAGAAATCTTCTTTGCTTCATCCTGTCCTACTGTGTTTTGAATATTGCTTACAATGCAAACTAATGCTGAATTTAATTCAGTGCTTGTATGAAGTAGGAATGCAAAGTGCTCATAAAACATAATAAATATAATCAAAATAAAAAGTGACACTTCACTTTCTCTGGTGCTTGGTGTTTGGCACTGCCATCTTTGAATGAGGTCGTACATTCTTATGTATAAAAAATGTACATTTACAATAAAAACATAGACACACTGGCCCAGATTCACAAAGCACTTACGCCGACGTATCTAGAGATGCGCGGCGTAATTGAAAAATGCGCCGCGCGTATTTATGCGCCATATCCTCAAAACGAGATACGCCTGAAAAACAGTTTTTTTCGTCCGACGTAAAACGATTACACCGGCGCATCTTGGAGCGCAAAATACGCTAGACACACCACTGATTTGCTAGTTAAATATGCAAATGAGGGAGATACGGCGATCCACAAAAGTACGCTTGTGCGGCGTAGGCTACGCCCTGTGCGCATCTGCTAGTTTCACGGTGCAAAGTTACACCTTATAAAAGGTGCCTTAACTTTGCACCAGCCGTGTAAAGGTCAGCTAAAGCAACACCGTTAGGGAAGAGCTGAGCACACACACTTGCAGGACAACAATCTGTCTGCCAACATGCCAGGGGCATCCAGGCTCATAGCTATACTAGTGACTTTAGAGGAACGCAGAAGGAGGAGGGCACGGAGGAGGAGGAGGAGAGGACAGGAGAGGATATACCGCAGAAGGCATCTTTGCACAGTAAACACACACATTAAACATGGCACAATGAGAATGCACGCATGCACACCACTGTGGTCCCTAGCACACACACCCCACATCCTCATCGAATTGTATTAGACCCAAGTACCCCACACGGTACTAGGGAGCAGCAACGCCACGCCAAGTCTCCAATTATGTCACTGTGCATTCATACACCATTCACATGGACCTAGGATCACTTCTCCCTGGTCCTGGGGATCCCTACTCCACCAAAAATGAGGGTGACACCCTTTTTCATCAGGAATGTCACCCCCACATTCATACATCATTCACACACATAAAACAAATCATAATCACAGTAGAAATTCATAAAAAAAAACAAAAGAACATCCCAAATTTTCAACGGCGGCGTGAGCTATGCCTGGGCCGGCCACGGCCACGGGCCCTCAGGGGAGACTCATGGGGGGGGAAGCAGGGAAAGGAGGAGCCTCCCCTGGGCTCTGCACACCTGCTGGCCTGCTCTCCAAGGCCACGGCTATCCTGTTCAGGCCCACAGTGAGGGCTGCCGTATTGGCCTGGACAGCCTGGGTATTGTCATTGACAGGGCACTCACCTCCAGGGCCACGCCTGCTGTGGCGGTCTGCAGGTCACAAAAGCATGTTATGACCGCCACCAAGTTTGTGCCCACATCATTGACCGACTCCTTAATGGCGGCCAGGCTTTCCTCCATCTGGGCCAAAGTCCGGGTGACCTGACCCAGATGTTGGGTCTGACGGGCCTGGTCCCTCCGCAGATTTGCGGGCAGAACCTCGGCCACCCCACTGGTCTTCTGGGTGGCCTTTCTGCCTGAAGATGAGGCTTGTGGCCTGGGATGAGGGGAGCCCCCTGGGGGGGAGCCCTGTTGGGGGAGGAGTGGGAGGGGCTACCCCTGATGGAGGCCTGACTGCTGCCAGCCACAGGGGCAGCCACAGGGGGAGCCACTGGGGGACCATCATCCAAAGACAAAAGGATTTCCCTGGCAAGGTCCATCCGATCATCCACAACCTCCCCCCCTCATCCTCCTCCCCCTCAACCTCCTCCCCCTCAACCTCTTCATGAGGTGAGTTGTGTCCACTCCCCTGCCCTGAGGACTCCTGCCTTTCTTGGGGCTCTTCAACAGCCTGAAGTCCGGGGGATGGTGCAGACTGGCCTGATGGCCCAGCAACCTCCTGGCCATCTGTGGATGACACAAAACATACACAGGTTGGAGGATCCACACACTTGGCACATATTCCCTCCCCCCCCCCACACATGCTACTCGCCAGATAGAAAAAAAAAACTTACCTGTCCTCACGCCCTCCTCGGAGTCAAAGCCAGGCAGGCCCACCACTTGCTGGCTGTGGAAGCACTGGGCCACCGCACGCTCCTCCTCTGTCCACCTGACGGGGCAAGGTGGGCCCCCACCAGTGCCCCTGGCATGGGCATTTACCTGGGCCAACTTGTCAAGGACCAGGCTCCTCAGATCATTGATCTTCTTTGCAATGCCACTGGTGGTCCTCCTCTCCCCCCCCCCCTGCATTTATCTGATCCATAATTTCCTGGATGATCGCCCTCTTCCTGGCCGGGGTGATGTCCCGGCTCTCAGGGCCATGCAAATATCGCCCAAATCGGGTGATCGCCCTAGCAAGGATTTGCTTCTCATGCACCGAGAAGTTCAGCTTTCTCCTCTTGGGTGCCATCTCACCACACAGCACTCAGCACCAAACAGACACAAAAATCAAACAGAACAAACAAACACAAAAACACACAGAACAAACAGACAAAATAAAAACAGAACAAACAGAGACAAAAAGACACAGAACAAACAAACACAAAAATCAGACACCAAAATCAAACAACACAAGCAGACAGCTAATACAAATTCAAAAAAACAAACAGAAAAAACAGACACAAAAACACTCAGAAAAAAAACACAGCTACTACAATCTCCTACTTCAATACATCTTTACTTTAACAATACTACACTAACCAACAAACACCAACAGACAACAGAACAAAAGCACCTTGCTTTAGGAAGGGGAACACAGGGATGTACTTTTGCAATGGAAGGGCATTTGTGTGGGGCTATTTATACACAGGGCGTATCTCACTAATTATGCTTGGCCTATTTCCTATCTCACTGATTGCGCCGTGCCGAGTTCTGAGCATGCCCAGTGAGGTGCAGATTCGTGCGCGCATGCGCAGTACGGCCGGCCCTTCATTTGCATGGTGTCACGGCTCATTTCAATGGAGCACGCCCACTTCCTTCCCACTTTCAATTACCCCGCCTTACGCCTCGGAATTTACGTTATGCTGGCGCAAATTTGGGCGCAAATACTCTGTGGATACGGCACTTACGTCACAAAATTCAGCCGCCGTAACGTAAATGACATGAGTTACGACAAACTAAATATGTGCCGCTCTACGTGAATCTGGGCCACCAATTTGTGCGAATTGGGGCAAAATCTAATGTTACTAGGCTATTTTCTTTCCAAGTCAAATGTGTGAATCTGGAAAATACTGCATTATGGTCAATAGATGGAGCTGATGATCACACTAAATACTTATCTTTTTACTATTAAACTTTTTTGTTGTTTGTTTTTGATAGAGAATGTGGAAACTGTCAAGTTTTAAAAGTTATATAATACAAAAATTGGCGCTGAGGTGAATAAATAGAGTGCAAATAACTGATGCAGCTGTTGCTGCAAAAAAGGGCTAAAACTTCAAAATGTGATAAAGGAATAAGGAGCAGCGCTGGCAACTAAATAGTGGAAAAAATAAACATGGAACTACATCTAAGTGCCCATAAATGGTGCAAAATGTGCAAAACAGCAATAAAGTGCAAATGAAAAAAAACGTGCAATGATGCAAAAAGTGCAAAACAACAATAAATGTACTAAAATCACTTGATGGAGCTGAATGGTTGTCAAGCTTCAATGAGTCCAAAGTTCCCATGGAAGTTTCGTCAACGACCACCTGCTTGTAAATATACAAAAACTCAGCCCCAAACATTGAGATCACACAGGGAATGCGCTGGGCCCATAGGTGTGCGCACAGGGTGTGCCTGGTGTGCCCAGGCACACCCTAATCACCCTGTGCAGGATAGATTTCCCCTACTGTCCTAGCCGTGCCGCTGCTGGCATCCCCTCCTCTCCTCTCCCAGCAGCTGATGCTGCAGGATGTTTTAGGATGGGGGAAGGGGCCGATAATAATGTAATTTACTGACCTCTTCCCATTTTGAAAAAACTTAGTAAGCGATCGGTAGTGTGTGTTTGAGATTTGGGTGCACACTCTAATGCAATAGACTGTGCACACCAATGGCTGGGCCCACATATTACACATTGATTAGAGAATAAATGGATAATAAGCATGTGGCCGACCTATAAAAGATTGTTAGCAAAGTGTTTAAAGCCATTCTAATGATAGGATTTATGGTCCATGATTTTAAAGATACTAAACACTATTCATATCTTATAGGAGAAGTACAGGCAAAGCGCAGTTTGTTTTGCACTCCTGTGACTCGTTTTCAGCAGACAGCGGGCTGAAGCCTGCTGTCGGTTGATGTCACAGAGCCGGTCCAGGCTTGGGAAAGATTGCAACCATATGGTTAGGACCCGCCCACATGCCTTGTCTGGCACCCGGCTCAGCCACTCAGTCAGCTGCTGAGTACCGTACCGCCCTTTCCACAGCCCAGTGTGTGCCCCCGAAAAGCCCCGGTCTTGATAATCCTTATAACATTATTATCCCCAAGCTGTTTCCATGGGCAACTGGGAACAATCTGCCGCTTATGCAGTGCGGCCGAATGACGTACAAATAGTCCCGCCTCCGGGACTCGGCTCCTATGATGGACGTCCCACTGGTCCAATGCTGAGAACACGGGACGTGTGACGTCCATCATAGGTGCCATTGGGTCCAGGAGGAGGGGGGAATGACACTGCAACCATGCTGAGTACTGGGAAATCCCTGCTCGCTCTGTGTAAATGGTTGGGCAGCAGAGCGGCTCTCCCATCCTGGCTCTCTCTCCCTGGTGCGCGCAGCCTGCTGTGGAGTGGTCGGAATGAGATGGGCTAAACTACACAGGTAAGGCTGAGCTGCAGGAGTTTCAAGAGATCACCTGTCACAGGGGGGTCAGTGTAGGTGTCAGGGGGAGTCAGTGTAGGTGACAGGGGGGATCAGTGTATGTGTCAGGGGGGTCAATGTATGTGTCAGGGCAGTCAATGTATGTGTCAGGGGGATCAGTGTAGGTGTCAGGGGGTCAATGTATGTGTCAGGGGGTTAATGTATGTGTCAGGGGGTCAATGTATGTGTCAGAGGGGGTCAATGTATGTGTCAGGGGATCAGTGTATGTGTCAGAGAAGGTCAATGTATGTGTCGGGGGGTCAATGTATGTGTCAGGCGGATCAGTGTAGGTGTCAGGGGGATCAATGTAGGTGTCAGGGGGGATCAATGTATGTGTCAGGTGGGATCAGTGTATATGTGTGTCAGGGGGATCAATGTAGGTGTCAGGGGGATCAGTGTAAGTGTCAGGGGGACAGTATAGGTGTTAGGGGGGACAGTGTATGTTTCAGGGGCACAGTGTATGTGTCAGGGGGATCAGTGCAGGTGTCAGGGGGGTACGTGTAGGTGTCAGAGGGATCATTGTATGTGTCAGGGGGGTCAGTGTAGGTGTCAGGGGGTCAGTATAGGTGTCAGGGGGGTCAGTGTAGGGGTCTGTTGGTCAGTTTAGTGGTAAGCATTGATGGGCACTGGTGAGCCAGGCAGCAACCAGCAAGTGAGCCTAACCCCCCCCCCCCCTGCCAAACACCTAGCAATGCCCCTGATCCCAGCACTGTGTGAAAACATGATGCTGTCTTAGGCATGCTTTTTTTACAAGCTTCACCCCTTGTGTCATGATTATTTTAGTGTTATACTTTTTAACTGGAGGGACTGTAATTCAGAGAAAAAGAGAGAACTATAAAGAGCCTTCTGACTTCTCTTAACATTTCCTGGATCATTTCACACTACCTTTCTATACTAAATTTAGCCACAAATGTACAACGTTGGATAGGAAGAAACAATAGGAATGAAAAAGTAATAATAGTTTGTAAACTTTTGAAGTGTACGTGAACCTTAACAATGAACTCTCTTACTTGCTCCCTTTTGGTTTGTCAAATATACCACTGAATACTTTAGAGCTGTCTTGTGTCTACTGCTCACTTCCTGTCTTATCTCAAGAAGAGTAATTAGCCCTCCCAATCCTTATCTTGGGAGTACAAAATGTTTGGCCTTTACTTTGTGGGGATGGCAGAATAAATGGGTCTGTGTAGTTTGACAAGAAAAAACTTGGCAGGCCTGACAACACTACTCTGCTAAACTGCTTTGTGTTGGCAGCCCACTACAGCACTTGGGAGCCCATTCCTGTCTGATCGGTGTGTATTTAGCTGTACTTACAGGGTCTTTAAAGGGATAAAACATAGGGAAATATGCATGTATTGCAGGAATGTACTACATATCTTTTTTATTTTGCTCTATACACTTTAAGCACGCTGCTACCTCCCTCTAATCCCACTGCTCTAGGCACCTGGGCATCAATGCATTGTTAAATACAGCCTTAACCACCCCTTATATTATTTTAATATTGCTTATTTTTCATTTATTTAAATACTTTTATGTGCATATGTTAATATCTGAATTCATCTTGTAATACACAAAATGATACAAGGCATTGAAAAGGGTTAAATATGCTTCATGATATATTTAATGTATTTGGGTTCGCACTTTTCAGTGCTTTCACATCCTTCATAATACAATTACGTGCAAATAGTTTGTGAAACAAATTTTTAATTCAGACCTTTTCTCAAGTGTTACTTGGGAGCCATGCCAGCTGTTTAGTAGCCTTTATTTCTTGAGTGGGAATGGTGTACATGAAAGCACTTTAAGTCCTTTTGATTAGCCTTTTTTGGAAGTTTGAACGACCTTAGTATGTGACTAACCTACTTTCTAGGTGACCTGATTTTACATTTGCTGCTGAAAAGTCCAGCCAGAGCCTAATTCAGATTGTTCACATCCCATAATAACATAAAATACATGAATAAAAAAACATTATATGTGTTTTTCCTTCACCTATTAATATACTGTATTTATCTAGAATTAATGGTGCTATCCTAAAAAGAGTAAAGGAAAAACAGAGGTATTGCCAACCGCATCCATTTACTTTTCCTACTCCACCCTTCATAGAATGCCCACGCAGTAGGGATGTTTGTATAAATAACTTTCATTATTTGGCATACATATTTTAATAGTATATTGTCTTTAAATGGTGGTAGACTGCATCAGAGATTCATAGCAGATTGATTTCTGGGTAGAACTATCTGCCATGTTGAATTTCTCAAGGTGATAGTTTTTTTTTTTCTCTTCAGGATAATGCCATTCCTGGATAAGTCTGTCAAGTATGTAGATATGGAAGCTCAGGCTATAGAAGTGTACATGGCTATACATGCAGAGGATTTTATTATAGTAATATGGTTGTGTAAAAAAACAGTACATAACCTTTAATTGGCATCCCAGTCCTAGTCTGTAGGGTTCAATATTGAGTTGGCCCACCCTTTGCAGCTATAACAGCTTCAACTCTTCTGGGAAGGCTGTCCACAAGGTTTAGGAGTGTGTCTATGGGAACGTTTGACCATTCTCCCAGAAGTGCATTTGTGCGGTCAGGCACTGATGTGGACGAGAAGGCTATGCACAGGTCAGTCAAGTTCCTTCACCCCAAACTCACTCATTCGTTTCTTTATGGACCTTGCTTTGTGCACTTGACCAAATCATTTGGTGGAGGGGGAATTTCAGGGGTTGGGCTTGGCCCCTTAGTTCCAGTAAAGGGAACTCTTAAGGTGTCATCATGCCAAGACTTCATGCTCCCAGCATTGTGGGAACAGTTTGGGGATGGCCTCTTCCTGTTCCAACATGACTGCGAACCGGTGCACAAAGCAAGGTCCATAAAGACATGGATGAGCAAGTTTGGGGTGGAGGAAATTGACTGGCCTGCGCATAGTCCTGACCTCAACCTGATAAAACACCTTTGGGATGAATTAGAGCAGAGATTGCGAACCAGGCCTTCTTATCCACATAAGTGCCTGACCTCACAAATGCACTTCTGGAAGAATGGTCAAACATTCCAATAGACACACTCCTAAACCTTATGGACAGCCTTTCCAGTAGAGTTGAAGCTGTTTTAGCTGCAAAAGGTGGGCCAACTCAAAATTGAACCCTACAGACTAAGACTAGGATGCCATTATTGTTCATGTACGTGTAAAAGCAGGCATCCCAATACTTTTGATAATAGAGTATATGAGACAGAGGCATAAAAAGGGTGTTCCTGAAAATACTTTTTCTACAAATGAGCAATTGTTAGAAACAAGGGCAGTAAATGGGCAATTCTGACAATGATTGGACAATAAACAGGCAATTGTGACAATCAACGGGTAGCAAACAGAAAATTGTGACAATATGCAGGGAGCATTTGGGCAACTGTGACTATATGTGGGCCAGTTGTAAGGATATGCAGCAATTACAATACAGTGACAATAACAGTGAGCATTACTGGAGCTCAGTCTGACCAGCTCACCCTCCCCCTTCACTTACCTTTTTGAAATGCTGTGGGGACACAGACTGCCCATCTGGGGTCTAAGCACATGCATGTGTCATACGGAGAAGGAGAGAGCACAGCCCGCAATTACTCCTAGCCCCCCATTTTCTTTCCAGTGCTCACTCGATGCATCTGCTACTAGCTGAAAAGTGTTTGTTTAGGATGTGTATGAATTTTATTTTATGTTTTTTTTTAAAAGGACGTTGTTTATTGTCACTTTAATATATATTTTTTTCCTTCTCCTCTACAAAAGGTATCACCCATTCACATTAGGATTTTGTAATAAGTTACACAAATGTGTGTGTATATGTAGCAACAAAATGACTTCCTAGGGACTTACTATTGCTTGTTACAAGAGATAGTCAAAATGAGACAGGAAAAAAGAAACCCGCAGGTAGAGTGGTGGGTCTGGGGCATACATTTCTTCTATGCTGGACGACAGTACAAGCTGTACAGTCTGTATAATGACAGCTGTGCATAATTTAAATGTACAGAGCCTACTGTTAGAGCAATCACCATACAGCCTGATTCTCTTGTGATCCTGCTAAAATTGTAGGTTGTGAATGACAAGTAATATCCTCAGGTTCTTTTCCTTATTTATTTAAATATCTGCCGCACAGATAATACAAAGAAAGCTTACCTATTTGCCTGTCTGTATGTATTGCTAACACAGAGCTTTTAGCATAGAAAAAGCTTTACAAAGTTACAATTTCAATGGTAAAGTGTATGCCAATAACAAGAAACAGGAAATAAGACTTCCTGAATAAAAGAGCTTAATATTTTATACTTCATACATATAAGCAATATAATGCAGCTTTTTCACACAGAACTCATTTGTCATTTGGACTACGTACTCCATTATATTGTTTTTTTCTACTCAGCTAGGGGCTTTCATGCTTTTAGTGTGCTAAGTAGTTATTCTGGAAAAGTTCCCACCTCCGTCAGGGTCAGGGTGCTCCTTCATGCCATCAAGCCATAACACACTGTAGGCTGTGATCACTCACTTGCTTCCTTGTAAGACAGGGCCCTGTTTAGTGTGATACTTGTGCTGCTGTCAGAAGCAATGAGGGTCAGCAGTTGTGCAGACAAATTAGTTTAGACAAGCTTAATGACCCTAAGGAAAGAAAAAAAGGTGCAACTTTGATAGGGAATGAAGTATAATTGGTTGGCTCAATCAAACAGGCAATGTGCTAAACCCACCAAATCCCCTCTAGCTGCCCAATTACCCCATTCAGAAAAAGGTGGAAGATTGCCATGATTTTTCCTGGGATTACAAAAGCATCAACAAGCTGTATTTAAATGGCCATGACTCTAGTGAGACTATGAAACTTTAAAAGAAACAAAGAATCTTTTAGAGACAAAAATTATCATATTTGTTTTGCCAAATAGCTGGGTAATGTAGTAATAGTCTAGCTTCTATCGCGGGCTGTATAAATATACAATATCCATCTAAATGCCTAATTTTGTGGATTTGTGGCATGTTTTATATGTATGCTGTTATTTCCAAATCGGGAAATTAATTATACACCAGTTCTAATTAAAGCCAAGGATTAACAGAAGCCTAACATTACTGTGTTCACTAAATTAGAAAATGTGTTACGTTTAAGCACCTAATTGAGTCAAAAAGACCAATACAGTATCTCACAAAAGTGAGTACACACCTCACATTTTTGTAAATATTTTATTATATCTTTTAATGTGACAACACTGAAGAAATTACACTTTGCTACAATGTAAAGTAGTGAGTGTACAGTTTGTATAACAGTGTAAATTTCTGTCCTCTCAAAATAACTCAACACACAGCCATTAATGTCTAAACTGCTGGCAACAAAAGTGAGTACACTCCTAAGTGAAAATGTCCAAATTGGGCCCAAAGTGTCAATATTTCATGTGGACACCATTATTTTTCAGCACTAAATAACCCTCTTGGGCATGGTGTTCACCAGAGCTTCACAGGTTGCCATTGGAGTTCTCTTCCCCCCTCAATGATGACATCACGGAGCTGGTGGATGCTAGAGACCTTGCACTCCTCCACCTTCCGTTTGAGGATGCCCCACAGATGCTCAATAGGGTTTAGTTCTAGAGACATGCTTGGCAAGTCCATCCCCTTTACCCTCGGCTTCTTAAGCAAGGTAGTGGTCGTCTTGGTGGTGTTTTTGGGGTCGTTATTATGTTGGAATACTGCCCTGCAGCCCAGTCTCCAAAGGGAGGGGATCATGCTCTGCTTTAGTATGTCACAGTACTTGTTGGCATTCATGGTTCCTCAATGAACTGTAGTTTCCCAGTGCACTCATGCAGCCCCAGACCATGACACTCCCACCACCATGCTTGACCGTAGGCAAGACACACTTGTCTTTATACTCCTCACCTGGTTGCTGCCACACATGCTTGACACCATCTGAACCAAATAAGTTTATCTTGGTCTCATCAGACCACAGGACATGGTTACAGTAACCCATGTCCTTAGTCTGCTTGTCTTCAGAAAACTGTTTGTGTACTTTCTTGTGCATCATCTTTAGAAGAGTCTTCCTTC
Organism: Rana temporaria; assembly: GCF_905171775.1. Classification (NCBI taxonomy): domain Eukaryota; kingdom Metazoa; phylum Chordata; class Amphibia; order Anura; family Ranidae; genus Rana; species Rana temporaria. The sequence goes on along the minus strand of NC_053489.1, from coordinate 292,641,162 downwards.
TGGGATGATAGCCATGAAGACCATTTTGATGCAGTGGTCAGCGTTGTTTAGAGTTGTTTAGTAGACATGGAGGAGGAGGGAGCGAGTGGGTTGTCATTTATCCAGAGTGTATGTGCCCTCATGTGTGACTCCATATTCACTTGGGCTACACAAATAAGAAAATGGAGGAAATTAACAACTTATAAATGAACTGAAATGCTCAGTAGATGTGGCAATAGCTGGTCTACACAATCTCTGGCTGCAACACTACTGAAAACAAGGAGGGGAGGAACTGCGGCAGTAGGATCTACCAGGTTTTTGCAGAATATAGAAAATGAATCCCATAGTAAGTGTAAACAGCATGTAATACAGCATATGCTGACGGTTGTTGATGATGTTGGTTTAATGACACTTTAAAAAAACAGTTCTGTGCAACATTTAACTCAACAGGTTACTAATGCTATCAAGTAAATGCTGCACTACATTGCAATTAGAAATAGAAATTAGATGAGCAAATAATGGAAAGTCTGCTTTGGTAGAGTGGCGTCCTTCACTCACTTCACCAGGCAAATATATGGCTTACTTGCAGTTTTACTGATTTGTCATTAAGATTCCTCCTATGTGACTTTACTGTGCTAATAAGGAAGCACATTTTTTTCCCTTAGCAAAATAGCGCATACTTTTTTATATTAATTTCTTGTTAAGCCACAAAAGCCCCATAATATGCCCTATAAGCTGTTAAAAGCGTTGTAATCCAGTGGATGACTGGAACTGGCTACCATGCCCAGCTCCACCAGATTTTACACACTCCAGTTTTTGTAAATCAATACCTATGTCTCATGGACTAAAAGGGCCCAACAAAGTGACGTTTACATACACGTTTAGCAGTCATATTGAAAAGAAGGGTATCTGCACACAAATTAATTTTTACAGTGGGGACATCAACCTGCAGAAGAGAAATGCAGAAATATAAATTAGAGTCTTCAACAAGTAGGCCATGCTCCTCAGGCAAGTTTAAAAGCAAAATAATCACTTTGAGTGGAGTGTTCCTTTAATGGTCCTCTTCTGCTGGCTTTAAGTCCCCTTCAATGGCAAACTCAAAGCATATGTCAGGGCAAAATATGCATGGCAATGAATGCACTTTTTCTAATTTTTTATTCTTTTACAGATCCTGCAAGTACAGAATTTCCATTTCATGAGAAGTTGAACTAATGATAGACTTCTTATGAATGGGCTTGCAGCACTGATCAGTGTATTCTGGCAGTGGCATAGTTCCATTCCATTCCAATCCATTGTTGGTATTTGCATAGACTATATTCTGTTTCCATAAGATCTGGTATAATGAGCGTGTTTGATATCCAACAAGAGGATATAGTTATATTGCTCTAAAAACTTTACAGGATGTTTCCTTGAGAAAATAGTGCCTGTCTTACAAAAGATGAATAAATGCTAATTTCAGCAAACCTAAAGTCGATCTTGTGCCTATGCCATTCAGGTGACTGTGCTTTGCCATGAGAACACTGTGAACTTCTCAAGCATTGGGAATTAAATTAATATGTCAGTTTGTGATGTATCACACAATTGCATCAAGTGTTCCCAATTTGTCATACAATTCATGAATGAGTCACCTCCAGCCAAATCTAACCAGATGTTGCAGGCCTTAGATTTATTTAACAGTTACTTTTTGATTTGGAATCATCCTTTTATGCACAAAATAAAAGAACAGTCAGGGGAAACACTGTGAAAAGTACATTGGAGTCCAGTCCGTAGGTGTCCAACCGAGAAACAAATGTGCAGAAAATATTCCCCTTTCTTTCGTTTATCCATATGCAAATTTGGTGTGGAATTCAATATGCACTTTCTAGTTCAGTCATTGTTTTCTATTCTTTTACTTCTAAGCTGTCTCAGCTTTTTTCAATTAGATTTTGTGTATTAAAAAAGTGTCTGAAAAAAGCATTAGTTCATTATCTGAGAAATAAAATATATTTGAAGTGTTTTTGTGCTCTAAAGAATGCATTTTCACTTGCCAATTTTTCTGTGAAGTGCGCAGATGTAAAACGCAAATGAAATACATTAATTCGATTTCTGTAAAACATTTTAAGTCTTAGAGATCTGCGATTAAATTTAGATTTTCTATATTTGGCGCTTCACTTGCAGGAACTTGGCAGTGTTACAGCACTGTAAAATAAGAATTATCTCTGAAATTTAGGAATAACTTTATATGGCAGTGCTTCACTATTATGTATTCTCGCAGTGGAGTTACATTTTCAGCAGCTTGCAAGGTCCTGGACTAAGACTGATGTGATGAATGATGACATCATTTTGTCAAACAGGACAATGCCATTGATACAAGAGTTTTTAAAAATTCTGCATACCTTAAAATACAGTACTGTGCTAACGTTTTAAGTAGGTGTGAATAAATGCTGTAAAGTAAGAATGCTTTTAAAAAACACATATTTTAATGATTTACTTTTATCAATATACAAAATGCAAAGTGAGCGAACAGAAGAACAATCTAAATCAAATCAATATTTGGAGTGACTTCCCTTTGGCTTTAAACCAGCATCAATTCTTACACTTGCACAATTTGTACACTTGCACAAGGTCAGAGATCTTCTAGGATTATAGTCAGCTCTATGATTAACCAGTTATACCAAGCAGGTGCTATTGATCATCAATTTCATATGCAGGTTGAAACACAGTCATTAGCTGAAACAGAAACAGCTGTGTAGGAGGCTTCATACTGGATGAAGAATAGCCATACTTTGCTACTGGTGAGGTTGTGGAAGATAGTTTTATGTCACAGGTCACACACCATAGCAAGACAGAGCATAGCAGCAAGACACAAGGGGCCAGATCCACAAAGAAGTTACGCTGGCGTATCTATTGATACGCAGCCTAACTTCTAGTTTTCTCCAGCGTATCTTTGTTTTGTATCCACAAAACAAGATACACCTGAAGCTGGGCTAGCTCCGACTGGCGTACGTCTTAGTACGCCATCGGGATCTAAGGTGCATATTTACGCTGGCCGCTAGGTGGCGTTTCCATAGATTTCAGCATTGAGTATGCAAATTAGCTAGATACGGCGATCCACGAACGAACGTCCGGCCGGCGCATTTTTTTACGTCGTTTCCGTAAGGCTTTTTTCGGCGTATAGTTACCCCTGCTATATGAGGCGTATCCTATGTTAAGTATGGACATTGTTCCCGCGTCGAATTTTGAAAATTTTACGTTGTTTGCATAAGTCATTCGCGAATAGGGCTTTGCGTAGAATGACGTTCACGTCGTAAGCATTGGCTTGTTGTGGGTTAATTTCGAGCATGCGCACTGGGATACCCCCACAGACGGCGCATGCGCCGTTCAGAAAAAACGTCATTTACGCCGGGTCAAGACGTATTACCATAAAACACGCCCCCATCTCATCCATTTGCCCTTACGCCGACACAGCTACACTACGCCGTCGTAACTTCCGGCGCAAATTCTTTGAGAATACGGGAAATACGATGTAAGTTACGGCGGCGTAGTGTATCTGAGATACACTACGCCGGCCGTAAAGAAGCGCCGCGCTTCGTGGATCTGGCCCAAGGTAGTTATACTGTGCAAGGTCTCTCCCAGACAAAGATTTCAAAGCAAACTGGTTTTTAGGATGTGCTGTTCAAGCGCTTTTGAAGAAGCACAAAGAAACGGCAATGCTGAGGACCATAGATGCAGTGGTCAGCCAAAAAAACTTGGTGGGGGATCATGGTCAGGAATATATATTACATTGTTTATACACTACATCTCAGATCTCAGTAGTATACAATTTGAACCATAGATAAAAAAAGTGTGCTATAGCAATCACCACCGCATTAGAACAAACAGTGCATAAAAAGGGCGGTGCTACGCGCTGGCACCATCGCGCCCCACATGATCCCGAAAGCTTGGTTGTATGCTCGTTCTTTTTGCCGGCAATTGTTTTTGTCTATGCGCATCTCGTTTTTAATATTTGGAATTAGCCAATTGGTGTTTTTTTTTTCTTCAATAAACCGATCCATATGGTTTGGAGCCTTTTGTTTTCTATGACCTATTTTTTACTCCTGGATGTTTTGGTCGTCCCTCTGTGAGGGGAGACTCACTCTTGCCTTGTCCTGGATGATTGGTTGTTACCATTAACCTAACCCACAGAGGTATAATGCCTGCTCATTTGACCATCCTACAGATAGGTAGTCCCGACGATTTGGTAAGAGTCCCTGAATACCGTATGTGGTGTGTCACCAAAAAGTTCACAATCAAGTCACTTTGGTGGTGGAAAATCGATCTAATATATTTTGGACTACTAAATGAAAGACTCGGTCACTGTATTTTTTTCATTACAATTTTATAGTTTATTCATTTTTTTTTATTAATGTGGTTTTATTATTCACTCTGCTTAAATTTAAGCACTATAGGATTTTACTTACTAGTGTTTCATAGCACTAAAACACCTATTGATTTTGTTCTTTGAATTAATTAGAATTCCAATTTGCGCAATTGTTTTTTGTTTTATTCAGACAAACAAGTCTATGATTACTATAGATTCATATCTTGACCTATCAGAAACACATTCACAACCCAATTGGTGTACTGACCTATAGTTAAAGGACACTGCTATAGATGAATAAGGTTTGGCAGGATGACAGTCTGATGCCGTGTACACACGATCGGTCAAACCGATGAGAACGGTCTGATGGACCGTTTTCATCGGACCAAACCAATCGTGTGTGGGCCCCATCGGTTATTTATCCATAGGTTAAAAAAAAAACAATCTTGTTTTAAATTTAACCGATGGATACCTAACCGATAGAAAAAAAACGATCGTTAGTAGGCACGACCATCGGTTAAAAATCCACACATGCTCAGAATCAAGTCGACGCATGCTTGGAAGCATTGAACTTCGTTTTTTTCAGCACGTCGTTGTGTTTTACGTCACCGCATTATGACACAATCGTTTTTTTGTGTAGGCACGACTGACCATCAGTCAGCTTCATTGGTTAACCGATGAAAACGGTCCATCAGACCGTTCTTAGCAGATGGACCGATGGTGTGTATGCGGCATGAGAAATTAAATTTTTTAATTTCGGTTGGAACCTTTGCAGGATCTACCATAAACATGAATCTTGTAGCATTTCTTTACTTTAGGATATACCTTGCAAAAGCCCCTTTGAGCAGAATCTGTTTAAAGAGGCTCTTCACCAGAAGGGGAAGTTATGCTTTACCAGCTACCTGATTTTTATAGGTACGTGCTCCCATTTCCACTCCGACTGACAGGTCCTAGACCTAGAAGACTGCTCGACCATTCATGACATGCAGCGCTGCTCGACTGTGAAGCCAAAAGCTGTCACAGCTGGGTGCCCATAGTTAACCCCTTAGAGCCTGCTCCCACTGTCCCTTTAAGGGCTTTAGAATGCTGGGAGGTGGGGCTTATGGTCAAGCAGCGAACGGGAGCTTTCAACTATCTGCCAGTAACTGTGCCTGGAAGGCACACACTCTTGGCACAGATCTATCGGTGCTATTGTAAAAAAATATGCAGCCACTCAGCACCAAGGCCCGGTCGCCGAGAGTCCACATATTTACGAGCTAAGATGCCAGCACCGAGGAAAGAAGGCAGCCAGTGAAACAAGCTGGGTTTTTATTTTGCAGCATTTGAATCTTTGATACTGTGCAGGCCAACCGATGCCAACGTTGCACATTGTCCTTGTTTGCTCTTCCCCTGCCCCTCTCCAACAACACTGGGGTCATGGTAGCTGCATGAGGGAAAGAAACTGAGAGAGAAGACAAAACATTAGTCAGTACCAGTGTGCAAATGTGTATTAGCTTTGTAAAAATATATCACCTCTAGTGTTGGGTGTCCTATGTGTCTGGATGCAAAAATTATTATTATTATTTTTTTTACATTTTAGAAAGGGATGTCTTGAGATTGTGCGTAATTTTGGAGGGTGCCTTGACTGAAAAAAAGGTTCAGAAACACTGATCTAGTACATACTATACAGGAAATAGAATAGCCTTTACCCCACAAAAGATTGATTGACTCCACCTGAAGATGGCATTTACATTTCCCATTTTTTAATAATAGTGATTTAAAAAATGACAAGCTTCCAACCAATCCTCTCAGAATGTCAGTGTTATTTCCACTCTGCACTGCACTATTTATCTAATATAGGGTTCTCTGAGACAAATGGAGTCTTGACCTATGCTTAGAGCATTCTGGGCTGCTTTACTGTATATTATATATTTTTTCTCCTACCTCTTACTCTCTTTCCCCCTCTTCTAAAGTGTATCTAATGTCAAAAGATAGAGCAGAAACGATCCAGTTTTCTCCCCTCTAAGGGTGTTCACCCTCTCTATTTGTTCTGACCCTGTCACTGGGACTGAAAGAGATGGAAAAAAATTTTTTCCTGCAATAACAGATTTTTTTTGCATCTGTCCCTTCAACCATTCAAACACTCTTTGTTTCCGATCGAGTGGAACAGTAATTCCCGTGAAAGCAATCATGGGTCACAGTGCCTTTATTACCTTGATTAAACCAATATAAAGTGACATGTGCAAGTATTTATACCTTGGTAAATATAAAGTGACAAAGTGAAAATTATTATAAAAATGATATATATGGTACAGTGAAAAATCCAAATAATTGTGCTTGTGCCAAATATAGCTGAGCTGGGAAAAAATATAAATAAAAAATAAAGTGTTCAAGTAAGTAAACAGTCCATATAAAAGTGCCAAAAATACGTGCCTTGACAGAAATAACTTATTTGTGCAGGTGCTCCGCTCCGTGCTCTTCTTATGTGTTTGCACTTACCAGAGAGCTCTCCCCTCTAGGAAGTGTTGCGCCTTCTCAGCCACAATGCTGGAACAGACCTCCGATAGTAGTACCTATTATCAGCCCCTTCTCCTTGTTGTTGCACATTAAATGATACTCTGTAGTGCAATAATGTTTAAACAAAATGTATTTCCCATACAAGTGTGGGTATGCACTTACATTGGATAAAATCAATTGAGCAGTGGAAAAATGGGAAGTCTGTGCGACTTCTGCGTTCCACGGACGAAAAACAGTAAGCGCGCAATGACGCTGTGGCTCCGCCCAGTCACCTGATTTGTTTTTGATGAACATTTTTTTGGCACTTTTTATGTGGACTGTTTACTTATTTAAATGCTTTTTTTTTTATTTATATTTTTATCTCAGTTCAGCACAAGCACAATTATTTGGATTTTTCACTGTACCATATATATCATTTTTCTAATAATCTTTACTTTGTCACTTTATATTTACCAAGGTTTATATACTTGCACGTGTCACTTTATATTGGTATAATCAAGGTACATATCACATTACCTATCAAGGTTTACTGATCAGCACGTGTCACTTTATATTGGTTTATTGAAGGTTTATTACATATCTCAAAGCAGCGCCACAACCACCCCTAACCATATTATCTCTTTACACTCAGACCCTACCTAGGTAGGTGTCACGTGGAGGCAGTAACTCCTATTATAGGATATTTACCATCAGCGTGGGACATCCTTTTTATGAACTATATTAAAGTATATCCAATGCCAAAACCTTTTTTCATTTTGGATAAAGTAGGTAAAGATTTAAGCACCTGTCAGATTTTTTTGACCATCTCTATATCAATTAGAAGATTTACCTTAATTTCCTGTCATGTAGACACAACAGTAGTGTTGAATGTTCCTCTTAGACAGTTGTCAACAAAATAAGTGTCCTCACTGAAAAGTTTCTCCTCTTTTGATGTTTTGGTGACAACATTTTGTATATTTCATGTTGTTTAAAGCGGTTGTAAACTCAAATAAAATAAGAAAACTTTTCCCTTGCATTTTCCATCAATTTGATATCTATACCAGAAATGAGGAGTGTGATAACCCCTTGGATAGGAAAGCTTGTACAGCAATATCACCATAGTCTACAACTCTAACCCTTCCCCCGCTACTGTAAATATGATTTTGTTTTAGTCTATATTCTCATTGGAGAAATTTCCAATAATTTCCTTTCATGAGAGGAAGTGAGGTGATAGCTTCCCGATACAGGTGACAACAAAAACCCAACAAAAGCTATAACCTTTTCCCTGCTCTATCCAAAACAAACCAAGAACATTTTTTCTGGAGTTGGATTTTCATGGTTCTGTGAATTGACATGGCAGGGTTTTTTTTTATGTAAATAATACCAGCAGAAAAAGAGTCAACACATTTATGCCTTGTACACACTATCGGATATCTGATGGAATCCGATAGATTTTTTTGTCGGATAACCGATGAAGCTGACTTTCATCAGTCTTGCCTACACACCATCGGTCAAAAATCCGACCGTGTCCAAACGCGGTGACGTAAAACACTACAACGTGCTGTGAAAAATTAAGTTCAATGCTTTCGAGCATGCGTCGACTTGATTCTGAGAATGCGTGGATTTTTGACTGATGGATTTCCCCACAGACGATCGTTTTTTTCTATATTTTTTTATCCATAGGAAAAATGTAAAACATGTTCTATTTTTTTTCACTGATGGAAAACAAACTGATGGGGCCCACACACGATCGGTTTGACCATCGGTCTGTTTTCATCGGACAAACCGATCGTGTGTACAGGGCTTTAGCCTCTTTATTTAAGTTTCGAAGCATAGTCAGTGTCTGACTTAATTAAAGTTGTATTTCAGTCATCACTTACATGTCATTACCCATTTTCTAAACTACAAAGAATAAATCATACTGATTTAATTAGATTTATTAACCCGTGAAAAAGAAAGTACATTTTAAAGCTCCGTGGCCTTTTGAAAGACATACATAAAAATCAATTTTATCAAAACAATGCGTTGTTAACAAGATCCTCTGCCAAACACTGTTATAACAGAAACAATAACTCCAGAATACACACTTTCAGTATTGCCACATGGACTTCATAACCCACTGCATGAATGCTTAAGTGAAAGTGTATGTCTTCAAGTTTTTGATCAGTTTAAGGCAAAACGAGCCATGGCTCCAGTGCCGAATTTAATATCTGCAATTGCAAACATATCTTGCACTGATCTCTGGCCAAACTATCAGTAGCTCATTCTTTTTAGATATCAGTCAGTTGTCCATGTCAATCAAATTTCTTTTAAAGGAATAGTCAATTTTAATAATGAAAAACACATATACTGCTCAGTCTTTCATTATGCAATGCTCCCCAACTTCTCCCTTGAGGAAAGCTTCCTGTTCTAAGTTAGAAGATAATCTATATGCACTCTAATAGATAACTGATTCAGCTGCCATCTATTGCAAATATTTCAATGGCAAAGATTAAATATTATCTAGAAACAATTTAGTTCCTACAAGTACTGGAAAAGTACAGTATTTTAGGAGCTTTAATGGAAAGGCTCCTATTGTGATATGATATGCATTATCTGATGCAGCACAGCAATTGCTTACAGTATATGACTTATCCAAGTATGAAAGATAGCCAGAAATTACAATTATCAGACTTGATTCTGATTAGTAAGAGCTCTTCTACTGAGTAGTTGTGGTGGGTGGAAAGAAAATCGCTCAGTTATTGATCAAAGTATTATTGGTAAATGTACTCTGGATAAAATATATAATAAAATGTTCAAATAGGATTTCATAAAATTGGACAGTGGGTCATTTGTCATGCACAACTGTTTTGCAAAAATAAAAACATACATACCTGTGTAGCTTTTACCCAGGGTGTGCAGCTATACAGTTACAGCTGATGCAATGACTTACATAGTTCAGGTTGTTTATCGCATTACTGCATCTTCTTCTTCTAATGCTGAGATAATTAAAAGGCAGTTACAATAATTTGTTCCTAGAATGTGGGGTTAATAAGTACATTTTATTCTCTCTGCCAAACATTGAAAAGATTTTGTCTCTAGAACAAAAAAAAGCATACATTGCAGGCACCTGTACATACAGTACTTGCTGCAGCTTCTTGTAGTGTTGGAGCTTGCCATTGAATCCTACCTTCCTTCATGCCTGTTGGCCAATCACTTTGATAGGATCCCTCACAGGTTAAGCGGAATGTGCAAGAAGGAAGGATTGGGTCAGCAAGCTTTGTCACTATGAGGATCTTTGCCTGCCAGAAGGGTTGATTTACTCAAGGCAAAAAGGCTGTTCATATTGCAAGGAAATGTTGACTTTGCAGAGGAATTATCTATTAGCGTAATGAATGTAAGGAAAATTCATTTTGCAAAGAATACCCAATCAGGTGCAAGGAAAGTAAAATAAAAATAAACTGTATTTTTGCTTGCATGTGGATGAAGGAAATCATTCATCTCTATCACTAAGCTAAGGGAAAATGCCCTTGAAAAGAGAACTGCCTATATGTATTTAGTAATCCAACCCCAGGGTGTCTTTATTTTCTAGCCTGCATTGAACACAACATGCTTAAGTTGGTAAAAGGCTCACTATTCTAGATTAATTAACTGATTCCTTAGCGTATTTATGAGTAAGCAGGAAAAAACACTCAACCATTAAAAGCATGCTAGTTGTAAACTTGCAGTCTGAAGGATTTTTTTTAATGTTGAGAATTGTAGTTTTTGGGCAAGGAGGTTGTACTACACAGAATGAGCTTCAGACATACTCTGAATACCCTGCTTAATTTTCTACAGGGGACCCCAGGAAAAGATATACAACTTAGTATACAAGGAACTTGTCAAACAATTGTACTGTTTATTGCATTAAAATATTGTTCATTGGTTGTTTTTACTTGTTGCCTGGAGTTGCTCTTTAACACTTACAGTATAGAACAGAACGTATAGAACGAGCCATTTGGAATTAAAGCAGCACATCATTTCTAAGTTACTATTAAATACCAGCCAGAAAAAATAGCCAGGCAATGGTATGTCCTGCATGCCTTTGTTAAGAGCTCCAATTTGGAGTTGCCTTTAAACAGAAACTACAGCTTGTGGCTTAATTGCAATTCAGGAAGGCATGTTATGTTTACAACATTACATTTTATTAGTTCCCCCAAAGATACTGGCCACAACATTTTGTTTTTGTGTTCTCTAAAGCAATGTTGTCTTGCTAAATTTTAACTTTGCTTTTGCTCATGTCTGCCACATAACAATGTTGTTGCCATGTATACTCAAGAATATTTAAAAAATATTATGATCAAAACTGTAATTATTCTTTTAGGTGTAGCTTAGACTAGCCTATGACTCGCTTACAACCAAAACAGCACACTGCAAAATGAAGGTGGAATCAATTGTTTCTTGAGCATTCCACACTATCTTTCTCTGGTTAAGGGCAGATTGCTAGATATTGTGAATTTTTGCATTATATTGGCAGTTGTCAGGACTTTTAAAAAAGGAAGACATTTTAGAAGCTAAGGTACGTACTCATTGTAGCACATGTATGTTAAAAAATCTGATCAACAACTCACATATCATATGATATAAGCTCATAAAAGAGATATTATTTAATTTGACATTCACCGTAATTGGGACATATTTTGGCTCAAACTGTGACTTAGAATAAGTTTGATCGTGGCTGACTGCAGGATGTAGTCTCTTAGGTCCAAAGCAATATACAGTATCCATGCTCCATCCTCTCTTTAATGTCATATTATACAAACAAGTGCATCTTTTTAGTATAAACACAAGTATGAAGTCTTTTTCAAGTTTAATATGATGACCCTTCTGTTGGCACAGTGAAAAGAAAGAAAATAGCACTTTTTGGTCCAGTGTCAATGAGCAGAGAGTATCAGTGGTGCTGGACACATAGTGGTGGCTCTTTTTGCTACCTTTGTTCCTACACAATGGATTGTGGTGTATTCATACCCATTATACTAATGGCTCTCAGCAGCAAACTGTTGACACAAATGCATTTAAAGAAATACAAGATCACGCTATTAACCACTTAAGGACCCCCCACTGTATATATACGTCCTCTTTTTAAACATGGATATCTCAGTAACGGCAGCAGCTGCTGCCACAACTGAGATATCCATGTTTTCAGCGGGCGGCCGTGTAAACGATAACGGCGGTCTCCGCTGCGGATTCACCGCGAGATCGCCGTTATCGGTGGCGGGAGAGGGGCCCCCCCCTCCCGCCGCTTTTCCGCGCCCTCCGCCGCTTACCGGAGCCGTCGGTAGCGGCGGAGGAGATCCGATGCTGCCGCCTGGAGAGTGAGGACTGTAGTGAGGGGAAGATGGCCCCCACCCGTCCTCATAGCTCTGCTGGGCGGAAGTGACCTCAAAACGTCAGTCCCACCCAGCCTCTTAAAGAGACAATTTTTTTTCTGTCATTTTTTTAAATGACAAATTTTCCTTTTTTTTTTTTTTTTTTTTGCATTTAAGCCTAAATATGAGATCTGAGGTCTTTTTGACCCCAGATCTCATATTTAAGAGGACCTGTCATGCTTTTTTCTATTACAAGGGATGTTTACATTCCTTGTAATAGGAATAAAAGTGATCATTTTTTTTTTTTTTATATTTTAGTGTAAAAAATAATAAAATCAATAAAATTAAATAAGAAAACAAAAAAATTTTTTTTTAAAGCGCCCCGTCCTGACGAGCTCGCGCGCAGAAGCGAACGCATACGCGAGTAGCGCCCGCATATGAAAACGGTGTTCAAATCACACAAGTGAGGTATCGCCGCGATCGTTAGAGCGAGAGCAATAATTATAGCCCTAGAGCTACTCTGTAGCTCAAAAAATGCAACTTATAGAATTTTTTAAACGTCGCCTATCTAGATTTTTAAGGGTAAAAGTTTGACGCCATGCCACGAGCGGGCGCAATTTTAAAGCGTGACATGTTGGGTATCATTTTACTCGGCGTAACATTACCTTTTTACAATATATAAAAAAATTGGGCCAAATTTATTGTTGTCTTATTTTTTAATTCAAAAAAGTGAATTTTTTCCAAAAAAAGTGCGCTTGTAAGACTGCTGCGCAAATACGGTGTGACAAAAAGTATTGCGATGACCGCCATTTTATTCTCTAGGGTGTTAGAAAAAAAAAATATATAATGTTTGGGGGTTTTAAGTAATTTTCTAGCAGAAAAAACAGTTTTAGTCTTGCAAACACCAAATCTGAAAAACACCTGAGGTCTTTAAGTGGTTAAACATGGGCCACATACCAGCTGTGAGCAGGGAGTGATGGCAGGGAGCCATGAGGAGGAGAGCTGAAAGGTGAGATGTGCAGTGCTGTGCCACCAGCACGGTAGTGTGGAGAGCAAGAATGCTGCAGTCTGGGTGAGCTCACAAAGCACAGTACAGTGCAGCAGAGCTGTGTACACATCAAGCTGTGCGAGGGTGAGCTGTGCAGGGGAGTGCCAAGCTGCTAAATGACAGGAATGGAGAGAGCTGTCCATGGGCAGAAAGATTGTGCTGCTGTACAATACTTCTGTACCCAAAATCTGTGTGCACACAGAGCTACAAAGATAGAGCTGCTGATAACCTTAGAGGAAAGAGGGATTGGTCTGGTTAAAGTGTCTGGGAATATAGGGCAAAGCCACAAGAACAGAGATCCAAGCTGCTAAGATCATCTAACGCAGACCAATACAGAGCAGAGCCACAGAAACACTGACAAAACTGTGGAGTGGAATTTTTTACTTTAAAGGGCAAGACTTCTGACTCCTTTCAGGGAGAACGGTTCTGCTACTGGACAAACATTGGCTTGAAAGGGGGACTACTTTGGTCACATGATCTTGTCTGACTTTTGGGACTTTGATCAGGACCAACTTTAATGGTAAGAGGCTTTGTGGCCTCCAATTTAGCACTCCAACATGCCCCAATACAGGCACACTTTACCTAGGTTCACTGACTATTAGCATAGGCAGAGCCTTTTGCTTAGAAAGACCACCTATCGCTATGTATAACTACATTTATATACACATGTGGAGACCACCTATTGGGAAAAAAATGCATTGTACAGGCTGCCTTGTGAATCCATGATTAAAACTGCTGATTGGCTGATTGGAGACTGACTTCTACTTGTTCACTGTGTAGGTAAAAATCCACCAGTCTGGTGACAGTAGTCAGTCAGAGACTGAGGGAAAGAATAAGAACTGGAGTTCAGTTTCCTCTGCAATTAAATTATCTTCCCCAATGTAAAGTAGGCCCCAGGATAAAACATTGGTCTTCTGGATAACATTAGAGGGTTCTTAATCACTACATCGTAAGAAAGTGAGAAAAGGCACATAAAGGTATGCTTGATAAGTTTGAAACTTTTATGTGTGAGTATACAGTATTAACAACCCGTTTTAGGAAGATATGTTTTAAACTGTATTTCCTAAAAGAGTATGAGTCCTGTTTCTGCAGCACCTTCCGAATGGAAAAATAGGTTAAGGATAACTTCTTGGCAACAGTGCGAGAGAGTCGTGCAGTTGCCTAAAAATGCTAATGACTGGCAATACCAGTGTAGTTGTTCACACACATCCAGGTAACTTGCAGGCTCTTTCACAGTGTAAGCTCCTTGTGTGCCAAAAAAGTCCAGGGGTTGGTTGTAAAGGCTAAAGTTTGTATTTTATCTTAATGCATTCTCTGCATTAAGAGCCAAAAACTATTGTCAGTTCCCTTCCAGCATCCCCTAAATTCTTACCTAAGCCCGATCTCGATCCAGCATTGTGCCAGAGAGCAGCGATGCTGATCTCTGCCTCCTCAAGGGATATAGAGACTTCTGTTGCTGTCAGCTACGTTGGGGCTGAGCCGCACTGTGTGTGCAATCAAGTGTGGATCGAACCCACACGTGTGCCACCATAGGAAGCGACTTCCTGTGGTGGCAACCGGAGAAGAAGAGGAACCAAGTGCCTATGGGGGACCCAAGAAGCAGGTATATATGATATGTTTATTAAAAAAATTTAAAACATTAGAATTAATTTAATTCTTTAGTAGATTGAATTAGGAGCTTCTCCATTCATTCCCATCTCTTAAGCCTCAATCTTGGTCAGTAAACCTGTCCATCATATTATTTTTCAAATAGTGAGGCTTAAAAATAAAAAGGGGTGGGGCCAGGCTTCTGCCCATATTGACCCTGGAAGTTAGTGCACATCAGAGTACCCTGGCTGTCTATACTAAGAAAGAACCTGATGGAGGTGCCTATTGTGGACTGACAACATTGATTTAGGTAAGTATAACACACTTCAAGTGTGCTTTTAGTAATGTAATTAAATGTGTTGCTTTTAATAACAGTATAAAAATAATAAAAACCTATTTTACTGTCAGAGTCCTTCATGTTGCAGTGGCATCACTGTCTAAACATGTGTATACAAATTGGATACAGACACATTCATGAATAAAAGCTGTTTTGTTTCCTTTTCATGGCCTGAAATACGTTCAGCTTGACTTCTGAAATTTCTGATGATGATTTATTAAGGGTAGATGTAAAACAATGCTGCATTTGGTTTTGCATTTTTTGGGGAATCCTAACATAACCCTTTTTCATTTCATATACTGTACATTTCAACAATTAACTTTTTGATATGCTAGAAAGAGATTGAAGTTTCATTGGCTACTCATTACAGCATAAATTGCATCCATCCATAACCCTGAATTGAATGTAAATGTATTCTAAAGTAATGCCAGATCTAATTAAATTTTTAATTGGATCATATTTATGGTTTCCATTGAACTTTGAATAGAAAGCACACTTTTTGGACATAACATTGTCTATATGTATGTACCGGCAAATTAAATTCTTCATGATTATAGGGCAGGATTACAGAGCCATATGTTGTATAACAACCTTTTTTTCTTTCTATATGCTATAAAAAGTATCTTATATGAGAACACAATTGAATTTAATTTTGAGTATATGTTTTATTAGTGAATAATGAAAATAATGAAGTAGGGCCTAGTAAGGGTTATGTATAGCTCTCACACACAGATGAACATCGTAGTTTTGTTGCAGGCTTGTAATGGTTTTAATATGTTCACCCTGGAGAACCAGATCTAACAAATTTTTCATGTTTGGTTGATCACCTAGAAGTTTTATTTTTTTCAGTAATGAAAAGATTACATTTAGGGTCATACCTCAACCAGCAGAACCCAGGAGTCAACCAATCTCATGATCTGGTCATTCAAGTTTAATGCAAGTAAAGGATTTACATACATTGATTTCCAATTCGGTAAGGCTAGTATTGCAATGTAAGCACTTCTGCCACACTGTGCAGCTAGCAAGATTACTCTATCCTATCTTTCTGCTTGAGCTTTATCGTTTTCGTTGAGCTTTATCGATCTCCTTGTTAATTGGACATAGGTGACAATTCTGGTTTGGTGTCCAGTGAGCAAAGTGAAGGTGACATAGTAAGCTATATTGCTGAATCAAAAAATATGTGTGTCACATATCTGACCATACAATATCACAGATGTGCTGCATAAAATTACAAATCCTAAAGCAGAAAAAGTAGCAACCATGTATATATAAATGTTATATTATGCATTTAGATGTTGTCCTGGAATTCCACCTTAAGTTTACAGGGCTCTTAAATAAACACACATCAGTTCAAAAACCGATCGGGTCAAAACGCGGTGACGTAAAACACACGACATGCTGAAAAAAACGAAGTTCAATGCTTCCAAGCATGCGTCGACTTGATTCTGAGCATGCGCGGATTTTGAACCGATGCTTTTTTGTGTACTAACCATCGGTTTTTACCAATGGTCAGCCGTCCATCGGTTCAAGTTTAAAGCAAGTTCTAAAACTTTGGTCTGAAGGACAAAAGTCCGATGGGCCGTACACACGGTCGGTTTGGACCGATGAAACTGGACTTCGGTCCGTTTTCATCGGTTTGGACCAGTCGTGTGTACGCGGCGTTAGAGGTGTACTCACTTTTGTTGCCAGCGGTTTAGACATTAATGGCTGTGTGTTGAGTTATTTTGAGGGGACAGCGAATTGACACTGTTATATAAGCTGTACACTCACTACTTTACATTGTAGCAAAGTTTCATTTCTTCAGTGTTGTCACATGAAAAGATATAAAATATTTACAAAAATGTGAGGGGTGTACTCAGTTTTGTGAGATACTATATATTTTTATATATAATATTCGTATAATTTTATTGGTAAAGCTTGTTTGTAAAAAAAATATTTTAGTATTCTAGATATAATTTATGGCAATATACAGTACTCTACACTGAATTCTTTCTGTTAGAAAGCATTATGACACCATTATTAACTTAGATTTTCAGGAACCCCCGAGAAAAAGAACCTCAGCATTGTCTGCAGATTAGCAGAACTTGGAATCTAAAAAACGAAAGTAGTATTGTTGTAAGAAATGGACTAGAGTAGACATTGTTAAAAAGCCACAGTACAATAAATACAGATGTTTGTAATGTTAAACATAGAGGATTATTTGTTAATGCTGCCTGGCTCTGAAATGCACATAAATATAACCAATAACAAACGGATACAGACAGTTTCTTCTTTTGCCTATCTTCTTTACTGCTGCAGGACTAAGATTGGCCAATGTGATCTCATGATCAAGAACAATTCTAGCAGTGGAAATCCTGTAGGAGGACAAATTATATTTTAATGCACCAAGTGTTTTAGTCTGATGGAAACTTGGACATTCATTTCTAGACAGCTTCTTGAGCCAATTGGGGTCATTTGCAAGACATAAAAATACCTGGATCTCACAGTGCTGTAATAGTTTGCAATCACACGTGTCTGAAGATTAATTCTTGTTGATAGCTAGCAATCAGTTGTTGACGTTCAGGTTTTAATAGGATAGAATGAAACGGAGGATCGGATCAGGATCCTTTTGAGACTTTTTTTGTTGTTGTGAGGTTAGTAGGGTGCAGGAGTAGGTCTCTTGCTTCCTCTAGGTCAGTGACTTATCAAGTAAAGAAGCAAGGATTAGCATGACAGGGTAAGCTTCTATACAAAATACATCAACAATGGAATTCCCTATATTTCTTTTCTTATGATGTTCCATTTAATAAGAATGTAATGGTGTGTAAGCAGATTTTTAAAAGTTTAACAAATCTGCCGGGGTTCTACATTTGCAGACTTTGTGGCAAACTCCATTGAAACCTATGGGGGGGGGGGTATGGAAAGGGGGCTGGGCTATCAATTTCTTCAAATTATTGTCTGTTGTCGCTTAGCTTACCTGGGTCCAGGGCTGTGCACTGCATTATCTATTGTCCCTTACTTATGACAACAGATCGGTAATTAATGAACTTTGCAAATTCTAGAGATTTGCCATGAACTCATGGCAGCAGCAAACCCAAATCTTATCCCTAATGATTTCATGTTAACAAAGTTCAGATGTTCCTTTAAGCAATGGCAAATTGGCAATCTCATTAAACAGTATACAGATTTTTCAATTACTATAATTTGAGGTTTGACGTATGACGAAATAACATGTAGTGGCAAAAATTTACAACTTTTAGATCTTTCATAAAAGCGAGACTGTAAGTCAATACTTTGTATTCTTTCATTTTGGATAAATAAGTACTAGCAATGTATCTCCACTCATTTTCAATGAGTCTAATAGTAATATATAAATACTTTTATTTTGCTTAAATATCTTTTATTTCTTTTGTTATTATTAATAAAATGTACAAAATGTTCTAGGATAGCTCTGAGAACTTAAAAAATTGCAAAATATCCAGCAATTCTCTTCTTGAAAACTGTATGTTGTGTGCTCCTAAGCTAAAACTGGCAGGCCAGCTTGTTATGTATGCCAGCCTCCAGATAGGTTTAATATCTTGAAATAAGCAAATAGAACTCATTTTTAAGGGAGTGATGAAACATGAACCACTAAACAGTGCCTTCTTATTTGCAAAATACATTACAATCAAAAAGAAAAAATACTCAATATTCTGTTTCTCGTTACAGTTTGAAGGCTGCAAGAAAGCATTCTCTAGGCTTGAAAACCTGAAGATTCACTTACGGAGTCACACAGGAGAAAAGCCTTATCTGTGCCAGCATCCTGGCTGTCAAAAGGCCTTCAGCAACTCCAGCGATCGTGCCAAGCATCAAAGGACACACCTGGATACCGTAAGGAAAGACACGTCAAATAATATGCTTGTTCCGCAAGAAAAGGCTCCCATACCACTGCCAGCTTCCTGAGCTTCTCATGAGCAGTCTTTACAAATGACTGTTTCTCCCTCTCCTCTGTATAGCAGAGGCCATAACACTGACAAATGCGAGGACGGTAATTGTGAACATACCTCAAACTCTCTATGATACATAATTAGTGTAAAAGTTCACACATCTAGCAACCAGTTTATTTTTACATCAGGCTACGTAATAAACTGTGAATGAAGATCATTAAATAGCCAAGTGTCCTATGTACAAAAAAATACTGTGGTCCACAATTTATGGCCAATGCAAAGAGCAGTGATGGTGTGCCACAGTATGTGCTAAACCACTAGGAGTGTTGCTATATAGCTATAGTAGTAGGGCATATGGACAGACGGGACCTGGGTTGGGGTGTAGAGGGTTTGCTAGGAAACCAAACAGTATCCCTACGCCCTTTTCATTGTTATGCATTTATTAAGACTACCTTCAACTATTCACTTTCAGTCCTAAAGACACAACAGAAAATTACAGAATTTTTTTCCTAAGTGAACATAATCTCACCTTGGCATGTGATAGGAACAGGTGTCCCTACTGGAGGATTTTCTCTCACCTCTTTCTCTGATGACAACTCAATATATTTGGATTTCCCCTCACTTCTATCTCACTGATAGTGGTCACTCGGATAAATAAAGGGGTGAATCTACCTAGTGGAGACACAGACAGCAAATTTGACAGAGAGTTTAAACTTTCCCCACTCTATCCCCCCCCAAAAAAACTGCCTTTGCATGCACATTAACAAAATAAGCATTTTGCTCTTTGCTTTCCTAAACAGAAATGAAAAGATACTGTGCCAGTAATATTGGAATGTGAGTAAATGTGGGTACCAAAATCCAAGCAAAAGCTAAGATTACCGTAAACCTAAAGTGTATCTAAACACACAGCTGTAACTCCTGTCAAGTTCTTTTTGCTGCATTTGTGCTGGTGAACCGGAACAAAAGGGATATCTTGTTCCGATTAAACCTTCTGGGAGGCAATTTATCTCACTTTGGAGTAATTTACTTTGCCCAATTGGACAAGTTTAGATCCCAGTGCTTAGTTGAGTAAAGAACCACCATTATTCGGAAAACCTAAGTGTTTCAGCTAGGTATACTAAGGTATTTTGGACTAACCTGTGTGGTAATTACATTTGCTTTCTTATTAAAAGAAGGAGAATTAGTTTACAAGAGTTGACTAGTTCCATAGAAGCATATGTACTACCAAGCTATTTACAACCAGCGGCTAGTGAGACATAAATGTCTCTTAAGCCTCTTACACACGATTGGACATCAAACAAACTTTCCCTTGGATTTTTGTCTGAAGGGAGTTGTCCGGTCACACCCATTGCATACACACGCTCGGACTGTTTCGGCAACAAACACTAACGTAGTGACGTTTTCAACGTACTGACGTTTCAACGTACTGACAAGAGTTTAAAAGAGGAAGTTAAATTCTCCAGCGTCACCCTTTGGGCTCCTACTGATAATCGAGAGTTAGTAGAGGTTTCGTCTGTGTGCATTCGCGGTTTTCAGTTTCGTGCAATTTTGTTCGTTTCTGAACGTCCGTTCGTCAAGCAGACATGTTGCGCAATGGGGTTGTGCTAACTTGACCCACCAAAAAATAAAGAAATATGTTTGATTCATATAACCAAAATACACTAATCCAAAGTAAAGACATTTGTTTTTACTCCGTCAGTATCACCAGCAAAGCAGCTTTTAGTATTATCACATTATAAAGAAGAGAATGTGCGCTGCTTTTCTTGATTTCGGAACTTGCCGCGTAATGAATGTGCTCTTTCAAATACGAACGCTAGTTCTACTAGACAGAACGCTTCCGGCTAGTCTTTGCTTCTGAGCATGCGCGTTTGTACTTTGTCCAAAAGTCCGATTGCTTGCTGTACACACGGTCGGACTAGGCACCATCGGACTCTTGTTGACGTAAAGTTTGTCCGTTTGCAGACCAAACTTTTTGTCCGATGAAACCCGAAAAAGTTTGTCCGATGGAGTGTACACACGGTCGGACTATTTTGAAAACGTGCTCATTTTGAAGTTTGTTGGCAAAAAGTCAGACCGTGTGTATGGGCCTTAAGCCTCATTTAATATTGCTTGTGACAGCCTCCCAAAGTCCTGTTGTCTGAACGCCTTTTGCATTATGTTTCATGCATGCTTGAAGTCTAGAAGAGGTTTCCTAACTTATATCACATTATACTTCATATGAATTACTGTCACTTGTACGTACTGCATTACCTTGTATAAGGGCCAGTTCACACAACAAAAACGCGCTCCAGATTTGTTCTGGATGTGTCTCTGCATGTACAGTTTTATCGCGTTTTTGGCACATTCTGGTGCATTTTTGATGCGTTTCTGGATGCATTCCATGTGTTTTTTTCCTGTTTTTTCACTGTACTGGGGTCCGGTGAGTTTTTTGATGCTTTCCAGTGCATTCCGGTGTGTTTTTGATGCTTTTTTACTGCATTCCAGTACAGGCCAGTGCAGGAAAAATGCAGCATGTTCTACTTTTTTTTTTCTGGAACTGGAAAGCCCTGGAACTGACTGCACTGGTGTGAACTATGCCATTGGAAACCATATAACCTACTTTCCATGAATTTTTGATGCAGAAAAAAATGCACTGGACTGCATGTGGTGTGAACTGTCCTTTAGAGAAAACTCTAAAATATGAGGGTCAAAAGGTTTAATCTCACACAAATGTGACAATGGATACATTTTCAGATATGCAACGTGTATTACATATTAAAATCACTGTCATGCAAAATCATATTATTATCTGTTAATATTTTTCTTACTGCTGTCTGCTTGCCACTATGACCTTTTTGTTTCACATTTTTTTCTGTCTATAGCAGGATTCTGCTCTAACCTTAACCAATGTTTTCTGGATAGTCACTGCTGTTACTGCTTCACTAATCTGCTGTATCTGATTTTGCTAATCCTTCCTTGAGCAAATGATTCCTATGCTGTAAGTACCTCTGGGAATGTTCATTGATAACAAATGTGAAAAGAGAGTTACGAGTGAAGTAATGTGATTACCTTACCCTATGCCTTTTTTGTCTAGAAACCCTATGCCTGTCAGATTCCAGGATGCAATAAGCGCTATACAGACCCAAGTTCATTACGAAAGCATGTAAAAGCCCATTCTTCCAAAGACCAGCAGGCCAGGAAAAAGGTAACAATGATACAGCCATATGTCATATGAATACCGTGCAATTAATTGTGCAGAAATGAGCTGTACCCCATTGCAACTAGATTGAGACTGTAATTTTCTAGTACAGTTTATATAAAATGTCCAGCTGTGAAGTCTCTTAATTGTGAAACCCAGAGACTGTGTACTTTATTGGTGCAGTACTCAGGAGAAAAGCCTGTGTTTCTTGAAAAAAAGACTGCTATAGCAGGTTTTCTGTATTACTGAGGATGTAATTGATATTCCATAGAGAGTACACACAGCCAAGAGCAGCCATACATGACCCAAACTGTGATAGTCGTTAAACTAATCCAGGCATTCATATGAACATTTGATAATATAGTGGTTAAGACATAAGTGACATTAGGGGCTGATTGTTGATTTCTCACTATGATGCAATTAAATGCAACATAACACAACTATATTGTCATTTAAAAGTACCATTTCAATCCTGTTTGTTAATAATGTACATTGTGTAGTCTTTATATCATGTTAGGAAACATATGAGAAAGTTTAAATAGCTTTTCTTGTGTCCAATTTCTCCTCCTTCTCCACATGTCATGCCTACAATAACTAAGTGTTACATAATACCTTAGCTCTTATAATTATTAATACAATGCAGGTTTTTAGTGCTTCACTATGTACATTGAGTAAAATTATAAACGCAACACTTTTGTGTTTGCCCCTATTTAACATGAGCTAAACTCAAAGACTTTTTCCATGTATACAAAAGGCCTATTTCTCTCAAATATTGTTCACATAGCTGTATAAATCTGTGTTAGCGAGTACTTCTCCTTTCCCGAGATAATCCATCCACCTCACAGGTGTGGCATATAAAGATGCTGAGTAGACAGCATGATTATAGCACAGGTGTGCCTTAGGCTGGTCACAATAAAAGGCCACTCTAAAATGTGCAGTTTTATCACACGGCCCAATGCCGGAGAATTTTCAAGTTTTGAGGGAGTGTGCAATTGGCATGCTGACTGCAGGAGTTTCCACCAGAGCTGTTGCCCTTAAATTGAATGTTCATTTCTATACCATAAGCCACCTACAAAGGCGTTTCAGAGAATTTGGCAGTACATCTAAACGGCCTCACAACCGCAGACCACGTGTAACCACACCAGCCCAGGACCTCCACATCCAGCATCTTCACCTGCAAGAACATCTGAGACCAGCCATCTGGACAGGTGCTGCAACAATCAGTTTGTATAACCAAAGAATTTCTGCACAAACTGTCAGAAACCATCTCAAGGAAGCTCATCTGCATGCCTGTTGTCCTCATCGGGGTCTCAACCTGACTGCAGTTTGTCATCGTAACCAAATTGAGTGGGCAAATGCTCACATTCAATGGTGTCTGGCACATTGAAGAGGTGTTCTCTTCACTGATTAATTCCGTTTTTCACTGTACGGGCAGATGGCAGACAGCGTGCTTGGCAATGTGTGGGTGAGCAGTTTGCTGATGTCAAAGTTTTAGATAAAGTGCCCCATGGTGGCGGTGGGAATATGGTATGGGCAGGTGTATGCTATGGACAAGGAAGGTGCATTTTATTAATGGCATTTTGAATGCACAGAGATACCGTGATGAATTTGTGAGGCCCATTTTTTTGCCATTCATCCATGACCATCACCTCATGTTGAAGCATGATAATGCACGGCCCCATGTTGCAAGGATTTGTACACAATTCCCGGAAGATAAAAACATGTCAGTTCTTGCATGGCCAGCATACTCACAGGACATGTCACCCATTGAGCATGTTTGGGATGCTCTGAATCAGCGTATATGACAGGGTGTTCCAGTTCCTGCCAATATCCAGCAACTTTGCACAGTCATTGAAGAGGAATGGGCCAACAATCTACAGGCCACAATCAACAATCTGATCAACTCAATGCAAAGGAGATGTGCTGCACTGCGTGAGGCAAATACTGGTCACACCAGATACCGACTGGTATTCGGACTCCGCCAATACTGTAAAACTGCACATTTTAGAGTGGCCTTTTATTGTGGCCAGCTTAAGGCACATCTTTGCAAAAATCATGCTGTCTTATAAGCATCTTGATATGCCAGGTGGATGAATTATCTTGGCAAAGAAGAAGTGCTCACTAACACAGATTTAGACAGATTTGTGAACAATATTTGAGAGAAATAGACCTTTTGTGTACATAGAAAAAATCGTATATCTTTGAGTTTAGCTCATGATAAACACAAAAGTGTTGCGTTTATAATTTTGCTCAGTATATAAACGGTATGGTTATTCAGCAGGATATATAAAGAAGGGGGTGGGTATAAACACAAAATGTTCAAAGATGTCAGTACTGGGTTTTTAAAGCACATGCATACAGTTTCTTTTAGTGTAAGAAAATAGGGACAGGCTGGATTAGGAGGCAGGGTAGCACCCCCCCATCTAAAAGTCAAAGTGTATCTTTAGTGTTGAGTAGAGGCGGAAATTTTTAAAACCCTCGATATTGTCCCATTTTTTAAAATTTCCCCTTACTTTCAGCCCTGGGGAGAGAAGAGAAAGTAAGACCACATTTCTACAAAGTGTAAGGAAATATCTCTTAGACAACTGTCACAGAGACAAATATCCACTAGGAAGATTGCCCATGACTTTCTGTTCTTGTGACAACTGTAAAATTTTATAGGATAAGGGATAGTGATATGGATATGTTACAGTCCCAAAAAGAGGCACCAACATCTTTTAACCACTTAAGACCCGGACCAATATGCAGGCCAGAGGGGCTCTTTTTTTTAACTGTGGTGATGAAATCACCTCCTACAGCGTTGGAGTCGCGGCTTTATGTATCGTGGGAGCAAACGATGTTGCTGTCAAGCTAAATAATTCTGCGCTGCAATTGAATAGCGTACCTGCTAAGCAAATGATGGTTAACATTAAAACAAAGTAACATTACAGTATAACAGTAAGACCTTACCATACCATACCTGCAAAGCAAATACCAAAAAAAAACATAGTAAAAAAAAAATGTTTTAACGCAACCTGTGCCTAAAATATATATATGCCGAAGCATCCTCCCGCAAAAAAGTTATGCCGTGTACACACGGTCAGACTTTTCCACGGGCAAGCCTTCGTCGGAATTTCGACCGTATGTACGCGGCATTAAAAAGTTATGCCGCGTACATACGATCGGACTTTTCCACGGGAAAGCCTCCGTAGGAATGTCGACCGTATGTACACGGTATTAGGAGCAAAATCGCTCCTCCGCCCCTAATGCCCCCATGCTTCGGCATATATGGTCTTTTTTAACTGTGGTGGTGAAATCACCTCCTACAGCACTGGAGTCACGGCTTTATATTTCGTGGGAGCAAACACTGTTGCTGTCAAGATAAATAAATCCGTGCAACAGCTGAATGGCGTACCTGAAAACAGTAAAGTAAATTACATACCTGAAAAGCAAGCATGATAAAACATAATAAAAATAAAACATTGCAGAATAGAATACAGTAAAAAAAAGAGCAGAACAATAGAGAGAGAATAGAGAGGGAGAGAACAGTAAAACGACAACTATTTTTTTTTTTGCTTGCCAGTTCACCAGAAGGAATAGCGGCGCTAGTACTGGCTCTCTGCTCCATACAAGGGTCCTGCGGTCCTTGCTCCTCAACAACATCAGAACGGGGTTGGGTACGCCTGGCCTTAGCAGGGACCACAACTTCGTCGTCAGAGCTATCTGGCGTGGAGCTGCTGTTGTCTACAGGATCGTATTCTGAGCCAGAATCTGACAGATGCGTGACCTCCTCCTCACTATCTGTCAGGCTCAGAAACATGTAGGCCTCTTCACTAGTGTACATTTGCTTTGCCATTTTGGGCTCTAAATTCAGTGGTACACTAGTAATGATTCACAGGTAAAAAAGCACCTGACTGTCAGCGACTGTAGAAAACTCTTCCAAAAAAAAACTGTTAGCGATCGCAGGGATCAGGCCTGTCTCTGCGAATGCTGCAGTTATGTGTGTTGTGTTTTGTAAGTGACAGTGATTGATCGATACTGCATTTGGGTGGGCTGGGCGGAGCGGCAAAATGCAGGTGCTAGCGGGTATCTGGGCTGATTCCGCTAGCAATGCATTTTTGGGTACCCTAAACTGCTGGGTACGCTAGTATAGATCTGATCAGATCAGATATTGATCTGTTCAGATACTATACCACTAAGGGGGGTGTATGCTTTGCACATGGGTGTAAGCGTTACTGGCACTAACCTAACGCTGCCTGAGGCAACGCAGACCCTGACTGACACTAAAATTTAATCGATATTACCCGCCGGGCAATCAGGGGGTTAAACCCCTATTGGGTTATATACGGTGGGTGCCCTGATGCTATAAACAGCAAACTAACTAACCAACGTCAACCGTAACACTTATACGGTGATCACTGGTGAAAGGGTTAACTAGGGGGCAATCAGATGGTTAAAAACGTTATTAGGTAATATATGGGGGTAACTGACGCTTTATAAAAACCTGGCGGCGAACCTAAATAACTAACTGGCTAACCAGCGTCACCAGTGACACTTATACGGAGATCACTGGTGAAAGGGTTAACTCTAGGGGCAATCAGGGGTTAAAACCTTTATTTAGAAAATGTATGGGGGTACATAACGCTATAAAAACCTGGTGGCGAACCTCAAAAAATAACTGGCTACCTAGCGGCACCAGCGACACTAATACAGCGATCAGAAAATGATTGCTTAGTGACACTGGCGATAGGGGGTGACAGGGTTAACTGGAGGGGCGATCAAGGGGTTAATCCTTTATTAGGGGGGGTAGGGGGCTACCCTGAACCTAAAGGGGCCTAAGACTAACTGCCCTGCAACTTTTTACTGTCACAAATGACACTAAATGCAGTGATCAGTAAATAAATGAGCACTGCAATCAGTGACACTGTGACTGGGGGCGTGATCTGGGGGTGACTGGGGGGGTTAAGTGTGCCTGTGTGTACTGGTGTTAGTGTGCTGTTAGGTGCAACTCACGTGTGATGTCTTCTCTCCTCTCGTCGGACGAAAAGACCGCCAAGAGGAGAGATGACATCACTTCCTCTGCCTGTGTTTACATTACACAGGCAAAGGGGGCAGGTGATTCACTGGGAGCGATCGCGAGGGGGTGGCCAGAAACGAATAGCCACCCCCTCATCCTGGATCGCTCCCACAGGCTAACAGACCACCGCATGTACCGGGGGGGGGTCCCGATCGGACCCCCGACCCACAGGAAGGCAGATCTGTAAGAAACAATAGAGCCCAGATCAGAGCAAGAGGTGGCAAGACAGTATCCCTTAGGCCCCTTTCACACTGGGCGGATCAGTAATGATCCGCCTCCGTATGCTTCGTAAGCTCAGCAGGGATCGCTCTGTTAATCCCCGCTGAGCCAGCGGATGACAGGGCGGTCCCCACACACTGTGCAGGGACCGCCCTGTCTTTTCTCCGCTCTCCCCTATGGGGGGATCGGATGAACACAGACCGTATGTCCGTGTTCATCCGATCCGCTCTGCAGACGGAAGAAAAAATAGGGTTTTCTTCCGTCTGCAAAATCGGATCTTTGCGGAGGCGGACGATTACGGGTGTCAGCGGATGTTCATAGGGACCAATGTATGTCCCTTTTTCATCCGCAAACGGATGGATGAAAAAGCAGACATACGGTCCGCACGTGTGAAAGGGCCTTACATCATAACATGTAATGTGTGTCTTGATTAGTCGTTATTGGCAGCAGCTCTAATTTTGTGTTGATTTTCTTTAAGGCTGGGTTCACACTAATGCAAATTCGATGCGACAGGAGAGTGTGCCAATTGAGCCAGTTCACACATCTCTGTGCATCTTTGGCTCCGCTTCAGGTTCGAATTCAGGAAAAAAATTGTCCCTGAAACAGAGAACAGGGACACGCCAGACCCCTGCTGTGAGCCGTGGCCGCACACATTGTGAACCCAGCCTGAATTAATTATTGAATGCATAGCCTTAGCGGTATATTTATAAAGCAGTAAATGTGACATTCACCAAACCTTTACTGCATATACGGTATGCATTTTTAGTGCATATGTTGTAAAAGACAGTGATTGATTTATCTGCAGTGAATGATTGAGGAATGTCAAATGCACTGCTTTATAAATATAAGTTCAAATATTGTAATTACTACATAAGGCAGAAATAAGCTGCCTTGTAGGAAAGAAAAATTTAGTGTGGTTGATTTACTAAAGGCACAGTCTATTTGCCTTTAGTAAATCAATCATTGCAAGTGCATTTGCTCTAGAGTTTAGTAAATGAGTGGAAGTTCTGCTGACTTTTATCATTCAATCATTGTGCAAGCAACATTTTTTTTTATTATTTTCCTTATATGTGATTGGGTATCCTTGACTCATTTACTAAGATCTAGAGCAAGTGCCTTTGCAGAGTGCAACTGCACTTTCAAAGTGCACAGTCTATTTGCCTTTAGTAAATCAACCCCATTGCTTCACCCCCTTACTGTGATCTTATGGGTTTCAGTGGTATTACTACCTACAGTTCTTTTCCGTGTGGTATAGATTCAGATTTTGCATTGTTGTCTGGCATGTCAAGCAATATTTTTACATGCATGGCTCATTAAATAGAATTAGAATTCGTTATTTGTGATTTTAATACCTGTTTTATAAAACTATTTTACTGGTGAAAAATGTAAAATTCCTAGCATTATGATTGCTTAACATTTTAACTTGCCAGAGACATGTACCATCTTCAAAAAAATCACTGAGCCCTTAAATGAGAAGTCCAGCCTGAGCTTTTTAGGCTGGGCTTCTCCTCTGGGTCACAGGAGTGCAATTTGTTTTGCACTTGTTTTGCACCAATTTGTTTTGAGGCACCACGGCTGCCTTGACTGATGGCAGTCAAGGCATCTCAGCGAAGTGCTGAGATGGCAGCACCCCGCCCCTCCACAGCTCAGTGCTCTAATGAGCGTAGAGAAGCAGAGAGGAGAGACACTGACTGAGAGTCAGCAGCTCTCCTCTCAGGGATCTGTGAAAACTGAGCCATCGGCGATGTTCGGTGGCTCGGTTTTCAGTGCAGAGATAGCGGGGGACAGCTGCAGTATCAGTCTGATGCTGCATCCACATAGGTAAGTATGAAACTAAAATAAAATAAAATAAACATACTTCTCTTTTAAATCTGTACCCAAGCAGGAAACTGAGCCTGGGTAGAAAAAATTGGTAGCAAAACTTGATTAAGTAAAGAGAATTAAATGTAAATGTAATTAAAAATTAAAGAAGTGCCAATCAGAAGGCATTTCAGAAAACTGAAAGGCACTCTGTCACCTATTCCAAATGGAGTCTAGCATATGTAGAATGTAATTTTATTGATGGTTTTCGGTTAGAGAGCATGAGTTATATTTTCCACGCTCTCACGCTATGTGTATTATATACAGCATATATATAGTATATATATATATATATAGATATATATATATATATGAAAAATTCTGAAAAGTCGTAATGCTTGCAAAAGAGCAGCAGTTCTCTTAGGTACACTTACATGCTGTTTCTGAAACTAGCTGTTTGATAGGTTGGTTCAAGTAACTTGGAGAATTGGTTATGACTCGTACACACGACCGTTTTTTCCATTGGGAAAACTGCCATGAGAGCTTTTGGCCGGGAAAACCAGCCGTGTGTATGCTCCATCGCAGTTTTCCCAAAAGGAAAACTGCCAGGAAAAAAAAGAGAACCAGCTCCTTTTTTTCCCACCGGCATTCCCGGGGGTCTTTTTCCTGGCAGTTTTCCTATGTGAGCATACACACGGCCGGGATTCCCGACCAAAGCTCCATTACAGTTTTCCTGTCGGGAAAACCTCTTGTGTGTAGGTGGAAAAACTTACCGAGCAGGTTCTCGGTTTTCCCTTTGAGATTCCCGGCGAACTTTTTACTGCTGGGAATCCTGTACGTGTGTACTAGGCATAACAGTTCCACCACAGAGTTTGGCTATGAGCAATCCCATCCTAGCTTGATGATATTTCCATTTTTACCCTGTGGAGACCATGACATCTATTGCACAATTCCATCTTCTCTGTAGATGATTCTTTATGAATTTTGATGTGTTTGGTGTCATTGTCTTGATGCAGAATGAAGTTGGGGCTGATACTATCTAATATTATTATATGACATATAAGAATCTGTGTGTACTTCTAAGCTGTGAGGACACCATTACTCAACTCCATGTACAGAAAAGCAGCCTCAAATGTGCAGGGTAAATCAATTGTATTATACTGTTGCCTGCAGACTATAGTACCTCATCCTAAATATGTGTATATAGATAAAAAAAAAGAATCACATCTGACTTTACTGGTACAGAAGAGACCACACTTAACCTCCCTGGCGGTATGATTCTGTCTGGAATTACGTACCAAAAGCGGTAAAATTATTTGCAAGGAAATGTGGCATTTAATACTGTAGGCCTGTAATTCTTAGGAATAACTCACTTAAATCTGACCAAACAAGAATCTAATAGGCATCCCGGGTATGACATTTTTTTAAAAACAAAATTATAAATTATAATATAATAAATAATTATAAATAATTATAACAAATAATAATATACTTCTAATAAAAATGATTCAATAATCTAATCAAATCAAAATCACTGAAATTTTCTCAGTTGCAAAATTGTCGCTGTCATTATTTTTTTTTTTTATGACGAATTTCCCCACAAATCGCACAATTCTGCAAGTGATTATAATTTATTATAGCTGTTTTCTAGCTGATCTAAAACCATTTTTGACATAAAGGGACACTTTTGGTTGCTATGGACAATCTACAGTTTGCAGAAAGAAGGAACCGTTTTTATTACATAAAAGTACATGTAGGGCACTGGGCAGACCACTAGGGACAAGG
This sequence comes from Rana temporaria, assembly GCF_905171775.1. Lineage (NCBI taxonomy): Eukaryota > Metazoa > Chordata > Amphibia > Anura > Ranidae > Rana > Rana temporaria. Next base: position 292,610,127 of record NC_053489.1, on the reverse strand, counting down.
GGGGTGTGTATTTTTTACATACAGTACTGTAATCTATAAGATTACAGTATACTGTATGTATAGTGTTTGTTTAAGTTTTTGAATTTGGCGCCGATCTCCGCTCCCGTGCGACGTAACGTCGCAGGGAACGGAGATCGGCGGGAAAAGGAGGACGCTGTGTGAATTGAGCTAGGTCCCGCTCGCTCACACAGCGCGGTGGCATCGCTGGATCCAGGACAAGGTAAGCCAGTGCACGCTGCAGGCTCTGCATATTTACCCCGAGCGTGACTCGGGGATACCGATTATAGCAGAAAAAATCCACCCCGAGTCACGCTCGGGGATACCGCCAGGAGGGTTAATAAAAAAATGATCACAAACTTTATTACATAAATCATTAAAATCCAAACTGGATCAACCATGAAACAAAACTTAGCATATAAGCTAACTTACGTTAGTTCCTTCTTATACATAGTAGTACATATTTCTATAGTAGTATAGTATAGTAGTACTATTATTATTTACTACTACTATGAGGAGGAACTAACTTAAGTTAGCTTATATGCTAATTTTTGTTTCATGGTCGATCGAATTTGAATTTGAATGACTTATACTGTATAATGTTTGTGATTTTTTTTTAATTTGTGTGTTCTCAAGCTGACTTCTTTTAGCATTAAATGGTTAAAAATTTGACTCATCAGACCAGAGCACGCTGACTTTTTTTTTAGCATCACATGGTTAAATATTTGACTCATCAGCCCAGAGCACCAGCAACCATTTTCTGTATCCACATCTTTGTGCTTTTGTGCATCATTTGGCTTTATTTCCACTTCGAAGGGAAGTAGGCTTGATGTTTTTCTTGTCTTCTTTACCCAGTTTCTGTTGCCAGCCATTGCATTGCCAGTCCTCTGCTTTGCCAGTTTGTGTTTCTCTAGATGAGCTTAGTCAGCAGATCACAGCTTGGTCAGCAGAAAACACTTCTCCACCATAAAACTTCTGCTACAGAATGGTCTTGCTGATGCAAGATGACCATTTTGTGTCTTATTATGCCCTTGTTGGTATTTGTTATGGTGTTTGATTTGAAGGTTAAAGTGGTGTTAAACCTGAAATCAAAAATCAAATATATTGCAGCTTACCAATCATTACATGTGGTGGCTAAATCAGTTTTATTTTCTTATGCCGCGGACACATGCCCATTTTCCATGTCATGGAAAAAAAAGTTTTTATCGTTGTGATTCTTGCCAAGCCTGCCTTGCATACACACGATCGTGAAAAAAAAATGCTCGAGCAAAGCACGTACGACGGCACTATAAAGGGGAAGCTCCTTTCGAATGGCGCCACCCTTTGGGTTGATTATGCAAATTTCCCTTCTCATAACTTGCTTCTGAGCATGCGCATTTTTTCCTCGTCGTTAAAGCCTACACACGACCGTTTTTCACGACGAGAAAAACTACAACGTGAAAAACGACGAGAAAAAATAGAGAACACCCATGCGATCCGATTCTAGTGCAGGGAAAAGCAAGTCCCTGCACTATTTTCTGCGTGAATCTAATGCAAGTTCAGACATACAATTGTATGGCTGAACTCACATTGCTCAGAGATCGCATGTGAACTGCACCAGCAGTGCGGGTCCCAATCACATGCAATCTCTGATATCGCAGTGTGAACCCAGGCTGAATGTATATATATACAGTTAGACCTTGGATTGCAAGTATAATTCATTCCAGAAACATGCTTGTAATCCAAAGCACTTGTATATTAAAGCAAATTTCCCCATAAAAAAATAATGGAAACTCAAATGATTCGTTTTACAACCATTTATTCATAGGTCCTTCAGTATATAGTCCATATAAAAAGATTATAGCAATGTGATAGATTGTGTAACCATAAAATGTCCATCCATGGGGGTTAGAAGCAAAATCCAGCGGGTGGTACAGGGTATAAAAGAGAAGAGAGGCACCTCTAAGGCCGAGTACTCACGAGCAAACATGTCCGTTCGAAATGTCCGACGGGCTGTTTCCGGCGTACAAGGCTGTTTTTTCATTTGGCCCGCTGGCTTGTACACACCAGCGGACGATATTTCCCTGCGGACCTGAACGCGTGCACGTAATCCACGTTTGACGTCACTATAAAGGGAAAGGCCAAAGTCAATGGCGACGCCCTCTGTTCCGCTTTTGCTAGTTACGGCTTTGCTCGTGTTAGTGAAGGTTTGGTTAGAGCTGATTCGCGCTTCTCGGTCTCCAGGCTTTAGCAGGTAGTATTTTCTCGTTCAGTGCGTGTGCTTGTGGGTACGTAGTTGGCATTCGGGTACAGGCGTGCAGTTCGTTCTGCTTAGCAGATTCGTACTGTGCGTTCGTATCTGTGTGTCGTGCGTTCTTTGCAGGTACCGCTGGATTTGATTGTGCTTTCTGTTGGAGTGTGTTCTTGACTGACCAGCCGGCCGGTTTGAAGCCATGATGGAGCAGCAGCGTCAATTTTCGCGAGTTGGTGCTGTTTATGGGATGGCTGCTGGATATGTTCATTATTCCAGTACTTTGGCCAGAAACAGGGGGCGGAGGCGTTTCTGGACCAAGAATTGGTTGCGCCAGCGTGACCAGTTCTCACATATGCCTCTGCTTAGGGAACTCCAGGAGAATAATCCTAATGACTATAGGAATTTTCTCCGCATGACGGACCCCGTATTCAACAGTCTGCTGGATCTTCTGTCCCCCTATATCACGAGGCAGGACACTGTGATGCGCCAAGCCATCACGGCCGAGCAGAGGCTTATTGCCACGTTGCGGTACCTGGCAACTGGAAGGAGCCTGCAGGACCTCAAGTTCTCGACAGGCATCTCTCCGCAGGCGCTTGGGGTCATCATACCGGACACGTGTGCTGCCATCATTAAAGTTATGCACGAGGAGTATATGAAGGTAAGTTTCCTCATTTTAACCTCACAATGTGTCTTTAATAATGTGGCAAACTAACTTTTTATTTTATTTCCCAGATATGCTGTGTGTTTAACTAACGTTCCCTTTTCTCACTATGCATGTTGATATCAGCTTTTACATGTTCTTTTTATTTTGGCCTACCTGCATATTTTGATCTTACCCAATATTAACCTGTCCAGCATGCTATCTTCGGGCCAACCCCCACCATGCCACTTTTTTTTTTTTTTTTCTAAAAACAGTTTTAACACCCCCCACCCCCCCTTCAAAGTTTTTTTGTCCCCATCAGAGGGCTGTGGAGTCTCTTATTAATTAAGTGGGCCTATATATTTGTGCCCCGAAATTCTCCCTTCATAATTTGCAAATGCTATTTTAAAAATGTAAAGTTGCACAAGGATGCTTGTAGGATTATGTTTGCAATGTTTATGTGCCAAAGTACTAAATCTCTTTTTTTGTTTGTCCCCACAGCTACCCTCCACACCACAGGAATGGCAGTCTGTGGCTTCCCAATTTGCCGAGCGGTGGGATTTTCCTAACTGCGGTGGAGCAATAGATGGGAAACACGTCCGCATTGTGCCCCCACCCCACTCGGGGTCCTACTATTATAATTACAAGGGTTATCATAGTATCGTGTTGATGGCGGTGGTGTCGGCACAGTATGAGTTTCTATATGTGGACGTGGGGAAGAACGGCCGGATGTCAGATGGGGGAGTGTTCGCACGGACTGATTTCTATGATCGTCTCCAAACTGGTGGTCTGGCATTGCCACCAGATGAAGATAATGTGGAAGGACTTCCGTTTGTGTTCCTAGCGGACGAGGCTTTCGGCCTTGGACCTCACCTAATGCGGCCTTTTCCCCAGAGGACCCTCACCTTAGAGAGGAGTGTGTTTAATTTTCGGTTGTCCAGGGCTCGGAGGGTAGTCGAGAATGCCTTTGGGATCCTCAGCAACCGGTTCCGCCTGTTCCTGACATCGATACATTTGGCGGAATATAAATTGAACACCATTATATTTGCCTGCTGCATTTTGCACAATTTTCTACGCAGGCACTCCCAGACGTACCTAGCCTCCATGGGCTCTGAGGCAGGACTACCCTCAGAGAACATTCCTGGCCTGGACACTGGTCGCGCTGGCTTGGCCCCCCAATCTGCTCGTGAGGTACGCGACAAATATGTTGAGTACTTCATGGGTCGGGGGGCCATTGCTATGCCAGATCATATTTCTTTCTAATTCGGCCCCCAAAGAAAGGAATATTCTCACAACTAATAAATAATTAGACCATTGGACTTTATACAGTTGTTTGTCATTACTGCTTTTTCTCTATTTTTCTGTCTTCCAGGTTATCTCCAAAAATCGTGCACTTCTAGTGCCAAATTTACTTACTCAGATGTATTAACTAACCACATTTGCACATTATTCACTCATCTACAAACTGGGTATTCAGTCTAGAAATAAGAAGCCACTCATTTTTCTGCTTTTGATGTCTCATATTTTTTTTTTTAGTTTATTCATTTTTTAACAAGAAATGTGTATTTTTAGGCAGAAAACATTTCCTGCAAATTCTTGAGACAAAATATTGGCTTTTAATTATTTATTTTTTTGTCTTTATTGACAGTGATTATCAATAATAATGATCGAAACACAATGTAAGAATAATTTCACTGAAACTATACGCAAGAATTTTTGGGCTTGTCATTTGTTTGTGTCTAATTTTTTCAACAAGATTTTAACACAACACAAAAATTTTTGAATTTTTTACCAAAATTAGTTAACTTCTTTCTTTAGGTGAGATTTATTGTTCGTTTTGTGATCTGAAACTGGAAACATTTACAAACCAAAAAAGATCAACACCAAACAAAAATTAAAAAAAATAACAGCAGTCAGTCATATGGATGGTGTGCTTTCACACTGGAACACGCCAAAATTTCTAAATGCACACATTCAGTGCAAACTCGCCAAATGTCATTGGTTAAACAGACAAATGGCCACATGTGCTATCTGACATCATGGGTGATCAATGTCTGTGTTTTGTGGGAGCAAACCCTTCCTCTCAACTACTTGAGGATCGAGGAGGGGTTTGTACCCACAAAGCACAGACAATAGATAGTCTGTGATGGCAGCTAGCACATATTGGCACACTGTGTGTGCATTTAGAAATTTTGGCGTATTATAAAGTACAAAAATTAAAAAGGGTTTTGTGGGCGGGGGATGGGCGGGGGATGGGCTTCTGTGGTTCAGTCTTTGACACGGCCCATCATGTCCATGATATTTTTGTAATTTTGGTTGATGACTAGCATCCTTTGTCGCATGTTCTCCATTTCCGTGCTACACTCTGAAATGACATTTCGCACATTCTGCTCCATGACTAGCATCCTTTCCTGCATAATGTCCATTTCCGTGCTGCACTCCATTAGTTGCTGTATAATGATAGAAGCACTTGCACGTGAAAAATGTGCTACTCCATCTTGATCCCCTAAAAAGAAACAAATTGGCATTCAAAATATGTAAATAGTTTACAGCCTATCTGCATATGTTTGGCCCTATTAATATAGGGGTGACACTGACCTGATGGCCTGATAATTTCCACATCCCCAATTTCTTCATCTTCTATCACTCCTCCTTCTTCCACCACCTCCCCATCATCTTCTATCACTCCTCCTTCTTCCACCACCTCCCCATCATCTTCGACTCCTCCTTCATCCATCAATCCACCTTCTTGCAATTCGCCAAATTGTTCTTCCGCCACTTGCCCTTCATCTGATATAAATTCTAAGTCCAAAATAACTTCTTCCTCCTCTCTTCCTTCCTCCTTTCTTCCTTCCTCTTCTCCTTCCACATCCTCTTCTCCTTCCACATCCTCTTCTCCTTCCACATCCTCTTCTCCTTCCACATCCTCTTCTCCTTCCACATCCTCCTCTCTTCCTTCCCCAGCCTCCTCCTGCTCAACATGTGGAGGTGTTTGATTTTCTGGGTGTCTGGCCCTCTCTGCCTCCTCCAATTGCTGGCGTCTTCTTTCCCCTATAAGAAATAATAAAAAACAAAAGGTATACTCATCAGCACACAGATATTGGATATCATAAATCGCACACATTGCATAGACGATACATTTATGATGATTTTTGGTTGTTTATTCTTTCAGCAATCCTCCATTTTTGGCGTAGTTCTAGGCCAAGCTCTGATCCTGCCCCTTTTTTGCAAAGAAGTGACACAAATGGATGTCACCCCAAAACATTAATTCTCGTCGACCCTCCAAATAAATATACTTAGATTTTTGAGACACAGGTGCTTTGCATTTCAAGATGTTAAAACATCAGCTTTATTTGCATTTTGGAGAATGAATCTTGTTTGCCTGTCACATTCACTCAATTTAATTTCTGTGATTTTGCTAGTCAACAATGTTGGAAAACCAAGTTTGGGGCCAGTCAGCCATGTCCAGGTGTGTTGTTCCTGGAGTAACGTCACATTTTTGCTAAACAATGTCATATTACGCGTGTTTACTATTTCACAAAATTTGTTTAAGGTTGTTATTTGACATAAACACAATACAGTATCTACACGTGTTCAAAAGTACAAGCAGGCCAAGGAGGCAGATGTGAAAAAATACATGTCAACACATTATTGCAGACATTTCCCCCCCCCCCTTAAATAATATGGACTTACTTTTACGCAGAATTTTTAGTATCTTCTTCATGTGATGTGGCTCCCTCAATTTTAAATCGGACCAACGCTTCCGTAGTTGCTCCTTTGACCTGGTGACACCAAACATTCTCCTCATTCTCCTTGCCACCTTGTCCATTATGTGTGACTTCCTACGGTTCGGTGTTTTGTAGGGCCCACATTCACCATCATAATCCTTCCTCCTCATGATGTAAACCAACTCCACCATTTCTTCGAACGCCATATTAGTGGCTTTATATCTTTTAGGCCTGGATCGGGACGGTCCAGCCTCTGTCCCTTCACTTGCGCCATGAGAGCTCCGTGCCCGCTCGTGTGACATCGCCATCTTTCCTTCCCACAGAGATTAGGGGCGTGGAAACGAGGAAATGTCCCGTCAGGGGCGGAGATGAGGGCGGGGATTATTGCATATGCGGAGTGTCGCGAATGCCAACAACGTATTGACGTACGTTACGCGGAGAATATTCGCGCGATTCCAGAACCTACACAGTTAACGCCATATTTACTTTTTCAATTGATTAGGGGCATGGCAAAGGTGACGAGGGCGGCGTTTCATACATACGCGGAGTGTATAAAAGGCGCTTGACGTGATTACGTAGGTTACGTGTTAATTCAGCGAGCGGAAGAAACGAGGATTGTGAGAGAGGCAGGTAAGAAATTTAAACATGGGATCAGCAGCGGGCTCTAAAATGTAGAGCAATGGGATGGGGGTTTGGTCTGTTGGTTGCACAGTTTTATTAAGCTATTATGTCTCTTGGATACCAGAATGTGATTTTCATACCCAAATGCTTTTGTAGACATCACAAAATAGAGAGATCAAAAATGCTGTGACTCATTATCAATTATGTAGGGTGTATTCAGATCAGGCCAAGTATTGTTCTGTGTTGGTTGGACAGAGGTCATTAGGAAGTTTCTTTCATGTAATCAATGCTGAGGGGCAGGATATCTACACATGCAATAGTGGCTTGATGAATGCTGTCATTTGTAATAATTGTGTATGGTTGTAGATTTATATTATTTCCTGCAATGTAACCAAAGGGGCGGCATGTATAAAAAAAATGTTATCTAAAACCAACCAATGGGGCAGAGCTGGCCAGCATTTTCTAAACAAGAGACACTGTGTTTGTATTTCTATATAGGTACTACTTTTTAAACAACATATTCTATCAATGTAAATGCTGAGGCTTTTTTTAATTGTGTTTTTGGTTTCTTTTTATTTTTTCAATCTAGAAAAAAAAAGAGTAAATCCTAATTTCCCAATGGATCTCCTGCAGAGCCAAGACATTATCCAGCATTTGCTGGATAAATTCAGGGAAATGCCCATCCTGTGGGATTCAAAGCAGGACCATTATCATAACAAGGACGTACGAGCGGCAGCACTTGAACAGCTAGCAGCATACATGAGGACATGGGTGCCAGAATGCAGTGCCAACATGGTGAAGGATAAACTTGCCAACCTCAGGGGCACATATAGGAGAGCGTACAAAGCTCACCAAAAGCAGCTAAGATCTGGAGCAGCAGCAAGACCACCAAAGGAACCCAAGCTGTGGTATTACAACCAGATGTCATTTTTGCGGGATCAACTGGAAGGCAGGGCATCAATGTCAAGTCTGAATCCCAACCTTTCCTCCACGCTACCTCCCAGCGGGACTTCCCCAGATCACCACAGCCCTGCAGAGTCGGATGAAGAGGGCCTGGCTGACAGAGAGGCAGATCTGCGCCTCTACGATGATGAGGTATAGTAGTTTCATAACTAGTTATGTAATAATCTTAATTATTGTTTGATTCTTGACTTGATATTGGTTAATAAAATACAAGCTGGGAAGTAAAAATCTAAAATCGTGGGCAAACAAATAGGTGTCAGGGATGACAACTGCAGGGGTCAGAGGGTGAGTCTGTTTTCAAGTTTAAATTCAAGGCAAAAAATAAGATTCAAGCATGAAAATGTGAGTGAGTATATTCCTAAATATATTACAACATGTCCCTTTTTTTTACACAGGAAGAAGAGACCAGCCAGGAGGTGGCAGATCCTCTCCTCACTGTCAGCCAGGACGAAGGGGTCAGTGGCAGCCAGGAGGAGGCCGGGCCCAGTGGCGTTCAGCAGCTCCCCAGGACAAGCACCACCAGCCAGGCTCCTCCCCTTTATATTAGGCCACCAGGCCGTAAGAAGAAATTGGGGGCAGTGGAGGAAGCCAGCCTGAAAATGATTCAGGAGGCGAGTGCCATCATGAGGGCCCCCCTCAACCCCACTGAGGCCTACAGTGCCTCCGTGGCACATGACCTCAATAAAGGCACGGAGGAGCAGAGGCAATTGGCCAAGGGCATCATCAACCAGGCCCTTTGGTGGATGCAGAGGGAGCTGCTGACCCCAGACACTGGGCTATGTGACCCGGCCCGGCTTGCTGAACATCATACTCCTGCTGCCACATCATCCCCACCTGCAAGGGCCCAGGGAAGACCCGCTGGAAGGCAGCCTGGAAGGAAGGTTGCAAGGAAGAGGAGACGTTGATGCCCTGCCTTCCATTTGATCCCCCACAAATGGCATCTTGTTTGGACTACCACAGCTTGGGTTCCTTTGGTTATGTGCTGCTGCTTCAGATTTTATTTTGTGTGCTTCCTGAGGTTGGCTAGTTTATCCTTCACCATGTTTGAAATGCAAGTTTGCATGTATGTTGCTAGCTGTTCAAGTGCTGCCATTCTGTTTTTGATCCTTTTTATAATTTGCTCAAATAAAAGCCTTTTTGTTGATTTGAAAAACGTGCCTATTGTTTGTAATACTGTGGGTATTATTTTAGGCATCAAACATTACAAACAAATAAAATGTTTAATCTAAACTATTCACTAACTCATGTGGGGGGGGGGGTCATTTGGTGTGCCAACATGGTAGACAATTTAAACAACCTTCAAAAAAATCATGTTAAATATACAAACAAAAGCTAAATCAAAACTATTTCCTATTAAAATATTCTAAATGGTGACATAACTATAAACACCTAAAGAAAGTGGGAAAGATAACCATTAAACATTAAAAGCAAAAAATTTGAAATGTGGAGGACCACTAAAAATATGATACGTCGGGCCAATAAAAGTTTGCAAAAATCTTACTACATCACAGCTAACAAATGTCACTTTTCAGTATGGAACAACTCAGTTGAAATAACATGAGCTAAATAACTGATTAGTTATAGCAAGAGAAGAATGAATAAAACGACGGCATCAAGCATTGGTTATTGTGTGTTTTGCTTCAGTGTTCTATTGCTAGAATTAATCTTTCTATTGACGAATGTGCCATATCCCAAAGAAACGTGAGTTTTACCTGAACGAGCGCTCCCGTGGCCTCATTTAGTCTGAGCATGCGCGGGGTTTTTGTACGTTGGTTTTGTGTACTCACCACCAAACATGTACGTTCGGACAGGATTTGAGCGGACGGTTTTAAAACAAGTTTGGAAATAAATGTCTGCTGAAAAACGGCCCGGCGGGCAAATGTACGGTGAAATTCTGTACGCTCGTAACTACACACGACCAAACATGTATGCTGAAACTGGTCCGCGGGCCAGTTTCAGCAAACATGTTTGGTCGTGAGTATGGGGCCTAAGTGTAGCAATAAGTTGCTAAATGTTGTCCCTTCATTAAATGTAACCATATTGCTACACTTAGAGACGCCTCTCTTCTCTTTTATACTCAATTGTGACATGACGCTACTTGTATATTAAGACTTTGCTTGTATAGCAAAGCAAAATGTATTAAAAATGTATCATGTCTTGCAAAACGTTCCCAAACCAAGTTACTCTCAAATCAAGGTTTTACTGGGAAGGCTGTCCACAAGGTTTAGGAGTGTTTCTATGGGAATGTTTGACCATTCTTCCAGAAGCGCATTTGTGAGGTCAAGCACTGATGTGGACAAGGAGGTCTGGCTCACAGTCTCCGCTCTAATTCATCCCAAAGGACTCTGTGCAGGCCAGTCAAGTTCCTCCACCCCAAACTCACCCATTCATGTCTTTATGGACCTTGCTTTGTGCACTGGTCCAAATAATTTAGTGGAGGGGGGTTATAGTGTGTGAAAAGTTCCAGTGAAATGAACTCTTAAGGCGTAAAAATAACAAGACATTTTGGAAAAGTCCATAAAGACATAGATGAGCGAGTTTGGGGGTGGAGGAACTTGACTGGCTGCACAGAGTTCTGACCTCTGTCAACTTAATATTGAACCCTATGAACTAAGACTGGGTTGCCATTAAATGTCATGTGGGTGTAAAGGTAGGTGTCACAATACTTTTGACATTTTGACAATATAGTATATATATATATATATATATATATATATATATATATATATATATATATATATATATATATATATATATTCTGTTATATTTATGTATATGCAGTTTATGCAACAAAGCTTTTTTTTTTGTATTTAAGATGTTTGTGTCTAATAACAATGTTGTTCCATTTAATCTCATTTAACTGACTTATACCTAGATGTTAGCTAACATCAAGCAATGGAATTTGAAATATTTCCAGGCAATAATAATAATAAAAACTAAGAAACATTAAACCTTTTAGGGTGGAATAAAGATTATTTATGGCTTTAATTAAATTTGGAATTGGCATAAGGTCACAAAGAGGTTTTACACAACAACATGCAATTCTTAGTTTAAAAAAAAAAATCAAAAAACATAAAAATTCCAAGGTGATAAAGAAGCAGTCAAATAAATAGCTGCCCCCATGGGGGACTGTTGTGTTGAAAGGAGGGAACCCTCTGGATGTCACAGTCTGTTAGTCATGGCCTTATTTAATATGTCCTGCATGTAATCCTTTCTAAAAGTCCTCAAAGTACTTGGTGAATTGTATTTCACAAAGTATAGCAAATACTGTAGATTAATAATATTTCAAGATTTAAAAACTTTACAAAAATAAGTGTCACAAAATTTAAGTATCGGATTCCAGTGCTGCTTGAGAGAGCATGACATAAACTAGAAGCATGCTGTGGAATGTCTTGTGAGCTGTTTAAGTATAGGCAGTATAAACAGAATGTAGTGACATTACAAGCATAAGGTGCTATGGATGAAGTTATTTGACTTGTAATACAAATTATACTGAAGAATGATAGATAGATAGATAGATAGATAGATAGATAGATAGATAGATAGATAGATAGATAGATAGATAGATAGCCCAATACTGATGTCTGGATATTATAAATATTGATTAAAAGGTAAGAATAGTGAAGGCTAGTGATTGGGGTTAAAGGGTTAGGAACTTCAACATAAAAATTTAAACAAAGGCACCTTTAGAAATGTTTAGTAATGGTAGTCTACAAATAGATACTTATGGACAATTGTAGGCTTTTTTTTTTTTTGCATACCTTTATTTTTTTTCCCCCTCCCAGTTCTTCCCATGGTGTCCATTTCCTATAAGGGCAGATGAATCCTTACTTCCTGGAACTTTGGCTGGAACTCTGGGCTCCATGAACATTTATCAATGTACATGAACTGAGGTGGAAGGCACTGGTGATGTAGCCTTCCCAGTATTCAATTGTGAGGCTTTATTTACATTACCAGTGCCTCACTCAACCAGGAAGTGGAAAAACAGTAATTGTAAATAAAGGCAAAACATGTTTGTTTAACTAATGAATGTAAGATGATTTCATGTTAGCATACAGAGCTGCTCTGTGTTGTTATTTTTAGTGAAAGGAAGAAAATATCTACTTTAAGGTTTTAGGGGGTCTGGTGTTAGGCTTAGTTTTAAGATTAGGTGTTAAGGCTTAAATTCAACAGTTAGGTAAAAGTAAATTGTAGTGTATAATGAAAATCTGAAAGTCAAAATATTTGTAGATTTAGACCCCTTTCACCCTGGGACAGTTTTTAGACGCTTTAGCGCTGGAAATAGCCTCTGCTAAGCACCTGAAAACTGCCTCCCATTCATTCAAGTGTGACTTTTCACACCCAGGCGGTGCACTTGTGGGATGTTATGAAAAGTCCTGCAAGCAGCATCTTTGGGGTGCATTGGGAGCGCTGTATTTAGTGCTCCCAAAATGCCCTGCCCAAAATGCCCAAAGCACTTCAGAAGCCCCGCAACACTGGTGTTTTTAACCCCTTCTTTCAGGCTAAAAACACCCTGCTAGCGGGTGCTTAAACAGTGCTAAAGCATGACTAAAATGAGCGTCACTTTAGCGCTAACGCTTAGGAGATATGTATTAGATACACCAATGTCATCTGCGCATGCGCTCTGAAGAAACGGCCGCTTGTGCCGTTTCTTCAGGACTGTGTGCCGTGACCAGTGGCTCCCACGTGCCTGTGCGGGAGGGACTTAATTGTGGCTCTGGCCAATCACACCGGAGCCCGCAGAAGAAGAAACTCCAGGGTAAATGTCAGCTGTCTCAGTGATGTGCGGGCGCCACTGAGAGAGCTTCGATCTAAGGTATTTCATAATGAGCTAGTATTTGATGCATACTAGCTCATAATGCCTTTGTCTTACAGGTTTTTTTTAGGGGGGTTTCCGATTTTACAACCTCTTTACCAGTGTGCCCAACAAGTAGTTGTGCACTGTGTAGGAGGCTTTTACTAAGTGAAGGAATTGATCCATGTTCCTGCTTTGGAGGAACAATTGATCAATGCCTTCCCTACTGACAGAACGACGATCTGCCTTGTTAACATGGCTCTCTGCCTAGTGGTCGGCGGGTTTTAGCGGACACCGAGTCTGTGATACCCACAAATCAACACCCGCTGTGTCTAATGAATGCGTGCCTCAGATCTGGACGTATCGGATCACGTACTAGGTACTACGTGGCACAGTACATATATGGTGGGTGGTCCGCCAGTGGTTAATGTTAATGGTTTCCTTGCCTGGAGTGGCCTAGAGTTGGAACAAAAAATACATGTGACAATATATGTTCTTTGCATGTGAGTGGGTATTCTTTTCAAAGTGAATTTTCACCTCATTCACAAGATAAAAATTACAACAAAGAGTCTATGGGCCAGATTCACGTAGGTGAGTGGCCGCGTAACGTATCGTAGATACGTTACACCGCCATAAGTTTTCATCGCAAGTGCCTGATTCACAGAGCACTTGCGATGAAAACTACGCCGGCGGCCTCCGGCGCAAGGCGGGCCAATTCAAATGGGCGTGTGCCATTTAAATTAGGCGCGCTCCCGCGGCGGACCTACTGCGCATGCTCAGTTGCGCAATTCCCGTCGTGCTTTGCGCGCCGTGACGTAATTTTTTAGAACGGCGACGCGCGTAGCGTAATTCCGTATTCCCGGACAGCTTACGCAAACGACGTTCATTTTTAAATTTCGACGCGGGAACGACGGCCATACTTTAGACAGCAATACGTTTGCTGACTAAAGTTAGGGCACCCAAAACGACGACTAACTTTGCGACGGGAAACTAGACTAGCAACGACGTAGCGAACGTGAAAATCCGTCGTGGATCGCCTAATTTGCATACCCGACCCTGGTTTACGACGCGAACTCCCCCAGCGGCGGCCGCGGTACTGCATCCTAAGATCAGACAGTGTAAAACAATTACACCTGTCGGATCTTATGGATATCTATGCGTAACTGATTCTATGAATCAGTCGCATAGATAGAAACAGGGATACGACGGCGTATCAGGAGATACGCCGTCGTATCCCTTTTGTGAATCTGGCCCTTTGTTCCTTTAGTAAATTGACCCCATGATTTATCATCAATCTTTTGGTATGTGCTAGATTAGGTGAAATGCAAGAGTCTTTGGCCCAGGATCCCAACAGTTTTATCTGCCATCCACATCAGTTTCCTTTTATTATAGAACAGTTGGGACAAAAAATAAACAAAAAAATGAAACAAACTGTTTTCACTCAGTGTACAACTTACGTTGGTTATCATCACTTCGGCCATATCAAGCTAGCTTTAGACATAGGACATTAGTATGCAGCCACAGGCTGAGTGTCTCTGTGCAGTGCCCATAGTAACCTGGAAACAATTCTTTAAAAATCATTTGGTGCAGAGAGTTCTAATCCTATCTTTAATCCTTTTACTTCCGTATCTGAAAATGTAATATAAATCAGGCACTGGGGTGTTCTGCAATTTTCTTCCTTTATTGAAAACAGTGCTGTCACCAAAGGATTAGCAATGGCCAGGAATTTAATCACACAATTTGTCGTAAAACTTTTTTGTTTTTCTTAGTGAGATTATGAGATGTAGAGATCTGGAGACTGGCAGCAAAAATATCGTATGTAGGTGATTATTCATGGATCGAGGACACCTAGATCTTAGGTCCTTCTTTATTAGAATTGTTTGTCATGGCATGATGACTCTAAATTAACTGGCAGGTAGAAAACGCACAACTAGTATTAAGACGGCCTTTGATGTTAAAAGCAAGAATAATAAAATATTCTTTAGTTCTGAATGTCTTTATACCACAATGTTATTTTTTCATGATGCACACATTACAGGAATCAGATTCTTTCTGAGTTTTTAGTGGTTTGTCTTAGCATTTACAAGAAAGTTACATTTTTCTGCTTTCTCTAAAGATGCTATGAGCTGTTGTGCACATTAGTCTATTTGGCCAAAGAATTTGAAAGATGTGGCTTACCACATCTGAAAATGATGCAGCTTAATATGCCAGCTAGCTACAATTGTGTTATCGCATAAAATGTTATATATTCTTGTAAAGAATGGATTTCCTTTTCCAAACTCTTTATAGCCCCATTGCCAAACTTGTATTCCCATATTTATGCAAGTCATCATCAATTTTCTGCAGTACAATCATATTACACTGTTCAATAAATACAAGTTTGTGTTACTGGAGTGAGATCAATTAATAGGTGATAATGGTTCATGCGTTGCATTTAGGCAGCCCATTAGAGTTACAGTTTTTGGCAATACAGTGTCCCGCAATGCACATGTATGCATTATAGTTTGACATAGAGGACTGTATATGTGTCTTGGGGTGGAATTATGAATGAATATCAATCCACCACAATGCACTTATACAGTATGTTACCATGCAAAGAGAGATACAAGAGAGACTATGCTCTCTCAAAGATGATGGGACTTTAATTGGAGATAATATGTCTGTTGTTAAAGTGAGCACACAAACAAAATTCTTTAAGAAAATATAAATGTATTAATAGTATCAGATAAAAATAACACAGTCATAATACATTATTTAGACCATGAGTTGATGCTTGATGCATGAAATTAGATGCTTGATTATGCAGGAGGCCAACATGTTTCACAAAATGCTTTTTCAGGGAACCGCATACATCTATGCTTTCATCAAGTTTATACAGGACATAGGACATGTAATTAGTATAATAGCAAACAGACAGTTATAAGTTATAACAAAGATACAAATTGTTGTCATATAAAATGCTCTGTACTAGCAGCAAAGACTGCACATGCTCACCTGGGGGCAGATCCACAAAGATCTGCCCCGGCGCATCGTATCTGAGATACGCTACGCCGCCGTACCTTACCTGGCTTTGATTCGAATCCAGATTTAGATTTAGCGCCGTAATTTACGGTGGCGTAGTGTATCTCAAGCGGCGTAACGGCGCGGAATTCAAATTGGGCGGGTAGGGGGCGTGTTTCATTTAAATGAAGCGCGTCCCCGCGCCGAACGAACTGTGCATGCGCCGTCCCTAAATTTCCCGCCGTGCATTGCGTGAAATGACGTCGGAAGGACGTCATTGGTTTTGACCTGGGCGTAAATTACGTCCATCCCGATTCACGAACGACTTACACAAAAAAAAAAAATTGAAATTATACGCGGGAACGACGGCCATACTTAACATTGAGTATGCCACGAAATAGCAGCTTTAACTATACGCCGAAAAAAGCCGACTAGAGACGATGTAAAGGAATGCGCCGGCCGCTCGTACGCTCATGGATCGTCGGAAATAGCTAATTTCCATACTCGACGCGGAAAACGAAGGGAACGCCACCCAGCGGACGCCGAAGAATTGCATCATAGATCAGAAGGCGTACAAAGTCGTACGCCTGTCGGATCTAACCCAGATGCCGTCGTATCTTGTTTTAAGGATTCAAAACAACGATACGACGCGGGAAATTTGAAAGTACGCCGGCGTATCAGTAGATACGCCGGCGTACTCTCTCTGTGGATCTGCCCCATATAGTCTATAAAATTGGACGATTTTCTAGTATATAGCATTTTATATGACAAAAATTTGTACCTTTGTTATAACTTATAACTGTATGTTTGATATTATACTAATTGCATGTCTTATGTCCTGTATAAACTTGATGGAAGCATAGAAAGCATAGATGAATGCGGTGCCCTGAAGAAGCATTTCGTAAAACATGTTGGCCTCCTGCATAATCAAGCATCTAATTTCATGCATCAAGCATCAACTCATGGTCTAAATATGTATTATGATTGTGTTATTTTTATCTGATACTATTAATAAAGTTATATTTTCTTAAAGAATTTTGTTCCTGTGCTCACCTTAACAACAGGCATATTATCTTCAATTAAAGTCCCATCATCTTTGAGAGAGCATAGTCTCTCTTGTATCTCTCTTTTTATCAATCACCAGGGACTGGAGACATTTGTCTGTTTCTGGAAACTGTCCAACCAACATATATATAGTATGTTACTATGCGTTGCAGTGTCGCCCAGAGGCGATTCAGTTCGCATGTGCAGCGCTATATAAGTTTTTCACTCACTCACTCTCTCACAGGTCTAACATATGTGCTTTGGTGTGAACACTGAACAAGAGCTTACTGTGAAAGCTCAATATTATTGTAGGGCTAAAACACCAACACCTAGTTTGCTAACTGTCCAAAGGATAGTGTGTAAAAAAAAAAATAGCAGACCAATTAAGGTTGCTTATAAAGCCTGTGAAAAAAATTAAGTGCTCATAAAAAAGTTTTTGGAATGAAAGACAACCTTAGAGTTTCTAATATTGGATAGGTCTTATATGTTGTGCTACACACACTCAACAGTGATAAATATGACTTATGCCATGTTCAGTGTTGTAAATTTAATTATTTGTACATAATGGTCAGTGTGATTCTGTTATTTATTTCAGGTACTTTTATATCGCTGTCAATTTTATGCAGCACTTTACATATACATTCACATCAGTCACTACCCTCAAGGAGCTTACAACCTAAGGTTCCTAATACACATTCATACATATACTAGGGCCAATTAAAAAGGATCCAATTAACTTACCAACATGTCTTTAGAGTGTGGGAGGAAACCTACACAGGCACAGGGAGAACATGCAAACTCCAGGCAGATGGTGCCATGGTTGGGATTTGAACCAGCGACCCTTTTTGCTGCTAGGTGAAAGTGCTATCCATTACACCACTGTGCTATGTATAAGCAATGTAGTAAAATCTTTGAGCTGTCTGATTTTTGAGCCATTCCTATAAAAAAAAAAGCAAACTAAGGTCTGGCAATTAAGACTAAATAATGGGTTAAAGACTGGTGCCAAGCTTTTAATACCTCCTCTACCAGCTTAAAATAAGAATTGTATGTGTTGTCATTGTGCACATGTGAGTCCAGTGTAATGGCAAAAATAATGCCTATAACTGAAAGCAATAGGGAATTGGCTTGTTTTGTTTATTATAACACAGGAGTCAGTACTTAACCTGTCACTGCATTTCTGTGTGTAAAATGTTATCAAACCCATTTTCTTTGCCTGAACCCCCTGCAGCTTGCTGCCCTAATGTGCTAGTATGCACCACATACTAGCACATTTTGACAGACTTACCTATTGAAGGAAGACCCTCAATGCTGCTCTGTCCTCCTTGTAGGTTCGCTCCATTAGGCTACTTTAATAGCTGGGCCACAAATATTTCACTCCTGTGCATGCTCACAGGAGTCATATCACCATGGCACAGGGCGGGTGCTATAATGTACACTGAGATGTCCATGCAAGGCACAGTGTACCTTACCCCTGATAGGCAGGAGAAAGCATTTATGTTAGAAGAGACTGATATTGCCTTCTCTACCCTAAAAACCCTGTCTGTCAGTGTTTTTTTTTTAATAACATTTAATACCATTTCAATTTGTCACTCCATGTATACATGGCTCCTGAATCTAGATCAGATGGTTATAAATAAAAGCAGTTGTATTTACCATAATGTTACCATTTACCATTTTCCTAGTTGTGATGGATCTGTCCATTAGTTCGCATTTGTAGCGCTATACAAGTTATTCACTCAATTCACTCATCCCTAGATTTGTTTCCAGGAGCCAGACATCATAAACATTGCAGTGGATAGGCCCAAAGTGGTCATATTGCGCCAGCCTCCATCTAGAAATGTGCATGTGTGGCAGACCAGTTTCCCCTGCAGATGCAAGCTGCTTCAGCTCCACTGTTGAAAAGTGGCATTTGTACAAGGTTGTGAGTTGGAGCCTGTGAACTGCAGTGTTTCTCAAACTTTTTTTCATCAGGGCACCCTTTAAAATTATAGGAAATCTCAAGGCACCCTTTAAAATTATAGGAAATCTCAAGGCACCCTTTAAAATTATGGACATTCTAAAATGTAAAAAAACTATTCTAATAGTTTTACATAATGCAGCAACAGCCATATACGTAGGACACCCAACGTTGGAGGTGATAATTTCTTCCAAAGCAAATACACTTTTGCACACTGGTACTAACTAGTATTCCAATGTTTCTCTTCCCCCTCCATCAGTCAGTTAATGTGACCCCAGTGCTGAGGGAGAGAGGCAGAGAATTGTCAAACAAGGATGCTCCTTATCAACTGATGACATCATTGGTAGTTAGGATGCTAGTGTCTAAAAAGTCATAATAATACATAATGAAAACCTGTGGCTTTGTGTAACTAAAAGGCAGGCTTTATCCACCTGCTGGCTTGTATACAATGTTTGATTAATTGTAATTCCGCGTACACACGATCGATTAGTCTCATAAAAATGGTCTGATGGAACCATCGATGAAAAAAACTAGGAACTTGTTTTAAAATTATCTGATGATTAAGAAATCGATAGAAAAAAACGATTGTCTGTGGGAACATCCATCGGTTAAAAATCCACGCATTCTCAGAATCAAGTCGACGCATGCTCGGAAGCATTAAATTTCATTTTTCTCAGCACGTTGTTGTGTTTTACATCACCGCGTTCTGACACAATTATTTTTTTAACTGATGGTGTGTAGGCAAGACTGATGAAAGTCAGCTTCATCGGATATCTGATGAAAAAATCTGATCGTGTGTACAGGGCATTAGCCATTTTGCCAAGGCACCACTGAAGAAGCCTTAAGGCACACCAGGTACCCTGGTTGAAAAAAAATGGTTTACACTACACTTCCCAGCTCCCAGGAACAATGCTGAGATTGAAAAAATGACAAGAATGACACAAGTTGCAATCTGAGAGTTACTTGATGATAACCTGACCTCTGAACTCTGTTCATTAGTTAAACTTGATCCCTGAACTCTTTGCATTAGTTAATTCTGATCCCTGAACTTTGGTCATTACTTAATTCTGACCCCCAAACACTATGCATTGTTTAATCGCGACCTCTAAACTCTATACATTGCTTAATCCTGACCCCTAAACTCTATACATGGCTTAATCCTGACCCCTAAACTCTATACATGGTTTAATCCTGACCCCTACACTCTATACATTGCTTAATCCTGACCCCTAAACTCTATACAAGGCTTAATCCTGACCCCTAAACTCTATACATGGTTTAATCCTGACCCCTAAACTCTCAAAGTTGCATAATCCTGACCCCTAAACTCTGTGTAATGCTTAATCCTGACCTCCTGAACATTACTTGGTTTTAAACCCTGAACTTTGTGCATTACGTAATCCTAACCCCTGAGCTCTATGCATTATTTAATCCTGACCTCTAAACTCTGTGCTTTACTTAGTCCAATCACTGAACTGTAGGCACTACTTTGTCCTGACCCCTGAACTCTGCGCTTTACTTAATCCTTATCCTTGGACTCTGGGAGGGGGGGGTTAATCCTGACCTCTGAACTCTCAACCCCTAAACTCTGTGTGTTTCCCCTGTAGCTACATTCTAGTATTAAAGTAAAACTGTTACTTTGCCCGGAATTTAGATCCCTTTCACACTGGGGCGGTGCAGGCTTTAGTAGTAAAGCGCTGATAGTTTTAACGGCCGAGGCGCTTTGCCGGCGATTCAGCAAAAATGTTGCTTGCAGGACTTTTTTTCCCATCCTGCAAGCGCACCACTCCAGTGTGAAAGCACTCAGGCTTTCACATGGGGGTTGTTCGAGAGGTGCTTTTCAGGTGCTTTACAGGCACAATTTTTGGCGCTAAAATGCCTGAAAAGCACCCCAGTGTGAAAGGGGTCTTAAAGTAACAGTTTGCCTGCCCACTTCATATACTTACCTTTCATTCTGTGTATGGGAAGCATGATATATATTTCTGGGTGTCTGAATGGTTAATCACCACATGCTGCCAGGTTGTGGTAGTGTGAGGGTCATTATCCCTAAGAAAGCTCCAACCAGACCAACTTTCAGCACACACAGGGCTTTTTTAATTGGCTTTGGTAGCCAGAGAGAGTTAATGGAAGATAAGCTTTTAAGTGAACTTATTACTTTACTGTATGAACATAAGTAAAGAGTCATAGGACATAAAAAAATAAATAAAAAAAATTGGTATATATTATGTAGTTTGTTATACATGCATATAGTTAAATGCTGATTTTGTACCTCCCATTTGAATACTTTGTACTTTGCACTAATAGTCTACAGGTCTTGGAATAGTAACCTGGGATTGCTGTTTTTATTACTATCACAGTTAACAGAAATAGCACCCCCTAATCATCCCAACCAAATTATTTATAGAATTAAATATGGTAAAAAATATAGCTAAAATGTCCAACAAACTAGAAGAGAATTAGCCAGCAAAACAGCATACAGTGCATCTTAAAAGTATTCACAGCGCTTCACTTTTTCCACATTTTGTTGTCTTAGCCTTATTCCAAAATGGATTAAATTCATTATTATCTTTAAAATGATACGAACAATACCTTCTAGCCTAAAACACTTTCCCTGACTTGTTCATTCCCTGACTTAGTTGGGGTAGGCGGTACACTTTGGTGGCGGTGGGTCAGCCCCTCCCCGTGACCTTTGACCTCTCGGAACCCACCTTATGACCTTTGACCTCTGGGGGAGGTCCCTATTTCAATTCCTGAGTCCTAGCCTTGTTCTTCAAGGGAAAACCCTAACCCCTAACCCTAACCCTGACCCTGACTCTAACCCCAGCCCTAACCCTAACCCTAGCATAAAAAGTTTCAAAAACGAATGCCGGCAACTCGATTGCTTCTTCTTAAATCTTTATTGAGCACAAACAGCAGTGTGACATCAAAATGCTTTGATGTTGCACTGCTGTTTGTGCCTAATAAATATTTAAGAAGAAGCAATGAAGTTGCCGCCATTCTTTTTGCAATTTTGATGTATGGGACACAACGGCCTAAGCACCGTTATTCAGCTCATCATCCTACAAACATGCGGTAGAATTGGGCGAGCTTTGGTCTATATTTTATATATTTTTTTCCACCAGAGAACTCTGTCGAGGGACTTATTCAGTTTTGCGTTCATTCCCTGTCTCAATCACAGTTCACATCATTATGGTATTTCTTCAAGACTTTATTCTTTCCTAATTTTTATTTTTTTGTATATATTTATTAATTTTCCAATTACACATCTCATGAATACCTAATACCCAACGTATCAAAAGGTTGTTAAGTATGAATGTATCTTAATAAAAAGTATCCCACAATCCCCCCCCCCCCCTCCTCCCAGACCTCTCTTTAATGTGTACTTCTCTTTCTCACCTCCATACCTCCTCTCTCTTCTACCTCTTTTTTTTTTTAATTTATAGTTTCCAAATTGAACGGGTTGACCACGGGATAAAATACCCTATGTTACCCATTGGAAGTTCTACCTCGTGCCATTAGATATTAAATTGTGTTATGCACCCAACACTTCTGCATAGCCCATACAGTAGGTGAACGCGATATTGTGTCAATCTCGCTCCCTTTCTCGGCGAGATTGAGCACCTACGAGCCCCATCGCAGGAGCCAGCGCCGAGCTGGCTTGCCGCGATGGAGACAGAGCCGTCATAGAAGCGACGGGAGATCCGACTTTGATTCCCGCCAATTCTACACGTGTGCAGCGTTTGTTATGAATCCTGAGGGGGAAGTCCCCGCCGGATTTTAAATAAAAATCCGGCATGGGTTCCCCCCTCAGGAGCATACCGGGCCCTTAGGTCTGTTATGGGTTGTAAGGAGAGCCCCCCTACGCCGAAAAAAACGGCGTAGGGGGTCCCCCTACAATCCATACCAGACCCGTATCCAAAGCACGCTACCCGGCCGGCCAGGAAGGGAGTGGGGACGAGCGAGCGCCCCCCCCTCCTGAGCCGTACCAGGCTGCATGCCCTCAACATGGGGGGGGTTGGGTGCTCTGGGGCAGGGGGGCGCACTGCGGCCCCCCCACCTCAGAGCACCCTGTCCCCATGTTGATGAGGACAGGGCCCCTTCCCGACAACCCTGGCCGTTGGTTGTCGGGGTATGCGGGCGGGAGGCTTATCGGAATCTGTTCTTCTACCCATGTGATACCTACCCACATGGGTAGGTATCACATGGGTAGGTACAGAGCATGATGGGACTGTGAGGCCTATATAGGTCCGATGCAAGCCGCGCACACGTCATTTCAGCGAGAAGAGGCGACGTGTCAACATCGGGAGAAGGAGAGAAGTGAAGAACATGACGTCACAGCACGGAAGAAGAACTCACAGCACGGAAGGAGAAGAAGACGTACAGCACGGAAGAAGGCACCGGACAGCGAGACGAAGAACCGGGGTGCGCCGAGTCAACAGCGGAGAGCGGCGAACATAGAAGGAGACCCCCGGAGAGTTGAGAAGACCCCCCGGATAGCGGAGAAGACCCGTCGGGATAGCGGAAGAAGAAGCCCCCCCGCCAAAGACGCCGGAGGAAACCCGCCAGGGGGGTGGGGGCTTTTTTAAAAGCGACCCCCCCGGCGGTGGAAGAGAACCAGACGGCGGCCCCCACCCACCCGAAGACGTCAAAGAAGAAGCTCCCCCTGGTAAAAGAGCTAATAAAGAAGACAGGGGGAGCCTCCGGAGCAGAAAAAGAAATTATTTTAAAAACCCTTGTGTGGTGTGTTTATTAACTTTGACATTTTTCCTACAGGTGAATGGTTAGGGGTACGATGTACCCCATATCCATTCACTTAGGGTGGGGGGCCGGTATCTGGGGGCTCCCAGATTCCGATAAGCCTCCCGCCCGCATACCCCGACAACCAACGGCCAGGGTTGTCGGGAAGGGGCTCTGTCCTCATCAACATGGGGACAGGGTGCTCTGAGGTGGGGGGGCTGCAGTGCGCCCCCCTGCCCCAGAGCACCCAACCCCCCTATGTTGAGGGCATGCAGCCTGGTACGGCTCAGGAGGGGGGGGGGGCGCTCGCTCGTCCCCACTCCCTTCCTGGCCGGCCGGGTAGCGTGCTTTGGATACGGGTCTGGTATGGATTGTAGGGGGACCTCCTACGCCGTTTTTTTCAGCGTAGGGGGGCTCTCCTTACAACCCATAACAGACCTAAGGGCCCGGTATGCTCCGGAGGGGGGAACCCATGCCGGATTTTTATTTAAAATCCGGCGGGGACTTCCCCCTCAGGATTCATAACAAACGCCGCACACGTGTAGAATTGGCGGGAATCCAAGTCGGATCTCCCGTCGCTTCAATGACGCGCTTGCTGGGATGTACTGTCACTATTCCAGTGAGTGCGAGATGTCGGCGAGATCTCGGCACCATGTCGCCGAGAATCAGCGCGATGCTGTCGTGCACAATATCACAAACACCTACTGTAGTATACTTATACCCTATCCATTCCTTCTGCTTCTCTTCAAACTCCTCCCTATTCTCTCCCCCCCAGTATTTTCTAATTTTGGAGCAGTTCCACCAAATGTGGGCCATAGTACCTACTTCATGACAACCCCTCCAACATAGCTGTGATGTAGTTCCTGAGTATTTATGTACCTTATCCGGGGTAAGGTACCCGCGCACCAGGCATTTATAATTAAATTCCATTATATTACAGTTTACCGACGTAGCATGTACCCTCTTTATTAATTGATTGCTCTCACACCCATTTACACATGAGCCCAATTCCTCCTCCCATTTCTTGATGTATGGCGGGACGCCCCGCAATTTTGACTCGTTCAAGATCTTATATATCTTAGAAATTGTCCCCTTTTCAGCCTTTCCCTCGCATAATTTTTCAAGGGGCCGTAGAT
Source organism: Rana temporaria (assembly GCF_905171775.1). NCBI lineage: Eukaryota > Metazoa > Chordata > Amphibia > Anura > Ranidae > Rana > Rana temporaria. The sequence goes on along the minus strand of NC_053489.1, from coordinate 292,585,276 downwards.
TTACTTCTGATCGAATAGGCTGTGGGATTCTTTCGAAAAAAATGTTTTAATTGCGCGTACCGCCATGCATCAATCAAAATCACTTCCTTTTTATTTTTTAGTTCCTGAAAAGTTAACAGTTTGTTTTGCTCCATTACATCTTTTAATTGTATGTTATCTTGAAATATCCATTTACCAAACATTTTTTCTACTCCTGGTAAAAAAAATTGTGTCAGTTAGAGGTATAAAGGGTGAGTTGTAATCCCAATTTTCCTTCTTGTGTATCTTATCCCATATTTGTAATGCGTGCCTAGTGATGCAGTGAGCATCTGAACTGATTTCTCTATACTGTGCCGGGATCCAAATTAATTTCCCCAGTGCTGTTTTACTCGTTTTACCCACCTTTTTTCTGTGTTATTTTTAGCCCAATCAATTGTTTGTGATATTACAATCGCGTGGTAGTAATTTCTTACATCAGATGCCCCTAACCCCACTTGTGCCTTATCTTTTATCAATAGTGTTAGTTAATACACGTTTTTTTCCCTCTCCAGATAAACTTTAGAAACATTGACTGTAATTTTTTGAAATATGCTTGTGGTATTGGAATTGGGAGCATCTGCATTTTATATACTATTTTAGGTAATTTTGCCATTTTAAAGATGTTTATTCTGCCGCTCCAGGATAGTTGCCCCGGTGCAATTCTATTAAGTTCTGCTTAAACCTCATTTAACAATGGAATGAAGTTGATTTTATATAAGGTCTCCGTGGAGGTTGCCAGCCTAATTCCAAGATGTTTTAGTTCTTTTTTCCAGCCAAATGGGAAATCTTCCTGAAGAGCACGCTTTTCTGTTTTAGAGATATTTATACTCAGTATTTCCGACTTGGCTGGATTTATCTTAAAATTGGACATCTTGCCAAACTCTTTTATCGTTTTTATCAGATTAGGCAGGGTTATCCTGGGGTTTATTACAAAGAATAAAATATCATCCGCGTAGGCGGCAAGTTTGTGCTCTCCCCCTCCAATTTTTATCCCCTTAATATCAACATTTCCCTTATCCCCCTTAACAGGGGTTCTAGTGCGAGAGTAAACAACAGCGGTGACAAGGGGCACCCCTGTCGTGTGCCATTTTTCATTTTGAAAGGTTTTGAGATTTTTATTTTAATTCTTGCTGTAGGTCTATTATATAGTGAATTTATCCAGCCTCTCATTCTGGGCCCCAAATCTATCGCCTCCAGTGTATCCTGCATGAAGCCCCAGTCTACCCTGTCAAAGCCTTTTTCAGCATCAATTGACTGGAGTAGACCTGGGGCTCCGCTTTTTCTGATTTCCTCTATAGCCAGGAGGGTTCTTATTCCATTGTCTCTTCCTTCCCTTGTGATAAATCCCACTTGATTCGTATGGACCATGTCCTTCATTATTTTTTTCATCCTATTAGCGAGAACTTTTGATCTATATTACCATGAAAAAAGTTTTTTTAAATCTTTGCACATTTATTAAAACTAAAAAACAAAAATCCCATGTAGATAAGTATTCACAGCCTTTGCTCAATGCTTTGTTGAAGCACCTTTGGCACCAATTACAGACTCAAGTCTTTTTGAGTATGATGCTACAAGCTTGGCACACCTATTTTTTGTCAGTTTATCCCATTCTTCTTTCCAGGACCTCTTTGCCGGACCTCTCAAGCTCCATTAGGTTGGATGGGGAAAGTCGGTGCACAGACATTTTCAGATCTCTCTAGAGATTGTCAATCGGTTCAAGTCTGGGCTCTGGCTTGGTTACTCAAGGACATTCACAGAGTTGTCCCATAGCCACTCCTTGTTATCTTGTGCTTAGGGTCATTGTCCTGTTGGAAGATGAACCTTCACCCCAGTCTGAGAGCAGGTTTTCATCAAGGATGACTCTCTACATTGCTGCATTCATCTTTCCCTTGATCCTGACTAGTAAGGTTGCACCGATAGCAATACTAGTATCAGTATCTGTACCGATACCGAGCATTTGCAGGAGTAATTGACCCGATACCTGGGCAGTCAGGGGTGATCGGTGTGGCGGGATTTACAAGCAGCGATCTCCCTGTATAGGTTTCAATAAAGCAGCTGACAGATGCTTCTCCCCCTCTCTGACTAAGGCCCTTCTCCCCTGATCGCTCAGTTTGGCTGGGCGGCCCGCTCTAGGAAGAGTCCTGGTGGTTCCAAAACATCTTTTATTTACAGGTGATGGAGGCCACTGTGTTCATTGGGACCTTTAATTCTACAGACATTTTTCTGTACCCTTCCCCAGATCTGTGCCTCAATACAATCCTGTCTCGGGGGTCTATAGATAATTCCTTGGACTTCATGGCTTGGTTTGTGCTCTGACATGCACTGTTAACTGTGGGACCTTATATAGGTGTGTGCCTTTCCAAGTCATAGAATGCATTAAGATTAAAAAAAAACTCCTGCCTGTACAACCACTTTAAGCTAATTATAATTATTAATATTTTTATTATCTAGGATTTATATAGCGCCAACAGTTAGGGCCAATTAAAGGGCCTAATGGCTTTTAATTATAGTTTTAATCCAAATAGGGTAACTGGGGGGTGCTGGTTCTGTTTGCAGTTTTGTATCAGATTGGCTGCTAATAGATGATATTGTACAAGACACTTCCTTCTTCTGTCTTCTAGTCTGGATGAGATGTTAGCACTGGTACATTGTTGTTTACTAACTGTATCACCCAGCAACTACTTTTGTGCTTTTTCATGCTTGATTGACAATGGTATTAGCTAATGATTCTTTCTCAAATTCACAGAGCATCAGTGCCAAAATTCTGGAGCAATAGATACAATTAACAGGCTTAAAAAAAGGTATTGTGGTTAGTCTGTTGACTTGACGTATGCTTCATTCCCACTTGAAAATAATAAATGCACGGCTTCAGACTTATATCCCCGACAACATCCAAATTGCCTTGCACCAGAATATTCAGAGAATTTTTATTTATTGTTGAAATAGGAGGGACACAGAAAATAAAACATAAGCTGCTTGTAGAACAAATCCAAACAGGCTTTTTTACCAGTGACCCGTAGCTAATGTGATCAGGGAAAATACAGCTAATCGCATGTAGCCTAGTATCAATGAATGAGTTATTTACCTATTAATGATTCAGCGGTCTGGGGATTTATAAAAGCCCAGGGATAATTCAAATGCGTTAAACACACCAATCATACATTTCACATTTACCTGCAAGACAAATAAAAAAAGTCTCTTTTAGAAAGCAAACTGTCTGTTACCAAACAGCCAAGGACTATGAATATATTTAATTAACGTTGGAATAATTGCCTCACTCTTGGTCCGCCACCAGATCTCTGCAGCATTACTCAGCCATTACCATATTCAGTGGGCTTTCTAGAAAGATGAAAGCATGATCTGCCACATAAGACAGCTATTGAATGGCTGAGAGACGGAGCTGGGCTTTACAGCGGCCTGTTTTCTTTTTTGTCTGGTTGCTGTAGGGAAAACACAAACATCCTGTGTAAGCTACTTACAAATTGGGAGAGCGGTAAAGCAAATTAATTGCAAGGCAGCAGCTGCTCGAGTGAAAAATAAAAGCTTATGTGTAAAATGGTTTGCTGTGGAAAAATGTGGCTGTAATGTTTTGCTTACTTGGAAAGCAGGTTGAAGGAGAAAAAAAAAAAGACCTTTGCATAAACACAGTGAAATATTGGTCATAAAATTCAGTTGCACAATGATATGTTTGCAACATACAGTTCATGTATGAAGCTTTATAACCCTTTTAATGGAAACTATTACCCAGTGGGAATGATTCAGAACAACTTTTTTTGTTAGGCCCATCAAATGGGTTTTTACTTCTTTATGCTTCTGGCATTTATGAGCTCTGCAATGAGATTAACAAAATTGGCCATTTTTACTTTGCCAGAATTTCAGAAAAGAAATTGTATATTGCAGCAAAATGTCAACATTTCGGCAAAGTGCATTCAAGTCAGTAAATTAGGTGAGGTTAAAGAGTAAATTAACTTTTGATGAGCAAAATACAATCCTCTGTAATCTTTGTACATTGTGGGGATTTTAACCACTTCAGTATTGGGCACTTTTACCCTCTTCCTTCCGGGGCCAATTTTCTGCTTTCAGCAATGTCACACTTTAGGCCCGTACACACAATCGGACTTTCCGACGGAAATTGTGTGATGGCAGGATATTGTCGGATAATCCCACCGTTTGTATGCTTTCCAACAACAATGTTGAATAGCATGCTTTAAAATCTTCCGACAACAAATGTGTGATGTCGGATTATCCGATCGTGTGTACAGAAGAAAAAAATCCAACGTACAAACACGCATGCTCAGAACCAATGCTAACCATAAGACAACATTAGCAGAAGTTGCCCAAAGGGTGAAACCAAAGAGCTGAAAAGCTACATCGTTTTGTGTATGTTGGACAACAATTCTTTGCCCTTTGTATGCAATACAAGTTCACGGCCAACGCCCTTCGCACAAAATTCCACGGCTTTGTCCAATGGAAATATGATTGTGTGTATGAGGCTTTTGAATGACAATTTTGCGGTCATTAAATATTGTACCCATATGAAATTTTTTGCATTTTTTTCACACAAATAGAGATTTATTTTGGTGATAGTTAATCAACACTGGGTTTTTTATGTTTTGATAAATGAACATAAAAAGACCAAAAAGTAAAAAAAAAAACAGGTGTTTCTGTTATAAAATGTTGCAAATAAATAATCTTTCTTCAAAAATGTAGGTCAAAATATATTCTGCTACATTACCTTCTTCAAAATAACCCAAATCAGTGTTTATTATTTAGTTTGTAGGAAAGTTATGGAGTACACAAACTATGGTATATATATATCTGAAAATAGATCAATCCTGATGTACTGATGGCCTATCTCATTTCTTGAGGCCCAAAAATTCCAAGACAGTACAAATACCCCCAAATTACCCCTTTTTAGAAAGTACACAGTCCAAGGTATTTCGATTTTTTGTCACAATTTTTGGGAAAATTAGGAAATTCCCAAAATGTTTTTACTAAAAGTATTGGGATGCCTGCCTTTATGCCGCGTACACACGATCATTTTTCGGCAAGTAAAAAACAAAGTTTTTCAGCCTCTAGAAAAAACAACGGTTTTTCCAACTTCATCATTAAAGCGACATTGTCCACACACGATCGTTAAAAAAATGGCCTAGCAAAGCGCGGTGACGTACAACACGTACGACGACACTATAAAGGGGAAGTTCCATGCGGATGACGCCTCCCTTGGGGCTGCTTTAGCTGATTTCCTGTTAGTAAAAGACGATTCACGCTTTTCTGTCTGTTACAGCGTGATGAATGTGCTTACTCCATTACGAATGGTAGTTATACCAGAAGGAGCGCTCCCGTCTCATAACTTGCTTCTGAGCATGCGCAGGTTTTTAACGTCGTTTTAGACCACACACAATCATTTTTTACAACCCGAAAAACGACATTGTTTAAAACGCCGTTAAAAAATGCAGCATGTTTGAATTTTTAATTTTTGTCATTTTTTAGAACCCGAAAAATGATGTGAAGCCCACACATGATCATTTTCATTGACATTTTTTAAAAACTTTGTTTTTTACATGCCGAAAAATGATCGTGTGTACGCGGCATTACACGTACATTAACTTTGATGGCATCCCAGTCTTAGTCCGTAGGTTTCAATATTATGCTGGCCTACCCTTTGCAGCTATAACTGCTTCAACTCTTCTGGAAAAGCTGTCCACAAGGTTTAGGAATGTTTCTATGGGAATAATTGACCATTCTTCCAGAAGCGCATTTGTGAGGTCAGGCACTGATGTAGAACGAGAAGTCCTGGCTTGCAGTCTCCACTCTAATTCATCCCAAAGGTGTTCTATCGGGTTGAAGGAAGGAAGGAGCCATCCCCAAACTGTTCCCACAAAGTTGAGATTATGAAATTGTCCAAAATGTCTTGGAGTCCTTAAGAGTTTCCTTCACTAAAACTAAGGGGCCAAGCCCAACCTCTCAAAAACAACCCCCACACCATAATACCCTCTCCACCAAATTATTTGGACCAGTGCACAAAGCAAGGTCCATAAAGACATGGATGAGCGAGTTTTTGTTATGGTGGAACTTGACTGGCCTGTACAGAGTCCTGACCTCAACCCGATAGAACACCTTTGGGATGAATTTGAGCAAAGACTGAGAGCCAAGCCTTCTCGTCCACATCAGTGCCTGACCTTACATATGTGCTTCTGGAGGAATAGTCAAACATTCCCATAGACACACTCCTAAACCTGAGAGACTGTGAGCCAGGCCTTCTCGTTCCTGACCTCTCAAATGCGCTTCTTGAAGAATGGTCAAACGTTCCCATAGATACACTCCTAAACCTTGTGGACAGACTTCCCAGAAGAGTTGAAGCTGTTATAACTGCAAAGGGTGGGCCAACTCAATATTGAACCCTACGGACTAAGACTGGGATGTCATTAAATTTAATGTGTGTGTAAAGCCTCGTACACATGACCGAGTTTCTCGGCAAAAACCAGCAAGAAACTTGCTGGGAGATATTTTTTTGCAGAGGAAACCGGTCGTGTGTACATTTTCGTCGAGAAAACTGTTGAGAAACTCGACGAGCCAAAAAGAGAGCAAGTTCTCTATTTCCTCGACGGGAATGGAGAAACTTGCCTTGTCGAGTTCCTCGACAGCCTAACAAGGAACTCGACGAGGAAAACGATGTGTTTCGCCGTCGAGTTCCTCGGTCGTGTGTACGAGGCTTCAGGCTGGTGTCCCAATACTTTTGGTCATATAATGTATATGTGAATTTTTAGCTGCCAAAACATTGGAATTCTGTAAAGTAAGTCTCGTGATACACACCTCTGCCAGATTACACCAATATTTTCTATGTCACCTGCTTGCTTACTTACTGGGCCATAGATTAGCAGTGTGATAATACTGATTACTTTTCCAGCAAGCAAGCAAGCAGGCAGGAAGGAAGCTTTACAGCTGCAGAATGAACTAGGGGTGCCATCAGATTGGCTGTGCTCTGTTTCAGATGTATGTGAATCACAACATATGCTTTTACTGTCACTTTTGTTAATTTCCTAAAGTTTTCTCTTAAATATTAAACTTGATTTGGGACATCTGACACCATCTGCAAGCACACAGATTCAATGAGGCACAAGTATTAGAATAAGCCCTTCTTCCTTCAGTCATAATGAATCTTGGAGAATCTGAAGAGCAATAACATTTTGGCTGTGGAAGCACTGTGGAGACCTGGCATGCTCTGCTGCTTCTCCTTACAAAATATTTCTGTATCCATAGACAATGGAAAGCAAGAACTATGCTGACATTTTGGGATGCATAATTACACAAGGATTATTGGGTTTAAAACAGGGAACAAATCAGCTCATAATATTTACGGTTGTGTAAGAAATATTATTACTAAATTAAATGTTATTACCAATTTTTTTTGTCTATGAAAGTTTTAAGGTCATTTAAGATCGGAACTCAAAAAGTATACCCCCGGAAAAACTAAAATGTGAAATAACACTAGTGTTTTATCCTTAGCAACTTTCCACCAAGCTAATGTTGGTTGCATGGACCCTAGAAAAAAAAAAACATACAGATGAATGATAAATACAGTACTATTTGTATTTTTATCATTTTATCCTTAGAAAAAAAATACATTACATTGCAAACATTGCTTCAATAAAGTTAGGCTTTAAACTATGGTGTTTTGCAAAATAATTAGATGTGGCAGCTGTTATTAGCAATTTAATTTGTCTTGATGTGTGTCACTTTGTATGAATGTTGTACCTTAAAGTAGCTGTATATGACCCAGGAAGTCTAAAAACATAATGTTGTGGATGCTCCTAATTATCTCCTTTATAAACTTGAATTCTTAGATTCATGCTAAGTACCATGTAGCAGATGTGCTTTATAATCTCTTTGGTGCCACGGGGATTTGCTTATAAACTGTACACATGCTACATACCTCCATTTATTGCTGGTTTGAAATGTGAGATGACACTATGAAAGCTGCACAGTTGTTTTTAAATAAGGCCGTATTGATGTAGATCTCTGCTGATGAAGATAATGTGTTTGAATATCAATTAAAAATACAAGATACGACTTAGAAATCAAATGATATCTTATATACCCAGGGCTCAAGTCCTGCGGGAACGAGTGGGAACGGAGTCCCTGCACTTTTTTCACAGCAGGAATGCAGTTCCCTTTGCAGGACTAGAGCAGCCGAGCCAATCCTTCACTAAGCGGCGATGCCCAGCTCGAGTCAGGGGCAGGCGAACCTTAGTAATCCTTTATGTTACTGGCCGCTTCCTGTATATAGATTCATCGGGTAGTGTGCGGGTATTGCGTCACTTCCTCAATGCCGCAATGTCTCCTGGAAGCTTTTGTCATTGTTCCCAGGAGACATTGCGAAGGTCTGCCGTGAGTTATTGCGGGATTTAGAAAGAACTTGCATAAAGTTTAGTAATTATGCATATGAGCGTATCATTTTTTTTTTGGTGGGGGAGTGGATCTTGGGTGGGAGTTCCCACACTTTTTTCCCCCAGGACTTGACCCCTGTATATACCCTTTTCTTTTTTCCACAGAACATGACTCCTCCATGACTAAGCCCTGTAAGTGGGGTGAAACATGTTGGGGTTGTGGCTTAGATGGAGTTAGGCTAAGGCTTGCTTATCTTTTATGGTGTGCAGTGGGTGTGATTTTTCTCTGTTCTGTGGATTACATGGAGTCAGGGCAGACTCCTAGCCTGACATGCACCCTCAGTGGAAACTTACCAAATGGGGGACATAGATGCTGGAGTATAAAAACATTAACAAAATGGCTGCAATGTGCATATTATTTAATTAAAGCACCAGTGGTTCCAAGCATCTGGTATTTGATGAACTTTGTACTGGACCATTACTGGTGAATGTAGAGCACATCACATCAGCATATCCTATTGGAGTTGCAAATAGTTGTTTGGACCATAGGACATTTGAGATTCAGGTTTTTTACTGAAAATGAGCGTGACTCTAAATAAGAACTGATTTCAAGCCATCTGACCTGTTTTATTTATTCTTTGTTATGGGTTACCATTCACTATGTATTACGTTTTAAAAGGGCGTTTGCACAATTATTGAGTGCCGCATGATTTGCTATTACCCTGTTCGCTTACAATACTATCAAGGCACTCTCACCTGGTATTTTTTGTTTCTTTTTGTTGTTACTGCTTATACCATATTAGAGGCACATTGGTTTGTGGTATATATGTTGCCATTTTTATACCCATCTCAGCTACTGGCCTAGGCAGTTGTTCGCTGTTTTTTGTCTTAATTAAATGAAAATATTTTGAAAGAAAAGGCATTTGCAGGGATGGATTTCTGTATAGTTCACATTGGCCATGGCGAAGCATAGGCTGCTACCAGGGGTGGCATACAGGCATTCAAAAATTATGCTTCTGATATTAATGTTTTTTCTTATGTGATAAAATATTTTAGATTGGCACTCTGCCCGTCAGTACTTTGTCTGGATATGTATTGTTGCTTTTCCTGAGTACCGTTCTTCTGGTTTCCTACTGTTGCTTTTCTTGAATGGATTTTTGTATTTTTGCACATATTGCACAGTGCACTTAAAGCTTGATGTCTCTGGTTAAATAAACAGAGTAGGATAACAGTTTACACTTCTGGTTATTGATTGTACGTATTTTGATGCAGAGTGGGAAAACAATCTCTTTCAATCTCTCAGTTTGACTTGTGTGTCTTTGATGTCTGATTTTGTTGGTGTGATACTTAGACTAGTCAGTCAACTGGGTAAGGATTGGGGCAGCGACGGCCCATCCATATGGGATGCTGCCCCCCTAATCCATGCTCCCGGCCTCTAATTTACAAGCAGGGCGCCGGACGCATGGATTTCAAAGGGGATTTTTTTAGAAGCACATGATTAGAGCCCATCTGATCTTGTGACAATAGCGAATTAATATTCGCTATTGTCTTCCTGATTCTCCTCCTGTCCAAACCCGGCTCAGGAAGCGGGTCCTGAGACCCAATTGGCCGAGAGCAGAAGCAATCCTATTGGGCGCAAGGGAGGAGATGCAGGGGAAGCCATGCCGTTGTGAAGCAGAGGAAAGAGGAGATGCAGGGTGAAGCCGCCGCATGGAGGAAACCTGCGACATAGGGTAAGTGCAGGACTGGTGCCAGACCAATCGTTCGACCCCCCTCAAAAAATATACCACCAGCTGCGACTGGATGGGGCAGAAAAAAATGGTTGACTTAGACAGAAAGAAAGTATCATATTGATAGCTGTGTTTGGATTATTTTTAATTGCTTCCTGCTGCTTTCCATGAAAGTTAGTTTTGCTTTTAAAGAAAGAAACACAACATTGGTTGTCAGAGAACAGTGGACACTGCAAAGCTGTATTCAGTGAATATTCCTTGACTGTTGTAAGAAACTGATCAAAATGATCGTAAGTGTGCGAATGATAGAAACATACGTATTTTTGTAAAAGTTGTATGTTTTATGCCACCGGGATCAGAAACTTAGGAATCAGATATGTGTTCTCCTTCTCTATTTGCCTAAGGCCCCATACACACGAGAGGATTTATCCGCGGATACGGTCCAGCGGACCGTATTCGCGGATAAATCCTCTTGAGGATTTCAGCAGATTTCTATGCGATGGCGTGTACACACCATCGCATTGAAATCCGCGCCGAAATCCTCTGGCGATGACGTGTCGCGCCATCGCCGCGATTATGACGCGGCGACGGGCGCGACGCTGTCATATAAGGAATTCCACGCATGCGTCAAATCATTACGACGCGTGTGGGGAATCCCTTTGGACGGATGGATCCGGTGAGTCTGTACAGACGAGCGGATACATCCGTTGGGATGGACTTCAGCAGATGGATTTGTTGAGCATGTCAGCAAATATTCATCTGCTGAAAATCCATCCCAGGGGAGATTTATCCGCGGATAAAGATCCGCTGGCGTGTACACACCATAGGATCTATCCGCTGAAACCCATTTGCTGGGATTTATCTGCGGATGGATTCTATGGTGTGTATGGGGCCTAAAGTGTACGTTCAGAGAAAAGCGAACTAACTCTAAACCTGCTCTCAGCCACATTCTAAACCTAATCTATCATTCTAAACTTAATCTATCAAGCCCTGTAAAGCAACAAATCGCTATACTTACCTATTCTGCAGTCGATCCGTTCTGGTCCAAGCATCAACTGTCAGCTTTAGTGTGGAGGCGTGTGCAGGAGAGATAGCCGACAACGGAAGCCCCACAGTAAGTCTATAAGTGACTTCACTTCCCAGGCATTTCTTAGCCGTTGTCGGCCCTCTCTTGCACAAAGCTTCCGCTGCTGGAGACCAGACCAGCTGCAGAATAGGTAACTATAGCGATTTTTGCTTTACAGGGCTAGATAGATTAAGTTTAGAATGTGGTGGAGAGCAGGTTTAGAGTTAGTTAGGTTTTCTCAAAAAAATCTCAATCTCAGAGGTTATTAAATGCCACCAAAAAAGTTCTACATGTCTCAAAAAAATAAAAATAATGATGAAATAATTGTCTACTATTATGTGAAAACTGAAAAATGCCATGGACAGGAAAGGGGTGTAAAATGCCAGCTGTCAATTAGTAAAATACTGTTTATAGTACAATATTCCATCCTTTTGTTCTGTAAAATGTATATATATATATATATATATATATATATATATATATATATATATATATATATATATATATATATATATATGTATGTATATATATATATATATATGTATGTATATATATATATATATATATATATATGTATATATATATATATATATATATATATATATATATATATACTTTTATGTGGATTTTTAGGCTGGGAAAACTGCATGCTATGTGTTATTTTTAAAATATGACCTTTTCCAACTGCAGCAATACTGTCAATGAAATCTGTAGTTTATTTTGTGCTGTTATCTTTGAAAAAATAAACTGTAGTTTTTATATGATGATGAAACCTGCCCAGTCTCTGCCTCTAAGTTGTGGCCTAGTGAAAAGAATAACATAGTTGGGGGGGGCTGGGGGATTTACTAAAACTGGAGCAAAATTCGGTGCAGCTCTGTATAGAAACCAATCAGCTTCCAGGTTTTATTGTCAATGCTTAATTGAAAAAGCTGAAGTTAGATGCTGATTGGCTACCATACACAGATGCATTGGATTCTGAGTACTCCAGTTTTAGTTAATCTTTCTGTGCATGAAGTTTGTACAATATTTCTGGCTTTTTGGCTCAGAAAAAATAAACTCTAAATTCTATTTCATGATAAAACCTGTCTCATTTCTACACCTTCAATAGCAGACTAGTAAAATTGCTTATATAATAAGCGGTGAGCCTGTACACTATTTCTGCCTGTTGTCTGTGAGATAATACACGTTTACCATATTTATTTCAGCCTAAAACTGCCTCTTACAGTACATTGCAACCCATAGCATCCCAAAGCTTGTGAGCTATGGTAACTTTTTATCTTTTCACCATTGACAGAAAGCAACTGGAAAAAGCACAAACATTCCCAACCCCCTGTTCATTTAACAAAGCCAATGTCCCAAATATTTGTTGTAAGCATTTATGTTACCTACAATATCAGATTTACTCACAAAACAAAATAATTTTTGATGTCCATTTTTAGATACCCCTAGGTTATTATTAATTATACTATATATTATTAAACAGGGAAGCCAAACACTTTTCACTTTTGGGACGGTTTGGACAACGAATAGATATATACTAATAGGACCAAGCATTTTTGTTATAGGCAAATAAATATCAATATGTCTACAAACAGGATATCAAGACCAGCAGGATAAATACCAACCAAATATTTCTCTTGGTTCCTCCTGAAACCTCCTGTTCTCTACCTCCCTTGTCAACTCCTCCAATGTTCGCCCCCTAACTTCCCCCCAGCCTCTCCTTATCTCTGGAACTCTCTACCCCAATCTGTTTGACTATCTCCTACTCTGTCTCTTTTAGGAGATCCTTAAGAAACCTTTTTTTTCAAAGAAGCCTATATCAGCTCTCCCCCCCATGAGCAGTGCCCTCTGATTCTTCCTGTATTTAATTGTATTGTAACTGTACTGTCTGCCTTCACGTTGTAAAGCACTGCACAAACTGCTAGCACTACATAAATCTTGTATAATAATAAGGCAAGACAACAATAACAGTATACTGTATATGCCCAGAGTTTGTTCGTTCTTTCTCAGTTTGTAATCTAGTTTCCTCCCACAGCATAAAATACACACTGCTTAGCCTTTGATCACACTTGAAACCCACAATTTTACTGTGCAGACTAGGGCTGTATCAGTTGCACTCAACTTTATTTGATGTGTAATTCATGTCACTGCACAACAGCATTGTACATTGTGCTACTGAGTAGTGATATACAGTGACATCCATTGCAGTGCAACAAAGTCCAGAAATGCTGCATTTTCCTACATTGCACCACACTTCACATCACACCACCACTGTGGTTTGAATGGGGCATATAGATTTTTTTTTTATGTGCCCTAGATGTGACCTGTGTTTATCCAGTCTGTAAAAACACAGATCACTGCAAATAGTTTGAACAAGCCATTAGAGTGTTATAGAGACAGTGTACCATAATCTGCTTCAGATGAAGAGGCCTACAGGAATGCTTTAAGATGTCAACACTGTAAAACATATATATATATATATATATTATAATATGTAATAATAATAGTAAAACTAAGCAATTTGTACATTTTCCAAGCAATCCTAAAAACTATTGTTACAGGAAAAGTAAAAACCCACATAAAGTAATGTAGCCTACTTTGGACTGAAGAGCTGAATTAAAAATTCCTGTGCTCACCATGGAAACGCAACTTTTAGCTGTTAATAATTTTGAAACTTGGCAGATAGGCAGAAAGTGTCTGAATTTGAGTTTTAGCATGCAAGAAAACATAATCAGAAATACTTTATTTATGCACAACAGAGGCATTTACCATGCTTGATTAGGGGATACATTTTGAAAAATATTCACTTAATAGGACACTGCTAATAAACATTTTAGAAGATTTGAAGTGTACGTCTACCTAAAACTTTTTTTCATTTTCGATAGTAGAGACTGGTTAAAAACTCTCCTAGGTTTTTTTCTTTTTGATAAATTTGATATTTTCTATCTAAATATTTTTTTTTGGGTCAACTTCCCATAGCCTCCTGTCCCAGAGTCACAACAGGAAGTGAGTTGAAATATTTCCAGAGTGAGAAGAATTCCCATCTTAGGCCCATTTTAGACCTATGCATTGTGGCACCACGCGTACTGTAGTGCATCTGGATCTTCATTTTGAATGGCACCCCAGTACACAAAACCACCAGACATTCAAACATCTGTCTTGCAGCATACAATACAATATTAGCAACAGAATCCCACAAAACGTTGAGAATGTTGCTATCTTGAATCACAGGACAGATCTGTCCAGAGGTAGGAAAGTAAGGATGTAAACTGGGAATCCAACCAGACCATTTTTTTGTCTGTTGTTCTGATGGTAGTCACATAGATAGCACTGAAGCTTGCTACACCATTGTTTGCAGCCCACAAATCCACGTTTACTTTTTTTTATATACTTTTTTGTACATACAGTATTATATCTCTTTTACCTCTATTTATTTTGTGTTGGCTATCAACTTTTCAGTGAACCCGTGGCCAATGTTCTTATTAAGCTGTAAATCAACCATCACTGATTTCTCTAGCTGCAGACACTGCGAAGCAGCTCATCCTCAAACATGAAGTAGAATTCCTGCCTAACACTATGTTTAACCACCTTACTACCGTCCGCCGTCAATTGACGGTGGCACGATAGCTCTGTTGTTCTGAGAGGATGTCATATGACGTCCTTGTCTTGCAGAGCCACTAGGGGGGCGCGCGCCGACGGCGCGCACGCACACGCCGCATTACTGTGAACCCGATGTGCGTGGTCGCCGGGCACCCGCGAATTGCCCAGTAACTGAGCAGGACCATGGATCTCTGTGTGTAAACACAGCGATCCATGTCCTGTCAGGGAGAGTAGACCGATGCTGTGTCCCTTGTACATAAGGACACAGATCGGTCACCTCCCCCAGTCAGTTCCCTTCCCCCACAGTTAGAATAACTAATAGGGAACACATTTAACCCCTTCCTTGCCCCCTAGTGTTAACCCCTTCCCTGCCAGTCACATTTATACAGTAATCAGTGCATATTTTTAGCACTGATCGCTGTATAAATGTGAATGGTCCCAAAAATGTGTCAAAAGTGTCCGATGTGTCCGCCATAATGTTGCAGTCCCAATAAAAATTGTAGATCGCCGCCAATACTAGTAAAAAAAAAAAAAATATTCATAATTATGTCCCCTATTTTGTAGGCGCTATAACTTTTGCGCAAACCAGTCACTATACGCTTATTGCGATTTTTTTTTTTTTTACCAAAAATATGTAGAAGAATACGTATCGGCCTAAACTGAGAATTTTTTTTAAAAAAATGGGATATTTATTATAGCACAAAGTAAAAAATATTGTGTTTTTTTCAAAATTGGGGCTCTTTTTTTTTATTGCACAAAAAATAAAAACCGCAGAGGTTATCAAATACCACCAAAAGTTGCCCACTTTTTATCCAGAGTTTTTACTCCCTGCTGAGACGGTTAATTGTATCTGGACTATGTTATATATTTGTTTTCTTTTTATTATTCCCTTCCCGCTATCCCTCTCCTCTCCCTCCCACCTTTCCTACCCCCCCCCCCAGTGTTTTGTGGGTGCTCCCTCCTCTTCCCTAAAGCCACTGAAACAGGGGATCAATTGACCAGATTGGAGTGGGCTGAAAATAGGTAAGTATACATATTTTTTTACACAGGTTAGGCAGCATAAGTAGCAGGAGGGGGGTACATTTTTTAAACATAGATAGTATTAGGCAAGAATACCACTTACCAGCCAAACCACTAAAGTGCGCAAGTTAATTCCCTCAGCACATAAGCTCACACTGCTCTCCACTCCATAACACCTGCTCCGGGTATACTTTAGTGATTCAAAGGCCAGGAGAATCCTAAAAGTGGCCATGTGTAATTTGAACTTTGGCTGATTTCTGCTGAATCTGACCAAAATTCAAGCCTTTTTATGCATCTGTTGGCTTAACAAGTCTATTTAAAGCTCAACTGATCATGGTGTAATAATATTGTCAGTAAAGTGAGTGCATTCTATCAGATGCAGTCACCAGTCAGGTATTTAGGCAACTCCCGGTGCTGCAGTTGCTTGTACACAGTAGTCCACAGTGGAGATTCCTCCATCCACACTGTTTAGCCTGTGAACTTAATGAGAAAAAACATAATGTGCATGGCTATATTACTTTGCTGCTGGGAGGGGGGTGTATTGTGAGCTGAAATGCCTAAAGCAGAGTATACACAGTACACACAGTCTGTGTACTTATGTCTCTTTAACAGAAGTTTAAATGTTTTTTTTAATATATTTACATTTTTAGCATTAATATTTATTATAATTTTTAATGCATTTAAAAATGTGCAAAACTAAAAAAAGAATGTTTATTTATGAATAACTTTGTGAAGCTTTGTGAGAGAAATGTAAGTTTAGTGTCATTATACACAGGATAAATTATAGTATAAAATATGAATTTTTAATCTACAGTAACAATAAACATTTTAAAACTAACCCTGGTTTGCAAGACAATATTGTAAAGAAAACGCCTTGTTTGTTTGTACCAAAATACAAGATATGTGTATTAATTTGTTATCTTAAGTAGTGGCAAAGCTATTAGCAAATCAAAAGGCCCTTAGTCAAAATGCAAAATTTACAGTGCTCCATAAAGAGTATTGATGCAAAGGTCATGTTTAGTCTTGGCCCATTTAAAAATAATTTTACATTTTATTTTATTTTTTTTGCCCTTCTCAACTCTTCATTTCAGCTTGCCAAATCTTGCTGGTACAATGACTATGATGAACGTCAACACTTATTATCACTAAACAAGGCAGTGTTGACAGCCTCTCAAACATTTTCAAAAATAAAATTGACAGAAAATGTCCCAATCTTTTCATATTGGCATTCCATTAATTAATTCATTCATTCAGGCTATGGTGTGGTAAACTTATTGTAAGTGAAACAAGACACTTATATGGTATTTATAAGGAAATACACAATGAAGGGATCAACCACACTGAATGACATATCTGCTTAACATTGTTTTCATTATATACTCAAAAAAAGTTGCAAATGATCCTAATCTATCAAAAATAATCATTTTTGGGGGTTTTACATTGTTGGCTTAGTGTGGCAGGACTTTGCATATTTTAACTACCTAGCTTGCTGCTTAAAATAATGTGTATGTAAACCCTTACAATGACCTTGTCTTATTTGCACCTGTTTGGTCTGTTATGTATAAATGGTAAGTGTTTTGTTATATATGTTCAATTGGCAGAAAAAAACATTGATCGTGCCAGAAATCCAGTAACCTTTTAGCGTCCTGTAGTGACAGAACTGCCCTAAACTCTCAAACATTTTAATCCAGAACCCCCCATGTTATAGAGATTAATAGAGTGGGAAGTGTTCTGTAGGTATAGATAAACTAAACTAAAAATGTATTCACACGTGAAATAAAGGTGGTTTAAAAAATCTATTTCTTCTAGCAATATGCTACCAAACACACACTTTGAACTGTATTCCTGCAGCTAAGTGTACTTGGAAATTTTGGTACTTAAATATGCAATAGCCATTACAGTGAATGGATGTTTTTGAAGGTCAAAGGCATGATACTGTAGTAAATATTTTACATATGCAGTGCACATTCTGACATTAACATGCTATATGATAAAAAGCATGCAAAATATTTTTTTGACATTTTGTTTATACCAATTGGGTTCCAGATATGTTTGTGGAAATCACCTGTTAAAGAATATCTACTGTAAATGTCATAAATGAATAACAAATCTGGACATCAGTATTTATGTAAAATTCAAGGCAAAGCCTAACTACTCCTAAAAACGTCCCCCCTATAACGCCTATTCATCTGTATGAATATACTTTTCTTTTTTTAGGCCAATCTGGTCTGGTCAAATGTTTTGGCTCCCCTGTGTCAACCTGCGGCCCCTGCATGGGAGAGGGGTATTTCCAACACTGGATGGGCAATAAGATCTTATGGTTGATGTCACGGCTACCAGGCATTACCAGCCATTGCAGAGCGCTCGCTCCTCCCACCTGTAGCTACCGCTGCTTGTCACAGGAGAAGATCACATGACCGTAACAGAGAAAAAAAATTGTTATTATACTATCAAAGCAAGAAACTTGCACTTGTACCTGAAAAATGACAACTAAAATCAGATTTGGAATACACAGAATACAAGTCGTCTTATTTGGTGCTTGCTTAATCACTTGACCTCTGGAAGATTTACCCTCTTCATGACCAGGCCAGTTTTTGCGATACAGTACTGCATTTCTTTAACTGACAACTGCATGTTCAAGCGACTCTACCCAAATAAAATTGATGTCCTTTTTTTCCCAGAAATAGTGCTTTCTTCTGGTGGTATTTGTTCACCACTGCATTTATTATTTTTTGTGCTATGAACAAAAAAATACAGACAATTTAGGAAAAAAACTATATTTTTTGTTGCAGCTGCAATAATAAAACACATCCAATAAACATTAAAAAAAATATAAAATGTCGTCATAAATGTAGGCCAATATATATTCTGCTACATGTTTTTGATAAAAAAAAATCCTAAGGGTATAGTTGTATATTGGTTTACAAGAATGTTATAGTGTCTACATACTATAGGATATACTTATGGAACTTTTAAATATTTATTTTATACAACTAATGGCGGATATCAGCAGCTTATAGCGGGACTGCGAGATGCGGCGGCCAATCAGATGCTAACTGACACTTTTGAAACTTTGTTGGAACCAGTGACACTAATACTCAGCTAAAATATATACCATCACTGTACTAATGACGCTGGCTAGGAAGGGGTTAAACATCTAGTAAGATCAAAGGGTGTATTGCTTTCACTAATGGAAGAGATCATTTCTAGTCCCTGCTTTGTAGAGATACAAGATCAATCCCTTCTCCCTGTCAGAACTGAGATATGCCTTTTTTACATAAACATATCCCAGTTCTCTGTGTTTTACCGGTGATCGGCGGGTGCCGGAGGACTTTGAGTACCCGGCATCCGCAGATCAACTTCTGATGTGAATTATCACAGAAGAAGGGACTCACTGGCGGCACGTGTGGGCTCTCTGCAGGTGGCAGAGCAGAATCACAAATATATACGTGATCCTGTGCACAGCTGTCACCCTGTACCAGTAAAAGTGCTATAGGACAGTCAGAAAGTGGTTAAAGTAGGCCAGTTTAGAATAGGCCATGTAAAATAGTATGACAAGGATTTGTAACAGCTTATCAGGCAAGCTATCCTACAATGTTTTTTTTAGGTTCATTTTTGCTTACTGATAAATACCATAAATCCATTGCTCCATTTTGAGTTGAAGTTGTGACAAGATGAGCCTGACAGTTTTCAAGCTAGAGGTCTATACTATGAAAGTATGCAAATCTTTCACAACATGCTTGGTTCCTGGAGTACACATGCAACTAATTTCATGATGAATACCCATTACAGCTGATAGCACTAAAACATAAAGCTTAGTAGGTAATCGGAAGCAGACGTTCTTAGCTGTGTAAAGAAGAAAACATATGGATTTCATTGAACTACTTAGAAGCCTCTATACCGTGGAAAATAAATTATTGCTAATTACCAAGACTCATGCTAGACTTTAGTGCTGCTTAGATCGTAAAGGATCGCTAGACTGATGTCATTTATTGTACTGGTCCACATAACTGTTGTGATCCAAAAATGATAACAGGTGATTTGTATCATTTGCCTTTCTTGTAGTTACGCCCAAGGACAGAGCTTGACCAAGAAGTTCTCAATGAATGTCTCACTATTCAACCCCTTCAGCCAGCAATTTCTCCACAAGATCCTACAGAGAATTCCATAGGAAAGTCACCTGGCCCTGTACATGATGTGTACCCAGGTATGATGTTAAAAATACTGGTGTATGACCAAAGCCTTGACATGTTATTCCTACAATGTATGTAAATAATCAACAAAGGGCATCCTTGTCTATAGGGTTATCATAACATTTCATTATCTTTAAAGTTGAACTCCAAGGAGATATACAATGCCAATGAATGCAATTATGCATTAATTAAACACATTTATTAAACATATTTTTTAAATTTAATTAGTGCATGTATTTGAATTTTCCTTGATTCTTGATTTCAGCCTCTTTCTTGTTATTTATTGTAGGGGACAATCAGCTGCAGTGCTGCAGTTTACACAAAATCACAAGGAACATACTATAGCAGCCCATAGATGATTTGATTTTCTTTCCTTCCACCACTTGTGGAAGAAAATAAATTGCACAATTCCCCCATCAACATCATAGACTGGGGACAGGGAAGTAAACAGATTCTATTAATTTCAATCAGGTCACCGCCTTTTTTGGCAGAGCTGTATAAATCTCAGGGACAGAAATTCAAAGATTTTGGAGGCTAGTCCACCTATCATATGTTCATTGCAGTAGTATACTTAGATGCCTGCCTGAAGTTCAGGATACATTTATTACTGCAGATATATTATATTCCACATACATTTTATTTTTTTAGCATCTCCATAGGCCAAAAAGTTGCCCTAAAATATCTGCTTTAAGACCTAAATAAATATAGAGTGAATATTCAAAAATAAAGGTTGTGGAAGCAGGTTTAATGAACCATCTGGAGTAGATGTAAGGGTGAAATTAGTGGAGGTAAATATTTCTTCAGCACACAGCATGGGATACAGTTACAGCAGTACCAATTAGCAATTGAGTTAACAGTGATAACCATCGAAATATCTGTATTAGAACTAAAATCTATCAAGTCTATTGGATTTTCATAAACGCATTATGTCTACACTAATTTGAGAATCCTCTCTGCAAAAAGAAAGGTATGGAATAAAAATTGTAAATGTAAATATTCCCTGTACAATAATTGACATGAGATACTGTGAAGGCTGATCAGAAGGATATACTGTATACCGATTCTAATGCACATGTCCAGTAATAGAAACCATGACTGGTTACTTTTTGAATCAGCACACTGCATTTCATAGCACTGCATATCACCACACAGCAGGGCAGCACCCCACTTTGTGCGCTTTAAAAATGTTGACAAAATATGCTGAAACGTGCATCACACCGTCACCTACCACTGGATCACTGCAACCAAAATAGACCGTTGCCCGCACTCTAAACCACTCGTGTGTGGGCAGTGTGAACAGGCCCTTATGCTTATTTAATTATAGTATTGGAGAATTAACAGTTTTGCTAGTTATTATAAGTATTTGTGCATCTGTCACTTGCACACTAGGTTGCATTACATATGCTTATTGACTACAATAGCCAATTCATATAAACAATTTATTCTGAAACCTAAACCACTTTTTAAATCTTAAAACTATTTTTTTTCCTGTGACCAGAGGCAGTTAATTAGTAATAAAATAATAAAAAAAAATTATACTGTAGAACTGTTCATTTCTTTATTTTTTTATATAATCTTTATTTTCGTTTTACATCACAAAAAAAATAAGCACATAGGAAACAGCATTATTTCAGTGCAAGTAGTGATTATAGAAGTGTCCAATCCTTTTTCACAAGTAGCGATTAATTTAAACCTAATGGGAAATTAGTTTGTCAGGATAGTAAAATTAAGCTCTTTAAAGAGGTGGTATATTGGTTTTGTGCCTAATTAACCACTTAAGACCCGGACCAAAATGCAGGTAAAAGACCAGGCCCCTTTTTGCGATTCGGCACTGCGTCGCTTTAACTGACAATTGCGCGATCGTGCGACGTGGCTCCCAAACAAAATTGGCGTCCTTTTTTTCCCACAAATAGAGCTTTCTTTTGGTGGTATTTGATCGCCTCTGCGGTTTTTATTTTTTGCGCTATAAACAAAAATAGAGCGACAATTTTGAAAAAAATTCAATATTTTTTACTTTTTGCTATAATAAATATCCCCCAAAAACATATAAAAAAAAATGTTTCTCCTCAGTTTAGGCCGATACATTTTCTTTTACCTATTTTTTGTTAAAAAAAATCGCAATAAGCGTTTGCGCAAAATTTATAGTGTTTACAAAATAGGGGATAGTTTTATTGCATTTTTAAAAAAAAAAAAATGTTTTACTACTAATGGCGGTGATCAGCGATTTTTTTCATTACTGCGACATTATGGCAGACACTTCGGACAATTTTGACACATTTTTGGGACCATTGTCATTTTCACCGCAAAAAATTCACTTAAAATTCATTGTTTACTATGAAAATGACATTTGCAGTTTGGGAGTTAACCACAAGGGGGCACTGAAGGGGTTAAGTGTGACCTCATGTGTGTTTACAACTGTAGGGGGGTGTGGCTGTAGGTCTGACGTTATTGATTGTGCGTCCCTATATTAGGGAACACACAATCAATGACAGCGCCACAGTGAAGAACGGGGAAGCCGTGTTTACACACGACTCTCCCCGTTCTTCAGCTCCGGGGACCGATCGCGGGACTCTAGACAAAGCCCAGCGCCTGCAACCCACCGCTGGGCTTTATACAATCACGTACAGGTACGTGATTGTGCCCAGCGGTGCCATTCTGCCGACGTATATCGGCGTTAGGCGGTCCTTAAGTGGTTAATTCATTTTGTTAGGACTATAATCCAAAATATTAACATTTTATATTAAGCAAATATTAAATACTACATATTAATCTTTTGCTTTTTGCTTTTGAGACAGCAGGTGGGGCTACAGGCTTATTTTGTACATTTTAAAGACTCTCAGTTTGCCACTTTGATGAAAAAGACTGTGGTTTACACAGCTTAAGGATTCATCCAAAATACTATTTCAAATTTCCAGACAGACAAATTGTGCAAGCGCTGTTGTGCTGTTTCATGGTACTCTGGAAATCATTATTCTTTTATTTTCTATAGCTATTATCCTCATTTGTAAAAAAAAAAAACAAAGATTGTATACAGAGATAAAACAACGTTTTATCAATTTTGCACATATAATAAAAACAAAGTACAACTAACTCAAATCATGTTTTGAGCATTTGTATGAATAAATGTGTTAAAACAGAAATACGTTGCGCTCTTTAAGGTTTTGAGATTGATGCATCCTTTTTTTAATCTGGTGTATGAATTGTGTAACAATTGTGTAACAACCTGGTTTAAACATCTTTTCTCAGATCTTTTGTTTGCTTGTAGCCGTTAACTAATTTAAACATGATCTAAGAATCCAAGATCTCCTCACCCATTACCTAATAAACTTCAGGGCTGCTATGGAATTAGTTGGGCCAATAGTAATTGAGTGCAGCCAGGTTAATAATGTCACATCAGGGTCAGACATCTTGTTGGTCCAGCTTGCCCTGATGCATATGGGTACCAAAAAATAAAAGGGCTCATCTAGGCTACTATTAGAAGAATTCAGAGGAAGGCTGGATGAAAGTTTAAACTAGGGTTTGCCTCCACTAGATATCATCAATGCCCAACCATGAAATCTCTGTTAGGATTTCATGGTTAGGATTTAAAATATGTTGTAATTTGCTACTGGAGAATGGATATCTTTTTTTTATTATTATACTCTATAGGGCTACACACACTACAGCCTACATTTTATGGACCATTCATAAAATGCAGCCTGCTGTATCAAGCCTGCAAAGGTCCACAGATTTCTGGCTTAGCGCAACAGAGAGCTCTGTGATTTAAGAGATTTTTTTTCATGTGACTTTTGTAACTTTTTTATTAAATAGTGCTCAGACTGCTGAAGCTGAGAAAGCACTAAATCACGTCTATTATGACCTGTGTTGACAGGCTGTTGTTCACATCATGTGGGTTTTGCATTGTCTACTAATAGTAGCAGATCAAATTTAGGCCAGAAGGAAGTCAAATGCAAGTCAAATGCACCTGCCATAGAATTCTGAAAGATCTTGGAAGTGTCCAAAACTGATGTCAAGTTGCCAAATCAGACCCTTAAGCACATTGCTGTGCTTTACAAATGTGCTTTAAAATTCAGCCCCTTAGTGAACTTCAACAAAACAGAGATACACTAGGTGTCACCCTGGCAAGGTACATACAGTTGTATGCAAAAGTTTAGGAACCCCTAAGAATTTCCAAGATTATCATTTATAAGTATTTGGGTGTTTGGATCAGCAATTTAATTTTGATCTATCAAATAACTGAAGGACACAGTAATATTTCAGTAGTGAAATTAGGTTTATTGGATTAACAGAAAATACGCACATTTGGACAAGGCAGCTTCATTTTGGAATAAGGTGCTGTGGACTGATGAAACAAAGATTGAGTTACTTGGTCATAACAAGGGGCGCTATGCATGGCGGCAAAAGAACACAGCATTCCGAGAAAAACACTTGCAACCCACAGTAAAATTTGGTGGAGGTTCCATCATGCTGTGGGGCCGTGTGGCCAGTGCCGATACTGGGAATCTGGTTAAAGTTGAGGGTCGCATGGATTCCACTCAATATCAGCAGATTCTTGAGAATAATGTTGAAGAATCAGTCACAAAGTTGAAGTTATGCCGGGGCTGGATATTTTAGCAAGACAATGACCCAAAACACTGCTCAAAATCTACTCAGCATTTATGCAGAGGAACAAGTACAATATTCTGGAATGGCCATCCCAGTCCCCAGACCTGAATATCATTGAACATCTGTGGGGTGATTTGAAGCGGGTTGTACATGCTTGGCAACCATCAAACCTAACTGAACCGGAGATGTCTTGTAACGAGGAATGGTCCAAAATACATTCATCCAGAATCCAGACACTCATTACAGGCTATAGGGAGTGTCTAGAGGCTGTTATTTCTGCTAAAGGAGTCTCTGCTAAATATTGAAGTGATTTTTCTGTTGGGGAGCCCACATTTATGCACCTGTCTAATTTCGTTTTGATGCGTATTGCGCATTTTCTGTTAATCCAATAAACCTCATTTCTCTACTGAAATATTACTGTGTCCTTCAGTTATTTGATAGATCAAAATGAAATTGCTGATCCAAACACCCAAATATTTATAAATGATAATCATGGAAATTGTCAGGGGTTCCTAAACTTTTGCATACGACTGTATATGTCTAAATACAGGGGGGGGTTTTTTTCGTTTTTTTTTTCTTTAGAAAAATGCTTAAAGACAAATAGTTTGGCAATCTAGGACAAGGCGGTACACAACATTTTGCAAAAGAGAAGAGAAAAACAAAACAAAAAAAAAACAGAAAACACATTTGTACATATAGTCAAAAAACAGCTATAGGTGCCAACTAACCCATCTCCAGTATACCATCTACACAATGAAACACTCAGAACAAGGTATTATCTTAGAAGTGTGTCTTAATTGAGTGCGAGTCATACTCCTGTGGCCTACCCGGGCACAGAAATAGTCTCTGGTATACAAGCTCTCTTGGGCCGAGACCAGTTCAAATTTACCGGGCAGCCCCAACGTAGGTAAATATGGTTTTCTAGAAGTAGATAACTGCCTACAGAGGTCACCCAGGACTTATGTGTAGGGGGATCAGGGGATTTCCAAAGATTTTGAATTTAGTAAGCTTTTGAGCATAAAAAAAGGCCATAAATACTGTTTTGGGAACCAAAGCATTTCTTTTCCGAGTGGCCTGCTGCAATTTTTGAATGTTATTGTGTTTTGTTGCCAGTTGATGCATATTTTACTCTCTTCTTTGAGCTATTATAAAAGAGCGTGGATGCCTAAAATTACCATTACTTAAGACAAATTTTGTAGGGACCATTTCCTAATTAAAACCACTAATTCTGTGACATAAGTGCACAATTGTTTGCAAATGTTGCCTTCGTAGCTATACTGTAATCTCCATATTTTATTGCTTATGTTATTTACATCACTAAATGCATATTGTTATCTTGGGGGAAAAAAAGGAGACCAATTCCAGTTTCACATTTTATGTTGGGAAACTACATTGACAGACTTTGTTTTAGAAAACAGGTTTTATCAATTGTAACCATGTGTTTAGAAATTGAAATCATGTACAGTGTGGTGGAAATGGATGAAGGGTTATACTGGGGCCCACAATGAATGCAGAGAAGTCGTCTTAGCAGCTCCTGGGCAGTTGTTGAGTTAGCCATGTTATATGGACAGCTTGCATTCAGCAAGGGCCATGTGCTGTATATTTGTTTTGTAATCAGAGACACAAACGTGGACAAAGGTTTCATTTATTAAGAAATTTTGCCCTGCAGGAGAACTATAAATCACCAAGAAAAAGAAAAATCTGTGCTCACAAGTGATCTGGAATTCATACGTGCATTGAAAGCCATAAAAGTGTACGATGGAGCAAGTTAGCTATGTACAAGTTGGTAATAACAGTTTA
The DNA here is from genome assembly GCF_905171775.1 of Rana temporaria. Lineage (NCBI taxonomy): Eukaryota > Metazoa > Chordata > Amphibia > Anura > Ranidae > Rana > Rana temporaria. The sequence continues at coordinate 292,558,854 of NC_053489.1, read as the reverse complement.
CGAGTGGTTAAAGCTTTTCATCAATTAGGCATCAAATGGGAGGGATATAGGTTTTTACAATTATTACAGCATAGGAAAATCTTAATTTATGTGGTTTATTTTTAAGTGTTGATGAACAAAGCAGTCACGCTTTTAGACAGGGAAAAAATATTATGAATCAGACTGTCGCAACTGTGAAAAAATGTAACTTTGATCTAAAAATAAATAAAATACATTCATGTTTTAATGCTGACTGTTGCTTTAAAGTGGTAGTTTTTAAATTAAGAAATATATTTTATGCTAGCCTAAGGAATCACTGTTCATCTTAAACCAGCTTAAAGGAAATTTAAATAAATAAAAAAAAACTGTGAAGGTAATTAAATAAAAAAGCGTTGTCAGGTCTGTTAGGCATGTTAACCCAGCATACATTTCTAAACTGGAGAAGGCCCCATGTGATATATACAAATAATTCCCACTGAAAGCAGTACATAAATGACATCATTTTTATCAGAACAATGTGCAAAAAAGCATGCTCAAAGTGTCTATCTACATTGCTGTTACTGAAAGCAGCACCACAGCAGGCTGTGTGATTGCTAAAGGGCCCAACAGTTGGGGGCCCATTACAATCTGGAGACATTAGTCTTACTGCCAACAGTAACATTTGGAATGTAACTCTGAATAATGTAAATTTATTACTGAGTTCTGGCTCATTTATCAGATTACTATGAAAATAACAAGTCAGCTTTAAAGGGGTTGTAAAGATTTTTTTTTTTTTTTTTTTCTAAATAGGTTTCTTTAAGCTTGTGCATTGTTGGTTCACTTACCTTTTCCTTCAATTTCCCTTCTAAATGTTTTTTTTCTTTGTTTTCTTTGTCTGAATTTCTCACTTCTTGTTCCTGACCAACCCCCAGCCAGAACAGCTCGGATGATGGGGGCAAGTTTACTGAGGAGAAACAGGTGAGAAATTCAGACAAAGAAAACAAACATTTAGAAGGGAAATGGAAGGAAAAGGTAAGTGAACCAACAATGCACTAGCTTAACCTCCCTGGCGGTCTTCCCGAGACTGACACGGGGTTAGATTTTCTTGCTACTATCGGTAACCCCGTGTCAGTCACGGGCTTGCCTCGCTAGATCCACAGGCACTTTTTACTTACCTTGTCCCTGGATCCAGCGATGCCACCGCGCTGTGTGAGCGAGCGGGACCTCGCTCGATTCACATAGTGCCTCCGTGTGACGCCGATCTCCGTTCCCTGCGACGTTACGACGCACGGGGACGGAGAACGGCGCCAAATTCAAAAACGTAAACAAACACTATACACACAGTATACTGTAATCTTATAGATTACAGTACTGTATGTAAAAAAAACACACCCCCCCTGTCCCTAGTGGTCTGCCCAGTGTCCTGCATGTCATTTTATATAATAAAAACCTTTTTTTCTCCCTGCAAACTGTAGATTGTCCATAGCAACCAAAAGTGTCCCTTTATGTCAAAAATAGTTTTAGATCAGCTAAAAAACAGCGATAATAAATTATAATCACTTGCAGAATTGTGCGATAGCGATTTGTGGGGAAATTCGTCATAAAAAAATAAAAGTAATGACAGCGACAATTCTGCAACTGAGCAAATTTCAGTGATTTTGATTTGATTACATTATTGAATAATTTTTATTATAATTATATTATTATTTGTTATAATTATTTATAATTATTTATTATATTATAATTTATAATTTTGTTTTTAAAAAAATGTAATACACGGGATGCCTATTAGAATCTTGTTTGGTCAGATTTAAGTGAGTTATTTCTAAAAATTACAGACCTACAATATAAAACGCCAAATTTCCTTGCAAATAATGCTACCGCTTTTAGCATGTTTTTTCTGAAAGAATCATACCGCCAGGGAGGTTAAAGGAACCTAGAAAATAAAAAACAAACCTTACAGTTATCGCTTGAAGCCCAACTCAAACCAAAACTTATTTTTTTACGTTCTTTATATATCGTTGAAGGATTAGACTTTGTATCACATTTACTGCTGTCTGCATCTTCATTTAAAACATCTCTGCTTACATCCTTTCTTTCTGATGGGTGTTAGACAGAACAGGAATCAGTGGAAAATCTTCCCACTACACGTCTAATTAATGGGTGTCAGAAAGAATAAGAGGAGGGAAAACATGTCCCAATTTACTTTCTTTTTCACAAGTGGCAGGCAGAACAGGAGGTTAGTGGAACTTCCCACCCTTCTTTCCCCACAGGAACACAGCAATAAATACACATTTTGTAGTGTAGTGGGGAAGGTGTTCAAGGGTGGTAGGAAAATCAAAAGATAAAGGAAAATCTCCCCAATTTCCTTTTTTATTTGATGGGTGTCAGACAGGACATGATATGAGAGGAATTCCACCAAAAGAGACACAAGCACTAATTAATATAAATGTTCAAGTAGAGTGAGGTCTCGTACACACGACCGAGGAACTCGGCGGGCGATGTTTTCCTCGTCGAGTTCTTGTGAAGCCTCGTACACACGACCGAGTTTCTCTGCAAAAACCAGCAAGAAACTTGCTGGGAGATATTTTTTTGCCGAGGAAACCGGTCGTGTGTACATTTTCGTTGAGGAAACTGTCGAGAAACTTGACTAGCCAAAAAGAGAGCAAGTTCTCTATTTCCTCGACGGGAATGGAGAAACTTGCCTTGTCGAGTTCCTTGACAGCCTAACAAGGAACTCGACGAGGAAAACTATGTGTTTCGCCCATCGAGTTCCTTGGTCGTGTGTACGAGGCTTGAGGCTTGTCGAGGAACTTGACAAGCCAATTTTCTCCATTCCCGTCGAGGAAAAAGAGAACATGCTCTCTTTTTGGCTCGTCGAGTTCCTCGACAGTTTCCTCGCTGAAAAATGTACACACGACCGGTTTCCTCTGCAAAAAAAATCTCACACCAAGTTTCTTGATGGATTCTGCCGAGGAAACCGGTCGTGTGTACGAGGCCTTAGGAAGGTTCAGAACCTCTGCTAAGAATGTATTGCTATATGTGTTTTCTGTCTCGGTGATGACTGTCAGACAGAATAGGAGAGAAAATAAATGAACTACAGTAAAACCTTGGTTTGAGAGTAACTTGGTTTTGCGTTTTGCAAGACAAGCAACATTGTTTAATACATTTTGTCTTGATATACAAGTAGCGTCATGTGACAACTGAGTATAAAAGCGAAGTGAGGCACCTCTGAGTGTAGCAATATGGTTACATTTAATGAAGGTACAGAATTTAGGCCCCTTTCACACTTAGACGACTTGCCCCACAATTTCTGATGGCAAAGTAGCATGACAAGTAGTTTCCCATGATTTCCAATGACAACCATTCATATCAGTACGACTTCAAGTTGTTTCCGACTTCAAAGTAGTCCCTGCACTACTTTGGTCCGATTTTGATGCCACTTACACAGTCATACCCTGAAATCGCGGCCGCGAATCGCAGCAAATTTGTGGCCTCAAAATTGCGGTAAAACTTTAAAGTCGCAGTAGTGTGAAAGGGGCCTTAGCAACATATTGCTACACTTAGAGGTGCCTCTCTTCTATTTTATATTCTGTAGCTCCTGCTGGGTTTTGCTTCTAATCCCCTTGTGGAGGCTTTCATTTGTGGATGGACATTTTATGGTTACACAACCTGGTCACATTACTATAATCTTTTTTCATGGACTATAAACTGAAGGGCCTATGAATGAATGGTTGTGGAACGAATCATTTGAGTTTATATTTTTTCTTATGAGAAAATTTGCTTTGGATCACAAGCATGTTTCTGGAACGAATTATGCTTGCAATCCAAGGTTTTACTGTATATGGGGTTGATTTACTAAAGGCAAATACACTGTGCACTTTGCAAAGTGCAGTTGCACTCTGCAAGAGCAGTTGCTCCAGAGCTTAGTAATGACTTCCATCATTCAATCATTTGCAAGCAACTGACGATCGGTTCGAGGAGAGACAGAACTGTGATCTGGTTATGTAAACAAGACAGACCGCTGTTCTGTCAGAGAGGAAGATAGAGATCTTGTGTTCCTGCTAATCAGGAAGACAGATGTCTCTCTTCCTCCAGTTAAATTATTCCCCACACCATTAGAAATCACTCCCTAGAACTGTGATGACAAACCTTGGCACCCCAGATGTTTTGGAACTACATTTCCCATGATGCTCAACCACACTGCAGAGTGCATGAGCAGCATGGGAAATGTAGTTCCAAAACTTCTGGGGTGCCAAGGTTTGTCATCACAGTTCTAGGGAGTGATTTCTAATGGTGTGGGGAATAATTTACTGCCCTAGGAGCAAACTTATACCTTTGATCGCCCCTGATGTTGACCCCTTTCCTGCCAATGTCATTTATACAGTGACAGTGCATTTTAGCACTGATCATTGTATTGATGTCACTGGTCCCTAAAAAGTGTCACTTAGTGTCAGATTTGTCCGCCGCAATGTCAAAAACTAGAAAAAACAAACAAAAAAAAGGTCCATAAAAATATCACATAGTTTATTTTACATTTTTCTGTTGGATGTGTTTTATAGCAGAAAGTAAAAAAAATATGCTTTTTTTAAAAAAAATTACAATTTTTTTATGCTTATAGTGCAAAAAAAAAACTCAGAGGTAATCAAATACCACCAAAAGAAAGCTCTATTTGTGGGGAAAAAAGGACATACATTTAGTTTGGGTACAGCGTTGCAGGACCACGCAAATGCAGTGCCGTAGCGCATGAAATGGCTTGGTCGGGAAGGGGGTAAAACCTTCCGGAGCTGAAGTAGTTAAAGAGGAAGTAAACTTCCATCTTTTGCTTTTACCTATAGGTAAGCCTATAGTAAGGCTTACCTATAGGTAGTGTAAGTATCTCCTAAACGTGCACCTTTTAAAAGATATTTACATTAAATGCAGCCAGTGGCATTACTGGCGAATTCGCTCTGAAGGAAAAGCCATCCGTGCCATTCCTTCAGAGCCCCCTGGTCGGTCACCCGCATTCCCATTCGCTATTGTCTGGCTTAGAAGTGAAATCCATGCATCTGGTGCCCTGCATGTAGATTAGGAGGCTGGGCTCATGGATAGGGGGGCAGCATTACAGGCCGTCACTGGACCTGCGCCATGAACGGCGTCCTCCATGCGCATGCGCGGGAGTGACGTCATTGCGGCCTCCATGCGCATGCGCAGGAGTGACGTCATCGCGGCTCCTTCCAGTCACAGAGCCAGAGTCTACGAACCCAGGAGTCAAAATGGGTGAGGATTGGCGCCCCTGAAGCTCTGACTTCTTGATGCGGGAGGGCTTTGTTTTAAAGTAAGTTTAACATAATGTGCTAGTATGCGATGCCTTCTAGCACATTATGCCTTTACCTTGCAGGTTCCCCAAAAAAATGCCAGAGGTTTACAACCGTTTAATGCACACAGTGTAGGGAGACAAAATTTGAATCCTGGCATGCACGAGTGGCTCCATATGATACCACAAAAGAAAGGAGCCACCCTGAAACCTGGGGCAGCAGAAACAGCTTTAACTGGAACATAGGCTGGGATTAAGAGATAAGGAAATGACATACTTCGTAAAAAAAATTATTTATTGCAGTTTACTAATCTTTTCATTTTTAGGCTTTTTTCCCTCTGTTTTTACCTGGTGATCTGGCCAACTTACTTCCTGCCTTAGGATGCCTACTCTCTGGATGAGGGAGCAACAGGGACACCTTTGGACAGCAGCACTGTTAATCTGGGGGAGGGCAGTGTTAGATGTACTAACAGATTTAGATGCACTAAAAAATTGATCCCGAACCCCAGCGAACACTTCTTTTTTTTTTTCTTTAATTTAATTAAAGTTGATCATCCTAAGCACCTCTGTCCGTGGTAAATGGTTTGTCTTAACCCTTTTACTGCTAGTTTATCTAGACAGCTTGTTCTTTCAAAAAACAAGACACTTACTGACCAGATCACTAGGTGATAATAAAGAAAGCCTAAAATAGAAAACTAAAGCAGCCAACATATTTAAGGATTAGTAAGCTGCAATATATTACATTTTTTTATTTTGGGTTTAATCGTGCTTTAGGCTTTAAATTGATAATCTCCATGTTTTCTTTTGGTTTTTCTATCGCTTTCGCACAACACATAAAACACATTGAAATTGTACCACGATACATATGTGGGAATGAATCCTTAGAATGGTACAGGTCATAGAGTTAAAGTGGTTGTAAACCCTTACTTATACCCAGTGAAGTCACTGGCCTCAGGTGATACACATGGATTAAACAAATCCTCCTACATAGGTGGTACCTGTTTATCTGCAGAATTAATACAATCCATAATCTATAAAGCTTGTCTGAGCTGTCATAAAAATGGGGCAGAAACCGGACATTTCACACAGTGAGGAGACCTCTGAGAGCTGACTGGAGGGAAAGGACACACCCCCTTCACTCAGCACACACAACAGAGCTGTGGCTGTCAATCAGCCGGAGGTCCCTCCCCTGTCACCTTTTTTTTTCTTGGTGTCAGGATAACTTGTCAGAAAAGATACATGCTGATAGCATAGGAACAAAGCAGCAGAGATGATACTTAATAGAGACAAGTGCACACTATAGAGGGATATGCTTTGTTTACAAACACTTTAAGGTGAGGCTGGGGAACTGGAGATAGGGGAAGGTATGTTAAGTTTGCTAAAGGTCTTTGCCATATATATTTACACTGCTGCCCTTACTGTATTAATAGATCCTGTTCTAAATTGTTGTTCTTTAGCAATGAAAAAAGGAACAGGTACACACGTATTTTTTCAGTATAGAATCTGAATTTTAAGTTTATATTGGCAGAGCGACAACCATTCCATTTGCTTTGGAAAAATGTCATTTGAAACTGTTGTTAATGTATGAAGTATCATTCACAGTTGTTATAGAATACACTGTCAAGTCAGACAGTGTTATGATAAACTGGTATTAAATATATGATGACGCCTGAACTGTACCGGGGGGGGGGGCTTTTATTTTCTAATAAAAAAGCAGTTATATAAATTAGCCCATGCTCAATTTTGGCTTTTTTTATCATGTATTTTACCTTGGTCTTTGCACCAGGGAATTTATATAAAAAACAAGACAGCTTAAGCTAAACTCCAGCTAGGCAGCTAAATGCACATTTGGAATACATATATGTTTGCTGCATTACTTGCCAAAGGATCCTTCTTTTTAGCCAGTTTTTTAAATAACAAATGTCTGCCATTTTTCTCTGAACCCTTGTCGTAATGTTATACAGCACATCAATGTACTGCTGCTTCGACATTGGCAGGGCAGTCACATAATATTATGCCGCATTATTGTACATATGATAAGGGTTCCTCTGCTTGGGACAAACCCCCACAATGGGTATAGAGGTGGCATTGGATCCATTGATGGTGGTACATGGAGTGATAACAGGTCAGTGAACAACTTGGGAACTGTTTAGGTTAAAAAAAAGATGAAATGTGATGTTACCCTTGCAGGCACTAAATATTTTAGGTTAATACGTTTCTGACAAAGGCCGACTTTGGGAAAGTGGCACGATGGAAAGATAGCAGATAATGATAGTTTTTAAAATAGTCAGACTGTAATGAAAGCCATTACTGCCAAGAGGTGTGGTGATAATTTGTTGTCAGAGGTCTGTGGCACAGATTAGCTCCGGTCTTCTCTTGAAGAAACAAAATGTACGACATCTACCCACAATTTATTTTACAGCTTTCTACAACACAATTACTTTTTCCAAAACAAGCCCCATAGTAAAGTGGGAGGAAGACCCCTGCATGTCTAACCCTGAGAGCCAATGGACATCAGCCATTCGCTGTACACTTTCTATGTCGCATTGTGTTGCCCACTGGGAACAATCCCAAAAATTGCTAACCCGATGGTATTTCACTCCAAACTAATTATCACATTTCTCTAAATCCGAATCCCCTCTCTGCTGGAGGAAGTTTGGCCAGGTGGGCAATCTCATGCACATTTTTTGGTCATGCAAAAATCTCACTAGCTTTTGGAGGAAATTGTTCTGTATTCTTTCAGAGACCTTAGGTGTGTTGACTAAACCCAACACTGCCTTTGCTATACTACACCTCGGTATAGATAGCTTCCACTATAGCTTAAGAATTGTGGTGTTACACATCCTGGTGGCAGCAATAACAGTAATAGCCAGGCATTGGGCAAAAAACTAAGCACCCAACCCCTCTGAAGTAGTAAATCTGATTAATATGCAATTTTCACTGGAAAAAATGTACTCCCACATTAAATCTACTCGCGCTTCATTTAATAAGTTCTGGAAACCTTGGATGGATAGTAAATAATGGGGGTTATTTACGAAAGGCAAATCCACTTTGCACTACAAGTGCACTGCAAGTGCACTTGGAAGTGCAGTCGCTCTAAATCTAAGGGGTAGATCTGAAATGAGGGGAAGCTCTGCTGATTTTATCATCCAATCATGTGCAAGCTAAAATGCTGTTTTTTATTTTCCTAGCATTTCCCCCTCAGATCTACAGCACCTTTACTTTCAAGTGCACTTGCAGTGCAAAGTGGATTTGCCTTTAGTAAATAACCCCCATTATGTTGATGTTTCTTGATGACGTCTAATGTAACCTTTTTGTACCACCTGTTGGTTCTAATTCCACTGTACGAGAATGCTATATTGTTATACTGCTTCTAATGTGAGTTGTTTCAGCCCTGTTTGGAAATATGTTACCACATTTATAATGCTTTATGTACAATCCTAAAACTCAATAAAAATTATTGACACAGAAGAAACAAAATGTAAGCATGGCTTACAAAACCAACCAAAAATTGTGGGAATGTGCTCCTGAGCCAGGTAAAAATGGCAGTATATAAAAAAACACTGTACCACCACACTGATTGCTAACTGTAGCCAAAAAGGTGGCATGTATGCTAAAATAGGGGTTGAAGGGCTGAACTTGATGGTTACGAGTCTTCTCTTATTAACTATGTGAAAACCAAATATAGCTCCTAACCTAAAAAAAAATTGAAACATGCAGTAAAATGCAAAGTAATCATATTTCAAGAAAGCATCATTTTAAATATAGGGTAAACATTGGTTCACTGGTGGTGTGTTTAGGTTGTGTACACTTACAAGCATTACTCACTGAAACGCATTAACCCTAGTGACCCACAATTGAATGCGAGTGTCTCAGCATTTCCTGAAGTGACTTTTGGGTGTGCTGAATGACAGCTAAGGCTAAAACTAGGTACACGCAGGACGTTTTTTTTTTTTAACCCAGCAGGCTGAATGAAAAAAAAAAATGATATTCGATATTAAAAATTCTTTAGGCAGAGCATCAGTGGAACACTGGTGGTAGTGAGGGAGACACCTATAGTGAAGACAGCAAGAGGGTGCCAAACTAACTGTAGTAAGAAGGTATTGTGAAATATTAGCAACTCACTACTACAACTCACTACTGCAGTAATTCCAGATGCAGGAGCTGTCACTGCCACTGCCACTATTAGTTGCTGTTTGGAATCCAGGGAGACCCATCAGCCATAGGGGAGGCCAGTGAAGTGCACAAAAAAACGGAAATGACATTGCGGGACTCTGCACCACTTTGCAACAGCAGATTATTTTAAGACTTTTACATGTAATCCTTACCAGTACCTGAGTGATTTGCTATTATTTCCAAAAGGAACAAAACTTTTGCTGTACCTGCCTAGAAAGTGTGAGCTGGAGTTTGGCTTCATTCTGTTGGGGTATCTAAGTTTGCTAGAGCATCTAATACTGCCCTTCCACCAGACCGACAATGCTGCTGTCAAAATGTGTCTCTGCTGCTCCTTCACTCTAATACAGGCGGTATATTACTGACCAGATTACCAAATAAAAACAGAGGGGAAAAAGCCTAAGAAAAACAATGCAGCCACCACATCTAGTGATTTGTAAGCTGCAATGTATAACATTTTTGGTTTTGGGCTTAACGTGGTTATAAAGGCTCAATGCATGAAGGTAAAAAACCTTTTGTGTGCAGCAACCCCCCCCCCCCCAACTCCCCCTAATACTTACCTGACCTGGGCCCCCTCTCCATCCAGCAACATCCACAAGAGCCTTGGCTCTCTGAGGACTTGCGTTCCTGATTGGCTTTCGTCAGCACAAGGAGCCATTGGCTCTCGCTGCTGTCAATCGCAGCCAATGAGTCAATCAGGAGACAGGGGGGGTGGGGGTCTAGCTACGGCTCCATATGTAAATGGACACACAGAGCTGCAGCTCAGAAGCACGCCTGCTTGGTTACCCCCATAGCAAGCTGTTTGCTGTGGGGGCACACAACAAGAGGGAGGGGCCAGAGCGCTGGTGGGGAACCCGAGAAGAGGAGGATCTCGGCTGCTCTATGCAAAACCACTTCACAAAGCAGGTAAGTATAACATGTTTTATTTTAGAGAAAAAAATGAAGCTTTAGTATTTAATACCACTTTAAGATTAAAGCTACAGTCTATGTAATCTTTAATTCTAATGTTAACTGCATCTAGGTAAATAAAGACAATCTATTTAAATAATAACATCCCTACTGCAATTTTTGGGCATTCTTCCATTTTATAAATAAAATAGACAGTGTTTACCTAACTTGATATGAAATTCAGATTTATTAACAAATACAATCCAATTACAATAAAAAGAAGCAGATTTAACACTGGAAAGAAAAATGCTCTATAAATAAAATATTTACAGTAGTTCTGTCTGTCACAAGAAGTTTACCTTGATGAATCTGCGTGGTACATGTTCAGCGAGTAGGCAGGCATCATTCTCTGCAGGGAACAAAATAAATAACTCAGCTCAGCTGCAAATTCAGTAAATTTTTTCGCCATAACACATATTGCAAACATACTAAAGTCAAAATGTCATTTGGAAAAAAACATGCAAGTTTTATAGTACATGATTGCACGAGAGAACAATCCTATTAGACAAGAACAATGCATTTGCTAAAAGACCCATATCTAAAGATAGCAAAAAAAAACAATTTTAAATATCCTGATAGCAGCAAACAAAGAATATTTCCAGGGGAAAAAAATGATTACAAAAGATGGTCAGAACTTTTATTTGCAGTTCCTATTGGCTGTGAGTTTCTTTTATAAACATGATATCGTGATGATGATGATTTATTGTATTAAGAGGTGAAATGTATTTATTTTTTATTGCATTTTAGTGTAAATATGAGATGTGAGGTCTTTTTGACAGCAGATCTCAAATTTAAGAGGTCCTATAATTCTTTTTTTGCTATTACAAGGGATGCTTACATTTTTAGTGTAACATAAAAAATAAGAGTCAAATTATTAAGAAAACATTTTTTAACACGCCCTTTCCCGCCGAGCTTGTGTACAGAAGCGAACACATACGTGTGTAGTGCCTGCATATTAAAGCGGTGTTCAAACCACACATGTAAGGTTTCGCCGCGGTCGGTAGAGTGAGAGCATACATTCTAGCCATAGACCTCCTCTGTTACTCAAAACATGCAACCTGTAGAATTGTTTTAAATGTCGCCTATGGAGATTTTTAGGGATAAAAGTTTGTCGACATTCCAGGAGTTGCCGCAATTCTGAATTGTAACATGTTGGGTATCAATTTACTCGGCGTAACATCATCTTTCACAATATAAAAAAAAGTGGGCTAACTTTACTGTTGTCTTATTTTGCTTGTAAGACCACTGTGCAAATATGGTGTGACAAAGTATCGCAACAACTGCCATTTTATTCTCTAGAGTGTTAGGAAAAAATATAATGTTTGGGGGTTCTAGGTAATTTTCGAGCAAAAAAAAAATGATTTTAATTTGTAAACAACAAGTTTAAAAAATAGGCTTGGTCTTAAAGGGGTTAAAGGAACATGAGCATCCTGGACACCCAGCGCGTAGCACAGTGGCAGCAAAGGTGTCCAGTGTGTCCCCAGACTATATTTACACCAGTAACAAACAAATGGCCCCTGCCCCTACCTATAACTGGCCTTCACAGCAAGGAGCACATGGAAGGGCAAACTCATAAAAGACAAAAACAGAACATTCCATAGCTCAACTCACCAACCAGTGATGGAACGCCTGGCCTGTTAGGCTGCCCTGAACAAAGTATGTTTACACCCAATGTACATAAGGGGAATTCAAGCTCAAATCCAGGTATATCTAAAACAACACGAGTGAATGCAGCACATGAATTTGACAAGTTATCAGTCTGCTTTCGTTCTTTGCACAGAAACATTAAAATTGAGAGGGGCAGCCCTAATGCCCTGTACACACGATCGGACCTTTGTCCAACCAAATTCACATTGGAATTCCAACGGAATTCCATCGGAGGAAAATAGAACATGTTCTCTATGTAAACTCTGATGGAATTCATCAGAATTTCCGATGGAATTACTCCAATGGGGCATACACATGGTCGGAAATTCCGATCGTGTGTACAGGGCATAAGAGACAATCAGGTGTGTTGGAGTACATGTTCTGACAGGGAACATGCTGACAAAAGATGGACGAGAGAGAAGACCCCATCAGTCTTCTGCTTTTCCTTCCCTTTCCAGTCACAGGGAACAGAGGTGACCAGGCTGCATTGTATAACAGCAGTAATCAAAAGTAATGTATCCAGCCTGGCTTTGATTTCTAGTAGAGCTATGTCAGAACTGACTTGGCAGAAGTACAAATCATTTAGCGGGTAAAAAAAGCTCCCATGGATATATTCAGCTGTGTATTTAGCTGTCTGCCTAGAGTTTAGCTTTTAATAAAATGCTACTTATAATATTGATTCAGTTACACTTGCTTATAATATGATGCAAAGATAAACGCTGTGCAGTAAGCCATGGAAACTAATTGGATGTAAGATTGCATTAGGTTGATTACACTTGACTAGTATAAACCCAGAATGAATGATTTTATGTAGTGTTTTTATTGATATCTCTTTATCTAATTTTAATATACTGTAGGTATTTAGGTTTACTTTTCTTGAATTTTAACCCCACTTTCGTGGGGGGAAAAAATAGCAAATAAAGAAAAAATAATATAGCACATATAACTCCCCAGAAACATAATTTCTTGCTTGTGTGATTGGCTCACCAATTTTCCCAGAAGTCTGTCTAAGATACAAGTCAGATTTCAGGCATCCCCTGCAACAAAAATTTCATTTTTGGTGAGATACTTTCATTAGGAACACATATAACGGGATACAGTTAATTATGAAACCACTCCCATTAGATCCACTGGGTACAGAGGCACAGACAAACACACATGAATTACTTCAGAATAACAAAAGGTAGGAATCTGCAACAAAGGTTGTTATAATTCCTTGCAATGTACATAGATCCCCCAGAGGGGAATGTTTTTATTTCTTAACAAAAGAGTTACGCTTTAACTACTATTGTAACTAGTATCTTCTTTTATTCTAAACTACGTTTAGACTTCTTGCACACTGTGCTCTTCCTCCTGTGCTTACAGGAGAAAAGCAGCTTAAAAAATGCAGTAAAAGCCTAGTTTGCGTGCTTTAAGCACATTCATGTGTCCGGCATTAATGCATTCTATTGGCCAAAATATTATAGCCATTAGAATGCATTAATGCGCAAACATGCCTAAACGCACCTAGCTTTTTATGCACATTTGCGCTTTATTTTTTTTCTACATCTAAACGCTCCTGCCTCTAAATGCCTAGTGTGCATGTAACAAGGAGGGGCGTTTAGAGACAGGAAAAAAAAGTCTGATGTTTTTTAGCTGCAGTATGCATGAGGTATTAAAAGCAAAAAGTAAGCTTTGGAGGTTGTGATCATGAAGTAACATATAACTGCTTATGAATTAACAGTTTGGATAATCCACAATCAATGCAGCATTTTAACAACAAGAAAGTCATAGTTGGCTAATTATGACTGCACAACATATAGACACAATCTTATTTTGAAAGCTGCTCTTAAACACATCATTTAGAAACTGGAGACATATTTCCGCATGTAAAAAACCCATGAATGCCTAGCTTGTTTACTATTTATAGCTAAAAATAGCTGTGAAATGACATAATTTATTAAAGCCAAAGATAGCTGGAAATATGTTCACGCCATGGGTTTAACAAGATGATGTAAATTGGTCATTTTAGCATTCCCTGCAGAGTTTCTGATGTTATTTGCAGCGTTTGGTGGTGCTAATTTTTACAGGCCTCAAGCCTACAAGGATGGGTGTCATTAGTGATCTTACATTTAGGGAGGGCAGAGCATTTTTGCTAGGGATAAAGTTATTCTATTTCTGCATGCTAAAATCAATATGTTTGCCACCACCAAAGGGTAGTTTGTACACTTTACATATTAAGACATTTTTATAGTCTTTCACACAGTAGCTTTAAATACAATTCACAATTTATTAAATAAAGAATTGCTTTTGGCTTTAGGACAAATGCTAACATGCATTGATTTGGCAGTAGGTTTAACTACTTAAAGTGGAACTATGGTAATAATCCAAAGCAAACACTTTCTTTTAACTGAAAAAGAAACTACAGATCACCAAACTTCCTTTGGTTTACTTTTCACATTATGTGTGTCATCAACATCTGTCACCAACGACATAAAGGGAGTATATGGAAATTTTCAGGTGTATCATCTCTCAAAGAATGAGCATACAAAAATGTGTTAAAATACAAGTTTATTATCACAAAGCAATCAAACATCAGGTTGGTCATATTAAAAGGAAATATAGTTAAAACATACATAATATCCAGTATATGAACAGAACCCCATGAGTATGAACCCAGCCATAGCATAACATAGATCTCATAACTCCAGCTTGGACATGACCATAATAAGGGCTATCCGGATTCAACAGAAACAAATATGTTATATATTTACATGAGAAAAGCATGGGTGACCACTAGGTAGTTCCTATCCTGAACACGAATCTTCCGCGTTCAGTAGAGGGAGGTTGAGGGAGGTTGAACCTCACCTAACCACAGCAGCTCATAAACTCTGCTAACAACCTATGTGTACATGGGCAAAAAAATACCAAGAGCTCCTAAACTCAAATTTAGAAGCTGCTAGTGTACATGAAGCCTTTGTTTCTAATAGGAGTTTCTGTCATATTTCAGGTCCTCGATAAAAAATACACTCTGTCAGTAGATTTTCTATTTTTGCTGCTAAAAAATGTAAAAGTTTTTGAAGGTTGGCAACCCTGTCAGCAAAAAGCTGAAGGGGAGCCGAACGGCCACACAAAGCAATTAACCCCTCAATCATCGGATATCTTTACTGTACTATGTAACCTGTAACCTGCTACCTACAGTGCCCAAAAACCACACCCAACCTTTGCTACAGCACGCTGCGAGTGCCTCACTTTTTTCTCACTTTCATTAGGTCCAATGTATGATCTTGCACTTAGGCACACTGGTTTCATTAAATTACCCGGCCTTGTCCATTAGCATTATCGCTATGGGTGCAGAGATGAGAGATGTGAAAGATCTCCCACTGAGTGACTCTGATATAAGATGGAGAATTTATGAAAACATAAAAAAAATGTAATACATTTTAAAAAGTTTGTTTATTTAAAAGTGTGTGTGTGTGAGTATATATATATATATATATATATATATATATATATATATATATATATATATATACACACACACACACACTTTTAGATAAACACATTTTTAAAATGTATTACATTTATTGTTATATATACATACACATGCATATGTGTTTGAGATTCGGGGTGAACGCCCTAATGCATTAGGCTGCGCACACTTATGAATTTGGTATAAGCCTTTTTGCAAACCAGAGATTATCTAGGATGTGGAAAAAGCGGCAGAAGGAGCTACTCAGTTGTGCTGCGTTGCTCACGTGCTAACAAAGGATATAATAGTAGGAGGATAGAGAAGAGTGATAGAGAGATGAACTCATCAGTCTCTAGCTTTTTTTTTTACTGTCAAGACACAGGCTTGGGAAAGGACAAGATCATTAGGTTTTACGTAACTGTTAAAAAAAAAATTCTGATCTGTTATCTGTGGCAGATGTGTGAATTTCAGACATGTATGGACAGAAATACAAATCCTTTGGTGGTAAAACAGCCTCTCTGTGTATTTCATCTGTCCATGTAACCATTTGCCCAGAGTTCAGTTAAATATCCCTTTAAAGTCCTGGAGTTTTTGAAGTAACCAAAAGCTTATAGTCTACCTAAATTGTTCATTTAAATGATAATGCAGTTTGACTGAATGTTCTAGTCTACACAGATGATGTCATTCGTTGACCTTTAATTGTTTATCTGCATCATAAGGTTGCTGTACTTCCCTCCTCTCTACCCTTTTAAAATAAAAAAGGATTTCCTATATGTTCATCTGCCATGTCTAATCAATTGTTGCAGTTGACAGTCATTGGCAATATCTTTGTTAAGGCACCTCTGAGCCATTTGAACCATTCTGACCTTTTAATAACACGGAGATGTCCAAACGATGAACTCCCATTCCTCCTTACTGGTGACATATTGTAAAAAGGCTCACAGCGGGTCTGCAATCATTGTCCTATCTACTTGCTAATGCAAACAATTTCATCCTGCTCCTTACGTACCATTAGCATCTTGGTAACTATGATGACAAAAATCTGTTGCTGATTTATAAGAAAACATCTTTGCAAACTTTAATGAACTTCAATATGTTTTTGCTCTTTACCTCAACTAAAAATACCTTAAAAGGTTGTGCACATATTTCATCAATTCTGTTTATAACTAGTATAACTTTATAAAGGTTGGTATTTACATTGCATGGGCATTTTCAATAAGGTGAAGCTTCCAATCATGTGCCAGCAAAATTACAGGGGAAATTCCTTGCAATGGGAAACTTCCCCTGTAAGGTGAACAGCTTATTTACCTTTGGTAAGTCAACCCCTATAATTCAGAGTATAAAATGACCCTTACCAGGGTAGTTTTGATAAACCTTGCAGCAGAGAACTTGAAATACATGACTATGTTGTGTTCTCAGCTCTCAGGCCTCGTACACGCGACCGAGAAACTCGACGGGCGAAACACATCGTTTTCCTGGTCGAGTTCCTTGTTAGGCTGTCGAGGAACTCGACAAGCCAATTTTCTCGATTCCCGTCAAGGAAATAGAGAACATGCTCTCTTGTTGGCTCGTCGAGTTTCTCGACAGTTTCCTCGATGAAAATGTACACACAACTCGGTCGTGTGTACGAGGCCTCAGACTGTCTGTCAGACAGATTGATCATAATTATTGTCAGGTAATGAACACATACTAATGCTGCTAAACATAGTCTGGCAATTTAACCCTTTCACTGCCAGTAATTTTTGGAATTTTTATGTCACATGATATTAGTGCAACTGTTTATCAAACCCATATTTCCAGTAAAAAATATCTTAAAGTTCATTTTAATGCACACAAACACAATATATTACCCACCTTTTTGGCAAAATATAAATGATGAGGTTTATTGAATAAATAGATTTCAGACATGTCAAACCTTGAAATTGTGTGTAAAATGGTCTGTGAAATGGGGACAAAATATGGTATCCAAAATTATTTGTGGCCAATTCTTAAAAAAACTTTACAGGTCATCACTTTAGAGTTAATCCTGAATGAGGGCCCTAAAGTTATAGCTCCCACTCCTGCATATGTGATGATACCTAATATGTGTGGCCAAATTTTGTTTTCCTATGTAGGTACAACTGATGTATGTGTTTATGTTTGTATGTGTGTTTTTTAAGGGGTCTTAACAATTTTTAGGTAATTTTATTTAACTAGTTTTTAAATACCTTTCTTTTTTACACTCACGGTAGCAAGCCCCCTATGCGATACCATAGTGCAGGTAACAGGTTCCCCTTAGGAAGACATCAGGGGTCTATTAAACCCCTAATATCACTCCTGCACTCCATCGTGTTTTATTAGATTATTCCCTGGCCACTGTGTCCAGGGAATGACAACACTGAAACCTGAAATAATGACAATCTTTTATTTTCTGTCTTCATTCACTGCATGGATCGTCCTCCATTTGCTCTGCCCAGAAGATGATTGGACAGCTGTAACTACTTCCATTAGAAAACCTGCTGGGCAAGTTTAAACAAGGCCTTTACAGTGTTGCGCTGCCAGCAGCATAGGTCCTATATCACTGGCAGAGATAGGGTTAAAGCGAACCAGATCATGCACACTTCAATACATATTATGAACAATAAGTTGTCCAAACAGAGAACGCACGGAGCAGGCAACTTTCTGTGCCCAAAATGCTTCAGAGCAGCTGCTCAGCATGGGACCCGGAAGCTAGTGGAGATCACTGGAGTAGTGGTTTCTACTTCAGCAATTTTCCAGGGGCATATGCTATGTATGGTCATTGCATAGTTACATTGGTCCAAGCTGGATTAATATACTTGTGTATAAAATATCCAGACCTGGTTAATTTTCAAAGTTCACAACACAGGCACTGTTTTTTTTTTAACAGATCTTGCAGTTTGCCTTACCTCTAATGTAGACACACAGTAGGGTTTTCTAAGATGTTAAAATCCGACTGAAACCAGACTCTAGAATCCTTGTTATGATCTTTGAGAAGGAATAACTTCTCATTAACAGCAACTAGAGAGGTCAGTTTTGGCTTGTTTTAAAAAAGTTTACAAACAGTTTTATTGAGAAAATTATACAGGACAAATACATAAATGCAATTGCTAGATATACAAAGGATGCAACCATACAAAGAGATTAAGAAAGGATATAACAGAGATAAATGTGCAGTTAACCACATAAAGTGTTGGAGAAACAAACAGCAGACAAAGTTTTCATAAAACAATAAAGAGCAATGCGTAAACATTTGGAAACAGTGACCCTACAAAAGGTGGCAGTTGGTAAATCAAGGATTTCACTGAGTTTAAAACTTAGGAAGGGAGTCATGAATTAAGGTGGCAAAAAAACTAAATTAAGTTATTTAGGTTATTTATATGATGATTGTAAAGTAATGTACAAAGAAGATCTCCAGTTTCACATTTTACTAGTTGGGATGTTTTCTTTCATGATGCCTATATAATTTACAAGTGTTACAAGAGACTTTTAACACATAAATGACATCATATTCAATTAGTTTAATCTGCAATAGGAAGATAAGTTCTCTAACAGGATGTATAAAAAGGATCATATACTATACATAAATAAATTGGGATAATGAGGACACTCAGACAATGATGGCAATGGGCCACCACCAGTTCACTCAGCTCTTCTCGGTGGGCATTGCTTTCTCTGTTTCTCCTTCTGGGGCCAATCCAAACAACCACAGTTATGGCAGGAAAATGGAACATCATGTGTGATCTCAATGTAATCTCAATTACATTATTATGAATATTCATTAAAACATATTAATAAAGCACGATCAGTACATAAACAGTTGCAAAAACTTACCTGATATCATCTCAGGGATCTTGTGGCCGTTTCCATCATAGCTGTGGGCATTATGAAGCCCAGTTCATGTTTCTTCCTGGATTTTCTGAGAGAGGTGCATGCTGGGATTTTTAGGCACAGTAATGACCAGAGACTCCTGGGAAATGAGTGTCATCATTTCCCAGGGGGCAATGGGGTCTTAGGACAGGAAGTTCTACCACCTTGGACTAGGAAGTAGGCAGATTACGAAATCTGCCTAGTAACAGCCATATAGAAGTTACATTAAAGGCAAGCTGTTCATAAAAAGTTTGTTTTTAGGGTGGTACTCCGCTTTAATTTGTAGCTAAAACTTTTTTCTTTTGGATAGAATGAAGAATGGGTAAAACCCCGGTCAGGAGAAATCCCCACTGGAAGATTTACTTTTATTCTTGTTGATAATGGTCCTCGGGACAAGTGAAAGGTGGAAATCTTTCCAATGAGGATATACTTAGCTAGTGATATTTTTAAGGGAACTTATCCTAAGGGGTCTTTCAGGCGGGTGTCCCGGGGGCAGAAAAACAGGCGGCTGAGCCACGGTATTACAGCCCCTGGCCACCCACCACCATACTGACAATACAGCCAAACAAGGCTGTACACAGGCAGAGTCTGACAGGGGGCAAACACCCACTGAGCACAATGGGACCGTGCCGCACCCATATGAAACACATATAATTGTAGTGTGGCAGTGCAGCATTACATTTTAAATCAAGAGGTGAGGAGGCAATTAAACATCTCCTTGCTGCCTTTAAAATGCCTCTGAAAAGTTGCCTGAATGCAGGTAGCTCTTCAGAGAGTAACACAGGACACCAGGTGTGAAAGAGCCCTAAGGTAGACATGAAAGCTGCCACTGCTGACTTATCATTCTACAAATTCTAGTTACCTTGCTATCCTGCTGGCCTCTGCGGTTTCAGTACTTTAGTAAAATCCATAAGTATGCAGATTAGGAATTTTGACTTTACACCATGTTTCCTGATCTGTGTGCTTGTTCTGCATTAGTGACTCAAAACACTACAGCATTATACCCAGGAAACAAGTATTTTCAGAAGTGCTGTAGGTTTGCAGTGGCAGCATATGTGTATCTTCCAGAAAAGGTTTACTTTACCCTTTGTGTGCATTCGTGATTTTGTAGCTTATATTTATTTTCCTGAAGCTCTCTTAAACTTCATTATCAAAAACGTCTTGATAAGATGTCTTTGTTCTGTCCAAAGTTTTACATGAGAATCTTTATATTTTCACAAATCAGCGCAACATGTCATAGAAGCATAAAAGGTAGGAACTGCTGATACGAAAGTGCTCATATCAATAGGTGGCCGGAAGTAACTGCTGGGATGAGAGCAATCATCTCACATTTCACCCTGCTTTGTACTAAGTTTAGGGACTTTTCAATGTGGTAGCACTTACAGTGAGAATGGTAAATATGTTTGATCTATGGCAGAATACTTCACTATACTATCTAAATTTTTTTTGAAATTGGAAACATCTGTTGCAAAGTAATTTGTACTTTCTCATTTTAAAAGTAGAAGACAATGAAGAAGCAATTAGAGCAGCCAATTAACCTGTGGTATGGGAGCTTAACTAGTTCTGAGTACAGCACTTGTAATCTACTAAATGCTTATCCCCAATGCTTCATAACACTGCTACAGAATCCTTTTTAATGACTGCAGTGGGAATAATACAATTAGGGAAGGACCTAATCTGCAGAGTTTTATTGTGGAAGTTAGTAGGTACAGTCAAATAATACGTCCAGGGTATTACTTTGTATATACCAATGTTGCGTGATAAAGTTTGGTATGTTTAAAGGCCTGTAAACCTCAACTACAAGTTACTGAATATAAAAAAAGCTATTAATACTAGTCACAAATATGTACATAGAAGTAACTTTACTATACTTCACACTATTTACTAAATAAAATAAACAAGAGCAGGGATAAATCATGAAAGTATAATTGGATGACAGACCCACATGCATGTGTATACATTTCCTTGCATGCATAATCTTGATATATGAACCTATGTGCTGATTTTATACTGATGTTCAAATTATATGGTGTGGTCCTATTTTGCTGTGCTTAGTAAATACCCAAATTATATTTATTTTTTTGCTTTCTGTTCCTATAAGATGCACCACAAAATGTGCATGCCAAACAATAAAAAAAAAAAAAGCTGAAATAAATTTAAATATAATAATAACAACCCTGACTTCCGACCAGGGTTTGAATCCCCCACAGTTTATGATGCTGCCTGTATTCACAAACAGATTGGCAAAGATGGAATAAAATGTTTTAGGTGCTTCAAGATGAGTTGAATACCCCAAACAAAGACATTTTGCCTAAGCACTTGATAACACAAAGTATCAAATTGCTGGACAGTGGACCTATTTAACACCATTTGAACAGAAATGCTCTGCTCACATACAGTAACTCACACCCACCAATAATAAGTGCCTGGATATAACCATGATTAGTTTCATGGATTTTGCCAAATGGGCACCTTTTTCATATCTGGTGGACTATAGCTGAAAACTTTATATAGCTGAAAACCTTCAGAACCTAAAGCGGAACTAAACTGCATCTGAGCACCACAGACTAAAAAATTAAATTTTTATATTCAAAGAAAACTCACCCATCCATGCCTGTCTCTATGGTTTATTTTGCTTAGAAATTACTTTAAAAAAACAACCCCTACTATTTCTGGATGTGGCCATCTTGAGTAAGAGCAGATGATTCACATAGAATGTCATTCCTGAAACCCATCTGCCCTTAGCTCAGGCATGCAGACAGGAGGGTGTGCTTAACTGAGTAAACCCCCTCCTCCCCTCCTCCCCTTCTGAAGACTCCTTAGATGTATAACATTATTTGCCTAGGCCTGGAAACCAGAAAGTAATGGAAGGAGTGTAAAACTTGCGGTCTTCTCCTGGTCCCTTCCGTGATAGGCGGAACTGTATCCGCTGACAAACGCCTATCGCGAACGTTCTCTCATACTTGGGTTTCCAAGCAGACACTGTGTTCAGTGTTTTCCGCCAATCACGGACGCCTTTTCATCCTCGGACAAGAGGACGTCTGTGATTGGTGGAACACTGAACACCGTGTCTGCTGCAAAACTGAGTCCGAGGATGAGAGAATATCCGTGATAGGCGAAACTGTGTCTGCTGAGAAACGCCTATTACGGAAGGGACCAGGAGGAGACCGCAACTTTTAAACAATGAATGGACGCCCGCAGCCTGCCAATTTCAGGTACACTGACAATGGGCACAGTGGCAATGGGCACAGTGAG
Source organism: Rana temporaria (assembly GCF_905171775.1). NCBI lineage: Eukaryota > Metazoa > Chordata > Amphibia > Anura > Ranidae > Rana > Rana temporaria. The sequence continues at coordinate 292,536,259 of NC_053489.1, read as the reverse complement.
GATGGGCACAGTGGCAATGGGCACAGTGAGCATGGGCACAGTGAGGATGGGCACAGTGAGGTTGGCACAGTGAGGTTGCAATGGGCACAGTGAGGTTGGCACAGTGAGGTTGCAATGGGCACAGTGAGGCATGCAAATGGGCATTGTTGACCCTCTTTTCCGCTTACAGTAGCTGCTGCATTCTCACCCTAGGCTTATACTCGAGCCAATACGTTTTCCCAGTTTTTTGTGGTAAAATTAGGTACCTCGACTTATACTCGGGTTGGCTTATACTCGAGTATATACGGTACTTTCGTATATATTTACTAATGCTAGCAGCATAAAGAATAACAATATTTAATGTTGATTGAGAGAGTGTTCCACTTTAATAACTTTTAGTTAAAACTGATAATGCGTGTCCTTACGACAGAAAAAGTATTGGTAAAACCTGGAAAAGTAGGAGTCTTCATATAGCCGAAACTAGACCCAAAGGCACTCAACTAATGCTGTACCAGAAAATTTAAGCTAAACATTTTGATTGCTTGGAGCCAAGGTCAATACGTTTCCTTCCACCTGGTTTTAATACCGACCTTCTTTGTCTTTAAAGTAATACTAACGTTTTGTTATACTTACCTACTCTTTTCAGTGGTTTTGCACAGAGCAGCCCCGATCCTCCTCTTCTCGGGTGCCATGCCAGTGCTCCTGGCCCCTCTCTCCTGCCGGGTGCCTCCACAGCAAACAGCTTGCTGTGGGGGCACCCAAGCAGGCGTGCTTCCGAGCTGCAGCTCTGTGTGTCCATTCACACATGGAGCCCCCTCCATCTCCTGATTGGCTCACTGGCTGTGATTGACAGCAGCAGGAGCCAGTGAGTAGTGAGTCAGTGAGCCAGTGAGTAAAAGGGAGGGTTCCTTTACAACCACTTTAAGAAAATTGATACCCACGGTCTTGTCTCTCCTGTCCCATCCTTCTCTATTTTCCTTCTTCACCCCTTCCTTTTAACCACCCTGTATTTAATGTGTTCTTCACACGCCACATATTAAGTAATAGGTCTCTCTTAACATATTATCTTTTATTGTTGTGTACTATCTGTAAACTGAAATGTGTAATATCCTTAATGACAAAGTGCATTGCTTCTATTCCCCCTAGCCCAGGGGTCTCAAAGTACCGGCCCACGGGCCATTTGCGGCCGGCGGACCAGTTATAAATGGCCCGCAGGCAGGGCGGGGGGTGCCGCGGAAGTGGGGGGAGTAGATTTTTTTCACATGCAGAGTAGCGCAGGAAGCGTCTGTAATAAGTTCACTTGTCTGTCATGTCACGCTGCGGCTGCTCCCTGCCCCCCCTCTCTTCTCGTCCATCCCTATTTGCTTGTGATATCACCTGGGATGGACGAGAAGAGAGGGGGGCTGCCAGGGGGGGGCAGGGAGCAGCCGCAGCGTGACATGACAGACAAGTGAACTTATGACAGACGCTTCCTGCTTTACTCTGCATGTGAAGAAAACCACAAGTAAACGCTGACCTGTGCCCCATGTACCCTGATTGTGCCCTCATGTGCCCCATGTACCCTGATTGTGCCCCATGTACCCTGATTGTGCCCCATGTGCCCCATGTACCCTGATTGTGCCCCATGTTTCCTGATTGTGCCCCATGTACCCTGATTGTGCCCCATGTACCCTGAGTGTGCCCTGATGTGCCCCATGTACCCTGATGTGCCCCATGTACCCTGAGTGTGCCCTCATGTGCCCCATGTACCCTGATGTGCTCCATGTACCCTGATGTGCCCCATGTACCCTGATGTGCCATGTGCCCTGTCCTGATGTGTCGTGCCCTGATGTGCTATGTGCCTTGTCCTGATGTGCCTTGCCATGCCCCGTACCCTGATGTGGCCTGTTGTGCTGTGCTCTGATATGCTGGGCTCTGTACCCTGATGTGCGCTGTACCCTGATGTGCTGGGCTCTGTACCCTGATGTGCTGGGCTCTGTACCCTGATGTGCTCTGTGCCCTGTACCCTGATGTGCGCTGTACCCTGATGTGCCCTATGTACCCTGATGTGCCCCATGTACCCCGATGTGCCCCATGTACCCCGATGTGCTGGGCTCTGTACCCTGATGTGCCATGTGCCCTTTCCTGATGTGTCGTGCCCTGATGTGCCATGTGCCTTGTCCCGATGTGCCTTGCCATGCCCCGTACCCTGATATGCTGGGCTCTGTACACTGATGTGCGCTGTGCCCTGTACCCTGATGTGCGCTGTGCCCTGTACCCTGATGTGCGCTCTACCCTGATGTGCGCTGTGCCCTGTACCCTGATGTGCCCCCTGTACCCTGATGTGCCCCATGTACCCTGATGTGCCCCATGTACCCTGATGTGCCCCATGTACCCTGATGTGCTGGGCTCTGTACTCTGATGTGCCTTGTGCCCTGTCCTGATGTGTCGTGCCCTGATGTGCCATGTGCCTTGTCCCGATGTGCCTTGCCATGCCCCATTCCCTGATGTGGCCTGTTGTGCTGTGCTCTGATATGCTGGGCTCTGTACCCTGATGTGCGCTGTGCCCTGTACCCTGATGTGCTGGGCTCTGTACCCTGATGTGCGCTGTGTTCTGTACCCTGATGTGCGCTTTGCCCTGTACCCTGATGTGCGCTTTGCCCTGTACCCTGATGTGCGCTGTGCCCTGTACCCTGATGTGCGCTGTACCCTGATGTGCAATGTGCCCTGTACCCTGATGTGCGCTGTGCCCTGTACCATGATGTGCGATGTGCCCTGTACCCTGATGTGCGCTGTGCCCTGTACCCTGATGTGCTGTGCCCTGATGGTGAGTGGTCATCGTGAAGTGTAGTGGTCATCGTTCAGTGTAGTGGTCAGTGTGCAGTGTAGTGGTCATCGTGTAGTGTTCAGTGTGTAGTGGTCAATGTGTAGTGGTCAGTGTGTAGTGGTCAGTGTACAGTGTAGTGGTCGGTGTGCAGTGTAGTGGTCGGTGTGCAGTGTAGTGGTCAGGGTTAATAATGCATCCACTGACACCATTGCTGGTGGTAATAATGCGTCCGCTGACACCAGTGCTGGGGGGTTAATAATGCGTTCACCGACACCAGTACTGTTGTTTTTGAAGTTTGAAAGTTTGCATGCGGCCCCCCATGGGATATGAAAACTCGTTTTTGTGGCCCTCAGGTAATTTGAGTTTGAGACCCCTGCCCTAGCCCAATGTGTTCTTTCAAATTTATATTTCCCTGATTGAAAACATTAACCATATATAATATATCATACAGAACTATCATATATTATTAATGTTACAAGCTCACTAAGCAATGAAACACACGCGCCAACCTATCATGTGTGTAAAAAAAAAAAATATATATATATATATATATATATATATATATATGCTATGATGATGTGTGAAAAACCAGCGTATGTACAAGCATTTATTATCAGAACCTATATTCTAAACCCCTTATCATGGAGCCTTATACACTGTCTAGTGTTTCCTGAGCATGTGTATAGCGACCAGTGCACTTGCAGTACATTTCCCCGTCAGAAAAAAATCCACGGTTTTGATGTCGGAATGTCCGATCGTGTGTACGCGACATTAGAGGAAAGGTTTTGCTAGCATATGACATCAATTCACAATCACATGCATGAGTGCATATTCGTTAGTAGACCGATCAAATTTTTTTTTTCAATGTGTTGTTTAGCATGTTTTTCATGATTTTTTGCAGATTTACAAAAGACAACTTGTAATTGGCATAGCTAAGAGGAAAGCTAAGAGGAAATCTACTGTGTTTTTTCTAACACTTTTCTCTTTTACATCTATATCTCTCATTTATTTAGCTGTAATAATCGTTACTCATTTTTCTGAAGCTATTGTATTTTTTGCAGATTTCAATTTATGTTTTATTGCCCTTTTGCATTGTGTAGCTTGTGTATGGAGACTATCTTTCTTACCTTACAACTCCATTATTCTCCAAATTTTAAGAGAGAAGCATCTTCTCAACATTTAGCATGTTATTCAGCTGAGATCATAAAACAAAAGGTGGAAAGAAGTCACAACTGAAATTCCCCAGCATAATTTTACATATTATTAGGTTATGTTCTTTCTGCATTCTAAAAAATAGACACTTAACGTTTACTGAATTACTCCTGAAACACTTATATGGAAGGTTACCAATCGGTTCTGCTGACTCTTCAGGCAACATGTGGGCGAGATGTGCAATGACTCGTTATGCCCATAACTAATACAGAAAAGACTAGTGATGCGTGCTTTGGTTTGAAAACTAGGTATATCGTGATTTTTTTTATTCGTTTTTCTGAATATATCTTTGTAGATTTTTTTCTAATTTAAGGAGATTCATACAATTCATTAATCATAATTGCCTAGGTTCCTAAACGTTTCGCTATTCATCAAATCAGACAGACCTACATACTATAGAAATATCTTGAGATTTAAAAAATCTTAATTCAGCAATGCTTTTAATTTGTTAAATCCATGTTGTCATTGAGTGGCTATTATACTTGTATAGGCTGAAAGCTAGGGTAGAAATTACATTAATTTATTACATTATTGTGAATTTGAAACAAAACCCTGTATATCTTTTCAGAATATACTAGCAGCTAACCTCTTTGTACACTAATTTTATTAAACAATTCCCATGTATGAAACCCTTTTTCTAGTTTGGAATAGTTAGGGTATAATGTTGGCTTATTTTTGTTACTGAGATGTTCCTGTCTTACACAGGGTTGTCTATTTTCTTCTGGTTTTATATGATATTCATATCATGCATAAACACAAAGAGCGCAGGGCTCAGGAGTGACCAACACACAGAGTACAGTGCTCAGGAGTGCATATTGCACAGAGTGCAGGGCTCTGGATTACATAATACATAAAGTGAATAGTTTAGGAGTGCAGAGGTCAGGAGTAGGTAAAGCACAGGACAGTGTACAACTAAAAATCCCCCTCATCACCAGCCCAAATTACCTCCAGTAAAGAGCCCCCCCATATATCCCCCCCAGTACAAATCCCCCTCTTACAGTATACCTTCCCTTACCTCTCCGAAGTTCATTCAGCAGACACCAGATTAGTACACATTGTGAAAATTGATTATTTGATGTTACATGTATAAAATAACATACTGGCGTACATGAATATCAGTGAAATCTATAAATATAAATGTTTGGCTGGGAATTCCTGGAAACAGAACAATTTGTTATTTAAGGATGTACTACTACCTATTACACACAAATAAACTGGGGAATTTCAAGTGTTATTTTCAAAATTACTGTCTTAATTCCATTGGAGCCTCATCACTTCATTGCCAAAAAATTACATTTGAGCCACATCTATAAGGATGAGTAAGCTGGAAAGCCAGATGTTAAAGCATACTTCCCTAGAGAAAAAAAATAAAGAAAACCAGTCTCAGTTCTTTAAACTGCAATTTCTATTACTCCATGGAAAAATAAGTTGCTGTTAATATACTTAGATGTCTAGATGATTAACACTCCTAGGACTTCTACTAAAATGTAAATTGAGACATCAAGCACACATTCCATTTGTACCAAATTCTACTTTTACAGCAAACACTATGGAAACACTCAATGTGATTTACTAAAACTGGAGAGTACAAAATCTGGTGCAGCTCTACATGGTAATCAGCTTCCATAGTTGTTCAATTAAGCTTTGCCAAAAAAACATGGAAGTTGATTTTTGAGTTTTAGTAAATCAACCCCACTGCAGCAATATTTAAATTCTTGAAAAAGGTGTTTTGATAAATAAAGCCCATTGCACCACTTGTTATATTTTTTATAATTTTTTTTTACATTAATTTGTAAGACACTGTAAACAATGAAGCCTATCTTCTTATCAGGAATAGGGATGAACAAATGGTTAGCTTGATGTTCACCAAAGCCCATGGGAAGTCCTTAAATGCTTAACATAGCACCCAAACCTCAAACATGCATGAGCAGTTGGCCACTGCCATAGGAGACATGTACCAGTGCAATAAAAAAAAAAAAATTCTCAGTGAAGAACCATTTAAGGAGGCTTTTAAGCATTTCAAATACACACTTCCTTTAAATAACATGGAAATCCCTTAAATTAGAACTAAAAGCAAAACATTTCATTTTGGATAGAGTAAGGAATACTGTAATTATAACCCCTGACAGTTTTTATTTTTTCTCTTTTGCGACATGGAAACATAGAAAAGTGATGGCAGAAAAACACCAAGTGGTCTATCGAGTCTGCCCCATTTTTATATATATATATATATATATATATATATATATATATATATATATATATATATATATACATAAGTCTTTTGCTTGAGTATAGGCCTATCCCAAGCATGTCTGAATCCACTTAAATAATACTATTTTTTATTTTTTTTTACTTTTAAATAACTGCCATGCTTTGTATTAGAAACATGATTTAAGTGGAATTTTAAATAAAAAAAACGATTTATGTTTTACATTATAATCATTCATAATGATAAATAAACCTGCTCATAGTGGAAATGTAACAATTGCTCTGGTCCATAAAGGGCATACAGATATGAGAGCTAAAGTGGTTAACTGAAAGCTACTAACTGGTATAAAATAAATGCACCCAAAGGCACGTGCACATACCTACAGCATATTTCCGTATATTCTAATTTGCTTGGGTTCCGTAATTGGGTTAAACTTCACTATTAGACCCCTTTCACAGGGCAAGTCCACTCGGATCTGCCGTTTTTCAGGTGGTTCCGAGCAGACCATCCATTGACTCCTATGGGGAGACGGATGTCAGCGGAAATGTGTCCGCTAACACCCGTCTATCATCCGATCCGCTAAAATCAGATTTATGGCGAAACGTGGCGGATCAGATCGGATGTGATCTGATGAAAACGGACATGCTGTCTGTTTTCATCCAATATCTTCATAGGATTTAGCAGCCCTCTGACAGGCCACTCCCTGCTCAGTGAGCAGAGACAGACCTGTCACCTGCCGGCTCAGCGGAGATTAACGAAGCAATCTCCTGCTGAGCTGGCCGACTCCAATGAGTGGATCCGCCTTGTGTGGAAGAGGCCTTATAGTGATGGGACAGTAGCAATCTCAATTGGCAGGGCTTAACAGCAAGCTGCAAAAGTAACATGAAGCGTCAAAGGTTTACAGATCAAACCAGCCCAGCTTTTAGGCAGAGCAGAGGTTACTGAAAACTGTTGGTTGATGGGGAGAAGTACCCCCATTTTAGTACAAACATAGTTATACATCAGGCCTAGCACAAGGTAGGATCATATACTAAAGCAAACCATGCTACTAGTTTGGACCCATATGGGCTTATTTACTAAAGGAAAATACTGTAGGCTGTTTATTTTCCATCGGATATTTTTTCTTAGCTTAGTAAGTGTGGGGAAAATTCACTTTGCAAAAAAATACTCAATCATGTGCAGGGAAAAAAAAAATGTTGCTTGTTAATAATTGCACCTCATTTAGTAAGCTAAGGAACAATTCCCTTGTGAACTGAAGAGCCTATTTGCCTTTGGTAAATCCACAGTCTGATAATAAAATATTATTTTCTGACATCATTAAATAAGTAGCTAAAAAAACATGCAGTAGCAATAATTAGCAATTACTATAAGTATACAAACACACATATGTAATATGTAAACATAGTATACAGTATTCATTTATGTTAAATAGTCCTGCTTAAAAGACTGAGCTGTGATGCTCAAGTTCAGTGAAAAATTTTTTTTTTCAAGAAAGGTAAATATTTTGGTCCTTCTATTACTCTGTATTTATTGACTCAAGCAAGAGTGTTAAAATCACTTTTTTGCTATTTTTTACTGCTAGCTATTTGGAGCTTTCTACGTAGTAAAAGTTGATTGCTGATTGATTACTGTGAATGACTGCACTTTTCACATTCAAATGTCCCTTATGAAACGTGTCTATACATTTAAGCAAATGCAGTGTTAGTCAAAACACAGATGGTAGATATAGAAATATATAATACTGTAGTGTCACCAAAAGATCAGCTACAGATTGTAAGTAGTCAGTGAGCCTTTTTTCCTTCTGTGGCAGATATCACATAAAGTAAATAAGCTGGATCATAGACTACTTCTTCAGATTTGCTGTAAGAACGCTTTTCCTTTCAGTATTATTTTCCCTCATTCTGACTGCTTAAATGTTGTTTACCTTTCTAATACCAAGCAAAACCATAAGCTATTTTGTATGTAATTTATTTTCTCTTTTGTAGCTACCCTGTTCTCCAGTTCTCATTCAAGTAGAAGTGGAACTGCTGGTGGGAATGTTCCTCAGTCTCAGCCTCTTGGTTCCAGCCATCCTTCTCCAGGGAGTAACTTGCAGTCCAGTCCTCATAACCCCTCATCCCAGCTACCTCCTCTCACACCTATGGAAACAGGCTCTGACAGGTATGGGTGCTTGAATCATAACTTCATGTATATTCAGAATGTTGACTGTTTAAAAGAACTCTAATAAACATATACCTTGTGAGCTGCTATGTAACACATGAACGCTAAGTTTATTTTAAATGTGCAATGAGCTGCTTTCACCGTGACATACTCTCATTGAAATGTGTCACAATATTAGATATAACAAATTGGTCTAGCACTTAAATAATTATAATCAAACCTGCATGATCATCATGAAAAATCAATAATGTATCTCATATATCAAACATAAATAAGTTTCTCCAAAAAAAAAAAAAAAAGCTTGTGCTAAGGTTATTTTTTCTTGTGCTTAAAAGTGTTCTACACACTGTGCCCTCACCTGGACCCCAATGACAATACATTTTATGCATGGTCATAAAAGGCTTTTGTCCCCTTCAATTTACATAACACATCCTTCCTGTCCCTTTGATGGTGTTATAGGATGGTAGACCCTTTTCCCAAACAACCTCTTCCTTCTTTGGATTATTCAGGTAATTTCCCTCTTTAAAGCACTCTGCAGCTTTCTCCTCCGCTCAGCAAACATACAAGGAAACCAACTCTACATAGTGCTTTATCTTTAAAACCATGTTTTCATTCCCTTCATCCTCCATAATAACACTCACATTAAAAACCAGTAAGACATGCCTCAAATATTCAGAATATACAGTATAATTAATGTGATCTTTTATTACACAATCTAAATCTACAATGTATTTTACCAGTCCTTCTGTACTTCCAAGCGTGGATCCACAATAAAATGACACAGATAGGTACCTATATAGGAGATAGTGAGGTGTTATCCAATCAGATTACCCTGATGAAGTCACGTGAGCCAGGTGACGAAACACATACAGGTTGAACTTGCTAAATGACATCACAACGCTCAGAAGTAGCAAAGGGCTAGAGAATTGTATTGTGTAATAAAGGAGCACCGTTATTATTTATTTATTTATTATTTATTTATATATGAGAGACATTATTGATTTTTCATGATGATCATGTAGGCTTGATTATATTTATTTTAGTGCTACACCTATTTGTTATATATAAAAATAACTCTACCCAGAATATTTTTCTCTGGTAGTGGTGGAGGGTATCAGCTTGGATTTCCTTATTCTGGATGGAACAGAACTGGGTTCAATCCAACTATTTTCTGTTATTGTCCCCACTACGTGGCTCAGTAAAGACTACAGACCTGACTATGTAGTTATATCCTCATATGACAAATTGTAAATTTGACTTGGTGACACAGAATGCAGACATAGTTAATTATTTGTTCTCCAATGAATTCTCCAAAAAGACATAAAGAGGACATAGACTCACAATAGTAGCAACTTAATTAAAAAGGATGGACTTTCTACTGTGGTCTCAGGAATCAACAAAACAGAAGACTGAATGCAGTCACGCTACATTTAAAATAAATGCAAGGTTCTGTGATTGAAGGAGGTGCGGATCAGTGTTATGATCTCCTCTCCTGCAATCACATATTGCTCTGCATTCATTGTAAAGAATGTTTTGTGAATGGTGGGAATGACGAGTAAGCGAACCTCAGTACTCCCAATAGGACTGTAAGTTAGGTGTTCTTGCTTTAAAGCAGGTTTAGACAACGTTTTGGCAAATTTATACACATTTACATTCATTTAGGCACGTTTATACTCTAAATGCAGCTAAACCTCAGTTTTTGTTGTCCTGTAGTTCTTCATACTGGTACAGTAGGATTCCAGTGAAAGGCTTTGGCATATCAAACCTGATGTGTTATCATGTTATCAAGCATTTTTTGACCTCTTCTCTCATGTGGTCCAATCATCCGTTGAGTCACCCATCTATACTTTTTGGTGTAGGTCACATTTTTCTGCTATTTAATCTTCCTAGAAATGTATAAAATTTCCCCTCCGCTGAAGTGCTGCATTATCACAAATAAATTGCATACACAGACTTTATATCAATCGTATTCATGCTGATGGTTGATTTTACATTCAGCACAGGCATTTACATTTACTTTATTTAGATTTGAAGTAAGCCTAATCTGTCTATTAAAGCCACTCTTTTGTCTCTTCTAAGATTTTACTGCCAAATGTACTTGGGAAGCATGATCAGACTTCCCATGAACTATTATAGTTGTAAACCTTGAGGCATTAATACATTTTTCTTAAGTCATTTCTGCATGGTAATACATTTAAAATAGCAGTTTTATTGAAATATAAAATAATAAATGTCATTTAGAGCAACAAATCATGTTTCAACAATAGTATTTCTTAACATTAATGCTTGGCTATAAAAGAAAAAAAACAATATGTCAAAGTGAAATATATCATTAGGATATAAAAAGCTAAGTTGATGAATCTTGTAAAAAAGATGTGAGATTGTGCATGCAAATACCCATTTCCTTTATGGGCTGAAACGGCACAAAGAGAGCTGGCTGCTAGATCATATAGCTAAAAGCTTAGCTATGTCCACTGAATCACGCATATGCTTTTTTAGTGTTTTATGCCGCGTACACACTATCGGACATTCCGACAACAAAACCGTGATTTTTTTTTCCGACGGAATGTTGGTTCAAACTTGTCTTGCATACACACGGTCACACAAATGTTGTCGTAAATTCTGAGAGCTAGCTTTCAAACATTTGTTGTCGGAAATTCCGACAACAAATGTCCAATGGAGCCTACACACGGTCGGAATATCCAACCAAAATCTCACATCAAACAATTGTTGTCTGAAATTCCAACCGTATGTACGGGGCATAAGGCTGTAGTTTCAGCCAGCGTTAGGTGTTGAAGTACTGAATAAAGGAGATTTATATGTGCAGTTTACCTAATGGTAAAAACAAAAATCTTATACTCAGTAAGGTGTTGAATTTACAAGAAAGCAGAACGTTTTGTTTTTCAAAACATTGAATAATAGCAGCACTGCCATTAAAGCAATAAAATAGACGCAGTTTTAATATTTTGCTGTATATTGACACATGATACAGATAACATATTACCCATCACCCTATACCTTATAAAAGTACCTTCTTGCATCTTGAGTTTACAGCATGCCCTACTTCACCCTTTCCATAGGCCTACACGCATATCACTCTAACCCCATCAGTAGAAGCGGATGCCTAGGGGACAACAGTTAAATGCAAAGAGCTAGAAAGATGCACAGTGTGCAGCCTATGCAGGGCAGCCCAAGCGCTCAGGCTGCATCGCAGATTGACTAGATGTGTTCTGCTCTCTCATGCATGATCATGTGCAATGACAGCATACACAGTGCATTGCTAGTGGACTGGTGATGGCTGAAATTGATTTCAAGTGATCTTCATGTTGTGCTGTGAATGAGGGGAGATCACAGTGGGCCACATCCCCTTGGTGATTCAGTGCACTGCATGGTGGATATGCCACTTGATCAACAACCTGCCAGTTTCATATATCTTAGTGGGACTCTGTTGGTGAGATAACTGACCTTGAGGTATTGAGTCTCCATACCTGCTGCAGACATTATGAGGTGGCCACACTCTCCTTGCTGTATGCCTTTTATATATATTATGGGGACACAAAATAAAAGGCTAGAACATTGCAATGGTGTGCATCAACACCCAAAGCTCCATGGTGGACAAAAAGAGAGCTGGGAATTATGGCAGGGAGATCTCACTGTTGGAATACCTGAGCCATATTAGATTCTAGTAGCTGACTGACTCTGCATGTAAGGCTCAATCAGTATTTAAATTATAACTAGTAAGTAAGACATATCTTATCATTGATTCTATAAAGATATTGAAGCATAAGCCATGACATTCATGAAAATCACAGAGGTTCAGCATCTGGCCAAAGAGAGCTGTTTGCTTTATAGTTTTGAATTACTGTTTAACCTCCCTGGCGGTATGATTATTTCAGAAAAAAGGTGCTGAAAGCAGTACCATTATTTGCAAGGAAATTTGGCGTTTTATACTGTAGGCCTGTAATTTTTAGGAATAACTCACTTAAATCTGACCAAACAAGAGTCTAGTAGGCATCCCGGGTATGACATTTTTTTTAAAAACAAAATTATAAATTAGAATATAATAAATAATTATAAATAAATAACAAGTAATAATATCATTATAATAAAAATTATTCAATAATGTAATCAACTCAAAATCACTGAAATTTGCTCAGTTGCAAAATTGTCGCTGTCATTACTTTTATTTTTTTATGACGAATTTCCCCACAAATCGCTATCGCACAATTCTGCAAGTGATTATAATTTATTATCGCTGTTTTCTAGCTGCTCTAAAACCATTTTTGACATAAAGGGACACTTTTGGTTGCTATGGACAATCTACAGTTTGCAGGCAGAAAGAACAGTTTTTAATATATAAAAGAACATGTAGGGCACTGGGCAGACCACTAGGGACAAGGGGGGGGGGTGTATTTTTTACATACAGTACTGTAATCTATAAGATTACAGTATACTGTATGTAATGTGTTTGTTTACGTTTTTTAATTTGGCGTCGTAACGTCGCAGGGAACGGAGATCGGCGGCACAGGAGGACACTGTGTGAATCGAGCGAGGTCCCGCTCGCTCACACAGCGCGGTGGCATCGCTGGATCCAGGGACAAGGTAAGTAACTTTGTCTGCTGCTGCAGCGAGGCAAGCCCGAGTCTGACTCGGGGTTACCGCTTTTGGTATGAAAATCTCACCCCGAGTCAGACTCGGGAATACCGCTAGGAGGGTTAAGAGCTAAAATTTACTGTTGATTTAAACACTTGCTATTGAATAATCTTATATTTTGTTATCAATTACCACTTCCACAGCGTATTGGTAGGAAACAAGGAGTTATTTTGCTCAATAACAGGAAATTAAAATTCCCCATGTAGCTTAACATCATAAAAAAAATATCAATAAATGATGTATTATATGCTGTTCATACTCACTCAGTCACTATGAGATTCGTTTTCTGTATTTTGTAAAAAAAACCTGGTTGATCTTGCTGCTCTCTATCTCCACCTTCTGTTCATGTCCCCAATTCAGCTAGGGATTTTGCAGCCTTGGTGGCAACTTTGCACATGCTCAGTTTTTGGTGAGTTTCTGCTGTGCATGTCTTCCATATCACATCTGAGCAGCCAATGCAACTAAAGAGTCACACATGTGGGTGTATACACAGTGGAAAATGACAGACCACTCTCTCCCTCCTCCTCCATACCCCTAAACAGCTAAACACAACTGGGATGGGATATTACATGTAGATTTATAGAAGCTTTGTTATTGCCAAAAAATAATAGATTTAATTTCACATACATATTTGTATGACAATTTAAAACAGTTTATTGTTATTAATTATTTATTGTTACTCTGTTATCCAAAGGCTGTTTTTATTTTTATTTTGAATGTGACCAGCAGCTGAGGACTAGAAGCTCCTCCTGCTTATGTTTCCCTGCAGACAGGCTGGGAAAGATGTGGGTCATGTTACAGCTGTATATCACACAGGAAAAGGGTACTTAGATGTTTTTTTTTTTTAATTAAAATAATTACAATGCCATCATCCACATACAGAAATAGGTAGAAGGGACCATGTAAATTACTGTTTATTAATACTTTAAGCCTCATGTCGAAAGAATTTCCCAACTTTAATATAGTTTATGTGACATATGATAACTTGGTGTGCTGCTTAGGCTCTGTGTGCGGTGTATGTGATAATTTTGCAGCCGCTGCTGGGAATGCCGGCAAGGGATGAAGTTCATCCTAGCTCCTGCTGTAGCTCAAAGGGCAAGGGAGGAGGTATTTCTTAAAGCCGCACATCCGTCATTTCTTGTGGTAGTATCAGTGTGTCAGGGTGGCAACCTCAGCCTGGGATTCAAGAGGTCACGCCCCCAGCACATTTCGCTCCACCCCCAGAGCTTAGTCATGGGGAATATAGTCTACTTTCCTGTGCCCCAAATTTTGCAGACTTTAAAAGTATAACGCCTGCAATATTGGACGGTTTAGGAAAATGTACTTTCAGTAGTTCTTCAATGTCCTTGTTTCCTGTTCTAATAGGGCAAGATACTACTGTGCATAGGCTATGAGGTTGATTCAGTGTTGTCACATGAAAAGATATAATAACATATTCATAAAAATGTGAGGGGTGTACTTGTGAGATACTGTGTGTATATATATATATATATATATATATATATATATATATATATATATATATACCTGCAGAGCTTTTTTTCTCAGAAAATAGGTGCAGAAACTCAACCACGACTCGTTCAGATTTCACAAACAGTAGAAGGGTCTTAAAGGGGCATTAAATACCAGAATTGCATTACATACAGAGTGCAGAGTTCAGGGGGTTACAAAGCTGTCACATGTAAACACAGAAACCAGACTTCTGTGTTTACAAGTGATTGTGGTGAGCAGGCACCAAAGGGTCTGAGCCAGAGGAGGTGGAACTGAGTGCCCCCAAGTTCCCCCTGAAAAAAAGCCCTGTATACCTGGATCAGGCCTAGAATAGTATGAGGGCATTGTAAGCCTTGTCTTGAGTAACATAGCTAACTAAAGGCAACACATTAACCTTGAGGCTAGGTTCTCACTGCTGCAATTTTGATCAGAATTTCAGTGCAATTATGTAGTGCAACACGGAGCAACTTGTTTGCAACTTTGAAGAGGCTTACATATTCTTTGGGGCCAAAATTGTGCTGGAATCACACCAAAGTAGTACATGAACCTTTTCCAAAATCACACTGTGCTGAGTTTCATTGATGTGAATGGGCACTAATGCAAACAATGATTCTGTGTGACTCAAGTCAGATCTGAAATTGCCCTAGTGTGAATGGAGCCTGACTAATAATTTTTATTGATATATATTTACTTCTTTGTGATAACAAAGACCAGTGGAACAGGAACAGTACAGAAAAATGTACCCAAAATCTGAGGCCCCAGTGATTTACAACAGGAACAATAGATAAAATGCATGCAGCCTAAACTATGTGCTGACAGTATGCATTTTTGATAATTATATACCTTTCAAGCTAATAGTAAAAAAACAATTATGTGTCAAAAGTGATACTTAACCACTAGGGGTCCGTGCTATAGCCGAATGACGGCCACAATGCGGACCCCAATTGCCGGGAGGGCGTCAATAGACGTCCTTCCCTTCGCGTGCTCGACACGCGCCCCTGCAGGGTGCGCCCGCTGTGATCACCCGAGTCACTGAGACTCGGGTGATCATAGATCCGAGTAAGGGGCCGGCCCCTTACCACGTGATCAGCTGTCAGCCAATGACAGCTGATCACGTGATGTAAACAAAAGCTCGGTAATCATTTTTTTTTCTCCTTACGGTGACAGCATAAGGGGAAAAAAAGCAGATCACCGGTTTATGTGTAAGGGACATCGGTCCCGAAGAGGAAGAGGCAATTCTGCCTCATCTGTCCAAACAGAACCCCCTACCAGTGCCACCTGCCAGTGCCCACCAGTGCCACCTATCAATGCCCACAAGTGCCACCTATCAGTGCCCACAATTGCCACATATCAATGCCCACCAGTGGTGCCAATCAGTGCCTCATCAGTGCCACCTAGCAGTGCAACTTACCAGTGCCGATCAGTGTGCCCATTGTTGCCACCCATCAGTGCCCATCACTGCCACCCATCAGTGCCCATCACTGCCACCTATCAATGCCCATCACTGCCAGCTATTAATTCCATATATCAGTGTCACATCTCAGTGCCCACCAGTGTCACCTATCAATGCCCTTCAGTGCCACCCATCAGTGCCCACCAGTGCCGCCTATCAGTGCCCACCAGTGCCACCTTATTGGTGCCCATCAATGCAGCCCATCTGTGCCCATCAGTGCAGCCCATCAGTGCTGCCTCATCAGCGTACATCAATGAAGGAGAAAAATTACCTGTTTGCAAAATTTTATAACAAAATATAAAAATGTATTTTTTTTTTTTTTAAATACAGTATTTAAAAACATTTTTAACAAAAAATTAAGACCGCAGAGGTGATCAAATACCACAAAAAGAAAGCTCTATTTGTGGGGAATATTTTTTATTTGGGTACAGTGTTGTATGACCGCGCAATTGTCATTCAAAGTGCATCAGCACTGAAAGCTGAAAATCGGTCTGGGCAGGAGGGGGGTTTAAGTGCCCAGTAAGCAAGTGGTTAAAAAAAGGGGAAATCGGCACTTTGCTAAAACATAGCAAACATTGCATGAATTTTAGCCTGGAGAATGTAAGGGCCCTTACACTTTTCTATTAAGGTGTGTGTATTGTGGTGCAATTCATTTTTAATGCCACTCCAGTGCACTAACTCAGTTGACAATGCATGTTAATGTGTGACAAAATGCATGTTAATGTGCACTTGTTAACCCAATGCCTCAGAACGGCAAAGTATGAATGGGCCCTACTAAATTCCCCCTTATAATTGTTAATTGTAAGAGGGTCCTTGAATTAAAAGCATTTCCTGTTTTATAAGATCTATACGAAAAAGCTTTTATAAGATCTATACGAAAAAGCTAATATTCATTTGTTTCCATATGTTTACTGATGCTATGTTTAATGTAATCTTAGTATGTTACAGTTAAGTTACGAACAAAGTTAGGTCATTACAAACATATGGATGTGCAGTAGTTGCTAACATTAAGCATCTGCAGTACTCGTGTGTATTCTCATGTAATGCTTGACATTAATTCAATGAATTTCCTGGAAGTAGGACTTGATTAGTGCCTGAATTTTCTATACTATAGTCCCATAGCAGTGACATTATATAATGCATGGCATGATCTTGTGCTATTCTGCTTAGTATACATCTGCAATGGTTTTGAAAGCCCTCACCTTTGCAGGGAGCATATGACTCAGTTTGATGTTACGTGAGTGCACTGATGGGTTTTGGATAATCTGCATAATATAAATTCTCAATAAACTGTATATTGTCATCTGAACATAGAGAATAAGACTGTGTGTTATACTGCATTCAAGAACCTAGAGTTTTTTACAACAGTGTTTTATGATGCAATACAGTATGATATAATATGAAACATATGCCTTGAAATTGTTTTCTGTATTGACAGCAGCAATTTTCAAACCCTGAAAACATTTTGCAGATTTGGGGATTACATAAATTAGCAATGGTTATTTTGTAAATATAGTATACCAACTTAGTACCAATCATTCAAATGTAGGGTAGGCAGTTCTTGCCATAATGTGCAATATCACACAGCATACTTCTACATTATGACAGACTTACCTATGGATTTGCCCTACTCCAGCACTCACACAGCTCCTTTTTCCCTGTCACTACTTCACCCCTTTTTTGCTGCCAATTTCTCCTCCGTTTTTTTGGGGTCTGACATCTGGCTACTGGGCAGTCACTGATGATGTAAATTTTGCAGATGTTAGCTAAACTTTTATCAGCCTGTCACCCAGCTCTAGTCTGACCATCTTGCATAAGCTGGGAATGGTCTGGGAGTGTACACTGCACTGTGCATGCACCACAAGCAGTATGCACAAGAAAAAAAAGAAAAAGAAATGACACACACAGGCATTCCATAAAGGTGTACCTCCTAGATGTTTTTTGTTTCTAGTTTAGTTCCACTTTAATGCAATTTTAAAACTAGTGGCATGAAGGTCATTGCTCGGGCACTTCATGTTATAGGCCAGGGATATGCAATTAGCGGACCTCCAGCTGTTGCCAAACTACAAGTCCCATGAGGCATAGCAAGACTCTGACAGCATCAAGCATGACACCCAGAGGCAGTGGCATGATGGGACTTGTAGTTTGGCAACAGCTGGAGGTCCGCTAATTGCATATCCTCTGGTCCATCCCCGACGACGTCTTACGACGAAACGGACGTAGGAGTGACCAATGCGCAGCTCGTCATCGCCTGTACGGAAGAGAGCCACACACACGGCGAACAGCTGTTAGGATTCGATTGACCGCACACGCTGTGTTTATTCTACTGAATTGTAAGTGCAATACTTTACATTAAAGACCTTTTACTCGCAGTACTTCACCATGGAGCATCTTTGTTCTTCCCTTCTTTTTCCCTAATCATATGAGCGTTCATTTCTCATTCATTGGAGTTTGAAGCTGCCGATTTGATTCTCCCCTCCTTTTCACCTGCTGGATATTAGTCTGCTTGAGAGGACTATAAATTTCTCTGGGCTCAACTGACCGCTGTAACAAACGGTCAGTGGATCTGGTAAGCAGATTGGATTTTTACCACACTGGTGTTTTCTTTTGGTGGAAGATTATCAACTTCGTTTTTTCACTATTGGACACTTTATGGACTGTTATTTATATATTTTTATTATCACTTTCATTTTTATCACTTCATTATATTGAATATTCATTTTTTTTGGTATTCATCTTTTCATTTTGTTCACACATTTTTGAAATTTCACATATTAATTAGCGCTGTACCTTCTTTTTGTATGTATATTTTTTTTGCTTTAGGTATTTTGAGCAATAGGTACTAGCTGCTTTGTCACCTCATCATATTTCAATATATGCTCTTCACTAGATAGCGCAGTGTTTTCCTAGGGTTTTTCCCAAGGTTTTTTCCATTTATCCCTGTTATAGGCTGACAACACTCTCTCCCTGTCTTCAAAGTTGTGCTCCTGCATTGTCACTTTGTCCCACAGGTTTTGGTTGTAGGCTGTTTCAATGCATGTAATGCAGGCATGGTCCACAGTTGTGACTATCAGAAAAACCTACCCTGAAAAATGCAAGTCAGTAATTGCTAAAGTGCCTGCATGTAGGGGTGGCTGCAGTAGATCAGCAACACTAAGGTGCAATAAAGGGCCAAAAGAAATTATTATTATTTTTATTTTATTTTTAAATTGCAGTTGTTTTTGATACACATCATGTACATTTGGTTATGGTTAAAATTCTCTTAAGGCCTCATGCACACAGCTGCTGTTAAACTCACATTTTTGTGAGTTTGAGCGTTTTATTTTTTAACTGCCCTTAAACTCCCCTCTATGTTATCTTGTGTCCATGCACACATGGATGTTTTTAGCAGTTTATCAGCAGAGTAGTTAATGGGCTGTTGTCTGAACATTCAAGAGCAGTTCTTCTGACCACCAAAAAAATGCTGAAAACCTGAAAAACGCTCAGAAACGCGCATAAACTCTAGACACATTTAGCACTTCAGTGGTTATTTATTTCAATGGCCATAATAAATTAAAATATTGGCCAATGAAATAAATAAACTCCCAAACTCTGTTAAACCCATCTAAACAGTTTTGAAAAAATGCAGCTTTATAACGCAGATTTTCTCCTTCCAGGATGAATAGCATTTACAAAAACCAGTGTGCATGGGACCTAATTATCGGGTTTATTTGTATTTACAGTTATTTTTTTGCAGTTATGCTAAAATAATTGTATAGAGATAAAAGGCTTCTATCGTAAGAGGGAAGCTACGAATAAACCCTAACACGTTGCTGTTCTAGATTCAAACTTTCCATTGCTTCAATGTCACGAACTGGGGCATAAATGTTGTCACAAATACATATGTAAAATGTGAATAGTTGGTGAGTTTTTGTGTTTAAAACAGATGCTTGGCTAGTAAAGAAATTCTACGAAAGCATCAAACAGAGATAAGAGGACAGGAGGCTTACATTATCTATCATCACATTATGAATCAGCATGGAATACTATTCAAGATGGCAAGAACAATGCCTCTGTACCACTAATCCATACAATATGTTCCAATGCCGAAATATAGAGGTGAAAACCAAGGTATTTAGAATATATATATATATATATATATATATATATATATATATATATATATATATATATATATATATAATTATAAATATATACAGTACTGTGAAAAAGTATTTGCCCCCTTTCTGAGTTTTTTTATTTTTTTGCATATTTGTCACACTTAATGACAGATCATTAAACAAATTTTATTATTACATAGAGATTATCCGAGTAAATATAAATTGTAGTTTTTAAATGATGGTTCAATTTTTTAAGGCAAAAGAGCTGCCCAAACCTGCCTGGCTTTATGTGAAAAATAAATTGCCCCCTAAACCTAATAACTTGTTGTGCCACCCTTGGCGGCAACAACTGCACTCATTTACGATAATTGGTAATGAGTCTTTCACATTGCTGTGGAGCAATTTTGGCCCAGTCTTCTTTGCAGAATTGTTTTAATTCAGCCACATTGGAGGTTTTTCCAGCATGAACGGCCTGTGTAAGGTCATGATATAGCATCTCCATTGGATTTGACACTGTTGTGTTTCCGATCATTGTTCTGCTGCACTTGAGCTTGATTGAGGTCAGGAACTGATGGCCGGACATTCTCCTTTAGGATTTTCTAGTAGAGCTCATAATTCATGGTTCCATCAATTATGGTAAGTCGTCCAGGTCCTAAAGCTGCAAAGCAGCCCCAGACCATCACGCTACCACCACCATGTCTGACTGTCGGTATGATGTTCTTGTTATGAAATGCTGTATTAGTTTTATGCCAGATGTAATGGGATACACACCTTTCAAAAGGTTTTTTTGTCCCATCAGTCCACAGAATATTTGCCTAAAAGTCTTGGGGATAATCAAGATGTTTTTTGGCAAATGTGAGATGAGCCTTTGTTTTCTTTTTGGTCATCAGTAGCTTTGGGCTTGGAAGTCTCCCATGGATGCCATTTTTGCCCAGTCTCTTTCTATTGTTGAATCATGAACACTGATCTTACCTGAGGCAAGTGAGGCCTGCAATTCTTTAGATGTTGTTCTGAGTTCTTTTATGACCTCCTGGATGAGTCATCGTCATGCTCTTGGAGTAATTTTTGAGGCCGGCCACTCCTGAGAAGGTTCTGTACTGTTCTAAGTTATCTCCATTTGTGGATAATGGCTCTCCCCGTGGTTCAATGGAGTTCCAAAGCCTTAGAAATGGCTTTGAAACCTTTCCTAGACCGATAAATGTTTGTTTCTAATCTGTTTTTTTTAGATTGTGGCATGATGTGTGGCTTTTTTTGATCTGTTAACTGGCTTCACTTTGTCAGACAGCTTCTATTCAATGCGATTTCTTGATTCAACAGGTCTGGCAGTAATCAGGCCTGGGTGTGGCAAGTGAAATGTAACTCAGCTTTCAAAAAAAGGGTGCTTAATCACAGTTCATTCATGATTCAGCATGGGAGGGGGCAATTGCTTTTTCACATTGGGCCAGGCAGGTTTAAACAGCTTTTTTCCCTTAATAAATGAAATAATAATAAAAAAAAATTGTATCTTGGATTTACTCGGGTTATCTTTGTGTAATATATTGACGATCTGAATTATTTAAGTGTGAGAAATATGCAAAAAATCTAAAATCAGGAAGGGGCAAATACTTTTTCACAGCACTGTATGTACAGTATCTCACAAAAGTGAGTACACCCATCATATGTTTGTAAATATTTTATCATATCTTTTTATGTGAACACTGAAGAAATTACACTTTGCTACAATGTAAAGTAGTGAGTGCACAGCTTGTATAACAGTGTACATTTGCTGTCCCCTCAAAATAACTCAATACACAGCCATTAATGTCTAAACCGCTGACAACAAAAGTGAGTACACCCCTTAGTAAAAATTTCAAAATTGGGCCCAATTAGTAATTTTCACTCCCCTGTGTCATGTGACTTGTTAGTGTTACAAGGTCTCAGGTGTGAATGGGGAGCAGGTGTGTTAAACTTGGTGTTATCGATCTCACTCTCTCATACTGGTCACTGGAAGTTCAACATGGCACCTCATGGCTAAGAACTCTCTGAGGATCTAAAAAAGAATTGTAGCTCAACATAAAGATGGCCTAGGCTATAAGAAGATTGCCAAGACCCTGAAACTGAGCTGCAGCACGATGGCCAAGACCATACAACTTTTTTACAGGACAGGTTCCACTCAGAACAGGCCTCATTATGGTCGACCAAAGGAGATGAGTGCACGTGCTCAGCGTCATATCCAGAGGTTGTCTTTAGGAAATAGACTTGCTGTCAGACGTGCTGCCAGCATTGCTGCAAAGTTTGAAGGGGTGGGGGGGGGTCAGCCTCTCAGTGCTCAGACCATATGCCACACACTGCATCAAATTGGCCTGCATGGCTGTCATTCCAGAAGGAAGCCTGTTCTAAAGTCGATGCATAAGAAAGTCTGCAAACAGTTTGCTGAACACAAGCAGACTAAGGACATGGATTACTGGAACCATGTCCTGTGGTCTGATGAGACCAGGATAAACTTATTTGGTTCAGATGGTGTCAAGCGTGTGGCGGCAACCAGGTGAGGAGTACAAAGACAAGTGTGTCTTGCCTACAGCCAAGCATGGGGGTGGGAGTGTCATTGTCTGGGGCTGCATGAGTGCTGCCGGCACTGGGGAGCTACAGTTCATTGAGTGAGCCATGAATGGCAACATGTACTGTGACATACTGAAGCAGAGCATGATCCCTTCCCTTCGGAGACTGGGCCGCAGGGTAGTATTCCAACATGATAACGACCCCAAACACACCTCCAAGACGACCACTGCCTTGCTAAAGAAGCTGAGGGTAAAGGTGATGGACTGGTCAAGCATGTCTCCAGACCTAAACTCTTTTGAGCATCTGTGGGGCATCCTCAAACACTCCTCCAAGACGACCACTGCCTTGCTAAAGAAGCTGAGGGTAAAGGTGATGGACTAAGGAGGGGTAGAGAAAGGAAGTGCCACCTAAGTGCAGTATTAAAGAGGTTCTAATGACACATACAAAACACACTTACAAGAAGGTAAGGAAAGAAGGCTCATCTGTAACATCTTGTAGTCCTCGTCCCGGATCCATGGGCTGCTTAGAAGTGAAGATAGCAGAATGTGTGGAGTCTTCAGGCTTGTCCTGTGGCCATCAGGATGAGGCCTGTTCCAGCCTCACGAGTCACGTGACGGGTCACGTGATTACTTCCGGGGAACACTTCCGGGAGGAGGGTCAGACAGGGAGAACAAATGCTGATTGGGCTACACACTCTGAGCCACTGCTCCTTCTATTGGCCTTCACTTCTAAGCAGCCCATGGATCCGGGACAAGGACTACAGGATGTTACAGATGGGCATTCTTTCCTTACCTTCTTGTAAGTGTGTTTTGTTTAATGTGTCATTAAAAGAACCTCTTTAATACTGCACTTAGTTGGCGCTTCCTTTCTCTACCCCTCTTTTGTTTACCACAGAGTCAGCTCATTGAGGACAGCAGCCGCCATTGAACAGCCACATCACCTGTATTTTTAACCATTGAACTGCCTGTTACTATTATTTCTAATGGACTAATCGCCATACCCCTACTTATACATGCAAGTTGTATCTGCGCTGACAGTTACCTCTCCTATTGTAAAGGTGATGGACTGGCCAAGCATGTCTCCAGACCTAAACCCTATTGAGCATCTGTGGGGCATCCTCAAATGGAAGGTGGAGGAGCGCAAGATCTCTAACATCCACCAAATCCGTGATGTCATCATGGAGGAGTGGAAGAGGACTCCAGTGGCAACCTGTGAAGCTCTGGTGAAGCCCTAGAGGGTTAAGGCAGTGCTGGAAAATAATTGTGGCCACACAAAATATTGACACTTTAGGCCTAATTTGGACATTTTCACATTTAGGGGTGTACTCACTTTTGTTGCCAATGGTTTAGACATTAATGGCTGTGTGTTGAGATATTTTGAGGGGACAACAAATGTACACTGCTATATAAGCTGTACACTCACTACTTTACATTGTAGCAAAGTGTCATTTCTTCAGTGTTGTCACACGAAAAGATATAATAAAAAATTTACAAAAATGTGAGGGGTGTACTCACTTTTGTGAGATACTATGGCCCAGATTCACAGAGTGTGGGCGCACATTACGCCGCCGTACCGCAAACGCCGTATGCCACGCTGGTGTAGCGCAGAGAGGCAAGCATTGAATTCAGCAAGCCAGAGCTCCCAACGCTGCACCAGCGTGGCGTGGGATTCGAAAGCGTACGCCGGCGTAGGTGGAAGTGGGCGTGACCCATGCAAATGAGGCGTGATATCATGCAAACGATGGGCCGAGCGCCAGACAGATACGTATCACGAACTGCACAAGCGCCGTGACATGGACGAATCCCCCTGCACCTGCTCACATCCACGTCGGAACAACTGCCTAAACTACGCCGGATCACTGTGTATGGCGTGAACTTAACCTACGCCCAGCCAGACACACGTCCAACGTAAACTACGCTGGCTTGTGTTCCCTGGTGCAGACCTTTGCATGTCTGCTGCTGGGTTGCACCTCCTTTATGGGGCATAACTTTATGCCGGATGTACAACTTACGCGCACCTCTCGTAGCCTGCGTCGGGCGCACGCAGGTTCGTGAATCGCCGTATTTCCATCATTTGCATGTTTGAATGGCTAATCAATGGGAGCGGCACCATGCACCCAGCCTAAATGTGCGCCCACCCTACGCCGGCGTAAGCAAGCTACGTCGGCGGAGTGTAGCCTGGTTTTAGGTTTGTGGATCTTGCGCACAGATACGACGGCGCACATTTGCACTTACGTCGGCGTAACTTGTTATACTTTGGCGTAAGTGCTTTGTGAATCTGGGCCTATATATATACATATATATATATATATATATATATATATATATATATATAAAAAATATATATATATATATTGTATATGCACACTCTATATACATATTTAGCGTGGCAAGTTTTGTAAACTTCACTTACATTTCATTCAGTTTTTTAGCCTCCATTCTAGATTTTCTTTGCTTTTCACAAAAGAATGTTAATCTACAGTTCATTTTTTTTCTCCCTTCTCAGACACTAAACTAAATAAATCTGCAGTCTTCTGAGTAAATACGCTCTGATTCATCCAGGGACAAATCTAGATGCAAGTTTCTTTATAGCACAATTGTAGTCACATATGTGAGTAAGCACAGAATGCAAAGACGTGATTCATAAATCATTGTAAAGTCTACAAAATTCTAGTAAGAGAGGCTTGTCTGGCAGCAGAACACCCTGTCTTATCATCTTACTTGAATGTAGGCTTACTCATAAGCTTCTTGAGGGAGCATAAGAACATGAAATTAAGAGGAACTCTGTGAAATGGGAATGGAATGCATGATCCCCCCCCCCAAAAAATTGCTTTTAAGACATGGAAATGTAATCAAGGCAAGAAAATATCTCATATTTGAAAATGTGTTGCTTTACTTACTTGCCTGTAAAATGTACTGTGTACACAAGCAGTCTGACACTCTGTAATCAGCTCATGGTCACTGCGTGTAAATGACTTAACCTGGGTGTAAAACAGTGTAATATTCAGAACTGTGTACACTTTGCTGCTCAGTGGCACTGCTGGATTGTCATAATTCATCATTCATAAGGATTTATTCATATCACCTAACATTCAGCTTAATGAAAGCTGTTGAAGAAGTACTGATTTAACCCCCGTGAAGTGTTCCACTTGGCTTGCCTTGCACTTTAGAGATAGGCTTGCCAGCTGCCTTCTGTTTTTGTTTAATACATTGTGCTGTCCAACTGAATCTGAAACAGCGGCCTACAAAATAAAAACCACAAACAGCAACTAGCAGGGCATTCCCATAAACACACAAAGAGCCTTATATGGGGTGCAATACTGGCTTGTGTTGTAATAAAAATTCACTGTAATTCTAATGTGACTGTATGTTTCATAGTACTGATGCATTTCAATGTTTTGTTGTGCGTGCTATGTTCCATTTAGTATGCCAAGTGGTTTTCCTACCATCAACTGCTCTTTTATTTCAAATTTAATTAGCAATTTTAGACTGTAAGCTAGTTTTGTAGCAGGAACTCTTTACTGTATTTTATATAATGTCATACAGTATACTGTGTACTGGAAGTTAGTATGTATATGTTGTTTATTGTTATGCCCTTGTTTGTTAGTAGTGTTTTGTGAAGCACTTGGTACATATTTAGTCCTACCTCAAATGTACAATTGTTAATATAATACCCATTAGTAGATATTTTTCTCAGATTCCTGGATGAAATGTTTTTTGACTCTTAATGTCCATTAGAAACTAATCGACGCTCATTTATAATGGATTCTCCCACAAGCAGGGGGGAAAGGGTTGCAGAATTAGGGTCCTCGGTGTGACTTTTAATGATAACTTGCATTGCATTGGATCTGTCCTGAGTCTGGTGTGTTTTTCCATTTAATAAACATCTGATGTGTCGAGGCTGTTCTGTCTGTATGCATTTCTGCGGTTTTATACCTGTGTCTTATCTGTCCTGCAATTGTGGTTGTTAAGGTTCTCTGCTGTCACTAGCGAGTTCTGGTAAGGCTGTATGGGTTTATCAGTACTGACTCTCAAAGTTCATCCTCTGTGTGTTTAGGCTAGGATCTTCTGCTTGTATATCCTAATCTGATCTGTAGTAGCCTGTCTGTTCATACTGATTTTGTCTTCTGATTCTGTTTTTCTTTCTACATTGACATTAGCCTGTTGCTCTTGGTTATACCCTGATTGTACTTGTATATTTGTTGTATACTTGTACTCTATTCCATAACAAATCTGTTGTCCCTTAAGTGGTTCTGGCAAAAACCTGAAATCCCCAGTCCATTCGCCCTGATGAGAACCACTTTCGTTCACCTGTCAAAGGCATCAACTCCTTTTTGCCCTGATTCTGAACCTGCTCCCCTATGTGTCTATAATATGTTCAGAGTTCTGTTCTTGCTGTGCCCTGGGTTCTCGCTATACTCCTGCTATTAGGTCTTTCTACACTGGGAGTTCCCAAAGATAGAGACTGTATGTTTCCCCATTGTGTGTCTGTGTTTTTGTCTGATGCTTTGCTCTTCTAAACCAGTGGTCTCCATTGCCACATTGGTGTCAGTGTGGGGGATTTGTCCCCATCATTAGTGTCAGTGGGGGGGAATTATGTGCCATTGTTGGTATCAGAGGATGAAATAGTTGCCTATGGGCCAGATAAATCCAAGCAAATCCTTTAAATAATAAATTAGGCACAATTACTCTCACTGAAACCAACAATGGGGAATTATTTTTTTCTCACTGATGTCGGGACCTTTTCTACTCCCATTTGCCACAGTCTGGCCCTCCTAAAGTCTGAAGGCCAGTAAACTGGCCATTTGTTTAGAAAGTTTGCAGACCTCTGGTCTAAACCACAGAGACTTTCAGTTAGGTACTTAACTTGCTTCAAAAAAACATACATGATCTGTGATAAAGAGAGTAGATTGTAGCATGCTTTAGAAATGGGTAAATGCCAACAATCAGCATTATCAGTTAACAAATCACCCCTTTTAAAAGTATGTTGAATGTTATATTTACTCATTTGATATATTGATAATATATATATATATATATATATATATATATATATATATATATATATATATATATATATATATATATATATATATATATATATACTAGTAGAGGGGTTCTTTGGAACACTTACTAGCTTAATTTACAGCAACTGGTGTGTTTTCTTTTATAAGCAAGCAAAATGTAGTACCATTTCTTGCTCTCTCTAGACTCAGACCAAGAAGTAATAGAAATTATTGCAGTGAAATATTAATGGATGGACCCTGGAACTAAGGCCGCTATTCTGCATCATTCATTATGAGTGGTATTAATAGGAGGTATTTTAACAACAATTCTTCCTTTTAGAAATTAATCGGATAATGAGGAACAGGAAGTCATTGGACTTTACTGAAAAATCATCAAGATGGCTTCAAACATCACTGTTATAAAAAGCACAGTCAAATCCATGACCAAAATTAAGAAGATATTGAGTCCAATGAAGCTCCATTCTTTTTTTAAATCTTATTTAATAAACAACACATACACAATTTTAAATTGCCATGTCTTCATACAGTAGTGTTGTGAATTTATAAAACTAAATAGTACAAGCATACAGTCCTCAAATAGGAGAAAGATAATCTGAGCATCTATTACTTTAATATGTCGGGAAAAAAATACTGTCTATTTTCATTTTTCTAAAAACTGCCTAGAGGTTCTACAGCAATACTAGAACGGCACTCTGGTAAAGGTAAACTTTTTGATAAATACAGCAATGCAAGCACTTCAAAAACACTTCAAAGTGACATCAAGACCTCATTCTAGTTCTTAAGTATGATTGAGGGATCATAATGGTTTGAGGCCGCTTTGCTGTCTCAGGGCCTGGGCAGCTTTCAAACCTTGATTCTTGATATACCTGGAAATTCAGAATTGTATCAGAAAATTGTACAATAAAAGGTTAAGCTTTACTTCTGCAGTTTAAAAAAAAGTTTGGGTCAAGCAACAGACTAGTGATATCACACACATAGGAGTACTGTAAATGTATGTTAATAGTAGATATTCAGTATTTTAGAATGACTAATGCTGCGTACACACGATCGGATTCTCCGATGGTCTAAAATCAGATGGATTTTTTCATCGGAATTTCATTCAAGCTGTCTTGCATACACACTGTCAGACTAAATTCTGATCATCCGAAACGCGGTGACCTAAAACACTACGACAAGCCGAGAAAAATGAAGTTCAATGCTTCCGAGTCGACTTGATTCTGAGCATGCATGGATTTTTCTCAGATGGAATTCCACACAGACGATCGGAATTTCCCATCTGATTTTTTTCCATCGGAAGAATTTAAAACATGTTCTATTTTTTTACTCCGATGGGGCCCAAACACGATCAGAATTTCCAATGAAACAAGTCCATCTGACTTTTTTCATCGGAAAATCCGATCGTGTGTACGCGGCATAAGCCATAATTTTGACCTCAGTCATATTTAAATACTGGGAAAATACACCTGAAGTAAAACAGACCTGTTTACAGGAAGGACCAACATGTCTTCTAACTGCTTTGTAAGTCTGATCAGCAGTTGCAGAATGCATTTGCCTGATGTTTTTGCCAATAATGCTAAGTTCACACTTTCCTTAAAAGCAGGCCTTTGAGAGGCGGTAAACACCCCTCAAATCCCTATGCACATGATACAATAG
This sequence comes from Rana temporaria, assembly GCF_905171775.1. Lineage (NCBI taxonomy): Eukaryota > Metazoa > Chordata > Amphibia > Anura > Ranidae > Rana > Rana temporaria. Next base: position 292,506,976 of record NC_053489.1, on the reverse strand, counting down.
ACAGCACACAGTGCTGTTCAAACTATAAAAACATGAAGCGTTAGCGTTGCATGGCTTCAAAATTAAAGCCTTATGTCGAGTCAGAAGGCATTTGAAACCTTTCAACGCTTCCCATTCAAGTCTATGGTAATGCTTGGCAAATCCTCTGGCAGGCAGTTGCGGTTGTGGGACATTAAGATTAGTTAATTTACTGTAATGGTGTAGGCATTTGTGGAGCAGTTTTAACTTGCCTTAACGCTCATCATGGAAAGATTATATGAATGTTTACTTTTACCAAAAAAGTTGAAACTCCTCTAGGGTTTGTTCACACTTGACTACATTTCTAATGCTTAACAAATGCTCCTCTAGCTTTTGTATGGACGTTAGACATGTACATTCATTTTTGTCCGAATGTATTTTCATCCAAATTTTGGGGGTTTTAACAAACGATAACGAAAGCGCAGAATCTGAAATCCGAAAGATCACAAATAAAAAAATGCTTTATTTTAGAAGCCATGCCGGCAGAAATCCAAATAATTTTAATGGTTCACAACCTTTTTCTCTAAATTGTTCATGTTAAAGTAGCCAACGGGGATGCTGATGGAAGCTTGTAAATCTATTCTTGTATTGATGCTTTACTGTTACATTACTTTTGGTTGGTGTGCCTTGGGCCCTAACATTGAAAGGCTGTGTCTACAGGGCATTATCATTCTACTGTTCTACTGTTCTACTATTCATTACAGTGCAGGATAATAACTACAGTTTTTATTCATGTATCCCAGCAGGAAGAGCAATCTTAACCCACAGGTATTTCCATGCATTTGCTTCCAAACCCCCGGTAGTTTCCCAATGTTGGCGTATAGTTGCCTAAATTAAGTGACATCTGTTAAGGATGCATATGTTTGGAGGACAGTGCAAGACAGACAACACTGAACAGTTGTGGACAATGTGCAGGGCCACTTATCACCTTCTGTTGTACGTTCATCATATATATTTCTTAATAAAAGACACATGTGGAAGTACTTCATTCCTTTTTCTGAAGGCTGTTTGTTCCTGAACATTACACAATATGAAGAATTATGTACGTCAGCAGATTAACGTAGAGCTCATACATAGCTGGAATACAGTGATGCAGAAGTAATTACTAACCTAGAAATATTAGAGCTGTTTCTTAGTATACATTCTGCTACATAGCACATTTCTAGGGAGCATTAAATGCCGTTTATAGATAGAAGAACAGAGTTATTGCTACAAATGCTCATAAAACAAACACTTTTTGTTTAAACTACTTTTATATACAGTATGTACTTAAGAAAACCTGAACTGTATCTTGACCGCTTGTGGCTCTAAGAGGGACCTAAAAGCAGGGGCTGACGATGGACCAGATCAGACTTTTCTTCAACTTGGTGTGCTATACTGACTATATGTAAAGTATTGATACAGTACCATTAACCATATTACCTGTGTGGTTGCTTGCTGGAATAGCAAGGTTTCCTGTGTTGAGGTCCTAAAGTGACTTAAATTGAAATTCCGTTTTTTTTTTATCCCTCTTTAACAATTTTTTCTACACTCCTTGTACGCCACATAATTATTCTAATAGAATTTTTTGGTAATAAGAAACAACAGTTTTTTAAATGCTGATTCCATACCTGTAATAAGTCAATATGCATACTGCTGTAGCACTTCTGTCCTGTGACCAATGAGGGGTATAATGTGTTAATATTTGAATTTTTACTTTTGAGTATTCAGTTTAGGCAATTTACTAGAAATATTGCATTGTTGTCTTATAGATTTTCACCTCATCATCTGAGTCCAAGGAGAATGAATGCTTCCTTAAATATAATGCAGAGGCGAACTCCACAGCCCCTTCCAGGGCAGACAACAGGGGCAAATTACTCAAAGACATACCCAATAGTAAATGCCTCAGTGCAGCAAAATGGCCTTTATGTGCAAGGTGAGTTTTATCAGTGTGATTTCAATTTTATTTGGGTCTTTCATTAATCTGATTAACTATAATACATAATGCCTAAGGAAGTAGCTGTAAATAAAAGATGCTCTCCAGAAATGTGACCAATTTTAAATTGTCAAGTAGCATGAAGGTTAAGCCATAAGAGTCAACACAGACATTTAAGAATGGTGAAAAATCTTTGCTGATTTGGTGATATTTTATTTTTCAGAGAAAATAGATCAGTTCTTTCACTGTACATGCATTCAATGAAAATGCAGTTAAATTCAAAACAGAATGGCAATTACATTAGCTATCATTACGTTTGTTGATACAATGCTGACTGTCTATAGCCATTTGAAAGAACAATGCTAAAAACTGTTTGAACATAACATAAACCAGTGCAATTTAGAAAAAAAAAAGAAGAATCTTTTTAGTGGAAAAATACAATGTTTATGGTGTCCTTATGGCTCTGGAAGAATTCAAACAAATTAGGACATGTGTGTTGCCACTCCTCCTTTTAAGCTTGTAGGATCTGACATATCTGAGTCAAATGATGATGATGAAGTGATGGAGATCAACACAGACATAGATTAGCTCCATCTGACTTACAGTGCTCCTAAAGCCGACACTCCGAATAAAATGATATGAGGCACAAAGGGTTTGAATGTTTGGCAAGTTCTAGGCTTCCCTCCTATTCATTAAAGATGACTGGCTGAGAATAGACAATCTTGGCCTCCCTGGTCAGACTAACCCGCAAGTTGGTAAATATTAGTAGTGGGGGTATAATTAGTACCTTTTTCCTGTGCAGATATACTGTGTGTTGGTTTGTTCATATGAGGCCCCGTACACACGTCCGAGGAACTCGACGGGCAAAACACATCGTTTTGCCCGTCGAGTTCCTTGTGAAGCCGCCGAGGATCTCGGCGAGCCGAAATTTGCCATTGAACAACGAGGAAATAGAGAACATGTTCTCTATTTCCTCGCCGAGGTCCTCGTTGGCTTCCTCGGCCGAAAGTGTACACACGGTCGGGTTTCTCGGCAGAATTCAGCTCCGACCGAGTTTCTGGCTGAATTCTGCCGAGAAACTCGGTCGTGTGTACGGGGCCTTAGAGAAGGTTGCTTATAATAACTCCACATTCAGTATTTGCAGAGATGGTTTTCTAGTTTTTGTGTATGGTGAAGTGTTCAAGCTTGTATCTGCTGTAATATATGTTTCTGATTTCTTGACGCCAAGTAGAATGTTTTTTTCGAACTCACTGAAGAGCTGTCTGTCAGAATCTGCTAAATGCACAGCTGTGATGACAAACTAACACCGTCACACATATAAAATATGTCACTTGTGCTAGCCATAGGATACTGTGCTGTTGTGTTACAATGTACTCCAAGAAAGAAAAACAGTCCTGTCAAGCTGTGTGATTCTTTACCGAAGACAACATACCGACTATAATAATAAACACAGGCTCTAAAGCTAGCATCACAATATTCCCTTTACTGTTAAGCTATATAACGTTTAAGGCATAGATAAATGCAGCCAAATGTATTACTATTACATTAACATGTGTAAGCTACAGTAGGTATTTTACTACTCAATGCTTACATACATGTAAATGATTGTCAGTGTATGAAATCTGACTGGAGAAGCTGTCATGGCATTTACATTTTTACAGACAGGATGTTTTTCATATGAACAGATTACCATTACCAACTTCTCTACTGCATGCTACATATGCAGCCTCAAGTATTTAAACACCTTGACATTTGTTTTTTGTTTGTTTACAAACGTTTTTTATTATGGAAAAGGTCATAGTACAAGAATTGAACAGTGGTAGAAGATGTACAAGTGCGGTAGTCATTTAGATTATACATATCTGAGTAAAGACATATCATATGAGAAAATACATATATTAGATTATAAATCCATATAACATTTGCGGAAAAGGATCTGTAGATATGCTTAAGTAGAATAACAGTAGTGGATACTACACCAATAGCGAGGTCTCCCATAAAGTAATTTTTGTTTTGTATATATGCATGGTGTCATATAATGTGTGGTGTATTCTCTCTGATAGTTTGATGTTTGCCATACGGTTAAGAACTTGTGGCCATGGTATGTTGGATGAACACCAGTTGAAAGTAATGGTCCAGTGGATAGAGCTAAATAGAGTATGGATTAGTCTAGAACTGGCTATTGGTATATCTTGTATGGGGGAGAATAAAAGACACATTTGGGGTGTTAGTGGGATCTTTCTGCCTGAAATTCGATCAATCATGAGACTTGCATTGTGCCAAATGTTTTTTAGATGGGAGCAATCCAAAAATATATGTAGTAGTGTCTCATGTGTAGGGCAGCCCCTGAAACAGAATGGGGATGTTGATGGGTAGAATCAGTTGAGTTTGGCAGGGGTGATATACCACCTTATAAAGCAGTTTGGCGGCAGATTCTCTAATGGTGGTAGTTTTGATGCATTTGTGTAGGTTTTCAAAAATGGTATCCCGTTGTTCAGAGGAGAACCGTTTAGGTCTGATTCCCATTGTAGCATGGGGTGTGATTTTTCAGGCATATTGAATTTGTTTAGATTTTTATACATTTTTGAAATTAATCCTTTGTCTCGTGGGGAAGAAATGCAAATCTGTTTGAATTGTGAAAAGGGGGTAAGTAGAGTGAGTGAGTAGTATTTTTGGTAGAAGTGTTTTATCTTTTTATTCACATTTTGTAGGTGCAAGGTCATATTTTGTTTGTAGTTCAGTGAAAGAGTAAAATGTATTGTTATAGGTAAGTGATTTTAGATTTGTTAGATTATGCAGTTTCAATATTGCTAATGAGTTTTGGTTATTATCTAAGAAACACCTTGACATTTAAAGAGGATCTTCACCGTAGAAAGAAAAAATACTGTATTTTTTTTAAATAAAGGGAAACTTACCTGACAGGGGCCAGGCTCTGTCCTCACCTGTCCAGTTCTTCACCGGTCTTTGGGTCCTAGGTGTTGGCATGTTTACCATGAAAAGCCGGCAGTGACTCCTTGCACCTGCACATCCAGCAGTCCAATGCACATATGAGAGCCAAGCTGAGCTCTGTGAATGGGCCCACAGCCTTCTGGGACCTATGACTTGTCCTAGAAGGCTGTGTGCAAAGTGGGGAGAGGGCTGAACTTTTACCTAGATCACCTAGGTGATTCAAACAGATAGTGGGAGCAGTTGGCTATCAAAACCTGGTACTTGCCCCCCCCCCAAAAAAAAAATGATTGTTCCAAATTTGGTAGAGGAGGGGGGAGGAGGACATAAAGGATATCTTCCCCTTTAGGGTGAAGTCCTGCTTGAACTTGTCCCCTGTTCACCACAACACCATCTCTTCATCTGCTCAATTGCATGACTTCTCAAGAGAAACTCCTTTAAAAGAGAGGTATAACCAAGGCTTTTTGGCCATACTTCTCTTCTTGAATACAGGAGTGTGCTTTCTGCACTACTGTGACCAAGATTCATTAGACATCACAGAGCCAGTCCCAAGCTGAGTTGGATCTGCCTCTGTGAGCGATACTGAGAGCATGAGCCAGCCGCTCCTGCTCTCGCCCCCTCCCCAGCTCGGTGCACCAGTGAGCACTGAAGGGGCAGAGCAGAGGGAGGTGACTGACAGTCACCACTGCCTGCTCAGTGAAGACCAAGACCAAAAATGTGGTTGTTCAGTTCTCAGCCTTAGAGCTGGCGGGGGACTGATGCTGAAGGGCTGGTTTCAAGCAAGCTGATGACCGCAACTGGCCTGTGGGTTGCAGTATGGGAGTCAGGCTGCTCTGAGCCTTTTGTCTTGGTGCTTTGAATTTTAGACCAACAAGTAGACAATTAATTACGTCTTACTTTTCTTGGACTTTCCGGATCTGCATACTTGTTCCGGGACAGTGACTCAAAGCACAAAACCAAGAAGAAAGCCTTACTGACGAAAGCAGTACTTTTTCTGTTTTCATTAAAGTACTGTATATTTAAACATAGGAACAAACATTTTATATATTACAACTTACTAGTCCTTAAGCTGGCCATACTTGCATCAAATTGCAACCAATTCAGTTCCATTGGTGGCCTTGTCGGTGCCACAGGCTGTCAGCATACAATAGCCCACAGTGAGAGATTCCTCTGTTTGTGATGTATAGGAAGAGAAAATGGTGGGATAATGGCTAAATTATTAGAGTATCAACGTAACAATAGTTTTAATTATTTTACTAAAATATCATGAAATATAGAAATCACATAACAAACAAAATATTTAAAAGCAATAATTTAGCACCGCCATAATCCCACTATTTTCTCTTCCTATACATTATCTTACTAGGATGAGGTGCGTTTTTTTTTGTCTTTGTTTTTGAAACTATCCGGATCCGCTCCACCTTTTGACCTCTGTTTGTGATGTTTGGTTGGATGAAGGAATCTGTTGGATTTCTGTTGCTCAGCCCACAGACTAAACTAAAGATAATCTTTACAAGTATGGCCAGCTTTGGAAATGGTGACTGCATTTGTTTCTGCTTTTTATGGTAGGAATGACAGAGCATACTTTTTGATCTTGCCAGGAATTGAAAGAACAAACAACATTATCTTTCTTCTGTAATTGAGATGAGAAAAGTAAGACATGTTTTTAGTCCAGCGAGGGTGGCAACCCTGCCCCCCCCCATATATACAGTGGAGGAGTGAGTGTAGTCACTCAGAATTAGTAGGTTTGTTATTTGCAGGATTGTCAAGTGAAAAAATAAAGGAAAGAATCCTGGAAAAGAAAATGAATGCAGTCACATCTAAGGACTTGTGAGCTGCATAAATTGTCATTTTTCTTTTTGGGTGTATATACACTTTGAACCAGCTGGAAATTGTACAGAGCTATGCGGAGCTTTAAACCATCTGGATATTGTATAGAGTAATGCGGAGTGATACTTTATAACCAACAAATACTATTAATAATTAATAAAGCAGAAAAGAATACGCCAATAATATAAAGGAACTCTGCTGTTGAAAGCTGTTCATCTTTGTTGAATTGCTGTTGGTGCAAAGTCTGAGTGACAGTAGTGTAAAAATTAATTACACTGCAGGGTTTTCCCCATAGATGTAGAAGTAATGTGTATTCTTATTTGCCTAAGACTTCCTCTGTAGAGCAACGCTGTCACTTCCATGACAACTTTTTGCTAAGGTCATAGCCCCACTTAGTAATGATTTGTTAGACCTGCTGCAGAGCAAAACACTTCATATATATAACAGTATAACATCTTGTATAGTTTACCCATTCTGTGCCAGGCTAGGAAAAGAAAAGAGCATTCTATCATTTAAAATTAAGCTTATGAGGCTGAAAAAGAGCATTTGAATACATGTATTGATCTGAAGCCAGAGCATTTAATATGGTTACAACACAACGTGCTGGCAGTATGGGCCATTGGAAATTATCTTCAGAGTGCTTTCAGAACTTGTAGCTTGTCTCATTTAAATGTTAATAGTTATCAGAGGAGTTAAACTTTTCCACACATCTAGCTTGTATTCCTATGAGAATGAAGCACAATTAGAGGCAGGACCTTTTAATAATGGATGCTAATAATTTACTTCAAGACCTGCACCATTTGTCTTCAATGACTTCTTTTCCCTAGGATATAAATTTCTTTTGCATACGCTGCAACCTTACATTATTAAGTGATGAATACGGAACGGTATGTCATAGTCAGTTCATTTTTTTTACTTCGTACAACATACAAATGTACTTAGGACTGTAGAAAATAAAATGTCAGGTTTGATTTACATACATATATAATTCATGTTTTTTTAAAGGACAACTCTCACTGAAATTCCCTCAAAATCATATAATTTAATCTTAATTCTAAAATATAATTTGCTCCCTGATTGTAGAGCACCTTAAACATTTCATATAAAGATATTTTCACCCTCGGAATTCTTACTGGCCTTTGTTGGTATTGGATGTACCAGCAGTTTATCATATTGCTGGCAGGAGAAATAAAGTAAGTATAAGCTTCCTAAAAACACATATGCTTTAAGATATGTTAACATAAAATATCTTATAGCATTAGCAGCGCTTAATGAAAAAAAAAAATCCACCCAATGTGTCTTCAATTAATGTGTTTTACGCAAACAAATGTCCATAAAAAATTGATTCTTAGAGGGACAGCCAAATATATCCACGGATCCCGTCAACACACCTCGTAAGACCTTTCCTCTAAGGTATTAGTCTCACCGGAAGGATTGTGAAAGTACACCTGTCTTATAATCAATTCTTGGATTCGGGACAACCATTCCATCTAAATGTCACTCGTGACAGAAATAGTGCCCTCTGACGAAGTGATGATTAAACTGGTTAGATCGTGACCATACGGCTATCGAAGGTGCAAGCATCCCCCCTTACAGATGTACACTTACAAAGATAGCAATAATAAAAGCATAAAACATCATTTGGTTCAGCTGGTATATCTATCTCTCACCGCTCCACAGATCTCTCAGCGAGCGGTTTTACCCGGGTAGAGACAACACCTGCTTGCACCTTCGATAGCCGCGTGGTCACGCTCTGACCAGTTTAGTCATCATGGTCTATTGTAACTTTTAAATATACTATAGCCTTCATCATCATCAATAAAGCATCTAATTCTCAAATTTTCTCTCTTCATAACATTGTGTTTGCTACAATTATTTCCATTACAGTACTCTGTAAATAAATGAAACAAGGTAACAGGGAAGCATATTATAGGCCCAATTCATAAAGCTAACATAACAGCATGAAAAAAGAAAAGTCGACAATTATTCACAGTCCAATTAGATTTGCAATTTACAGTTATAAGTATAAAGATCCTAATTCTTGTGTTAAACCTTTGTGAATTAATTGTCACATATGTTCTCACCATTGCCTGATTATAAAATGATTTCCTCTGCAGTCAGTCGCCAAGACTGTTCAAGCATATAAAAACAAACAATAGCACAATGAAACTGTGATACTGTTTGCATTACCAGTTAGTCCAAGATGTGTGGCACATGGATAAATGCACTAATCCATCAGAAATCTCCTAAATTAAATTATTTTTAATCATGTTCACATAAAAAATAATCTATCTAAAAGTTGCGTATAACCAACATCTCTGTAGTGATCAATACAAAAATATGTGTGTGAAAAAATTTAAAAAAATGTTAACTTATATTAGCCACTGCCCAGGCCAATTTTCAGTTTTCATCACTGTCACACTTTGAATGACAATTGCGTGGTCACGCAAACAAAATTTTAACTTTTTTTAAAACAAATAGAGCTTGCTTTTGGTGGTATTTAATCACCAATGGGTTTTTTTTTTGCCAAATGAAAACAGACCAAAAAATTTGAAAAAAAAGCACTGCAAAATTGGCGGTAAAGCACATTTTGCACTAATTACAGATTTTTTCTGTGTTTATATGATTAAAAATTTTCTTTTTTTTGCTGGGGTTGACTATATACATACTACAAAGAAAAATATTGCGCTTATTTTACAAAAATATGTGAAGCTGCGATCAAAAGTGTTATACTACACAAAGACAAATTGTAAAGGGAAAGAGATCGCGCTAAAATTAAAGTGACAATAAATGGTGAAAAAAGTTCAAATCAAAGTAGATAATGCCGGCTTTTATGTGCTCGTTTTTATCTATTCCATGTAAGTGTGTTTTCATTTACTTCCTATATTAAAAAAAAGGATTTTACACTATGTGAGCCTTTTGTTTCTTGCATACCTGTGGATGCTCTAATGGGAAGCTTCTGGCTTAATGAGGACATACTCTGATAAGGATTCCAATGCTGTGGCTGCCTATGTGATATCATCCCAGTACCTCTTATCATGCTGTGTGAGATCTCTTATAATCTGGAGATCAATTCCATCCGGTAAGAGGCCCTTTGTAATCTTGGTGGAGGATCTTTCCTTTCAAAGCACTCTTCTTGTGGATTAGTTGGTGCACCTGGGAGATTTTTTTATGAATTTGCCTGTGTGGCGGGACTATCTACATTGATTTGAACTTTTTTCACCATTTATTGTCACTTTAATTTTAGCGCGATCTCTTTCCCTTTACAATTTGACTATATACATGCACACACATACACAAATGTATGTTAGCTACATGACTTGAACTTAAAATACTATAAATGGAGCTATCTTTTTCCCAACATAATTTTGATGAAAACCTCCATTGTTAGCGGATGTATCTCAGCTACAAGAGACAAATGATAAATTGATATGAGCGCTGTTGATACATCCTGAGATCTAGATAAGTTGGGCCCTCTATAAGATAGCGTACCTAAAGTTTAAAAGAGAAAAAAAACATCCTTAAAATGCTTTTTTATGTATGACCATCCTTAATGCATCAATGATTTACCAAGGAATGCATTGGATTTATTAAAAAAGGAAAAAAAGAATAACTTTCCTTATTACAAAGAATCGTCTCTGAGATTGGTTTTAATTAAGGTATCATTTTTCAAATGATTATCTGGGGATATTGCATCATCCATTAGTGCAATAAAGGTGAAAGCATTGCAGTGCAAACTGATTATGCTATTGAAGAGTACAGCAACATCAAGACTGTTACTGCTTATTATTGAAGCAGGTCTTTTTCCAAAGCCTTGCTGGGATGGAAAGAACGACTAAAGAATTAGTTAAAACAGTCACGTTTGGTACATGATTTCTGTTGAGGGGGAAGATCAGCCAACCTGAACAATATTTCCCCTTTTGCGACAGAACCTGACCATGCATGGACTTTTGTTTATATGTAGCAGATCTGGAGGGTACCAGAAAAAAAAAAATCTGGTACCCTCCAGAAATTTTTTTTTGCTTAACCATCCTCATGCTACCCAAAATGTGTAAATGTTTTTGTCTTTGTGCCTGTAGGAGAGGTTTACCATCAACCTCTGTCCTAACAAAATGTGATAAAGACTCAGGCACCACAAAAATCTGACAGATGCTTTAAAGTGGTATTAAACCCAAAAGCAAACATTTATTATACTGCAGCTTACCAATTCTTAGATGTAGTGGCTGCATTAGTTTCCTTTTTTAGAAATTAGTGTATCTAAATCTGCTAGTACATCTAACAATCCCCTCCCTGCAGACTGATAATGCTGCTGTCCAAAGGTGCCCTAGGTGCTCATTTGCCCAGGGGCACTCTAATACAGGAGGCGTGTTACTGGACACATCACCAGGTGAAAACAGAGGGCAAAAAGCCTAAAGTAAAATGAACAAATGCAGCCACCACATCTAAGGATCGGTAAGCGGCAATATATTACTTTTCTGGGTAAAAAAAAAAGTATAGGTGTATTTTAAACCAGCATTCTCAACAGATGTGACATGGCACCCTAGGGTGCCATGCAGAATCCTTGGGTACAAAAAAATGCCTGTATACTCTGATCTGAGTGTGTTCTGTATTAACTCCTCTGTACAGACAGGCAGGAGAGACCACAGCCTGCACTTCCTCCCAGCTCTCTCTGCCTTCTATCTGTTCTCTTGACGACAACCGAGGAAGCTTTGCTGCCCACCCGCCTGTGTTCTACCAAGCGATGATGCCATCGGTTGCTAAGGACATGTTGGGCAGCCCGCCGAGTTTTCTTGGTTGCTCACAGGAGTACAGATAGCAGCAGAGTGGAGGAGAGAGCCAGGAGGAGGTGTGGAATGTGCTCACTCTCTCTCCTGTCTGTACAGAGTAGTTACCACAGGATCACTCACATCAGAGTGCACAGGCTCTGATTACCTGCACCCTATCTCTTTCCTGGACTGCTCATGTCCCGGCAGCAGAAATTGAGGTTAGGGGATGGTAATCAAACCCTGTACAGTCCAGTCCGAGCAATCCTGTGTTAACCCCTCTGTATAGACAGGAGGCAGAGGAGCTGGAGATGGAAGGAGTAGGGGGAAGCACAGTCCACACCGTGTCCCAGCTCTCTCCTCCTCTCCACCGCTTTTGTGCTGGTGGGGGGGGGGGGATTTGTGCAAGTAGGGGGATTTGGAAGGGGGTAACATTTGTTCTGTGGCAGGATCTGTGCTAGGATGTGGGATTTGGGGATTTGTGCTAGCAGGAGGGATTTGGGGAGAGGATTTACAACCTACAGACCACTAAACTGTTTTACAAACTACATTTTAGTGCTTGTTTACACCAAATGTCTTCCCACTGCACAAAAATGTGCTGCAGATGTGCACGGGTGACATTAATTCTTAATTAATTATTAACTCATTAATTTATTAATTAATTCTTAATGGCACCTCCAAGCATCTAGCAAATGCATGTTTGTGTTCACACCCACCAAACCATCTAGCAAATGCATGTGGGTGTTCACACCCACCAAAAAGCAGGGTACCGCAGTACCATGTGTTTTGGTGCAGCACAATTAAAAAAATCATGCCAGCATCTTTTTTGAAAGTTTCACACACATAGAGCAGCCCATTCAAAAACACAATGGTGGGAACACACAAAAAAGCCTGTGCACTCGGGCGCAGATCCTGGTGTGAACGAGCCCGTAGTCTGGATTGTGCCAAATTTTAAAGGGTGCCTAGATTGAGAAAAGGTTGAGAAACATTGGTTTAACCAATAAAGCACTTACATCCTAGAGTCCTTCCACTTGGAGTAAAAATTTTGGTTGGCATTCCAATTTAAATAAAACAATCCATACAGTGAAGATATTTATATCTTCCTATAAGACATGTTTTATGTATCATCGAACTGTCAAAATGAAGAAACCCTTCTAAATAAGACTGTGGATCATTAACATTTTCATTTTCACCAAAATGAAACATGCCATGGCATAGTTAACATCTTAATTAATGTGATCCAGGGATTCAAAGACTGTGTGATATCACCAGAGAATTTGATAATGAGAGACAATAATACATTCCAGTTCTTTTTTTTCTCTTCAAATAATTGCCAACACATTTCAGTACACATAATAATCAAGAGTGAATCTTGTTCTGGAAGGTTCACTGCACCTATTTCTAAGAATCACAGACATCTTGCTCTTCTCTGAGCAGGAAATTCCCTCTAGGGCATACACATGTTAGCCAGAAAAGCCAGAAGAACTAATTTACTGGCTTCACTCTTCAGTGATACAGTATCCAGTGTTCAGCCTCTCACAAGTCATTACAATGATGCCTTTTTTTACATCGTTTTTGAGTTAGTGAACTAATACTATTTTTCTTATTTTTATGTTTCCTGATTGTTTGTTGTTTATATTGGTAACCAATTGCATAATGCATAACATCATGGCAAATCTTCTAAGATAATGCAGATTCCTCTGTAGGCCACATGTATGTCTACTGTTTTTCCGTTCACTTTCTTGTCTGATTTATTTCTTTCACCCAGCAAAATTTGGCAACAAAGCAAACATTGAAATACACCACAATTGGTAACTTGGGCTGGCTGTGAACATGATATCATGATAGGAAGATGTGAACTATGAAAGACCTTTCCATGAACGTGACTGAATGTTTTGACCAAACATGCATGTTTAGCCATTGAGCAGACATCATAGGTGGTGACCTTATACCAGGGAGACAATAGCAATATTTTAGGCAGAATCTTCCTGAATGATTGGATTTTTTCCAAGATTGGTTGGACAGCAAGGTGTTCCTGTGGGTTGCAGCATATGCATATCAGATCATTTCCCTGTCTGATCACTATTGGCTGAATTTGGCAATGATCATCTTGTATTCATGGATACATTTTCAATATTTTAATTCTTGCAACTATGATTGCACTTTTTACAGAAGAGGCATGCGACAACACACAATTACACACATACCTGCCTCTTCACAGTTCTGATTTAATATGTTATGTTCTGTTTTGTTCTGGGTCCTCAACCTCTGAGATTTTGTAGAGCTTTTGGGGGATAAATCCTCCATTCCTAGGGTTTTTAGCTCATAAAACACCAGAAAAAAACGCCCAACAAGCAAAATCCCATTCATTTCAATAGCGCCTCTTCACATCTGAGCGTTTTGTCACCTGAAGCAAAATGCCTGAAAAACGCCTTAAGCTAAAAAAGAACATGAGTTTCTTTGGGGCAGATTACAGGCGTTTTTCTGCTTTTTACATGGGTGACCTGTACAAAATCGTGGCAAAAACGTTGAGGTATGAATGCAGCCTTACATAGTAACAGCACATTATTAGTCTCAACTGGTCACAGGCCTCAGGTATGTGAACTGACTGGTGCTCAGTGTTTTCCCCCTGCTACTTGGTGAAAAGGCTGAGTGCTGCGGTTTGTGTCTGAAGTAAATTATGTTACTATTTTGCTTGAATGTGAGTGAGATGTTGACACCCCTACACCAAGAGCACCAGGCAAATTCACACTAGCGGTCATGTTTGGGGCATCAGAAGAAACTACAACATTGTCTGAAATAACAGATATACTGGTGGCCAGGAAATACACATCGTATTTTTGGACACAGTTGTGTGATCTCAGTTTGTTAAATGTAGAAATGATAAACAGGGTAAAGTACATCAAGAGAAAGTTACAAGTTGTGGAGCAGCTGGTGGTTCTCTGGTTTCATACAAGGATAGTTCTGAATCTGGCCCATTTTCATGTCTTAGTTGATCATTTAAGGAAAGAAAAAAAGAGTGCCTCACGCCATTTGCTTGGGCCACAGTGGGGTCTGCCAGGGAGAACCAGCACATATTAGTAGTCCTATACGATGCCACCCAGTATGCAGAAGCAGTATCTCCCCAGTCCCTTCTAACAGAACCCCTAAGAGAAATCCCTTTCAAGTCAATGGTAAGCAAAGAGTTGTGTTGCTTATAAAAAATGACTCACCTATGCTCCTCCGTGTACCACCCCAAAACTGATGGGCTGGTAGAACCATACTTATTGTTGTCAGTAGTGGAAATGCCAAAGTCATTCACAGGGTATTCCCCTTTTGGAATTTTGTACTGTAGATGTACTATAGTATGTTTAATATGATCTGACTTTTTGGTGGGGAGTGGCAATTCTTAAAGTGATTTTTTCGAGTGAGGACACTAGTTCTGAGGACCTGGGGGAGACGGCAATGGATTACCCTAATTTGCATAGATTTCCTCTCACTTCCTGTTTGGCTATGGGGCAGGAAGTGGAGGAAAATCTCTGCAATGGGACAGAGATAGTAAAAAATAAACTGAAAGGGGCTATAACCCTCCCTTATATCCAAAATGAAAAAAAAAAGTGTTGCCTATAGTTCTACTTTAAGCGCAAATTTCTGATAATTTTATGGAGAGGACTAAGAAGATATAACCATGCCAATGGTGCAGCAGAAAACATATAGCACAGTGAGGAAGGTTTGTGGTCCAGGATGATAGGATAATCAAAATTAGAACTGCCCCACCCCCCAAACAGTTGTGGAATTATGTCCGTCCGCATACTGGAAGCAGTGCGGCCGTTTTTAGGGGGCGCTAGACTAATTCAGCGCAGTGTAGCGCAAGCTGACGGGGACTCTTTCCGTGCAGCCCCCCTGTAAAGTGCTGCCCTAGGCCTGGGCCAGGATACAGCATTGCTTGTATGCAGCTTTCTCCTGTGTGAAGCACAGTGCCTGCATGTGTCCCTGGTCTTGCTCTGCTGGACTATTGTTATCTGCTGTGATCACACAGGCATTGACTCAATAGAATGTGTCAATACCAACCATCAATATCATGTGTGTATGTATATATTCTGTGTGTTTATGATGTTAATATGTTTTTTTTTTGTTTTGTTTTTTGTGTTTTAATGGGTGTTGGAATAGGATATAACAGACATGAAATGTTTTTTCATTATAAGTTAAACAGAAGATCCTGTTAACAAACTTCCCTACTGAAGCATAACCTTTATAATTAACATTATTTATGCATGCCATTTCATCATTTATTTCCCCTTGCAGCCGAGTTACTTTTTCTAAGTTCACAGAATTGTGAAAACTGTGAAAACTTGGCAATGTCATCCTTGGCAGAACGTGAATTGCATTTTAAAAGTCATGGTTTGACAGCATGTATAGCAGAAAATAATTAAAGGTTATTTTTTGGTTTAAAGCCTTGCGAAGTTTAAATAGTTACAGTAATTGAAAACGTAAGTTGTCAGGAACTCTGGGTCTTGTAAGTGGTTCAACCCACATAAGCGGCCAGAATGCTATTAAGTAATTCTATGCAAAGCTGTGGACAACAAAAAATGAATTAGTAAATGCTGTACTGCTTCCCTATTAAGTAAAAAACAATGGGCCGGATTCACATAGAACTGCGGCGGCGTAATGTATCGTAGATACGTTACACCGCCGCAAGTTTTTCATCGCAAGTGCCTGATTTACCAAGCACTTGCGATGAAAACTACGCCGGCGGCCTCCGGCGCAAGGCGGGCCAATTCAAATGGGCGTGTGCCATTTAAATTAGGTGCGCTCCCGCGCCGGACCTACTGCGCATGATCCGTTTCCTAACTCCCGCCGTGCTTTGCGCACCGTGACGTCATTTTTTCGAACGGCGACGCGCGTAGCATACTTCCGTTTTCCCCGACGTGTTACGCAAACGACGTTAAATTAAAAATTTCGACGCGGGAACGACGGCCATACTTTAGACAGCAATACAATTGCTGACTAAAGTTAGGGCAGGTCAAACGACGACTAACTTTGCGACGGGAAACTAGACTAGCAGCGACGTAGCGAACGCGAAAATCCATCGGGGATCCGCCGTAACTGCTAATTTGCATACCCGACGCTGGTTTACGACGCGAACTCCACCCAGCGGCGGCCGCGGTATTGCATCCTAAGATCCGACAGTGTAAAACAATTACACCTGTCGGATCTTAGGGATATCTATGCGTAACTGATTCTATGAATCAGTCGCATAGATAGAAACAGAGATACGACGGCGTACCAGGAGAAACGCCGTTGTATCTCTTTGGTGAATCTGGCCCATAGATCCTAACTATATTCTTAATATTCAAATGTAGCTTCAACATGGTCAAATTCCAGAAAACCAAAAGCATTTTTTTTAGAAAAAGCCTTGTCTGTGTATGTTGCCCCCTCTCTCAGGGCTAGATCTCCTCTTTACAGAGAATATGTCTTTGTTTTACTGGTCCTAACCTGGCTTAGAGTACTGTGACAACGTGTACATAATCTTACACAAGTTGACTGTACTTCTACAGATGAGTGGACAATTACTATACAGGGAAAATCTGATTCTTTGCCTCTGATGTCTACAGGCCTAATTTTTAATTTTGATCAGCCTATCTCTATAAATCATGTTGGTATTTTTGTAAAACTAATGATAACTGTGCAGCCACATGTCCTCCTCAGCTTCTGGAGTTGAAGTGGTTATAGTAAGTATTATCACAATTTGGCTGCAAAGGTAGAAATGCTTTTTGAAGTGTGGAATTCCACACTTCAAAATTCAACCCAATTCCATTGGTTACAACAAAAGTTCAGCTGCCATTGGTAAGAAATTGATCTTCTCATCCCTGGCTTCATGATAACGTGCCTTTTGATTTTCATAAATATGCTGTGTAAGGAGGTGAGGACAGAGTCAGAGCTGACATAATTAGGTCACAGCCAGAGTTGTACTTTTTCAGACTACCTCTCCTGGTATATATTTAAAATGAGTCACTGTAGGCCATATTTACAATTGAATTGCAGCAAGTGGGAACAATCATGGAAACTTAAAGAGAGACCATTTAACCACTTCAATACAAGGCACTTACACCCCCTTCCTGCCCAAGACAATTTTCAGCTTTCAGTGCTGTCGCAATTTGAATGACAATTGCACGGTCATGCTACACTGTACCCAAACAATTTTTTTTATCATTTTGTTCCCACAAATAGAGCTTTCTTTTGGTGGTATTTGATCACCTCTGCAATTTTTATTTTTTGCACATAGTAAATAAGTAATTTTTCTCCTTCATTGATGGGCACTGATATGGCTACACTGATAAGGCAGCACCAATGGGCACTGATAAGGTGGCACCAATGAGGTGGCACTGATAGGTGGCACCGGTATGCGGCACTGATGGGCACTAATAGGCGGCACTGATGGGTACTTATGGGTGGCACTGATGGGTACTCATGGGTGGTACTGATAGGTGGCATGGATGGGCACTGGTGGTCTTTGATAAGTGGGCACTGATGGGCATGGATGGGCACTGAAAGGTGGCACTGATGGACACTGATGGGTGACATTGCTGGGCATCACTGATCTGATCTGATCCATACGGGTGCCAGTCAGTGCCCATTTGTGGGCACTGAATGGCATATATTGGGCATATATTGGCATTCCTGGTGGCCATGGGGGACATACCTAGCCATCCACATGTTAGGGGCTTCCCCTGTGGTCCTGGTGGCTCCCCTGGGGGTCCAGTGTGGGCATCCACGGGGGGGGCTGTGCTGATAAATATTCAGCGCAGACCCCCCCTGTCAGGAGAGCCGCCGATCGGCTATCCTCTACTCGCGTCTATCAGACGCAAGTGAGGAAAAGCCGATGAATGGCTCTTCCTGTTTCCATTGTGATCAGCTGTGATTGGACACGGCTGATCACGTGGTAAAGAGCCTCTTTACCGAGATCGGTGGAGCGGTGTGTCAGACTGACACACCACACCACCAATTGCCACGATGTGCGCCCCCACAGGCGCGCAGCGACTGTTATGCTGCTGGAGGTCATATGACGCCCAGTCAGGATAACTGAACCACCGCCCGGCCGTCATTCTGCTATAGACCGGGTGGGAAGTGGTTAAAAAGGATACATACCGACACACAGACTAAATTTGAGTGCCTGGTGTAGATGACAAATAATGTGTATTGTAGTAGCTGTCCCATTCTAAAGAACTGAAACAGCATTTATGATAGCTTAAAGGGGTAGTAAACTGCCAATGTTTTTTTTTTTTAACCTGCAAGGCAATGTTTTAATGAGCTAGTATGCATCGCATACTAGCACGTTATGTGAAACTTACCTTTAGAATGAGGCCCTTCCAGGGGTTCCATTTTTACCTGTCTTCCTTCCAGGTTCGCAGACTCCGGCTGTGTGAGTGGCCAGAGCCACGATGATGTCACTCCAACGCATGCACGCCACAGGACTCGGCTCCAGAGCGCATGCATCGGTGATGTCACCAGCTGCATGTACAGTAAATATCTCCTGAACGGTACACGTTTATTAGATATTTACAGTACCTATAGGTAAGTCTTATTACAGGCTTTCCTATAGTTCAAATGTATTCATGGGAGTTTATTCACACTTTAAAGTGTTACTAAACCCACAACAGTAAAATTAGTATATGCAGTAAAGCGTGCTTGTTATACTCACTGTGGAATAAGGTGTTATTTCTCAGAATTATTTAAAAAAGCTGTTTGATCCTGTCTTCTCTGATCCTCCCCTTCTTCCACAGTCCCCAATCCATCTCCTGATAGTACAAAGCCTTTGGAGTCACTCTGCACATGCTCAGTTTGGTGTGTATTGCTAGAGCGTTTTTTTTTTTTTTTTTTCGTGAGAGGGTGCATTTGATCAGCACAGGGCCAATCAGAACTGTCCAGACAGAGGGTCATGCAGCCTCACAGGACAGTCAGAGGAGAATGAAAACTCCTCCTACAAGCTTTTACCAGTGTTCGGCCGGACACTCATTGAAGTCACAAGACTGCTTTAACTGCTGATGAGGAAAGGTATTGATCAGTTTATATTTACTTAAATAACTGCATTTCCATGTTCTGTGTACTGTGGGAGACCAGATATAGAAAATGCAGGCTCCTGGGGTTAGTAACACTTTAAACCCAGGATTGGAAGCTTCATCCCATTCAATACTCTGTAAAGCTTCTAGGCTCCAGAACTCATACCAATAAATAATGGGTGGGTTTATATGACTTAGGAATTATATAGTTTTTATGTACGCCAACCCTGAATCCAAGTACTCCCACATCCAAAGTAAGTAGGTAATGTGTTATGTATTATATTTGTATATGTAAATGCAGGAAATAATACAAATTTAAGCCATGTGTGCCTAGATTCCTCTGTTTTTATTCATATACCTTAGTATGACTGTGTGAATAATGATTTATTTTATGTTTTGAAACATAATACTGTATAAAATATATGTTGCCCACAATATATTTATATTATACAGTGCCATTATATACATTACAGATGTAAAAACAGTATTTATTAGATTTTAAGTCATAATGATTTGGTTGTGTGCATTGCATTATTATTTTTATTGATTATTTTAAGATGATTCATGAGCACAGATTACCCTGATTTATGTATTTGTGGTTGTTTGTGTTAATTGGGGCTAGGTGCGTATTTCATTATTTGTGCACTTAGATGGGGATGGCTGATGGCAAATGTATTTTTATTTTTTGTTAGCTTAATGCATTTTTCGCATTAAGGTAAAAACTCTTCCAATGCTTGTACCCCCCACCCCCGACCTCATAAAGACTTACCTGAGTTTTCTCTTGACCCATCGCTGTCCAGGGTTGCCAACCTTTTGCAGCATTTTTTACTGACAAAACATGGGAAATTTATTGGCGTAGCACTTTTTTTACTGGCAACCTGAGAAATTACAGAACTTCTATTGAAAAGTAACACAGTGAATATCTGAACAGTATAAACATAATATGGAAACACTAACAGTACCTATAACAAATTAATTTGCTTGATTTACATATAAAAAGTCAACACAGCATTAAATTATCAGCCCCTGATTTTTTTTACAAACTGTCAGTACATTTTCTGGCAGTTGGCAACCCTGTCACTGTCCCATGTGTATCAGCACTGATCCTCTCTTCCTGCATTCTTTGAGTACAGCGGGAGCTATACACTCCTGCTGCTGTCAGCCAAAACATGTGAAGAGGTAGCTGTGGGGGGGGGGCGTGACTGAGTCGCACTGCGTGTGTCTATGGATGCACACACCTCAGCTCGGAATGGCATGCACAAGTGGACTTGGAGGGCGCTTGGAGAAAAGGAGGAGCCAAGAGCACCAGCAGGGGATTTCAGAAAAGGAGGTAAGGGTGTGTCATACCACCTCACAGAGCAGGTAAGTATAATGTTTTTTTTTTTATGTAAAAAAAAGCTTTACAACTAGTGTTGCACCGAAACTAGTATCGGTATCGGGGCCGATACTGGTATCAGTATCGGGGCCGATACCGAGCATTTGCACGAGTACTTGCAAATGCTCCGATGCTTAATCCGATACCTGGGCAGTCAGGGACGATCGGTGCAGCTGTGGAGGAAGTTACAATCACCGATCTCCCTGTATAGATTTCAATAAAGCAGTCACTTTTCCTCCTCTCCCTCCAGCAACTTTCAACTGCTTTATTGAAATCTATACAGAGAGATCGGTGCTTGGATCGCTGCACCGATCATCCCTGATTGTCTCCTGTGTCCTTCTCCATTTTTTCCTCCATGCTCCTAAGGCCCCCCCCATGTCCCCCTCCAGTCCCCCTCTGTGCTCCTTCGCCCCCTCTGTCCTGCTCCAGTCTCCCTCCGCTCTCCCCTCCATCACATGACATTAAAAATGTATCGGAAATCGGTATCGGCGAGTACTTGTACTCAGTCTTAAAAATGTGGTATCGGTGCAACCCTATTTACAACCACTATAAGCTCATGAATAGCACTGATTTCTCAACGTCTAACTCAATCACTTCCTTATTCACTTTCTCCTACATGTTCTTTTATTTAAATTGAGTTTAACAGTGTATACAGTTTTATTTGTAGAGTATGAGCTCACACTTCTGCTGTCATCACACAGACATGTTTTCTCTAACCACTATTACAGTATTCCTTTTTTACTATGTCTCTTCAGGGCCCCTCTGACTATATCAGTCATGTGGAATTTCTGAGGATTTAGTCAGTACTAGCAATGACCTTTCTTATATTGTCATACCTTCCATCTTCCACATCATTTGTAAAGTGAATGTACATTCTCTGCCTGGAGAGATATATTATTTTCACAAATTTTTTTGCAACTAAATAGAGTATTTATTACATCTTCACTCGTGATGATTATTTGCAATATCTGCCTGTAAATCTACATTTTATGCAAATAAACTTTACTTTGCAAGGCAGTTAAAGCGGGGGTTCACCCTATAAACCTAAAAAAAAAAAAAAATGTTTTGTTCTACCATAAAATCAGGCATTGTAGCGCGAGCTACAGTATGCCTGTCCCGATTTTTTTTCCCCGTACTCACCGTTTACTCCTACATCGAAGATACCGACTCCCCTCGGTGAATGGGCGTGCCTATGGAGACGGAGGATGATTGACGGCCAGCTCTGGCGCGTCACGCTTCTCCGGAAATAGCCGAAATAGGCTTGGCTCTTCACGGCGCCTGCGCATAGCCTGTGCGCAGGCGCCGTGAAGAGCCGAGACCTACTCCGGCTGTCTTCGGGGAGAGTGACGTGCCAGGGCCGGCCGTCAATCATCCTCCCTCTCCATAGGCACGCCCATTCCCCGCGGGAGCCGAAATCTACGATGTCCGATTACAAGGTGAGTCCGGGGTTAAAAAAATCGGGACAGGCATACTGTAGCTCGCGCTACAATGCCTGTCTCGATGGTAAAATCATGTGAGTGAGGGTGAACTACCGCTTTAAATAAACTGGTACCTAAAGCATGCCAGTAGACATTAATGGCACCTATAGATATCTGCATATACATTCATAGCTAGCAGAGAACTATATTTTGTAATTAGCAGCCTTATTTTCCAAGGTCTAGCTATGGCCTGGTCTCTCTTCTGCCCCCACACCTTACCATTGTTCAGTAAAGTTCTCATCGTGGTTAGGAACCTGTAGTGAGCTATGGAAGGACAGGAGCAGAGCTCTGACTTTGGATCTAAAACTGCTGTTTGGAACACCCTGGGATGATACTCCTTAACCACTTTTTTTTATATTGTGAAAGATGATGTTACACTGAGTAAATTGATACCCAACATGTCACGCTTCAAAGTTGCGCCCGCTCATGGAATGGCGAGAAACGTTTACCCTTAAAAATCTCCATAGGCGACATTTAAAAAATTCTACAGGTTGCATGTTTTGAGTTACAGAGGAGGTATAGTGCTAGAATTATTGCTCTTGCTCTAATGATTGTGGTGAAACCTCACATGTGTGGTTTGAACACCGTTTTCATATGCGGGCGCTACTCGCGTATGTGCTCGCTTCTGCACACAAGCTCGTCGGGACTGGGGGACGTTTAAAAAAATATTTTTTTCTTATTTATTTTACTTTTAATTTTAAATTTTTACACTGTTCTTTAAAAAAAAATGTTCACTTTTAATCCTATTGCAAGGAATGTAAACATTGCTTGTAATATAAAAAAATCATGACAGGGCCTATTAAATATGAGATCTGAGGTCAAAAAGACCCCGGATCTCATATTTACACAAAAATGCAATTATTGTTTTTTTTATGTCATTTGAAAAAAATGTCTCTTTAAGAGCTACTGTATGGACGGAAGTGGCGTTTTGACATCACTTCCACCTTGCAATGATATGGAGACGGGTGGCCATCTTCCCCTCACTCATCTTCATGCCAAGCCAGGGAGCAGACACAATCACCTCCTCCGGTAAGCGGCGATATAAAAAAACACACTTTGCCTCTTACTAAATTGCTTGGACTGTCTACTTTCCGAAAATGGCTCATTTGGGGGTATTTGCACTGTCCTGGACTCAAGAATCAAGATAAGCCATCAGTAAATCAGGATTTATCAATTTTCAGATATAGACCATAGCCCTACAGACTAAATAATGAACACTGATTTGGGTTATCTTTTACCAAAGAAATGTAGCAGAATACATGTTGGTTTAAACTTATGAAGAAAGTTTATTTATTTGCAAAATTTTATAACAGAAACAAAGAAATATTTCGTTTTTTTTTTTTCCTTTTATTTAGCCTACTCGTTAAAGCGGGGGTTCACCCTAAAAAAAAAATCTAACATTACATTGAGCTGACTTCTGACACTGACAGTACGCTGATCTTTTTTTTTCATACATACCGTTTTATCACTATTTTACCCCTGGCTTCCGGGTAGTGAATCCCACGGGAGTGGGCGTTCCTATTCACAGGCTAAGTGATTGACGTATGACAAAAGCTTCCCCTCGGCGCATACGGCCGCGTCATGAGTTGCCAAAAGAAGACGGACTGCAAATCGGCTCTATACGGCGCCTGCGCACCGACGTTCGGCTTCTTTCGGCAACTTGTGACGCGGCCGTATGCGCCGAGGGGAAGCTTATGTCATACGTCAATCACTTAGCCTGTGAATAGAAATGCCCACTCTCGCGGGATTCACTACCCGGAAGTCGGGGGTAAAATAGCGATAAAACGGTATGTACGAAAAAAAAAAAAGATCAGCGTACTGTCAGTGTCAGAAGTCAGCTCAATGTAATGTTAGAATTTTTTTTTAGGGTGAACCCCCGCTTTAAACACTTCCATTCTTCTTAGCATCTTCTGTTATTAATTGGATTATTTGAGAATCCCTCCTTGTAATGCAGGAGAACTATTCCTAGACACACTAATTGAAAGTAGTTAGTGGTCTCTTGTTTGCGGAAAGCCTTCTGTAAATAAATTGTGCCACTAAGAAGCTTGTCACAACCATTAATCAGATGAAAACCTGTCTTGGAAGTTTGGATTTGATTGGTGATACAGGCAGCAATGGAGCAATTTACACTGTATAGCCTTCAGGTAGTACACTGCCAGTATTGTCTACTTAGGTGTGGCTTAGAACTAATGGGGTTTTATTTTCTATTACACAAAGCACAATATACAGTAAAACCTTGGTTTGAGAGTAACTTGGTTTTAGAGCGTTTTGCAAGACAAGCACATTATGTCTATAAATTTTGACTTGATATACAAGCGATGTCTTGATATAAGAGTAGCGTCATGAGTATGAGTATAAAAAAGAAGTGAGGAGCCTCTAAGTGTAGCAATATGGTTACATTTAATGAAGGTACAACATTTAGTAATTTAGTAATTTATTGCTACACTTAGAGGTGCCTCTCTTCTCTTTTATACCCTGTAAAAAAATGCTTTGATATACAAGTGCTTTGGATTACAAGCATGTTTCTGGAACGAATTATGCTCGCAATCCAAGGTTTTACTGTACATTTAATATAAGCTGGTAATGTGACCACATTATACAATGAAGTCAAAAAGGGCTTATATATCCACATTCATCACATTTTACAGTCATATCTAAGTATTTCACCATGCATTTTACTAGCATTCTATAAATAAAGCAGTGACATTGAAGTTGAAATACCAGTGAACTGGCTTCCCAAAGTGCCAATATTTGGTACAATAATGATTCTGTTTTTAACAGCAGTAGCAAACTATTAATAAAAATATTTTACCCCCCTTAGAATGTGAGGGATCTAACCATTACGGGTGACCAAAAGAGGCAAACAGGAGAAAAAAGTGGCTATCTAATATGGCATTGTGAAGCTTGTCAGTGTGTCTCTACCATGCTGCATAGACGGAACAGTTGGTGAAACTTTTTACTGCTGTAGCATTATCTTCATGAATCAGCCTTATTACATTGCTGTTGTCCTTCCCATGCTATGCTGTTTGATGCTCCCCCACTATGACGCTTACTTTTCTCTTTGCTGGAGGCTTTGACACAAGGAATTAAAACCCTGGCTTTACCACAATGGCCATCTCCACACAGTGACACAGTGCAGAACATGGTATGGTTTTCAGCCATGGGTAAAAATCAGCTTCAGGAAGAACACAGACAACTCTGGCGACTAGTCCATTGCCCTCTGCATGCTTTTTTTAAGGCACAGCTTTCACAGTGCAGTTCCACTTTAATAAAAGTAAAATTTCCCTATTCTCGTTAATGTTTTAATAGTGCATATACATAATATACTATATATGTACAGCGCACAATTCTTACTGTAATGTACTGGGGTTGATTTGATTATATATGGATATAACAGTTTTAAACTACTTATTATCTTCAAATATATACGGTATAGCAATCAAAATAATATAAGATAATTGCATACATTTCTCTCTCTCTCTCTATACATATACTGTATGTACCACTACTCCCAGAGAAGCTGTTGGATTGTTTGGGTCTCTCTGCTCTGCACCAGTAACAGAGATGCAACAGAAACAGCTGAATGAGCATTATTTTAAATGAAATATGTCCTGTAAGGTAGGTTTGGCTAAACAAAGCAATACAGTTGCAATACAGAGAGATTTTCACAATATCAGATACTGGCATAGGCAAATTACATTTTCAGCTGAATATATAGGAGGTGGTCCTATTACTAAGGGAAATTAGCTTATCTGTAAACAAGAAGCCCTGCCTAGCCACTGCCAATTGAGGTATAACCTGCAGTCCTAGCGGAGACTTTTCATTGTGGTGGAGCGCTCTTCAAAGAGGTTGCAACATGACTTAGAACATGTCATGGTAGTTGATGGACAACGATGAATGAAGCCTCCTTTCAGTAGCTCCAGATTTCTGATGCAGCAGTCTCTTGGCACTCCAACACTGGAACTGCATTAGAATTGGAACAACTGGAACACTGGAACCCTCTGGAATAACTGAAACATTGGAACCACAGAATAATGAAACAAAAGAATAATGGAACAGCAGAATTCAGGAATAGAAGGTCGTTCTCTGGAACAGTAACACTACTCACAACCACACGTGGCTCTCTTTCCTTTGGTCACTACAGCCAATAGCTTTCAGCTCCTCTCTCTAGCTGTGGTATTATAAGACCACATACAGCAGCAACATGGTTCTGGTATCCTTGTAGCAAACACACAGCCCAGGCTTCTTTGACTGAGACACACACAGGTCCTAACTCTATAGGAAGACACTTTTCCACTCTTTCCCTGAGCTCAAACACATGCATGGGGACATGCCCTGATCGCAGGGCACTCTTTGGGATTATACTCCCCTGTCAGTCAGATGTTAGACAAATCAAACCAGTGGCCAATCAGAATCCATCTTGCCTTAATGGCCAACCAGGTCCCTTCCTTGTGCCTTACCACAGCCAGTATGTTTTTGCATTTTGGAAAGGAGCCAGAGCATTCAGAGGAGCCCACACACATATATGAAAAGAGAAGATTCCAATCTGATAGCTCAGCCAAGATGCAGTGCTAACCTCAATGTACTTTATTATACCCAATGCATTTATTGCATGAATTGGTGGTGAGCCTCAGTATTTATTTTATAAACTGCCAGGTAGCTAACATTAGTATACAGCACTTACCACACATGGGGGGATCTTGAATGAGCTTTACTTTTTGTGTCCGTTCCTTTTTTAGGCATGAAACCTGTCATTTGTTATCATAAAATATGAGTTTATAAACTTCTAAAGTTTTGCTGTATTTGTTGTATATGTTTAATTTTGCTTTTTCATTTTTATTACATCAAGGCACATCTAATCAAAACTCCCCATCCCCCACAATGAAAAAGGTTATAATAAAACCAAAAAATCATCCGTGTTCCAGTGAAGCATCCCAGATTTTTTCTGTTGCCTACTCAAGTGCTGGCATTGGCCACAGGGCCTTTTAATGAGATAATATTATTTTTAAACTGAGTAGAGTCAAAAACATTCTAACCTTACCCAGAAGTGGCTATACTGCTCCATTTGAAAGGCAAAGCCTTCTACAGGCAGTCCACAAGTTACAAACTTCCAATGTGCAAATGGAGGGAGACAACAGGAAGTGAGAGGAAATCTATGCCTAGGAAGGGAACAGAAAGTGAGGTGAAATCTTCTGACCAGGGGCATAGACAGCAAAACAAACATTACAGGGGTATTAACCCTTCCCTGTGCTATCCAAAAAATGTAAACAACAAACCTACAGAACTTATCTTGTTTTTAACCCGGGGACTACCTGTACTACCCTACTCAACTTGTGTCATGGACTGAGCTCCATAAAATGTTATGTTTGATCATCTTAATTGTATATTGCCCTTATTATTATACAGGATTTATATAGTGCCAACAGTTTACAATATAATGGGTAGTTGGGTATGGGTAGTTTTTTCAAATACAAAATGGCGATTATTTACTCTTTATAGCTTGGTAAGCAAAATAATTTTAAAAAGCACAGGTAATGTTATACATATATTATTCAGAACACTTAATGTGTTTAAAAGGATGTAATTTGAAGCTGCACATTCTTTTGTGCTTTCTAGCAATGTTCACAGCAAGCAAAAATATCAGTCCTGTAGATTTCACTTTGCTCCTGTATTATGTGTATTACTTTTTTAGTTGAAAATGTTTCAGCCAGGCTCTCTGGACTCCAAACATAGCCTGTAATAATGCTAAGACTTTAGAAAGCTGTCTCTAGCACAGCTATTAAATTTTCAGCTTGAGCTGTTGCCAAACAATAGCGGCATTTTATCTGCAACCTGTCAGCTCATTTTAAATTGGCTGTAGCAAAAAAAAAAAAAAAAGGAGCTCTTAGCAGCCAATGTGCTTAGTGAACAGGATGGAGTCGTAAGTACTTCCCTGCTGAAAGGTTGCGCCTCTTGCAATCAAGTAGAAATCCTTAAGTGTTAATACTTTAAAGGAAACTATGACACAGGTCCAAGATAGACTAACCACACTATCAACTACAAGTATTACACAGCTGCAAATTTCCTTGAGGGAGAGAAAGCCAACTGTACAAGTCATCTAGAAAGTAGCAAGAAATTTTTCTCACCTACTAATACAAGCTATAAATTGTAATGTACGTCAGTGTACATATACAGTAAAGTATATAAATTGTGAACATGTTCACATATTATGTACAATATAAAGATTTTTTTATGTGAAGAAAGGACTGTTCACAGCAATAATTCATTTTAGACCAATTTAGCCTTTGGACCATTGATAGTAATTATTTATATCACCATAGTTGTTATTCTTTTGAACATTGTATTCATCTTTTATGTATTTTATATTGCTTGGGCACATAACAATGCTTAATTAAAGCGGGAGTTCACCCATTTAAAAAAAAAAAAAATCTCCCCTCTAGGGGAATCGGCTATTTATATTAAAATATGTGCAGTACTTACCCGTTTTCGAGCTGCATCTTCTTCCGTCGCTTCCGGGTATGGGTCTTCGGGAGCGGGCGTTCCTTCTTGATTGACATTCTTCCGAGAGGCTTCCGACGGTCGCATCCATCGCGTCACTCGTAGCCGAAAGAAGCCGAACGTCGGTGCGGCTCTATACTGCGCCTGCGCACCGACGTTCGGCTTCTTTCGGAAAATCGTGACGCGATGGATGCGACCGTCGGAAGCCTCTCGGAAACCTGTCAATCAAGAAGGAACGCCCATTCCCGTAGCCCATACCCGGAAGCGACTGAGAGGATGCGTCTCGTAAACGGGTAAGTACTGCACATATTTTAAAATAAATAGCCGATTCCCCTAGTAATAACGAGCAGGAATCTAAGGGGGAAAAGTGCCCTCTAAGGGTGAACCCCCGCTTTAAGTAACAAAAATCTGTTCAAAAGAAAAAAGTGCCTAAACATGCAGCATTTCACCATAATGGGTCTCTATGGTGTAAGCTACATTAGTAACATACTGTATAGCAGCAGTTAATCTCACATTTTTGCATAATGTTTCAGGTACACTATATTATCAAAATTGGGATGCCTGCATTTACACGCACATGAACTTTAATGGCATCACAGTCTTAGTCTGTAGGGTTCAAAATTGAGTTGGCCCACCCTTTGCAGCTATAACAGATTCAACTCTTCTGGGATGGCTGATTACAAAGTTTAGGAGTGTGTCTAATGGAATGTTTGACCATTCTTCTAAAAACGCATTTGTGAGGTTGTGACTCTAGAAGGCCTGGCTCACAGTCTCCGTTCTAATAGATCCCAAAGGTGTTATCAGGTTTAGGCCAGGACTTTGTGCAGGCCAGTCAAGTTCCTTCACCCCAAACTCGCTCATCCATGTTTTTATTGACCTTGCTTTGTGCACTGGTCCAAATCATTTGGGTTTTATTTCAGGGGTTGGGCTTAGTTCCAGTGAAGGGAACTCTTAAGGTGTGAGCATACCAAGACATTTTGGACAATTTCACACTCAACTTTGTGGGAACAGTTTGTGGCTCCTTCCTGTTTCAACTTTGCTTTGTGCACCAGTGCACAAAGCAAGGTTTTTAAACATTGGTGAGCAAGTTTGGGGTGGAGAAACCAGGACCAATATAATACTGAACCCTACGGACTAAGAGGTATGCCATTAAAGTTCATGTGCGTGTAAAGGCAGACGTCCCAATACTTTTGGTAATATAGTGTATGTGTAATGGATGCTACCTGTTACTTGCATACCACAGGAATCCATGGGTTCCATCTGTTTAACAACTGAATGTTACTCTTAGCAATTTTAGTAGTGTCACTGAGCTACCTAACATTACCCAGCTCTGCTCTGATTAGAAGAATAGAATATACCAAAACGGCTTATAATTTGGCAATGGCAGCACAAATGTAAGAAGTTTACTGATTTTAGTGTAAATTCTTTTAAGCTGCTCCAGCAAACCACCCTTAATAACCATATGTTTGATGTATGTAGTGCAAAAGCTACTACTCTTTGGGACCTAATACTCATAAAGAAACACCGGAAGGGCACCTGGAAGGCCAGAAGTAGCCCTCAGAATGCACAAAAGACTGCATTTTAGCTGTGGTATGCAGGGTCCTCCTAATCAGCCCAATCCAGATTGGATCTGCTCCTTTTCATTAGCAACCAGAAAGGAGACTTTTCCTTTTAGAATGTTTCATAAGTAGGGCCCCATATAGACCTAAAAACACACACTTCATATATTCTGCTCATGTCTTTTTGATTTAGCATTTTGCCATTTGTCTCAAAAATAATTCATACAATTCAGTTCATACATCTTTGCTTTAAGATGATTCAGGAGATGTTGAAATGTTGTTGTTGTATATGACTAGCCCAGTTCCTGCTTGGTTCAAAAGCTTGAGCTTAGATTTCTGTGGAATTGAATGTTTGTAGTTTCTGTATCTGCATTTTAAGTAATCAATACGAATAAGGAAAAGTGAGAATGTGATAAAGTAATGCTTGGAAATGCTGATAAACATCTTGGTCCAACTAGAATGAGCCATTTAATCTGTATAGTCGAGTCATGAATGCTTACTCACCATCTTATATCCTACAGCTCGTTCTAAAATGCTGACTTAATCCAAAGCATATGTTTGTCTGACACATCCAGAGAAAATCATATCTTATATTTGCTTAATTTAACCTTTGAATGACTAATTAAAAATTAAGTTCTTCAATATGAGAAACCAAAGAAATCACGTCGAGAAAAACATTGGGGCAGATCCACAAAAGAATTACGCCGGCGTATCTATTGATACACCGGCGTAATTTTAAATTTCCCGCGTCGTATCTTTGTTTTGTATCTACAAAACAAGATACGACGGCATCTGGGATCGATCCGACAGGTGTACGTCTTAGTACGCCGTCGGATCTTAGATGCAATTTTTCGGCGGCCGCTAGGTGGCGTTTCCGTCGAATTCCGCGTTGAGTATGCAAATTAGCTAGTTACGGCGATCCACGAACGTACATCCGATCGGCGCATTTTTTTACGTCATTTGCGTTCGGCTTTTTCCGGCGTATAGTTAAAGCTACTATATGGTGGCGTACTCAATGTTAAGTATGGCCGTCGTTCCCGCCCCGCATTTTGAATTTTTTACGTCGTTTGCGTAAGTCGTTCGCGAATAGAGATTTGCGTGGAATGACGTCACCGCCGTGAGCATTGGCTTGTTCCGGGTTAATTTCGAGCATGCGCACTGGGATACCCCCACGGACGGCGCATGCGCAGTTAAAAAAATTTTTGTTTACGTCGGGTCACGACGTATTTACATAAAACACGCCCCATTACAGAGATTTGAATGCCGCGCCATTACGCCGCCAAACATACACTACGCCGCCGTAACTTAACACATCAAGCCTTTGCACCTGTGAGTGGATCTGGTGTATGGATTAGGTTGTCCCTGCAGAGAGCGCTGTTACCTTACATCTTGCTATTGTGGCAAATACTAAATCTTAAAGCCTAGTACACATGAAAAATACCGCTTTTGAAGCAATCGCACCATAATCTGATCATTAGTACACAGCTTTCGAGAGCTGATGTTTATTAAGTACAGTATTTGTCTGGAAAAAAAATTGAAAGGCCAAGACCACGCATGCTCAGAAATTAAAGAATACATTACATTACAATACAACACAAATTATTACATCAATTCTGAAGTTGTATTCTGTCATACGATAATTTTCATAACTTTAGTACCCTCTTTATTTTCAATATGAGACTAGCATACAAAAAAAACAGACGATCACTCATTCGATATTCTCATTGTGTGTACTTAACATTCTCTAAAATCACTCTAAAAACTCTCTTCAAACTTTTGTTTGCGTTATGCATAACCTTTAAGTTTAGATGAGAAATGTGTTTTACTACTTCAGATATACAGTAACTACATACATGTCTTCTCTTACAGTATACAGGTGATTAAAACCTACAACATCCTTTGTCTTTGCAGGAATTTATGGCCAGCTGCAGACATTTTGCTCTCCACATTTCAGTGATCCGCAGCGGAACATGCAGCATAGCAGCGCATGCAGTATGATGCCTCCCTTTGAAGAATGTTTGCCTCACAATGGTGGGAACAAATCAGATTTTGATGCATTTCACAGGGCATTTACCTCCCAGTCAGGTATTGCAGGTAAGTACTGTCTATAACTCTATCAGTGTTTTCATTCATTTACTTTTCTGACAGTGGATGCTGGTGTGCACGGTGAAGGGATCAGTGCTAATGCATCATAATTGACACATCACAATGTATATCACAATGTATACTTTTTTTAATGATTTTAGTAACATTTCCTTTATCTTTATTTACTGAAGCAGGTTTCAATGCTTCAAAATTGCAATACAACATGCTGCGCTAAAAACAAGTACATCATGTCTTTTTCTTAATTTAGCACACACCATTTTAGCACAGGCAGATTGCCTTGTCTATGTGTTGGGCAAGGTTGGCCAGTGCAGTCCAACATATAAAGTGAACTGGCCCTTAGTCAGGTTTATAGAACATTCTTTGAATGATATCTGCATTTTCTCTGCAATTTGCACTACAGCATACTGGCAGTTTGCTTTCATACAGTCAGCATCCTTTATTTATACATTTCCACTGTGAAATAAGAATCACTTTGACACAAGTATGGTGTACATTTTGGAGTATAGTGCTAAAAATACTCTAAAATGTAAAGTGTATGGACATTAAGGGAAAAACATCCATATAAATTTCCTAAGAAGTGCAACTTTCTCAGTGTACTCTGTGAGTGCCTTCCCAAACTGCTTGATTGTGCCACAGTGCTGTACCATTACCCAAATAGTCAGAGAAGGACTTCGGAAGGAGCTCAAGTTGAGCAAGGGTACAGAATTGTGACATCATCATGCCTTGTGGGCAGAAGTGTATACACAGGGAGTTAGTGGTGTGGTGTGTTGCAGCCTGGGAAAGATTGAGCTCATATACCTTAGTGCTGGGTGAGCACTTGTGCTGTGTGAGTGATTTTAATGGCTTTTGTTTTTAGTTTTTAATTAATTTGAGTGTTCTATGATGATCTCCTATCCATTTATGAGTGTTATTTTGAGACCTCTGGAGGAGTCGCTCCTGTATTGGCATCAGTATATCTACAAATTTCATATAAAAGCCTGCTAGGACCTACAGTGATGAAAATAAGTATTTGAACACCCTGCTATTTTGCAAGTTCTCCCACTTGGAAATCATGGAGGGGTCTGAAATTGTTATCGTAGGTGCATGTCCACTGTGAGAGACATAATCAAAAAAAAAAATCCAGCAATCACAATGTATGATTTTTTTAACTATTTATTTGTATGATACAGCTGCAAATAAGTATTTGAACACCTGAGAAAATCAATGTTAATATTTGGTACAGTAGCCTTTGTTTGCAATTACAGAGGTCAAACGTTTCTTGTAGTTTTTCACCAGGTTTGCACACACTGGAGGAGGGATTTTGGCCCACTCCTCCACACAGATCTTCTCTAGATCAGTCAGGTTTCTGGGCTGTCGCTGAGAAACACGGAGTTTGAGCTCCCTCCAAAGATTCTCTATTGGGTTTAGGTCTGGAGACTGGCTAGGCCACGCCAGAACCTTGATATGCTTCTTACAGAGCCACTCCTTGGTTATCCTGGCTGTGTGCTTCGGGTCATTGTCATGTTGGAAGACCCAGCCTCGACCCATCTTCAAAGCTCTAACTGAGGGAAGGAGGTTGTTGCCCAAAATCTTGCAATACATGGCCCCGGTCATCCTCTTCTTAATACAGTGCAGTCGCCCTGTCCCATGTGCAGAAAAACACCCCCAAAGCATGATGCTACCACCCCCATACTTCACAGTAGGGATGGTGTTCTTGGGATGGTACTCATCATTCTTCTTCCTCCAAACACGGTTAGTGGAATTATGACCAAAAAGTTCTATTTTGGTCTCATCTGACCACATGACTTTCTCCCATGACTCCTCTGGATCATCCAAATGGTCATTTGCAAACTTAAGACGGGCCTTGACATGTGCTGGTTTAAGCAGGGGAACCTTCCGTGCCATGCATGATTTCAAACCATGATGTCTTAGTGTATTACCAACAGTAACCTTGGAAACGGTGGTCCCAGCTCTTTTCAGGTCATTGACCAGCTCCTCCCATGTAGTCCTGGGCTGATTTCTCACCTTTCTTAGGATCATTGAGACCCCACGAGGTGAGATTTTGCATGGAGCCCCAGTCCGAGGGAGATTGACAGTCATGTTTAGCTTCTTCCATTTTCTAATGATTGCTCCAACAGTGGACCTTTTTTCACCAAGCTGCTTGGCAATTTCCCCGTAGCCCTTTCCAGCCTTGTGGAGGTGTACAATTTTGTCTCTAGTGTCTTTGGACAGCTCTTTGGTCTTGGCCATGTTAGTAGTTGGATTCTTACTGATTGTATGGGGTGGACAGGTGTCTTTATGCAGCTAATGACCTCAAACAGGTGCATCTAATTTAGGATAATAAATGGAGTGGAGGTGGACATTTTAAAGGCAGACTAACAGGTCTTTGAGGGTCAGAATTCTAGCTGATAGACAGGTGTTCAAATACTTATTTGCAGCTGTATCATACAAATAAATAGTTAAAAAATCATAAATTGTGATTTCTGGAATTTTTTTTTTTTTGATTATGTCTCTCACAGTGGACATGCACCTACGATGACAATTTCAGACCCCTCCATGATTTCCAAGTGGGAGAACTTGCAAAATAGCAGGGTGTTCAAATACTTATTTTCCTCACTGTACTTATTCGTTTTATGCCACGTACACATGATCGGAATTTCTGACAACAAATGTTAGATGTGAGCTTTTGGTTGGATATTCCGACCGCTTGTATGCTCCATTGGACATTTGCTGTTGGAATTTCTGACAGCAAATGTTTGAGAGCTGGTTATCAATTTTTCCGACATCAAAAGTTCTTCTCGGAAATTCCAATCCTCTGTATGCAATTCCGACACACAAAAATCCTACTCATGCTCGGAATCAATTTGACGCATATTCAGAATCATTGAACTTAATTTTTCTCGGCTCGTCATAGTGTTGTACGTGACCGCGTTCTTGACGTTTCGGAATTTCCGACAACATTTGTGTGACCGTGTGTATGCAAGACAAGTTTGATCCAACATTCCGTCAGAAAAAAATCCACGGTTTTGTTGTTGGAATGTCCGATCGTGTGTACGCGGCATTAGAAGTCATTTTGGTTGGGTTAGTCTTTGTCTATGGAGAAAATGTGTCTGTGGTGGAGGAATTAACTCTTTCTCTGAGGTGGAGTACCAATTGTAAATGGACACTTTATGAGCTAATTTGAACTGCTTACTGCTATTGCTGCAATGGATCTGCACTTTGAATTAAATTGCTGCATGAGAGAGTTTCACCCCTCTGGGAGTTCTATAAGAAAGTCTATAAAAAAAAAAAGTTGTACTCCTTCGAGAGGTTTATATGGATGATTCCCAGTTAATGTTTAGCACAGATTTTTTTATTACATATACAGTGTATTGCACTACGGTTCTATTGCTATTTTCGCAGTTTATCATATTAACACTATTGGTTCTTTAAATGCTAGTTGTCATGTTTATTCACTGGCTTCAGTACCTTCTGAGTCACTGATCTAAGACAGGTATGAGGAAAGTCAGAGTATAGTCAGGACTTATCTGTAAACTTGTTCTGGATTAGCAAATCAAGAAATCAAAGACAGAGGCTCAGTATGATAGCCAGGTAATAACAAGGGGTTAGTAAGAGTAGCCACTGTGTTTCTCACTTAGTGCAGCTGGTGGCTCTCAATCCCATCTGTCATTGGCAGCTTAGGTCCACACTGACAGTCAGGAACGAATCAGCATGGGTCCTGATCATGTGGTTACTATGACACTATGATTACATTATTGCTGAAGGCTTCATTTAAATAAATAAAAGACTTCAGTTCACAGTTTCACAGTGCCACCTTGAGGCTTTAGTGTTCATCTCTATTGCCATAGGTGCGATGCTGTATTGAAAAAAAAAATACATTTGTTAAAACATAGCTTTTTTTAATGCACTTATAAGTCTATAATAAATACACAGGACAGGTTTTTATTTAAACAGTTTACAAAATAAAAGCCTTATATGGCCCTAAACATATAACAGCCAATTAGGTATTCAAATTTGTAATAGTTATTGTCAAGTTAACCATAACATTCTGATTATGCAACATTTTTACCAGGACATCTAGGCATCGATGATCCCAGGCACGAAAGGGTTAATCAACCACTAACTTCCAATGGATGCCTGTAACCTAGAAAATTACTTGTTCGCCTGTTGTTTAAGGCTGCCTAATAAACTCTGTTATGAACATTTGCTAAGCTTTTCTATTCAATTAAATTATATTTGTGGCTAGCAAGTATACTAGCTTACACTTTGCATGTTTGTACAGACAATTTTAGTTGAGCTGTATATTTCTCTGAGGACATGCAACTAAACCTAGCAAAACATTATGGAATTTCTAGGATAGTTTATTCAATGTAATGTGGCTTATGAAATTCAGGCATTAGAAGAGAGTCAAATTATTGCACAATAATGATGTTGTCATTGCAGTCCTAAAATGTTTGACCATATATGACATAATAATAGAAGTCGATATTCTCAGAACCCAAATGGATGGAAATGGAATAGTGGAAACTTAAATGATGCACAGAAATGTTAACTCCTATTGCTTTCTATTGTTTCTGCTAATACAGCAGAGATAATTCTCCAAATTACTTGGCATGTGCTAAGCATTTGGATGTACATGTTTAAATACAAACAATATCTATCTTATAGAGGAAGATTGTGCAACAAAAGGGGGGAACAATGGCATCCCATACTACTTAGTCAGGTGTTATTTCACTAAAGCCAAGGTCACCAAAATATAAATTCTGGTTGCTTTGGACTTTGCAAAAACTATTTCATGGGAAAATTTGAGTACCATTTACCGTGCATTTTACATTGCATTGTATATCTGCATTCTTATTCAATCCAATTCCAAGTATATTGTTTGTGCAAATACATTAAAGGAAAAAGATTTTATGAATGTGTGTAAATGTAGGGAAGAAAGTATTTGACATTCACAGAAAGCCTCTGAGCATATTGTGAACATGTGCATACAATGTAAAAATCCAGAGAGTGCATCGGCATCATGAAGCACTTATAAACAGAGGATATAAAAGCAAATCTCTTACAACAAACAATCAATATAGTATCCCACAAAAGTGAATACACATCTCACATTTTTGTAAATATTTTATTATATCTTTTCATGTGACAATACTGAAGAAATGGCACTTTGCTACAATGTAAAGTAGTGAGTATACAGATTGTATAATAGTGTGAAATTGCTGTCCCCTCAAAATAACGCAATACACAGTCATTAATGTCTAAACCACTGGCAACAAAAGTGAGTAAACCCCTAAGTGAAAATGTCCAAATTGGGTCCAAAGTTTCAATACAGGCATACCCCACTTTTAAGTACACAATGGGGTTTATTTACTATCGCTGGAGAGTGCAAAATCAGGCTCACTTCTGCAAAGAAACCAATGAGCTTCCAGGTTTTATTACCAGGCTTAATTGAACAAGCTGGGGTTAGAAGCTCATTGGTTTCTAAGTGAGCCTGACTTTGCACTCTCCAGCGATAGTAAATAAACCCCATTGTGTACTTAAAAGTGGGGTATGCCTGTATTTTGTGTGGCCACCATTATTTCTCAGCACTGCCTTAACCCTCTTGGGCATGGAGTTCACCAGAACTTCACAGGTCTGGAGACATGCTTGCTAATAGCAACTCTTTTACAAACTCTTCACCCAGTCTTCCTTTCGGGTTGGCGGGCTCTGGTCGTTTAAATGGCCTAGCCGCGATGGCGTCACTCCCGCTCATGGGGGACACTGAGAGTTGACAGAGTCTGATGGGGAAGCTCTATCTCTCCTTGTGATTGACAGAAGGCAGTGGATGGATTCTATAGCCAATTGTAGGCCGTCTGTTGCTGAAGAAATCCGCCCACTGCCCTCTATGAAACTAGTGTTACTGAATCCCTATCCACCCAGCCAGCTATAGAAATCCTCAGCAGCTGAAGCTGTGGGGAGGAATCTTTTTTTTGGACACTTCCACATCAGTGTACTTCTGCACTTGGTATTTGCTTCAAATTCATGTATCTGTTTCCAACAGGTACATCGGTCTGTCACCTACACCAACATTTGTAATACATAGACACTCTACAAACTCCCCAAATGTTTTTATATATCTAAATACCTTTTTTATATCTGTGAGTAAAATTTGTTTGCTTTATCATTAAAAAAAATGTCCTTCATTATGCCTGTGTGCTCTTTCAGTTTGTTGTGATATGCCCAATCTCGAGAGATGAACTACAAGGCTGTGAACAAATTGGTGCTACATGTACAAAAAAAATTGGCATACAGCTTAGGAAAAGACACGTTAGATTTTATTCACAAAGCTAACATTGTAGGATAAGAATCTTTATTTTGAGAAAAGTGACAGTTATTCTCTGCTGAGTCCAACAAGATTACAACATTACAGTTTTACCACTGAAAATAAAATGTATTTAACCGTTTGTATTTTATTTTTATCATTTTTTTTACAAGCAATGTCAGTATGTACTGTATATCCATTATATGTATATATTCACAGTACTCTTAATATATAT
The DNA here is from genome assembly GCF_905171775.1 of Rana temporaria. Lineage (NCBI taxonomy): Eukaryota > Metazoa > Chordata > Amphibia > Anura > Ranidae > Rana > Rana temporaria. The sequence continues at coordinate 292,467,931 of NC_053489.1, read as the reverse complement.
ATAACATAATTCTTGTTTTTTATCACTTGTCTTTCAGTTTACGATTTTCCAAGTGGCTCAGCTGGGCTTTTTGGTGACTCCCAACGAAATAATGCAGACGATACTAGCTTCCTACAGATTAACATCATTGACCGCTGTCCTAGCCAGCTGTCATCTGTTTACACAGAGGGATGAGATCAGTTCTACTACATCTTTACCAAGGGTGACAATCCACTGGGCACATCATCACCAGAAAGTAATTCATGTGAATTGAACTATCCCACTCAAAGAGAAAGAATATTGGAGTCTTGAAAGTATGCTTTTAAAGTGCAAAATGCATTTAGTTCATTTAGTACATGCACTAAGATAACCCAAAATGTTCATGGAACAGATTGTGTAGAAGTCTGTCAACTTCAGAACTGGAATTTAAACAAAAGTATACTAAAAGAATTTGAAGGCTAACATTGCTGATCATTCTTTCCAAGAATGCTTCCTGGCAATTACTGTGATCCCAACACCCAAAGCAACACCCCAGGACCAGTATGCAGACCAGGAGTTCTGACTTCACATTGACTTTCTAATCTGTCTGTTTGTCCTTAGTCAATGGCTTAATGTACTTAAATCAAAGACAGGCAGGAACTGGCATCCTTGGAAGAAGGACAACATTGGCAGCCTATACATTTCTCAGTATAAGTTTCCTATAAAGTGTGTCTACAGTTTAAACGTTGTGTTGGTGTTGGATACAGTATGGAAGTTAGAATGCCTGTCAGGAATCTATTTCCAAAAATCGGGATATGAAAATCTAATCGTACAAAAAGGTATCCAGTTATATAATATTAACAGCACCATTTGTTAATCAACTCAAAAGGGGAAAGAAGGTTTAAGGGTTTGTAATAGTAGTTCAGCAAACAAGAAAAATAAATAAAAACTTTACATCTTTTTATAATTAAAGCCCTTAGCGGATGTACATGCAAAATACACTTTTGGCTATAGGTTATACGTATACTGGAGGGGATCTGTTAACCTTCTTTCTCTATTTAGGTTTGTATTTCTCTATTTGTACTGGTGACCATTGTCTACTAGGAGTAAAAATTTTGGGGCATCCAAAATATTTAGAGATTGCACTAAAGCAGGAATGAAGGGACATTTTCCAATGGTGACATTTTGTCTAATGAATATTGTCTAAGAGGCAATTTAAAGAGATTTTTCTTACTATTGGTTGTATTACCATTACAGAAAGTAAAGGGAAATGTTTCCAACAGTGAACAAAAAAAAACTGACAGAGGTTCTAAACTTTTTCTGCTCTATCCAAAACCAAAAAAATAAAAGTTTTGACTATATATAATTTGCACACAAGTTTCACAGCATACGTCAACATGACTTTAAATAAAGTAGTTCTAGCAGAACCTATTACAGTATGAACAGGCTTTACACAATCAGAAATTTGTATGTCTATGTAGCATGAAAACAGATTATAATTGTAATACACAAACCATGTAACCCTCTTGCTTTTTTACATTGTCTTTGGTATATATATATATGGGATTTTGCTGATATCTGCAAGCAGAAAACATGATACATACACCTGTAGTGTAGAATAGTACATCTTATGTTGTACTTATGTTTGGTTGAATTTCTTTGAATGGATTAGGAGGACATAGTGTAGGTGGGCTAGGGGGGTTAAGGTAGCTAATTCAGTATTGCAGTGCTTGTGAGAGTAGGTCTCCTGAATTAAATGCCAGATTTTTTTACAAACTTAAACTTTTCAAGTGCAGTATACCATACTCTGTGGGCAACAGTTATTCTCCCAAGCACTCAGATCTAGTGTCTTTATGATGTGCGGTTGGCTGTGAGAAATTGCAAAGAAATATAAGACGTTTTCAAAACATTACAATTACACTAATTATGTCTAACTGGACATAATAATATAGTAAATTGCACTTAGGTGAGTGAAGGAAAATATTTAGACTGGCTTGTACTAGCTAAATGCCTTGGTTTACGTTTTTATCTTCCTTTTTATATGTTATCTATCCCTTTCCCCTTCTCATTCTATGGATCTTGCTGAGAGAAATATCAAATGTGACACAAGCTATTTTTAAGGAAGCTGTAAGAAGTACACATGTGGAAACACTGATTGTAAGGACGTAACTCATCTGCAGGCTATGATTGTTTCCTGGAGCATGTCATCAGTCTTCCACAGCTTTTATAGTATGTTCCCATTCTTTGACAATATCTTGTATAGGGATGAGCTTGGGTTCTGTCAGAACATGAGTTTGGACAAAAACTAATCTCATCTTTACTTTTGTAGCAGGTATGCCGTTATTGACCATCTCCTGTAATATGCCTGTAGTCTCCATCTTCTGTTGGATTTCTACAGTCTGATAGCTTTCTGTAGCATTACATTCACTGAATATTATGTGGTGGTGTCATTGGCCACACCTGAGGCCCCCTATATCAAGTACACTTACTACTGCTGATCCTCTGTTAGGAATGCTAGAACATTTACTTGCCCGTAGATGGATGTTTTAACAAAGGTTCTCCTCAACTACCACAACATCTTAGTATAATGTCAGTTATTGACAATACGTGTTTCCTATTGCTATCCAACAAAACACAGCAACAGTGCTGTCAACATGTTTCTCAATGTATATTTATTTATAATTCTTTGTATCCAGATTCTACAGACTTCATTAGGCTGGCCATACACAGAGCAAATTTATTTTCTACAACCATAAGTTGCACGAAAAAAAATAGCTTGATTCCCTCATCAACACAGACAGTTTTGATGCAGGAATCCCTCCTGCTGGGCCATTGTCTTCTCCTGGCAAGGGAAGCTGTCCCCACTGGGAGAAGACATTAATTTTTGCTAACGGCTATAGAAGCCGCTAGTGATAATCACAGGTAAAACCCGGCATGCTGGTTGTACCCATGGTTCGAATGCCGGACGTTTCCTGCTGAACCATCCAAGATTCGAACCATGTATGGCTTGCCTTACAGGGTCAGTGTGAGCATACTTCCTGAGGTTCTGCGTAACTTCTTATTTTGTTCATTGCTGCATTATCAGTCACTTGCAAACCTATATAACAGGCTGATTATGATTGTTGGCTATAAGATACTTTAAGATACTTCTTAATATTTAGCTTTTTTTTTTCCCTTAGGCTGTGGGTTTGTGAGTTGTAGCATAGAAAATGAAATGGGTATTCCAGCTCTACCAGCAGATATTTTCCAAGACCACCAGATTAAAGACAAAAGGGAGTAGAGTAATTACTGAACAGCAGCTATGCCTGAATTAAAAACTGATATACAAAGCAGATAGGGAAATATTCAGTAAAAGACGCTGACCTCTCACAGCCATAACATTGGTTCAAAATGAGTATCCTATTGTCATTCATAGTGAACCAGAAAATTGCATTAAAATAAGTTGTGTAACACTCTATATCTGTTTGTTAAAGTGAACCTTAAACTTCCTTGTTATACAGAAATTAATTACAAGGTGACACATCAGTCAGTGCTGTATACTCTTCAATCCTGGGAGCCCTATCAAACTTGCTTTATTTGACCTATCTATAAGAGAGATGAGGTTTGTTTCTCTTTCTGTAGCGAATGTAGTTCTTTCTAACTGTTCAACTTAAAAAATCTAAATTGTGGGGAATACGAATTATTAAGCAATAAAATAGGAACTCAACACCTTTATTCATGCTTGCATGTGTGAGGTTTTGTGTACATATTCTAATGATGGTATTGAAACAGATTAATTCACTGACTCTGCCCCAGATGTATGCTTATAATGACAGAGTATATCACCAGCAAATCATTTGTTTTTGGCCCTGGTACACTATGTTAAAAAAAAGTACAAATAGTGCATTCTTCATAGTTGTGCAGTGAAAGGGTTTTTTATATTTATAAGTTTCCAATCCATATTCTTTTTTTCTTTTCTTTTTTTCACAAAGTGTGACTAATATAAGTTTCCTTTTCCAGCAATGACCATTACCAAATGGAAAACTGAATTCAGTTTGCAAGCTCCATATGAATAAAAAGAAACAAAATGCCCAGATAGATTTGACTCCAGTAGCATGGAGCACTAATTGCAGCAATCCATAACTGCTTTCCAGACATCAGCCCCCCTTAGTATGAATAACTGACTTCTGAATGGTTGCCATGAGTGACTTTGTGTATTCTGCCCCATGTTTGAATATCTAAAAACATTCAAAGACATATATGCAATTTTATGAAATAACTCTGTGATTCTTCCCAAATTCAGAATAAATCAAACTAAAGTAGAAACTCATAAAGGGCTATTTTCTGAGTGGCCACACACTGTTTTTTAACACTTATTTATATAACTGTGCAGACGGTTCTCTTACTGCTGTGCATAGGATAGCCTGGACTGAGTTGCAGACTAGAACTCTGGGCCATTGGAGAGGCTTGTCATTGGTTTGGCAGCTAATCCATCAGTCTTTGTGTACTGAACCATAGTTCTGGTGTGCCCGCATATCTGTCAGAGAACAAAACGGCATGGAGCCGTCCCTGCCAGGAGAACACAGTGATTATTGCTAGCGCCTATAACAGCTGGCAATAATTGCATTTAAAAATATTGCATGTAAAAATCCAACAAGCTGGTTGTACCCAAGTTGATTGATTGGAACAATCAGCCTGTCCATAGATGGTTTGAATCATGGGCGGCCCTGCTGAACTGGGCAAGATTTAAACCGTCTATCGTCAACTTTAGAGTCCCTGCTTAACAATGTACTGTAGTGAGCAACGGTGCCCTGCTAGTACAGCAAACAATAGGCCATATGACCTCAAAATTGACATTTCTGTTTTACAGAATAAAGTGGTCAGCTAATACCGCATACACACGATCGTTTGATGAAAAAAGTCCAACTGACTATTTCCATCGGAAATTCCGACCGTGTGTGTGCCCCATCGGACTTTTTTCCGAGGAATCCCATCAGAGTTTAGAAATAGAACATGTTCTATTTTACTCTGATGTAATTCTGTTGGAACTTCGATGTGCATTTGGTGGGGCAGAAGCCTGATCGTGTGTACGCGGCATTAGGCATATTGCTTATGAGATATGTCCCACAAATATTTTAAGCACTCAATAGGCGCCCCTTTAAAAAAAATATTACTAGCATCGTTTTGCGGTCCAAATATGTGTCATGGTTTGTAACTTTTATTGCCAAGATTCAACAGAAGAAAAGGGCTTGGCATTATATGTTATTCTTTTAACGTAATTAAGAATGAAGTTTTACTTCCTGTCTTGACATTTGCACAGTCACCGAAATAAGATATAGTCTATGCGATATAGTTTTTTTCTAATTAGTCCTCAATATTTTGTTTAATTATGACTAGGCTGTCACTCTGTATCCCTAGGGGTACTTCACACAGATGCACAAAGAGTATGGTGTAGACTAACTGTAATAAATTAATTAATCTGTGTATACAGTTAATATGTAAAGCTAATGCTGAAGTACTAGTCATTAAATGCAAACACATTTCTCATTTATAGATCTTAAGTATAGAATATTTATAGTTTAGCTGGAGAGATGTTATAAAATCAGACTACTTAAAATGCAGAACACGTTAAACCTTAGTGACTTAATTTTTCTAGTATATATATATATTCTTTTAGCTTTATTGCTGCATTGATTACCGGTATCTTGTTTTTCTACCTTTTATACATTTATTTTATATATGAATGAAAATGTGAACAGTCCAACTATTTGTTCACAGCCTGCTTATAAGGTGCCAACAAATCAGCAGAACAATAATTTCCCAGTGTGTATTTCTAATTCGATACTTGTACTGGTATCACTATCATTCCTCTATACCAGCAGTTAATTTGTACTAGGTTTTACCAATTTCACAACATTATAAGGGCTGGGATAGCTTAAGTTAAAGTGATACTAAAGTCACTTTTCTATGAAAATAAAAAACATGTTATACTTACCTCCTCTGTGTAATGGTTTTGCACAGAGCAGCCTAGATCCTCCTCTTCTCAGGTCCTTGTTCGGTTCCCCTGGCTCCTCCCTCCTGTCGAGTGCCCCCACAGCAAGCAGCTTGCAATGGCAGCATCTGAGCCGAGTCACAGCTCCCTGTGTTCATTCAGACATGGAGCCGTGGCTAGGCCCATCCCTTCTCTCTCTTGATTGACTTACTGACTTTGTTTGACAGCAGTGGAAGCCAATGGCATCACTGCTGTCTCTCAGCCAATCAGTAGGGGGAGTCCCGGAAGGCCGTGGCACTCGTGCAACATCACTGGATAGAGATGGGGCTCAGGAAAGTATGAAGGTGGGCTGCTACACACAGAAGGTTTTTTATCTTAATGCATAGACTGCATTAAGATAAAAAAAAAAACTTCTGCCTTTACAACCACTTAAACAAAAAAATATATAAACACAATCTGTCTGCTTGTGAATTTCTAGTTGCTGACATAATGAAGCCCGTATCAATAAAGCTTAATAAATACAATACATTTTTTGGCTATCCTGTATTCTCCAGGAGGGATGCTAGCTATCTATGAAACAAGCTGGAATGGGAGGTATAAGCCATTCTCTACAGTGCTTAACAGTCCCCCTCCCCTCTCCTGTGTTTTTTTCAATGCTGACAGACTCCTTTGCAGCTCATTCCTTTCCAGCCTAGGTGTATGTTTTTTAAAGTACAATGTAGAGGACCTTGCAACTCTTCGCCATGAATAAAGCTCTAAGAGATGGGCACAGGTGTGTGCAGCGTAATGCATTAGGGTGTGCACCCTTAAGCTCAAACACACATGCATGTGTATGTATCTACATATATATGACCCTAGCACATTGATCTCCCTGCTGGCACAGTGAAAGGGAAGAGCATAAACACTTCTCTTATGGCAGAACCGGTAATAGGGAGCTTTTTCCCATGTTCCTGTTGCTACAGCGATAACACTAATGCACATGGGGTGATTAGGGTGTGCCTGGGCACGCCCGGCACACCCTGTGCGCACGCCTATGGAGATGGGCCTGTTTTTTATCAATTGAACTTATCTTATCTGACTGAGGAGAGAAGTGAATGAAATATGCAGTGAGTGTGTGGTAGAAGTTAAATTTAAGCCCCTGATCTCACAATATCAGAGACTCAAATACTCCTCAATGAAAAATAAGTTGATAAAATAAGACCTAATAAATAACATTAAAGTTAATAAAAGACCTATGTGAAATGGATCATTCATAAATAATTGTGTTTTTGTTTCTAAAGTAATTTCTGTGAGACTTGCAACCAAGTGTGTTTACATAAATACACTCAGGGGTTGTTTTACTAAGCACAAATGTACTGTGCATTTGCATGGAGCTTAGTAAATTAGGTAAAGTTTCAGTTTGCAAAAAAATACTCAATCACGTGCAATGACAATAAAAACATTTTTTTTTTTTTGCTTTCACATGATTGGATGGTAGAAATCAGCAGAGCTTCCCCTCAGTTCTAGAGCAACTGTAATTAAAGTGTACTTTTATCTTAATAAACAAATACACACATTTTTTGGCCCCTTTCACATAGACCTTTTATTAACTTTATATTAGCAGGCATATACTAGGGTTTATTGTGGCAATATACCTACACTAAACCCTATTGAGCATCTTTTGGGCATCCTTAAACTAAAGGTGGAGGAGCACAAGGTCTCTAACATCCACCAGCTCTGTGATGTCGTCATGGAGGAGCGGAAGAGAACTCCAGTGGCAACCTGTGAAGCTCTGGTGAACTCCATGTCAAGAGTTAAGACAGTGCTGGAAAATAATGGTGGCCACACAAAATATTGACACTTTGGGCCCAATTTGGACATTTTCACTTAGGGGTGTACTCGCTTTTGTTGCCAGCGGTTTAGACATTAATGGCTGTGTGTTGGATTATTAGCAAATTGACACTGTTATACAAGCTGTACACTCACTACTTTACATTGTAGCAAAGTGTCATTTCTTCAGTGTTGTCACATGAAAAAAAAAAATATTTACAAAAATGTGAGGGATGTACTCACTTTTGTGAGATACTTTTGCATTACGCACATAATTCCAGGACTATACATTAAAGCTGGTTCACTCTTCTCTCCCGGCTATTGCCACCTCTGAGGTGCATAAGCAGGAAGCAAGATAATTGACAACCAGTGAGCTGCTTATGTTGCTCCTTATTTAACTGGCAATTTGTATTGAATTTACTGGCATGGAACAGCAATGAGAAGTGGCGAATATCATCTCCACTCCTTGCACAGTGGAGATATGCCTTGATAGTCACTATTTTGGCATATCTCAGTTTAATAAATGTACACCCTACTGTATGTTAACACTCCTAGGCAAGCCTAGTAATGGAAGTAATGTTTTACCTTAACTGGCATTACTAGAGAGCTGCTTATGACCCAGCCTGTGCATAAAAAAATAATTAAATAAAGTTTTGTGTTGCATTTAACAGGTGTTAAAGGATAAGTTCACTTTTGTAACATGTTACATGTTACACCCATATTCAGAGTGTAGCCTGTAACATGTTACAGATGCACCACCTCCTGCTCCTCCCAAACCTCCAATCTGGGATCTTTTCCCTCTCGCTAGCTGTCACAATCTATAAAAAAGCTGCTTGGTCACGTCATCCATTAACAATGTTCTGTGAATCAGAAAACTACAAGGTCTAAAAGCCTTTGCCGCTGTCGGCTTGTAGTTCTCAATGAACTACCACAGTGCTGTTGAGCACTGTGGTAGTTCATTAAGTCTTCCTGTCACAGTGTAACTGTCTGTCAATATTGAAGGTACGGCAGATACACAGTCCGTAAGACGGTGGCATTATGCCCACAATCTGCTGATCCTGGGTTCAATGCTTTACAGGTCTATTGGGCTGGGTTCACACCATTGCCACATGTGGCTCCCAGTGGCTCCCAGCAGTGGTCTGGTGCATCCTGGTTCACCGTTTCAGGCCTGATTTCAGCCTGAATTTTGGGCTAAATTCGAACCTGAAATGGACCAAAAGACTCCTTTGCAAATTCGCACCAGAGCCACAACGGAGATGTATGAACCAGCTCCATAGACAGCCGGTCAAAATCTCCTTCTATTGCGAATTGGATGCGTGCAAACCGCATCCAATTTGCAATGGTTTGAACCCAGCCTTACAGAGAAAATAATAATTGTATATATTTTTATCTGCAAAAAACTGTTTATAATTTTTCCGCAAAATTGAACTTATCGTTTTATTTCACTTTCCAAAAAGGCAGCCCAATCACTCTAAAACCCCCCAAAAAGTTGACTGTATAATTTTTGACGATGCCCTGCAAAGCTGCTTTCCAATGCACATCAGCAACAAAGATGCATTAGTGTGTCAGAATGGCAGTTTTCGAGCATTAACATCCTGCTAAAACTCTTTAAGTGCCAAGGTACAGGTGTAAGCTAGATTTCTGCTTAAGGTAAAGTCAATCCACCATTTTGATTGAGTATTTTGTTATGTGTTTGTATGTTTTATCTAATCACAGAAAAAATGATGCAAATATGTCTGCAGTCCTATCTTTTCTCCTCATGTGGTTTGGTAAAAAGCAGGGGGAAGAAAACAGAAACTGACAGAAAGATAAGCATAAAAATAATAGTAGAGCACTCTAGACCCATTCGTTAAAAGTCTTTGATGTCTCTGTATATGTTTGCAAATACAGTAGTTCTGAGATGGGACTATGATTAATATTACTGTAGGCCTAGATAAATACTTCACAGAGGATAATATGTGGAACTGTAAGTGGTAGACTGAGGCATGCTTGGTCTACATGTGCTAGTAGTACTTTACATACAGTTTACCTGTCACAATTACTGAAAGTTTGTAGTAGCGGGAAGACACGTTAGCACTTTCTAGGACATGTTGCTACAGGTTTATGCAATCTCCTTATCTGGGCCTGTCTGAATGGAGAATTCATGCAATAAAAAAGCATAATGCAGAAAACTAAAACTCAGTGTTGTCAAAATGCTGTTATTTTTCTATCTTCTAAACTTTTGTCTGTTATTCAGATTTCATTGTTACTGTAATCCAAGATGCATATGGTATCTTCATCATTGCGACCAGTAATGTTGAATAACTTAATCATGGGCTTTTATTTATTTGTAGAACAAAAGATGCTTGCATAAAACATTAATACTGATTAAATTACTTATGTTTTACAAGATGTAAAGGGATTGTACAGGGTGTTTACAAAGTTTTACCATTGATGAGTTTCTATTACTGAAAAAGTAGACACTGGACTCCTCTCTGTAATACCTGCTATAAAAATAAGCATAAAATAAAGTCTGCAATATAAAGTACATACCAAGAGGTTTTGCCTGGTGTACAAAAATAAAAGACAGATCCCTAGCTTTATTTATCCCTAGCCCATAATCGAATAAAATGTAATTCCATAACTTCCAACATCTTCAGATTCCAGATTGGAAATCTGGCGCTGGTCTGAACACCTCTTCCTAAATCTGTAGTCTAATCTTGTATCTTTATATATATTTATATATATTTTAACTGTTATATTTAAGTGCCTTTCTGCTAAAGACTGATATGTCATTTATAAGGATGACATGCTAAATGGCTTAGCTCTCATGAATTTCAGAAGCAATATTTTCCTTATGAAGTTCCTGGCTTCATTCTTCCCACCAAGTATTATTATTGCTACATCCGCAAGAAAGGGAAGCCTCATTCATGTAGTATGAAATGCATTTTTTGACAGACTAAACAGCCCGTAGCTCGTTGAATGAAAAGAAACTTACTTGATTCCCCAATCCACACACTCGATATGAGCGGGGGAATCCTTCCCACTAAGCTATTGTATTCTGATAAAGGGGAGTTTGTGGCACTGATCGAGGGGGGGGCAGTAGGGTGTTTATACAGAAGTTGATCGGTAGAGTGCTAGTCCCAGCTAAACTGCCCAAAATATAATCCATGTACTTAACACCCACTTATAAAACCTACAGCAGGTAGACAAAGCTAGGAACTCAAAAGATCTTTCCATCCTTACAAGATAAAAGTAGCAGATGGCGTTACTCAAACCTTCTGCATACAGTTTAGATCAGACTGACTTGGTAAATACAGCAGTTGAGCCTTAGCTTTTACTTATTTCTACCTTACTGATCTGAATACAAAGACAACCATATATGTTTTCTAAAGAACCTAGTTCGTTGACTTTCATTTATGGACAGTACTCATCAGTATGATAAACAAATGAACACATATACTGATTCTGCATGCAGTATTAACGTAGTGTTATATAATGTCATTTTATAAATTTAAACAAAATCATCTGGTTCTCGTCCTCTTGAATAAAATAATTATTAATATATTTTCAGATATTACAGAACTACAGTGTATGCCATTACATTTAAGTGTGTTTTTATAATCAAAGTACTGAGAATTAATTTGTATGTCTGGGTTAAATCCCAAAGCATGAGTGATTAATTAGACATACCTATACATGAACTGCAAGGTGATGTAGCCTTCAAAAGCTAAAACAAACAAGGGCTGATTTAGTAAAGGGGTGTTTTTTAACTCCAACCTGTGATCACTTCAAGTGTAAAAATGACTCTTTTAATAAATCAGCCACACAGAGTTTACTTATAAAGAGCTGAAAACTATACTGTATGTGTATATGCACATTTTGTAATAAAAAAGGAAAAAACAACTATTAAAACAGTTATGAACTGTAAAGAAAGCATTATAATTATATATATATATATATATATTATTTCCTTATACCAGATGTTTTACTGAGCACTTTTTTTTCTGTTTTAATGAAATTTAGAAAAGGAAACACAAATTAAAAATAAGCTTCTTCGATCTAGAGGGGCTGGAATAATTACACAGAGCACATCTGTTAGAAAGTGGGCTATGCGTGTGTATACGAAAAAGAATCAAATAATTAAAAAGACTGTACTGTACATACAACAGATTATTTTGTGTAATGTAGTTTATAAGAAGCACTTTGGGACAGGAAAATGTGGATATGTCTTCCATGATATCATAGAAATTCTTGTACATAATTATATGTAATCACATATAGATTTAAGCATCATACTGTATATCATATTGTATATCAGAATGATTTTTTTTATTGTTATTATGCATATATTTTGTATTGTAAGTCATCCAATGTTTTTAACATTTTTCTATTAATATGTATAATTTTTATGATTTGTCACCGTTATATTTCTTGTAATCGTAAGTTATTTTGTCTTTTTCCATGAAGTTCTTGTTATTGAAAAATTACAAATGAAGGTTTGTGCACATCCTACATAATAAAACTGGAACTATGTTAAAGCACTCTGCCTATTTTACATTTCTACATGTTAATGAACTCAGAGGAAAATAATCCCTTGATAGAGTACAATATTGGGGTTACAGCGTTGGCCAGGACTGCAGAGAAAAAAAAATGGGGATATTTATTTCAGATGATTACAAAATGAGCAAACAGGCCACTGTGATAAAAGCAAAAAAAATTTAATGCCTCGTACACATGACCGGTTTCCCCGTCGAATAAAAAACTGATGGTATTCCTGACGGAATTCCTCTCAAGCCTGCCTTGCATACAGTAAACACGGTCACAAAAAAGTCCGGTGAACTTTTGACTGCCAAGAACACAGTGACGTAAAAGACTACGACGAGCCGACAAAATTAAGTTCTATGCTTCCGAGGCATGCGTTGAATTGTTTCAGAGCATGCACAGTTTTTTTTCCCCTCGAAAAAACATACAGACAGATGGTTTTCCCGCTAGGATTTTTTCCTGATGGGAAAAAATATATCCTGCTCTCTTTTTTTCCCCAGCAGTTTTCTTGTCTGAAAAACTGCGATGGCGCATACACACGGCCGGGATTCCCAACGAAAAGCTCTCATTGCAGTTTTTCCATCTGAAAATTCGTTTGTGTGTACGCAGCATTAGATTGTATCACTAGCTCACCAGCAGGAACATGGAGGTCATGATTTCCCCATATAGATCTTTAGTTACATCTTATTTAGAATACTTTGTCCACCTCTGGAGACCTTAAAAAAAGATATTAATAAGAAAGAAAGAAAGAGTTCAAAGATGGGCAACAAAAATGATGGAGGTACTAGGGCGGGGATAAGCAATTAGCGGACCTCCAGCTGTTGCCAAACTACAAGTCCCATCATGCCTCTGCCTCTGGGTGTCATGCTTGATGCTGTCAGAGTCTCGCTATGCCTCATGGGACTTGTAGTTTGGCAACATCTGGAGGTCCGCTAATTGCGTATCCCTGTACTAGGGGATAACATATATCAGCAGAGAGTTCAAGAACTGTATATGCACAGTCTTGAGGAAAGAAGGGAAAGGGGAGACATGATTGAAACATTAACCTCCCTGACGGTATGATTATTTCAGATTTTAGGTGCTGAAAGCGTTACCATTATTTTGCAAGGAAATTTGGCGTTTTATACTGTAGGCCTGTAATCCTTATCAATAACTCACTTAAATCTGTCCAAACAAGAGTCTAGTAGGCATCCCGGGTATGAAAAAGTTTGAAAAACAAAATCATAAATTATAATATAATAAGTAATTATAAATTATTATAACAAATAAAAATATAATTATAATAAAAATTATTCAATAATGTAATCAACTCAAAATCACTGAAATTTGCTCAGTTGCAGAATTGTCGCTGTCATTACTTTTATTTTTTTATGACGAATTTCCCCACAAATCGCTATCGCACAATTCTGCAAGTGATTATAATTTATTATCGCTGTTTTCTAGCTGCTCTAAAACCACTTTTGACATAAAGGGACACTTTTGATTGCTATGGACAATCTACAGTTTGCAGGCAGTAAGAACAGTTTTTATTATACAAAAGTACATGCAGAACACTGGGCAGACCACTAGGGACAAAGGGGGTGTGTATTTTTTACATACAGTACTGTAATCTATAAGATTACAGTATACTGTATGTAATGTGTTTATTTACTTTTTTGAATTTGGCGCCGTTCTCCGCCCCCGTACGTCATAACGTCGCAGGGAACGGAGATCAGTGACACACAGGGAAACTGTGTGAATCGAGCGAAGGACCCGCTCGCTCACACAGCGGGGAGGCATCGCAGGATCCAGGGACAAGGTAAGTAACTTTGTCTGTGGCTGCTGCGAGGCGAGCCCGAGTCTGGCTCAGGGATACCGCTTTTGGTACAGAAATCTTACCCCGAGCCAGACTCGGGAATACGGCCAGGGGGGTTAAACAACATTAAGGATGTGCATAAGGTTCAGGAGGGCAGCATTTTCAATTGGAAGCTAAGATCAAGAACATAGGGATGACCTCAAACTAGCAGGAAAAAAATTCAAAATACAATTAATCTTAGAAACTTTGTGTTTTACAGAAAGAGTAATAAATGCTTGGAATAGACTTCCAGAGGTAGTGAGTCCGTCTAGATTAAATGGAATCCAACATGTTTGGGACAAACAGCTCTACTATAAACTCAGACAAAAAAAGGTAACAAATACAAAACTAATAAAGAATTGGAGCAGACTGAACGAACCACTGGTCTTTTTTGTTGAGAGTTTCACTAAAAATGTATAGAACTTCAAAAACATATGTAACTAAGGAGGAAAAATGTATTTATCTTAATCAAGCGTGTTTGAATCCACTTACTCCTGACTGACCCACTACCTCTACTACCTCTACCACTACCTCTGGAAGTCTATTACAAGAATCAACTACTCTTTCAGTAAAAATAACATTTTATGTTTCAGTATTTCAAAATAGAAGAGCATATGGTGCAAGTTACAAAGATTAATCATGGTCAGCCTTTAAAAGTATGGTGGTAGGATAAATCCTAAATAAAGAAAAATGACAATCAAGAAGCGCTGGTTACATAATTTTCAACCACATTAACACAAATACTGTGCTATTATCACCTTCTGAGGAGAAGAAAAGGAAAACAAAGGCAAAACAGGTGGCTATAAATGTTGATGACCAGCCACCTCTGAGCGAGGCAAGGTATTAATTGTGACGACTATGAATTTGTTTCAATCAATAGTTAGTAAAAGACCTATATCCATTGTAAGCGGTATATAAAACATAGACAAGGATGATCAACCTGACCTGCATATAGTATCAGAGGAAATATGCAGGGGGAAAGGGGGAGGGAAGTGCAAATAGAGAATTAATATAGGGGGAGAAGAATAATAGCTAGGAGAATGGCAGGGTGTAAGAAAGAGGTGAAGAGGTACTCCATCCGGTCCTGCTCCAACAGCTCCAATATTTTCCCGATATAGATAGGTAACTGTAGATATCTAATCCAGGGGTACCAAACTGTTTCTAATCTAATCTCTAGGATACTAATGAGTTTTTCATGGATATTTTAAAATGGTATTAAACCCAAAATGTAATATATTGCAGCTTACCAATCATTAGATACAGTGGCTGTATTAGTTTTCTTTTTTAGATTTTTTTTTCCTCTGTTTTCTCCTGGTGTTTTGACAGGTAACCTGTATTATACAGACGCCACTCTGGATGAATAAGCACAGGGGGCACCTTTGGACAGCAGCAGTCTGGGGGAGGAGAGTGTAATATGTCCTAGCAGATTTAATTACAGTAACAAGTTGAAGCTGAACTCCGGCTAATCAGTTACAGCATAAAAGGTTTTACATACAGTTGTGCTCATAATTTTACATACCCTGGCAGAATTTTTTGATTTCTTTGATTTCATTTTTCAGAGAATATGAAGAATGACACAAAAATATTTCTTTCACTCATGGTTAGTGTTTGGCTGAAGCCATGTATTATCAAACAACTGTGTTTACTCTTTTTAAATCATAATGACAACAGAAAATACACAAATTACCCTGTTTAAAAGTTTACATACCCTGGTGATTTTGGCCTGATAACATGCACACAAGTTGACACAAAGGGGTTTGAATGGCTATTAAAGGTAACCATCTTCACATGTGATCTGTTTGCTTGTAATTAGTGTGTGTGTATAAAAGGTCAATGAGTTTCTGAATTCTTGACAGACCCTTGCATCTTTCATCCAGTGATGCACTGATGTTTCTGGATTCTGAGTCATGGGGAAAGCAAAAGACTTGTTAAAGGATCTGTGCAAAAGGTAGTTGAACTGTATAAAACAGGAAAGGGATATAAAAAGATATCCAAGGAATAGAGAATGCCAATCAGCAGTGTTCAAACTCTAATCAAGAAGTGGAAAACTAGGGGTTCTGTTGAAACCAAACCACGGCCAGGTAGACCAACTAAAATTTCAGCCACAACTGCCAGAAAAATTGTTCGGGATGCAAAAGAAAGACCCACAATTAACTTCAGGTGAAATATAGGACTCTCTGAAAACCATTACTACACAAATTCAAGATGCACAATAAGGAGGCACGTAAAGAAAGATGGGCTGCATGGTCGAGTCGCCAGAAGAAAGCCATTACTATGCAAATGCCACAAAGTATGCCACTTACAATACGCCAAACAGCACAGAGACAAGCCTCAAATCTTCTGGCACAAAGTCATTTGGAGTGATAAGATCAAAATTGGGCTTTTTGGCCACAACCATAAACGCTACATTTGGAGATGAGTCAACAAGGCCTATGATGAAAGGTACAACATTCCTACTGTGAAACATGGAGGTGGATCGCTGATGTTTAGGAGATGTGTGAGCTACAAAGGAACAGGAAATTTGGTCAGAATGGATGGCAAGATGAATGCATTATGTTATCAAAAAAATACTGGAGGAACATTTTCATTAATCAGCCAGGATGCTGCGCATTGGACGTACTTGGACATTCCAACATGAAATGATCCAAAACACAAGGTCAAATCAACCTGTCATTAGCTACAGCAGAATAATGTGAAGGTTCTGAAGTGGCCATCTCAGTCTCCTGACCTCAATATCATTGAGACACTCAATGGGGAGATCTCAAACGTGTAGTTCATGCAAGACAGCCCAAGAATTTACAGGAACTGGAGGCTTTTTGCCAAGAAGAATGGGCAGCTTTACCATCTGAGAAGATAAAGAGCCTCATCCACAAATACCACAAAAGACTTCAAGCTGTCAATGATGTTAAAGGGGGCAATACACGGTATGAAGAACTGGGGTATAAAAACTTTTGATCAGGGTCATTTGGGTAGTTTCTTTTGTGATTAAGATTTAAAAAGAGTAAACACCGTTCATTGATAATAAATAGCTTCAGCCAAACACTAACCATGAGTTAGGGTTTTGTGTTATTCATGTTCTCTGAAAAATGCCCAAGAAATCATAAATTCTGCCAGGGTATGTAAACTTATGAGCACAACTGTAAATACATATGTAGTGCTGGGAAGTTTTTACATAAATAAATAAAAGCAAATCATTGTAAGCACCCCTGCCAGCGTTAAATGGTTAGTCCCATCCCTGTAAAACGATATATCTGGAAGAGAGTTTGTTCTATTTAAAAACAACAGACTTACCGGCTAATTACCAGCTGAAAATAGAAGAAAACCTAGAAAGGAAATTAATACAGCTATCACATCTAAGAATTAGTAAGCTGCAAAGTAATAAATGCATGCTTTTGGGTGTAATATTGCTAAGTCTTGGGATAATTTAACATCAGCGTTTTCCAAGCTCGGGCAATAAACATCTTGGCAGCCAGAACGATGAAAAAATGAAAGAGTGGCTCCCCCTCAAAGACCAATCCTGAGCCCCACACTATTGCATTCTCTTCTTCTTTGGGACATGGCCAGTAAAACCTATCCCCTTAAGTCTAAAAACATGGCAGTGGCTT
Organism: Rana temporaria; assembly: GCF_905171775.1. Classification (NCBI taxonomy): domain Eukaryota; kingdom Metazoa; phylum Chordata; class Amphibia; order Anura; family Ranidae; genus Rana; species Rana temporaria. The sequence goes on along the minus strand of NC_053489.1, from coordinate 292,450,230 downwards.
TTTTCAAAAACACACTCTTCCCACCAGGTCAATCTCCTTGCCAATTTCAATGGCTGATTAACAAAGGCCTATATAGGAATAGGACACTTCTTGGAGTTATATCCACCAAGTACTTCCTTCAAACTCTAAAGATGCCACCCTCTGAGTTGTTTCATCACTGCCAAATAACTCACTTTCTGAAAGCCTTTAAGCTTTTAGTGGAAGACATTACTATGAGAACTTTCTTTGAGAATAGATGTATAAGGTGTTCTGAAACAAAGGGAACATCTTGCAGTATTCTTTCTTTTACACCCCCACGAATAAAGGTCCCCTACCAAAAGGCATAGGACATGAAAATGGGGTTGGAGACAGAGGAGGAGGAATGGTCTCAATGGTTAGCCATGGTGCACAAAGGAATTATTAACACCACGCTTGTCAAGGCAAACTATAAAGTATTGTCTCATTGATACCATGAAGAATCTCCAAAATCTTCCCTAAAGCCTCATCCCTATGCTACAGGGGGCTGTGGGTAAGAGGGTAGTATGCAACTATGCACCATGACTGGTGTTCCTGTCTGAAGGTCCAACGATTTTGGACCAGAATTTGTACCCTTATCTACTTAGTGACTAATGTCAGTATTGTCAAAAATGCTAAAATGGGGCTTTTCACTGACCTTTTAAACAAGATACCTAATCACTCTCTTCACTCTTTACACACACATTAACTTTAATGGCATCCCAGTCTTAGTCTGAGGGGTTCAATATTGAGTTGGCTCACAATCCACTCTAATTCATACCAAAGGTGTTCTATCGGGTTGAGGTCAGGACTCTGTGCAGGCCGTCAAGTTCCTCCACCCCAAACTTGCTCATCCATGACTTTATGGACCTTCGTCAAAATAATTTGGTGGAGGGGGGATTATGGTGTGGGGTTGTTTTCCAGGGGTTGGGCCCCTTAGTTCCAGTAAAGGGAACTCTTAAGGCATCGGCATACCAAGACATTTTGGACAATTTCATGCTTCCAACTTTGTGGGAACAGTTTGGGGATGGCTCCTTCCTGTTCCAACATGACTGCGCACCAGTGCACAAAGCAAGGTCCATAAGGACATGGATGAGCGAGTTTGGGGTGGATGAACTTGACTGACCTGTACAAGGTTCTAAATTCAAACCGATAGAACACCTTTGGGATGAATTAGAGCAGAGACTGAGAGCCAGGCCTTCTTGTCCAACATCGGTGCCTGACCTCAAAAATGTGCTTCTGGAAAAATGGTCAAACATTCCCATAGAAATACTCCTGAACCCTGTGGGCAGCCTTCCCAGAAGAGTTGAAGCTGTTATAGCTGTAAAGGGTGGGCCAACTCAATATTGAACCCTACGGACTAAGACTGGGATGCCATTAAAGTTCATGTGCATGTAAAGCCAGGTGTCCCAATATAGTATAGGCTTGTTATATACAATAATTCATATTTAAAGAGTAAAAAACATTCCCCACTGGGTGATCTATGGTACATTGCAAAGATTTTATCAAACTTTGTTGCAGATTCCTACATTTTGTTATTCTGAAGACATCCCTATGTGTTTCTGTGTGCCTATGTTCTGAGTGAGTCTGATGCGAGTGGTTCATAATATATATTATTATAGCAGGGCTATAATGAGGAAAATTGCAGGGTTAGAATCCCTTTAGATGTGATTTCCTATTGGGAGTATCTCACCAAAAATAACATTTTTGTTGCAGGGGATGCCTGAATTCTGACTTTTATCTTAGTGCAGAGTTCTGGGAAAATCAGTAAGCCAATCACACAAGCAGGAAATTATGTTTCTGTGGGGCGTTCTGTACACATTCTGTGTACAGAACAACTCCGGGTAGCCATCTTGCATTGCATTTTACAGAAAATTACAGCGGCTGCAGATTGAAAAGGAAAGGTAATTTTTAATAGCATTCAATTACAATATGACTTGTGTTGCAATTGTATATGCTATATATTTTATTTATTTTTATTTGCTATTTTTTTCCCCGAATGACGCTGTCATCACAATGGTTCCTGCATTGCATATGTGTGAACACAGGCTTAATTGACTAAAAGAAGAATTATTTTTTTTTGCAGGGTACTATTTCAGCTTGTGCATTAATATATTTATTATTTAGAGGCCGCTTTACATATTTATATACTTATACATATACACATATATCAGTTGCACTTCATTGTATTATTGTTATGTTATGGACCCATGATATTTTGATTGTTAGTCATATTTTGTATAATACACCACTCTGTTATATAGCATAGTGCTCGGGTTCTCTCTGAGCACTTCACTGAGGCACTTTTACCTTTTTCCACACCTAGACCTATTTGAGGTAGCCCCATTGGGTCTGATAAAAGTTCATTTAGTACCAATTTTCTGGTACGTATAGCCTCCAGTTGAGACAGCGCCACCACCCCCCACACCTTCCACATATATTTATTATTTATTCTGATAAATTTGTAGTTGAAAGAAAAGTAAAAGAGCAGAATTTCACGATTTTCTAACAAAACTTGCCATATTTAATGTTACACAAATCACACACTATAACTAAAGCAATAAAACAACGAAACTGCTATTTCTTCATTAGATCCACAAACTCCCAGTGTAAGAAATACAGAGTTTCACAGACGCTGATAAGATCTATAGCTATGCTACTTAATCTTATGTTTTCCTAGTTAGATATGAAAATCATTGTACCACATCTTTCCCATGCCATTTATAGATTTACAGCCTGTGTAAATTTACCTGGCAGTATGTGCTATTAATGATTTAACGAAAGAGATGGCCAGGTTGTTGGACTGTGACAAAGAATGCATTTGTGTGTTCTTGCTGAAGAGTCTGGCATACCTTTCAAGCCACTAACCAACAGTGACCCCTTCTGTGACCGTGACTGCCAGCACAGTCTATGAGGCACTGCCTCCAATGGATGACAAATTTGTCTGTTCTTTTCCCTTCTCAATGGTTTAATAATTGCAAGAGCAACTCAGCATAGCGAGTATTATGTCAATGACGTAATACATACTGTAATAGGTATTTGCATCATTTACGAGTAGTTATTCAGGAGCAATTTATTGTAAAAGAATGGTTCCAGGGTGGCATGGCCTATTGTATGGGTTTCTTAAATAGTTCAACCAAAAACTTAAAAATTAACAGGCTGCTGACAGTACGTTGTAAATGCCAGCAAATGTATATTTTACACTACTTGTAGTGCCAACAACTTGTGTGTATAGTTGCCTAGTGTTGTATTAGGTAATACAATTGTCTTTACACCATAGCATCCACGTAATATTTAGCCCTTACCAATCTGAACACTTAGGCAGCCCATACACTGTGCAAATTTCTTCCCTGCAGCTACGAGTTGCAGAAAATTTATTTGTATGATGCTACCATCAACACAGACATTGCTGACAGGGGAATCCCTCCTGCCGAGCAATTGTCTTCTCCCACTGATGGAGGCTCTTTACCGAGATCGGAGATGCCGATCGACACCCTGCATCACTGATCGCCGCGATGCCTGCCCCCAGGGGGCATGTTATGCTGCTGGACGTCAATAGACGTCCAGTCAGGATAACACAACCACTTCCCGGACGTCAATTTACTATTGACCGGGCGGGAAGTGGTTAACAGAAGTGAAACATCTTGTTAAAGAGGAAGTAAACTTTCTCTGCAGACATTTACCTATAGGTAAGCCTATAATAAGGCTTACCTACAGGTAGTGTAAACATTTCCTAAACATGTACCGTTTAGGAGATATTAACATTACATGCAGCCAGTGACATTGGCGCATGCGCTCTGAAGGAACGGCCACGGTGCCACGGTGCCGTGAACTCCTGCGGGCTCCTGCACGCATGTGTTGGAGCCCGCAAACCCAGAATAAACTTTGTGGAAAATGTCAGCCGCCTCAGTAATGTGTGGCCACCGCTGGAAGGCTTTGTCATAAGCTAAGTATTTCATAATGAGCTAGTATGCGATGCATACTAGCTCATAATGCCTTTGTCTTACAGTTTTTTTTTTAAAGAGTTGACAACCTCTTTAATTCCGTTATCATCTGCACATTATAAAAGAGATACATAACTACTAGAGGCAATATAAACAGTTTTTATGCTCTTTTATACTTCCATTGCAAATTATTACATGTTGTTTTTGAATGTATAAACATGCTATTACATTGGTGGTTCTGCAATGTATAAAGAAGTCCCAAGATAAGAAAGGAAAATTTCACTTATTATAAGCCAGTGCTCAGTAGAATGGGTAATTCATCTGTGGGAAGAGCAGATAATAGTAACCCTTAAAGGAGTTGTAAAAGAAAAAGTTTTTTCACTTTAATGCAATCTATGCATTAAGGTGAAAAAACTTCAGTGTATACCGCCCCCCCCCCCTTGAGCCCCCGTTTTACTTACCTGAAAGTCCCGCGCGTGGTCCCAAGATCCTCTTCGCCGCTCAGCCTAATTGGCTAAAGCGGATGGATTGAGAGCAGCACAGCCATTGGCTGCGCTGCTGTCAATCACATCCAGTGACACGGCGCGCCAAGTGGTGGGGCCGAGTGATACAGTGAGCGGCTATGGCCGCTCGCTGTATCACGGGAGCGCGTCCCCGCAATTACTCACCACCATGCGAGCGCTCTCGCATGACTGTGGTCAGTACTTACGGGGAGGACCAGAGACAGCCGCCGAGGGACCCCAGAAGACGTGGTTTGGGGCCACTCTGTGCAAAACGAACTGCACAGTGGAGGTAAGTATAACATGTTTGTTATGTTAAATGGAATTTTTCTTTACTAACACTTTAAGCCCTGTACACATGATCGGATATCTGATGGAATCTAATGGATTTTTTCGTCGGATATCCGATGAAGCTGACTTTCATCAGTCTTGCCTACACACCATCAGTCAAAAATCCGACCGTGAAAAAATGCAGTGACGTAAAACACTATGACGAGCTGACAAGTTCAATGCTTCCGAGCATGCGTCGACTTGATTCTGAGCATACGTGGATTTTTATCCGATGGAGTTCCACACAAACGATCTGATTTTTCTATCGTTTTTTTATCCATAGGAATAATTTAAAACATGTTCTATTTTTTAACACCGATGGAAAAAAGACCGATGGGGCCCACACACGATCGGTTTTTCCGATGAAAACAGTCCATCGGTCTGTTTTCATCGGACAAACCGATCATGTGCACACGGCTTAACAGGCTTATGTTCAATAAGGCAATATGAAAAAACGCAGTAACAACAGCAACCAATCAGAATTTACACATCTATTGATCTGATTTCAGTAAACTTCTATTGACTACTGCACATTGCTTTAGTGTAAGGATGCCAGCATACTGTACACTACTGTTTTGTTTCTGGAAAAAAAATCACAACTTAAGTGAGAAAAAGCAAGTTGGACATCCATTATTTTTTTTAAATGTGTCATAAAACTTCAAAGGTTAAAGGCCTGTCTGCTCTCCGGTTGAGGTATAAAAAGTTGGCCTCTGTCCTGTAAATTTACCTCATTCTACAAGAATGTAACAAAGGCAGCATTATCCACTAACAACCATTCTATTTTCTGAAAGAAAAAAATAAAGTGAAACAAAACATGGCAATATATACAAGAAGATGAAAATGATATTGATCCACGTAGGTGACTTAGATGTGCAGTTGTCTACATACTTTATAAGCATAAATAGGTAAAGATTTTCCGCTGGGTCATTTGACTCAAAGCACATAACACCTAAATACGCCATAACTATTCAAACTATTTGACTGTGTAACTCCTGAACATTAACCTATGTTAACATTTTCAAACTGCTTCGACTGCAATAATATTTGTGCAAGTTCACACTATATGGTAGGGTCAAATGAGTTTTGTTAATTCTGCAGCCATTCTTTTAAAATGTGTGTGGATTAGGAGAGAGCAAATAGGACATTTTTGTAAGCTCCAAAACCTCTGTATCTTCATGGACATGGCAAGCAACATGATGATTATTCTTATTTGCGATTGCTTGCTGTTTTCCCTCGAGATACTACTATTACTCATTGGTAATTTTTAAAGCCTGCTTCCTCATTGAACTAAAGCTTAAAGTTATTGTAAAGTCTTGTTTTTTTTTTTTTCCTATAAAAATAACAAACATGTTATACTTATGTGCTCTGTTGCCGTAGATTTGCACAGAGCAGCCCAGATCCTCCTCTCCTCGGGTGCCTCTTCTGTGATCCCGGCCCCTCCCTCCTGTTCAGTGCCCCCACAGCAAGCAGTTTGCTATGGGTTGCAGCCGAGCCGAGACACAGCTCCCTGTGTCCATTCAGACACGGAGCCCTGACCAGGCCCCCGCCCACTCTCTCCCCTGATTGGCTAGCTGACTTTAATTGAAAGCTGCAGCAGCCAATGGCACCGCTGCTATGTCTCAGCCAATCAGCAGGGAGAATCTCGGACCACTGAGACACTCGTGGACATCACTGGACAGAGAGGGACCTCAGGTAAGTGTTATGGGGGCTGAGGGGGGCTGCTTCGCACAGAAGGCTTTTTATCTTAATGCATTAAGATAAAAAAAAATCTGCTTTTACAATTCCCTTTAAACTGCCCTGCAAAAGATAAAGATTAATCATGTTTCTGGCAGGAGGCATGTTAAATCTTCATGAGAGCTCCATGCACTGTTTCTATTCGACACTTCTGGGTGTGTCTTATAAGGAGTTGTGAAATTGTCACGCAAAAATGTGATAATGTACAAGGTGACTCAAATAAATTTAAATATAACAAACAAAATATAGAACAAAAAACATGTGCACATATAAGTTAAAAAAAATCCAGATTGGGTCTTTCAGAACACTGCAGTTATACTTTGAAAAAAGGGAGTGTTCAATCCACTTTTACAATCACCACTTGAGCCTTCACCAACCACAAGCAATCAACTCTTACCAGAAAATGGGGGCTTCAAATCATCAACTTGTTTATGCCCCGATGATGTCACATATGACGAAAATGTTGGGCGGAGCTAACGCATTTGGACCAGTCGTTTTTGTGAAACCTCTATCGTGCATCTTGGGATTGTTATGCATACAAAGCGCTTATTGTTTTTTTTCATGTTAGTAATTAGAGTTGAGAGGACACCTGGATGTTCGGGTTCGGGTCCGAACCCGAAATTAAAAAAAAAAGTTCGGGTTCGGGAACCCGAAGCCGAACCCGAACTCCGAACCCCATTGTAGTCAATGGGACAAATGCGCGGAGGTCCCCGCAAATTCAATAACCAGACCCTTTAGGTCTGGTATGGATATTAAGGGAAACCCCGCCGTCAATTTAAAAAAAAAAAGACGTGCGGTTCCCCCTAAATATCCATAACCAGACCCGTTATCCGAGCACGTTGACCTGGCCGGCCACAGAAAAGAGGGGGGACAGAGTGCGCCCCCCCTCTCCTGAACCGCACCAGGCCACATGCCCTCAACATGGGGAGGATGTCCCCATGTTGATGGGGACAAGGGTCTCATCCCCACAACCCTTGCCCGGTGGTTGTGGGGGTATGCGGGCGGGAGGCTTATCAGAATCTGAAAGACCCCTTTAACAAAGGGGACCCCCAGATTCTGACCCCCCCCTGTGTGAAATGGTAATGGGGTACACTGTACCCCTACCATTTCACGAAGGAAGTGTAAATTCTTGTAACAAAAAAAAACACACACCGTAGAATAAAGTCCTTTATTAATAAAAAAAAAAACGCCAGCGGTGTTAATCCACTCGTTCCTGACTTCCTGCTCCAACGTTGTCCTGATCCAGCGATGGGTGATCTCCAGCGATGAGAAGATCCATCCATCCAGAGCGCAGCATCGCCGACCTCCTCTCACCGCTGGACACAGCCCAGCTAATGACCCGCTGAAGCTGTGACATTTCTTATATAGGGGAGGAGGGGCCACCCGTCACGTGACCCCGCACCCTCTGACGCACCCTCTGCTACGTCACTGGGAACATTGGAGCAGGAAGCCAGGAACGAGTGGATTATCACCGCTGGAGTTTTTTTATTTATTTTTTTATTAATAAAGGACTTTATTCTACGGTGTGTGTTTTTTTTTTACAAGAATTTACACTTCCTTCGTGAAATGGTAGGGGTACAGTGTACCCCATTACCATTTCACACAGGGGGGGTCAGGATCTGGGGGTGCCCTTTGTTAAAGGGGTCTTCCAGATTCTGATAAGCCTCCCGCCCGCATACCCCCACAACCACCGGGCAAGGGTTGTGGGGATGAGACCCTTGTCCCCATCAACATGGGGACATCCTCCCCATGTTGAGGGCATGTGGCCTGGTGCGGTTCAGCTGAGGGGGGGCCGCACTCTGTCCCCCCCTCTTTTCTGCGCCCGGCCAGGTCAACGTGCTCGGATAACGGGTCTGGTTATGGATATTTAGAGGGAACCGCACATCATTTTTTTTTTTAATTGACGGCGGGGTTCCCCTTAATATCCATACCAGACCTGAAGGGTCTGGTTATGGATATTTAGGGGGAACCGCACGTCATTTTTTTTTTAAATTGACTGCGGGGTTCCCCTTAATATCCATACCAGACCTAAAGGGTCTGGTTATTGAATTTGCGGGGACCCCCGCGCATTTTTTTTTCCCGAACTCCGAACCCGGACCCAAACTTTTTCCAATTATTCGGGTTCGGGAAAAACCCAAAGTCCGTACCGAACCCAAACTTTACAGTTCGGGTTCGCTCAACTCTATTAGTAATATTAATACTTTGAAGTGCAATAAAACATTTTAGACAGTTTTAGACTATGTGGATTCTTCCATTTTGATTTTATATGGAATTTAGTGCATTTATGGTCACCACTGATGTTACCATTGATTTGGAGTCACAAGATATACTGCTGAACTCCAGCCAAACAATAGAAATTGGATCTCTGCCGATGGGATTGCCATAATTATGCTGATTTGACTTTGTAGTGTAGTCCTTATGTTCTGCTAAGAGTCTATTGCTTGTGGTTGGTGAAAACTCACATGGTGATTTCCAAAGTGGATTTAACACTCCCTTTCTGCAAAGTATCACTGCAGTGTTTTGGAAGACCTAATCTGGACTCGTTTTCACTTATATATGCATGTGTTGTTTTTGGGTGAAGAACCCTCCAATTGGACTTGAGAAAGGTCTTCACCCCTGAATATTCTCTGCCTAGCTATCTAGATTAGTTAGTTCCTCATGATGCTGAGATCTTCGTGCTTTGTTTGTACAAAAGTCTGTAATATAATTGTTGTATATACAGTATCTCACAAAAATGAGAACACCCCTCACATTTTTGAAAATATTTTATTATATCTTTTCATGTGACAACACTGAAGAAATGACACTTGGCTACAATGTTAAGTAGTTAGTGTACAGCTTGTATAACGGTGTAAATTTTCTGTTCCCTCAAAATAACTCAACACCCAGCCATTAATGTCTAAACCGCTGACAACAAAAGTGAGTACACCCCTAAGTGAAAATGTCCAAATTGGGCCCAAAGTGTCAATATTTTGTGTGGCCACCATTATTTTCCAGCACTGTCTTAACTCTTGGCATGGAGTTCACCAGAGCTTCACATGTTGCCACTGGAATCCTCTTCCACTCCTCCATGACGACAACACGGATTTGGTGGATGTTAGAGATCTTGCACTCCTCCACCTTCCATTTGAGGATGCTCCACAGATGCTCAATAGGGTTTAGGTCTGGGGACATGCTTGGTCAGTCCATCACCATCAGTGTGTCCGTGCTGGGCTTAGCCCTCCCTTCTCAAAGCACAGACTGCTCGGCTGTCGGTTAATTGCCAATACTCTTCATTCCACAGTGACTCATCTGATGATCATATCCTGCTCGTCAATCAGCCTGCTGGCTATTTAAGCTGCTTGCATCAGATCACCTGTGCCTTCACTTTGATCAACATATCCAGATACTCTATGCTGTGTTTTCCTGTTAAAGACTTTTGCCTGGCTGACTTCCCTTCTGGTTTCTGATCCTTTTTGCTGCCTCTACTATGCTGATCTCTGTATTCCTGTTTACCTGCCTTGTTTTGACTACCTGGCTATGTTTTGACTACGTTTGCACTGTTTGTACCTTTTTGCCATTTTATTAAAGTGTGATTTTTACTGCACTTCTGTCTCAGCCTGATTCGTGGTTCCTGACACAGGGGTCATCTTGGAGGTGTGTTTGGGGTCTAATCATGTTGGAATACTGCCCTGTGGCCTAGTCTCTGAAGGGAGTGGATCTTGCTCTGCTTCAGTATGTCACAGTACATGTTGGGATTCATGGTTCCCTCAATGAACTGTAGCTCCCCAGTGTCGGCAGCACTCATGCAGCCCCAGACCATAACACTTCCACCACCATGCTTGACTGTAGGCAAGACACACTTGTCTTTGTACTCCTCACCTGGTTGCCATCCCACACACGCTTGACACAATCTGAACCAAATAAGTTTATCTTGGTGTCATCAGACCACAGGACATTGTTCCAGTATCCATGTCCTTAGTCTGCTTGTCCTCAGCAAACTGTTTGCGGGCTTTCTTGTGCATCATCTTTAGAAGAGGCTTCCTTCTGGGACGACAGCAATGCAGACCAATTTGATGCAGTATGCGGCGTATGGTCTGAGCACTGACAGGTTGACCCCCCCATCCCTTCAACCTCTGCAGCAATGCTGGCAGCACTCATACGTCTATTTCACGAAGACAGCCTGTATGGTCTTGGCCACTGTGCTACTGCTCAGTGTCAGGGTCTTGGAGATCTTCTTATAGCCTAGGCCATCTTTATGTAGAGCAACAATTATTTTTTTCAGATTCTCAGAGAGTTCTTTTCCATAAGGTGCCACTTTGAACTTCCAGTGACCAGTATGAGAGAGTGAGAGCGACAACACCATATTTAACACACCTGCTTCCCATTCACAGGAAAAATGGCTAATTGGGCCCAATTTGGACCTTTTCACTTAGGGGTGTACTCACTTTTGTTGCCAGCAGTTTAGACATTAATGGCTGTGTGTTGAGTTATTTTGAGGAAACAGCAAATTTAAACTGTTATACAAGCTGTACACTCACTACTTTACATTGTAGCAAAGTGTCATTTCTTTAGTGTTGTCACATGAAAAGATATAATAAAGTATTTACAAAAATGTGAGGGGTGTACTCACTTTTGTGAGATACTGTAATATACCACCTCAGATATAAATCATAGTAAACATTAAGTATAGATAAATCGCAATTTAATTTAATTTGATCTTAAGTAGACATTTCATGGTGTGTCCTTTACACACACTGGCCTTGAGGATAAATATACACATCACTTTCTAAACTTCATAGTTAGCATTCTTGAATGTAATTTCCATGACTAATTGCAGCACATCAATGAGAGCCATCCAAATGAATAATTTGCTGTATACACTAGAGTTTACAACTATCTGGAAATTCATGAACAGTCCACACAAGTATTGGTTTTTCTTGATTAGTTTTACACACAGCATTCCAAAGTGTGATGCCAAGCTGTCCAAGTAGCAATAATTACATATTAATATATAATATCATCCCTACATTGTTACTACTTTATTAAATTGCTGTGGCAGTACGTCTGTAAACTTTATGAGCAGCAATTGGGCACCTGTTAGTTAAAATAAATAAAGCATTTTGGTTTGGAAACCCTGGTTAATATGTATGTATAGCAAAAACTGAATTTGAATGATTAGGAATGGAATTACATACTGTGCTTTGCCATAATATGTACAGTAGATGACTAATAATGTCAACCCTAGGTTCAGGGTGATTGCTGTTCTTTACTGGTAGACTAGCTTAGCCTCATACATAGGCGTCTGTCACAGGAGCTGAGGTACTGGTACCCAAGGAATGGAGCAGGAGAACAAAAAGAACCTCCACAGAAAGGGAATGTCCAGAGGTGATGTGTATACTGTAGGCTCCTATACTATCATTTAAAAATTAATTAAGGGATTGTGGATGAAATTGTGGATGAAATTGAATGGAAATCTCCACCAAGGACAAGCTAAAGATACAGATGAAAGAGAAATTAGAGGGAGGCATAACCACATAGTGAAATTGAATAGATCAAAGCAGAGACAGATGAACTTAGTGATAGAGAACCCCCATAAGTAAGTGAGGGTGTGGGCTCAAAGACTGGAAAACATGCCAGCATCAAGACACCCTACCAGGGTCATGTGCACGGAATGTGGGCGTGGCGCCAATGCAAAACAATCTTATTGGATGCATCTCACTTTTATTGGATGGTTTAACCAGGCACGCACATTGGCACCTCAGTGACGCGGCAGGCACGCACGCTCCCCAGCGGCCGGAGGCCCGAGGACGTCTATTGACGGCTTCCCGGACCTGTAGAGCCACCTTGTGGACGTCATTCGTCTATGGCTTGGGTCCCAAGTAGTTAATTAAAGAATGCCACTTTATTGGAAGAACCCCAAAATGTGTTCCCTTGGCATTTGTCCCCCTGATATGTGTCCCCCCATTGAGGTGGGTTGTTTTATACTGTGGGGGTGTGGATGTAATTTGCAAATTAATCAATTAGTATTTAATATTAGGCACACAGGTACCCCAGCAAACTTTTCACACCACATTCAAACTGCAAGAAGAACAAGAGGGCAGAGTTGTAAAGCTTAGGATCAGCCATAATTTAGATAATACACTTAAAAACAAAATAAATATCACAAATATGTGAACAGAGTTACAGATGACTATGAGCAGCTATATGCAAGTTTACCATAAAGACATTGAGAGCAGACTGTATTCAGTTTAAGGTGGATGTGAAGCAGCAGTAATATAGATGCACGTTTACCATAAAGACTTTGAGAGCAGTCAGTCGATATTCAAGTTTTTTTTTTTCACAAGAAAAATATGGATGCAAGTTTACCTTTGAAGGGAGAGGAGATGTTCAGATAAGCAAGAGCAGAAGTGCCACCTAATTAAAGAACGCCATTTTAATGGAAGAACCCCAACATGTGTCCCCCTGGCATGTGTTCCCCTGGCAAAAGTACAGGATAATAACAGATAACCAAAACATTAAACCCTTCACGCCTAAGGGTAAAACAAATCTAAATGCCTAAGTACAATTTTGCAATTTTGACATATGTTAGTAAAACCGTACATATCATCACAACTACTCTGTGCATCCAGGTGGAATATAGCTTGCTTTTTCATGACAATTTGGTCTTTCATTTCTTGGTAAATGGTAATGGATATCTCCTGATTTTTTTTTATTATTATAGGAAAACTGACCCAAAATATAAAAAAATATATTATTTTAAATTTAGATGTATATTTCTTGGGCCAGATTCACATAGGTTAGCGGATCTTTAGATCCGCGTAACCTATGTGATTTAAGATCCGCCGCTGCAATTTTTTAAAGCAAATGCTAATTTACAAAGCACTTACCTCAAAACTTGCGGCGGCGTATCTTAAATCCCCCGGCGGAATTCAAATTCCGTGGCTAGGGGCAGTGTAGTATTTAAATCAGGCGCGACCCCACGCCGATTTAACTGCGCATGCGCCGTCCGCGAATTTTCCCGGCGTGCATTGCTCCCAATGACGTTGCTAGGACGTCATTGGTTTCGGCGTCAGCGTAACTTGCGTCCAGCGCTTTTGTGAATCGACGTACGCAAACGAAGTAAAAAAACAAAATTCGACGTGGGAACGACAGCCATACTTAACATTGGATGCACCTCATAGAAGCAGGGGTAACTATACGCCGGAATAAGCCGAACGCAAACGACGGAAAAAAAAAGCGCCGGGCGGTCGTTGGTTAGGATGAAGGAAAAAAGGTGGGACAGCCGCACTCCAAAAAACTCCTCCTTTAATTAAAAATCACAAAATACATGCCACAGCAAAAAACAGCACAACAAAAGAAAAGCTGACGTTTCGCACTATGCCTTAGTGCTTCTTCATAGCTCGGGCGGTCGTTCGTTTCGGAATCGGCGTATCTCCTCATTTGCATAATCGTCGCGTAAATAAACCGAAACGCCACCTAGCGGCCGGCCAGGAATTGCAGCCTAAGATCCGACGGTATAACACAGTAATACCTGTCGGATCTTAGGCATACCTATGCGTAACTGATTCTATGAATCAGTCGCATAGATACGACCGAAGTAAATCAGAGATACGACGGTGTATCAGGAGATACACCGACGTATCTCTATGTGAATCTGGCCCCTTGTTGCTACCATAACCTACCACCAACAAACAACCCAAACTAAATTTTCCGGCTCTGGACGATCGCAGCGATGCCACATATGTGTATGTTAGATGTTATATGTACCCCTAGTACAACCCAAAAGTGCACATTTTGCTTTTTTTTATCCTACCTAAAACTCAGCCCCAGAAGGATTTACCCACTTCCTGACCAGAGCATTTTTTGCGATTCGGCACTGCGTCGCTTTAGCTGACAATTGCGTGGTTGAGCGGTGTTATACCCAAACAAAATTGACGTCCCTTTTCCCCCACAAATAGAGCTTTCTTTTGGTGGTATTTTATCACCTCTGTGTTTTTTATTTTTTGTGCTATAAACAAAAAAATGTACGACAATTTAAAAAAAAAGCTATATTTTTTACATTTTGCTATAATAAATATCCCCCAAAAATATATAAAAAAATGAATTTCTTCCACTGTTTAGGCCGATATGTATTCTTCTACATATTTTTGGTAAAAAAATCGCAATAAGTGTATATTGATTGGTTTACGCAAAAGTTATAGCGTCTACAAGTAGGGGAGAGATTTATGGCATTTTTATTATTATTAATAAAATAATATTATTTTTATTATTATTATTTTTTTACTAGTAATGGGACTGCGACATTATGGCGGACACATTGGACACTTTTGACACTATTTTGCATTGTGTTCTCTTAATTTTTGTATGAAACTAATATATCAAATATATTTGATATGATACTCAATGTAACTGGTAGAATAATGTATTGTCTGTATTATTTATCAGCTATAACCCCACAAAGATTGAAAAATTTTGTGGATCCTGAGTAAGCTTATTTTGGGGCAAAACACATTGACCCAATTATCCTTCGTTGTTGTTGTTTGGTGTATTGATGTTCCTACCATGTTCTTTTAGCTTTGACTATATGTTTTTGGATAACCTTTTTTACTGTGTAAATAAAAACGATTTATTTTTATTAATACTGTTTACTTTGTTATTGATTGTACTGGTAGGCACTTAAAAATTCCCTTTCCTATAGTCTTTCTGATGGAGAGACATGGAGATATTTTCTCCCTTTTTTAATAGCTTCTTATAGCAGAAGATGTTATACAAAGAAAATAATTACCTGAGTTTGTCAGTTGCTTATTACTTTGCTCCCATTTTAGAATTCGGCTTAGCAAAAAAGAAAATAATAATAAAATAATAATACATAATAAATAAAAATACAATAAATGTATGACTTTCTATAATTACACAGCATTATTTCTGTCATTTTCATGGCAAACGTGTAGAGTGTAATGGCAAATGGATTTAATACACATTAAACCATAACAGCCAGAGTAACATGAGAATTTGTTTTCTGTCATTGTCACATTCATAGTACTGTAATGCGTTGTTGGATAGCCTGTCACATTACATCTCACCTATTTGTAATTCTGTCACCTCTCCACTTGCATGCCATTCTGATTACAATTAAGCATTCACTGTTGAGAGTATGAGTCATGATGTGGCAAAAATATTCAGACGTACAAAATTAAAGCTCAGCTTTAAAAAACATTTTTTGTTATCTATTCAGATTAGGCTTTTAATATTGCCTCTGCTATTTTTGTATGCCTGATATAAAAAGGCAAGCCTTATGTACTGTACGCACAGTAAGCGAAAGTATAAAAGAGGGGTCTCCAGACTTTTCAAACAAAGGGCCAGTTTCTTGTGTTTCAGACTTTAGGGCCGGATTGTGGACAGCGGGAGCAGAAAATGTCCCGGCATCAGTGAGAATTCATATGGCCTCATTGTTGGTGGTCAATAAGAGGAGGAGTAGTGCCCCTATTAGTAGGGGGAATAGTATCCCATCATTGGTATCGGTGGAAGAATTAGTCAAATCAGCGGGAGGAATAGTGCTCCAAGGGCCAGATAAAGGCTAGAAAAGGGCCATTGGGCCGCAGTTTGGATACTTCTGGTTTAAAAGACATATTAAAAAAAAAAAACAATATGTACACAATCATTGTTATTGCAAATGCCAGCTGGAAAACTTCTCATGGTTGTGTCAACATTACACTACATTACATCTGGATGGACCACTAGGATTTGAATGAGACAATAAGAATACAGCAATTATTTTCAGCCATTAATTGCCTATTTGTTCAGCCAAGTCATAAGGCCAATGTATTTACAAACATAATCTCGGGGATGCTCACTATCTAATCCAAAGTCAACTTCTTGGATCTAAATCTCTGTTTTGCTTGCCTTTGGAAATCCATTCAGATCCTTTCCACCACAGTTGTAATTTAAAGCAATGTTATATCTACAATACGGATACTTGTACATGTTTTGAATTCAAGAAACGTACTGCACAGCACTGGGTGTACACACATACACACACACACACACACACACATATATATATATATATATATATATATATATACACACACACTATATTACCAAGAGTATTGGGACACCTGCCTTTACACGCACATGAACTTTAATGGCATCCCAGTTTTAGTCCATAGGGTTCAATATTGAGTTGGTCTACCCTTCACAGCTATAACAGCTTCAACTCTTCTGGGAAGGCTGTCCACAAGGTTATGGAGTGTGTCTATGGGAATATTTGACCATTCTTCAAGAAGTGCAATTGGGAGTTCACGCACTAATGTGGACGAGAAGGCCTGGCTTGCAGTCTCCCCTCTAATTCATCCCAAAGCTTAAAATCAGGACTCTGTGCAGGCCAGTCAAGTTCCTGCACCCTAAACACGCTCATCCATTTCTTTATTGACCTTGCTTTGTGCACCCGAGCCCAGTCATGTTGGAACCGGAAGAGGCTATCCCCAAGACATGAATAAGTGAGTTAGGGGTGGAGGAACTTGACTGGCCTGCACAGAGTCCTGACCTCAACCCGATAGAACACCTTTGAGATTAAATAAAGTGGAGACTGCGAACCTGGCCTTCGTGTCCAAATTCATTGCCTGGCCTCACAAATGCGCTTCTGAAAGAATGGTCCAACATTCCCATAAACACACTCCTAAACCTTGTGCACAGCCTTCCTAGGAGAGTTGAAGCTGTTATAGCTGCAAAGGGTAGGCCAACTCAATATTGAACCCTACAGATTAAGACTGGAATGCCAATAAAGTTCATGTGTGTGTAAACGCAGGTGCCCAATACTTTATATACACCCAGATTTATCATACTGACCAGGACAAGAAAAATCTTAGGCTTACAAGGCTGCTGCTTGCAAAGCAGAGACTGAGGCCCAGATTCACAACTGAGATACGACGACGTATCTCCAGATACGCCGTAGTATTTCTGAGTTGCGCCGTTGTATCTATGCGCCTGATTCTTAGAATCAGTTACGCATAGATATCCATTAGATCCGACGGATCCTAACTGCATTTTTTTTTGACCGCTAGGTGGCGTTTCCGTTGAATTCCGCATCGAGTATGCAAATTAGCTAGATACGCAAATTCCCAAACGTACGCGCGGCCGATGCAGTAGAGTTAAGACGTTTACGTTAGGCTTTTCCCGGCGTAAAGTTGCCCCTGCTATATGAGGCACAGCCAATGCTAAGTATGGCCGTCGTTCCCACGTCAAAATTTAAAAAAGTTACGTTGTTTGCGTAAGTCGTCCGTGAATGGGACTGGACGTCATTTACATTCACGTTGAAACCAATGACGTCCTTGTGGCGTACTTTGGAGCAATGCACACTGGGAAATTCCACGGACGGCGCATACGCCGTTCCAAAAAAACGTCAATCACGTCGGGTCACAGTAGTTTTGCATAAAACACGCCCCCCTGATCCAAATTTGAATTAGGCGGGCTTACGCAGGCCGATTTACGCTACGCCGCCGCAACTTAAGGAGCAAGTGCTTTGAGAATACAGCACTTACCCGTGTAAGTTGCGGAGGCGTAACGTAAATCAGATACGTTACGCCCGCACAATTTTACGCGGCTCTACGTGAATCTGCCCCTTAAAGTGGAAGTAAACCCCCTATTATTTTCAGCCAAGGAAGCTGCCATCTTGGCCTCTGATTAATCTACAACTGCCATAATGCTGCACATGTGATCAGTTATGACACCAGACATGGGATGGTTTGACAGTTTGGTTGAGAGCACAACCAATGGGAATGTTACATTTCCGGCACGTGCCGGAAAGGTAACTGTTTTATGAATGGGTTTACTTCCGCTTTAACATTGTCAGGCTGCAACAGAAAGTGCTGGCATTTGGCAAGAGTTTCAGGTAATAAACTTAAACTAAAGTGTTCCATGAATTTATGCGATAAGATGCCAACATTCTGAAAAATAAATCACATACACTTTAATTTAAAGCAGAGTTCCACCCAAAAATGGAACTTCAGCTTTTCGGAAACCCTCCCCCCCTCCGGTGTCACATTTGGCACCTGTCAGGGGGAGGGGGGTGCAGATACCTGTCTAAGAAAGGTATTTGCACCACTTCCAGGTATCGACTCCTGCGGGAGTCACGCCCCTTCCTGTCACCCCCCAGCTGTCTTCTGGGAAACACACTGTTCCCAGGATAGAGCTGGGACCAGTGACGGCGCTGCGCTACTCGCACATGCACAGTGGGGAACCGGGCAGTTCCTGATTCCCTCACCGAGCATGGCGGCGGCAGCATCCGAGGACCGAGCGATTGCTCGTCCTCGTCTGCCAACTTCACGGGCGTGCTGGACAGGTAAGTGTTCATTTTTTAAAAGTAGCAGCAGCTGCAGTATTTGTAGCTGCTGGCTTTTTTGGGGGGTCCTCCACTTTATATTCAACATTATCAAGACACTGTAGGGAATGGACAGTTCCACTGTGTAGACACAACTTGTTCACTGTAAGTAGTGTAGATAAAATCGGCTGTTTGACTGTAGTAAATAGTAAATGAAATGAAAAAGAAATCTTTTTTTTTATGCAGTTTAAATGATGCTCCCATACTAAATTTTCATTAACTGCATCTAGTTTATGCAGAAGAGTGGCATTGTACATCTTTGATCCTATGTGTTTTCCACTGTGTTGACAGACATACTGACTAATTACACAGTATTCATAATTATATGTTAAGTTCCCATTTTTCTTAACATTTGTTATCTGTCATTACACGTGTTCTGTCAATGCAGCTGAGCATAACAATAAATATATATTTTAAATGTTTTCTTTTAGCTTTTGTTAAATATACAATGTTGTTACTAAATTAATGAAATACAGATGGTCGATTAGTCTATTGCAGTCCAAATTCACAATTTTCCTAGACTGGTTAGGTATTTGTTCTTTAACCTTTTGGATGCAAAGGAGCTCATTTGTAAATAATGTAAAAGAAAATGTAAGAGTGAATGTGAATTTTGCCTTAAGCAATTTGTTCAAGCAATACAAAACATTGCTTGTAAAGTACACTATGTCATCATGTTTTTAAACATGGCTATAGTTCTAGTATCTGTTATACCTCTATCTTACATAATCTATCTGTATTCCTGAATTGTTATGTTATGAATGTCTTACATCTGAACACTAAAAAAAAAAAAAAGAAAATGCTTTCTTAATAGCTTTCAGATGTCAGCGTATATTATACGTTTTTAGGACAACAATCAACCATTTTTATTAGATTAAATAATGTTTTTAGAAAACTGATATTAGGTATTACGTTTCACCTAAGATCTTAAGTGGTTACATTTCGGCTTGTCAGCTGAAATGGCAGAACACTACAGTTTTTGCCACTAATGCTTTCTGATAACCAAGTGATCTAAAGGAAACTTTTTCTCTTTCTTGGAATTAAATATTCTTTAGGCAAAGGCCAAAATATCACGTTTAGTTAAACTGTTTGACAATGGAGTACATACTGAGTTCTCATACTCTCACAGGCTTTTTAATTTACAAGTTTTTTTTAAAGCAACTGTACCTATTTAACACCCTGGTTTTCAGTCATGTACTAAAAGATGCAACAATGCAAACATTTCCACTCCCTGGCAGAAAATAAAATAATAACAACAAAAGTATATTTCATATGACTAACAAGACAGAATTGCTCAAGGGAAGCATTTCAAACTGCCCAATTAGTGTCAGCTTTCAAAAATAAATTTGATTTCTGGCTTTTTTTCCTTTTTTAAATTGATCCCTTTATTGTTGATATTACCAGCATTTTGGGACACATTTAAGGGGAAGCTTACAGGGATTCTCGAATACTTAGAATGCCAAGTAAATCTTTTCCATAACTGCATGACCACCATTAAATATGAAACAATGCACCATGAAAGAACAGTTATATTTCAGATTTTTATTAGGTTTAAGAACGACGCCAAGCATCCAAAATGAATTAATCAGAGAGTATTATATCGCTTGCAATCACATTCATTCATTCTATGTACATACATTCACTTTACAAAAGTAAAATAAAATTATATTTTCTGTGGAAACAAAGTTTAAAAATGTTGGTATAAAGAAGACTTAATCATCAAGATTAAAGCTCATTTTGTATATGCAGTAGTGCAGGGGTGTCCAAACTTTTTTCAAAGAGGGCCAGATTTGATGAAGTGAACATGCGTGAGGGCCGACCATTTTGCCTGACATTATTTGAACCATTAAAATTCGGTCTAAGTGTGTTCCTTCGAGCACTAGAATACTGCCCAACAAGCTCAGGCATATTATTTGGATATACCGTATTTATTGGCGTATAACACGCACCTTCACTTTAAGAGCAAAGTTTCAGGATTTTTTTTTTAAATAAAGAACTGTGAAGCAAAATAAGGGTCAGTGCCCATCTGCAGCCTCACAAGTGCCCATCTGCAGCACCCATGAATGAAGCACCCACCATTGACAGGAATGCAGCACCCACCATTGACAGGAATGCACTCACCATTGCCAGGAATGCACTCACAAGCGCCAAAGATTACCTACAGGAGAATGTCCTGTTTACACAACGGCCTCTTTAATAGAAAGTCCTGCCTCCTTTTATGGACAGAACAGTCGACCAATGGCAGTGCCGGAGACAGGACTTCCTATTACAGAGGCCGCCTGTAAACAGGATGTTCTCCTGTGTATGTACGGCACTTGTTTCGCCTCCTCCCTGTCCCCTCCAAGGCAGCCAGAATATACTCTTTTGTGTCCCCCGGTGCTGGGAGATCGTCAGGGGCCACAAAAGATATAGATGTCCAAATAACTAGGCGGGCTGCTCAAAACCGGAACGCGGGCCGCGATTAGCCCAAGGGCCGGACTTTGGTAATGCCTGCAGTAGTGTATTCAGTCCCCAATGCTTATTAAAATGTGGTATAATGCCTCAGCACAAAGCAGTCATTAGAATATTAGCATCAATATAGCCTGTTACTTCCACTGATATGATTATGAAGATTGGAGATAAATCCCCGTATAAATTCACTTCTTACAAGACAATGCTGGACAATCGGCAGGTAATGGTGGTTCGATTGTGCTTGCAGACCTCTCCTTGGGATAATATACAAAGGATCAACTGCTGACAGCTGGGTCGGGTCCTCCGCTAAATAGGCTCATTCGCATGGAGAGAAAAACACAAAAGAGTTCCATAGCATAATCTCGTTTTAAAAACGTTTTATTTAAATACAAGTCCCCTCTGTAATTAAGACACTTACAATGTTTCAAAGTAAAGTTGGCATCTGACACAGTGTTACATCCAAAAGAGATCGCGTGGCAATATCTCCTATGCAAAGCAGCACGATTTCAAACACTTGTTAAACTTCTCAATTCAATGGCTTGTACACATGATTCAGGTTTGTCGTATAGCCACAACTGGCGCATTTCGTCATCTATGTCATCATCTGAGGGAGTCACTGATCTTTCCAGTAAATGGCTGTGCAGGGGGGCGAGTCAGCACAAGTACCTGTCACCAGCCCATCAGAGTACTTAAGTACTTGTCTCCAGCCCAGAGTGCCCTGAGTACCCATCTGCAGCCCATCAGAGTACCCGAGTGCCTACTTTCAGCCCATCAGAGTACCCGAGTACCTATCTTCAGCCCATCAGAATACCCAAGTACCTGTATCCAGCCCAATGGAGTGCCCGAGTACCTGTCTCCAGCTCATCAGAGTACCTGAGTACCTGTCTCCAGCCCAGAGTACCCGAGTACCTTTTCTACAGCACAGAGTACCTGAGTACCTTTCTGCAGCCCATCAGGGCACCCAAGTACCTATCTGAAGCCCATCCGAGTACCTGTCTCCAGCCCATTGGAGTACCCGAGTACCTGTCTCTAGCCCATCAGAATATCTGAGAGCCTGTCTCCAACCCATCAGAGTACCTGAGTACCTCTCTTCAGACCACAGTACCTGTCTCCAACCCATTAGACTACCCAAGTACCTATCTTCAGCCCATCGAAGTACCCAAATACCTGTCAATAGCCCATTAGAGTTCCTGGAGTAGCTCTCTGCAGCTCATCAGAGAACCCGAGTACCCATCTGCATCCTATCAGAGTACCCAAGTACCTATCTGCAGCCCATCAGAGTACCTGAGTACCTATCTGCAGCCCATCAGAGTACCTAAGTACCTATCTGCAGCCCATCATAGTACCTGAGTACCTATCTGCAACCCATCAGAGTTCCTAAGTACCTATCTGCAGCCCATCAGAGTACCTGAGTATCTATCTGCAGCTCATGCCTCATAGAATATACGTTGGGGTGTTTGCTTTCCAAAATTGGGTCTTTTTGTGTGTGTTTCCATTGTCCTGGTGCTCCAGATCCTTCAAAAGGGTGATAAATCTTCAAAAAATGATATGTTTAATTTATGCCCCTAGAACACCTGATGTTGGACCTCTGTATGTGGCCGGGCTGTGTAAAAGTTTCACACATGTGGTATTGCCATACTCTTGAGGAGTAGCAGAATGTGTTTTGGGATGTAATTTTTGCTATGTACATGCTATGTGTATGCTATGTATATAGAAATATCATATAAATTGACAACTTTGTGTAAAAAAAAAAGTGTATTTATGTTGTATAGCATAAAGGGAGTGTTATAACCCCTGTCAGATTTGTTTTGCCATCTGTGTCCCATTGGGGAGATTTCCCTTCACTTCTTGCCCCATAGCCAAAACAGGAAGTGATAAGAAGTCCAACGGTATTATCAGGATCCCCAGAACTATTGTCCCCCTCTGTTACTTTTTACTTTTCGTTTTTTGGGGACAACTTAAAATGTGAGATTTCTTTTACTTTCACTTTCAATTATAACATTAATCAGGACAAATAGAGAGGGTGAATATCCATAATTGGGGCACAGACAGCAATAAAAACTGACAGGTATTGCAATTCCTCTCCACTCTATACAAAATTATGAAAATGTTTTACCTTTAGTTATACTTTAAGCATACATATTAATTCTACAGATATAAAATCCATGGTTTATCTCAATAATTAGTTAAATACTTTCAAAGTATTATTTAGTCTATTTGGCTTTTTGGTTTCTAATTTAAAACGCATCCATGACTTGATGGTATATATTATTATATTATTATTATATTATTACGGGAAAATGGTAATGATGCTGCATTTAACTTACATAAATGTAGAGATGTCAGACAGGGTTTCAGATCTACAGGTAATTTATAGGAACCCTGAATAATAAGATAAAATACAAGGCAAATTAACACAGTACTTAATAATAATAATCAAGAAAGGCTGAAACCAAAATATATGACTGTCGTATCTATTTGTTGAGGTGTTAAACCATTTTAGAATGTTTTTTTTCTCATTTATTGAGGATGTCATTTGTTATTAAAAAATAGACAAACTTTGCCTCTTTTCATAAAAAATTAGGGAGCTGGATATAACGCAATTACTATTTTAAAATGTCAAATAATTGTTCTGTTACTTTTACGTATCTAGGAGTTCACAGAAGACAAGGAAATCAATGAAATAAAGATGAGTTCAATATAATTTATAGGTTTAATTTGAAAAGTCAATGCACTGGATTAAAAATGGATTGAAATAGCTAAGGAGCTCCTTAATAGGCAGGTTGAGGGGGAATTTTACTAAAAAAACAGAGCACTCAAAATCTGGTGCAGCTGTGCATGATAGCCTATCAGCTTCTAACATCAGTTTGTTCAATTAAGAATTGACAAAAAAACTTGAACTTGATTGGTTTCTATGTAGAACTGCCCCAGATTTTGCACTCTCCAGTTTTATTAAATCAACCCCACAATGATCTATTCCTGCTAACTTTTTTGTTAAGAAGCAAATATCTGCATTTTTACTAAACACCTGGGTTGTGAAAAGATAATTATAGTAAATCAGTTTAACGGCCACTAAAAAACATTTCATGCTGCCTCAGTACTCAGTTTCTGCTTAATCATTCAGGAAAAGCTGAAGCCATTGTTCTGGCTACTGCTCTGCCCAGTTGTTGTGCATTTAAGTATAAGCAAAGGTTTGGAGGACCCTTGATGTGGGTGGTGAGCATTGGATAATTTAGTTTCCTAGTTTTGTGTTTGTTAATGCAGACTCACTTAGCTTTTTTTGACTTTGTAGTCTCTGCTGAATATTGTGGATAAATACAAACTTTGCCTATGATATATATGTTTTGTTTCATACGGTTTTATGATGGTAAAGCCATGCCACTACATTGAAGAGATTCTCAACCTACATATAAAAGCATGTTCTTTTATCTGATCAACGAGTCACTGCCTAAGTACAAGCCAAGCCATGCCTCCCCCAAGAATTTTGGCACAATATGTAGTCTGTAGTTGGAGGTTATGGGTAGCTACTGTCCTCAATAGTTTAGTTAATGGGACACTCTTAAAAATACTAAATTGTGCATCATCAATAGGGTGTTATGAGTAGGGATGAGCTTCGTATTCGAGTCAAACTCATGTTCGACTCGAACATCGTATGTTCGATCGTTCGTCGAATTACGAACGTTTTGGGCCGTTCGCGCAAAAATTCAAATGGTGGCGTTTAACGGCCCAAAATTCACTGCGGCATCGCTCGCTTGCTTGGCCAATCACAGCTTGCAAAAAATGGAGAGTCATAATTGGCCACAGCCAGGGTGGCTTTGGCCAATTATGGCTCAGGGGGTTTAGTACAAGCCCCACACTATAAAAGGTCGCCTGCAGGTCAGCCTTGTGTAGTGTGTTGCGGTGGTTAAAAGAGAGAAGACGAGAGAGAGAGAGAGAGAGAGAGAGAGAGAGTGTCATTTTTAGTAGGTAGATAGAGCAGGCAGGCAGGCAGGCTAGTCAGTTAAAGTTACAGCGTGTAGAGGATATATATGCATCACAGGTGTTGTATATAAATTTATACACTGTATAGTTTAGCTAGATCCGCACTTCCTAATTTACTGGCAGGCAGGTGATTGTGCTAGCTGCAGTATTCTCACATGGTGTACTGCCTGTGTCCTCTGCAGTGTGCACCTAAAGCTACGTGGTGTGTACTGCCTGTGTCCTCTGCAGTGTGCACCTTAAGCTACGTGGTATGTGTACTGCCCGTGTCCTCTACAGTGTGCACCTAAAGCTATGTGGTGTGTACTGCCTGTGTCCTCTGCAGTGTGCTTCTAAAGCTACGTGGTGTTTGTACTGCCCGTGTCCTCTGCAGTGTGCACCTAAAGCTACGTGGTGTGTACTGCCTGTGTCCTCTGCAGTGTGCTTCTAAAGCTATGTGGTGTTTGTACTGCCCGTGTCCTCTGCAGTGTGCACCTAAATCTACGTGGCGTGTACAGCCTGTGTCCTCTGCAGTGTGCACCTAAAGCTACGTGGTGTGTACTGCCTGTGTCCTCTGCAGTGTGCACCTAAAGCTACGTGGTGTGTACTGCATGTGTCCTCTGCAGTGTGCACCTAAAGCTACGTGGTGTGTGTACTGCCTGTGTCCTCTGCAGTGTGCACCTAAAGCTACATGGTGTGTACTGCCTGTGTCCTCTGCAGTGTGCACCTAAAGCTACGTGGTGTGTACTGCATGTGTCCTCTGCAGTGTGCACCTAAAGCTACGTGGTGTGTA
Source organism: Rana temporaria (assembly GCF_905171775.1). Classification (NCBI taxonomy): domain Eukaryota; kingdom Metazoa; phylum Chordata; class Amphibia; order Anura; family Ranidae; genus Rana; species Rana temporaria. Next base: position 292,424,169 of record NC_053489.1, on the reverse strand, counting down.
CTGCCTGTGTCCTCTGCAGTGTGCACCTAAAGCTACGCGGTGTGTGTACTGCCCGTGTCCTCTGCAGTGTGCACCTAAAGCTACGTGGTGTGTACTGTCTGTGTCCTCTGCAGTGTACACCTAAAGCTACGTGGTGTGTAATACCTGTGTCCTCTGCTGTGTGCACCGAAAGCTGTGGTGTGTGTACTGTCTGTGTCTGTGCTATTTTTCTCAATGATTTTCATCTATATTGCAGGGACCAGACATTACATTAAAGGGGTTGTAAAGGTTCGTTTTTTATTTTCGAAATAGGTTCCTTTAAGCTAGTGCATTGTTGGTTCACTTACCTTTTCCTTCAATTTCCCTTCTAAATATTTTTTTTCTTTGTTTTCTTTGTCTGAACTTCTCACTTCCTGTTCCTCCTCAGCAAGGTGTTCAGTAAGCTGTTCTAAATGACTTTCCACCGCTCGGATGATGGTGGAAAGCTTACTGAGGATAAACAGGAAGTAAGAAATTCAAACAAAGAAAAAAAACATTTAGAAGGGAAATTGAAGGAAAGGGTAAGTGAACCAACAATGCACAAGCTTAAAGGAACCTATTTAGAAAATAAAAGACGAACCTTTACAACCCCTTTAAAGCCACAAGCAGTTTTAAATTACTTTTTTCTTCTAGTAATCTCATTTTGTGCAGGGACAGTTCTAAACAAGTGCCACTTCACAGGCAAACTTATAGACACCCAGCAGGTACGATATTTAATGGAATTTTTCATTTATTTATTTTTCACTTTAAGCATCATTAAAATCACTGCTCCAGAAAAAAACTACAGTTTTTAAAACTTGTTTTCCATTGATACATGTTCCCTGGGGCAAGTACTTACTCCCAGTCCACTCCCTCAGTCACAAGACTCAGTCTCCTCCTCCTAAAAAGATTCAGGAATGCATTGTGACTCAGACACAAAAGAGATAAGCTGATTGGCTAAGATATTAAGTAAGATACATCACTCACTACACTGCCCATTCGAAAGAACGATTCGAGAACACGAAATTACGAACAAAGAAACTAATTTATGAACATACAAATGAAAATACGAACATACAAACATACATATACACTTTCTTACACTGTCCATTCAAAAGAACGATTCGAGAACACGAACAAACAAAATTACGAACATACAAAGAAACAAAATTACGAACATACGAATGAAATACGAACATACGAAATTACAAACAGACAAAGGATTGAAAATACGGAATGCAAATCATTCGTTATATATGTCATTTTCGTTCTTTTACTGTTTCGGTGTTTCGTATTTTCGTAAGTTTGTCCATTCGTAAGTTCGTATTTTCGCATGTTCGTTATTTTGTTTATTCGTAGTTTTGTAATTTTCGTATTTTGGTTCTTTCAGCTATTCGGATGTTCGAATTGATTTGAATGTACGAATACTAACAAATTTGTATGTAGCACTACCCCCGGAGGAGCTGCTGGTTGTTTTGGGCGGCGTGTTACCTCCGAAATTCCTAGGGGTGAATGATGCGTATTGCATATAGTAGAAGTAAAGGAATGTCCAAGACAGGTGCTCTTTGCTGTGCTCTTTATTACCCAGCCGGGTAAAAACAGTAAACTTGTGGTGAGGAAAGTAAAGTTGAAGAAGATAGGAGAATAGCAGATTCAGGCGTAATGATAGAAAACAGTCCTGCTCCCAAAACGTAACACTTCTTTGCACCACTCCCGCCGGAGTGGGTTTAGTGTACCCGGACAGGCCTCTCTCACTGACCTGGCAGCCGGAGTATCACTCGGACAATTGTAGGATAAAGTCTCTGCCACAGACCCTCCTTGGTGAACTTGAACTTGGGAGAAAGATAACTCTGCCACAGGTCCCCTCTGGATGAAATTCTTGGAGATATGCCTCCTTAATTGAGTTACGTCTGGATCTCCTTCAACTTGTCGCCCAGGTACCGACAGACAGGTGATCAATCCCTCAGTGTCCGTTTACCTCGATCAATGATCTTGCGAAAAGTGCGTCGGGTTCTCTGATGCGTGCATTTGTATATACTGCATTGTATAACGTTTGTATCAATTTTAATTACCTTTTATTATGTGCAAATCCATTGGCTGAGCTACCATGCTGTATTATTCATGTATGTATTTTAATAAAAATGTATACTGTTACTATTTTTGTTACTCAGTGGCAAACTGTGACCACCTCATTTAAAGTCCCAAGGGCAACTCTTTTTCTGCGTTTACCTAAATCCCTGGTGGTTTGTCCAGGCCCTTTTGGACCGCCAGCCTCTCAATAGCGTTCCTCAGACTGACTCCCCACCGAACAGCAGTACAGCTTGGGATCCTCAAAGGTGGGAACCCAGTCACTCACTGAGTCCGCGTCGCTGTTCAGATGCTCCGGGCCAGCATGGTCCCTGAACAGGAATACTGTGTGGCATGCACGCCCCGGCCAGGTAGGCCATAACGCCGGGGCACCATGATGTGGCCACCCTAAATGTGGGTGCCACAATGGACGAAGAAGACCCAGAACCAATGGCGTCTGCCCCATAAATACCCCTCCCCAGCATGCACCGCAAGAACAAACCCTCATGATTGGCCTCTTGGGAAAGAGCACCCAAACCTTGACTCCACTGCTGCCACCTGCAGCACCGGGGCTGGAAGAACACCCCAGTACAGCAAAATGGGCCCACAGCACAGCCAGGCTGAGACAGAGACTGAAATTTGCAACTAACAATCTGGATCAGAGTTTAACTATACTCTGATCTACCCTTAAATTTAACTAGCACCAGTACTATAAAGTGTACATCCTACATGTACGAAAATCCATTTGTTACGAATCAAATCGCACATGTCTTTAGGATTTAAATACTCGCACTCTTCGGCTATCCAGCTATTGTGAAGGTCATGATAATCAAAGCCTGCTATTATGTGCTGGACAGGCATCTGCTTTATGCTGAGTATGTATATATATATATATATATATATATATATATATATATATATATATATATATATATATATATATATATATATATACAGTATCTCACAAAAGTAACTACACACCTCACATTTTTGTAAATATTTTATTACATCTTTAACCCCCCTGGCGGTATTCCCGAGTCTGACTCGGGGTTAGATTTTTGTGCTAGGATCGGTAACCCCGAGTCAGACTCGGGCTCGCCTCGCTGGATCCACAGGCTTGGTTTACTTACCTTGTCCCTGGATCCAGCGATGCCACCGCGCTGTGTGAGTGGGCGGGTGCTCCCTCGATTCACACAGCGTCCTCCTGTGCCGCCGATCTCCGTTCCCTGCGACATTACGACGCACGGGAGCGGAGAACGGCGCCAAATTCAAAAACGTAAACAAACACAATACACACAGTATACTATAAAAAGAGTGGTACTACTGCGCTACCAAATAAAACTAATATAAGAAAAAACCAACAAAAATAATCAAATAATAAAAGCTGCGTATCAAGTGGGTGAACAAAACCGAAAATTATATAAAATGAATAAGAGATAGCGCTAATATCAACTAGTGCTGATTATATACAGTATTGTGAGTGATATTATTCAAATTCAGTGAATAGTATAAGTAAGAAACAACAACACTTATGAAATATACACTCTATCTAGTGGTGTAACACAGTGAGTTCGTAATGGGTTAAAGAAACTGAACCCATATGCAGCCCTATAGCCACTCAGCTGATGTCTCCTTCCCACTGCTTCTCATTAGATAGACAACGACCTTCTCAAGCAATTCAGTCAGAAACACTCCAATGTATATGTAAGAGAAAAAAAAGAGAGGACAAGCCTCATAGTACAATATTGTATGGCAAGAAGGGTGGACAAGAGACTACACCGACGGTGTATACACTCACACATCTGCCGATAAACACAGGCTCAGAGTCAAAAGTTGCCGCTCAGTGTGATGGTCTCCTCACTAGGATCGTAGTCCCGTCACATAGGCTCCTCCCCCACGCGTAATGCCACTCGTCACGTGGCTTAGTCATGGGTCTCTTTTTTTTTTTCTCTTACATATACATTGGAGTGTTTCTGACTGAATTGCTTGAGAAGGTCGTTGTCTATCTAATGAGAAGCAGTGGGAAGGAGACATCAGCTGAGTGGCTATAGGGCTGCATATGGGTTCAGTTTCTTTAACCCATTACGAACTCACTGTGTTACAGCACTAGATAGAGTGTATATTTCATAAGTGTTGTTGTTTCTTACTTATACTATTCACTGAATTTGAATTTCAGTGAATAGTATAAGTAAGAAACAACAACACTTATGAAATATACACTCTATCTAGTGGTGTAACACAGTGAGTTCGTAATGGGTTAAAGAAACTGAACCCATATGCAGCCCTATAGCCACTCAGCTGATGTCTCCTTCCCACTGCTTCTCATTAGATAGACAACGACCTTCTCAAGCAATTCAGTCAGAAACACTCCAATGTATATGTAAGAGAAAAAAAAGAGAGGACAAGCCTCATAGTACAATATTGTATGGCAAGAAGGGTGGACAAGAGATTACACCGACGGTGTATACACTCACACATCTGCCGATAAACACAGGCTCAGAGTCAAAAGTTGCCGCTCAGTGTGATGGTCTCCTCACTAGGATCGTAGTCCCGTCACATAGGCTCCTCCCCCACGCGTAATGCCACTCGTCACGTGGCTTAGTCATGGGTCTCTTTTTTTTTTTCTCTTACATATACATTGGAGTGTTTCTGACTGAATTGCTTGAGAAGGTCGTTGTCTATCTAATGAGAAGCAGTGGGAAGGAGACATCAGCTGAGTGGCTATAGGGCTGCATATGGGTTCAGTTTCTTTAACCCATTACGAACTCACTGTGTTACACCACTAGATAGAGTGTATATTTCATAAGTGTTGTTGTTTCTTACTTATACTATTCACTGAATTTGAATAATATCACTCACAATACTGTATATAATCAGCACTAGTTGATATTAGCGCTATCTCTTATTCATTTTACACACAGTATACTGTAATCTTATATATTACAGTACTGTATGTAAAAAATACACACCCCCCTTGTCCCTAGTGGTCTGCCCATTGTCCTACATGTTCTTTTATATAATAAAAACTGTTCTTTCTCCCTGCAAACTTTAGATTGTCCATAGCAACCAAAAGTGTCTTTTTATGTCAAAAATGGTTTTAGAGCAGCTAGAAAACAGCGATAATAAATTATAATCACTTGCAGAATTGTGCGATAGTGATTTGTGGGGAAATTCGTCATAAAAAAATAAAAGTAATGACAGTGACAGTTCTGCAACTGAGCAAATTTCAGTGATTTTGAGTTGATTACATTATTGAATAATTTTTATTATAATTATATTATTATTTGTTATAATTATTTATAATTATTTATTATTTTATAATTTATAATTTTGTTTTTAAAAAAAATGTCATACCCGGGATGCCTACAAGACTCTTGTTTGGTCAGATTTAAGTGAGTTATTCCTAAGAATTACAGGCCTACAGTATAAAACGCCAAATTTCCTTGCAAATAATGGTACCGCTTTCAGCACCTTTTTTCTGAAAGAATCATACCGCCAGGGAGGTTAATGTGACAACACTGGAGAAATTACACTTTGCTACAATGTAAAGTAGTGAGTGTACAGCTTGTATAACAGTGTAAATTTGCTCAAAATATCTCAACACACAGCCATTAATGTCCAAATTGGGCCCAAAATGTCAATATTTTGTGTGGCAAACATTATTTTCCAGCACTGCCTTAACCTTCTTGGGAATGAAGTTCACCCAGAGCTTCACAGTTTGCCACTGGAGTGTTCTTCCACGCCTAAATGATGACATCACGGAGCTGGTGGATGTTAGAGACCTTGCACTCCTCCACCTTTCCGTTTGAAAATGCCTCACAGATGCTCAATAGGGTTTAGATCTGGAGACATGCTTGGCCAGTCCATCACCTTTACCTTAAGCTTGTTTAGCAAGGCTATGGTCTGGGATGACAGCCATGCAGACCAATTTGATGCAGTGTGCGGCATATGGTCTGAACAACTGACAGGCTGACCCTCCACCCCTTCAACCTTTGCAGCAATGCTGGCAGCACTTATACGTATATTTCCCAAAGACAATCTCTGGATATGATGATGAGCATGTGCACTCAATTTCTTTGGCCAAACATGGCGAGGCCTGTTCTGAGTGGAACCTGTCCTGTTAAAACGCTGTACGGTCTTGGCCACTGTGCTACAGCTCAGTTTCAGAATCTTGTCAGTATTCTTATAGCCTAGGTCATCTTTATGTAGAGCAAAAATTATTTTTTTCAGAACCTTTAGAGAGTTGTTTGCCAGGTGGTGCCATGTTGAACTTCCAGTGACCAGTATGAGAGAGTGAGAGCAATAACACCAACTTTAACACACCTGCTCCCAATTCACACTTGATACCCTGTAACACTAACAAGTCACATGACACCTGGGAGGGAGAATGGCTAATTGGGCCCAATTTGGACATTTTCACTTAGGGGTGTACTCACTTTTGTTGCCAGCAGTTTAGACATTAATGGCTGTGCGTTGAGTTGTTTTATGATAGAAGCTGTACACTCAGTACTTTACATTGTAGCAAAGTGTAATTTCTTCAGTGTTGTCACATGAAAAGATAGAAAAAATATTTACAAAAATGTGAGGGGTGTGCTCACTATTGCGAGATACTGTATATATATATATATATATATATATATATATATATATATATATATATATATATATATATATATACACTATTATGTGCATAAGTTTCCGTTCACTTATGTTACATTTTCAGAATGGTTGACATGATCATAAGAAGAGGAAGACATATGGTAGGTCACTCTTGTGTCATTAAAGTACTTTTAACCTCTTTCAGGCGTGAGAAAAACTTCCTAAGTATGCTAATAACCACACGGCTGTTTTGTTGAAATTCAGTGAAGGTGTCAAGGAAATTGTTACTCATTTTCATCTTAAGGTATGATCAAAAGGATAGAAATATTTATTGACAATTGCCCCAATTAGGAACCATTAATCGTACCTGGCCTTTTGTGTTGACCCCAGCCAGCAAAAAATGAAGATAAAACAACTATTTTCCGAAATGCTTGAAGGAAAGCATTTGAAAGACAGGTACCTGATCAAAAAATGAGAGCAGGTTCAGATCTTAAGACCAAAGAGGAACCCGCAGGCAACTGTAGAATGAAAAAAATATTGAGAACAGCATCTAGTTACTTTACTAAAGCAGTGAACTTTGTCCTTTTATTATTATATTAAACCTGAACTACAGGAATTAGGCAAAATGTACCCCTGTAGTGCCCCCCTTATGGGTTAAATGTTTGTTTAGCTTAGGATTGGGGTGTAATAGTTACCTTATTTCTGGCTCCAGAAGGGTTCCTTTATCTACACAAATGGTCCAGTGCTGCCACTTCTCTAAAGCCCACCATAGAAAACCACGGGTTGCAGAAAAGAAAACTGCTTAGTTCCCCCATCAACACAATCAGTGTTGATGGGGGAATCAATCCCACGGAGATTGTGTTCTCCCGGGTGGGGGGGGGGGGGTAGGGAAAACACACAGCGATTTATAGTATCAGTTGAAGTAGGAAGGGTTACCTGTGCACTCTTAGTGGCTTATGCACTAATGTAATAATAGTATCATTAAAGGCTGGTTCAAACCTTGAACGCAGAGGAAATTGGTCTGTGTTACTGTGTGATTCCTGATGCCAATCAGTTCGATTACATTTTCAGCCAATTAATTTGAATAGGCTGCAATCGCATTGGATCACACTAAAAGTAGTGCATTATTATTATTGTTGTTGTTATTATATGGGATGTATATAGCGCAGCGATTTACAATAAAATACAAGACAGTACAACTACAATACAATAAAATACAGGAGGGTTAAGAGGGCCCTGCTCATAAGAGCCTACAATCTAAAAGGATGAGGCAAGTGGTACAAAAATTAATAACTGCGGGGGATGAGCCGATGGAAGAGTTAAATGTGCAGTTGTTATTTGGAGGCGTGATAAGCTCCCCTGAAGAGATGAGGCCTAAAGGTGGCCAGAGTGCATGCACCACTTTTGAAAAACGCAGTGCACCAAATGATACGGTACTGTGGTACCATGAAATCTGGTGCAGGCATACATCTTGTGTTTCCAAGCTGCATTTGGGGTGTCGTTAGGAATATATTGACACCTGCAACACATCAAGCACTTTATGAATGCAGTGCAGTGCCACATAAAGAATGTGAGTTTCCCATATCACATTCTGGTGTGAATGAGCCCTAAACCAGGATAGTTGCTTTAGAACAAAAGTGGAATATTAGTGATGATGTGCAAGGGTGTCCCAAAGTGTTAGGAAAGTGGTGGTGACTTGGCACAGATGTTGGAAGGCCCTGGTAGTGAGGGAGTTTGTGAGCTTAACCCCCTCCCTAGTGACCAGTGCCCCAAATACAGGGACAGATATTGCAGCTAGGGTTGTCCAGATACCGATACCAGTACCGAGTATTTGCGGGAGTACTCGTACTCGCGCAAATACCCCCGATACCTAAATAGAATACTTCCCCCCCCCCCCGCCGCTGCCGCCGCATCGCGCCGCCGCATTGGTTAAACGGCGTGCGGGAACATCACAACTTTCATTTGAATAGCTGTAGTGTTCCCGCGCGTATAGACACTCCCCCTTGCTCGGGATTGGATGGGTGATCGTGATCTGTCCAATGCCGAGCAAGGGGGAGTGTCTATACGCGCGGGCAAAACAGCTATTCAAATGAATGCTGTGATTTTCTCCATGCGGCGGCTTTCGGCGGCAAAGGTATGGGGGAAATGGCTGGAGGGACATGGCTGCATATGTGAGGGACATGGCTAGAGGGACATGGCTGCATATGTGAGGGACATGGCTAGAGGGACATGGCTGCATATGTGAGGGACATGGCTAGAGGGACATGGCTGCATATGTGAGGGACATGGCTAGAGGGACATGGCTGCATATGTGAGGGACATGGCTAGAGGGACATGGCTGCATATGTGAGGGACATGGCTAGAGGGACATGGCTGCATATGTGGGGGACATGGCTGCATTTGAGGACACATTTAAAAAAAGTATCGGTATTCGGGATCGGCGACTACTTGAAAAAAAGTATCGGTACTTGTACTCTGTCCTAAAAAAGTGGTATCGGGACAACCCTAATTGCAGCATAGGGTATTCTAGCCTTGGGGTCTTGAAAAAGTTAGAAAAGAGTCACGGAGGAAGCTCGGGAACATGTGAAGAGATTATCTTTGTGTGTGTTGGGGAGAAGTCTCATAGTGTCATTGGGAGTGAGGTGAAATTTTGGGCTGTGCTGGTGAGTGGGGTACAGGCTCTCTGGTACCCACTCTGAATTGCTGCATCTATTGGGAGAAGTACAGTTAAAGTAAAAGATGAATCACTGAAAAGTGTGACATACACAAAAGGTTAACTGTGCAAGTGGAACATATTAACTTCTAATTCGGAGTGTATCCTTAAAGCGGTTCTCCACCCTAAAGTGAAGTCCTGCTGATCGGATCCCCCCCCCTCCGGTGTCACATTTGACACCTTTCAGGGGGGAGGGGGGTGCAGATACCTGTCTAAAGACAGGTATTTGCACCCACTTCCGGCCCGGCATTCACGGGCACAAGACGGGCATTGCGTCACATCCCGTCGCCCCCCCCGTTGTGTGCTGGGAACACTCGGCTCCCAGCACACAGCGGGAGCCAATCGGCGGGCGTGGCGCGACTCGCGCATGCGCCTTAGGGAACCGGGCAGTGAAGCCGCAGCGCTTCACTTCCTGGTTCCCTCAGCGTGGATGGAGGGGGGAGCAGCAGGGTGACGAGCAATCGCTCGTCATCTGCTGCGGACGCCGCTGGACTCCAGGACAGGTAAGTGTCCTAATATTAAAAGTCAGCAGCTGCAGTATTTGTAGCTGCTGGCTTTTAATATTTTTTTTTGGCGGAACATCCGCTTTAACGCTGATTTCACATAACCGCAGCCTCTGCCTGTAAGGACAGGTATTAGCGAGTACGAGGTCACCGATCAGGCATGTTAGGCCCTGTCCATATACTGACTCCAGGTTCTAGCTCTGAAACCACAGATCAGCTCCCCAAATTCGGCCTTCTGTATACCACATGCTGGGTTTATGTTACAGTTTCAATAACAAAAAGACCTGTTTTTTCCCACTGTCAAGTATGTTTTTCACAGTTTGGGACACCTCGATCTTGCTTTCCTTATGCCTCACTGATTTTTTTTAAGCTGAAGTGTTCTGCTTTCGATTATTTACTCGAATCATAAGAAATGTCAATGCTGAAGAAAAAAAAAGACAAGCTGGAACCCATACTGATTGCTAACATGTGCCAAATGAAAAGCTATGAGATCAAAAAGAAGGATAATTTCTTACCTGTTGTAATTAGAACAAGAAATAAAAGAAATATAATTTATCATTGCAAAATTAAGAACATCTTGCATGATAATTGCAGTTACTTCCAAACTAGTGAATTCAGATGTGTTTGTGGTTTAACTGTACTTGGGATAACAACTGTATTTAGAACAGTGAACAAACATAGTTTATCTCATGATGATTATTAAAACAGATCAAAAATCAAAAGTCTAAAAGTAACCCAAGTACAGTCCTTAGACTGAGCCACAGCATAGCCAAAATGCAGTAGATTGTGCAGAAATTCCTGTCATTCAATTGTTAAAAGATTGTCTCTGTGTGATTGTGAACTGAATCTGAAAAAAACGTAAGTAGGTATGCAAACATAACTATCAGGCTCATAGTGAACTAAGATGACTGATCCGCTGAAACTGGTCCGCCGGACCAGTTCCAGCGGACAGATCCGGTCGTGTGTAGGCCCGAGCGGACAATTGTCCGGCGGATCGGACAGTTTGCAGCGAAAAAAATTTCTTAGCATGCTAACAAATCTGTCCGCTGGAAACCTGTCCGTCGGACGTGTTCGGTCGTCTATACAGACTCACCGGACACGTCCGACCGACCGCCATCCCTCGCATGCGTCGTACTGATTCGACGCATGCGTGGAAGCATTGAACTTCCAGGGCCGCGCACGTCGCCATGTCATCGTCGCGGCGACGGCGCGGCCACACCCCGCGTATTGTTTACGCGCGGATTTCTGTCTGATGGTGTGTACACCCATCAGACAGAAATCTCCGGGCGGACATGTCCGCTGAAAACGGTCCGGCGGACCGTTTTCAGCGGATTATCCGTCCGTGTGTACGGGGCCTGAGCGGTTTTAAAATATTTAAGAGTATAAATCTTTTGTGCTTAGAATTTTTTCCCAACTGATTTGGGCTTTCTTAAACCCAAGAGAGCATTTTATCTTCCTGTGACCATCAGGGGGAGAGTTGCGTGTAAATGATTTTTGTCTTCCTGTGACCATCAGGGGGAGAGTTGCATGTGAATATTTTTGTCTTCCTGTGACCATTAAGGGGAGATTTGCGTGTGAACATTTTTATCTTCCTGTGACCATCAGGGGGAGAGTTGCGTGTGAATATTTTAATCTTTCTGTGACCATCAGGGGGAGAGTTGCGTGTGAAAATTGTTATCTTCCTGTGACCATCAGGGGGAGAGTTGCGTGTGAACATTTTTATCTTCCTGTGACCATCAGGGGGAGAGTTGCGTGTGAATATTTTTATTTTCTTGTGACATTCAGGGGGAGAGTTGCCTGTGAATATGTTTATCTTCCTGTGGCCATCAGGGGGGAGTTTCCTGTGAATATTTTTATCTTCCTGTGACCATCAGGGGGAGAGATCCATGTGAAAATTGTTATCTTCCTGTGACCATAAGGGGGAGAGTTGCGTGTGAATATTTTTATCTTCCTGTGGCCATCAGGGGGAGAGTTTTCTGTGAATATTTTTATCGTCCTGTGACCATCAGGGGGAGAGTTGCATGTGAACATTTTTATCTTCCTGTGACCATCAGGGGGAGAGTTGCATGTGAATATTTTTGTCTTCCTGTGACCATTAACCACTTGACCACTGGGCACGTAAACCCCCTTAATAACCAGACCAATTTTCAGCTTTCGGTGCTCTCACAATTTGAATGACAATTACTCAGTCAAACAACACTGTACCCAAATGAAATTTTCGTCCTTTTTTTCACACAAATAGAGCTTTCTTTTGGTGGTATTTAATCACCGTTGGGTTTTTTATTTTTTGCGCTATAAGAGAAAAAAGATTGAAAATTCTGTAAAAAATAATAATTTTTCTTTGTTTCTGTTATAAAATTTGGCACATTTAGTATTTTTTTCTTCATTCTTTTGCTTAAATGTGAAAGATGAAGTTACGCCGAGTGAATAGATACCCAACATGTCACCCTTCAAAATTGCACACGCTTGTGGAATGGAGCCAAACTTTGCTACTTAAAAATCCCCATAGACGACGTTGCAGGGTATTGTGGAGTATTGTGGGGTATTGCGGAGTATTGTGGGGTATTGTAGAGTATTGTGTGGTATTGCAGGGTATTGCGGAGTATTGCGGGGTATTGTGGAGTATTGCGGGGTATTGCGAGGTATTGCGGGGTATTGCAGGGTATTGCGGGGTATTGCGGGGTATTTCGGGGTATTGCGGGGTATTGCGGGGTATTTCGGGGTATTGCGGAGTATTGCGGAGTATTGTGGGGTATTGCGGGGTATTGTGGGGCATTGCGGAGTATTGCGGAGTATTGCGGGGCATTGCGGAGTATTGCGGGGCATTGCGGAGTATTGCGGGGCATTGCAGAGTATTGCGGGGCATTGCGGAGTATTTTGGGGCATTGCAGAGTATGGGGGCATTGCAGAGTATGGGGGCATTGCAGAGTATGGGGGCATTGCAGAGTATGGGGGCATTGTAGAGTATGGGGGCATTGTAGAGTATGGGGGCATTGCAGAGTATGGGGGCATTGCAGAGTATTGCACAGGGAGGGATGGATGGATGGCTGGATCTGTGACTACATGTGTCACAGATCCAGCCCGCAGCAGCAGCAGCAGCAGCTGCTGCTGCTTCCGCTCTCTCCCCTCTCCTCTCTCACACTGTACCGTTCGGTACAGAGAGGAGAGGGAGGAACCGGCGTCATCACATGACGCCGGTTTGTTTACTAGTGATCGCTCCGTCATTGGACGGAGCGATCACGTGGTAAATCGCCGCTATCAGCGGCGATTTACCGTGATCCGTGATCAGCCGGGTCCGGAGGACCCGGCGGTCACGGAGACTCCCGTGTGCGCGCCCCACAGGGCGCGTGGGAGCGCAACTCTGGGAGGACGTACATTGACGCCCTCCCAGAGTTAAGCAACCGCCTTGTAGACGTATTTCGTCTATAGGGCGGTTGCTAACTGGTTAAGGGGAGAGTTGCGTGTGAATATTTTTATCTTTCTGTGACCATCAGCGGGAGAGTTGCGTGTGAAATTTTTTATCTTCCTGTGACCATCAGGGGGAGAGTTGCGTGTGAATATTTTTATCTTCCTGTGACCATCAGAGGGACAGTTGCATGTGAATATTTTGTATCTTCCTGTGACCATCAGGGCGAGAGTTGCGTGTGAATATTTTTATCTTCCTGTGACCATCAGGGCGAGAGTTGCATGTGAATATTTTTTATCTTCCTGTGACCATCAGGGCGAGAGTTGCGTGTGAATATTTTTATCTTCCTGTGACCATCAGGGGGACAGTTGCACGTGTATTTTTATCTTCTTGTGACCATCAGGGGGAGAGTTTCACGTGAATATTATTGTTCTGCAAGTCATCCTTCTGAGCAGTGCACTTTAGCTTAAATCAGCCTATAAATATTTTCCAATGCCCAACCATATCAGGTGAATGGTTGGGCATTTCTAGATATAGGGGCAGATCCACAGAGAGAGTACTTTCAAATTTCCCGCGTCGTATCGTTGTTTTGAATCCTCAAAACAAAATACGACGGCATCTGGGTTAGATCTGACAGGCGTACGTCTTTGTACGCCTTCGGATCTAAGATGCAATTCTTCGGCGTCCGCTGGGTGGCGTTCACGTCGTTTTCCGTGTCGAGTATGCAAATTAGCTATTTCCGACGATCCACGAACGTACGAGCGGCCGGCGCATTCCTTTACGTCGTCTCTAGTCGGCTTTTTCCGGCGTATAGTTAAAGCTGCTATTTCGTGGCGTATAGTTAGATCTGCCATGTTAAGTATGGCCGTCGTTCCCGCGTTTATTTTTTAAAAAAAAATTTTGTTTGTGTAAGTAGTCCGTGAATCGGGATGGACGTAATTCATGTCTACGTTAATAAAATGACGTCCTTGCAACGTCATTTTGCGCAATGCACGGCGGGAAATTTAGGGACGGCGCATGCGCAGTTCATTCGGCGCGGGGACGCGCTTCATTTAAATGAAACACGCCCGCTAATCGCCGATTTGAATTACGCGCCGCCAGAGATAGACTAGGCCACCGTAACTTACGACGCAAAATTTTTATGGATTCGAACCAAGGACAAGTAAGTTACGGCGGCGTAGCGTATCTCTGATACGCTGCGCGGGTGCAGATCTCTGTGGATCTTCCCCATACACTTTATGGCTATTAATAAGTAATGTGTCTATATGAATGTTGAAAAGTTTCCTCTTAGCCTGTCTATCATTAGAGAGCATTAAGAAATTCTAAAAGATGCTTTGCAGCAGTAGTGGACATATCAATTGTCCTAAACCTTTGTCAGGTTTGTTTCAATATTTTGAAACCCTTTTGCAATTATGAATGAGACATGACCAAATCTCCCTTGACATAATAACTATCAACAGACCACTATCCAGTAGAAAAAATCCTGGATGGTCTTGGTATTTGAAATATTTGATTCAGGGGAGAAGCAGGTATAATTACATACATGCAGAATGTTATTGGTTAAATATGTTTGACCTTTCTTTATTTCATCTTTGAGCGAGGTTACAAAAAAATCCCATCTGGAGACAGAATGGTGAACATACAGCAAAGAGAGGAGTATGAATAATAGAATTTGAAGAGGGAGTAAAAAAAGATATCAGAGATTTATTTAGTACCAAATGGAGGAAGGACCAACAGGCCTAAAACACTAAGGCCCCGTACACACGATAGAATCCATCCGCAGATAAATCCCAGCAAATGGGTTTCTGCGGATAGATCCTATGGTGTGTACACGCCAGCGGATCTGTTTCCGCGGAGAAATCTCCTCTGGGATGGATTCCAGCAGATCGGATATTTGCTGTGCTGCACAACAAATCCATCTGCTGGAATCCATTCCAACGGATGGATCCGCTCGTCTGTATAGACTTACCGGATCCATTCGTCCAAAGGGATTCCCCGCACGCGTCGTAATGAATTGACGCATGCGTGGAATTCCTTATATGACAGCGTCGCGCCCGTCGCCGCGTCATAATCGCGGCGACGGCGCGACACGTCATCGGCAGAGGATTTCCGCGCGGATTTCAATGCGATGGTGTGTACACTCCATCCCATCGAAATCAGCGGAAATCTTTGAGAGGATTTATCCGTGGAAACGGTCCGCTGGACCGTATCTGCGGATAAATCCTCCCGTGTGTACGGGGCCTATCTGTTCTGTGTGAAAGAACAAATGATAACAATCACAAATATGTATGTAAATGTATTGTAAGCTGTACACATACTGAGATAAATGACAATAAATATATAGTTTACTCTGCAAACGATTTTTTTTTTCTTATTTGGTATTTGGAAAGTGAAAAATACCCATACACAATACAAATGAATGCACACCACAAATGATTTTCATTCTATTCTGGACAATCTGACTGTATGAGAATGCAAAGCTATAACAATGGGCAAGTGCTAACTATCAGGATGTCAATTGGTTGGGTTGAACAATGACTGTGTGATCCTGCTGTCCATTGCTGTTAGGCAGAAGTAAGCCAGCAACATGTGTACTGCTTTGTGAAAAGCATGTCATACATGCATTACCAATGGGATGTGAATATGAAATGACTAGACGCTCCTGCGCCAGTGGCATCTGGTAGCGTTTTCTAGTGGCAAAACTTAGTTATTTCTCTGTAAGATAATTGCCATCCCTATAGCACCACCTATATTTATTCTTTTGTTGTTATAAATCTAAAAAGTACACATGCAGGAACTTACATCTATTCAACTAATCAAAAACCACATGGATGCTGGACAAGTGAAATAATTATAATGCATGTGCAGGTGGTCATCTTTTGTGACTTTTGTGATATGCGGGCTGATATGACCCCAAGCAGGGTTGGATTCACTCAAGGAATAATGGATATCTCAGCACTTTTTGCCCTCAGTGAGATAGGTTTCTGACTATGGTCACCATTAATACATATTTGTATTATTTAACATTTTATTAGTTCTATCAGTAAGAAAAATATATATAAGAAATAAATTGTTGCTAGAAATTAAATTAAATACATTCACACACAGCTGTATTTAGGTAAAACTACTATACAAGGACAATTAAAGGAATCGTATAAATATGGCAATTGCTGACCTGATTATAAATAAGCAATCTCAAGGCTGTCATTCTAATTGTGGCGTTTACTTAGTAAATTACCAAATAGAGCAAATATGCATGCTCATTCCAGGTCATTGAAACCAGATTTTGAATGAAATCCTTGGAGTCTGCCCTCATTCACATTTCTATGCAGCAGACACCCATATAATTACTACCCGCCCTAGATTTGGTGAACCTGATCTCCTTCTATCTCTTTAAATAGAAGGAATGGTCAAGTTGTTCCTAAAGTTGTCTTTCTGCTGATAGATTACTGCAGTTGTAAAGAATGGTGTGCTAATAAACAGCAAGAGGGAAAGATGGACAGTATTGAATGCTTGGATTGATAATCTGGCATTTTTGGCATTGGTAGGAGGACTACCCAGTCTACGATGTTTAGGACCTGATAAATCTCCTCAGTCTCAGAGGCTAAACTGTTTGTCACATACAGCACCTGGTTAGAGGTCGAAGTGCTGAGAGGGCCTCCCTTACAGCTAAGTGCAGGGCACCCCTGAATGTGATGAAAGGGAGTGTTATGCCCAAAGAAGCAGGGGTTGCCAGCTGCGACAAGCTGAGTGATGAGAAAATGTTTGCTGTATGGAGATGCACTGCTAGACAGGAGTCCCTCAGATGTACCAGTTGAGACTTGGCAGAAGGAAGAAACAGAAGCAGGGTCAGGAGCCAAGGCAGTAGTCATACACGGAATATCAGCCAAGGGTAAGGCAGCAAGCAGAGTCAGTAGTAAGCCAGGGACATACATTGGTAATCAGGCAGCTCAAAGTCAAAAGAGCAAGCCAAAGATCATACATGGATCAGCAGGCAGAAGCAGGGTCAATGGAGCAAGCGGAGGGTCAAAGACAGAAATGGAGACAAAACAGGTCAAAGGCAAGCCAGGTTGGAAACAGGAAATCCAATAATATCAGAAACATGCCGAAGATCATCCAGCAACTAGTGGATCAAGCTTTTGGCTTTAAATAGGCCACTGGGTGCCAGAATCTGGCACGCACCTTTGTGATTGCGCATTAATGTTTACGGCCCTTCGTGACCGCGCTCACATGTGCATTTGCGAATGCCTAGATGCCCACAATCTGCGATTCAGTTGGGCATTAGCAGATGTGCCAGTTCTTCTGTGAACTTTTCTCTGACACTGTTCCTCTGCAATCTGCTCTATGATAAAAAAGCACCCACTCTAGTTTACATATATTCAGGGATACATTTACTACATATTCCCAATTCAAAAGGCCATTCAATCAACAAAGTTAAATGGTAAAGCGGTCCATTAGCACCATATAAAGATACCTCTATATAAATGCCATAAAGAATTGTTAAAAAACAAAACTCTCTATATAAACAAAATTAATTGATATGCTATATAAATTACCCCAGTGATAAGTGTCCCAATAAATATGTTTGAACTTAATGATCCAGTGCAAAAAACTCCCAAAACATGTAAGTAAATGGATGAGTAGATAAACAGCACATTGATAGGTGTATTCACAGAGTCCAAGTATTGAACAGCCCAAAAAGGTGAAATCCCAGGACTAGGTTTTTCAGTGCAGAAAACTCCCAACATCCAGAAAAACGTGAGGATAGGAAAGCCTCCACCATAGGTAATTACTGCCTCTTACCAGCTAAATTTGATCTCTGATTAGAAGATCACAATCGCATAAGGCAGGTAACTTCCAAACAGCTCTCCACCAGGGAAATCCTCAATGCAGATTTTCACGTTCAGTAAATGTACAGTAAAGATGTGCCATAAAAAGAAAACTCGCATAGTGTAAAATCCGGGTTAACTTTACGCCTGACGTCACCGCTTTACCAGCTGAACCTGGAAGACACGGGCAGGCACATCGAGGAGTCGGCCAGCTCAATTTTTATTATATGCTTAAAACAATTGAGAGATTGTAAGTGCGCATTTTTATATCTTATTATTAAAGTTAACCCGGATTTTACACTATGCAAGTTTTCTTTTTATGGCACATCTTTACATGTACTGAATGTGAAAATTTGCATTGAGGATTTCCCTGGCGGAGAGCTGTTTGGAAGTTACCTGCCTTATGCGATTGTGATCTCCTATTCAGAGATCAAATTTAGCTTGTAAGAGGCAGTAATTACCTATGGTGGAGGCTTTCCTATCCTCACGTTTTTCTGGATGTTTTGAGTTTTCTGCACTGAAAAACCTAGTCCTGGGATTTCACCTTTTTGGACTGTTCAATACTTGGACTCTGTGAATACACCTATCACTAGGCTGTTTATCTACCCATCCATTTACTTAGATGCTTTGGGAGTTTTTTGCACTGGATCATTAATTTCAAACATATTTATTTGGACTCCACTTAACTGGATTGTTAATATTTGGACGTTATTATTTACACTTATCACTGGGGTAATTTATATAGCATATCAATTAATTTTGTTTATATAGAGAGTTTTGTTTTTTAACAATTCTTTATGGCATTTATATAGAGGTATCTTTATATAGTCCCTTTCTTAGCGCAGCTTTTTCTGTTTTCGTTTTTGGTTTTGGTGTAATATAGCACTTATAGTTGCTTGCTGGTTATTATATATTTTTTGGATGAGCGCAATATTTTTTTTACCATTAGCACCATAGCATGGATTCCCCTAAAATAAGCAACTGAGCAGTCCATGAGGTGGGTAATTGTATAGCTGCGTAAAAGGGAGAGTTTATGAATGATATTCCTTGATATAATTGAAGTAATAAGGAAGTACTGGGACACTGCATGAGCTTCCTGTATGAACTAGTGAGGACTAAATGATCCCTTTACTAGTTCTGTATACATGCCAAAATCCATCCCTTGGAACAAATATTGCCATCTACTGAACTATACTCCAAGCAGAGTAACTGTTATCAGATTGTTTTATCCCTAATTTTTTTAATTATATTTGTGTAATCCTATGTCTGACCTTTTATTAATTTATGTGAACTGCAAGAAACCAAAGAAAATAAAATCCACTAGATTGATAATCCTATTCACTATTTGAAAATATCACTGAATTGTACATAAGTTTAACTTTTTGATAAACAATAAAGGGTTGCATACTTTTATACATGCCATCTATTTATTTATTTTAATGCTGCAAAACTAGAACTTATAAATGTGAAAAGCTGACCTTCTGTTACAGCTAATGTCACTTGCGGTCTCATTTTGTGGTTTGTACAATTCCACTGAGTTGAAATGTTGTTACAAGTAGTATATCAAGGTGACCTAACACCTGTTCTTACTCAGAACTAAACTAATCAACATGGAAAAAGGACAAAGGTTCGTGGAGTTTTTTTTTTTTTTTGTATCTTACTTAGTAATATAACGTACTACAAAAAAAAAAGGGGAAATAAATAAAAATATAAAAAAATATCATCCACTCAGTTATGCTGTATTACAATTATAAAGCTATAGATAGATAGATAGATAGATAGATAGATAGATAGATCGATAGATAGATAGATAGATAGATAGATAGATAGATAGATAGATAGATAGATAGATAGATATGTGTTTCGTTCTCTCTGTACATTGTTTTGTTCAGTTCATTATATTCAAATATTTCCTGACATTCTCGCTGTCTGTGCATATACACAGGTGACAACAGAATGTTTGTATTGACAAAATATTCAAGTGTGTCAGTGACACTTGTAGATCAGTCCATGAATTAATGTATGTAACACTTAATGGGTTTATTTAATAAAGAAAAAAGGCTGTTTACTTTGCAAAGTGAATGTTCACTTCAATCAACCAGTCATGCTCTAATAAAACATTTCCCTGACACATGACTGGGTATTCATCACCAGTTCACCTTCTTATGTATTATCATTTACCATGCATAATAAACATTCTTTTAATAAAATGAACATTCACTATATTCTAGGTGTGTCCACATGTACAGGTCTTTTGGTTGGAGGTAATTTATTTCTGCAATTTATTTCTGCTTTAACTATCCCTATTCCACTGACGGATGGTCTGTTTATTGGGGCTGGTCGACTCCCTGGTGTATGCTAGAGCCGTTAGGACCCTCTTGGGGCTTTTGCTTTTCTATGGCAGAAAGGCTATTGCACTTAAATGGAAGTCTGATAGTGCCCCCACCCTAAACTACTGAGGCTTTGGTTGATTTGGTCATCCCTCTTTATAATGCAACATATCTTTCCATTGGTTGTCCTAAGAAGTTTGCTAAGGTGTGGGATATTTGGCTCAATTTTGCATCTACTGCTGGGTCACAGGTCGATCCTATGTCCACTCTTCCCAGTCCTGGTCGTTGATTGTTCTACTCAGGCTTAGGGAAAATGTAGAGTTAAGTGTCCTGATTACTCTATGCTTAGCGAATTATGAGGGAGCTGTCCATCAGATATGTTTCTTCCTACATTTTGTTTTCCTTATTCCATGCCCTTCGAGGGGTCCCTTTCCTTTCATTACTTGACGAACTACCTCCTGAGGCCCCATACACACGATAGAATTTATCCGCGAATACGGTTCAGCGGACCGTATCCGCGGATAAATCCTCTCTAAGATTTCAGAGGATTTCTATGCGATGGCGTGTACACACCATCGCATTGAAATCCGCGCTGAAATCCTCTGCCGATGACGTGTCGCGCCGTCGCCGCTATTATGACGCGGCGACGGGCGCGACGCTGTCATATAAGGAATTCCACGCATGCGTCTATTCATTACGGCGCGTGCGGGGAATCCCTTTGGACGGATGGATCCGGTAAGTCTGTACAGACGAGCGGATCCATCCGTTGGAATGGATTCCAGCAGATAGATATTCTGTGCATGTCGACAAATATTTATCTGCTGGAAATCCATTCCAGGGGAGATTTATCTGCGGATAAATATCCGTTGGCGTGTACACACCATAGGATCTATCCGCAGAAACCCATTTGATGGGATTTATCTGCGGATAGATTCTATGGTGTGTATGGGGCCTGAGATATTGCGATTATATGGTAAACCTGAGCATTTGTTTGGTTTGTTGTTGTTATGTACTTTTTAAAAAAAGGGAATTAAACTTCAGCTTAAAATTGTAATAAAGAAAAGTTATTAAAAAACAACCTGAACATTCAATTGCCAAGCAAACAGCTCGTACTACTTTAGTAACCCCAATACTTTTGGGATCATTTTTAAATAAATGATATGTATATATTACATTGTTGATTTTTTTATGCATGGCAGATTCACTTGTTATTTATAGAGAAGAAAATAAAACACTATATGAAAAGGTAAGCAAGCACAGGGGAGTCCAGGAGAATCTGCAAGGCAGCATAGTGGAACCTATTGAATGCATGTTACTGGTAAGTGAACATTGCATAAACTATTTATCCATTCTTTGTTTCTCCAAAAGTTTGCCTTTATCTTCATGTGTGACGTCCAAATTGGAATATGGTTCAGGAAAAAAAACTAATTTGTTTATACTCATTAGCACCCCTTCAGGTCTGAAATATTACCTTTAATGTCTTACTGTACAGTACATCAACTGTTTTATCGAATACAGAAACAGCTGTTTAGAAGTAAATATGATCATTAGCCGATTCTACTTTTGGATTGCATTTAAAAACAACATTTGTATAATTTCACAGATTAAATATCACCCTGTAAGTGTCAGTATTCCGTAGTCATGTTCCAAACACTGAATTGCCAAATCATTTACATTGGTTTTCTGCAGCAATATGTAAACGTGAAAAAAGTACAAATGAAAACTTCTGAGCTTAAAAAAACAAAAAGTCATATTTTGATAGTTTTCTTCAATCTGGACCAGTTTATGTTTACAAAATCCAGCTGAAACTTGTATATGTTTGCTGAACACATAATGAAGATATTAACCATACTAACCTAGAAGAGAAACAGATAGAATAAATACAATTTTACAAACTCTTGAAAAATGTTTGAAATTGGATGGGTTAACTTGTTAATTTTTTTATGTATTTATTATGGGTACTTATATAGCACTGTCAATTTACTCGCAATTTTGCGTGTTACGTATATATTACACATACACAGGAGTCCTTGCCCTCTGTGAGCTTACAATCTACAGTCCCTAACTTACATTCATACACAAACTGTACATACTAAGGCCAATTTAGACAGAAGGCAATCAACCTACCAGCATGTCTTTAGAGTGGGGAAGGGTACTAGGGTACCTGTAGGAAATTCAAGCAAGCACAGGGAAAACATGCAAACTCTGTGCAGGTAGTTCTGTAGTTGGGATTTGAACCTTAAAGAATAACTCCAATATATATATATATATGAATATCTGAAAAATGTTGGTAAAGGGTTTCTAATGTCAAAATAATTTTATATTACCATTGGACAAACTTATTGTAGACTATCAAGCAGTTTATCTTCTCCAGGGAATCAGCAAGTTAGCAAAATACATTTTATTTTTCAGGAGGGTACCTAAGAAATTATATCTCATAACAAGCTTAAATGCCGTTTGCCAGGGAGGCGGTTACAATGAAAAAAAGAATGCAATGTTTTAGAGTTTTCATGATCTTGTCACATGTGGTGATAGTCATCATTTGCAATTAAAAAGCTTTTTAGCAAACTGATGCATCTATGGGGTTGATTTACTAAAATTGGAGAGTGCAAAATCTGGTGCAGCTCTGCATCAGCTTTCAGTTTTTTTATTTTTTTTGTCAAAGCTTAATTGAACATGCTGAAGTTAGAAGCTGATTGGCTACCATGCACAGCTGCACCAGATTTTGCACTCTCCAGTTTTAGTAAATCAACCCCTATGTGTCTTTCTGATATTCTTATCAGAAGTAATTTTCCAGAAGGTTACAAAAAAATGTATGTATTTTTTTAAAAATATATGTGTTTTATGATGAATAAACCTCTTGTAGTTATTACTACCGACAATTAGACAAGAAAGTGACAGAGCAATTATCAGATTGCTGCATCATCTCCCACACACCAATCCTAACAGGTGGACCTTTCTGATTAAAATCATCCTGCTGCTGGATAATTTTTACACTGCTTAATCATCTGAGGTCTCTTAACTGTAATAACATTTTACCAGTGACAGGACAGTTTTTAATCAGTGAGAAATAGGACTTTTGACCAATTGAAATCCACTGGTCAAAGCAGACCTATTATTATCATGCTAAAAAAGCATGTGTCACTGCTAAGAGCCGGTTCACACTGGGGCGACTCGTCAGGCAACTCAGCTGCCTGACAAGTCGTGTCCCATTTTATTCACCAGAACTGTTCTAATAGGAGCGACACAAGTCGCTCCGACTTAGAAAAAAGTTCTTGTACGACTTCTGGGGTGACCCGGGGCGACTTGCATTGACTTCTATACGGAGGTCATTTTGCAAGTCGCCTCTGAAAACGTCTTCAGGACGCCTTGCCAAGTTGCCCCCGAAGTCGTGCCACCGCAGTGTGAACCGGCTCTAACATTACATGCAAAGAGAATTCTAATTTAAACTGATGTTGATTGGGGTACTGCCGCTGTATATAGGCCAATCTAATTGTAAAAGAAAATAATGAATTCCAAAAGATGAATATGTGTTACCAGTGTATGCCCATAACATAACAAAGGATTTGTGGGTTATTTGTGGCCCTCAAAGAACGTATCCCAACTGTACAATATATATATAGGATATAGGTCCCTCAGAGCAGTAACTGGCTTTTCATGTCTTTTTCGTTGACAATATCTTGCCTAGTCAAACAGGATTTGCAGAGCAATCAAGCACGAACAATTTGCACATTCACTCATCATTAGTGCACAGTGGTTACTGATGGTGGTGTTTGGGTTAGAGTACTCATATATACATTATATTTATTTATATACAGTATATATATATATATATATATATATATATATATATATATATATATATATATATTATACAGTATATACACTAACATTATGTGCAGTAAATTAAACTAAAAACTAGCATGGAAATAGATAATTAAAGGGTAATTTTATCCAAAAGTGATATTTTTATTGATGAAACAAGGACACTACAAGGGGGAGATTACTCTCATAATTCCAGCCTATGTTTCCTTTCACCTGTATATTTTGGGTGTTCCAACCCATGTGTGTTTGTTCCAGTAACTCTGCTGCATTCTTCATGATGCCATAAAGAGTTGGCAAGGGAGGTTACACCTGCAAGAGAATTTGCCCCAGAACTGAGTAAATGAGGTGATGCTCTGTTGGCTTTTATCATCTGATCACATGCAAGCAAAATGTTTTTGTTTTTTTCTTTGCATGTGAATGGGTATTCTTTGCAAAGTGAAACTTTTCCAAATTCACAAGCACTGGGGGAAATTCTCTTTCAAGGTGCACCTTCCCTTGCAAAGTAACTAGCCTATTATGCTGTTTTAACTCTCTCTCCAGTATTTGATAAAAAAGTGAAAAGCCATTGTTGGGTGGACAGACCCTTAAAAATTATTAATTGCCATCCAGAAAGTCTTTTTAAGTATAATTTCATTGCACTTTCAAAATATCTTGTGTTGTATACAAGCATTTCTACAGAATGAGAATGATGTCTTAAGAAGGAATGCACATGTTCACATTACACATGCAGGTGTCTACAGGGCAGGTATTTGTTTATTATATTTTCAGGACAGCCAAAAGCAAAGAAAACTATCACGCATATCCTTGATTTGGTTAATTTCCCTCAAAGTTACAACACTATGTCTTTTTAAAGAGTTACCAGAATAACACTCTAAGCCATTCCACTTGACTCTGCTCTAATCATAACAAATGTTTAAGCTTAACATTTGACCTCATGTTCCTTTCTCTAAAACTGCTTTAAAGTTGGAGCCCTGCAGCAGGTAAACTGGTTGGATTACCCGAAACAATGTCTTAACAAAAATACCAATCAAGAAATACTGTATAAATTAATATGGAACAAACAAAATCTGTTTATACTAAATCGAATGCAAATAAAAAAAAAAAAATTAACATCAGGTTATTGCATATATTTTAGTTTTTTAGGTTTTGTGAACATCAATACATGAAAATGTAAAACCATTCTGAAACACATTAAAGCAGTTTAAATAAGCACTTAATGCATGACCTATTATTCTAGTACAGCCCTCCTCTTGCTGAAATACCACATAAAATGTAAAAATAGATAATAAAAAAATAATATACTTACCTTTTATTCAGCTTCCGTAGTACAGAGGGTGGAATCACTGCCAATGGGATTCCAGAGAATGCTGAAGATTCCAAACCTCCAGAGAAGACACTGCAGTACATTGCAAGATTGTCTTCTCACAATATTTAGACTACTCAGCATTCCCCAGGACCTGGTTGAAAGCAAGATGACATTACCCTCACCTAAGCGCTATGGGTGGTTCTAGGAGAAAGGTACGTATATTGTCTAGCCTCTTTTCCTCATAGGTATTATAATTGCTAACAGAATTACAATTGCTTTCATTTTACAAGAATGCTTCTCAGATCCGCTGGTGACTATGTGAAATTGACGATAAACCATATACCACATCAGCTCCAGTTTCTCAATAAACTTTTTAATGTGGTATTAAACAAGTGTCAAAGCTCTCTTATTATTTGTGAAGACTTTAATCTCGCTTCAGATATTCAGTTCGATTCAGCTACCCCTACTAGACAATCTACATCAGCATTACGACCTCTTTTCTTTTGGGAGGATCTATACCATAAACATCAAAAAAGTGAAGCACATATAAACTCAAACTGTGTCTTTAAATAATACTGAAAAATAAATTGCAACTCATTAATGGTGCTAAATACTGGTAAATGCACAATATGCACTATGCCCATAAAAAATCCAGAAGCACAAAACTTGAAATATAATTTATTGTGCATTTATCACTATTTAGCATCTTTAACCTCTCTGGAGGTATTCCCAAATGTGGCTCGGGGTGAAAATACAGTACCATTATCGGTAACCCCCGAGCCACACTCGGGATTGCATCGCTGGATCCTGGAAGAGGTTACTTACCTTGTTCCCGGGATCCCGCAATGTACTCCCGCTGTGCAGGGTTGGCGGATTTTCCGCCTGATGCACTGTGTGCCCTGACTTCCATTCCCTGCAAGTGTCGTGACACAGGGGAGTGTAACCGGCAGCAAATTCAAAATGTATAAAGCACAACACACTGATACATTATAATCCTATTGGATTACATTACTAAATAAAATGAAATTGACCTTAGTTTGCCCCCCCCCCCCACTGCTTTCTCTAGTACCCTTGCCTGCAGTTTTACTGTACTTTCTGTCTGGAAACTGCAGATCGACCATGGCATCAAAAAGCGGTATATGACCTGCTGGAAAACAGTGACAGCGATACAGAATCTTTTTCAGAATTGAGTGATAGCGATTTATGGGGAAGTTCGACATCGACACGGAAAACGATTTCAACGATGATCCTGCGACTGTGCCCAGTGATGTGCGGACTTGGTGCTCGATTGACTGTGGTACAGGGCACGTAGCACCCTCAAGATTCCTGTTTACTGGAGCACCTGATATCCAAGTGGAAGATGAAGATGACAACACCTTGGCATACCTCCAACTCTTTTTGACTGATGAGGTTAAAAATTGTTACAGAGACAAATCGGTACCAGGAGCAACAAGCTGCTATGCATCAGAGGTTTTCAAGGAGCAGAAAGTGGGAACCAGGGACCAAATAGGACATCTGGAAGTTTCTGGGCCTAATAATTCTTCAGGGAGTAGTGGGGAAACCCCTGCAGAAGTCGTATTGGACAACCAATAAATTACTAGCCACTCCATTCTTTCTCTGATAATGAAGTATTTGCACTTTGAAAATAATGAAGAATTTGATGAGACTTCTCATCCAGCACCAAAAAGATTTGGGAGCTATATCAAATTATCCAGAAAATTTTCCAGCAGACCAGATAGAGACATCAGTATCGACGAAAGTCTAATGGCCTACAAAGGAAAGCTCAGCTGGATACAGTATATGGCATCAAAGAGAGCACGATTTGGCATAAAATCATTCATGCTATGTGAATCAAGCACTGGTCCTATACACCGGGAAAGGAACCAAATTCAACGAACGATTCAGTAATTATGGAATGGCGACCGCTTCAGTTCTTACTATGTTTGAGCCACAGCTGAATCAGGGCTACTGTGTAACCACAGACAATTTTTACACTTCTCCTGAACTCTATGAGTTCATTCTACAGAACAAGACGGATGCATATGGGACCGTTAGGACTAACCAGCGTGACATGCAGCCAACCTTTGGCAATAAAAAGCTCAAGGCAGGAGAAATAGTTGCCTGGCAGAAGGGCAAAATTATGGCACTGAGATGGCGCGACAAAAAACATGTGTGCCTAATGAGTACCATCAATGACATTTTATCCAACGATGAGGAAAAAAACTAAATAAAAAACAAAAAAATCAATCTTCAGGCATCTTCTTGAACAGTGATTGTGGAATGCCTTCATTCTGCTAAAAAAAATAGTGCCAAGCCTGTGGTTCATGCGGACTTTGTTTGGAAAGTTGCTGAACTTATATTTCTCAAGCACCAAAAACCAACGACTGTAAATAGAGCTGGACGTCATGCTGCTGTGAACCCGGAACGCCTGACTGATCATTACTTTATGGACCACATCCCACCAATGGAAAATAAGTCTGAACCCACAGGGATGTGTGTGGTTTGCTGCTCTAAGCGTGGTGACACTGGAAGGAAATTTAGAAAATAAACCAGGTTCTATTGTCCTGATTGGGATGTCGGACTTTGTGCTGTCCCATGTTTCAAAATTGACCATACCCGGGATGTTTATTGAAGCAATATGACTAGTTTGACCAAAAAAAGTCAGTGTTTTTGATTTGATTGACTAATTTTTTTTACTTTGATTGACTAAAATTTATTGAATAAAAAGTATTATTATATTATTATTTGTTATTATTGATAGGTATTTATTATATTATAATTTAAGATTTTGTGTTTCAAACTTTATCATAACCGAGATTAGACATGTGCATTTGTTTTCGTCCTAATACATTTTTGTCCGAATTTCAGGTATTTTCGTCATCGTTTAACAAACAAAAACGAACGTACAGAATACGAAAACCGAAAGATTTGACATTTATTTTCGCTTTCGTTGGTGGAATGTGCCTAACCTTAACTCTATTAGTCCAAGATTATTCTACATAGAGAGAAAAGATTTGACATTATAGAAAGAAAAGATTCGACATTACAGAGAGAAAAGATTCGACATTATAGAGAGAAAAGATTCGACATTATAGAGAGAAAGGATTTGACATTATAGAGAGAAAAGATCGCTGCTGGAATTGGGTGGGGGAAGTAAAATAAAAATGATGATGATGATGAATGTTATTGGCTGATCGTAACCAAAGAGGAGGAGCAGTAAAATAGCTAGAACTAACTTGATAATTCAACATAAACGACGAAGATTCGACAAAGCATCGAAAAACATACAAACGTCAAATCTGTCATTGAAGGCTTATGGTGTCTGTTGATAGTTCTAAGAAGATTAGTAATAATAATTAATAAATATAATTATTACTAGTGTCATACAACATTAGAATTTTACTATAGCTTGTAGGCGGAACATTCGACCGGAAAAGTATGATTGCAGCGTCGTACAGTTTCGCTGCTCCGTTGAATCTTCTTTGAACATTCGACAGACACCATAAGCCTTTAATGACAGATTCAACCTTAATTTGTTCAGGTTTTCGGACGAATGCAATTTCCAATGAAAAAATGAAATAAATAAAAACGAATTTCGGGAGTAACTAAATAAATGTATTTTATCTTGATACGCCGCGTAATTTCAAATTTGGCGCGTCGTATCTTTGTTTTGGTATCCACAAAACAAGATACGACGGCATCTGTGTTAGATCCGACAGGCGTACGTCTTCATACGCCGTGGGATCTTAGATGCAATTTTTCGGCTTCCGCTAGGTGGTGTTCCGGTCGTAATTTGCGTTGAGTATGCAAATTAGCTATTTCCGACGATTCACGAACATACGACCGGCCGTCGCATTTTTTTACGTCGTTTCCGTTCGGCTTTTTCCGGTGTATAGTTAAAGCTGCTATATGGTGGCGTACTCAATGTTAAGTATGGCCGTCATTCCCGGGAGATGCTCTTTTGTCATTTCCAGCTCACTGGTATTGGGTGCGGGGGGATGCTGCTGGTGTCATTTCCAGCTCACTGGTATTAGGTGCGGGAGATGCTCCTTTGTCATTTCCAGCTCACTGGTATTAGGTGCGGGAGATGCTGCTGGTGTCATTTCCAGCTCACTGGTATTAATCTTCCCCCCTTTTCTGTTTTTTATAAATTAGTTATTTTCTCTTATGTCCTTAGAACAAGCTGGCTGAGTGTAAATGAAATGTATGGTAGTATGTGCTTTATGCTCTATTAATACTAACTATTTGAACATCCAGCTGTTTAAACACTAACTTGTGCGGACAGATATACATTTGCTCCTTTTCCCCACTCTTAGCTTGAGCCATTCTTGATACTGATCACTGTGGTGTGACGTGCACCTGTTGACACGCCTGGTGACCTGTGATTGGCTGTGGCTGAGCTGAGGGATGTGATATATATTGGACTGAGTCAGCTGTGTAGCCACGCCCTCCGTAGAAGCCATTCACTGGCGAAACAAGTCAGGGCGCTTGCTACACCATACATTTGAAGGATCCCTGCGCTCTACCGAAGCAGGACGAGGCAGCTGTAACTCTGCCTGGTATCCTGTCAGCGGTGCGAGGAGGAGACACTGACGCCGATCGCATGAGGATCTGGTGATATTTTCAAATGCCTATTACTGTTTGAATGAATGTACGTTGAATATATAAGGGGAGCCTAATGTACTGGGACTTGAGGGTTTTACATATTAAAAGCTGAATTACGCTATGGTGGCTTTTTCTGTTCTTGCTTGTTTTACCTGAGGGTCCTTAAAGCATCTGGTTCCATGATAGAAGCTGTCCGCTGAGATCCATGGTTAATGAAGTGTTATTCACTGAAAGGCGTATTATATATTTCATTGCGGTGAGTTTGAACCCCGACGGGGCGAGTGATCACAACTGGTGAATTAAGAAGATTTTTGGTGGATGGTGCACGCTGCTATTTTTCTTTCTTTTTCAACACTCCTTCTGGGACATTTCTCATCTGCTTCTCAGCATTGATTTTTGGACTGCTTGGTGGGAGTGATAACACCACCTATATGTTGGATATATGCAACAAACTTAGCTTAGAATATATATCCGATGCAGTTTAGATAAAGGACACAAGATGTCGCTAGTGAGCATTGATATGATAGACTGTGTTCTTTATGATATGTTGTGCTTTCTGTATCACAATGATGTACTTGTTGGTTTTCTTCTTCCTGCTTGTAATCTGTGTGTGTTCTCACCATGAGGCAGAGAGACATCTTTGTCTGTGTGATGATGTTTCAATAAACAAGCCAGTTCCTGTTACTACAGAATATGTCTGATCTGAATTAGACTCCGCTGCACTTATCCATCATACTCTGCAACAGGTTATGGGCCCAGAGTCCGGATAAAGTCTTATGACCAGGTGCGGCCTAAGCAGAACAAAAGCCTGAACGGAAGACAGCGTGGCTGATGCGGAGATCGACATAAAGAAGCTTTCCAGTGACATCTCCTATAGACAAGTAAGACTGTTTATATATAAAGGAGGGATATAATGGCCGGAAACTCAGAGCTTAAACTCTCAGTGGCAAAGCTGAATAATGACAATTACCAGCTATGGAAGTTTAAAGTGGAAATGCTGTTATCCAGAGATGACTTGTGGGAGGTTACCACTACAGACAGACAACAGGATAATAATCAGGACTGGGACAAGAAAAACAGACAAGCACGTGCCACAATAAGTTTACTAGTAGAAGATGATCAGCTCATTCATATTCGCAATGAGGACACAGCGAAAGGCATGTGGAATGTACTGAAAAGACTGCATGAAAGACCCAGTTTAAACAACAAGCTGTTTATGCTGCGGAAACTTTACAAAATGAGACTTGGCAAAGAACAGGACATGCAGGAGCATATAAACGCAATGCTGGAAGTGATTGCGCAACTCAGATCAATCGGGGAGAACATGACAGACAGTCACATTGCAGCCATGTTGTTATGCAGTTTACCTGATACATACACTGCATTGATAAATGCACTGGAGACACGAGCCGAAACAGATTTGACGGTAGCATTTGTTAAAACCAGGCTCATAGATGAGTATCAGAGAAGAAAGGAATTAATGCATGACTCCACAGAAACCGACACCAGTACCGCTCTTAAAGCTACAGACGCAAGATTACACAGAAAAGAAACCAGAGTGTGTTTCAGATGCCACAAACAGGGACACATAAAGAAAGACTGTACTATATGGAGAGCAGAGCAAATGAGACAACGTCCCTCTTATGCTAAACAAAAGGTCAAAACCACAATCCATGACCCGAGGGAAGGCAACTGGAATGCCACATTTAAGGCTACAGGCAACAGTAAATGCCAAGACTGGTGCATCGATTCAGGGGCAACCAGTCACATGACGAGTGATAGAAGTTTCTTCACAGAACTTGATCCGAACAACAAAGAAACTATTTACCTTGCAGATGGAAGCAAGATACATGCAGAAGGATGTGGGCACGGAACCCTTGTATGCCCTGATGATACAGGACACAATTTAACCATACCAGTGAAAGATGTACTTTATGTTCCTAATCTAGAAGGAGGACTCTTATCTGTGAAGCGTCTAACAGCCAGAGGACTCACTGTGAAATTCCAAGGTGACAAGTGTTCCATTCTAAACGGCAAACAGACAATAGCAAGTGCCAAGCTGGATGATCATCTATATCATCTCGACACAGTGAAAGAAAAGGTGAGACTATGTACACACAAGCACAATGACTGTATACATAAATGGCACAGACGTCTAGGTCACAGACACCCAGAATGCATACAGGAACTACAGAGGAGGAATCTGACAAGGGATCTGATAATATCCCCTTGTCCAGTCACTGTCAAATGTGAGTGTTGCATCAAATCCAAAGCTACAAGAGCAACACTTCCCAAAGTCAGTCAAAAGAGAGCCTCAAGACCACTTGACTTAGTTCACAGTGACGTGTGTGGTCCCCTAAACCCACCAACATCTGGAGGCAACAGGTACAAAGTGACTTTCATAGACGACTATTCAAGATATACAGTCACCTACCTAATGCAACACAAGAGTGAAGTTTTCGACAAATTACAAGACTATGTAACAAAGACAAGTAACAAGTTTCAGAGGAAACCTCTCATACTCCGGAGCGATAATGGAGGTGAATTCACAGGAGGTAAGATACAAGAATACTTAAAAAGGCATGGAATAGAACATCAAAAGACCGTTCCGTATACACCAGAACAAAATGGAGTAGCTGAAAGAAAGAATAGAACTCTGACCGAAATGATCAGATGTATGCTGACAGATTCTGGACTACCACAAAAATACTGGGGTGAGGCAGTAATGACAGCTACATATTTGCAGAACAGACTTCTTTCCAGAACAGTGGAGAAAACCCCATATGAACTATGGCACAATGAGAAACCAAGTGTAAAACATCTAAGAGTTTTTGGATGCAAAGCATTTGTCTACATACCTGAAGAAAAACGCACCAAGCTCCAAAACAGAGCATTTGAAGGTATCTTCGTTGGATACAGTGACAATGTCAAAGGTTACAGAATCCTAGATCCCAAAACAGCCAAGGTTACCATTAGCAACAGCGTAACTTTTGTTGAAGATTTAAGAGACAATGTAATGACAACAGTAGAAGCAAGAATTCAAGAGAAAACTGACATTGACCAGCCCATCTCTGTAACTTCTGAACAAACAGTTGAAGTGAGTGTAGACTCAACCAGTACTGAAGAGCAGACACAAGAAGGCTCAGACACAAAAATGAGACGGTCAACAAGAGAAAACAAAGGTAAACCACCTATACGTCTCTCATACAAAGCAAGTACTACCAGTATCAACGAACCTGTAAAATGGGAAGACATATCTCAACTTTCAGAACAAGAAGCAACTAAATGGATAAAGGCTGCTGAGGAAGAGATAAAATCCATGCATGACACTAAAACATGGACACTTACAGAACTACCACCCGGAAGGAAAGCCATAGGCTGTAAATGGACTTTTAAAGTGAAATACAATGCAGATGGCACAATTGAACGATACAAAGCAAGGCTAGTAGCCAAAGGCTATTCTCAAAAATATGGAGAGGACTACGATGAGACGTTTGCACCAGTAGTCAAGCACACTACAATACGGACTTTACTGACAGTAGCCGTCACAAGGAAAATGCAAGTGAAACATTTTGATGTGAAAACCGCGTTTCTACATGGCGATTTAACAGAAGAAATCTACATGGAACAGCCGCCAGGATTCGAAGATGAACAAAGGTCAGACCTAGTATGCAAACTTCGCAGGAGCATATATGGCCTAAAGCAAGCCGCCAGAGCGTGGAATATAAAAATAAATGAAGTGCTTACAGATCAAAACTTTCAAAGGAGCAAAGCAGACCCCTGCTTATACACAAAGAAATTGGTAAACAGATGGATCTATTTGCTTATTTATGTGGATGATATTCTGATTTGTTTTGAGCAAGAAGGGGATGAAGCAGAAATACTTGAAAAACTAAATCGGCACTTTGACACCAAGGACCTCGGCAATATAAAGAATTACCTCGGCATCCAGATCGAAAGAGAGGAAGATGGCAGCTTTCTTCTGAATCAAAGACACAAAATACAAGAAATAATTGAAACTTTTGGAATGGAAGACGCCAAACCAGTGAAATCTCCCATGGAAACCAACTACCTAAAGGAGATGAAATGTCAAGATAACCCATTACCAACTAATACTCAATACAGGAAAGCAATAGGGAAATTGCTGTACCTTACCACAGCTACAAGGCCTGACATTGCAGCAACAGTTGGAATCCTATGCAGAAAGGTTTCAATACCAAATCAAAAGGACTGGAATGCTGTAAAGCGAATCATTCGCTATCTTAAAGGGACTTTGCACTACAAGCTCAAGTTACCAGCAAGCGATGAAAGCACCTTAACAGGATATGTGGATGCTGACTGGGCAGGAGACACCAATGACAGAAAATCTACCAGTGGTTACTTATTTTTCCTGTCAGGAGGCGCCATCAGTTGGACTAGTAAGAAGCAACTCACTGTTTCACTGTCATCTACTGAAGCAGAATACATTGCTGCAGCGGAAGCAAGCAAAGAAGTTATATGGCTGAGACAGCTATTAACAGATTTAGGTCAACCACAGTTGGGACCAACAGAAATCTATGAGGACAATCAAGGATGCATTGGACTTGCACATATGGAAGGAGTTAATTCAAGAACCAAGCACATTGATGTGAAGTTTCACTTTCTTAGGGATCTTCAAGAGCAAGGTCTTCTTGAGTTACTTTATTGCCCAACAGAGGAAATGACAGCAGACATCCTTACAAAGCCTCTGACCGCCGAAAGACATTCAAAGCTTACGAAGAAGATAGGTTTAATGGACTAAGCCTCAGTTTGTTGAGAAGGGGTGTTGGATATATGCAACAAACTTAGCTTAGAATATATATCCGATGCAGTTTAGATAAAGGACACAAGATGTCGCTAGTGAGCATTGATATGATAGACTGTGTTCTTTATGATATGTTGTGCTTTCTGTATCACAATGATGTACTTGTTGGTTTTCTTCTTCCTGCTTGTAATCTGTGTGTGTTCTCACCATGAGGCAGAGAGACATCTTTGTCTGTGTGATGATGTTTCAATAAACAAGCCAGTTCCTGTTACTACAGAATATGTCTGATCTGAATTAGACTCCGCTGCACTTATCCATCATACTCTGCAACACTATAGAGTAGCGCTGTTGTGCTTTATTTTTGTTGAATGGACTTACCTTTTCAATAAGTGTTAGAGTACTTGTTTATATTTTCAAATTATCGCAAAAGTTACAGGGGTCCTAACATCACCTACTCCAGCATTAGCAGTTTTAAACTCAGATGACTTCCCGGCTTGCTTCTGTTACAGTGCTTACTTCTTTCAGCAGAAAGATTAGCTATCATTAGACATCAGAAGTAGGGTTGTCCCGATACCACTTTTTTAAGACCGAGTACAAGTACCGATACTCGCTGATACCGATTACCGTTCCTTTTTTTTTAATCTCATGTGACAGTGGCACATGTGTCAGTAGTTTATTTTTTACAATGTTTTATTTTTTTAAGGGGGGGGTGTTTTTATTTTATTTTTTACAATAATTTTTTTATTATTTATTGCAGTTTTTATTTTTACCAGCCCTGTTGGGGGGCTTTGTGAGATATAAGGGGTCTTAACAGGGACTAGGGACACAGATTCCCCAGTCCCTTTCTCAGCAGCCTCAGCTGTGCTGAAAATGAATGAAGAGAAGACAGCGGCTCCTCTCCATTCATAAACTGAAACATTGTAAACACAGTTTACGATGTTTCAGTTATGTGAATGGACAGAGTCAGTGATCACTGACTCTGTACATTCCGAACAGTAAGGAGCCTGATTTACCAGCTCCTACCTCCGCTCTCCATCCTGTCAGATCGAGGGGGACAGCAGCACGGAGAGGGAGAAGAGAGGGGGACAGCAGCAAGGAGGGGGACACGGATCAGCACAGAGGGGGACACGGAGGAGAAGAGATGGGGACAGCAGCATGGAGGGGGACACGGAGCATCACAGAGGGGGACATGGATCAGCATAGAGGGGGACACGAAGCAGCAAGAAAAAAAAATGTGGGACTTTAAATGAGAAATATGTGAACATATATCTCCATCCCTGTTATATGTAGAAAAGAAGAGGGGGTTGGGCCTTTAAATGAGGTATGCACGAGAGAACTCAAAGATAAGACAGTGTAATATGGATGCGTTTATTTGTCTAAAACACATAGATTTCGAATGTATACATAATAGTAAACATACATGACAGTGCATATAAAAAGCATGATGCAAAAACCATAAACATTGTATAACAACTTATTCCTCGCATTATTTAAAAATATAGAATCATTAAACCCAAGGTAGGTCCTAAAACTGAAACATCTGTGTAAGCCTGAGACTCCTTTCATGGCATTATAGCCAATCTTCAGGGGCGGATGCGTAGTGGGGTAAGATCTGCAGAAGGACACAAGTATAATATGTAAGTTTTAGCACAACACCAAAATAATACAATAAAACAATAAGAGAGATGGAAAAAGGGACCATCTCCAAAAAAAAAACGTACTTATTTCCAGCACGTGAGGATGTGTGACTAGGCACGCACAGGTCGCTAGGGTTGTCTGCAACCGGGAACTGAGGTAGGGCCAGTGGGAAAACCAGGAGCATAAACATGTGTCATAGATGAATGTATGTTCAACTGGCAGGTGACTGGGGCTCCCATCTAAATTAGATAATTAATAACATTAGTGAAACCCAAATGGGTAAGTAGTAATTAGGTTATAGTAAAAGCCCCTAACCCAAGTAGTAGCTGGGGATAATAAAGAGGCATTTGTTACCCTGTATGGAGATGAGACCCAGTAAATAGGTATATGTAAAGCAGGATTAGCCTGCAACTTATGTCCTAAGTGAATACTCCCGATATTAACCACCCAGCCCGACATGTGTCACGTTGGTATGACAACAGGAAAGAGTGTCCGGAGAGTTACAAGCACCGATCACCTCTGATTTCAAGCAGCTGAAAGCCGCGGGGGGGATCGGAGAAATGGACCATCTGTCAGACTTTGAAACCTATACAGGGTGATCAGTGCTTGTAATTCTCCCACAGCACTGATCACCCTGACTGCCCAGGTATCGGGTGAAACAACGGAGCATTTGCCTGAGTACAAGTACTCGGGCAAATGCTTGATATCGGTATAGTATACTAGTATCGGGACAACCCTAATTAGAAGCACGATCTTTCACCTAATCTGTTAAGCCTGGTGGTCACCCTCAGAGGCAGGGAGGGCTGACATACTTCCTAAGGGTGCAGGTTACTAGGGATGGTGGGTGATGAACAAGATAGAAAATTGGGCACCAGACACTTTTATGCCTGAAGAAAGACAAGCTTATTTCTCACAACAGAGAAACTGTGGGAGAGAGAGCATAGGGCACAGGACACCCTTAGTCAAAAATAGTAACAGTCAGCAAACAGAGATGGCAGACTCCTTAGACAAAAATGGTGAGATAAGGTAGACAGCAGTACAGGAAAAGAGCCTTTAAACTGAAGCAGCGCAGTACTTTTTAGGATAGGCTATCTCCTATGGTAACTGAACTTAACTCACGGAAGGTGTAGGAATTCTATGGATGATTCCATCTTGATGCTTTCCCAGGCTCTTCAAGGATCCCCGGTCCATGCAAGTGTCACCTCTGGTACTTCTTCTCAGGTCTTTATCCCTCTTAGAATTATTTCCGGATGTTTAGCAGGCTTTTCTCAGCATAATCTCGAACACCCGAATAGGCCCTGGATAGGCCTAGCAGCCAGGAGAACACCTGGATAAGCCTCGGGCTTCAGGCCTAGCAGATATCCACCCAGGCTGCAGCTTGGGCGAGAAAGACCTCCATCCCCTGACTTCTTCAAAATAAATAGCTTCTCCCAGCATTCATAGCAGCGAATCTGATTAGCTGGGAAAATGATGTTTAGCCATAACCAGAATTCACTGTAGCTTATCATACTAACGTCAAAGGCAACAGTGCCACCTACTGATAAAAGAGAAAAGCCGCAGATAAACAGGATTAGGAAGAAAGCCATTTGACCACTAAACACTACAAATTAGCCAGGCTAGCTACCACCTAGCAAAGCTAAATATACCTGTAACAATGTTTTAGGACAAGGGTGCTACACATATTAAAAAAACTATTAGCTATAAGAAAAGACACATTTGCAATATTTGAGAACACCTCAAGACTTGGGTTACCTGGTTTGGAGCCCATACAAAAAGGACAATGGCCCAGAAATTAGTTGAGAGGAAATCTCTTCATGTACTTCTATTGCAAATGCTTTATGTGAAAAAACCCCATTGGCAATGCGAAAACCCTTTCCTTTGATGTTGATTATTTTAAATTGACTATGTTACTTGATATAATTGATGTTTTATTTGATATTTTTTGCATACCACTGAACCTACACTACAGTATATCGTGCTGCTTCAGCCATATATATTATAATTTTGCTTTTCCCCTCAAATAAATCAACATCCCCCAAAAAGCTACAAAATGCAGTATGGTTATAGACATGTAGTGCATCCTTATAGTTAAAAATCATGCTCCCTCTAAAAGCAGTGCTTTGCTTCACAATATCTCATGTGATTGAACTAAATAAAATTGTTTTACATAGCAAACTGTAAGCCAGAGAGGATTATGAGAACATATTGTTCCATAATCGTCTGAATCTTTCCTGGAACACAGAAATCAAAAATAAAATTACCTTTTCATATGAGGTGTACAATAACAGTTTAAACATGACATTACTTTAAAGCAGAATAAATACTGCATATGACAAGATAGAACATTCATCTTGCAATGTTGTACAAAGGTTCAGTTTGAAAGCAGGATATTAGTGTCAGTAATACATGAAAGTGATCAGAATGTGTTTTTGCTATTGTTTCAGAACCAAAAAAATGCTATTTGTTGAAAAACCATAGAATATGCTAATGTTATGATGTTTATTATTATTATTATTATTATTATTATTATTATTATTATTATTTCTATTAGTATTACTATTACTAATATATTTGTTGTTTTTGTTGTTTTTGATTAAAGTGTTTAAGGTTCAAATAAAAATAAATAAAAAACATAGCAATATCCATTTAAGTTATTTAAATGTAATTTCTCATGTCTCTATTGTTTTTCTGGCTACCGATGCTCTAAGATATCTGGTTGCTCCTGCATGTGCTGCTCCTCCTACAAGTAAACTGACCACGGTAGCATGGCAGCCAATCCA
This sequence comes from Rana temporaria, assembly GCF_905171775.1. NCBI lineage: Eukaryota > Metazoa > Chordata > Amphibia > Anura > Ranidae > Rana > Rana temporaria. The sequence goes on along the minus strand of NC_053489.1, from coordinate 292,384,788 downwards.
GGGTACTGTGTAGGGATGAGCTTTATGTTCGGGGCAAACATGAGTTAGACTCGAACATTGGCTGTTCGCCCGTTCTCCGAATAGTGAACAATTTGAGGTGTTCGCGGCAAATTCAAAAGCCTATGGGAGAAATCAAAAGTGCTAATTTTAAAGGTTATTATGCAAGTTATTGTCATAAAAAGTGTTTGAAAACTGCAGTTTTTTCGGGAGCATTGATTTTACTAATGCTTAAAGCGAAACCCACAAAAGTGAAATACTCCTTTAACCACTTCCATACAGGGCACTTATACACCTTCCCGCCCAGACCAATTTTTAGCTTTCAGCGCTGTTGCACTTTGAATGACAATTGTGCGGTCATGCTACACTGTACCCAAATGAAATTTTTATCATTTTGTACCCACAAATAGAGCTTTCTTTTGGTGGTATTAGATCACCTCTGGGATATTTATTTTCTGCAAAAAAAAAAAAAAAATGACCAAAAATTTAGAAAAAAAAAACGTTTTTTTTTGTTTCTGTTATAAAACATTGTAAATAAGTACGTTTTCTCCTTCACTGATGGGCACTGATGGTACTGCACTGACGGGCACTGAAAAGGTGGCACTGATGGGCACCGATGAGGTGGCACTGATGTGGTGGCATTGATGGGCACTAATATGCGGCACTGATGGGCGGCACGGATGGGCACTGATAGGGGGCACGGATAGGCGGCATGTATGGGCTTGGATAGGCAGCACGGATGGGCATGGATAGGTGGCACAGATAGGCGGCTTGGCTGGGCACGGATAGGCGGCACGGATAGGCGGCAAGGACTGATTGGCATCCATTTTTTGTGTCCTTCTCATCCCTGGTGGTCTAGGGTGGCATACTTTTTTTTTTAATCCCTGGTGGTCTAGTGGGCATCCCTGGTGGTCCAGTGGGCATCCCTGGTGGTCCAGTGGGCATCCTCGGGGGGGCTGTGCTGATAATCGATCAGCACAAACCCCCCCCCCTGTCACAGGAGCAGCCGATCGGCTCTCCTCTACTCGCGTCTGACAGACGCGAGTGAGGAAAAGCCGATTACCGGCTTTTCCTGTTTACAACGTGATCAGCCGTGATTGGACACGGCTGATCACGTGGTAAAGAGTCTCCGTGAGAGACTCTTTACCTTGATCGGTGTTGCGGGGTTTTAGACTGACAACAGTAGCTAACTCCAGTGTATTAGGTCTAAAACAGCTGCTAATAGCCTAGACAGATTGAGATATCAGCTATTCACATTGACATATGTTCAGCTGGGATGAATATAAGGTATAAAGATCCTAGGACCTTAATTATTTAACGTGTATATAAGGTAAAAATTGAAAGGCATGTGTATATTCATTTCCAATTGATCTAGCCTGCTCCTATTAATCTAAATAATCTTGCATTTTGAAAATTGACTTACAGCACAGAAGATTGACGGTGAAGTATGTAACTTTTAGCACCTGGTTTTAGCCAGGGATAGACTAATCTAATACAAAATAGAACAAAGGATCTACATTACAACTGCTACACTGAAAACATTTTTTATCCCCTCCACTCCACTCCACTCTATTAATGTACAGTATGTGCAATAATGCTGAACCAATAGAAGGCAAGTTCTGATGGACTTACCATAAAGTGATTTTTTACTTCAAAGAAACCAATTTCATGTTTAAAATATAGTAAGGGTTGTTCCTGTTCTGGTCCTAGGTTGCTACCTCTCTCAACAAATGAAGCACTTGCTTCCTTTGTTGCGCATGGTAAATTCTGTACTGAGGAGTGCCTTGGTACGAAATTTCATATGACTTGAAGGACTTTTTGAAAACATTGAGGGCCAGATCCACGAAGCGCGGCGCTTCTTTACGGCCGGCGTATTGTAACCGCTGGGATTTATCCGCAGATCAGTTCCAGCGGATAGATCCGGTGGTGTGTACGTCCGAGCGGATATTTTTCCGCGGATATATTTCCGCCCGATGGATTTCCAGCGGATAAAAATTTCTTAGCATGCTAAGAAATCTATCCGCTGGAATCCTGTCCAGCGGATTGATCCGGTGGTCTGTACAGACTCACCGGATCAATCCGTCCGCTCCTCTCCCTCACATGCGTCGTAATGATTCGACGCATGCGTGGAAGTCTTTATCTTCCAGCGTCGCACACGTGGCCGCGTCATCATCGTGGCGACGGCGCGACACGTCACCGCGGATGGATTCCGCGCGGATTTCGATCTGATGGTTAGTACAACCATCAGATCAAAATCCGCCAGAGGATTTATCCGCGGGAACGGTCCGGAGGACCGATTCAAGCGGATAATCCTCTTGTGTGTACGGGGCCTCAGATACACTACGCCACCGTAACTTACAGAGTATTTCCCGTATTCTCAAAGAATTTGCGCCGTAAGTTACGGCGGCGTAGTGTAACTGTGTCGGCGTAAGGGCGCGCAATTCAAATGGATGAGATGGGGGCGTGTTTTATGGTAATACGTCTTGACCCAACGTAAATGACGTTTTTTCTGAACGGCGAATGCGCCGTCCGTGGGGGTATCCCAGTGCGCATGCTCGAAATTAACCCGCAACAAGCCAGTGCTTACGACCTGAACGTCATTCTACGCAAAGCCCTATTCGCGAACGACTTACGCAAACAACGTAAAATTTTCAAAATTCGACACGGGAACGACGTCCATACTTAACATAGGATAAGCCTCATATAGCAGGGGTAACTATACGCCGAAAAAAGCCTTACGGAAACGAGGTAAAAAAATGCGCCGGCCGGACGTACGTTCGTGGATCGCCGTATCTAGCTAATTTGCATACTCGACGCGGAAATCGACGGAAACGCCACCTAGCGGCCAGCGTAAATATGCACCCTAGATCCGATGGCGTACTAAGACGTACGCCAGTCGGATCTAGCCCAGCTTCAGGTGCATCTTGTTTGGTGGATCAATAGATACGCCAGCGTAACTTCTTTGTGGGTCTGGCCCTTAATAGTTAATATCATCAAATAGTTGTCATAATGTGTGGAAGCCCTAAAGTATGAGGCAGAGGTTCTTCACATGCAGCTAGTAGGGGATGAGTAGGTTCTGCATTTACCACCTGCCGGCCACTCACGGTAAATATACTGCGAGCGAGCGGCAGGTACAGCAAAAGCCATTTACATGTACGTGATCGGCATTCTTCTGGGTTTGGGGACCGTGCACACTGCTGACCCGTGCTGTGATCGGAGTTTTGGCAGCAGATTTCAGCCAATGATTTTAAAAAAAACACAGAACTCTGTGTAGAGGGAACAGCGATCTGGCTGTTTCTTCCCCCTGAAAAGTAGGGAGAAAAAACAGCCATATCAGAAAGTAAAAGCAGCGCACATTACACACATTACACATTTTTAGGCACACAGTTAAACCTTTGATTGTTAACCCCTTCCTAGCCAGTGTCATTAGTACAGTGTCAGTGTACAGTATTATCACTGTATTTGTGTCACTAGAAATGTCAGTGTCAGTCAGTGACCCTCCCAGCCAGTGTCTGTGAGCACCAGATTGCCCCCACCCAATTACAGTCCCAGTATAAGTCACTGATCACTGCCTTTACAGTATAGCATCTATAGCTGTGTAAATTCTAGTATATATACCATACAGTAAAACAGAAAAAAGGAAAAATACTGCGCTTCCCAGTGGTGACTAAACACAATAAAAAAATTGATGATAAATATTGAAAATGCATCTGGCATACCAGCAAATGCAATAATAGAAATATAAAGCAGCAGTGGAAAAATGTGCAACAACACAAATAATTAGACAAAAGAAAATACAAAAGCTGCGCTATAAACCAACACGTGAAAAAGAAACTGTGGAAAGTATCTTAAATGACGTCTTCGCCCATAGGACGGGTGTCCGCTTGCCGGCCGGCTCTTTGTTTTTAATCGTGATTTTATTCAAATGCTTTTGTAAGTATATCTGACTCTTTTTTATATTAAACACTGTGCATACAATATTATGCTATGCGAGTATTTCTTCCCTCGGTACTGTACGAGACATTTGCTGTGACTGAGGTGATCGTTTCTACTCGCTCAGAATACTTCCATTCACCCTCCAGCCGCTGAGATTGAGGTGACCGGTCTGCATCCGTTCGGATTACCAGTGTCCATCTCCCTGTCCTACGACCAATACCAGCCAAGAGTGTGGTTGATTTCCAGGCTTATATAGCCTGCGTTCTGGTAAGCAGGCTTGTACATCTGGTGTAGGTGCATGTTTAATATTGGTGTCATCACAGGCTTCTTTTCACGTTCTTACTATTATGGACTCATTTTTTTACACTTATTAGGACTTTTTGCTGCCATTCCATTGTTGGCAATTGGACTTCTATGTCAAAAATGATATGGTTTATATACCATACAGTAGTTGGTGGATTTTTTTTTTACCAGGCATTTATTTTAAAATATTGTTTTTTTATGTTTTTTGTTTTTATTTAATACAAAACAAAAAAAACTGTGGTGATCAAATATCACCAAAAGAAAGCTCAATTTGTGTGAAGAAAATTATATAAATGTAATTTGGGTACAGTGTTGCATGACCACTTGTTAAGATAGCACAGCGCTGAATAGCAAAAAATGGCCTGGTCATGAAGGGGGTAAAACCTTCCGGAGGTCAAGTGGCTAAAAGAGCAGTTGTCAGGCCACACTGGCAGGGCACATCTGCCTTTTCTCGTTGCCAGTGACAGTGCTATACAGCCAGAGCACCCGAAGAAGGCCCGTGGAATGACTAGCCAAGCTTTCCTTATCTTTCTCCTCCCAGGTGCAGAGCAGTGAGTTTTTCCCTGCAGCTGCAAACGCGCCCTATTCTTCCTCCTCCTCTACAGCCAGGGCTCAAGTCCTGCGGGAACGCATGGGAACGGAGTCCCTGCACTTTTTTCACAGCAGGAACGCAGTTCCCTTTGCAGGACTAGAGCAGCCGAGCCAATCCTTCACTAAGTGGCGATGCCCAGCTCGAGTCACTGTCAGGGGCAGACGAACCTTAGTAATCCTTTATGTTACTGCCCGCTTCCTGTATATGGATTCATCGGGTAGTATGCGGGTATTCTGTCACTTCCTCGATGCCTCAATGTCTCCTGGGAGCTTTTGTCATTGTTCCCAGGAGACATTGCGGAGGTCTGCCGCGAGTTATCGCAGGATTTAGAAAGAACTTGCATAAAGTTCTTTCTCGCGGCAGACCTGCGTATCATTTTTTTTTTTGCTGGGGGAGTGGATCTTGGGTGGGAGTTTCCACACTTTTTTTCCCCTGTCTACAGCTAATCCCACTATTGACCTAAAACTTTGCATGGAGGGGTTGACACAGCATGAGTAACCTGATGCAGGAGGATGCTCAAGAATACTTTGAATTGGATGTTAAGGGAAAAAAAAGCATAGAGGGATGGGAAAACAGGCAGAAAGAAGCGATGTTCTTTCAATTGGAGCTTATTGCAATGTAGGTTCAAGTGATGAGAAGGGTGGGGATGACAAGGTGGTTTACCATACATGGGTTCTTCCAGAGACTGTAGATGAGGAAAGCAAGTGATAATCACAAGAGTAGAGGGCAGGGACAGCTTGCAGGGGAGTAAAGGGAGCAATCATCCTATTCCACTAGATGGCAGTGCTCTATGCAGCATATCAAGCATGGTAATGCACCAGTCATTTGGGTACCACATGCATGCAGAGACACATTATTCCTGACAACAAAGCTCAATAATAATGATATTACTCAGCAAATGCCCACACCTCTCCTCCTTGCTTCTCCCTTTCACCCCCCCCCCCCCTCTGGACTTCTCTCTTGAACATACTGGGGATTGTCAAATCTTCTGCACTCGTCTCCTGCATATACAACCCTATAGTATATAATAAGTACCTCTCTCCTGAACATACTTTTTATGATCATACCCTCTGCACGCTTTTCCTGCATTTACTACCCTATACTGTATGCCCAACCTTACCCGATCTGCAACAGGCACAGTTTTGCTAGTAGTTATGAAGTTATAAAGCATTAGACATTTATTCCAAACAACACTTGAGGCTATATGTAAATTTGAATACGACATAAACAATTACCCGGTCCCTGTGTGTGCTATTGCTGTACATTTTTACAGAGATTAGTGTCATCTTATCTTTGAATAATTCTTTATTACTCCATTGTGTCTTAGATTCTTTCATTATTATGCATATAGCCTTAAGGTAAGCATGCCCATTTGCCCCAGATTGTTGTGCTAAATTTATGTAATATACAGCTACCACCAGTGCCTGTTATTTAAAGTTCAGTTTATTTGATTTATTTATGTATATACTTGTCTGTTTAATCTACATGACAGGAAACGGAGAAGGTGACATTATGTTACAGCTAGTGCCAGTATACACTGACATTTCTAGTATTCTCTAATCCAGAAAGCTGCCATCCAACATCCTGTGTAAGATTTATGGGATTCAGTGAATAAATAAGCAGCCTTGTATCTGATTTTTTTTTATGATATCTGTGGCCATGTCACTCATGTGGAGTCTTGTCCTCACTTACCATATCAGACGAATGGACAAGTCATGGCCTTTAACAAAATCAGTATTCATCAGCTAAAGCAAAGATTTGCTATGAATTTTCTGATGCACTAATTGGTTACATATTTCCCTATTGACTTTAATAGAAAAACATTCTGCAGAACCATAATGGAAAATAAAGACTGTCATTTAGGATAATTAAAGCACTGAGATGCTCGCTAAAAGATGTACTCCATCTAAGTATTTAGCCAAGGCATCTAGTCACCTAAACTGAAAAAAGTACTATACTAGGCTTTTGCTTACAAAAGCAATCATTTCTAGCATCAGTGTGTAAATGAAAACATAGGCCCAGATTTTCGTAGGAGAGCGTATCTTTATTCCGGCGTAGCGTATCCTATTTACTCTACGCATCCGCAACTTAGACGGGCAAATGCAGTATTCACAAAGCACTTGCTTCATAAGTTGCGGCGGCGTAGCGTAAATAGGCCGGCGTAAGCCCGCCTAATTCAAATGTGGAAGATGTGGACGTGTGTTATGTAAATTGTATGTGACCCCACAACGCTTTTTACGAACGGCGCATGCGCCGTCCGTGAAAGTATCCCAGTGCGCATGCTCCAAATTAACCCGCAAGAAGCCAATGCTTTCGACGCGAACGTAAATGACGCACAGCCCCATTCACGGACGACTTACGCAAACGACGTAAAATTTTCTAAATTCGACGCGGGAACGACGTCCATACTTAACATTGGTACGCCTCATCTACGCCTCATATAGCAGGGGTAACTTTACGTCGGGAAAAGCCTAACGTAAACGGCGTATCTGTACTGCGTCGGCCGGGCGTACGTTCGTGAATCGGCGTATCCTGCTCATTTGCATATTCGACGCTGAAAACAACGGAAGTGCCACCTAGCGGCCAGCGTAAATATGCATTTAAGATACGACGGCGTAAAAGACTTACGCTGGTCGTATCTTAGTGAAATTTTGGGGTATCTGATTCTTTGAATCAGGCGCCAAGATACGACGGCTCAGACTCAGAGATACGACGGCGTATCTGGATGTTATGAGGGCACCCAAGCCAAGCTGCATCTCCGTGTGTCAGTTCAGCCATGCCCCCTCTCTCTTCTGATTGGCTAACTGACTTTGATTAACAGCAGTGAGAGCCAATAGTGCTGCTGCTATGTCTCAGCCAATTAGGAGGGAGAGTCCCGGATGGCCGAGACACTCGTGGACATATCTGGACAGATATGGGGCTCAGGTAAGTATTAGGGGGGTTGCTACACACAGAAGGCTTTTTTAATCTTAATGCATAGAATGCATAAGGCCTCATACACACGACCGTTTTCCTCGACAAAATCCACCAAGAAACTTGGTGGCAGAGCTTTTTTGCTGAGGAAAACGGTCGTGTGTAGGTTTTTCAGAAAACTGTCGTGGATCTCGACGAGGAAAAAAGAGAACAAGTTCTCTTTTTTCTCGTCGGGAGTCTCAATTTCCTCGTCATGTTTCTCGTCGGGCTGGTTTATGACGAGAAACACGTTCGTGTGTATGCTTAGAAACCCGCACATGCTCAGAATAAAGTATGAGACGGGAGCGCACCTTCGGTAAAAGTAGCGTTTGTAATGGAGATAGCACATTCGTCACGCTGTAACAGACTGAAAAGCGTGAATCGCCTCTTACCAAACTTTTACTTAACACGCAGTAACATGAGATTAGTAAAAGCAGCCCCAAGGGTGGCGCCAGTGGAATCAAACTTCCCCTTTATAGTGCCGTCATATGTGTTGTACGTCACCACGTTTGAGAACAACGAGATTTTGTCTTGACAGTGTGTATGCAAAGAAAGCTTGACAAGATTCTTGACAAGCCTGACAAGAGCCTCGTTGAGGAAAACAACGTTTCTTTTACGACGAGATTCTCGGTCGTGTGTACGAGGCCTTAGGATAAAAAACCTTCAGACTTTACAACCCCTTTAAGTAATGTGGGCAGTATTTACACTACCTACTGCTCCTTTTCTCATATGGATATTTACATTCAATTATATACAGAAAAACAAAGCCAGGAATATTCCAGCCCCATCTCCAACTCATAGTTTGTACCCCACAAATGAGACAATAATCAAACCTGCAAATTCTTTTTTTCATACATTATAACCTTGGTAGAAATTAATGCAGGTATCATCTTGTCCAGTTATATTTGTTCATAAATACAATTTTAATAATTTTGAACATTCCAGAAATAAAATGAATTTAATAATTGTAATTGTAATTTATAATAATTGTTTGTGGATTACAACCAGTTTGTTTCTTAACACAATGGCTTTACTTCTGAAATGAAAAGTGTATTTGTACATTAATTGAAACCACATTTTCTTGATTAAGCTACACTCTGCAGAAGTTATTTAAGGCTTACCTGCCTATTTTACATAGGCTTAGAGATGCGACAAAATAACAAATGCAGGTTAACACTGTGTAAAGTTTTAACATGAAGGATAGGTAGATAGCATGAGCTTGAACATGAGCTTGGTCTTTATTCAGTAGCCTCCATCTTAGAACTAACCACAGATCCCCACCCCCAGATCACATGACCAAAACTGTTAACTGTTTCCTAACATGATAAGGAACTGGGCATAACAATTGAACTTGAATTATAACATAAAGCATACACATCATTACACACTGTACAGCTTTTTTTTTTTTTTTTTTGGTAGAGAAACAGTGGATGCTTTTGAATGAATAGAAAAGGAATGGAAAATAGTATCCATATACATTAGATTCACCTATGGTAACTGTGATGACCAGTGAAATTTTTCATCATTTTAACTGAATCAGAAATTGAAGTGAGCACCAAGCGTGGGCTTTGATTTCACACAAAAATAAAAATTCTAAGAACCCTGTTCACACTGAGCTAGTGGTGTTTAAGCGCTGTTTAAGCTGCGCTTTTAACCCCGAAGAAGGGAATAAAAGTGCCCATTTCAATGGGCAGGGAATTTTGGGAGCGCTCCCAAACTGCCCTAAAGATGCTGCTTGCAGGACTTTTCCTAACGTACTGCAAGCGCAGCGTTCCAGTGTGAAAAGGCACACTGAAATGAATGGGAGGCGGTTTTCAAGCGTTATTTAGAAGCTATTTCTAGCGCTAAAACGCCTGAAAACCTCCTCAGTGTGAAAGGGGTCTTAGTCACTAATGCTTTGTCTTAAAAATACACTATATTGTCAAAAGTATTGGGAAGCCTGCTTTTACACACACATGAACTTTAATGGTATCCTAGTCTTAGTCCGTAGGGTTCAATATTGAGTTGGCTCACCCTTTGCAGCTACAACAGCTTCAACTCTTCTGAGAAGGCTGTCTACAAGGTTTAGGAGTGTTTCTATGGGGATGATTGACCATTCTTCCAGAAGAGTATTTGTGAGGTCAGGCACTAATGTTGGACGAGAAGGCCTGGCTCCCAGTCTCCACTCTAATTTATCCCAAAGGTATTATATTGGGTTGAAGCTGTTATAGCTGTAAAGGGTGGGCCAACTCAATATTGAACCTTATGGACTAAGACTGGGATGCCATTAAAGTTCATGTGCATGTAAAGGCAGGTGTCCCAATACTTTTAAGAACGTAGGCCCGGATTCAGAGAGATCGGCACATCTTTAGATAGACGTAGCGCATCTCATATGCGCTACGCCGACGTAACATTAAGAGGCAAGCTGAGTATTCACAAAGCACTTGCTCCCATATTTACGCCGGCGTAACGTAAATGGTCCGGCGTAAGCCCATGTAATTCAAAGTAGCAAGGCAGTGGGCGTGTAGTATTATAATGAAGCGTGACCCCATGTAAATGCATGGCCGAACGAACGGCGCATGCGTGCGCATGCTCAGAATCACGTCGCAAATACTCCCTAAGATACAATTAAATAGAAAACAGTGCAGCGCAAAACCAATAATGTGTAAATAAATATGAATAAATTATCAATAAAGTCCAAAGGGATTAGAAATCCAGTATGCCATTTCTTAGGATTCTTCACCAAGTGATAATAAACACACAAAACTTATGAGTGATCCCTCCACCAGGGAGCAAGATGGTATTTCAATTCCTCATATATCAGCCATGCATATGGACCCGGACATGTAGGAAGAAATCAAGATCTAAGTGCTTTCCGTTGGACAAGGGTATTTATTAAATGTATAAAACACAGGCTACTCACATTTAGCCAGTAACATAAGGCATTAAAGGACACAAACAGGGCATCAAATCTTGTGGACGAAATTCTCAGGCTCTCAGGACGGCAGCGAGCGACATAAACTTCAGGCTCCTGTCCCCGGGCGCGTTGCGTTTTACAACTTCCTCAGCAGGGCGGAGCCTGAAGCATCGCACACTCGCCTATAAGTATACTACTGTTGTCAAGGAAACCTCCCTACAACAGAACGTGAGAATGCAGGGCGGCACGTCCAGCGTCACATTCTGTCAATGGACAACTTTATTGTTCTCATACAGAGGTCGACAAACAGCATTATATGATAGAAACGACTTTGGCCATCTTGTGGTCAAAAAGTATATACAGTATATTGAATATATCAGTTCAAATATTCGTGAATCATTTCAATGGAGAATTGCATATAGACCACACAGTGGGTGTGGTCTATATGCTGGAGTGCGATTGCGGACTCCAGTATATAGGCCGCACCTCACGATCCCTAGCTGTCAGGCCCTGTACACACGACCGGATCTATCCGCTAAAACTGGTCCGACGGACCAGTTTCAGCAGACAGATCCAGTCGTGTGTAGGCCCGAGCGGACAATTGTCCGGCGGATCGGACAGTTTCCAGCGGATCAAAATTTCTTAGCATGCTAAGAAATCTATCCGCTGGAAACCTGTCCATCGGACGTGTTCGGTTGTCTGTACAGACTCACCGGACACGTCCGACCGACCGCCATCCCTCGCATGCGTCGTACTGATTTGACGCGGCCACGCCCCGCGTATTGTTTACGCGCGGATTTCTGTCTGATGGTGTGTACAACCATCAGACAGAAATCTCCGGGCGGACATGTCCGCTGAAAACAGTCCGGCGGACCGTTTTCAGCGGATTGTCCGTCAGTGTGTACGGGGCCTTAGAGACGGCGTATCTGGAGATACGTCGTCGTAAGTCTCTGTGAATCCGGGTCGTAGTGTATAATGAATTTAAACTAAAAATAAATATATAGGCAAGTTAGTAATCAAAATGTCAATGAATTAATTCTCTATATGACTAATTTAGTAATAAGCTCTTAAAGTGTACATTTGTATGGCATAGATAAAAAAAAAATACATAAACACCACATCGCTATAATACATGCTAAATTACCCATGATTTGTCCTGTTTAAAATGCTGCTACAGAAAGAAATACCTGTTGGACTGCCAGAAGGGCAGTGAGCTTCTAGCTTCCTGTCTGAGCTGCAAACACAGTACCTCTGCTGCACTGAAATCTCAGGCAGCGTTGTCATTCCTGTTGAATTGTTCCCTTGGACTACAGAACACCTCAATGTTATGTTATGGAGGTCAGGAGAGTGTGAGGTAGTCTGTAGTTAAAGGGAAAAAACGAGGCAGGCCTGACAACACTGCTGGAATTTCAGCACAGCAGAGTTACTGTGTTGCCAGCTCAGGCAGCAAGCTAGGAGCCCACTGGATTTCTGGTAGTTCAACGTGTATTTTCCTGTACTTACAGCACGTTGTTTTCATTTTTGAAGGCAATAGCACATGTTTCTAATTATTACCAATGTACAACCTTTACGTTTATAATAAGAACCCATAACCAGAACTATCTTAATGAATCTGACAGTGATGTCTAATTAGATATGACAACACTCTGGTAATAATAACTCATATCAACCTGCCGTTATTCTCAGTTACTGAAAATACACAAAATCAGATGCTGATAATTGATGTCAGGTATACAAATATGGAGTGCTGGTTTATGTCTTATTCACCTGTATAATGCTGGAAAATATACTCAAAAGTGTGTTTAAATATAACTTGAAAAGTGAGGTTTAAGCATCTGCCAGAGAAAAGAAAATCAGACCTTTGATGACCCCTTGTGAATAAAACACGCACTGCACAGGAGAGAGAGATGGAGAACATGAAAGACTATTTGCAAGCGTAATAGCTCTAATTTACTGCTCAAGCAGCATGAAAAAATAAATACTGACACGGTGTGAAAAAAGTTATAGCTATGCTATTTTAGCAGAAAATATATCCTTACTCAACTATGGAAACGGTGGAAATATATTATTATTTAAAACAAGTACTATCAGTCATCATACATAATTATAATATACTTATAATATAAGTATAATATAGGTATAATTATTTTATATGCATATATATATATATATATATATATATATATATATATTTATGGTCGTTACCCTCTGACCGAGAGAGATGTGGATCACATAAACACGCAACAAGACTTACAACATAAATAGACCTGAAGTGTGCCTTGGTGGTCTGGTCAGTATGCCAAGAAAAGGGGGCATACCCAAGGTAAGTAATGGGTAGTTAATTGAAGAAGGACATGCTGAGAAGTGCCCTGAAAAAGGGAAGGGCGGGAGGGTGTCGAATGCGATTGAATGTGAGACTCACGGACATGAGGTGAGCTGGAAAGAGTCGGCCCAGTGACGTGTAGTACCGCACACTGAACCGACAAAGAGCATGTGTGAGTGGGCTGCTTAAATACCCTCCGGGCTCCTCCCATAAACTCAGGCCACCATACTGGCCTTCTTATTTATGGTCGTTACCCTCTGACCGAGAGAGATGTGGATCACATAAACACGCAACAAGACTTACAACATAAATAGACCTGAAGTGTGCCTTGGTGGTCTGGTCAGTATGCCAAGAAAAGGGGGCAAAAGACTCAGATAGGGAAATAGTTTATATTGATTTCTTGTATTTATTGAGCCAGCTTGGTAAAGGCTTGTGCCATTCCTTCATGAGGATTTGGGATGTATGTGGCAAAACAAGGAGACTTCCATCAGCCTGGTATCTTGATTACGTAGTCTGGTACTCCCTGTTGGGAGGCAACTGAGACTGCTCCAATTCGGAAAGAATGTCTAGAGAACTGACTGGGGTTTGAAGCCCAAGTTACTTAGGAGGATTCTGACATGCTTGACACACTGGCTGACACTCAGGGAGCTGGTTTAGAAAGGGTAGCAACGAGCTACCATCAGAGTGGCTGGGTAGGTGGAGAAGTAGTGGGTCGAACACCGTCACTGGGCGTCAGGCGTTGTCAGTCTGAAACAGGTTGATGTCAACCCCAGGGGCTGGTTTGTTGCGTTTGCAGACTGTGAGAGTGTAGTGGTTCGAAAGCGAGTCGGGTGGCGTCGGAGCAGTGTGTGACTGCCGGAGCTGCTGACTAAATTCACTAGGTTGTAGGGAACCGTAGAAGGCCTGGTAGATGGCTGTTGGGTGACTAGACTGGGCAAAGCGCTAAACAGGGAACGAGTAAGGATTTTAGACATGTCCCTAAAGAGGGGACTCTTGAAAGGTAGGTGCTTGCCACTGACTACAGGTTGGTGCTTCTGTATGCCCTGTAGGAGGGACTTGACTGCATGGGCTCGAGAATACTGACGGTTTACTGGGGTCCTGCAGGGACAGGAAATGCTGGATGCCATCTAGATATGGCGTGATAGTATTGAGAAATGGTCAGCTGCATGTGGCAATACGATATGAAGGCTAGGATGTGTCCAACTGCTGCTTCGGGGCAAGGGGCCAAAAATTTGCGATTAGTGTTCCAAGCAGTGCGATAGGCCTTCAGTGTGTTGCGTGCCAAGGAGTGGTTAATAAGTTGGATTGCGTTGGCGAGATGCGACTTCAGTCCATCGTCAGCAATGTCCATGGTGGGACAGGGATAGTTGTTGGGTCGGCTCCAGGCTCTTGCTGGAAAAAACATACATTCCAAGGTTGGAATAGGAAAGCGCATCAGCTGCTGCATTTGCCTGGAAAAGGTCTACATAAGATATTAACTGGTGACGGAGTGACAGCTGCGCGAGCCTGCGCAGGAAGTGATGGGGAGTGACTTAGATCTATCTTAATTGATGATGTCGGCTGTGGCCTGATTGTCTGTGGTGAAGAACAGTGTCTGTCCTGTTCAAGTGTGGTCCCAGACCTGGGCAGCTGCCACGATGGGGTGCAGCACGAGGCGTGATGAAGACTGGGTGAAGCAAAAATTTAAGAGAATTTCTGGGGGCCAAGGTTTGGAGAACCAGTGGCGGCCTAAAAAATGGCTGCAAAAGCCTTTGGTGGCTCGGCTGACACTGCCGGGATGAAGATTGAAATGATGTTCTATCAGGTGGGGAAGTTGTCCCACATAGCTAAGTCTGCTACTGATGCTTGGTCTAGTTTGAGAACTTGGACTGGATCTTGCATTGGTGTGAGAAAATCAAGACAATACACAGGTGCTCAACAAGACGATATACATGCACTCGCAGGCCAACGTGCACTCGCTGGTGCTGGATGAAAACCTGAACTAACCGCAGGGAAAAAACTGAGAAGAGATGAGTGGCCCGCGTGCCACTGAAGATGAATGGCCAACTGGGTGCCACTGTGTGTTTGTGTGGCTGATTGTTTGTCACTGAGGTGTGTTTGCAAGTTTAGTTTGTATTCGGGTTTGCACGTAGGTGCGTGCCGCTAAGTGTTTTATACTACTGCAGACAATATTGTGCGGTTGCAAGGGTGTCAGTGAGTGTCAGGTTGCTGGGACGATATTGTGTGGTAGGAAGGGGCCTTGAGTATGAAGGTTTGATGGTATTGGTGGTTGCAAGGGTCTCAGTCGTTTGCTGAGACGATATTGCGTGGTTGCAAAGGTCTCGATGATTATGAGGTTTGTTTTGAGATGGCATGGTGTGGTTGCACAGGTCTCAACAAGTGAGGGGTTGCTGAGACGATGTTGCGTTTTGCAATGGTCTCAAATGAGTGTCGGCCGCTGAGACAACTTTGTATGGCTGCAAGGGTCTAAATGAGTGTCAGGTTGCTGAGACGATATTGCATTTGCAATGGTCTCAAATGAGTGTCAGGTTGCTAAGATGACTTTGTATGGCTGCAAAGGTCTGAACGGGTGTCAGGCTGCTGAGATGAGATTGTGTAGGTGCAAAGGTCTAGAAGGGTGTGAGGTAGCTGAGATGATATTACATTTAGCAAGGGTCTCAAATGAGTGTCAAGTTGCTGAGACAATATTCCCCTTTATTTTAATTTGAATTTAATTGAAAACGACTGTGAATGAAACGCTGGTAAACATGAGTTACCGCATCTGGCAGTGTTTACAAGCTGTTACAGGCATTGGCGTTTCGAATGCGTTTCGAATGCCTCTGAACATCCGTCTGAACCCCTTTTTTTTTTTTTTTTTTTTTTTTACCAACAGCAGTGTACATGAGGCCAAAGATGATTTGTCTGGCTGCAAGGGTCTCAATGAATGCCAGGTTGCTGGGGCGAGACTGTATGGTCACAAAGGTCTTTGACGAGTGGGAGGTTGCTCAAGACAGTATTGCGTGGTTGCAAGAGTCTTGATGAGTGTGGGGCTGCTGAGACGGTATTGTGTTTGCAAGGGACTCAACAATGGTGTGAGGCTGCTGAGACGGTATTGCGTGGTTGCAAGAGTCTTGAAGAGTGTGGGGCTGCTGAGACGGTATTGTGTTTGCAAGGGTCTGAACTATGGTGTGAGGCTGCTGAGACGGTATTCCGTGGTTGCAAGGGCCTTGATGAGTGTGGGGCTGCTGAGACGGTATTGCGTTTGCAAGGGTCTGGATGAGTGTGGGGCTGCTGAGACGGTATTGCGTTTGCGAGGGTCTCAACAATGGTGTGAGGCTGCTGAGACGGTATTGCGTGGTTGCAAGGGACTTGATGAGTGTAGGGCTGCTGAGATGGTATTGCGTTTGCATGGGTCTCAACAATGGTGTGAGGCTGCTGAGACGGTATTGTGTGGTTGCAAGAGTCTTGATGAGTGTAGGGCTGCTGAGACGGTATTGCGTTTGCAAGGATCTCAACAATGGTGTGAGGCTGCTGAGACGATTTTGCATGGTTGCAATGGTCTCAAGAGGTGTCAGGTTGCTGGGCCGAGATTGTGTGGTGACAATTTTTTTTTTTTGCATATTTTTTTTTTTTTTTTTTTTGCGTTTTGTAAGGGTCATGTGTTGCAAGGGTCTTAACAAGGGTATCAGGCTGCTGAGACAATTTTGTGTGCTTGCAAGAGTCTCCATGAGTGTGGGGCTGCTGAGACGGTATTGCGTTTGCAAGGGTGTCAGGCTGCTGAGACAATTTTCTGTGCTTGCCAGAGTCTCCATGAGTGGGGGGCTGCTGAGACAGTATTGCGTTTGCAAGGGTCTCAACAAGGGTGTCAGGCTGCGGAGACAAATTTTGCGGGCATGCAAGAGTCTCCATGAGTGTGGGGCTGCTGAGACGGTATTGCGTTTGCAAGGGTGTCAGGCTGCTGAGACAATTTTCTGTGCTTGCCAGAGTCTCCATGAGTGGGGGGCTGCTGAGACGGTATTGCGTTTGCAAGGGTCTCAACAAGGGTGTCAGGCTGCGAAGACGAATTTTGCGCCGTTGCAACGGTCTTAACAGGTGTCAGGTTGCGGGGCTGAGATTGTGTGGTGGCAATTATTTTTTTTTTTCTGCACTTTTATATTTCTTTTTTCTTTTTGCGTTTTTTTTTATTTTTTTGCGTTTTTTTTATTTTATTTAATTTTTTTGCGTTTTTTTTGTTTTGTTTTGTAAGGGTCATGTGTTGCAAGGGTCTTAACAAGGGTGTCAGACTGCTGAGACGATTTAGTGTGGTTGCAAGACTCGATGAGTGTGGGGCTGCTAAGACGGTATTGCGTTTGCAAGGGTCTTAACAAGGGTGTCAGGCTGTGGAGACGAATTTTGCATCGTTGCAACGGTCTCAACAGGTGTCAGGTTGCTGGGCTGAGATTACGTGGTGGCAATAGTTTTTTTTTATTTTTATTTTTTTGCGTTTTATATATTTTTTAACTTTTTGCGTTTTTTTTTTTTTTTTTGCATTTTGTAAGGGTCATGTGTTGCAAGGGTCTCAGACTGCCGAGATGATTTGCATGGTTGCAAGGTCTCAATCAATAAGAATTGGGTTACTGAGAAAGGATAGAAACACCTGGTTTGTTTGTACCTTAAGCAAGCAGTATAAGGTAGAAGGACAACACCTGTTTGAATCGTAGGTTCCGCAGGGGCCACTAATGAACGATATGGGAGACAACGAATGGTAGCAAATTGATAAGACATAAAGCATGTGTAATCTTACTTGCGACAGTGGGCCATGCGAGTGAGTTTGCGGCGGACTGTGGCTGGAGTGAAACATGTCGGGAACGTGTAGCGTGATGCCGTGCATGGGGCAAAACAAGGAGGTTTGGTGTAGAAAATAGAACACGAGAAGTGCGTATCAATGCTTTGTAAGCTCCACTGCGGGAACCAAACATATGGTACGGGTGACACCATGAGTGGCCACGAATTTGACATGACAAACAAGCTAACGAATCCTACCTGGGACAGTGAACGTGCGACTGGGTTTGCTTTGGACTGGAGTGGATGTGCAACGCATCCCAAGAGTGTGGTGTGGCGCCATGCATGACGCACAGGCAATAACTTTGGTAAATAAATGAGAGAGAAGAGCCGTGTACAAGCAATTCGTAAGTTCCGCTGTGGGAACTAAAACACACGACATGGGGGAAACAATGAATGACAACGGTAGAAAGTATGCAATTGTATCTGATACAAAAAGGTTGTGAAATGCATGAAATTAATCTGATACGAATTGATAGTAAGGAGTATTGAACGAATCTGATACGAATTGGTTGTAGAGTGTATGCTACCCCTTGCTTTGAAACCGAACACCTACCAACCACCCATCCCCCCAGGCTAATCAAGTGCAGACAAGGCACCATGTGAGTCCAATTACCACCTCAATCTGCCAAAGAACCCATACAAACACATGTCAATCTCCAAATGGATTTACAAATGAATCGTATGTTTGGCAGAAGGAAGTTGCAAATGTATTATGCCTGAGCCGAATGATGTTGGAACATAAGCAAAAGTAACTCAGGCAGATTTTTTCCCAAAAGGGATGCAGGATAGGAAGCATAACGAATTGTAAGATTGCACAAGATTCGAAAAGGTTTGAATCCTACCTGCGACAGTAAGCGGGAACCGCCGGCGAAGACCATGAAGGGAGAAACCGCAAAGCGCTTGCGATATTGAATGTGATACTCACGGACATGAGGTGAGCTGGAAAGAGTCGGCCCAGTGACGTGTAGTACCGCACACTGAACCGACAAAGAGCATGTGTGAGTGGGCTGCTTAAATACCCTCCGGGCTCCTCCCATAAACTCAGGCCACCATACTGGCCTTCTTATATATATATATATATATATATATATATATATATATATATATAGATAGAATAAATAGATACACAAACACACACTATATTACCAAAAGCCTTTACACATACATGAACTTTAATGGCACTCCAGTCTTAGTCCGTAGGGCTCAATATTCAGTTGGCCCACCCTTTGCAGCTATAACAGCTTCAACTCTTCTGGGAAGTCTGTCCACAAGGTTTAGGAGTGTGTCTATGGGAATGTTTGACCATTCTTCCAGAAGCGCATTTGTGAGGTCAAGCACTGATGTTGGATGAGTCTAATTCATCCCAAAGATGTTCTATCAGGTTGAGGTCAGGACTGGACTGTGCAGGCCAGTTAAAGGGGTTGTAAAGTCTAAACGTTTTTTACTTTATTGCATGTCTTGTATTAAGGAAAAAAATGTTTGGGTGTCAGCAACGCCCCCTCAGCCCCCCCTTACCTACCAGAGTCCTCATTCGATCCAGTGCTGTGCACATCTGCAAATATTTTCTCTCTCCTCACTTCTGGGTCTTGCTGGCTTTGCTGGGGCACCAGGAGCCATTGGCTCCCAGAGCTGTCAATCAAAGCCAGTGACGAGGAAGCAGGGGGCGGGGCAGTGTTCCTATGTCTGTGTCAGTGGATGCAGCAGAGGTTTCCCATAAGGCTTCCAATGGGGGCACTGGCCAGAAAGGAGGGACCAGGAGCACCAGCGGGGGACCCGGAAAAAAAGGGGGTTCCTGACTTCTTTGTGTGATTCCATTGCACAGAGCAGGTAAGTATAGACATGTTTGTAATTTTTTTTATTTTTTTGTGTATATAGTATAGTATAGTATATACACACACACACACACATATATATATATATAAATATATATACACACAGTATGAATTCTATCCATTATATATTATATATATATATATATATATATATATATATATATATATATATATATATATATATATATTGTACATATGTTATATATATATTATTTCTTGCATCTGGTACAGAACACAGCACCAACACCCTCACTGCCATATCACCCCATTTTTTCTCTCCCTATACCATCTTCCAATCATTTGGAGTATGTCTCCTAACACCTCTTTCAGATGGTCTTAGAGATATGGCAGAAACAAGTGTTTTAGTCACATTTTAACACCCCCGCACCACCTGCCAAAGCACTAGGTAATTAAAACAACAGCAGTACTTGCCTATGAGAAACCTCCCCAGGCCAACTATCAGTTTATGTTTCTTTCAGTTTAGTATAGTTTGGTCAATTACCACTGTTTTGAATCCGCTATCTTACTGTGAATCTCTCTCTGAGTGGTAGGAGATAGAGACGCCCTTACCATCCATGCTTCTCTGTTCTTACTCTAGATATATTAGAACAAACAAGCTGCGCAACTAATATAATGATTCAAACAAAGACCAGCAACTGCATGTATTGCAATACTAGTACCAATGGTGTATTGGAATCAAAAAGACAAATAGGTAACCCTATTTGAGTTATATGATGAAAAAAAGTCCCAATGAAAAGTGAGAAAATTAATGTCCAATATTAAAAGAAAAAAAAACGTGCACTTCATATGGTGATTTGGTAGTTAGAAATGTACTGCTCTCCCACAGGTAAAATGGTGACATCAAACCAAAAAAGGAACCACAGAACAGTGATGGGACAGAAAATAAATCCTCCACCTTCCAATAAAGCAGCCTCTTACCGAAAGGGAAGATCCCAACCAGAGATCTTCTGTTGGCGTGTGGCTTTCAAACCCAGCCTAGAGGTCTCTGCAACAAGATGCCTTTACCCAGGTGGCAGATGGATCTCCCACCGCTCACAAATGGTCAGGAATGATGGCAGCCAAGTGTGGAAGAAAAAAGGCTGACACCCCAGGACGAGGTCTATTGGGACGAAATGACGTAGGGTAAAGCGGCGTGCTGACGTTGTCACTACATACAGAGTCCCGGAGTGAACGGGCTGTGTTAGCCGGCCGGCTACAAATTTTCACATGTGATTTTTATATCTTAACATTGTAAGTGTGATTTTACTTATTTTATACATTAAAACGTTTTTTACTGGATTACGCTATGTCAGCCTTTTTCCTTCCACACTTGGCTGCCATCATTCCTGACCATTTGTGAGCGGTGGGAGATCCATCTGACATCTGGGTAAAGGCATCTTGTCGCAGAGACCTCTAGGCTGGGTTTGAAAGTCTCTGGTTGGGATCTTCCCTTTCGGTAAGAGGCTGCTTTATTGGAAGGTGGAGGATTTCTTTTCTGTCCCATCACTGTTCTGTGGTTCCTTTTTTGGTTTGATGTCACCATTTTACCTGTGGGAGAGCAGTACATTTCTAACTACCAAATCACCATATGAAGTGCCCCTTTTTTTTCTTTTAATATTGGACATTGATTTGCTCACTTTTCATTGGGACTTTTTTTCATCATATAACTCAAATAGGGTTACCTATTTGTCTTTTTGATTCCAATACACCATTGGTACTAGTATTGCAATACATGCAGTTGCTGGTCTTTTTTTGAATCATTATATTAGTTGCGCAGCTTGTTTGTTCTATTATTGTTTATTTTGTGTGTGTCTCACATTTATAGTTGCAGCATTTAAAATATGTTCTTGTTTGTTTATGTGACAGCGCGGTATCACCCCTATTTCTATACTCTAGATATATGTCTACCACTGATTTTGCAGGATACAGGTGATCCTATTGTTCGACCGTTATATATTATATTAGTTTTTCTGTTTGTTTTTTTTCATTCACTTGCATTCACTTGCTTACCAGCTCAGAACCTGTATATCTGTAGTTATCTGCTTTGTATAAACTATCTCCCTGTGTTTTCTAGGATCACTTGATGTACAAATCAAACTCTGAATAAAAATAATTACAAAAAAAAAACAACAGCAGCTGGACAGGATAATATCCACACGCATTCCTTCGGTTTGCGTCTTATCAAGCAATTTAGAGCATGCCATTTTTGTACTCTAGGCTTTGCCACAACCTGCTGCCTACACTGAATTCAGCTGCAACTCTTGAAAAATGCACACTGGCCATGGTGAGTAGAACAATAGGAACAAATACATCCCTCTCTAGTTGTGGTGGAGGCTCTCGGCCTGACCTCGCGGACCCCTTTCATTCCATTCTTCTCTCCTTCCATTTTCTTTACTTTTTCTTTATTTTTTTACTTATTTTTTATTTTTGACAAGGAAAATGCACACTGAAAGCTTTGAACATCCCTATAAGGTTTGCGACACATTCAGATTGTGTTTTTGAAGTGTTTACAGTGTTCACTTGCTCTTGTGAAATAACCTGAAAAACAGAGGTGGTGTTTGAGCAGCAATTATTAACAAAGCCTAATACATGTGAAAGACAGTTGAAGATGGATTCATGCTATAACCGCGTTAACCTGCATTTACTATTTTGACGCATCTCTAAGCCCATGTAAAATAGGCAGGTAAGCCTTAAATAACTTCTGCATACCCAGAGAATGGGAAATCACACACGCCTAGAATGCTTAGAAAAATCGCCGCTCTCCCAGTCCAGTCTATGTTGTTAATATGTGTTATTTTCTCTTCGAATTTTTACTACATTGGGGGTTATTTACGAAAGGCAAATCCACTTTGCACTACAAGTGCAAACTACAAGGGCAAAGTGCACTTGAAATTGCTCTGAAAGGGCATTTGGAAGTGCAGTTGCTGTAAATCTGAGGGGTAGATCTGAAATGAGGGGATGCTCTGCTGATTTTATTATCCAATCATGTGCAAGCTAAAATGCTGTTTTTTATTTTCCTTGCATGTCCCCCTCGGATCTACAACGACTGCACTTCTAAGTGCACTTTCACTGCAATTTCAAGTGCACTTTTCACCAGTGACGGTGCGTCCATGGAGGGCGCAGTAGCGCCGCCCCCTCTCTCTCCTGCACCGCCACTGAAATACAATACATAGATTCATGCATTGCATGAATCTATGTATTGTTGCTGCTGCCCACTATTCAGATGGCCGGCCCCCTGGTGAGCGCCGGCCATCTGAATAACGGCAGCTGGTTGGCTTTGGAAGTGCCTATCAGAGCCAGCGGCTCTGATAGGCTTTCCGATTACAGCCCTCAGGTAACCTGATTGGCTTAAGCGCCATCGAGGGCGGGAGAAGACATCGAGGGATAGTGGAAGCAGGAGGACTGTCCCCAGAAAGGTAAGTGCCGGGCGGGTAGGGGGCATTTTACAGGGCACAGTAGCAGCATTGTACAGGACACATGGCAAAAATTGATGGGCACAGTGGCAGCATTTTACAGGGCACAGTGGCGAAAATTGATGGGCACAGTGACAGCATTTTACAGGGCACAGTGGCTACAATTGATGGGCACAGTGGCTACAATTGATGGGCACAGTGGCTACAATTAATAGGCACAGTGGCTGCAATCGATGGGCACAGTGGCGACAATTGATGGCATGGCACAGTGCCGACAATTGATGGCACAGTGGCGACAATTGATGGCAGGGCACAGTGGTGACAATTGATGGCACAGTGGCTGCATTTGATGGCACAGTGGCTGCATTTGATGGCACAGTGGCTGCATTTGATGGGCACAGTGGCTGCATTTGATGGGCACAGTGGTGACAATTGATGGGCTCAGTGGGTACAATTGATGGGCTCAGTGGTGACAATTAATGGCACAGTGGCGACAATTGATGGCACAGTGGTAACAATTGATGGCACAGTGGCTGCGTTTGATGGCATGGCACAGTGGCTGTGTTTGATGGCACAGTGGCTGCGTTTGGCATGGCACAGTGGTGACAATTGATGGGCACAGTGGTAACAATTGATGGCGCAGTGGCTGCGTTTGATGGCATGATACAGTGGCTGCGTTTGATGGCACAGTGGCTGCGTTTGGCATGGCACAGTGGTGACAATTAATGGGCACAGTGGCGACAATTGATGGCACAGTGGCGACAATTGATGGCACAGTGGTGACAATGGGCACAGTGGCCATAAATGATGGCACAGTGGCTGCGTTTGATGACATGGCACAGTGGCTGCATTTGATGGAATGGCACAGTGGTGACAATTGATGGCACAGTGGCGACAATTGAAGGCATGGCACAGTGGCGACAATTGATGGCACAGTGGCTGCATTTGATGGCACAGTCACTGCGTTTGATGGGCACAGTGGCTGCAATTGATGGGCACAGTGGCTACAATTAATGGGCACAGTAGCTGCGTTTGATGGGCACAGTGAAGCTGCAATTGTTTTTTTTTTTTTTCGTTTGTTTGAGCCCCCCCAAAAAAAATTGGAGCACCAACCGCCACTGCTTTTCACTTGTAGTTTGCACTTGTAGTACAAAGTGGATTTGCCTTTCGTAAATAACCCCCATAGTGTTCTTCATTAATTCACTCATCGTTCATTGCTTTTTTTTTATTGTCATCACCACATCACATTTCTTAATTGTTCACTATTAAATCTTTAATACTTTTTTGCAGTCAATTTCTATAAATGTTTTCCAAATTTGAATTTTGACTTATTTTTATTTAATTTATTTTATTATTTATTTTATTTATTATTTTATCTTTTTATTTATTATTCAATATTTTCCATCACTTTTTAGTATTATCTTCTGCATCTCTTAACATTCTTATTCTATCTTCCTCCCATACACGGTCAATTTCTCTCTCAGTTTCAAACTCTATTTTCCCATATCTTATACATTTACTTCATCACCTTAAAGTGGTATTAAAGCTTCAACTTTAAAAAAAATAAAAAAAAATAACAAACCTTTTATACTTACCTGCTCTGTGCAATGGTTTTGCATAGAGCGGCCTCAATCCTCTTCTTCTCGGGTCCCCCAACCGGCATTACTGGCTCTTGCCCCTTGACCGATGCCCCAAGAGCAAGCCACTTGTTATGGAAACACTGGTGTGTACTCACTCCTGAGCCCTGCTCTATGCGTCCATAAGACACATAGCTGCTGCTCGGCCCAACCACTCCACTCTCTCCTTATTGGCTCACATGGCTCCCGCTGCTGTCTCAACCAATGAGGAGAGGGAGTCCAAGGACAGCCAAGGCTATTGTGCACATCGCTAGATCGAGAAGGGGTTCAGGTGAGTATTGGGGGTGCTGTGAGAGGATCAGCACACAGAAGGTTTATGTACCTTCATGTATAGAATGCAAGAAGGTAAAAAACCTTCAGCCTTTACAAACACTTTAATCACTTGCATATGTTTATTTCCTCATCTTCACAGCCAGTGATGCATAAGTTCTTCCATCCTGCTTCTGCTCTTTACCTCTATGACTAAGCTCCGACGGGTGGGGCGAAACATGGGTGTGGCTTGTGGAGTGGTATAAGGCTGGGGCCATCACACACATTTTAACAACAAAGGGCCAGATCCACGAAGAAATTACGTCGGCGTATCTATTGAAACAAGATACGCCTGAAGCTGGGCTAGATCCGACTGACGTACGTCTTAGTACGCCGTCAGATCTAAGGTGCATATTTACGCTGGCCGCTAGGTGGCGCTTCCGTTGATTTCCACGTCGAGTTTGCAAATTAGCTAGATACGCCAATCCACAAACGTACGTCCGCCCGGCGCATTTTTTTACGTCGTTTACGTAAGGCTTTTTTTGGTGTAACCTTACCCCTGCTCTATGAGGCGTACGCAATGTTAAGTATGGACGTCGGGCCAGCGCCAAATTTTCCGTCGTGTACGTCGTTTGCGTAAAACGTTTGCGAATAGGGCTTTGCGTAAATTACGTTCATGTCGAAAGCATTGACTATTTGTGACGTGATTTCGAGCATGCGCACTGGGATACCCCCACGGACGGCGCATGCGCTGTTCAAAAAATTTGTCATTTACGTGGGGTCAGGTAGAATTTACATAAAACACGCCCACATCTTTATCATTTGAATTTCACACCCTTACCTTAACTTTAGAGGCAAGTGCTTTGTGAATACACAAAGTTACTACGATACGCTACGCCCATTAAAAGTTACGCCGATCTACGTGGATCTGGCCCATAGACTGGACTGGGAGAGCGGCGATTTTTCTAAGCATACTACACATTATTGGATGGTGATATTTCATGCTGGCACCCTAATCCTGAAGTTTAGCGTGACACTACAAGTATAAGCAGCACACATGCCTAGAGAGAGATATTTTGGATCTCGTGCATCTTGTCATGTGGCACCCACAATATGGAACTCACTGCCATCCATTGTTCAGAAAGCAAGCACACTGGACATTTTAAAAACACAATCAAAGCTCATCTATTCATCCAGGCATGCAGCAATATCTAGCAAATCTTTCTCTTCAATGACCCCAATGGCAGATTTAATAAGCACGCTGAGTCCTTAGGGAGAAACTCTCTACAAAAAAACTGTTATTATTATTGTTATGTAGCTTTTACTTCCACAAAAGGGTGTATAGCCAATCAAATGTGTGCCAATTTGAAGTAATAACGTAAAGTATTATTAAGCCTTATAACAGTTTATTTTTACCTAATATTTTAAATTACAAGTATTTAATACTAACATTATTACTATTAATAATAAAAATAATAACATCATGAACATAACATTTCTTCCGCCTCCACCTACTACATTTGCTGTATACTGACACAGAATGTAATAATCTTTTCATTTTTAGTTTACGTTCTTAGGATTTTACGAGTTTACTTTTCTAGCACTGATAAAGAGAGATGCTTTTTTACCTGCTGCTCTCCTATATGGAGGTCTGTGGTTCAGCCATAATGTTAGACCTGAAAATGGACATGGATGGTGGGTGGTATTCTTTTGATTCGCCTCTCGCTCCTGACTTTAAAGCCCTGTACACACAATCGGTTTGTCTGATGAAAACAGACCGATGGACCGTTTTCATCGGACAAACCGATCGTGTGCGGGCCCCATTAGTTTGTTTTCCATCGGTAAAAAAAAAAATAGAACATGTTTCTAAAATGTTCCTATGGATAAAAAAACGATAGAAAAAAACGATCGTCTGTGTGGAACTCCATCGGTCAAAAATCCACACATGCTCAGAATCAAGTAGACGCATGCTCGGAAGCATTGAACTTCATTTTTCTCAGCACGTCGTAGTGTTTTACGTCACTGCATTGGACACGGACTGATGGTGTGTAGGCAAGACTGATGAACATCAGCTTCATCGGATATACGACGAAAAAATCCATCGGATTAGATTCCATCAGATATCCGATGGTGTGTACAGGGCTTTAGGCTTACATGGGTCTACATTTATACTTGTTCTCATATTCCAGTATTTCATCAACCTAATGACCCAAATGAGTCTCTGTATATCTTCTCCATATTTCATATCCTCACATTCATGCAAACTTTACTTTTTCACCTGGTGACCCAGCCAGTACCACATGTGTGCCTGGTGCACACATTGAGATTATTGGATCATGTACATAGGCGTGAGCAGGGGGTGTTCCGGATGTACCTGGGCACACCCTAATCACCCGGTACATGCAGCGCAGATTGCCCCTGCTGATATTTCACCAAAGTTTCAAAAAAAAACTATAAATAAAAACTGTAAAAAAATACAAAAATAAAAATGAAAAACTACTGACACCATCCACTTCCTCTACTACATTTTAAAAGGTTTACATTTATTTAGAGTGCGTGTGTGTGTGTGTATATATATATACACACGCATGTGTGTTTTCGTTTTGGGGTGCACACCCTAATGCAATAGGCTGCGCACACTTATGCAAATACCACCAAAAGAAAGCTCTGCTTGTGAGGAAAAAAAGACGTCAATTTTGTTTGGGTCCAATGTTGCATGACCGCGCAATTGTCAGTTAAATTGACGCAGTGTAGTATCGCAAAAAATTGCCTGGTCAGGAAGTGGGGCTGAAGTGGTTAGAGTGCTTTTACTATTTGTTCGCAATATGCAAATACTTTAGTGTGCAAAGTCTGGTTCAGTCTAAATGTAGGAATTGTGCACTTGCTTTCTATAGAAATAAAGACAACCACGGGAAAATATAAATTAACCTGATTAATAAAGTATGTTTCAACAGTGTTTAAAGTGGTTGTAAACCCTCACATATACCCAGTAAAGTGACTAGCCTCAGGTGATACAAAAACTCCTACATAAGTTGTACCTGTGTTTCTGCAGCTTCTCTTCTCTAATCCCTTCAGAATTTATATGGCCCAGTCCAAGTCCAGAATTTAAATAGCATTTCTGAGCTTTCAGAAAGCAAGGGTGGGGAGCTGAAGTTATACTCTGCAGAGCTCAGTGAGAGTGTGCACATTTATATGTGTTTATTACCTCTCTGGCATCCCTCTTATTTTGACGAACGAAAAGAGCTAAAAGAACAATCAAGCTAACAAATATATTTTTTCCCTGCTGAATGTTTCTGGAGTTTGGGTTACTGCATTGGCATCCCTAACTGCTATCCAGTCATCTAACATCTATGACTACTTTAAAGGGGTTGTAAAGGTTCGTCTTTTATTTTCTAAATTGGTTCCTTTAACCACTTTCTTACTGGGCACATATACCCCCCTCCTGCCCAGGTAAAATTTCAGCTTCCGCCACTGCTTTGCTTTAACTGACAATTGCGCGGTCGTGCGACGTGGCTCCCAAACAAAATTGACGTCCTTTTTTCCCCACAAGTAGAGCTTTCTTTTGGTGGTATTTGATCGCCTGTGTGGTTTTTATTTTTTGCGCTATAAACAAAAAAGAGCGACAATTTTGAAAAAAAATACAATATTTTTTACTTGTTGCTATAATAAATATGCCAATTTAAAAAAAAAACACATATTTTTTCTCAGTTTAGGCCGATACGTATTCTTCTACATATTTTTGGTAAAAAAAAAAAACGCAATAAGCGCAAAAGTTATAGCGCCTACAAAATAGGGGACAGAATTATTATAATTTTTTTTTTTTTACTAGAAATGGCGGCGATCTGCGATTCTTATTGGGACTGCGACGTTATGGCGGACACTTCGGACACTTTTGACACATTTTTGGAGCCATTCACATTTATACTGCGATCAGTGCTATAAATATGCACTAATTACTGTATAAATGTGACTGGCATTGAAGGGGTTAACACTAGGGGTGAGGAAGGGGTTAAATATGTTCCCTATATAGTGTTCTAACTGTAGGTGGGAGGGGTGACCGATCTGTGTCCCTATGTACAAGGGACACAGATCGGTCTCCTCTCCAGAGACAGGACGCTGTCTCTGTGTGAGCCGGCAATGAGAGATGATCTCATATGATTGGCCGTTCGCGGCGATCTGTAATTGGCTGTGTCCAAGGGACACGGCCAACACAGAGTTTCCCTGCTGCGCGCTCTGGACCGCACGCTGGGAACGCCCAAAGGGACGAACGTCAATTGACGTCTTGTTGGATTTTTAGATCCGCGCTGTAGCCGTCATTCGGCTATAGCGCGGGTCTCAGGAGGTTAAGCTAGTGCATTGTTGGTTCACTTACCTTTTCCTTCGATTTCCCTTTCTAAATGTTTTTTTTCTTTGTTTGAATTTCTCACTTCCTGCTTCTCCTCAGTAAGCTTTCCACCATCATCCGAGCGGTGGTTAGTCAGCCAGAACAGCTTACTGAACAGCTTACTGAGGAGGAACAGGAAGTGAGAAATTCAGACAAAGAAAACAAAGAAAAAAACATTTAGAAGGGAAATCGAAGGAAAAGGTAAGTGAACCAACAATGCACTAGCTTAAAGGAACCTATTTAGAAAATAAAAAACGAACCTTTACCTTTAAGACATTTAATCTTTAAACATTGATAGAGAGGTTATCTGAGAAAAGTAATTTGCGCTGCAAACATTATAACCCGACTGACTGCTTGTGTGATCACTGTGTTTGAAACAATGTATTCTAAAAATGTAGTGTGACTCAACTGCATGTTATTTGGGATTACATTCATTTTTAGGAGTCAGCATGTCTGAATTAACCCTTTCCACTGAAGTGATGGGGTGTGTCAGGAGGCAGTAGTCCAATTTATCCATCATATTACAAGACCCAAATATAAAAAAAAGGAAAAGGAGACAAAGAAACTTTGTGTACTAGAGGTGTTGCTATCAGCTACAAAATCATACTCCCTATTCTAGCTAGACCCCTTTTAAATAAATTTTGTTAACACACTTGTTGTGATTGCTTTTTTCCTCAGGTTTCACACATTGGCCACAGTTACTTAAAATGGAAATACACCTAAAACACACCCAAAAGCAAACATCTATTGTACTGCAGCTTACCAATTCTTAGATGTGATGGCTGCAGTCCTTTTTTATTTTTTTAGGTTTTTCTTTCTTTTATTTTTACCTGGTGATTTGGCCAGTAACTCTAGTATTTTTCAATAGCACATGCTGTCTGGCAGATGTAGCATTCGGAGGGTTGAAACAAAGCATTTACCACTGACATAGGTGCTTACAATGATCTTTTTTTTTTTTTTTTCATTTTAGTAAAACTTTATCCCAAAAGGAAAAAAAAAACGTTTGCTATAATTGATTATAAAGTGTTAGCTGGAGTTTGGCTTCAATTTGTTAGTGTATCTACATCTGACAATGCTGCTGTCCAAAGGTGTTTCTGTTGCTATTTTATTCAGAGTGTAAGTACCAAATGAAAACGAGGGAAACGGAAAAAACAGAAAAAGCCTAAAAATGAATGCAGCCACCACACCTAATGATTGATAGGCTGTGATATACATTGCTCCAAAAAATGAAAGGAACCCTTTTGAATCAGAACTCATGGGATATTGATCTGGCCAGTTAAGTAGTAGAGGGGGAGGGGTGTATACAGAGGGGGTTGTTAATCAGTTTCAGCTGCTTTGCTGTTAATTGAAATTAACAACAGGTGCACTAGATGGGCAACAATGAGACGACCTCCAAAACAGGAATGGTTTTTCAGGTGGAGGTGTCTGACATTTTTTTCTCTACTCATCTTCTCTGACTGTTTTTCACTAGTTTTGCATTTGGCTAGGGTCAGTATCACTACTGGTAGCACGAGGCGATACTTGGACCCTATAAAGGTTGCACAGGCAGTCCAACTCCTCCAGGATGGCACATCAATACCTGTCATTGCCAGAAGGTTTGCTGTGTCTCCCAGCACAGTCTTAAGAGCATGGAGGAGATTCCAGGAGACAGGCAGTTACTCCAAGAGAGCTGGACAGAGCCGTAGAAGGTCCTTAACCCACCAGCAGGACCGGCATCTGCTCCTTTGTGCAAGGAGGAACAGGATGAGCACTGCCAGAGCCCTACAAAATGACCTCCAGCAGCCCACTGGTGTGAATGTCTCTGACCAAAAAATCAGAAACAGACTTCATGGGGGTGGCCTGAGGGCCCAACGTCCTCTAGTGTAGTGTGCTCTGTGCTCACTGCCGGACACTGTGGAGCTTGATTGGCATTTTCCATTGAACACCAGAATTGGCAGGTCCGCCACTGGTGCCCAATGCTTTTCACAGATGAGAGCAGGTTCACCCTGAACATATGTGACAGATGTGAAAGGGTCTGGAGAAACCGTGGAGAACTTTATGCTGCCTGTAACATCGTTCAGCATGACTGACCTATTGTCAGACCCTACACTGGTGCAGTGGGTCCTGTGTTCCTCCTGGTGCACGACAATGCCCGGCCTCATGTGACAAGAGCATGCAGCCAGTTCCTGGAGGATGAAGAAATTGATACCATTGAATGGTCCCCACACTGACCTAACCTAAATCCAAAAGAAAAACTCTGGGGCATTATGTTGCGGTCAATCCAGTGCTGCCAGGTTGCACCTCAGTCTGTTCAGGAGCTCAGTGATGCTCTGGTCCAGATCTGGGAGGAAATACCCCAGGACACCATCCGTCGTCTCATTAGGAGCATACCCTGATGTTGTCAGGCATGCATACAAGCACTTGGGGGGCCATACAAACTACTGAGGATCATTTTGAGTTGTTGCAATGAAATTTCAGCAAAATTATTTTTTCACTTTGATTTTCGGGGTGTCTTTGAATTCAGCCCTCTGTAGGTGGATAATTTTCATTTCCATGAAACGATGTGCCATCCTTTCATTCCTAACACATTACCCAGTCCATACCAGTATAGATATCCAGCATGAGATTTTTGCCCGTTGAGATCTGATATGTTTTCAAAGTGTTCCTTTAATTTTTTTTGAGCAGTGTATTACATTTTTTGTTTTGGGTTTATTAAAATAACACTAAACTCTGGTTTAGATGGAAGATGGGTGTCTGTTTTCCTTTACTCCAGTAGATCCGTTTAGATGGCAGTCGGGTTCATACAGACTACTGGTCTGTTTACATCTGACTGCCCATAGAGAACAGGTTGTGTCCATGCCTGCTCTGCATAAGTGTAATGGATACAGACCTGTCTTCCACCTGCTCAGGGGGAATCAGCGGACAGATTTCCTGTTGAGCAAGGAGATCGCAGGTGATGTCCGCCCAAGTTCAATGATTCCGAGCATGCGTCAAATTGATTCCAAGCATGTTTCAGGATTTTTGTATGTTGGAATTGGCTACAGACAAACTGAATTTCCGACAAGAACTTTTGTTGTCGGAAAAATTGAGAACCAGCTCTCAAATATTTGTTGTCGGAAATTGTCCGATGGAGCATACACACGGTCGGATTTTCCCAACAACAAGCTCACATCGGACATTTGTTGTCGGAAAGTCTGACCGTGTGTACGCGGCATGAGGCTCCATTCATACTTGTAGGACTCCAAAGTTGCGTTTGCTTTGGAATGCAACTTTGGTGCAACTTTGATGCAACTTTGACGTAACTTTGGATGGGTGCAACTTGGATACGACTTTGGCTTTGACCAGTGATAGTGAACAACTGTTGCACAACTGTTGCATTGAATAACATTCAGGTACAATTTTCTTGCAACTTTTGAGGGCTAACATTGAAGTCTATGGCCCTCAAGTTGCATGAAAGTCAGACCAAGGTAGTGCATTAACTACACGTACTGTGTTACCAAAAGTATTGGTACGCCTGCCTTTACACACATGAACTTGAATGGCATCCCACTCTTAACTCAGAAATGTACTTCCTATTGCTTTCAGCCTCCTCCAGATTTCTAAATCCCTTTATGTTTGCTCAGGGCCGGCCTTTGCGTTGTGCGGGTTGTGCGATCGCACAAGGCGCCTTGAACAATACGGGCGCCGTGCGGCTGTCACATCTCGCCAGGGCACTTGAGGGAAGGGACTGTGAAAAAGAAATGTGACAGACCACTCCCATCGCACGGGAGTGGTCTGAGTTGAATGGGCGGGCCATCAGCTCTCCATAGAACATCGTATACAGAGTGACTGCCTCCAAGCAGCAGCGTGAGTCTTCTCCCTGTCCCTGCTGCTCTGTGAGCTGGTTCCGCCCCCTCCACCTCTTACATCTCTCACTGCAAGTCAGTGCGATCCTATCTCTCCTCACATCCCTCGTTGCCCCCCCCCCCCTCACCTGTCCTCAGTCATGGCGGGGTCCGGCTGGCTGGAGATACATGCTTTTAAGCTGGAGCCATTAGGAGCCAGAGAAGTTACTGCAAGCAAGTTCACCAAGAGGTCAGATGCAGGGGGGGGGGGTGTATGTGGACTGTGGAGGGAGTTGGAGCATTCTAAAGTCCAGCCTGGACACTGACATGACTGGGGGGGCTTCTATACATTGAGGGGGGCTGAGATTTCCCTGGACTCCCCCCTGTACTGAGAACATCCCATATGTGAGGAAGTGACAGGAACCCAGCATGGGAAAGGGGGAGTCCTGGACATGCGGGGACTTGTAGTAACTGTGTGGCTATTCAGTGCCACAAGAGGTTCAGATGAATGTGCTAAAAACATAAGGTACACCCCTAACAGAGATCATTAGCACACTACTGGGTTATATTACAACTAAGAACACCAGTGCTGCAAATAATTAAAAATGTGCAAACAAAGCAGAATAAACTGATAAAAATAAAAAATTCCATATATACAGATCAAATTCATCAATAAAGTTCAAGTGAATGTGCCCATAACAAATAAATATAATAAGACAACCTTAACCTACTGAATATTGCAACCAAAAGCACCAGTGCTGTAAAAAATCAAAGGTCTTGATGTGAGGTGTGAGGTGAGCTGTTAGTACATATGGAGTGATCACACCGTCATATATTCATTTCTATCACCGCTAGGATCTGTTTGATGTATTTATTTGCTTGGACACATTGATGTGGGATGTGAAACACAAAAAAGGACATTTTATTGAGGAACTTTATTATCCTATGAAATATATTTGGTTTATCTATTTATTCACCATATTTGCACATATTTCGATGTTTTACAGCACTGGTGCATTTGGTTGCCGTACCCAGCAGGGTCATCTTATTTGGATATTGCTACTACATGAACTTTATCTGCATGTGGAATTATCTTGCTTTGTTTGCACAATTTTCTATATTTGCAGCACTGGTGCTTTTGGGTGCAATATCTAGTAGGGTACTATTGATTTTTATGTCTTATATATTTATTTGTTATTTGCTGCGTTGATCATCTATATAGAAAAAGGTATGTCCCGCTAGCATTTTTAAAAAACAAACGCCGATTCTCATTCTACTAAATAGCCAAAATGCAATGATAATTTTTTTTTTTTTTTAGGTGAACCTCCACTTTAAGCAGCGCACATAGCAAAACATGGCCTATCATGAAAGGGGTGGTAAATCTTCCAGAGGTCCAATTTTTTGCCCAGAGTTTATTTATACTTCAGGCAGTCTGTAATTGGCCTGTACTGGTACCATGTACCCCCGGCTATGTCTGCACCTCTGTCATATGGAAAACTCCTACAGAGGATCACTTCATGTTTGTGACACCCCAGGTTTATTGCCTGAAGTATAAATAAACTCTGGGCAAAAAAATTCACGGTTTAACCACGTGACCTCTGAAAGATTTACCCCCACCTCCATGACAGGCCATTTTTTGCGATGTGCACTGCATAACTTAAGCTGACAACTGCGCGGTCATGCAACGCTGTACACAAATACAATTTGTATTTTTTTTTGTTTTAACAAAAGACCAAATTTGAAAAAAATAATAAAAAAAATGTACTTTCTGCTATATAACATATCCAATTTTTTTAAAGTTTTTTCATAAATTTAGGCCAGGGGTCTCCAAGCTTTCTAAACAAAGGGCTGGTTTACTGTGCTTCAGGAGGGCCAGACTGTGGCCATTTGGAGTACAAAATGTCCTGATGTCAGTGGGGAAAAAAACAATGCTCCATCTTTGGTGTCAATGGGAGAAATTGTGCCCCATAATTGGTGTCAATGGGAGTAATGGTTGCCCCATAATCGGTGTTGTCAGGAGAAATTGTGTCCCATCATTGGTGTCATTGAGAGAAATTGTGTCCCATCATTGGAGTCATTGGGAGAAATTGTGCCCCATTATCGGTGTCATTGGATGAATTGTGCCCCATCATTGGTGGCAGTAGGAGGAATTGTACCCAAGGGCCGGAATAAAAGCAAGCAAAGGGCCACATCTGGCCCCCTGGCCGCATTTTGGAGACCTCTGATTTGGGTCAATGTTGTTGGTACAAAATATCCTAATAAGTGTCTACAAACTATTGGATATATTTATGTAATTTTTTTTTTCTAGTAATGGTGGAGATCAGCGACTTATAGCGGGGCTGCGATATTGTGACTGACAATCTGATACTTTGTGAGAACCAGTGACACTAATACAGTGATCACTGTACTAATGACACTGGCTGGCAAGGGGTTAATCTTCTAGAGCACGGGTCTCCAAACTTATTAAACAAAGGGCCAGTTTACTGTCCTTCAGACTTTAGGGGGCCAGACTGTGGCAACTGGAAATAGCAAAAATGTTCCGGTATCAGGAGTAAACAATGCCACGTTTTTTGGTGTCAGTAAGAGGAGGAATTGTGCCCCTTTGTTGGTGTTATTAGGAGGAATTGTGCCCCATTGTTGCTGTCATTAGGAGGAATTGTGCCCCATTGTTGGTGTCATTAGGAGGAATTGTGCCCCATTGTTGGTGTCATTAGGAGGAATTGTGCCCCATTGTTGGTGTCATTAGGAGGAATTGTGCCCCATTGTTGGTGTCATTAGGAGGAATTGTGCCCCATTGTTGCTGTCATTAGGAGGAATTGTGCCCCATTGTTGCTGTCATTAGGAGGAATTTTGGCCCATTGTTGGTGTCATTAGGAGGAATTGTGCCCCATTTTTTATGTCAGAAGATGAAATATTGCCCCAAGGGCCAGATAAAAGCAAGAAAAGGGCCACATCTGGCCCCTGGGCCGCAGTTTGGAGACCCCCTGATCTAGGGCAATTAAAGGCCTAACTGTTATTCGAGCGTTATTGAGGCGTTATCTAAGCAAAGCCTCATCTGCAATCCCAATGTGCTGGTAAAGCACCACTAAGATCCTATTTTTTTTAGGACGTTTTTGCAGTGCCTCAGTGTGAAAGGGGTAAGGCGTTTTTACAGCGCTTTTAATTTATTTCAATGGACAGGGGCATTTTTGGAGCTTTTTTTCAGTGCCCAAAAGCTGCTCCAAAGATGCTGCTTGCAGGACTCAGTGTGAAAAGTCCATTGAGACGCACTTAAATTGTCTGTTTGTTTATTAAAAGAAATTATTTGTTACAAATATTTTTTTTCTCTTTGTGTATGTTTAGGTGACCAGGGGGCGAAGATGGGGGGGGGGGGGGGCGCCACAAGATTAGCTCGCACAGGGCGCCTGAACACCTAAGGCCGGCCCTGTGTTTGCTGCTGTGATCTGACTTCCTCTCTTGATCACTCCCAAGATGGACTATGGCATTTATAATGTGTATGGAGCAGTGGACATGACGTAATGTGCACTCCTCCTTTCAAACAGAAGTAGGGAGAAAAGGTTTCAATGGCTCATGGAGGATGTTACAAGGAAGCAGAAAAGCACAGAAAGAAAAGTAGATTACAGGGCCATTAAGTGGTAGATGTATGTGGAATATATTTGGAGAAACAAGGATATAGTTTAGGGTCACTTAAAGTTAAGTTAAAGGTATATATTACTGTAAAAAAAAGCTTATTGATTTTTAATATAATATTTATAATTACATTATTTGACAAAATGTATTTGTAATGTTTTCTCTGACACCATTTAACACCTGTTGAAATTTTGTCAGCAGGCCCTTGCAGCATCTGTTGCTTAGAAACCAAATTCTGCAAGTCCAGAATGTTAGCAGCCTTTGCAGCGTTTAATTTTGGGCATTAGTATCCTGGTAGAGACTATAAAATAAGAGTTTCATTTTTGTTCTAGCAATGTTTGTCTACCAACACTGAGAGGTCCTCCATTGTTACATATTTATCTAAATAAGTCAAGTATATAGTGGTTGATTCATTTAAAATACTGCAAGGAGCAGGGTGGGAAAAGACCGCGGCTCTTGATACTTTATTGGACTGGTAGTCATAAGAAATGTGTATCCAGCACAATAAAATTAACTTTCAAAGCTGCTGAACAAAAAAGATAATAAGAGTAATGTTAAGGTTATGAATTTTTACTGTTGTTTCTTCAGATTGAAAGCATTGCAGTAAATGCTGGCCGCTACTTTAAAAAGTGCATATCAGGCTAAACTTTGGGAACTGCTCTGCATAGAAACAAATCAGCTTCAAGCTTTTTTTTGTCAAATCTTAAAGATAAAGTCTTAGGCCTCGTACAGACGATCGGACATGTCCGATGAAAACGGTCCGCGGACCGTTTTCATCCGACATGTCTGCTGGGATCATTTGGTCTGATGGCTGTACACACTATCAGACCAAATTCCCCGTGGACAGACGACGCGGTGACGACGCGGTGACGTGGCGGCGACGATGACGCGGCGACGTATGCGACCCCGGAAGTTCAATGCTTCCACGCATGCGTCGAATCACTTCGACGCATGCAAGGGATTTCGGCCGAGCGGACATGTCCGATGAGTCGTACTGACCATCGGACATGTCCGGCGGACATGGTTCCAGCGGACATATTTCTTAGCATGCTAAGAAACATTTGTCCGCTGGAAACCTGTCCGGTCGGCCGGAAAATTGTCCGGTCGGCCCTACACACGACCGAACATGTCCGCGGAAACTGGTCCGCGGACCAGTTTCAGCAGACATGTTCGGTCGTGTGTACGAGGCCTCAAAATCAATTTATTTTTATTTTTTAAATAAAAATAACAAACATGTTATACTTACCTGCTCTGTGCATTGGTTTTGCACCGAGCAGCCCAGATCCTCTTCTTCTTGGGTGCCTATTTCTGTGTTCCTAGCCCCTCCCTTCTGTTAAGTGTCCCCACAGCAGCTTGCTATGGGGGCTCCCGAGCCAAGCTGCAGCTCTGTGTGCCCATTCAGACACGGAGCTGCGGTTCAGCCCCACCCATCTCTCTCCTGATTGGCTAACTGGCTTTGATTTACAGCAGCGGGAGCCAATGGTGCTGCTGCTGAGGTTCAGCAAATCAGTAGGGAGAGTCCTGTATGAATGAGACACTCGTGGACATAGATGGGGTTCAGGTAAGTATTAGAGGGGCTGAGGGGGGCTGCTGCACACAGACAGCTTTTGACTTTACAACCACTTTAATTAAACAACCTGTTAGTTAGAAGCTGATTGACTATCATGCACAGCTTCACAAGACTTTGTACTCTATAGTCTTAGTAAATCAACCCCAACATTTCCTATTTCATATTTTCTGAGTGTCCAGTGTGTGAGGTTAAGCAGTTGACAGGTTTGTAGGCTTGTACAAATTAAGAAAAATTAAAGTGGTTGTAAACCCTTATTTGTCACTTTTACCTACAGGTAAGCCTATAATACGGCTCACCTGTAGGTATCAAGAATATCTCCTAAACCTGTATGGTTTAGGAGATATTCCCCCCGCAATGCGCCGCTGATTGCAGGGGCGCATGTGCAGGGGGGATCCTCGGCTAAAGGACCGGCAGCCGCCGGACCTTGCCGAATTTAAATCTCCCGCGCGCACGCGCGGGAGTGACGTCATCGCCGCTCCAGCCAATCACAGCGCTGGAGCGGCGATACCCGGAAGACACGCCGGAGCAAGATGACATCTCGCTCGGCGTGAACCAGGTAAGTGTTCCTCACCTCGTTCCGAGGTAAGTATTTCATAATCAGCCAGTATGCGGTGCATACTGGCTGATTATGCCTTTTGCCTTGCAGGTTAAAAAAAATAAAAAATAAATTTATGCGGTTTACAACCGTTTTAAGGGAAAATTAAAAAATTTGCACAGTTATAATGGGAGAGGATATATTCAGATCCCTGCAAAAGGCTAATTGTGATGGGTTTCCTTTAAGGCGGACATTGCAGTAAATACACATGTAATATACGGTATGTAAGAACACTTCCTCTGTTATTAACCACTTAAAGCGGAGTTCCACCCTATTTTACAACTTCTTTGCATTTAATTTAACACTGGCCCCTTAAATCTAATTGGAAGGTTTTTTTTTTTTCTTTGAAAAACTCACGGTTTTATTCCTGTGAGTTGCTTTCCATGTTGCGGCGGAATGGCCTCCCCGCCGCATCCAGCGCTGCTATGCCTCCTGGGAGATGTGTGTCATCATCCCCAGGAGGCTGGGCTCAACGATCGCCGCCGTAGTTGAATCTCGGGGGGCGGGAGGGAGGGATTGCAGTGCCGCCCATAGAGGTGGTGTCCTCTTCCTCTTCTCCCTCTCCAACTCCTCCCCCGTCCTCCCCCCTCCACCACCCGCCCACCATCTGTCTCCAGTGAGCGGAGATACAGATCATCAAGGCAGACAGTCAGAGCGCATCTCGGCTGATAGATCTGTATGTGTGAACAGTACTCGTAGTGCAGCCCCGCCTCCCTGTACATTAAAACATCGCTCTGCACTGTGTGTTACAATTCTGGTACAGGGAGGCGGGGCTGTACTACGAGTACTGTTCACACATACAGATCTATCAGCCGAGATGCGCTCGGTCATCCTGATCATCTGTATCTCTCCCCACTCTGCACTGGTGTCACAGAGTTAGTGGGAGAGCGGAGCTTGCCAGCATATACCCCTCCACTGTGCCATCAAATATTATCACACATTTGGGCCATCAAAAGCATTCACTGTGCCCAACGCTGCCTCACTGTGCCCGTAAACCGCATCCATGTGCTGGGGGCTATGCGATTTGGCGGGGGACCGATGCGGGGTGCTGCGATGTGCCGGGGCTGATGCGGGGTGCTGCGATGTGCGGGGGCTGATGCGAGGTGCTGCGATGTGCCGGGGCCGTTGCGGGGTGCTGCGATGTGCTGGGGCCGATGCGGGGTGCTGTGCCAGGGCCGATGCGGGGTGCCGGGGCCGATGCGGGGTGCCGGGGCCGATTCAGTGTGCTGTGCCAGGGCCGATGCGGGGTGTCGGTGGCCGATGCGGGGTGCCGGGGCCGATGCGGGGTGTCGGGGGCCGATGCGGGGTGTCGGGGGCCGATGCGGGGTGCCGGGGCCGATGCAGTGTGCTGTGCCAGGGCCGATGCGGGGTGCTGTCCCGGGGGCCGATGCGGGGTGCTGCGATGTGCCGATGCGGTGTGCTGCGATGTACCGGGGCCACTGCGATGTCCCGGGGCCGATGCGGGGCCGCTGCGATGTGCCGGGGCCGATGCGATGTCCCGGGGGCCGATGCGGGGTGCTGCGATGTGCGGGGGCTGATGCGAGGTGCTGCGATGTGCCAGGGGCCGATGCGGGGTGCTGTGCCAGGGCCGATGCGGGGTGCCGGGGCCGATGCAGGGTGCCAGGGCCGATTCAGTGTGCTGTGCCAGGGCCGATGCGGGGTGTCGGGGGCCGATGCGGGGTGCCGGGGCCGATGCGGGGTGTCGGGGGCCGATGCGGGGTGTCGGGGGCCGATGCGGGGTGCCGGGGCCGATGCAGTGTGCTGTGCCAGGGCCGATGCGGGGTGCTGTCCCGGGGGCCGATGCAGGGTGCTGCGATGTGCCGGGGCCGATGCGGTGTGCTGCGATGTACCGGGGCCACTGCGATGTCCCGGGGCCGATGCGGGGCCGCTGCGATGTGCCGGGGCCAATGCGGGGTGCTGCGATGTGCCGGGGCGGGGTGCAGGGACCGATGCGGGGTGCTGCGATGTGCCGGGGCCGATGCGGGGTGCTGCGATGTGCCGGGGCCGATGCGGGGTGCTGCGAAGTGCCGGGGCCGATGCGGGTGCCGGGGCCGATGCCGGGGCCGATGCGGGCTGCCGGGGCCGATGCTGTGCCAGGGCCGATGCGGGGTGCTGTCCCGGGGGCCGATGCAGGGGACTGGGGCCAATGCGGGGTGCAGGGGGCCGATGCGGGGTGCAGGGGGCCGATGCGGGGTGCCGGGGCTGATGCGGGGTGCCGGGGCTGATGCGGGGTGCTGTCCTGGGGGCCGATGCAGGGGACTGGGGCCAATGCGGGGTGCCGGGGCCGATGCGGGGTGCAGGGGACCAATGCAGTGTGCTGTGCCAGGGCCGATGTGGGGTGCTGTCCCGGGGGCCAATGCGGGGTGCCGGGGCCGATGCGGGGTGCCGGGGCCGATGCTGGGGCCGATGCGGGGTGCATGGGGCCGATGCGGGGTGCAGGGGGCCGAGGCGGGGTGCCGGGGCTGATGCAGCACAGTACAGGGATGGTGGGAACCCCTCATAATGGGCACAGCAGGAGTACAGCCACAGGAAGTCAGTGCAGGGATGGTGGGAATCCCTCATGAAGGGTTCCCACCATCCCTGTTCTGTGCTGACTTCCTGTGGCTGTACTCCTGCTGTGCCCATTATGAGCGTACGAATCCGAAGTGAATTTCGGGCACAAAATACGAAATAACGGCTAATGCGAAACGGAACTAAACAAAATGAATTTATTGACAGTGTACATGTCTGGTATATGTATACACACCACATATATAACAAGATATATATAATCTTGTTATGTAGATATATCTGCACAGGAACAAATTATTTATTATATTTACTGGTTCCTGGAAGGAGGAGGGGAGGGGAGGG
The DNA here is from genome assembly GCF_905171775.1 of Rana temporaria. Taxonomy (NCBI): domain Eukaryota; kingdom Metazoa; phylum Chordata; class Amphibia; order Anura; family Ranidae; genus Rana; species Rana temporaria. The sequence goes on along the minus strand of NC_053489.1, from coordinate 292,343,020 downwards.
GAGGTTTGCATAGATAAGGGGCGGCAACTTTCTCTGACACTCCCGTTGCTATTGAAACCTGATCTGAAACCATTACACTGCTTGTGTAGCACTGAGCGTGTGCGCGGTCTGCAAGGCTGAAATCCAGGAAGTCATACAGTCTGGCTTCATGATGCCCACACTTAAGATGGCCCCAGTCAATTTCTATTTTATAAAGTGTCTAAATGCTGTAACAACCTAACAAAACGGACCTTAGTTTACAGACTAACTTTACTAGAATACATTAAGCTTGTGTATTACAGGGGTTTTCATATTTAAAAAGTTTTTATATTTAAAATTGTGGCCGGAACTCCGCTTTAAGGACCTGCTCACGACTATATACGTCCTGTTTTTAAAGATGGATATCTCGGTAACGGCAGCAGCTGCTGCCACAACCGAGATCCATCTTTACTGTGAGCGGTCTTGTAAACGATAACGGTGGTCTCCGCGGCGGATTCACCGCAAGATCATCGTTATCAGCGGCGGGAGAGGGGCCCTCCCCTCCCGCCTTTCTCCCGCACCCTCCACCGCTTACCAGAGCCGTCGGTAGCTGCGGAGGCGATCGGGTCCTGTCCCCTGGTCGGCTGGGATACAAGTGAGGGCAAGATGGTCCCCACACGTCCCCATAGCCTAGCATTGCATTGCATTTAAGTCTAAATATGAGATCTGAGGTCTTTTTGACCCCAGATCTCATATTTAAGAGGACCTGTCATGCTTTTTTCTATTACAAGGGATGTTTACATTCCTTGTAATAGAAATAAAAGTGATCCATTTTTTTTTTTCAGTGTAAAAATTAATAAAATAAATAAAAATAAATAAGAAAACAAAATTTTTTTTTAAAGCGCACCGTCCCGACGAGCTTGTGCGCAGAAGCGAACGCATACGTGAGTAGCGCCCGCATATGAAAATGGTGTTCAAACCACACAAGTGAGGTATCACCGCGAGAGCAATAATTCTAGTCCTTGACCTCCTCTGTAGCTCAAAAGATGCAACCTATAGAATTTTTTAAACCTCGCCTATGGAGCTTTTTAAGGGACTTACAAATGGCCACCATGCCAGGAGGCAGTGCAGAGGCAGGGCAGTTAAAATCTCTGGATTTTCACATCAAAAGCATGTCGGTTTCAGACATATCAGGGACAGATGTATATAAAACACCGATTTTTGCATACTGCCAAGTGCCTCCGAGCTCCATTCCCTGCGACGTTACGACGCACGGCGGCGGAGATTGGCGCCAAATTTAACAAAGTAAATAAACACAATACATACAGTATACTGTAATCTTATAGATTACAGTACTGTATGTAAAAAATACACCCCCCCTTTGTCCCTAGTGGTCTGCCCAGTGTCCTACATGCACTTTTATATAATAAAAACGGTTCTTTCTGCCTAGAAACTGGAGATTGTCCATAGCAACCAAAAAGTGTCCCTTTATGTCAAAAGTGGTTTTAGACCAGCTAAAAAACAGCGATAATAAATTAGAATCACTTGCAGAATTGAGCGATAGCGATTTGTGGGGAAATTCATTATCAAAAAATTAAAAGTAATAATTGTTATTATATTATTTGTTAGAATTATTTATATTTATTTATTGTATTATGATTTTGTGTTTCAAATTATATTATACCCGGGATGTCTACTAGACTCTTGTTTGGACTGATTTAAGTGAGTTATATCTAAGAATTACAGGCCTACAATATAAAACGCCAAATTTCCATGCAAAATAATGGTACCGCTTTCAGCACCTAAAATATAAATTAATAATACCGCCAGGGAGGTTAATGCTGCTACTTATGATGGGAGAGGGACAGTGATATATGAGGTAGACCTTACATTTTACTGCAAGGTTCACATGCTTTTACTCTTTCAGTCCCATTTAACAGTACCTGTGCCTAAAGGCTCTTGTAAGCTCTTTATTTCTCCCTGTCTCTTGCCTCATCTCTCTAGCAATCCCTTTAGACAGTTGCTGTGAAAACCCAGACTGGGAATCAGACTTCTGGAAATAAGTTTGGTTTTACACAGCCTGACTTGATATAATGACATCACCCTTCCTTTCCTGATTTTTTATTTAATTTTTTGCTCTATTGGCTGTTTGCACATACAGAAAAACAAATTCCAGACAATTGGAAAAAGAAGAACGAAGAAAGGAATTGTGAAAATAATGAAAGTGGATTTATACACAGAGTTTCACAGCTGCTACATAGGGATTGCTATTGGGCTGTCACAAAGAGAGGGAACAATAAAGATCTTTAAGCACAGGCAAGAGGAATGGCACTGTTTATGTTAAAATCATTTATTCTTAAAGCGGGAGTTCACCCGAAAAACAATTTTTAACATTAGAGTGAGGCTCATTTTGTGAAGGGGAATCGGGTGTTTTTTTTTTAAATCAAAGCAGTACTTACCGTTTTAGAGATAGATCTTTTCCGCCGCTTCAGGGTATGGTCTTAGGGACTGGGCATTCCTATTTGATTGACAGGCTTCCGACGGTCGCATACATCGCATCACGAGTAGCCGAAAGAAGCCGAACGTCGGTGCGGCTCTATACGGCGCCTGCGCACCGACGTTTGGCTACTTTCGGAAAATCGTGACACGCTGTATTCGACCGTCGGAAGCCTGTCGGAAGCCTGTCAATCAAATAGGAACGCCCAGTCCCGCAGGCCATACCCGGAAGCGACGGAGATGATCTATCTCTAAAACGGTAAGTACTGCTTCGATTTTTAAAAAAAACACCCGATTCCCCTTCACAAAACGAGCCTCAATCTAATGTTAAAAATTTAGTTTTTGGGTGAACCTCCACTTTAAGAATACTGACTGCAAACAGTAGTTGCTTTCTCAACATCTACCCTACCATATTTATCCTAAAATGTGTTTGCTGGGGAAGGAAGCTAAGCACTAGCAGACCAAACCAGAAGAAACTTTGATAGAAAGACATATGATCCCCTGAGGCATGATCAGAATATGCCCTGGAGGGCTACATCCTGTTAGGTGAGTCTGAAACAGTCCTAATAGTTGTTTCCTAGGAGATATCCATACAGAAATCACCAAAAATAATTCCAGATATTTTTTTTCCAAACAATTCATCTTTTATGTCTAGCAAATTTATTTCTGCATCATTGTTGTTTTTGCAATTGAAAATATCAAAACAGCAATACACCATAAATCTACGTTCAAATCTAAAGGCAAAAACCGGTTTAATTCCAGGAAGGAAATCATAGAAAATCTTTAAAGCAATTGTTCACCTAGCTGCGACCCTACATGTTTTTTTTCCAAGCCTGTCACTTCATCAATGACTTTGACTGGCCAGCTCCAACTTGACCTAGACCAAAGTAACACAAAGTACCGTCAGCAGCTAGTGACTCATAAAGCAATGCTTGGAAGTCCATTTTAATGAATGTTCTATTACATATATGTATTTATTCATCTAAACATATTCTCAATTTTTTTTTTTTGTTTGCAACATATTCTCATTTTTTTTTTTTTGTATGCTATTTCCCACATGGAACAGAAAGTGCTGAAAATGTATTTTTTTCCAATATATTTTCACTGAGTAGTTAAATAGAGAATGATGTGATGTGCATTTGTGCTGTTCTTTCAGATTTATAGATGAAATGATTTTCTTGTTCTTGGTGTTGCATCTATTTGTGACAGCAGAGAACAAACTTAATCGTGCCTTTGTTTGTACGTGCTGTTTCTCCTACAGATACTGTGCAGCTCACTGCTCATTACTGACAGTGATGCTGAAAGATGCTCCTGGCTATTTGAGCACTCGCACTAAAGACCTGATTTATTATGGCATTTTATCTCTCTGAGCTCTGTGGTATACACTGTTGGCACTGTTACAAAGAAATGTGTTGTGGGTTATCACTGCACTCTAGAGTCTAAAATAAAGGGTGACCCCAGATAACCATACAACCGAGAAGACATTAAGATGAATTCATGAGCATTGAGCTAAGCTTGGAAACACATCTGCAGTTCCTCAAAAACTTAATGACTACAGCTATATGCAACTTTCCTCTATCCAGCAGCAGGTCATCAGTAATGATGTACTAGGATGCACTAGTCTAAATATATTTTTTGTTAAACACTTAAAAAAAATCAGAGCAGCTTGGTTACATGTTTATGCTTTAGATTATAGCAGAAAATCCATTTCACAGTAATTTGCTACACAGATACTACTACTTAACGCAGAACTAAAATACTGTAATAAAACAATAGTTACAAGTTATAGTTTTTTGCAGAAGAGACAAGCAAAGTTTTGTTTTGCATAACCAATTTTACCCCATGCTCATAGCTATTTTTCTACATTCACTGCATAGTGCATGGCCTGAGCATTGTACTGTCTCACCATATTCCTGGTATCTGTAAGATGCTGAGAATAAAGCCAAGTGCCAGTGACAATGTACAACAAACAAAAGTCACTGCCCCTACCTATGACTGGTCTATACAATAAGAAGCGCTGGAAAGGGCGCATATACATACAAAAAACATAGAATATCCAGGCTCAAACTTACCGACCAATCAGCAACCAACCAAATTCACCTGTCTAACAGTGTGCGTTAAAAACAGAGGTTTAGTTGCAGCAATTTGCAAATGCATGTGTAAGCTGCAGGCCCCGTCAAGGCTCTCTGTATACTGCAGTCCTAACTATAACATTGCATTTTAAGTCTCCTCAGTAGGAGCACATGACTGCTGATGGATAGATAATGGGCAGGTGACTGGAGGTAGCACAGCCCTCATTAAAGGGCTCGAAGCACATTGCACACTCAGCACATGGAAGCAAAGGTGCCAGTGCGCTGCCTGACCACAATGACATAAATACAACAAACAAAAGTCACTGCCCCTACCTATGACTGGTCTATACAATAAGGAGCGCTGGAAAGGGTGCATATACATGCAAAATACATAGAATATCCAGGCTCAAACTTACTGACCAATCAGCGACCAACCAAATTCACCTGTCTAACAGTGTGCGTTAAAAACAAGGTTGCCTTGACAATGTAGCTCCCGTGTGCATAATCAGTGGCCCCCAAATGGCCAAAGAGTGGTGAAGTGGGAAGGGAAGATGGTGGAAGCAGTAACTGGAGATTGAGGCTGCCATTGCTGGGGGAGGGCACCATACAAGGCAGGTGTGTCATTATGTGCAAGTATGCTTTAATTTCTTGCATGCCCATACCATGACAGAGTAAATTACTGTTTTACAACAAATCTGTTGGTAGCATAAAAGCTATTACTTCCTCACTCCAGTTCTCTATTTTAGAAAGCAGAAAATGGTTTAGGCTAAGCTCACATATGTGCGGCTGCTGTTTGTAGTCCGGTGCATTTCTGTTCACTGGTTAAGATGCGATTTGGACATCAACTTTGTTTGGGTACAACGTTGCACGCCCGTGCAATTGTCAGTTAAAACGACGCATTGACATATGGCAAAAAATGGCCTGGTCATTAAGGGGGTAAATCCTTCTGGAGCTGAAGTGGTTAAAGACATGTTCACCACTTGGGGCTGATTAATACAGATGATCAAATCTTTACAGGTTTTATTTGTGGAAAATTCATTAAAACCTGCTTGAATTCCACAAAACCTGAACTTGGCAGCAAACTCCATTAAAATTTTTGTTGGGTAGGGGACCTTGATACTAAAATGTTGAAAATATTCATGGATAATAGGTAAGTTATTGTCAAAAAGGGGACTGGATGCTAGGGGACATCTAATAAGGCAACATTTCGTTTTTTTTTTTTTAAACACCATGACCAATCCTCTAAATTACATACTTGGGAAATGACTTCAAACTGTATGTGGTGTTACAGAATAGTGTGATATTCACAGATGTGTCAGTGACATTGAATTCTGGCATCACATGTTTTAGATGTGTAATTGTTTTTTTTCCTTTTATCATTTAATTTGGCTTAATTACATCAGCAGTGCCCAATCTGTTTCAGTGCAACTTGAAAAAAGGCTTTTTTTTTTTTTTCTTTGGCTGAAACACGCTTTTCCTGACTGACTCCATGGCAGCCTACGTGTGGGTTAATCCCGCCTCCTCTCCAATGCTATAGGACCCCATACCCATAAAAGTCAGCTCACCTATCAGTACTGTGTTCCTTTTTTGTCCTCCTCATGGACCTACATCACGTTTGTTCCTGCTGGCGTCCGTTTGGAATATTTCCTGAATTTTTGGCATATCATCCATGCGGTACAGCTCAGGGCCGAGCTACGAGTTGGCCTGTGCATTTCTTTGGCAGTATACACTCCATAGAGAAGAAGGGATCTGCCGCTCCAGCTGAGTGCACTAAGCAATCAGTGTCCTCTCAGAAGCCTGGGTGCAGGCAATGCATGGAAACAAAGCTTGAAAGGAAAAAGGTGAACAACTGCACTTCCAAAAATATATACCCCAGTGATGGAATGGAGGTTGCCACGGTATGCCTGAAGGTGGACGCATCAACGGCTGGCAAGGTCTGAACCTTTTTCACTTCCTCCATGGCAGTCGCCTCTGTGTCTATTTGTTTGTTTGTTTCCCTTTATTTTCTGGTACTCTCCGGTACCTCTGTGTCCCCTCACGGCGCATGGAATGCATTTGCGTTCCAGGGTGCCACGGTACTTCCGGGTCACGGACGCTGCCACCGCTCTGCGCATGTGCGGGGCCTCTGTGATAGTGAGGCCTGGCTCTCGTGTTCACGCGGTGGCAGGTGGTCCGGCGACCGCGCAGGTGCCGTTAGGCTGTCTTCACGGCGCAGGCGCGAGGTGGAGGGGGCGGTGACGTCACCAGGCCGGGGATTCAAAGGTCTGCCTCCTGTCAGTGCGGGAATTTTCCTCAGACAGTGAGCGGTGGCTTCCCCCATGCTGAGTCTGCACCAGGATGCACTATATGTAAAAAAAAAAAATATGTATATTTTTGATAATATAAAAACAAAAAATAATAATAAATAGTTGTTTTTTCTTCTGGTTGGCTTCCCTGGCCTGGGTAGCATTTATGGGTCATCCGCAGACTGTATGTATTTTTTGCTGACGTCCTGTCCAGAGGTTATGGACAGGTCACTGCCTTTTTTGCAGCCAGCCCTTGCGCACTGGGTAGGTGCAGGCAAGGGGAGGGGGCTGAGGTTGCATTCTCAAGGGTTTGAGATTGCGTTTGGTGTCCCCACCCCCCAATCTTTCTTTTGCAGCTCTTTCAAAAGATCGGACCAGCAATTTGTGGTCCAGGATGTCCGAGACCTTGCCAGACCACAACTTTCTCCATTTATTGTCTAGATCTAGACGAGATTCGCCGTCTAGACAGAAGAGGAGAAGTCACATTCCTCCTGCGGCTGGAGAAGTCGCATTCCTCCTGCGGCTGGAGAAGTCGCATTCCTCCTGCGGCTGGAGAAGTCGCATTCCTCCTGCGGCTGGAGAAGTCGCATTCCTCCTGCAACTGGAGAAGTCGCATTCCTCCTGCAACTGGAGAAGTCGCATTCCTCCTGCAACTGGAGAAGTCGCATTCCTCCTGCAACTAGAGGAGACGTTGCATTCCTCCTGCAACTAGAGGAGACGTTGCATTCCTCCTGCAACTAGAGGAGACGTTGCATTCCTCCTCCGACGAGAGGAGACGTTGCATTCCTCCTCCGACGAGAGGAGACGTTGCATTCCTCCTCCGACGAGAGGAGACGTTGCATTCCTCCTCCGACGAGAGGAGACGTTGCATTCCTCCTCCGACGAGAGGAGAAGTCGCATTCCTCCTCCGACGAGAGGAGAAGTCGCATTCCTCCTCCGACGAGAGGAGAAGTCGCATTCCTCCTCCGACGAGAGGAGAAGTCGCATTCCTCCTCCGACGAGAGGAGAAGTGGCTTTCCTCCTCCGACGAGAGGAGAAGTCGCATTCCTCCTGCAACTAGGAGAGGTAGCATTCCTCCTACATCTAGGAGACGCAGCATTCCTCCTGCAACTGGAAGGAGACGCAGCATTCCTCCTGCAACTGGAAGGAGACGCGGCATTCCTCCTGCAACTGGAAGGAGACGCGGCATTCCTCCTGCGACTGGAAGGAGACGTTGCATTCCTCCTCCAACTAGAGGAGACGTTGCATTCCTCCTCCAACTAGAGGAGACGTTGCATTCCTCCTCCAACTAGAGGAGACGTTGCATTCCTCCTCCAACTAGAGGAGACGTTGCATTCCTCCTCCAACTAGAGGAGACGTTGCATTCCTCCTCCAACTAGAGGAGACGTTGCATTCCTCCTCCAACTAGAGGAGACGTTGCATTCCTCCTCCAAATAGAGGAGACGTTGCATTCCTCCTCCAAATAGAGGAGACGCTCCATTCCTCCTCCATTCACCTTACCCACTGCCGTGACAGCCGCTCTGAACGCAGAGCCTGCTGGGGATATGGGACACGAGTCCCGGAGGGCAAGTCCTTATGTGACCAATGTGATGCCCAGGCGGTTGAGGGAAATAGAGACTGGAAACTATGAAGTATGAAAAGTCTCTGGTGAAATATGTGGTAGATCAATCCCTAAAGAAATGGGATACATCCCACACACGGAGCCAGTCCACCATTCTACATGGCTCCTTGGCTGATGCGGCCCAAAGGATTTGGATCCTTACAGCCCTACGCTGCTTCTCCGGATTCTTCGGTCAGCGAGCTGGAAGGTGATGTAAAGTGTCAGCGGCCTTGATGGCTCTTTGGCTCCCCCACTAGTCAGGATGGTTAAGGAGACCCTTAGGTGGGTGGACCCTTCCACCCCCGGCTAAGCGAAGAGGTTCTTTAAGATTCTTACGGAGTTAAAGGATATCATCGGAGTGGACTATGGTGGACATGAAAACTGCTTCATCAAAAAAAAAAAAAAACATTTCCAGAGTATACCCCTTCATGACAGAAGAAGTGAAGTCTCTGGGAACACTCCCCCCATAGTTGCAGCATTAATACGGTTGGCTAAATGGGTTACCATTCTTTTAGAAGATCCTGCGTCCTTCAGGACGGGCTGGAGAGAAGAATAAGCCAAGACCCAAGAAAATCTATGGGATGGCTGTTGACGACCTGACCTGGCGCTAACAGCTATGGCTAAGGCTTTGGAAACCTGGACAGAGAACATATGTCTCCATACTCAAGCCTCGGTCACGGCTAGTGGGCCTTCTACTTACGTCTTCCCCAAGGTTAGGCGTCTGTTTGATCGGAAGAGTTTCTAGTATGGAAGGTTCTGAACGCTCGGGAGAAGCTCACCCTTAAAGGCCTGGCTGGAACTTCTGGCACATCTGTGTGGACTTAAATCGTTGAAGTCGCAGGGAGCAGCGGTACATGTCCCAAGGGACGGAAATTCCCAGGGGGTATACCCCCCCCTCTCTCGTAGCACAAGAGAAAAGGTTTATGGCGACCAGTGACAGTCTTAGCTTACCTAAACAAGTATATGTAGTATGAAGGGTCAAATGTAGACTCCGTCTGGCTATTCTTAATCGACTTAAAATACTTACCTCCATGTTCTGGTGGCGAAGGAGTTTCTTAAATACCTCCGGTTGCAAGTTGGACGATAACATCTACATTTCATCTTCCTTCTTTTTGGGCTGTCAACCCCACCCAAGTCTTCTCTAGAATTCATCTTGCCATAGTGGCTCTCATCAGAACGTACGTCCTTTCACTACTTCAACCTCCTGTTGCTGTCCCAAGACAAAGGGTAGCTGCTGGTTCACAGGGAGAAGGTAGTCTCCACCTTGGCCAGCTGTGGATGGCTCCTAGATCAGTGAAAGAGCCACCTAGAACTAGTCCAGCGCCCGCTGTACTTTGGAGCCCAGCTTTGTTTTTTCTATAGTGGAAGGCACCATCCCACTCCCAGTGGGGAAGATCAAGTTTTTTCCAGAGGAGAATTAAATTTCTCTTCATGGCTGAAGACCTCATGGTATCAAAGATTATCGGCCCAATGGGCTCCACGATCCCTATGGTCAAGTGGTCCCTGCAGACGTACGCCCTTCTTTCCAGCTAGGTTGTCGACAGCAACGGAAACCAAGGGGCAACAGTCAACCTATTTCACGTATCGAGGATGAGGGGCAACCTCTTCTGGTGGCTTCAGTTCTAAACCGGCGTAATTGCCCCATTTATTGGGTCATGGTCACGACTGATGCCAGCAGTTCCGGTTTGAGAGCCCTCTGCAGAATGGATCCTGCTCCAAGACAAATTGGCTATGCTTCTTCTCATCCCGGGCTAGATCGTTCTGGAGCCTCAGGCAGCTTAGGGTGCCCTTCAGTCCTTCTCCCGTCTCCATAAGGGGGAGTCAGTTTCATTAAGAATGGTCGACACCACGGCGATCTCCTATATGAAGAGTTTGAGGGAGCACTCGGGGGGAGGTCAAGCCCATTCTGTCTTGGGACCAGAAGAACCTGTCCAGCATTTCAGCGGCTTGCATCCCCGGAGCCCAGATTGTCCAAGCGGACTTCCTGGCGCGTATTCGGTTAAACACCAACAAGTGGTCTATTCATGTGCAGACATTCAAGTGGATCCTGTTCCTGGGAAGTCAATTCCGAAGTGGATCTATTCTCTTCACTGGCAACTTCAAGCTTAAGAGGGATTTCACTCAGGGCCGTACAGTTAAGGCCTCCGGTATGGATGTCCTGACAAATCGATTGGGTTCCAAGAGGGCATACGCCTTCTGACCACTCGCATTCATCCTCACGTTCCTAAAAAGACCTCATGCGGAAGCGATCTAAGTGATGGTAGTAGCTCTTTATTGGCCGCACAAGCTTTGATTTTATTTTCCCTCCCTGAGCTAGCTCAGCTTTTGGGATCAGGTGCCTCATCCTCTTAGGCTGGATTCTTTTTTCCTCGAGGGTCAGTTCTGCACCCCTGTCCGGTTTGGGTGCGCTTTAAGTCTGTTTTTTCATTCTCATAAGCTCTAAGGAAATGGGCATGAATTAGGTATTTAGGGAGGCTGAGCCTCTGTCAAGAATGATTGCGGCCTGAATCGTTCAGTCCATCCAACAAGCTTGTAGAGTCGAGGGCTTGGCTCCTCCGGAGCCAGTGAAGGCACTTTCCACCAGGAGTATGGTGGTTTAATGGACAGCAGTCCAGCACATTGCTCCAGATGTTATCTGTGAAACGGCCCTATGGCCTCCATTAAGACCTTATGTCACTTTTATAGTGAGCCTGCTTCGCTATCTTCTGTGATTTTGTATTTGTAAATCCTGTTGGTTGACGGGTCAAATTGAATTTTTTTCTGTTCATCATACCCACCCGTGTGGTTTGGCTAGTTATTTCCCACACGTAGGCTGCCATGGAGTCAGTCAGGAAAAGGGAAAATTTATTATCAATACTTACCGTAATTTTCCTTTCCTGATGGACTCCATGGCAGACGGAGTTCCCACCCTAAAGGTTAATAAGGGGTCCAAGAGTCGGCTAGTTACGGAACACAGTACTGATAGGTGAGCTGACTTTTATGGGTATGGGGTCCTATAGCATTGGAGAGGAGGCGGGATTAACCCACACGTAGGCTGCCATGGAGTCCATCAGGAAAGGAAAATTACGGTAAGTATTGATAATACATTTTCCCTTTTGTTGACTGCAAAACAACTTTTTGTCAAGCAGCAATAGGCTTTAAACAGTAACTCCATTTTTGTTAAAAAGAAAATAACCCCCTCTGGGTCATCAATGTATATTGCAGAAATTTTAACGAACTTTGAGTCCTACCTGTTTTTGCTCTGAAGAAAATGCATTTTTTTGCCTGCAGAGGGAATCTGAATGGAAGTGACTTGTCCATTATTAATCAGCTGATATTGCTGATTGCTATATTGCATTGAAGTTTACAGTATATTACAACGCTGCAGACTGAAAAGGAATTGTCATTTTTAATAATATTCAATTAAATGATGGCATGTGTAGAAATTGTATATGTTATATTTTTCCCACAAAAATAGAGTTGTCCTTAACTGGCAGGTGAAAACAGCAACTACAACAAATCAAAAAGCTATAGGAAAGGTAAGTCTAAAAAAAAAAGAAAAACTAAAGCCCCTACTTCATATAACCAAGCAGAGTTGAATTTGATAGTTTGTGAACGTATTTTTTCGCAGTACCACACATCATTGTCTTTGATACAGTCACAATGTAACTGGGAGAGAAGAGACACGTTTAATCTTAATTGAGAGACAATAGCCACATATATTGTAAAGTGGTTGGGCAGTAGTTAGGCAACTTGGTAAGGCTGCAGTGCAAGAGGTTTAGATAGATTTTTCTTGAAACAAACATTGGGGTTTATGATTTGAAAATCAATAGCCACAAATATCATTCAATGGCTGGACAAAATGTAAGTTTATCTGTTAGGCTGCAATATAAGAAGAATCGATGAGTTGGATGTTATCTTAAAACAGAAGATAGTGTGGGTGTGGTAATTGATAGACGATAGCCACAAATATTGTACAGTGGCTGGACAATATGTAAATAGCTTGGTAAGACCGCAATGTAATAAAGAGAGTAAGAGGTCCAGCTACAGAAACACATTTGATTTACTAAAGGCAAAGAGGCTGTTTATTCTTCAAGGGAAGTTGCACTTTGCATGGGAATGTTTGATTAGTGAATATGGTGAAAACTCACTTTGCAAATAATATCCCCAATCTGGGGGAAATTTCCTTGTAAAGTGTAACTACTCTTGCAAAGTAAACAGTCTTCCTCCTCATCCTTGTACAGCAGCCTTATGTAAAATAAAAGCGCTAGCACTGCTAGGTGCCAGTTGGATAGCTTCCCCAGTGACCCAAGAATCCATAGAGGAACCATGGGCCAAATCCTCAGCCAGGCGGCGTAACTTAACTTTCAGCAGTTAAGTTACACTGACTTAAAGTTTTTACCTAAGTGCCTGATCCACAAAGCACTTACGTAAAAATTTCAAGCCGTGTAAGTTAACCACTTACCCCCCGGACCATATTGCTGCCCAAAGACCAGAGTACTTTTTGCGATTCGGGACTGCGTCGCTTTAACAGACAATTGCGCGGTCGTGCGACGTGGCTCCCAAACAAAATTGGCGTCCTTTTTTTCCCACAAATAGAGCTTTCTTTTGGTGGTATTTGATCACCTCTGCGGTTTTTATTTTTTGCGCTATAAACAAAAATAGAACGACAATTTTGAAAAAAATGAATATTTTTTACTTTTTGCTGTAATAAATATCCCCCAAAAATATATAAAAAAACATTTTTTTTCCTCAGTTTAGGCCGATACGTATTCTTCTACATATTTTTCGTAAAAAAAAATCGCAATAAGCGTTTATTGATTGGTTTGCGCAAAAGTTATAGCGTTTACAAAATAGGGGGTATTTTTATGGCATTTTTATTAATATTTTTTTTACTAGTAATGGCGGCGATCAGCGATTTTTTTTTTTGGTATTGCGACATTATGGCGGACACTTCGGACATTTTTGACACATTTTTGGGACCATTGGCATTTTTATAGCGATCAGTGCTATAAAAATGCATTAGATTACTATAAAAATGCCACTGGCAGTGAAGGGGTTAACACTAGGGGGCGGGGAAGGGGTTAAGTATGCCTGGGTGTGTTCTTACTGTGGGGGGGGGGGTGGCCTCACTAGGGGAAACACTGATCCTCGGTTCATACAGTGTATGAACCGAAGAAAAGCATTTCCCCTGCTGACAGGAACGAGAGCTGTGTGTTTACACACACAGCTCCCGTTCCCCGCTCTGTACCGAGCGATCGCGTGTGCCCGGCGGCGATCGCGCCCGCCGGGCACACGCACGGGAGTCGGGCGCGTGCCTCCGGCGGCGCGCGTGCGCCCCTAGTGGCGGCTAAAGGGTAGGACGTCATAATACGTGATCTCGCCTAGGAGAGCCACCTTGTGGACGTATTATGACGGTGCGGCGACGGCAAGTAGTTAAGTGCCGCCGTCGTAAGGCGTTCCTCCTCTCCGGGGGGCGTTTACAATTTAAATGAGGCGCGCTCCCGCGCCGGCCGTACTGCGCATGCGTGTGACGTCATTTTCCCGACGTGCATCGCGCGAACGTAATTGACGCCGGGCGGCTTTGTGGATTGCGACGGGACACTAAAGTTGCGACGGGTGAAAAAAAGACGCGCCGGGAAAACAAATAATTAAAACAAAAAATGACAGCGTCGCTCAGCATGCATTCCTGAGAGGGAGAACTCCATGCCAATTTTCAACGAAAAAACCGGCATGGGTTCCCCCCCCCAGGAGCATACCAGGCCCTTAGGTCTGTTATGGGTTGTAAGGAGACCCCCCCTCCGCCGAAAAATTGACGTAGGGGGTCCCCCTACAATCCATACCAGACCCGTATCCAAAGCACGCTACCCGGCCGGCCAGGAAAGGAGTGGGGACGAGCGAGCGCCCCCCCCCTCCTGAGCCGTGCCAGGCCGCATGCCCTCAACATGGGGGGGTTGGGTGCTCTGGGGCAGGGGGGCGCACTACGGGCCCCCCCACCCCAGAGCACCCTGTCCCCATGTTGATGAGGACAGGACCTCTTCCCGACAACCCTTGCCATTGGTTGTCGGGGTCTGCGGGCGGAGGCTTATCGGAATCTGGGAGTCCCCTTTAATAAGGGGGCCCCCAGATACCGGCCCCCCACCCTAAGTGAATGGATATGGGGTACATCGTACCCCTATCCATTCACCTGTAGGCAAAAAGTAAAAGTTAGTAAACGCACAACACAAGGCTTTTTAAAATAATTTATTATTCTGCTCCGGATGCCCCCCCTGTCTTCGTTATTAGCTCAATTACCAGGGGGGGCTTCTTCTTCCACTCTCCGGGGGTCTTCTCCGCTCTCCGGGGGTTCCTCTCCACTCTCCGGGGGGGCTTCTCCGGACTCCGGGGGGCTTCTTCCATCTTCTCCCCTCTTCCGCTCTTGACTCGGCGAACCCCGGTTCTTCTGCAGCTCTCCGGTGCCTTCTTCTTCAGCGCTGGCTGCCTGCTATGTTTGTGTGTTAGCTCGATTTCAAACAGGCAGCCGGCGCGGTCTTCTGTGGCGTCAGGGTCTTCTCCCCTCTTCCGATGTTGCCTCGTCGCCTGTTGTCGCTGTAATGATGGAAGCGCGCCTTGCATCACATTTATATAGGCATCACCGTCCCATCATGCTCCGGTAGGTACCCACGTGGTGGGTGCACGTGGGTAGGCACCCACCACGTGGGTACCTACCGGAGCATGATGGGACGGTGATGCCTATATAAATGGGATGCAAGGCGCGCTTCCATCATTACAGCGACAACAGGCGACGAGGCAACATCGGAAGAGGGGAGAAGACCAGAAGACCCTGACGCCACAGAAGACCGCGCCGGCTGCCTGTTTGAAATCGAGCTAACACACAAACATAGCAGGCAGCCAGCGCTGAAGAAGAAGGCACCGGAGAGCTGCAGAAGAACCGGGGTTCGCCGAGTCAAGAGCGGAAGAGGGGAGAAGATGGAAGAAGCCCCCCCGGAGTCCGGAGAAGCCCCCCCGGAGAGCGGAGAAGACCCCCAGAGAGCGGAGAAGACCCCCGGAGAGTGGAAGAAGAAGCCCCCCCTGGTAATTGAGCTAATAACGAAGACAGGGGGGGCATCCGGAGCAGAATAATAAATTATTTTAAAAAGCCTTGTGTTGTGCGTTTACTAACTTTTACTTTTTGCCTACAGGTGAATGGATAGGGGTACGATGTACCCCATATCCATTCACTTAGGATGGGGGGCCGGTATCTGGGGGCCCCCTTATTAAAGGGGACTCCCAGATTCCGATAAGCCTCCGCCCGCAGACCCCGACAACCAATGGCAAGGGTTGTCGGGAAGAGGTCCTGTCCTCATCAACATGGGGACAGGGTGCTCTGGGGTGGGGGGGCCCGTAGTGCGCCCCCCTGCCCCAGAGCACCCAACCCCCCCATGTTGAGGGCATGCGGCCTGGCACGGCTCAGGAGGGGGGGGGGCGCTCGCTCGTCCCCACTCCTTTCCTGGCCGGCCGGGTAGCGTGCTTTGGATACGGGTCTGGTATGGATTGTAGGGGGACCCCCTACGTCTATTTTTCGGCGGAGGGGGGGTCTCCTTACAACCCATAACAGACCTACGGGCCTGGTATGCTCCTGGGGGGGAACCCATGCCGGTTTGGAATTTACAAATTGCCGTGGAGTTCTCCCTCGGGAATGCATACCAAATGCCGTCGCTTGAATGGGCCTTTACAAGGTGTGACTAACTTTACACTTTGTAAAAGCAGCCCTAGTTTTACACCAGGCAAACTAACACTTACGGCGAAAAAACTAGGCACAAAAGCTTTGAGGATCGCCCTAAGTGCTAATTTGCATACTAACAGAGGCATTTCGACTCGAAATGCCCCCAGTGGCGGATGCGGTACTGCATCCTAAGATCCGGCAGTGTAAGTCCCTTACAGATGTCGGATCTTCTGCCTAACTTAGGAAAACTGCTTCTGAGGATCAGTTCCAAAGTTAGAACCAGAGATACGACGGCTTACGCCGGAGTATCTCTTTTGTGGATTTGGCCCCATGTTCCTCTTGACTTCCTCCAACTGCAAAGCCACTGCGGGAAAGTGCCACCTGCACCTGCCTGGAAATGTCTGAGACAAGTTCTTTATCAACTGATGTCATCGCCCAAAAGCAACCAGTGAGCTTCTATCTTTCATTTCCACACAGTTTAGAAAATAAAATGTAAAAGCGGATTGACTGTGCAACAGTTGAGATTTTGTATCAGGCACTTTTTAATACTCCAAAGTTTCTCCCTGGTCAAAAATTGATTATCTGTCATTTGAAAGCTTCAATAAAATATACACTTTCATACTATGTTCCTTTTGCATGACTTTTGACCATGTATAGAATATATCTAGTGATCTTGCCTTTGACCTGAATTTGCATTGGCTGATTCCCCCAGTGTTGGTACTCGGAAGAAACCATCTCTTTATTATCTAGGCAGAAGATCTGGGCATGCGCTTGAATCCTGTCCGGACATCAGCACTGAGCCATCTGCTGAGAAGGAAAAGGCACAGGATGAGGATTAGTGGTTATATGACCCCAATAAAAATGAAAATAAGAGGTATATTTATAAGAGTTCTAAATAAAAAAACTTCCAAGGCTGATTTTTTTTTTTTTATATATGTATCAAAATGGGCCATTGGTGGGGTGTAGAGTCGACCATGCATTTACTTACATTTCAATTTTTGACAGAATGTACCATTAAATGTTCAAGAAATCAAGTTGGGAATGGAAGGGGTATATTCTGCGCTAATCTAACTATGGTAGTATATTGAAAAGAAAAAGAAGTCCGTGAAGAAAGATAAAGCAGCAACAAAAACACGTGACAATCATGTGAACAGCAAATAAGAAAACAATAAGTTGCGCTAAAATATATGGTGAACCAATGATCAATTAAATGAACATAATAACAGTAACGTGATGTAGTGCACTAAATGATAAAAAGAGACACTAAATAAAAACACTCAGTATATAAAAAAAAATTAAGGTCTCATAAATTAAGTGAACGTGAATTTTCCACAGATACCAAAAATTAAAAGGTGAATATACGGAAATAAATACAGGTGCAATTAGTAACCTTCCACAACTCAATGAAGGAGAGAAGGGTATGACACAAAAACCCTAAATGAAAAAATTCTAAATTTATGGAATAGAGCTCGCATAAATGCGACTCCAATGAACATGAAACAAAAGATTAAAATATGTATCAGAAAAACATGGGGACACTGTTCATAGTCCAAAAATACACCAGTGAGTAGATTAACACATAAGCACTAATAGCTCAACCAAGAGGATCCTAGTTCCAGGTAAAAAGTCCAAGTTCCACAAGAAGCCAGATAGATGAGAGAGGGATAGAGCAAGGCTGGCGAACACCACCACCACAGTGGAGAAATCACTGATGTGACTCAAATATATAGGGTACTCTTACCTTGGTTCAGCCATCAGTGCTTATGTGTTCATCTACTCACTGGTGTATTTTTGGACTATGAACAGTGTCCCCATGTTTTTCTGATACATATTTTAATCTTTTGTTTTATGTTCATTGGAGTCGCATTTATGCGAGCTCTATTCCATAAATTTAGAATTTTTTCATTTAGGGTTTTTGTGTCATACCCTTCTCTCCTTCATTGAGTTGTGGAAGGTTACTAATTGCACCTGTATTTATTTCCGTATATTCACCTTTTAATTTTTGGTATCTGTGGAAAATTCACGTTCACTTAATTTATGAGACCTTAATTTTTTTTATATACTGAGTGTTTTTATTTAGTGTCTCTTTTTATCATTTAGTGCACTACATCACGTTACTGTTATTATGTTCATTTAATTGATCATTGGTTCACCATATATTTTAGCGCAACTTATTGTTTTCAAGAAATCAAGTTGTTTGTATTGGTTGGAAATGTGCCCAATCTCTTTCAGCTGTAAGTGATACAATAAATCAGTGTTTCTGTTCACAGCCTTTGGTGGGCTTGCACAATGCTATAAAGATCATCATGGATCTGCTGATTGTCACTGACAGATTTGTTAGGGAGCTAAAAAGATGGCTGTAAATGGAGAATCATTTTTATGAACTAAAGTTAGTTCATGTTGGTGTAAGGGTCTTAAGTGGTTGGCCAGGGTCTTAAGTGGTTAATGTAGAATTGAACCTCTACCATTTTTTTTTTAACATTTCAGTAGAACCTCCACCATTTTTTTTTATGCGCTATTGCACAGCGTATTAGCACATTATGCCAGACTTACCCAGTAAGCGATCCCCTTTAGTCCTGAGCTGTCAGAATTCCGGTCGCTATCTTCTCCCAGTCTTCCTTCTGGGTTTTGAACCTTTACTCATTTCTTTTGCATGTTTTGGGTGCCATTTGGGGCAGCCAACTTTACAGTGGGTGACCGCGATATTGTGTCAATCTTGCTCCCTTTCTCGGCGAGATTGACCACCTACGAGCCCCCTCGCGGGAGCCAGCGCCGAGCTGGCTTGCCGCGATGGAGACAAAGCCGTCATAGAAGCGACGGGAGATCCGACTTGGATTCCTGCCAATTCTAGGTGCGGTATTTGGTATGCATTCCTGAGAGGGAGAACTCCACGCCAATTTTTAAATAAAAAACCGACATGGGTTCCCCCCCAGGAGCATACCAGGCCCTTAGGTCTGGTATGGGTTGTAAGGAGACCCCCCCTACCCCGAAAAACCGACGTAGGGGGTCCCCCTACAATCCATACCAGACCCGTATCCAAAGCACGCTACACGGCCGGCCAGGAAAGGAGTGGGGACGAGCGAGCACCCCCCCCCTCCTGAGCCGTACCAGGCTGCATGCCCTCAACATGGGGGGGTTGGGTGCTCTGGGGCAGGGGGGCGCACTGCGGGCCCCCCCACCCCAGAGAACCCTGTCCCCATGTTGATAAGGACGGGGCCTCTTCCCGACAACCCTGGCCGTTGCTTGTCGGGGTCTGCGGGCGGGGGGGCTTATCGGAATCTGGGAGCCCCCTCAAATAAGGGGGCCCCCAGATACCGGCCCCCATCCTAAGTAAATGGATATGGGGTACATCGTACCCCTACCCATTCACCTGGAGGCAAGGTGTTAAAGTTAATAAACACATGACACAGGGTTTTTAAAATAATTTATTAGTCTGCTCCGGGGGCCCCCCTGTCTTCTTTAGCTCTTTTAGCAGGTGGGGCTTCTTCTTTCGCTCTCCGGGGGGTCTTCTGCTCTCCGTAGGGGTCTTCTCCGCTCTCGGGGGTCTTCTCCGCTCTCGGGGGTCTTCTCTGCTCTCGGGGGGTCTTCTTCTATTTTCGCCGCTCTCCGCTGTTGACTCGGCGCACCCCGGTTCTTCTCCCGCTGTCCGGTGCCTTCTCCTTCAGGGCTGGCCGCCGCTATCTTCGTGTGTTAGCTCAATTACTAGCAGGCGGGCAGCCCGGCTCTTCTGTGACGTCGTCTTCTCTTCTCTTCTTCTCCCTTCTTCCGATGTTGACCCGACGCCTCTTCTCGCTGCAATGACGGGTGCGCGGTTTGCATCCGATTTATATAGGCCTCTCTTATGATGTCACAGTCCCATCATGCTCCGGTACCTACCCACGTGGGTAGGTACCGGAGCATGATGGGACTGTGAGGCCTATATAAGTCGGATGCAAACCGCGCACCTGTCATTGCAGCGAGAAGAGGCGTCGGGTCAACATCGGAAGAAGGGAGAAGAAGAGAAGAGAAGGAGAAGACGACGTCACAGAAGAGCCGGGCTGGCCGCCTGCAGGAGAAGGCACCGGACAGCGGGAGAAGAACCGGGGTGCGCCGAGTCAACAGTGGAGAGCGGCGAAGATAGAAGAAGACCCCCCGAGAGCGGAGAAGACCTCCCGGAGAGCAGAGAAGACCCCCGAGAGCGGAGAAGACCCCCCGGAGAACAGAAGACCCCCGGAGAGCGGAAGAAGAAGCCCCCCCTGCTAAAAGAGCTAAAGAAGACAGGGGGGCCCCCAGAGCAGACTAATAAATTATTTTAAAAACCCTGTGTCGTGTGTTTATTAACTTTAACACTTTGCCTCCAGGTGAATGGGTAGGGGTACCATGTACCCCATATCCATTCACTAAGAGTGGGGGGGCCCCCTTATTTGAGGGGGCTCCCAGATTCCGATAAGCCCCCCGCCCGAAGACCCCGACAACCAACGGCCAGGATTGTCGGGAAGAGGCCCTGTCCTTATCAACATGGTGACAGGGTGCTCTGGGGTGGGGGGGGCCCGCAGTGCGCCCCCCTGCCCCAGAGCACCCAACCCCCCCATGTTGAGGGCATGCGGCCTGCTACGGCTCAGGAGGGGGGGGCCGTTCGCTCATCCCCACTCCTTTCCTGGCCGGCCGGGTAGCGTGCTTTGGATACGGTTCTGGTATGGATTGTAGGGGGACCCCCTACGTCGGACTTTCGGGGTAGGGGGGGTCTCCTTACAACCCATACCAGACCTAAGGGCCAGGTATGCTCCTGGGGGGGGACCCATGTCGGTTTTTTATTTAAAAATTGGCGAGTTCTCCCTCTCAGGAACGCATACCAAATGCCGCACCTAGAATTGGCGGGAATCCAAGTCGGATCCCCGTCGCTTCTATGACGCGCACGCTGGAATGTGCTTTGTCTATTCCAGCGAGTGTGAGATGTCGGCACCATGTCGCCGAGAATCAGCGTGATGCTGTCGGCTAGAAACACATTCTCGGCAACATGTACTGTACTTTATATTTTACTTTATGCAGGTTGCCAAAGAAACCAAAAACAAAGGTCAAGCACTAAACATTTTTAGGTTTTCTCCTATTGTATCCTCTGTTTGCCCCTATTGTATCCTAGGTCGGGACACAAAGATGGATGCTGCACCATGATCATCCTCTTGGGATCCTGCAACTGAGCTTTGCTGCAATATTCATCTAGAGGTATCTTTATTAATACTGTAGCTATATATAGCCTGGATAGCAAGGATAACTGTGTTGAATTGTCACTGGCGAGTTGTACACTTGCAGAGCACTTGAAGCACAAGTTATGATTGACACATTTCCAATTTGTAACAGATGTGCATGGCAAGTCTCTAGCAAGAACAAAGTTGCAGTGGGGAGTGTACAGCAAGAGCACTGCAAATCACAGTGACCCCTGTGGTGGGATGACTATTGCACAACATAACTGGACTAGAACTTTCAGCAGACGTGCAGAATGTTTGAAAAGAAAGTTGATCTGGAGTCATGCAATGCGGACTTGCAGCAATTGGGCAACAAACTTCTGAAACCTGGCAAGTCTAGCAATAGCTTAGCAAGTCATTTTCAAACTTGCAG
Source organism: Rana temporaria (assembly GCF_905171775.1). NCBI lineage: Eukaryota > Metazoa > Chordata > Amphibia > Anura > Ranidae > Rana > Rana temporaria. The sequence goes on along the minus strand of NC_053489.1, from coordinate 292,321,330 downwards.
CTCAATTGTTGCAAAAAATGTGCATTATTTCCATACTGTTGTGCATTCTTATATGCTTATTGTAGTACTTCATCTGCTTCCATTTACATTAAATTACTGGTTAACCAGTTTCCACCCAGCCTATTGGGGAATGACGTCAGTGAGAAGCTCTCGTCAATCCGAGCGGACTCATATGATGTCCTCCAGAATCATGCCCCACTGGGCCACACAGCGGCACAATATTTTACCGGACACAGCCAATGACAGATCACTGTATCGGCCCACTGCTGGTACCATGTGACCACTGTAACCAATCACAGCAAGTCACATGACAGTTGTATACAATGGATGGCTCCCTTTAAAGCCAGCAATTGTGTTGTTAGCTGTGATTGGTCAGTGTGATCACATGGTACAGACTGGGCCAATCACAGCCCACCTGTACCATATAATTAGCTCTGACAAATCACAGCTAATCACAACAAAATAATCTAAATGAATCAATTACATTAAGTAAAATGCTTGCATATAGTAATGCACTGCAATATGCAAACATAGGGGCAGATCCACAAAAGAATTACGCCGGCGTATCTTTTGATGTGCTGCGTAATTTTAAAGTTCCCGCGTCGTATCTTTGTTTTGTATCTACAAAACAAGATACGACTGCATCTGGGATCGATCCAACAGGCGTACATCTTAGTACGCCGTCGGATCTTAGGTGCATTTTTTCGGCGGCCGCTAGGTGGCTTTTCCGACGAATTCCGCGTAGAGTATGCAAATTAGCTAGTTACGGCGATCCACGAACGTATGTCCGGCCGGCGCATTTTTTTACGTCGCTTGTGTTCGGCTTTTTCCGGCGTATAGTTACCCCTGCTATTATGAGGCGTACTCAATGTTAAGTATGGCCGTCGTTCCCGCGTCGAATTTTGAATTTTCGTTCGCGAATAGGGATTTGCGTAGAATGACGTCACCGTCATAAACATTGGCTTGTTCCGGTTTAATTTTGAGCATGCGCACTGAGATACCCCCACGGACGGCGCATGCACCGTTAAAAAAAACGTTGTTTACGTCGGGTCACGACGTATTTACATAAAGGACGCCCCCATCACATCGATTTGAATTGCGCGCCCTTACGCCGCCAAAGATACACTACGCCGCCGTAATTTCCGGGGCGCTTTCTTTGAGGATTAAAAAAAAAGGAAGTTATGGCGGCGTAGTGTATCTTAGATACGCTACGCCTGACGCAAATATGCGCCGATGTACGTGGATCTGCCCCAGAATGTGTAAAAAAAAAAAAAATACTGATTACTTCACCAGAGTTAGTACAATGTTACTATGGTAACATTATATTGCTCTGGTCAAAGTATGTTAAAAAAATCATAACAAAAATATAATAAAAAAAAAATGTATAAATAGTTTTTTTTCTTACTGTCACCAGTCAGTGTCCCTGATCACCGCCACACCTGTTATATAATGGCGCTGTACTGCACTGGTGACAGTATGAAAAAATGTATTTCTTTATTTTCCAAAAACTTATGACAAAAAATGACAACTTCAAAAGACTTGCCATGTCTACTTTCCAAAAAGGGGTCATTTGGGGGATATCTGTACTGTCCTGACATTTTTGGGCATCAAGACTAATCCATTTTCATATATATATATATATATATATATATATATATATATATATATATATATATATATATATATATATATATATATATATATATATATCTATATCATAGTTTGTGGACTCTATAACCTTTCTACAGACTAAATAATATACACTGATTTGGATGATTTTTACAAAAGATATGTAGCAGAATATATTTTGGCCTCAATTCATGAAGAAAGATTATTTATAATAGATTTTGTAACAGAAACAAAGAAATACTTTTTTTTTCAAAATGATTGGTCTTTTTTAATTTTTTTTGCAAAAAAAAATAAAACCCGGTGGTGATTAAATACCACCAAAAGAAAGTTCTATTTGTGTGAACAAAATGATAAAAATGTAGTTTGGGTACAGTGTTGTATGCCCACACAATTCAAATTGCGACAGTGCTGAAAGTTAAAAATTAGCCTGGGCAGGAAGGGGGTAAAAGTGCCCTGTACTGAAGTGGTTAACAGAGAAGTATTATTATTTTTTTAAGAATCATACTTACAAAGGTAGATGCAGCATTGGTCCAATGCAGCATCTGTCCCCCAGCACATCCAACACTGAGAACTGAGCAATCAAACACTGCAGATCGCTCAGTTCTCACAGCTCCATGAACAGAGCTCTGCAGACTGTCAGTCAGTGGCTCTCTACTCTTCCACCTCCACGCTCACTGGAGAGCTGGGCTGTGGAGGGGCAGGGAGCGGTCGGCTCAGGCTGGATGTCGGTCCAGGGATCTGGCGGATCCCAACTCCGTGGTCGGGATGACACAGTGCCTGGATCGACCTTTGTGACGTCAGCAGAGAGCGGACTTCAGCCTGCTCTCAGCTGAAAGCGGGTCACAGGAGTTCAAAATGAACCGCACTCCTGTGATTCATAGGAGAAGTACGGGCAAATAAGCTTTGGCTGCACTTCTCCTTTGATCTCCAAGGAAGGGAACCCCCTCTGTCTTGGGTGGAGGCACGGTAAACTTTATTATCAAACCCACTCTTCCACCTAGCAAAGGTTCTGGTTCTGGTTCTTTTATTCACCTACAGGTTTAGCGCAATATTCTGTTTGGGGGGAAGGGGGTGGTAATTTTTCATAGGAAGATTTTTTTATTTTTTCAAACTTTCGTGGTAGAAAAATAATTTGTAAATCAAACATGTTTCTCATTATATATTTTGGTTTTTTTTAATAGTTATCTTGGTAGTATAAAACTGTATTACATACAGCGGATAAAATAAGTATTGAACGCGTCATCATTTTTCTAGGTAAATATATTTCTAAAGGTGCTATTGACATGAAATTTTCACCACATGTTGGTAACAAGCCATGCAATCCATACATACAAAGAAATCAAAACAAATACATTCAGAAATTAAGTTATGTGTAATAAAATGCAATGACACATGGAAAAAGTATTGAACACATGAAGAAAAGAGGTGCAAAAAGGTATGGATGCAAAGGTACCAATTACTAAAACCTATTAGTAATTAGAAAGCAAGCTTGCCTCTTGTCCGTGCAAATTAATATCAGCTCGTTCAGTCTCAACTGATGGCCTATAAAAAGGTGTCTCATTACCAAGGTGTCACACAAGAAACATCTTATGATGGGTAAAAGCAAAGAGCTCTCTCAAGACCTGCACATCCTTATTGTTGCAAAACATACTGATGACATTGGTTACAGAAGGATTTCTAAACTTCTGAATGTTCCAGTGAGCACTGTTGGGGCCATAATCCAGAAGTGGAAAGAAAATACTTTACTCATAAACCAGCATCACCAGCTGCTTCTCGCAATATTTCTGACAGAGGAGCGAAAATAATTATCAGAAGAGTTGTCCAAGATCCAAGAACCTTGTGGAGAGCTTCAGTAAGACCTGGAATTAGCAGGTACAATTGTTTCAAAGAAAACAATAACTAATGTACTGAACCGTCATGACCTGTATGCACGCTCACCACACAAGATTCCACTGCTGAAGAAAAAGCATGTTGAAGCTGGTTTAAAGATTTCTGCACAACATTTAGACAAGCCTGTGAAATATTGGGAGAATATAGTCTGGTCAGATGAGACCAAAATTGAACTCTTTGGATGTCATAATGTACACCATGTTTGGAGGTCAAATGGCACTGAGCTTCACCCTAAAAACACCCCAATACCAACAGTGAGGTTTGGAGGTGGGAACATCATGGAGTGGGGCTGTTTTTCAGCATATGGTACAGGCAAACTTAATCTCATTAAAGGAAGGATGAATAGAAAAATGTACCAAGACATTCTTGATAAAAATCTGCTGCCTTCTACCAGGATGATGAAGATAAAGCAAGGGTGGACATTTCAGCAAGATAATGATCCCAAACATAAATCCAAGGAAACTCTCAATTGGTTTCAAAAACAGAAAATAAAGCTTCTAGAATGGCCCAGCAAATCACCTGACTATAAAATATAGGGAAAGAATTAAACATCATAGAAGAGGCCCACGGAACCCTCAAGATTTGAAGACTTTGTGTGTGGAAGAATGGGCCAAAATCACACCTAAACAATGCATGGAACTAGTTTCTCCATACAGGAGGAGTCTTAAAGCTGTTATTGCCAACAAAGGATTTTGTATAAATTTCAGTTAGTGTGTTCTATAATTTTTCCCTGTGTCATTCCATTTTATCACACATAACTTAATTTCTGAACTTATTTGTTTTGTATTTTTGGATTGCATGAGTTGTTACCGACATGTGGTGAACATTTCATGTCAATAGCACCTTTAGAAATATATTTACCCAGAAAAATGGTGACGTGTTCAATACTTATTTTACCAGCTGTATATAGGTTTGTTGTTTTTATTTATACTGTAAGGCAGAGTTTATTAACCTTTTTTCAGGCACAGCACCCATTAAAACAATGCAAAATTTAAAAGGGACCACAGTCACCTAGATAGATGCAGACTTTGGTCCCATTCTAAATGCTGAGCCTGCACCCAATGCCACTTTCCCTGAATCCTGCATTTTCATGGTGCTGGAGGCCAACCCAAAAGCACAAATTTTCTCCTGTGCTCGGGAGCCCAGTCACCAAGTGGCACAACCAGAGCCTTCCAATGAAGGAGGGGATGACTAAAGTCTTGCTGCCCTCCTCAGAACAAGGGGTATTCTTGAGGCTAAAACATATAAAAGGAAAGAAGGGCGCATTAACAATGGCAAGGTTTTATGCATAAAATGTACAGATAAAATAACTACTCACAAACAAGCTTTAAAATCTGGCTTAACAACCCCCGGCAGTAGCAAATAATGTCTCAAGATGCCTGTGACCTGGACCAGATGACCGGGGGAACCAGACAGCAACAATCACGGCTTACGTGTTGCGAGGGCGGACCCTCTTCCTCAGAGCCACAGCAATCATTGAGACATCATTTGCTACTGTCGGAGGGTTGTTAAGACAGATTTTAAAGCTCGTTTGTGAGTAGTTATTTTATCTGTACATTTTATGAATAAAACCTTGCCATTGGTAATGCACAAGTTCGGTGCGCCCTTCTTTTCTTTTTAGACCCCATTCACATCTAGGCGTTTTTACGCCTGTAGCGCTACGCCTCTGCCGCCAGAGGGCTGGAAATACATGTCCCTCTATGGAGATGGTTCACATCTCCACGCCGAACGCCGGACGCCTGTCGCCTGCGGCGTGAAAAAAGGTCCCGGACCTTTTTTTCAGGCGTCTTCGAGCGTTCGGCTAGGAGATGGCAATCATCTCCATAGAGGGGGTCATCTTGGGGCACATCTAGGCGGACAATACCCGCGTTTTGTCGCCGCAAATCGCGGTACAAAACGCCGCTATTTTTACCGCGATTTGCGGCGACAAAACGCCGCGATTTCGTCCGTCTAGATGTGAATGCAGCCTTATATGCTGGGGGCCAACCCGCCAGCATCAAGAAACCGCATGATATTGTACAAAATTACCGGAAGCAGTCAGCACCCCTCACATCTGGAGATGGCACACCTTAGTGCTGCAGCACCCTGGTTGAGAAACACTGCTGTAAGATAATACCCAGTGATTATATTTCTTTTTCTCCAATTTTTAAATAGTTGATGAGTCAATAACTTTAATGCGTTTACCAAAAATGTTTTAATAAGTTATTCTTCAACCTCCATATATGGTTATTTATTAGAAGCATCCATTATATAAAACGTCATCTACTGTATTTCCAATCTTTGGCCTTTACTAACATACCCTTGCCTGTACATTGCAATAATTTTCTTATTTAGATAAAAAAAATGTTAGCAGGTTCATATCTGTCAGGGACTGTCAATCATTTGGATCAGTTTCAGACATTCCTGTAAGCATACACAGCTGGGGTTTCTCCAGCTACAATCGTTTCTTTTTCTGCAGCTTCACCATTTATAGCAGTGGTCTCCAAACTGCTGCCCTGGGGCTGGATATGGCCCGTTGCTTGCCTTTATCCATCCCTTGAGGCATTATTCCTGCTACTGACACAAACAATGGGGCACCATTCCTTCCACTGACACCAATGATGGTGCATAATTCCTTTCACTGATATTAAAAATAGGGCACTATTCCTCCCACTGATGCCAACTATCCCCCCTCCGCCCAATACCAAATATGGGGCATTGTTTACTCCCGCTGGGCATTGTTCACTCCCGCTGGGCACAGTCCGGCCGTCCTAAAGCCTAAAGGACAGTACCCTGGCCCTTTCTCTAGAAAGTTTGGAGACCCCTGATTTATAGTATGCCTACCACTAAGAATTTCCACAACAGCAAGCTATAGGACAGCTTCTGCAACCTGGTGCATTTTTCCAAGTTCTTCATTGTTTCTAGTATTGCCTCTGCACTCTCAAACCTTGCAGCTGAGCCAAGGTTCTCTTTCTTTGGAACAGTATGCAGTGTGCTTCTGCCCACTTGCTTTGCAATTCAACTGGAACACTGTATGAAGTTGACTAATACCTACCTATTGTCCAAACTGTCAAAAACTAGTTGGGAGTCCTCCATTGTGTCTGTCCAAAGACATGTGGCAATGCACTTATCTTTATTTGCACATCTTATTGTGTAATTAAACTGTAAGGCTCGGTTCACACTAGACATGTGCATTCGTTTTTGTCCGAATGCATTTTCGTCCGAATTTCAGGCATTTTCGTTATCGTTTTCACAAACGAAAACGAATGCACAGAATACGAAAACTGAAAGATCCGACATAAACAAATGCTTTATTTTCTTTTTCGTTGCAACAACAGTTTCATATAGATAGGAGATTCGACATGACTGACAATAACAATCTGTGTCTATCAAACCTGCGGTCGAATGTGTCTAACCTTAACTCTATGGCCCCGTACTCACGACCAAACATGTCTGCTGAAACTGGTCCGCGGAACCAGTTTCAGCAGACATGTTTGGCCGTGTGTAGGCACGAGCGGACCATTTTCCGGCGGATCGGACAGGTTTCCAGCAGACAACTGTTTCCTGGACTTGCTTTAAAACAGTCCGCTGGAAACCTGTCCCCCCGACATGTACGGTCGTCTGTACAGACCTACCGTACATGTCCGGCCGCCCGCCATCCCTCGCATGTGTCGAATGACTTTGACGCATGCGTGGAAGCATTTTAAAGGCAGGCCGCCCATGTCGCCGCGTCATTGTCGCGGCGACACCGCGTCATCGACGCGGTGACACCACGGACACGCCCCGCGTATTGTTTACGCGCGGACTTCTGTTCGATGGTGTGTACAGCCATCGAACAGAAGTCCCCGGGCAGACATGTCCGATGAAAACGGTCCGCGGACCGGTTTCATCGGACATGTCTGGTCGTGAGTACTCGGCCTCTTAGTTCAAGATTATTCTACATAGAGAGAAAAGATTTGACGTTATAGAGAGAAAAGATTCGACATTATAGAGAGAAAAGATTCGACATTATAGAGAGAAAAGATCGCTGCTGGAACTGGGTGGGAGAAGTAAAATAAAAATAATGATGATGATGAATGTTATTGGCTGATTCTAACCAAAGAGGAGGAGCAGAAAAAATAGCTAAAACTAACTTGACAATTCAACATGAACGACGAAGATTCGACAAAGCATCGAAAAACATACAAATGTCGAATATGTCATTGAAGGCTTATGGTGTCTGTCGAAAGTTATAAGAAGATTCGACAGAGCAGCTAAACTGTACGATGCTGCAATCGTACATTTCCGGTCAAATGCTTGGTCCATAGGCTATAGAAAAGTTCTAATGTTGGTTGACCAGTAATAATAATTAATAAATATAATTATTATTAGTCATACAACATTAGAATTCTACTATAGCTAGCTTGTAGGCGGAACATTCGACCAGAAATGTACGATTGCGGCGTCGTACAGTTTCGCTGCTCCGTTGAATCTTCTTTGAACATTCGACAGACACCATAAGCCTTCAATGACAGATTCGACCTTAATTCATTCAGATTTTTGGACGAATGCAATTTGTAATGAAAAACAAAATAAATAAAAACGAATTTCGGAAGTAACTAAATAAATTTATTTTTCGGACGAAAACGAAATTCCAAAACAAAATATTTCAGTGTGCACATGTCTAGTTCACACTGGATGCCGATGCGGCTCCCAGCATGGGTCCTGTGCATCCTGGTTCACCGTTTCAGGTCCGATTTCAGCCCGAATTTTGATTTGACTTTGTAAGCTCCATGAAGGCCGGGACTGATGTGAATGTACAATATATATGCATAAATTGGTGGTACTATATAATTACCTGTAATAAATAAAATAAATAGATTCTGCATTAGTCCATATTAGGTGGACTTGCCTCCCCACATAATAATATTATCTGTAACCACTGTTACCATTCCCAAAAATGCCCACAGGGCCTTCTTAATTGAACCAATTGTCGACGTTCCCCAACTTTCATCTTTTATATATTTTTGGCTGCAAAAATAACCATTGCTAAGGAATGGAAAATCATATGTGATTGATATTGTGTTAATGAAAAACAACATCTCCCGGTCTATGCTTAATGAAAAAAAAAAGAGTATGCATTCTAAAGGACACAAACAAGAAAAGATTGAGAGGGTCTGAAACCCTTGGATACACTGTATACAGCCTCCAATTTTAGTCCATTAATGTAGAGTGTAAGGGGCGCAAATCCATTACTGATGAACGGAAAGCTTGTTTTTTCTTTTGTTCTGTCTCTTTAGTTTGTAGCTTGATTTCTTCTGTTTATTTTAAAAAAATACACTCTTTTCAATGGTAACTATGAGCACTTGAAAGCCGATGAAGCTAAGACACTACTGTGAAGATTGTTTTGGATGGTATACCGAGTCTTCGTGGCCAGAATAACAGTTGGTACCAGTCACTTGACCTTTCTTACTACCTTCATTAATTGTATTTGTATGGTATTTTGCTGTGTATGTTGCGTGACAGCAGTAAGACAAAAAAAGCCTAATGCCACGTACACACAACCGTTTTTTGAAGATGTAAAAAATTACGTTTTTTTTTTAAATGTCATTAAAAACAACCATGTGTGGGTTCCAGCATTTTTCAAGATGTAAAAAATGGGCATAAAAAATGTAGTTTTTAGTGTTTCTAGAATGGCTCATTTTCCCATTGAAGGGTCTTCTGTCAGCGTTCACTTTGGCTAAGGTCTTCCAGGGTTTTGTACATAATTGTGGATAAGTACATAATTGTGGATAATGTACATGTGAGCTGGTATAAATTCATATTAATTTCTCGTGAAATTACTCAAATAGGGTAATTAGTAAGGCAAATAAATGTTACTGATTGTATTGATCAGTTGACTAAATGTGGGTTCATGTGCATATACTGTTTATAAGGGGTTACTTATGTCATGTTTTTGTTATATGTGACTTTTATTACTTTTTTGCTTTCCTGTTGTTTGTGGCTGATTGCTGTGTCACATAACATCCTTTAGATGTCACTGTTGCTGTCTATCAATGGTTTGACATATCCTTTGCCAGTAAGGTATACTTCATTACAGGCAAATTAATATTTTAACTTTATGCATTTTCAGGTCATTGTGTACAATATTTGTTTTAAAAGTTAATTTCAAACTTTTCACTGTCTGAAAAAGACAGATTATCACAAAGTGTACAGGTCAGACATCTCATAACATCTGACAGTTTCACCTAAGAATGACTTCACAGTGTGGTTTCATAGTCACTCAGTCTTATTTGCAATGTGTTACACAAACAGAATCATTGACATTAAAATATACTATTGTAATTCTAATGTGAGCAACCTGTTTATCTAATTACATCAAAAAGACTATATATTTTCTTTAAGAAATGACTAGTCACATACTGTAAAAAGTGCACTGATAATCTAGCTTGTAAAGCTGCATTAAGAGAACAAGCAGGAAAACTCATTCATTATGAAGCTTTGCAAAACAAGAAGCAGAGGCTATACTAATGTATGTGTATATGCAGTAGTGTATTTAGGTTTTGTGCTGCCCTAGGCCTGACTAAACTTGTGCACCCCCTAATTTAGATATGGCCCACCCTTTCCTGTAAAGGCCACACCCCTTGCTGTTTAAGACCCGCCCTAAAAAATGTGAGTGGGGACACTAGTTCTGAGGGCCTGGGGGGGGGGGATGAATTCCCTTAATTTGCATAGATTTCCTCTCACTTACTGTCTGGCTATGGGGCGGGAAGTGAAGGGAAATCTCTGAAATGGGACAGAAATGGTAAAAAATAAACTGAAAGGGGCTATAACCCTCCCTTACTCTATCCAAAATGGAAAAAAAGTGTTGCCTATAGTTTTACTTTAAGCACAAATTTCTGATCATTTTATGGAGAGGACTAAGATATAACCATGCCAATGGTGCAGCAGAAAACATATAGCACCATGAGGCAGGTTTGTGGTCCAGGATTATAGGACAGTCAAAATTAGAAGCCCCCCCCCCACAGTTGCGGAATGCTGGTCGCCAACATACCGGAAGCAGTGCAGCCGCATTTTGGGGGCTCTAGACTAATTTGCCTTTCAGCCCAGTCTGCCCCTTAAGTCTGGCGCTACACTAACAGTGTAGAGCAAGCCGGCGGGGACTCTTTCCGTGCTGACCCCTGCAAAATGCTGCCCTAGGCCTGGGCCTTGTTGGCCTAGGCCAGGATACAGCGTTGTGTGTATATATATATATATATATATATATATATATATATATATATATATATATATATATATATATATATATATATATATATATATATATTGTAAAGTTCAGGGGGGCCAGCTAGATCGCAGGACACAGGCTTTTCAATCAAAACCGAGGTTTATTCAACTTAAATGGCTTCAGCAGCAAAAACAAAAGAAATAACAGTCTCACCGACTTGTAGAGCACAGAACTTCTATCGCAGTTAAACAGTCCTTACTTTAGGTTGCAGGTAAGTTCTCCCGATAGCAGGCTTCCAGGCACTGCCAAGTGCTTTCACAGCTTTTACAGCTTTTCCCTGTCCACCATTCACCATCCAGTCTCCACTATACTCCTCCACACCCACCTACAACTTCCTGTCTTGCTTTAAGCCACTTCCTTGGACAGGTGCCTTAACTCTTTCTGTTCCCTTAAAGGGACCACAGTCCAAACAGAGGGGAAAAATAGCGTCCTTCCAGGACCTAGCCACGGCGTCCTGTACAATATATATATATATAAAAAAATAGACTGTATATATACAAAAAACATATAGCTACCTACATGTACACAGATTGATTTATCTAGAAATAAAATAAGACTGTTGATTCTCTTTACAGTAGTATTAACGTGTTACTAAACCCACAATACTAAAATCAGTCTGTACATGCAGTAAAGCAGTGTTTCTCCACTCCTCAAGGCGTCCCAACAGGTCATGTTTTCAGGCTTCCCATTATTTTGCAAAGGTGATTTAATCAGTTTCACTGCCTTAGCAATTACCACAGCCATTTCATTTGAGGGAAATCCTGAAAACATGACCTGTTTAGGGGCCTTGAGCACTGGAGTTGAGAAGCACTGCAGTAAAGCATGCTCGTTATACTCATTGTGAAACCTAAGGGGTTAATCATCTGCATTGTGTAAAAAATACTGTTTGATCCTGCCTTCTCTGATGCTTCCCTTCTTTTACTGTTCCCAATCCATCTGCCGATCGTACAGAGCAGCGACGGCAAGCTCTGTGCAAGCTCTGTTTTGTGTGTATTGCTAGAGAGAACATTTCCTGTATGATCGGAGCAATTCAGGTCACATGACTTTGATATCACACATTTGGGCATATGTAACTCCACCAACATGCCTAGTTAAATGAATAATATTAACTTTTTGGTTGCATTTATCAGCTTCTATGATGATTTTACACATATTAGTCATGTTTGAAATGTGTTTTTAAAGGATAAGTTCACCTTTGGGAACATGTTACATGTTCCACCGGTTTTAGGGTGGAACATGTAACATGCTGCCAATGCAGTAGCAGCTGCCCAATACCCCCTCCCTGTGAAGGCAGTACGGGGAGAAGTTGCCTGTACTAGCTGTCACTTTTTGAAATTAGCACAGCGGTGTCATTTATTCACACAGCTCTGTGTGTGATTGAACTACAAGCCCCAACATCCCTTGGCTTATAGGGCCAAATCCACAAAAGAGATACGCAGGCGGAACTGCTGTTCCGCCTGCGTATCTCTGTGCCTAACTTTGGGAGCGATCCTCAAAAGGATTTTTCCCAAGTTAGGCAGAAGATCAGACATCCGTAATTTAGTTACGCTGTTGAATCTTAGGATGCAGTACCGCATCCGCCGCTGGGGGCATTTCGAGTCGAAATCCCTCCTTGCGTATGCAAATTAGTAATTACGGAGATCCACAAAGCTTTAGGCATTGTGTGATTTGCGTAAGTTACGAATTTGCTTGCGCAAAACTAAGGTTGGTTTTATATGGACTAACTTTAGTAGACCATGCAAAACCATACCTTTTTTTCGATCGCCGCGTTTTTTTTTTAAATTTGATTTTTTTTTTCCGTTGCGTAACTTTTTTTTTTCCCGTCGCAACTTTACGAACCCGTCGCTATCCACAAAGTCCGACGTAAACTACGTATGCGCGATGCACGTCGGGAAAAATGACGTCACACGCATGCGCAGTCCGTCCGGCGCGGGAGCGCGCCCTAATTTAAATGGGAATCGCCCATTTTAATTAGGGATCGCTTAAGATGCAAGGAGATCAGCTACACTGGCGCAATTTTAGAGGTAAGTGCTCTGTGGATCGCTACCTAAAATACTAAAATTGCGCCAGTGTAACTTTTCTGCCTAAAACTAAGATCCGCAATTTCTTTGTGGATTTGGCCCAATGTTCTCAATGAACTACCACAGCTCTTTGAAGTGCCATGGTAGATCATTGATTCTTCCTGTCAGTGTATCTGCCTGCCTGTATGGGGTGTATGGGCCAGGGATGTGCCGTGAGGCCAGTAAATGGTGAGGCACTGGCTAGTATCAGAGCCAGATACACACAGGTTACATATGCCACAAACGTAACAGTGAGGCCCCGTACACACGTCCGAGGAACTCAACGTGCCAAACACATCGAGTTCCTCGTCGAGTTCTGTGTTGAAGCCGCCGAGGATCTCGGCGAGCCAACTTTCCTCATTGAACAACGAGGAAATAGAGAACATGTTCTCTATTTGGCCCGACGAGTTACTCGTCGGCTTCCTCGGTGAAAAGTGTACACACGACCGAGTTTCTCGGCAGAATCCAGCTCCGATCGAGTTTCTGGCTGAATTCTGCCGAGAAACTCGGTCGTGTGTATGGGGCCTGAGAGCAATAATTCGAGCACTAGACCTCCTCTTTAACTCTAATCATGTAATCTTTTTAAAAAAATATTACAGTGACGCCTATGAAGATTTTTAAGTACTGAAGTTTGGCGCCATTTCACGAGTGTGCACAATTTTAAAGCGTGACATGTTAGGTATTTATTTACTTGGTGAAACATCATCTTTCACATTATACAAAAAAATCGAGTTAGCTGTAGTGCTTTTGCTTTTTGTTTTTTATATTCAAATACACAAATACCATATAACATAAAAAGTTGCAACGACCACCATTATATTCCCTAGGGTGTCTGCTAAAACAATATATATATACTGTTTGGCAGGGCCGTTTGAAGGAATTTGGGGGCCCCAAGCAAATTGGACATGGAGGCCCCCCAACCCTCCCCGCACGCAAAGCCTACAAGAACCACAGCATAGATACTAAGCGGTCACAAATATGTCATCTGCCTGCTCTTCTCTGGACCAATGTGAAAGGGGCTTAAGGCTTCATTCACATGTGCCTTAAGCCCCCTGGTAAAGCCAGGCCCTTGAGCCTGCTAGTCTGTCCGCTCAGAGCTGTACCAATGCCATGGCAAAAATTAAATAGCATGTCACATTAGGTGGGCGTTACCAACCAATGCAAGTCTAAGGGGGAGTGCCGCAACTGCCCCACAACCGAATGCAATGCATGTGATTGCAGCACACTAGTGCGGCATTTACGGGGTTAAATCAAGCAGTGAGAAAGTGACATAACACCTCGTCACCTGCCAAATGCACTATGAAGTATGATTCAAAGTGGATTGCTTTTCACGGGATACTGCACATGCGAATGAGCCCCTAGAGGGGAATTTCCCTTACTTTATGAGTTCCTTTCACTTCCTGTTGCATCCTTGTGACAGGAAGTAAATGGAAATGTTCCCAACAGTACACAGACTAAGGATGAGCTCTGGCGTGTTCGCATTGAACACGCACAGAGCCCGCTAGGAAGTGTGCACGGCGCTGCTCTAATAACAGCCAGGAAGACATTTCACGATCCCTGCAGTCGAGCATTGGGACAATGTCTCCCTGGCTGTGATAAGCGCAGCGCCGTGCACACTTCCTGGCGGGCTCTGCACGTGTTCTATGCGAACACGCCGGAGCTCATCCTTAACACAGACATATCCTGTCTATAGCCAATTGTACTTGCGCTCTGCACATGTGCCTATCAGCCCCATAACATAACCAGCACTGTGTCCTAATGTTCTGCCATAGAGACAGAGACCAGCGCTGTCAATTACAGGGGTAGGACCGAAACCCTGATTGTTCAGCCATTGGTGAAAAGTGGGAGAATTCTCCCATCCACTTGGAGGGAACTGGATCATATATATATTTTTACTGGTGTACTGATTAAAAAAAAAAAAAAAAATCAAAACAACAAGTATTTGCTGCATAAAAGTTCTAAATGGAACAACAAGGGGGGTGATAGATAGAGGAGGGAAGGAGATAGGGACAGTTCACTAAACAAAGTGTAAATGTGTAAATGCAGAGTGTAAAGTACAGTTCACTGAACAAAGTGTAAATGCCAGTGTAAAGTGTAAATGCAGAGCTCACTCATTGGATGGACGAGGCTGGAAGCTGGTGGGTCAGACATCATACACACAGCTTGGAATGTGTAGCAGTCAGGTCTCTGCAGTTCTTCATATCTCCCGCGCACATCTCCCCCTCTCTCTCCTGCACACAGCTGTACATCGTGATAGGTGAGACAGGAGGAGAAAGGAGGAGACAGGAGGAGGAGGAGCTGTGGTGTCTCATGTTCAATGCAGGGAGAGGGGGAGTGAACTCGCTGGGCTGTGTGAGAGGAATGTCAGAGACACTCACTCCACTCAGCTGCAGCCACTGGCCCGTAATGTGCAGACTGATTCTCCTGTCCTGCGGATGGGAGAATCAGTCTGTTCTCTCGATCTGTCAGTGACCGGACTTCCCCGACCCTGCAAAGTGGGGACAAACTTCCTCCGGGGACGTCTGGTCAGCCTAACGCTACAGGCTGCAGCACTTATAGCAAGTGGCTGCTGGGGGCCCCTGGCCAGCTCGGGGGCCCCCAGCAGTTGCTTGCTTTGCCTGTCCTGTTCCGACGGGCCTGCTGTTTGGGGGCTTAGTTCTAAGTAATTTTTCTATGATGATTATTACATGGAGAAGCGAAGTGTTAATATTGGCCTGGGTGGCAAGGGGTAAGTAAGTAAGTAAGTAATATACAAATAATTATTATATATTGTTTTTAAGGTAATTTACTATATGTTCAAAAACTGTACTCAAGCAGGTGGCTTAATGGACAAATTACTGACGTTTGAAGTTATAACTTCCAACCAATAATTTTAAAGTAGATAGATAAATAATAAATTATTATCTTATAACATAACATATAGCATAATACAATATGATTTAGCTTGATTATAACAGTACCTTTTCAGCAGCAGCAGAGTTTCATTCTCCCTCTAAGGCCTTGTACACACGGTCGGACAAATACCGATGAGAATGGTCCGACAGACCGTTTTCATCGGTTCACCGCTGAAGTGGCCTGATGGTCTGATGTGTGTACACACCATCAGTTCAAAAACCGATCGGGTCAGAACGCGGCGACGTAAAACACACGCTGTGCTGAAAAAAAACAAAGTTCAATGCTTCCAAGCATGCGTCGACTTGACTCTGAGCATGCGCGGGTTTTGAACCGATGCTTTTCTGTACTAACCATCGGTTTGGACCGATCGGGCAGCGGTCCATCGGTTCAGTTTTGAAGCATGTTTTAAAATTTTGGACCGAAGGAAAACAGACTGATGGGCTATACACACGGTCGGTTTGGACCGATGAAACTGAACCTCGGTCCACTCTCATCGGTTTTATCCGACCGTGTGTACGGGGCCTTAACTGTGTAAGAAAAACATGGGATTGTGGGTAAATCTTATACACATAAACACATGTTTTTTCCTTGTAGTTAAGAGGGCTGGGCTAGAAGGGAGTATTTGTCTTTTAGACACATGCTCCCTTCTATGACACTGCAGTGAGAGGCGTGTCTCCAATGCAGCATTTTTATTGGACAGCTGGGGCTATTGGTTTTACTATTGGTCCAAGACTCCAAGCTGTCCATTGAGCTCAGTGCCTCTGACAAGAAGTGAGGAGAGGAACTGTGAGCTCAACCTTTCAGTCTGCTGCAAACATAGTGTACCTGCTTTTATTTAAACTGGCCTTACTGTATGTAGCTTTTGGCAGACTGCGCAATGAGCCCTGTATCCCCGGAACCATAGGAGCCCCAAATTTTTACCAGTGGTGGAGTAGGACTTGGGCACAAATATGGGCACACAGATACACTGAAAGGTGTGCAGTAGACCTGCATGGCACCAGCGATCAGCAATGTTTTACAGGCTCAAAAAAAAAAAAGGAAATTTTTTCTGCCTGCAAACAAATTTGCATTTATTTATTTTTTCTAAAACTTATCTGAACTTATTTTATCTTTAAATTGTTTTTGTTGTAGTTTTTTTGGGGGGAACGTGCATGTGATTGGCATAACATCAATCAGCATTGTGCAGACAAAGGGTCATGTGTCATGCTTCCTCTGCTGACGTAAAGAGGAAACGTAAGAGTGGAATGAAAGCTCCTTCTTGAAGCTGAACCAGTGCTTGGCCAGACACAGAGAGGTACTAGTGTGGGCAGATGGGGCAATTGCTCTGCATCTCTATCGGGGTACCTGGGATCCCCAACGCCATGATTTTCCCCTCTTTTGCAGCTGGCATTTCTTTGATTTGTGGGGGGTGGGGGTAAGAGGATACTGTATGTGCTAGGGGTGCTTTGGGAGGGGAGGTGACCTGTGCTGGGGGGGAAATTTCATATCCAACCCCCCTCTAGTACAAGTCCTCTGAACTCTGAACTCCCAAAGCACCCTCCTGTCTGTGTACAGGAAATAATCACAGTCAAGGAAGGGGAGGCAACTCCACTTAGCAGTGTGCTAGTGTCAGGAGAGGCAGCCGGCAGGATAGATGCTGGCTGGCATGCAGATTCAATCACATCTTGGAGGAACCCCAAACACCCCGAATAAGCTGCAGAGCAGCCAGCTGTCACTAGTGCCCGGCAAGGCAGTGGGTTTCACTTCAGGATTCTGCCTTGATTTGCTGGGACCTTGCTGGCTGAAACCCGAAGCAAAACCCAGTGCCTTGCTGGCCAGGGGTCTGCTAGTATGGACTGTTGGGAAGTATGGGAATGGAAGACACGTAGTTAAAAAATCCTAATCCCCAGCACATGGCTGGGGATTTGAGTTTTACCGCCCCATCCCCCATGCCCTCAGGCGGCTGTCTAAACCGATGTATGCTAGTGCCGGCCCTGCTGGAACCAGATAATTTTTATAGTTCTAAACATTATACATAACGATAATAAATGCAAAATACAATGCTATATAATTTTCGTAAAATAAACAAATATGAAGCAAGTGAAGTAAAGTAAGAACTGCATACTGTGAGCTGCATATGTGTTCTGGGTCAGTGACACCAATTTTTTTGAAGCTTTTGGATCAGCATAACATCCAGGCAACTAGCAACTAACGAGCATGTATTTTACAACGTATTATTCTTTTAACACTACCGGTAAACTTTAAACTACTGATTTACTCCAGCTGTTAAAAAAATATCATGAGCCTTACTTAATGGGGTAGTCAAATAACTAATATCTATAGAGGTATTCATACAGCATCACACCACCAATCCTTTAAATCTGAAAATATTATCTGCCTAGGGTAGTAGAACACAAACCTCCAATTTTAGAATAAGTAGATCTCTAGAAACTGACAGCCTGAGAAGTGCTTTCTCTGACCCTGAGTTTGCTCCAGGATATACTGCCAACCTGAATGCGTTTTAATCCTCTGGATAATTGAACGGATGCAGTAGAAGAATTAAGGAGAATCTAATTATAGGCCCTTATATATTGGATATATTTTGAAAATATATTGCTTCATTTTGTGTAGAATACATATGACTGCTTGTCTCAACTAACTTTTAGCCTTCAGAGACCTTGCCTCAACTGACAGTTAGCAATGCAATGCAATGTAGATGAACAATATAAAGAAAGAAATGGAGCTACTGTTAATTTTCCTTCCAACCATTTGCTTCAATTTTTAATAGACATTCAGGAACAGTGACATAGATCGCAATGCAAAGCTGCTGCAGACACCATCTCTTACAAACCCATCTGGTAAGATCAAGATCCTTCAGTAAATAAATAAAAAAAGCCATTTATTTTTCATTCTAAAAAGTTAAGTGTATTTTTATTCATAGAATATTTAAGTACAGTTCAAATGAAGACATCTGGTTTTTACCTTTGCACACATCATTTTAATTAAATTTAACTGAAAAATCCAGGTAAAAATAGAGGTAGCGCCATTGGGAAGCAGAATAAAGGGGTTGATTTACTAAGCTAAAGAATGCAAAATCTGGGGAAGTTCTACATAGAAACCAACCAGTTTACAGTTTTTTTTTGTCAGAGCTTAATTGAACAACCTGACGTTAGAAGCTGTTTGGCTACCATGCACAGCTGCACCAGATTTTGCACTCTTTGGTTGTAGAAAATCAACTCCAAAGTGTAATGTAACTTATTTTTACAATGTAGTTCTTCACCCATTGAATTAGATACAAACTGTACATTTGAAATAAAATAAAAGCATATTGCAGTGACAATACACATATGCAGAGGGCTTAAGCAAAAGACTGAGATTATGCACAGAATCTTAAAGAGCCAATTTCCAAATTCGACATTTGCCCTACATGAACCTAAATTAACTACATCTACAGTGTTTTTACAGCAATATTGATATACATAGCAATTACTATAGGAAAAAAAACACAAATTTAGATTTCTGAACTTAACCACTTGCCCACTGGGCACTTAAAGGGGTTGTAAAGGTTTGTTTTTTATTTTCTAAATAGGTTCCTTAAAGCTAGTGCATTGTTGGTTCACTTACCTTTTTCCTTAAATTTCCCTTCTAAATGTTTTTTTTCTTTGTTTTCTTTGTCTGAATTTCTCACTTCCTGTTTCTCCTCAGTAAGGTGTTCAGTAAGCTGTTCTAAATGACTTTCCAACACTCGGATGATGGTGGAAAGCTTACTGAGGACAAACAGGAAGTGAGAAATTCAAACAAAGAAAAAAGTCATTTAGAAGGAAAATCAAAAGAAAAGGTAAGTGAACCAACAATGCACTAGCTTAAAGGAACCCATTTAGAAAATAAAAGACAAACCTTTACAACCCCTTTAAACCCCCTTCCCAACCAGACCAATTTTTAGCTTTCAGTGCTCTCATTGTTTGAATGACAATTACTCAGTCATGCAACATTGTATCTATATGAAACTTGTGTCATTTTTTCACACAAACAGTTTTCTTTTAGTGGTATTTGATCACCTCTGTTTTTTTTTTTACGGATGTGGCATGGATGAGCACTGATGTGCCACGGATGTGGCATGGATTTGGCATGGATGAGAACTGATGTGGCACGGATGAATACTGATGTGGCAAGGATGTGACATTGATGATCACTGATGTGGCATGGATGTGGCATGGATTATCACTGATGTGGCATCGATTTGGCACAGATGATCACTGATGTGGCATGGATGATCACTGATGTGGCATGGATGTGGCACGGATGATCACTGATGTGGCATGGATGTGGCATGGATGATCATTGATGTGGCACGGATGGGTCATGAATGAGCCATAGATGGGGATGGGTGAGCATGAATGAGCAATGGATGGGGAAGATTGAGCAATGGATGGGGATGATTGAGCCATGGATGGGGATGGATGAGCCATGGATGGGGATGGATAAGCCATGAATGTGGATGGATGAGCCATGAATGGAGCATGAATGAGCCATGGATGGAGCATGGATGAGCCATGGATGGAGCATGGAATAGACATGGATGGATGAGCCATGGATGGAGCATGGATGAGCCATGGAGGGAGCATGGATGAGCCATGGATGGAGCATGGATGAGCCATGGATGGATGGATGAGACCTGTATGAACACAGATCAGCGCTGTGAGCACTTATCCAGCCCACAGCGCTGCTGCAACCGGCTCCCCCTCCTTACACGCTGTACTGATCGGTGTGAAGAGAGGGGAGGAACCAAACAGGACATGCTCCGGGTTTGTTTACAATGATTATGCCATCATTGGACGGCGTGATCACGCTGCAGTCACGGATATTCCTGAGTGTGCATCCCAGCAATTCTGGGAGGATGTCATAGTACGTCCTCCCAAAGTTATCAAAGTTATCCGACTGCGCTGTAGCCGTCATTCGCCTTATAGCCCCTTTGGCAAGTAGTTAAGAAATGTAGGATCAGTAAAAAAAAAAAAGTCTTCTTAAATTAATTCCCAACAATATACAGCAACAGTATATTTTTTCAAACAAGTGCAAAGTGAAAAAAAATAAAAAAAACCCTTAAGCTTCAGTCAAGTGAATTTAACTAGCCTGAAATAATGTCATTAGTTTGCTGCAAGCAGTACTTTGCCCTGTGGTGACGCTGGCCATGTTCACGCATACTGCGCTGAGCTAAGTGATATGAAGAAAGTGTCAGTTTGTGCAAATAAAGTTGGCACTGCAGCCGGAATGGACTGCATACTAAACCAATGCAGTTTAATGTGCAAGCAGTGCAAAGGGTCCTAAGACTTTGTAGCCCTCCTTAACCACTTAAGACCCGGACCAATTTGTAGGTTAAGGACCTTGCCCTTTTTGCGATTCGGCACTGCGTCGCTTTAACTGACAATTGCGCGGTCATGCGACGTGGCTTCTAAACAAAATTGGTGTCCTTTTTTTCCCACAAATAGAGCTTTCTTTTGGTGTTTTACTTTTTGCTATAATAAATATCCCCAAAAAAGAAATAAAAATTTTTTTTTTCCTCAGTTTAGGCCGATACGTATTCTTCTACCTAATTTTGGTAAAAAAAAAAAATCGCAATAAGCGTTTATGGATTGGTTTGCGCAAAATTTATAGCGTTTACAAAATAGGGTAATGTTTTATGGCATTTTTATTAATATTTATTTTTTTACTAGTAATGGCGGTGATCATCGATTTTTTTAATGACTGCGACATTATGGCAGACACATCGGACACTTTGAAACATTTTTGGGAACATTGTCATTTTCACAGCGAAAGTGCTATAAAAATGCACTGATTACTGTGAAAATGACAATGGCAGTGAAAGGGTTAACCACTAGGGGGTGCTAAGGGGTTAAGGGTGCCCTAAGGGAGTGATTATTACTGTAGGGGGGCGTGGCTGTAGGTGTGACATCACTGATCGTCATTCCCTATATCAGGGAACAGATGATCAGTGTCACTGCCACACAGAAGAATGGGGAAGGTGTGTTTACACACACCTCTCCACGTTCTGCAGCTCCTGTGACCGATCGTGGGACACCGGCGGCAATCGGGTCCGCGGGTCCCACGGTCACGGAGCTTCGGACCGGGTCGCGAGCGCAGGTATGTGCCTGTGCCCAGCCGTGCCCTTCTGCCGAAGTATATCGGCATGAAGGGGTCCTTAAGTGGTTAAAGTGATAGGTTGCAAATCTATTCCAGAAGAGCCCCCTCTTTCCTTGCATGTAATTAGACACTACCTCTTTTGGTATTGTCTAATTAGTGCCTGTGTTATCAGTCCTTCTTCCCCTCCCTCGCCTCCCTACACAACCTTTTATGCAGTTATGTAACTGTGTCACATATAGAGTATCACTTGAGTGACAGCACTGAGTCTGCTGAGACCACATCCAAAATGTTGACACCCAGTATCAAGGCTTTTCAATGTTTACATAAGGGACAGGACCTCTTTAGGTAATTTAAGTTTTACAAGTCACTGTACACTTTTTTACTGTAAAAATCCACAGTTCCCAATTTTGTGATAAGATGCTCCTGCACTGTGCTGGGGTATCTTCTCTTGAGATTTGGAATGCTCAGCATTCACAGGATTTTATTTGAAGGACCATGACGTAACCGTTGCTCTCTCCTGTGTGAAAGCTGGGTGTAAAGTAAATATAGTTTTTAACCTGGAATTTTTTTTTTCTACTGGTGGAATGCAGGTTTGTTCTCTGCTATTGAAAAAGTGAACATTGTATTTGCTGGTAGGTCCACTTTAGGCAGGGCAAGAGCATTGGCTTGAAAGTATTGATATGTCATATTTTTGACCTGCGTAACTTAATCCTAAATTATATGATTGGTTACATTGGGTTACTGTTCTTCATACATTATAATTAGGGATGATTTTTGGGTTCAGTTAGCTTGTGAGTTTAACACAAACTCTACCTGTTCGAGGTTCCCAAAATTGGCAAACGAATAGGACAGATTTTGACAGTGCAACCATCCAAACCCCACTATGGCAGTGATCTATTGCCTATGTGCTTTTTACCATAAGCATGGAGATTTTGCCCAAAAAAAAACACAAGATTTGTCTCCCATAGACTTCAATGGTGTTCTAGGGCTGTGTTCGGGGTTGGCGAATTTCAAGCTGGGTTCGCAGCCCCTTCCTTTGAACCGAACCCAGGCCAGTTTGCTCATTCTTTTTATTGAAGTTTTAAACATAGTACAAACATGAAACTTGTAAAGTAACAACAAAAAAATAAATAAAAATAAAAGGTAAGAAAAGCCATAAAAGAGCCATACAAAAACAAGAGAGAATACTTTTTCTGGCATGATAGAACAACAAGGTTAGGATAGTTCAGTTTACCTTTGGAAACGCTAAGCAGTCAACCAATCCCAGCAAGCAACTCTTCATAGTAGGGATTATATTTAATGTCTTGACAAAATTTACACATTGTGATACATTGAACCACAATTGTTGTACTTCCATACAATTCCAAAATACATGGATGAAATCTGCATGGGAGAAATTACATCGCCAACAACTAGGTGACTGAGAAAGAAATATTTTTGCCAATCTAGCAGGAGTTAAATAAATTCTGTGCAAGAATTTATATTGGATAAAGTGGTCTCTCGCAGACACCAGGCTAGAGAATGAGCAGTCCCAAATTTCGTCCCCAGTCATGCCCAGCCATGCTAGGGAAATTAGCCAACCAAGCATTACGACAGGGTAGAAGAAGCCTGGCTGTTTATATATGGATGATCGCTCCTTTTTAAGGGTGTCATCCCTCGATAAGGCCTCTAATTCCCCTACATGCACTACTAAACCTGAGGAGTCAAACATGAGTCTGAAAGGTGTGTCTGAACTGCAGGTAGCGGAAGAGGTGAGTGTTACGTAATTCAAATTGGACTTTTAGGGCAAGCAATGTCCCATTCCACACCACAGATCCTACCGTTTTTACCCCAAATTTAGTCAAAATTATGGGACCTGGATAGGCATAGATTGGACGTAACTGAGGATTTTTACATAACGGCATAAAGGGAGAAATTGCACTATCCTCTCCAAGCTCTGCCCACCTAGTCACCTCCCAAGCACGTATTGCATCTCGCATGGATACAGTGATAGGATATGGGGCCCTAGTTCCCCAGAATACCAAATGAGACAATGCCTCAAAGAAGCCAACTGCTGCCTCCAAAGACACTGCCGCATCATTGTCCAGAAAAGTCTTACTCATCACTACTAAACATTGCCTGTAGCGCTATCCTGAATAAAGCCCACGCAATTTAACTTCTAGCTATAATGAAGTGGCTCTACCAAAGGGGGGGGGGTATTTAAATACTTACAGTTTTACATTTGTACAACAGTAAACTTTAGGACCACAACCCCACAATATTAAAGAACCTAATGCATAAGAGGATCTGGCAAGCCGCATATAAACCTAATTCACAAGAACAAAAGTCTCCAGACATGGCCTTTGTTTAGATTTAATCAATGTGATTTAAGTTGATTCACATCCTAGATTATTAATAACTTGTAATAATAATGTGCTTTTTTTATTATTTGTCATGGCAAAAGACTCTTAAGATGCATAATACGGTAGCTACATTACTGTAAAAGTCATCTCAGCAGTCGAATATATTCTTTGGCAGGGTTGGCATATTATGATTTACATCTTCATGTAAAGATCTGCTACTTGCTTTCAGTCTAGACATGTAAATGTGAGGAAGTAACAGATAGATAAAGATGTCTGGGGTTTCAATGTATTGGTAATAGCACCCCTACCTAGTGAAAGTGCACCTCTCTTTGTAATAATAACATAAAAAGGGCCCATGTGGCTAAAATCTAGTTGCCTTCCAGGGCACCAAAAGCTAACACATCAGATTTCAACTGCAGTTTACCTATGGGTCAATCTAAAGTGACAGCCCATCCGTTCTGTGCGAAGGCATAACTATAGCCAAAGCAGTTCATAAATGGGCCCTGGTGGCTCATGTCTGGAATAAGATTGTAAAAACATTGCTCACTTTCCATATTTAGTTTCCCCCTGGCAGTAAAATGTCTCTCTGATTGCTGGCTCAGGAGTTGAGAAGTGCAAATTATTTTTATGTGCATTGATCAGACCACCCTAGTCAGCTTAGTTCTGTCAGAATGCAAAGAAGAAGCTTATCTGTACAGAGCACAGACTCGTCCCAGCTGTAGCTTCTGATGACCAAGTTTCCTCTGAGTAGCCCTTCCTGTACTAATAGACAATGAAATGGACAATTTAGATTGCCTGACTGCAACTTGTAAGTGTTTATTTACAATGACTACCAATATTAAAGGGGATTAGTAAAGGTCTTAGCGGAAATATCATTATAGACCACTCACCTATGACTTATAGTATTAAAGTGTATGACCAAATAAAACTTTTGTTCTTAGTTTTGGTTAGAGTAGGGAAGGGTTAGAACCCATGTCAGGTTTTTACTGCTACATGGGGCTCCATTACCCCCACTTCCTGTCCAGTTGACAACATTTTACCAAATGGGAAGTGAGGGTAAATCTCTAGCAGCACCACAGACAGAAATAAAAATACTTTTCCTTGGTAGAGTAAAGCCGCGTACACACGATCGGGCAAAACCGATGAAAACGGACTGAAGGACCTTTTCATCGGTCCAAACCGATCGTGTGTGGGCCCCATCGGTCAGTTAACCTTCGGTCCAAAAATGTAGAACTTGCTTTAAAATTGAACCAATGAAAGCCTAAACGATAGTTAGTATGCAAAAGCATTGGTTAAAAACCTGCGCATGCTCAGAATCAAGTCGACGCATGCTTGGAAGCATTGAACTTCGTTTTTTTCAGCACGTCGTTGTGTTTTACGTCACCGCGATCTGACACAATCGGTTTTTTAACTGATGGTGTGTAGGCACATCAGACCATCAGTAAGCTTCATCGGTTAAGCGATGACAACGGTCCTTCGGACCGTTGTCATCGGATGGACCGATCGTGTGTACCCGGCCCAAGGGAAGACTAGAACTTCTGTTGGTGAGCCTGCTGCACACTTTTTGACACATACCTGGTTGTGGCCGAGCTGACAGGAGGTATTTCCCTTACACCTCCTGTCCTGTTTCTCCTGAAGGTGGTTACAGGGTATAGCAGGGAAGGGAGTGGCACAGGTGCCTGGTTGGAGATCCTGCATGGAAGGTACTTGCAGCAGGTGCCAAGCAACAGGCAAACTTGTGGACTGGCAGATGCAGGTGCACAGCATCAGGTGAAGAACAGCAGGCAGCGACCAAGCTGGTGAGCAGGTGGGAGCATGATCTTGGGTGGTCAGGCAGGCAGAAGTCGGTAATGGCCAGGCAGCAGAGGTACAGAATCGTATACAGAGCAGAGTCAGGGCTAAACCAGGGTCAGTAGCAGGCGATCAGAGAAGGCACTGGAACAGTAGGCAAAAGGTAAAGTCAGGTCACTAGCTGGGTCAGCAACAAAGTATCAGGAACGAGCAGTGTGAAGCAGGAGGGTATGCACAGGAACAAACACAGGATCAGGTCACAGACAGTAGGAGCTGATGACCACTCAGCAATCTACTGGTCTCTCTCTCTCTCGAGACACTTTAAATAGGCAAGTGTGCGCCAAGTATTCACTCACGATAATGCACTTGCGCATGTGCGCGGGGATGTGCGTGAGTTAGGGCACATCTAGTTGTCCCTTGAGAATTATTATGTGCATGTGCGTAAGTTAGGGAACCTCTAGTTGTCACTTGAGAATTTTTATGTGCACATGCACATCTTCATGCACAGTTTCGTGTACAGCTCTGCATACAATTTTACTGACACTTTCCCTTACTTCCTGTCTGGAAAATAAGCAAGAGTAAATCTTTCTACCAGAGCCATGAATAGCAGTAATGACCTGACAGCAGTTTTTATCTTCCCCCACTGTATCTAAAACAAGAAAAAGGGTTTTTGGCATGGCATACGCTTTTGGTGGAATATAACAGGACATCCACCTCTGACTAAATGTGTGAGGGGTAAAAATAGGGTTCATTATACTGTATATTGGGGCACCATCAAAATGTTGCTGTTTGGCCCTAGCACTTTATTTTCAATAGACATTGATCTTCCAGTTTACAGGTATTTAAACAAGTGCTTAAAATATATCTATATTATATGGGCCAACAAACACCCTAGAGTCCCCAGATTTCATCTCTTTACACATAAATTACAGGGGGGGGGGGGTTGGAGGTCTCCAATATTTCCAAATAGTATTTAGCTTTACAGAGCTCCCAATTATCTACAGTATGCTTCATGCTATTTCCTATATTCCCTTATGGGTGCTTCTGAAGCTCCCGAACTGTGCATCAATCTCTATGCAGACGCTCCTTTGGCTGCCATATAAACTTCATCCTCTTTGTCCTCTTTAAATACGTAATATGAAAACGTGGGGGAGGCAATAGTCACCAGGACAATTACATAGGGTAAATCTTCCCAAGCAGTGACAGAGACAGAAAGCTCTAACTCCTCATCTCTCTATCAAAAAGTAAAATTACACAATTGCCTCTAGATATACTTCCATGATCATGAGCAGGAGAGACATGAGTCTGAAAGCTAACATCTCAAGAAGCAGGGACATAGCTACAGGGGTCGCAATTGCTTAAGGGGGCTTGTGCGGCTCCCTTGTATGCCTGGACTGGATCTTGTAACCGCAAAAAGCCCACTTCTATTCCTCTCCCACAGGCATTCAGCGATTACAGGATAAAAAAGGAGGGCATCGGTTGCTGTATATGCTCCCCCCAACAGCTGCCCCCTCCTCCTATCCAGGTCCTGCTGCCCTGGGCCCTGTGTACCTTCTTGGACCCCCCCCCCCTTTCGCAGCACTCTCCTGTTTGGGGATGCTTTAACCCTCCCAACATCCTGCTCCATTATCCAACCCCCTGTCACCATCAAACAGCCGATTTGCCCACTCAAACTGCCTCTGTTCTCCCCTACACCAGCCATCATTTTCCTCTGCTGAAAAATTGTATACATTTATTTTGTCGGCATTTCACACAGTTCCACTAAACAGCAATTCCGCAGCTCACAGAGCCGCTCCCCTCTGTCACTCTTGAAACCACTGAAAACTCGCACCTCTATCCCACCCCCAGCTGTCACCACCAAACATCTTCTTTTCCCCACACTAGTCATTACCCATCCACCCTCAGGCCACAATTTCCATTCTTAAACTCCCTCTGATCTGCCCGGAATATTCCTGCTACACAACAATCATGCAGTGTTCTCCCTCGCCTCCCCCCCCCCCCATGCATAATTACAGCTCCGTGTCCCTTTCAACCCCCATCTCTTGTCACCAATAGGCACATAATCCTAGAGCCCCCTCATCCAACACGTAAACCCCCCCCCCCAGCCTGTTCCATACTCATGACCAACATTCATCATCTTTTGTCACCAACACCACATACTGTAACCCTACAGCCTCCTCCCTCCAACTCCAAAGCTCTCCCTTCCAAGCTAGCTCTTTATTTATGACTTTCCAGCCACCATCCCAACCATCCACCCCATTTCTAGCCCAGCCTTCAGTCCTTCATTTCCTGTAACCAATAACATAGAATCCTAAACTCTCTTTCCTCCAAAACTAAAGCCCCCTCCCAAATTTGCTACCTTTGACACACCATCATTCTCCATCACCCCCTGCACTGACCAATTTCCACTAAAAATATAAAATTAATAATCTAAGCTAACTATGGGGCATTTTCAACAGAAATCTTTTAATTAATACAAGCATCATAGGAATGGCCCCATCTAATAGTACACAAAGGTGAAACATCATAGATAGAAAAAGAAAAACTGCGCCAACTTAGGTGACAAAACCACAATCAAGTCTTTGTATGTGAAAATTAATAATGTCCAGTAACTGTAGTGATTAAGGAACAGACAGCACCCCGGTGCACTTGCAAAATTGTGAGCCACCACCACATGGACTGAGGCTTACCAGAAGGTAGCTTATTATCAGCATTCAACGAGATCCACAGCGGGATAACCCAGGGGTAAGTATCACAGCACAGAGTAAATCTCAGGTCCCAGACAGACTAGCAGTCGAGTATGGTGTCCACAGCAGGATGTATCGGAGCACAGCATGAAAGTACTTCTCAATGGCCATGGCATGCAGCCCCTCGGTATACCATTGCAGCCTGGTTCATGGACATCTACAGCCTTGGAGAAGACAGGGAGGGGGCAGGACGAGCGCCAACAAACATACAGGAGGTCTGTATAGACCCCTGATATTTCCCCCAACAGGGCTCCTAAAAATGTTTTAACAAACAATAGGAGAAAAAAAATGAATTAAATAGAATAAAATGGTAAAATATAATAATAAAGAAATAATATATATCAACAATAAAAAACTACTGACACCAGTGGTGGGACTAGCACAATCACAAAGGTCCCTGGCATTCTGCCACCATGTGGGGGCCCCAATGTGGCAGAAAGGGGGTCCACTAGAGAACATGTAAATAGGGACCCACTGCAGGACCCTAATAAAGCCCCCCCCCCCCGGTGGGAGTAAAGGGCCCCAGGATTAGGCCTGGAGAGAATAGACATGGTCAGGGGTCAGGGTTTCTTGCACCAGGGCCCTAAAGGTCCTAGTTATGCCCCTGTCAAGAAAATATCAGAAATCTCAGAGTGGCGTTGTTTTATGTGTGAAAATTTGTAGCTCAGCTCAGTATAAGGATATAGTCAAAGAATCACAAGATAATTTTCCCTGCTTTCTGGGTTTCCAGATCCCAGTTACAATAAAATAAAAAACAATCTACATTTAGCAATAAAAATGTGAAATGTGTGAATTATTTTTTTTATGACTGACAGCCCTGGCACATGTGGTCTGCCATGATTACTGGAAGTGTATAGCTTTAATTGTTTTCTTCATTTGACATTTTAAAAAGAAGGATTTGTCAGGCAGATGACACTGTGTCAAGCAGATGTTGCTGCATTCTGCTGAAAAAAATGGCAGGTATTCTTACTGTAGCGCGTGCTATATATAAATTTACTGTAAAAAAGTTTAATAGAATTCAGTAAGATAGTAAATAGTTACATGAGCATTAGTACAATTATTTCATTATTTATCTTAAAGTTATTGGCAATTTTTATGCATTTGCATGACGAGCAATGTATTAGCGTGTAGGCGTTGCTGATAATAGGAAAATTGAGAACATCTCTGTTTTTATTATAAGATCGTGTATTTATGTTATTTTCCTTGATTATTACCAAGCCAGAGAAACATGAAATATTGAACTTTTCAGGACTTTTAATTAAGTGGATCTTAATCTATTCCTAACCAAATGGCATTATAAATAATGCATTAAAGACTTGATGCAATTATAATAATTAATTTATTAATCTTGTGAATGCCAGACACTCTTTCAAGAAGGATCATGAAACGTAATATCTTGCTGATGCTTTAGCCACTGTAAAATATCATTACAGGTTTTGCAATTACAATCTTTTTAAACCCCTGTGGACATTGAGTGTTACTTTGTAAACTACCAGATTAAGAGTTAAAAGGATCTGACACAGGTGATATTTCTCAAGCCCACTAATATTCTAAATTCACGCCAGGAATACATTATACATATTAGGATTATCTGATCTTCAGGAGGTTGAATATTGAAACTGTAGTGAAATTGATTAAAAGGAATATGATAGCATACACTTTTTTTTAATCAAATCATCTTTTTTTTTTTCTTTTATAGAATACACTTTATGATATAATTTTTAATTTTCTTTACAGATTACCACATAATTGAGATACCCTATTTTTTAAAGTAGATCTAAAACCTAACTATATATATATATATATATATATATATATATATATATATATATATATATATATATATATATATATATATATATACAGTATATGTATATATATATATATATATATATATATTTTTTTTTTTTTTTTTTACAAAAGCAAGAGTATCATAAACAACTGTATTTTTTTGTTTGTTTACCATTTACTAAAGTACTATTTTTGACATTTTTTTTGTCCTTGTTGTCAGTGATGTCAATTCCTTCCACCTCCTTCAATCACTTCAGCTACATATCATTGCTCTGAAACAGCTTTCTGATACCAACAGTGACAACACTGTGCTATACACGTCAGCATGATTGCTTTTAGCCTCTACTACGGGAGCATGTGACAGGGTGGCAATGCAGGAGCACAACTGGGAAACAGGTGTCACCCCATAAATGGAAGCCCCCTGAACAAATTTAAATAAAAAATAACTTTTTCAATCAAATTTAATTTGAGATTTTTTTTGGGGGTTTGAATATACTATAACCACTTCAGCCCATTAAGAATTTGCCCCCAATGACCAGGCCATTGTTTGCGATACGACACTGGCAGGGAATCGGTTAACACTAGGGGGCGATCAAGGGTTTAAATGTGTTCCCTCAGCGTGTTCTAACTGCAGGGGGGATGGGCTGCTTGGGACATGACGGAGATCACTGTCCATTTACATATTTGCAGTGAATTTACTGCACACACATTATGTTGTGTGTTAACTAAAGCAGCACATTCATTTGAATAGGCTGCCCAATAAACCAAAGCACACCAAAAAAAGGTGCATGATAACATTTTTGGCTGCAAAATACACAGCAAGTTAGCGCATTGCTCTGTCAACAAAGTGTTGGGGTGCCATCTTTGCAGTAATTACTCTCTGCTCTTTCCTTTACTTCAGCCAGCACAAAATCACTGGTGCTACCAGGTATGGGGAGGCATATGCACATCACACAAATAAATCCGGCAAGGGGTGAAGGTGAAGAGGAGACACCAGAGGAAAATCCGCCACCAAGGTCAAGATGGACTCTCACCTCATTGCTTCGACCTGTTTTATCTCTAATCGTTAGTATTATTGGTCCCTGAAATTTTTATTCAATTTTATATGTATGAAATAATTTAATCACGTAGGAAGTTTTAATCTTGAATTAATTATAATGTTGTTAAGAGTCATTGAGTAGTGACGATGATCGAGGCTGACGTCCGTTTTTTATAGATATAATTTATATATATTTATATATATTTTTGTATATTTAAAATTTTATTAATATGAAAGGTATTTTTTATATACTTTTTTATATTTTTTAAATGAATGAAATTATTAGTCCCTGGGAGGCATTGGATTCTAACTGTTTGGTTTTTATTTCCTTATTCCATTCAGTTATTTGAGTCCTGTTTATTTATTACTATATATATTTTTTTCATTTACTTCTGTTTAACTGAGACTTGATGCCATGCCCCGGATGTTGATGTCCATTGTATATTGTCTATTGGCCACATCCGTGAGCTTTGTGATTGGCTGCCGAGTTCTCATTGCTAAAATTCTGTTGCCTTTGCCCCGGATGTTGTTGGCCATCCATGATTTCTATTGGCCGCATCCGCGAGTGATTCGATTGGCTGCCGAATTAGGTTCCTGCTATATTTTCTTTGCCATTGGGGACGTTCGGCGTTCTCTCTCCACCTGACGCTGAGGAAGTCCCGCCCACGGGACGTAACGTGTACGAAGGGGGAGGAGTTACGCTGGACGTCACCTCGATCATTGCCGCTGTTACTGTGAACACGCTGACCATGCTGATACAGCTTACACTCGGCTTTGAGTGATTTTAAATGTGAGTGTTTCAATTTTTTAACCCTTATTATTAAACCGGTTTATACAGAGAGCACTAGAGTTTCTTTGTGTTTTCTTCTTATTTATGGTGGTCTGCGGATACCTATAAGATTTGATGATTTATCTGGAGGTTGGACCTGACTGAGAATTGTTTGCTGACATGCTTTGTGACCCTCACGGGTCGAAGCAATGAGGTGAGAGTCCATCTTGACCTTGGTGGCGGATTTTCCTCTGGTGTCTCCTCTTCACCTTCACCCCTTGCCGGATTTATTTGTGTGATTTGTTTCACTTAAGGACATTATATTTTTTGGACACTTGGACATTTTTTCATTGGCACATTTTCATTTGTATTTTTATTTATTTATATGTGTTAATATTTTTGTTTGCGCCGCACTCTTTTTTCACTTATGCTTTGGGAATATTTTTATGAATTCATTCTTAGTGCTGGCTAGCATATATTTTCTATTATTATTTATATTTCCCAGCGCTGAATTTTCACATTTTATATGGGGAGGCATATGGCCTCCTCCCTTGTAATAGTCTACTGGCCAATTACCAACCCCGGACTTGTCAAATGATCAAGGGGATAACATCACGGCCAACCGTGGCATTCCTTCATAATCCTGTGTCCTAAATGGCTCCTCCCCCACGCATGCCTGAGAGTGACAGCCATACAGCCAGAGTCTGCAGACCTGGAAGGAAGATGGGTGAATGCGGCCTCCAGTGGTGCTAATGCATCGGTGGAGGGTTTCATTTGCAGGTAAGTTTCCCCTAACGTGTTATAATGCGGTATGGATTTACTTTGCAGGTTAGAAAGAAAAAAAAAATAACCCTGCCAGTTTACGTCCTCTTTAAATGGGTGGACATTAAAGATAGTCCTCCAAGGAGGTAGGTGCGCCTGTCAGTGCCGCCTCATCAGTGCAGCCTCATCAGTGTCTACTTATCAGTGCAGCTTACCAGTGCTGCCTCATCAGTGAAGCCTCATCAGTTCACATCAGTGCAGCCTCGTCAGTGAACATCAGTGCAAGCTCATCAGTGCACATTGGTGCAGCCTAATTCCCCTTTAGTGCACCCATAAGGGTGCACTAAAGGGGAATTAGGCTGCACCAATGTGCACTGATGAGCTTGCACTGATGTTCACTGATGAGGCTGCACTGATGTGATCTGATGAGGCTTCATTGATGAGGCAGCACTGATAAGCTGCACAGTGCCCATAAGTGAAGAAGAAAAATTACTTATTTGCAAAATTTTCTTTACAGAAACAGTTTTTTCCTTTGTTTAGCAAAAAATAAAAAAAACTGTGGTGATACCACCAAAAGAAAGCTCTATCTGTCTCGAAAAATTATAAAAATTTCATATTTGTACAGTGTTGCATGACAGCACAACTGCGACTCTGAAAGCAGTTCTGAAAGCTGAAAATTGGCCTGGGCAGGAAGGGGGTTAAAGTGCCTAGTATTAAAGTGTTTACTCATCAGTGCCCATCAGTGCAGCTTATCAGTTTCCATCAGTGCCGCCTCATCAGTGCAACTTCATCAGTGCAACCTCATCCCAGAGGCGATTCAGTTTGCATGTGTTGCGCTATATAAGTTTCTCACTCACTCATCAGTGCAGTCTCATCAGGGCCCATCAGTGCAGCCTCACCAGTGCCCATTAGTGCACCCATAAAAGTGCCCATCAGTGCAGCTTATCAGTTTCCATCAGTGCAACTTCATCAGTGCCCATCAGTGCAGCCTCACCAGTTCCCATTAGTGCAGCCTCGCGAGTGCCCATTAGTGCACCCTTAAAAGTGCCCATCAGTGCAGCTTGTCAGTTTCCATCAGTGCAACTTCATCAGTGCAACCTCATCAGTGCACATCAGTGCAGTCTCATCAGTGCACATCAGTGCAGTCTCACCAGTGCCCATTAGTGCACCCTAAAAGTGCCCATCAGTGCAGCCTCATCAGTGCCCAACAGTGCAGCCTCATCAGTGCCCATCAGCAAAGAAGGAAAATTACTTGTTTGCAAAATTTCATTACAGAAACTAAAAAAAAAAAATTTTTTAGTTTGTTTAGCAAAACATATAAAACCCTGTGGCGATACCACCAAAATAAAGCTCTATCTGTCTAACAAAAATGATAAAAAAATCATATGGGTACAGTGTCGCATGACAGCACAACTGCGACAGTTCGAAAAGCTGAACATTGGCCTGGGCAAGAAGGGGGTTAAAGTGGCCAGTATTGAAGTGGTTATGAAAGAGAGAGAAAGAGACTGCATAGCAAACACATATTGCAGAATGCAGAGTAGGCAGAGATCTAAGATATCTTGATACTGTTTATTATAAATAGATTTATATAGCACTATGCAAAAATCTGCCAATTCCTTGTACTGACTTTCATTTGAAAAATATTCATGTTTATTCACGAGAACAGAAAAAAAAATATAGATCAACACGTATTACTGTAATTAATTGGAATGCATTAGTGCAGTAATTTATATAAATAACAGAGTTCTCCACCCTGTGGATTACAGTTCTAAGGATCTTCACTTTATCTCTCTGAAGAGTCTGCACAGTGATAGCTACTTGTATTATATCAGGTATCACATTCATTTGATAGCCTATTTCAGGATCTACCTCCTGATGAGCAGGTTGTATAGAAGGATGTGTTTCATGTCAGTTGGAGATTTGTTATCAGTTGCTCAGATGATTACAAAACAAATGACTTCTATTGTAAAGCTCCTGGAAGGTAAAATGACACTTCGGGGATTCTCGTAGCTAAAGCACAAACAATGGCGCAGGTATAAATAGGTGCATTTTCCAGCCTGGCTGTTTAATTCCCAGCAGTGGTAAGGGTGATGTGATGCAATAACTAGCATTGATATCATGAGAAAAATCAGTGCCAATAACAGCACCTTCTGCTTAAAGGAGACCTCCAGCTAGGATAAAAATTGCTAGTAAACAAAAAAAATAAATGTGTCTTTTATTATTGCGAGTTCCAGAACTTTCCACCAGCGGATTACAATGTTTTTGTTTTTTTTAATCCTTTAGATGTATCCAGTCATAGTTTAATCCGCTTGATGATAAAATAAAATGTGCTACATTGTGAGAAATACAACCTTTATTGTTGTGTCTTTACTAGAGATGACTCCTCAATCACTGTTTACAGTCTTCCTGCATGTGAGTACAGTGGGGATTGAAAGTTTGGGCACCCCAGGTAAACATTTGTATTAATGTGCATAACAAAGCCAAGGAAAGATGGAAAAATCTCCAAAAGGCATCAAATTACAGACTAGACATTCTTATAATATGTCAAAAAAAGTTAGATTTTATTTCCATCATTTACACTTTCAAAATTACAGAAAACAAAAAAATGGCGTCTACAAAAGTTTGGGCACCCTGCAGAATTTATAGCATGCACTGCCCCCTTTGCAATGCTGAGACCTGCCAGTGTCATGGATTGTTCTCAATCATCGTCTGGGAAGACCAGGTGATGTCAATCTCAAAGGTTTTAAATGCCCAGACTCATCTGACCTTGCCCCAACAATCAGCACAATGGGTTCTTCTAAGCAGTTGTCTAGAAAACTGAAACTGAAAATAGTTGACACTCACAAAGCTGGAGAAGGCTATAAGAAGATAGCAAAGCGTTTTCAGATGTCAATATACTCTGTTCGGAATGTAATTAAGAAATGGCAGTGATCAGGAACAGTGGAAGTTAAAGCAAGATCTGGAAGACCAAGAAAAATATCAGATAGAACAGCTCGCAGGATTGTGAGAAAAGCAATTCAAACCCCAGGTTTGACTGCAGGATCCCTCCAGAAAGATCTGGCAGACACTGGAGTTGTGGTACACTATTCCACTATAAAGAGATACTTGTACAAATATGGTCTTCATGGAAGAGTCATCAGAAGAAAACCTCCCTCCAGTCCTCACCACAAAAATCAGCGTTTGAACTTTGCAAATGAACATATAGACAAGCCTGATGCATTTTGGAAACAAGTTCTGTGGACCGATGAGGTTAAAATATAAGTTTTTGGCCGGAATGAGCAAAGGTACGCTTGGAGAAGAAAGGGCACAGAATTTAACCAC
Organism: Rana temporaria; assembly: GCF_905171775.1. Taxonomy (NCBI): domain Eukaryota; kingdom Metazoa; phylum Chordata; class Amphibia; order Anura; family Ranidae; genus Rana; species Rana temporaria. The sequence goes on along the minus strand of NC_053489.1, from coordinate 292,284,931 downwards.
TTAAGATCCAGACCAAAATGCAGGAAAAGGACCAGGCCAGTTTTTGCGATTCGGCACTGCGTCGCTTTAACTGACAATTGCACAGTCGTGCGATGTGGCTCCCAAACAAAACATTTATGTCCTTTTTTTCCCACAAATAGAGCTTTCTTTTGGTGGTATTTGATCACCTCTGCGGTTTTTAGTTTTTGCGCTTTAAACAAAAATAGAGCGAGAATTTTGAAAAAAAATCATTAATTTTCCTTTTTGCTATAATAAATATCCCCCAAAAATATATAAAAAAACTTTTTTTTTCCTCAGTTTAGGCCGATACGTATTCTTCTACCTATTTTTGGTAAAAAAAATAGCAATAAGCGTTTATCGATTGGTTTGCGCAAAATTTATAGTATTTACAAAATAGGGAATGGTTTTATTGCATTTTTATTAATAATTATTTGTTTACTACTAATGGCGTCGATCAGTGATTTTTTTTTCCGTGACCGCGACATTATGGTGGACACGCCGGACAATTTTGACATATTTTTGGGACAATTGTCATTTTCACAGCAAAAAATGCTATAAAAATGCATTGTTGACTGTGAAAATGACAATTGCCGCTTGGTAATTAACCACTAGGGGGCGCTGAATGGGTTAAGTGTGACCTCATATGTGTTTCTAACAGTAGAAGGGCGGGGCTGGACGTGTGATGTCATTGATCGTGCTTCCCTATATCAGGGAACACACGATCAATAACAGTGCCACAGTGAAGAACGGGGAGCTGTGTTTACACACAGCTCTCCTCGTTCTTCAGCTCCGGGGACCGATCGCGGGACTCCAGCGGCGATCGGGTCCGCGGGTCCCGTGGCCGCGATCACGGAGCTTCGGACCCATGACTGGGCACTTAAAGAGGAAGTACAGGTACATGCTTGTGCCCAGCCTTGCCATTCTGCCGACGTATATGTGCAGGAGGCAGTCCTTAAGTGGTTAATCAAAAGAACCTCTGTCCAACTGTTAAGCATGGGGGTGGATCAATCATGCTTTGGGGTTGTATTGCAGCCAGTGGCACAGGGAACATTTCACAAGTAGAAGGAAAAATGGATTCAATAAAATTTCAGCAAATTTTGGATGGTAACTTGATGCCATCTGTGAAAGAGCTGAAGTTAAAGAGAGGATGGCTTCTACAAATGAATAATGATCCTAAACACACCTCAAAATCGACGGGGGATTACATCAAGAGGCGTAAACTGAAGTTGTTGCCATGGCCTTCACAATCTCCTGACCTCAACATAATTGAAAATCTATGGATAGACCTTAAAAGAGCAGTGCGTGACAGACAGCCCAGAAATCTCAAAGAACTGGAAGACTTTTGTAAGGAAGATTGGGCAAAGATACCTCAAACAAGAATTGAAAGACTCTTGGCTGGCTACAAAAAGCGTTTACAAGCTGTGATACTTGCCAAAGGGGGCAGTACAAGATATTAACTCTGCAGGGTGCCCAAACTTTTGCAGACGCCATTTTTTCGTTTTCTGTAATTTTGAAAGTGTAAATGATAGAAAAAAAATCTAACTTTTTTTGACATATTATAAGAATGTCTAATCTGTAATTTAATGCCTTTTGGAGATTTTTCCATCTTTCCTTGGCTTCGTTATGCACATTAATACAAATTTTTACCTGGGGTGCCCAAACTTTCGATCCCCACTGTATGTGGGCAGCTCAACCAGATCAGTATCTGTTAATCCTCAATTACAGATACACCTCTAATGTCTTCACAGTATACCTTATCCAGCAGTCGTTTTTTTCTGGTGTGTAGCATTTTCATTTTATATGGGCTTATTCTGATGATGAAGCTGGACAGGGCAGATAATAATACACATGGTTTCCTTGTGTCCTCTTTCAGATGCATTCAATAATATACAGTATTCATTCAACGTGTGGCAAGGTCCCGGGGGCCCCAGAGGCCTAATGGTGACCTCAAGGGTTAGGGAGAGCTGACATCCTTCCTTGTAGCGTGGGTTACCAGACATAGTGGGTGTGATGTGAGAAGAAATGATGGGGGCCAGTCACTTTTTGCATGAGAACAAGAGATTTATTGTCTCTTTACAGAACTGTGGGACAGAGGGTTAGGGCCAGGACACCCTTAAGTAAATGCAATGATAATTGTCAGACTCCGAGACTTTTAAAGGTAGACAGCTATACAGTGGAAGGCCTCCAGCCAGATAAAACTTCTGTATAGGTAGGACAGCTATCTCCTATGGCAACTAATCTTGCAACAGTCACTAACGGTAACATAACTCTTCTTAACACAGAACAGTCCTTTACGTATTTCACAGTATCCCACTGTAGATCTTCCCTCACTGAGCTTCCAATCGTCTCTCACTAGACTTCCAGATCACAGTCTTTACTGTATCACCTGACCTCCTCCACAACTATCCTGCTGTATACTCCTCAAGTGTCACCCCCACTATCCTGCTGGGTCCCTGGCTTGGCACTTGCTGATGCTTTGCCACTTCTTCACCATCCCCAGTTGGTGAGAAGACTGCACTGGTACTTGCTTCAACTTACTCACTGTAGTCTTAGGTAGTGTAACGGTATGGCCCGTGGGACCCATAGGCTCTTGAAGGGTGTGGGGTACTCCTGTGTCAACTTCACCAATGACTCTCGTGTCTAGGGTCATCATATATTCACTAGAGGCATAGGATGACTGAGAAATAATATCATGGATTACATGAGATGGGACAGTAATGATAATCCACAATATATTCAAGAATGTCTAGAAGAACTAATTACAACCGGTCAATAGAGTGACTCGTTCAATGTGAAACATAGTCTGTCAAGGGGGTACTTAAGTATGCTACTGTCATGTAAATTAACCTTAGTTTGGCTTCTAAAGACCTGTTCATGGTGTGATGCTAATTAAAGCGGGAGTTCACCCATTTATTAAATTTTTTTTTTTCTCCCCTTAGATTCCTGCTTGTTCGGTCTAGGGGAATCGGCTATTTGTATTAAAATATGAGCAGTACTTACCCGTTTTCGAGCTGCATCTTCTTCCGTCGCTTCCGGGTATGGGTCTTCGGGAGCGGGTGTTCCTTCTTGATTGACAGTCTTCCGAGAGGCTTCCGACGGTCGCATCCATCGCGTCACTCGTAGCCGAAAGAAGCCGAACGTCGGTGCACAGGCGCAGTATAGAGCCGCACCGACGTTCGGCTTCTTTCGGCTACGAGTGACGCGATGGATGCGACCGTCGGAAGCCTCTCGGAAGACTGTCAATCAAGAAGGAACGCCCATTCCCGCAGCCCATACCCGGAAGCGACGGAGAGGATGCATCTCGTAAACGGGTAAGTACTGCACATATTTTAAAACAAATAGCCGATTCCCCTAGAGAAAACGAGCAGGAATCTAAGGGGAAAAAGTGCCCTCTAAGGGTGAACCCCCGCTTTAACACTGTATTGTATGAAAGTTCTATTGATAGATGTGGAATGTGAATTAGCACAATCTAAAAGGTCAGATGTCTGACTTATGTTTACTAAAGGAATGTGTATTGAATAGCAGGTGAGATAAGCTGGAGTCATAACGTTTGACTTGTCAGCTATAGTAATTAACTCATGTAGATCCGATGTTAGTACCCATTGTATGATGTTGTGGGTGGAGTGTGTCATTGTCCCTTTGATTACTGCAGCATGCTTTCTACTGTATAAAAACCTGAGTTTACTATTAAAGTGTCTATTCGTTTGGAACCAGAGAACAGAGCTGTGTGTCTCGTTTTCTGGGGGAAATCCAATGGGTCCTGTCTGCTGGATTGTGGAGTGTCGATAAGCTATTGTCGGTTGGTGGAATGGAATATTGTAAACGGCGTTAACCCCTGACCGTTACAGGTAGTAAGATGGATGGTCCCTTAGTGGCAACAGACCAAATTCACTGCCCCCATCTTCTTCAGCCCAAATTCACTGCCCACCACCTTCTTCAGCCCAAATTCACTGCCCACCACCTTCTTCAGCCCAAATTCACTGCTCACCACCTTCTTCAGCCCATATTCACTGCCCACCACCTTCTTCAGCCCAAGATCACTGCCTCCACCTCCTTCAAGTGAATGTAAACCCTCCATACACCCAGTAAAGTGAACAGCCTCAGATGATACACAGGGATGAACCAAATCTCCCTACATAGGTTTTACATGTATGGCTGCTGTCTTCACATTTATACACTGTTTAGAAAGTTGAGATTGTTCATAACACTTTATTCGATACTATGGACTTATGATAAAAAATCTTGGGATCTATCTCTGTTGGGTCACTGAGCTACAATATGATACCGTTGAATTATCTTTTTTTAAACAAATTCACAAGGTCTTTTTTTTTTTTTTTTTGGGTGTTTACCCCTCAATAAGGAAGGTAAACCTAAATCACAGATAAATAAATATAAGAAGGCACAGAGGAAACATAATAAATATCACGAGTATATAACACTAGGAATACACATATATTAATACATTCTTTATAGTCACAAGCGCAGTTCAGGAAGTCAGGAGAGAGCTATGGGACTTGGCTCATTGAAGATAGATAACAAAATACTGATGAATACTCATGAATTTAGGTTTACATCCACTTTCCACTTTCAGCACAAATTCAATGCCTACCACCTTCTTTAGCCTAAATTAATTGCTGACCTTGTTCAGCTGAAATTCCCTGCCCATACCTTCTTCAGCCTTGGATCACTGCCCTCACCTCCTTCAGCACAAATTCACTGCCCACCACCTTCATTGGCCTAAAAAAATTGCTGACCTTCTTCAACTGAAATTCCCTGCCCACACCTTATTCAGCCTAGGATCACTGCCCCCACCTTCTTCAGCCCAAATTCACTGCCTGCCTACCACCTCCTTCAGCCTAAATGAATTGCCCACCATCTTCTACAGTTTAAATTCACCGCCCGCCTCTTTCTTCAGCCTAAATTAATTGCCCACCATCTTCTTCAGCTCAAATTCCCTGCCCACACCTTCTTCAGCCTAAATGCACTGCCCCCAGTCGTCAGCCCAAATTCACTGCCCACCACCTTCTTCAGCCCAAATCCACTGCTCCCCACTTTCTTCAGCCTAAACTCATTGCCCACCTCATTCTACACTGCTCCCCACCTTCTTTAGCTTAAATTGAATGTCCTCACAATCTAATTTTTCAGTAAGGGAATCCCTTCTGTTCACAAGTTTTGGTTCTCTTATTTACTTATAAGTTTAGCACAATATCCTGTTTGAGGAGGGACATTTTTCATATATATTCTGTGGACAGATGAAACCAAAGTTGAGTTGTTTGGAAGAAACACACAACACTATGTGTGGTGAAAAGGAGGCACAGCACACCAACATCAAAACCTCATCCCAACTGTGAAGTATGCTGATGGGGGCATCATGGTTTAGGGCTGCTTTGCTGCGTCAGGGCCTGGACGGATTGCTATCATCAAAAGAAAAATTATTTCTCAAGTTTATCAAGACATTTTGCAGGAGAACTTAACGCCATCTGTCCACCAGCTGAAGCTCAACAGAAGATGGATGTTGCAACAGGACAACAACCCAAAGCATAGAAGTAAATCAACAACAGAATGGCTTAAACAGAAGAAAATACGCCTTCTGGAGTGGCCCAGTCAGAGTCCTGACCTCAACCCTATTTAGATGCTGTGGCATGACCTCAAGAAAGCGATTCACACCAGACATCCCAAGAATATTGCTGAACTGAAACCGTTCTGTAAAGAGGAATGGTCGAGAATTACTCCTGACCGTTGTGCACGTCTGATCTGCAACTACAGGAAATGTTTGGTTAAAGTTATTGCTGTCAAAGGAGGTTCAACCAGGTTCACATGTGAATGTTTACATGGTGTGTTCAATAAAAACATGGTAACATTTAATTATTTGTGTGTTATTAGTTTAAGCAGACTGTGATTGTCAATTGTTGTGACTTAGATGAAGATTAGATCACATTTTATGACCAATTTGTGCAGAAATCCATATCATTCCAAAGGGTTCACATTCTTTTTATTGCAAATGTATTTAATCATCCCAAACCACCATTAACCCCACATCAATGTTTTTATATAATGATGTATGGTTAAAAGCTTTGTCGTTCTTTAAGGAATTGTACACGCGATCGAACATGTCCGCTGAAACTGGTCCGTCGGACCAGTTTCCGCGGACATGTCCGACCGTGTGTAGGGCCTACCGGACAGTTTCCCGGCCTAGCGGACAGCTTTCCAGCGGACAAAAGTTTCTTAGCATGCTAAGAAACTCGTCCGCTGGAAGCCTGTCTGACGGACATGTCCGATGGTTAGTACGACTCATCGGACATGTCCGCTGGCCCGAAATCCCACGCAATTGTGTCGAATTGATTCGACGCATGCGTGGAAGCATTGACCTTCCGTGTCAGAGAACGTCAGTGTTGTCTACGTCACCGCGTTCTCTGTCTGCGGGGATTTTAGTCTGATGGTGTGTACACACATCAGACCAAAACCTCCCAGCAGACATGTCCGATTAAAACGGTCCGCGGTCTGCTCGTCTGTACAAGGCCTGAGAATGCGCTGTGCCTACCCGAAACAAGGTGTAGAACTTATTCCTGTTGGTTACTGGTCTTTGCATCTGCTGTACAGTATTTAGATACAAGGACTGAGAACGAGAAGACAATTGCATTGCATAATAGGTTAATAGATTGGGTCAGTGCCAGAAGGCATACAGTACATGATGTGTTCTGTTTTGTACTTATGTAATCACTAAAGACCACAAACTGTTAGAAACAGGCAACACCTGACTAAATTTAAGTTCAGCTTAAAAAGACTATTAGAACAAGGAAGACATTAGGAATTTATATACTTACACAATATATACAGTGTATGTGTGTATATATATATATATATATATATATATATATATATATATATATATATATATATATATATATTATACACACACAGTATCTTGCAAAAGTGAGTACACCCCTCACATTTTTGAAAATATTTGTTATTATATCTTTCATATGACAACACTGAAGAAATTAAACTTTGCTACAATGTAAAGTAGTGAGTGTACAGCTTGTATAACAGTGTAAATTTGTTGTCCACTCAATATAACTCAACACACAGCCATTAATGTCTAAACCGCTGGCAACAAAAGTGAGTACACCCCTAAGTGAAAATGTCCAAATTGGGCCCAAAGTGTCAATATTTTGTATGGCCACTATTATTTTCCAGCACTGCCTTAACCCTCTTAGACTTGGAGTTCACCAGAGCTTCACAGGTTGCCACTGGAGTCCTCTTTTACTCCTCCACGACGACACCACAGAGCTGGTGGATGTTAGAGACCTTGCACACCTCCACCTTCCTGGGTACCCCACAGATGTTCCCTAAGGTTTAGGTCTGGAGACATGCTTGGCTTGAGCCCCTTAGTAATATTCCCTCCCCTGGTGTCATGTGACTTGTTAGTGTTACAAGGTCTCAAATTGGTCTGCATGGCTGTTGTTCCAGAGGGAAGCCTCTTCTAAAGATGATGCACAAGAAAGCCTGAAAAAAAGTTTGCTGAAGACAAGCAGACTAAGGACATGGACTACTGGAACCCTGTCATGTGGTCTGATGAGTCCAAGATAAACTTATTTGGTTCAAATGGTGTCAAGCAAGTGTGGCAGCAGCCAGGTGAGGAGTACAAAGACAAGTGTGTCTTGCCTACAGTCAAGCATGGTGGTGGGAGTGTCATGGTCTGGGGTTGCATGAGTACTGCCAGCACTGGGGAGCTACAGTTGCTTGAGGGAACCATGAATGCCAACATGTACTGTGCCATACTGAAGCAGAGCATGATCCCCACCCTTCGGAGTATGGGCCACAGGGCAGTATTCAAACATAATAACGACCCCAAACACACCTCTAAGACGACCACTGCCTTGCTAAAGCAGCTGAGGGTAATGGGTAATGGGTAATGAGGGTAATGGACTGAATAAGCATGTCTCCAGACCTAAACCCTATTGAGCATCTGTGGGGCATCCTCAAACAGAAGTTGGAGGAGCGTAAGGACTCTAACATCCACCAGCTCTGTGATGTCATAATGGAGGAGTGGAAGAGGACTCCAATGGCAACCTGTGAAGCTCTGATGAACTCCATGCCCAAGAGGGTTAAGGCAGTGCTGGAAAATAATGGTGGCCACACATAATATTGACACCTTGGGTCCAATTTGGACATTTTCACTTTGTTGCCAGCGGTTTAGACATTAATGGCTGTGTGTTGAGTTATGTTGTAGCAAAGTGTAATTTCTTCAGTGTTGTCACATGAAAATATATAATAAAATATTTACAAAAATGTGAGGGGTGTACTCACTTTTGTGAGATACAGTATATTTAAGTAACTATGCTTAAAACTAAAGCTGTACCTGTAAAGAAGCATTCAACTGCAAAGACACAAATAGTGTCTGTACTAACCAAACCAAAAAAACATGTTTTCAAAGGCACAAGCATTACAAAATTGACTTAACCAGGAGCTTGTCCACAAAGAAACAATCATTATTGTACTGACAGAACCAGCAAAAGGTTTGCAGAGACATAAATAGTACCATACAAAACTGACCAGAAATGGATCTGTAGACACACTGGGGCATATTCATCAAATTAGTGACACAATTAGTTGCAAATCAGCCTGCGTCTCCTTCAGCAAAATTTCTGTGACAGGTTTACATACCTGTGCATCTGTATTCCTGGGCAGCCAGTGACAGTTTGCAAAGTTCACAGACAGATTTATTACTGAAGACAAGACAGCTTTTCATTCTTGGCAGACACATAATTAAAAAGTGGTCAGGGTCAGGTTCTAATCCAGTTGCAAGTGCCGAATTTAGAGCAGCCAAAACGAAATTTATGACTAGTGCTGTAACCTTGTAATAAATCTGTCCTACAATGTGTTTCACTGTTCCTTTTTAGCATTGTTTTGCCTTGCCACAGGATTGCTAAATGTCCCTCATTATCCGTACTGTACTGACCCAATCAGAAACATGTCCGCAGAGACATAATCAGTAACGAACTGACACAACCAGCGAAAAGCTTGTAAATCCATTGTCAATCCTGCCCGGCTATTCGCTGAAACTAAAAAACCTGACAGACCAGGTGCACATGACCGATCCTGATGCAGGGGCGGATCCAGTGTCTAGTCTTGGGAGAGGCACTGCCAGAAAAAAAGGTGTTGCTTACAGAACTGTCTGTCTCTATGTGAGAAGTGACCTCAAAGCAAGCGTGAAAGAGGACCTGGTTGATGGAGAGTGTGATGAAGCTGAAGCATTATGGGTGGAACTGCATACAGATGTGCGTAGTTCAAAGTTAATCATTGGAGTTTGTTATAGACCACCCAATGTTAACGAGGAGATGGAGACTCGGCTCCTTGCACAGATGGAAAGGGCTGGAAGGGCTGGGATGGTGATAATATAGGGGGATTTTAATTACCCAGAAATTGACTGGAGTAATGGCACTGCTGGGACAGCTAAAGGGCAAAAATTTTAAAACCTATTGCAGGACAAATTTATGGTCAAGTTTATTGAAGCCCCATATAGGAATGATGCTCTGTTGGACCTGGTAATTTCAAACCATGCAGAGCTTATTACTAATGTTCAGATAAAGGAACACCTGGGTAGCAGTGATCATAACATGATTTCATTTGATGTTAGCTGTAAGCAAGAAATACATACAGGAAAGATAAAAACACTTAATTTCAAGAAAGCAAATTTTTCAAGGATGAGGGCTGCTCTCCAGGACTTGGACTGGGAGGGAATATTGACATTGATGAACACAGAACAGAAATGGGAATTCTTCAAAAAGACCGTTTATGAACTCACTACAAAGTATGTTCCCATGGGCAATAAGTTTAATAGGCTAAAGATAAAAAATATGTGGCTCACGGTCAAAGTTAAAAAAGCTATAAACAATAAGAGAATAGCTTTTAAAAAATATAAAAATGAAGGAACACTAGTGTCGTTTAAATGTTACAAATAATATAACAGGATATGTAAAAAGGAAATCAAGGATGCACAAATTCAAAACGAACGACTGCAAAAGATAGTAGGATAAACCACAACAAATTCTTCAAATATATTAATAGTAAAAAGGTCAAGTCTGAGCATGTAGGCCCCTTACAAAATAATCTAGAGTGGGTGACAGGGGACAAAGAGAAGGCTAATTTATTAAATGCTTTCTTCAGCTCTGTGTATACAATGGAGCATGGGGGAGCTCATGTTCAAAATTGGAGTGGTAGTGACACAGCCCCAAATCCACAATGGCTCAAAAGTGATATGGTCCAGAAATATTTATACAGAATAAAGGTGGATAAAGCACCTGGACCAGATGGCATCCACCCACGGATCCTAAAAGAATTGAGCTCTGTAATTTTAAAGCCATTGTATCTAGTTTTTAGGGACTCATTAACCACTTCAATACCGGGCTTTAAAACCCACCTCCTTCCCTAGCCTATTCTGGCACTTCTCTTCTACATGTACAAATCCTCATTCTTTTGCTAGAAAATTACTCAGAACCCCCAAACATTATATATGTTTTTTTAGCAGACACCCTAGGGAAAAAAATGGCGGTCATTGCAACTTTTTATCTTGCACCGTATTTGCGCAATAATTTTTCAAATGGCTTTTTTTTGTAAAAAAAATGGTTTCATAAATTAAAAAATAACAAAACAGTAACGTTAGCCCAATTTTTTGGTAAAATATGAAAGATGATGTTACGCCGAGTAACTAGATACCTAACATGTCACGCTTTAAAATTGCGTACACTCATGGAATGGCGCCAAACTTCGTTACTTCAAAATCTCCATAAGCGACACTTTAAAATTTTTACAGGTTGCCAGTTAAGAGTTACAGAGGAGGTCTAGTGCTAGAATTGTTGCACACGCTCTAACGCACGCGGCAACACCTCACATGTGTGGTTTGAACGACGTTTACATACGTGGGCGGGACTTACATGTGCGTACGCTTCTGAGCGCGAGCTACTGGGGACAGGGGCATTTAAATTTTTTTATTATTATTTTTTCTTTTACTTATTTCTTTATTTTTTACACTTTTTTTTACACTTTTTTTTTTCAATCGCTTTTATTCCTATTACAAGGAATGTAAACATCCCTTGTAATAGGAATGTGTGTGACAGGTCCTCTTTAAGGAGAGATGCGGGGTCAATAAGACCCCACATCTCTCCTGCAGGCTGGAAAGAATGAGATCGTGAAAAAAAATTCACAGATCTCATTCAAACTAGTCGCAATTGCGGTTTGTTTACTTACGGGGACCCGGGCGTGACGTCATCACATCGCGCCCGGGCCTCCGACGGTCATAGAGATGACTGGTGACCAGATGGTCACCAGTCTTCTCTATGGCAAACATCCGGCGGACGGCGATCATCTCTCCGGGCCCCCGGTGGGACGGGAGAGCCCAGAGAAGCACCGGATGGCGGCGGGAGGGGGGGATGTCCCCTCCCGCCGCCTGTAAGAACGATCTAGCGGCGGAACCGCCGCTATGATCATTCTTACGGTGCGCAGGATCGCCGCCGCTAAAAAATTATATCTCAATGATGCCTCCGGGTGCAGGCATCATTGAGATATCCCCCCGCAAAGCCCATCACGTCATATGACGTCCACCCAGGATAACAGGTCCCCGTTTTGGACGTCATATGACGGCGTGCGGGTGTCAAGTGGTTAAAGAGGATGTCAGCTGAAAAAAAAAATATTAAAAGTCAGCAGCTAAAAATACTGCAGCTGCTGACTTTTAATATCGGCACACTTACCTGTCCTGGAGTCCAGCGCCGTCCGCAGCAGAGGACGAGCGATCGTTCGTCACTCTGCTGCCCCCTGCCATCCTCGGTGAGGTAACCAGGAAGTGAAGCGCTCCGGCTTCACTGCCCGGTTCCCTACGGCGCATGCGCGAGTTGCGCTGCGCATGCTGATTGGCTCCCGCTGTGCTCTGGGAGCAGAGTGTTCCCAGAGCACAACGGTGGGGAGGACGGGAGGTGACATCCTGCCCGCAGTCTGCCTGTAGACTGTGGCCGGAAGTGGGTGCAAATACCTGTCTTTAGACAGGTATCTGCACCCCCCTCCCCCTGAAAGGTGTCAAATGTGACACCGGAGGGAGGGAGGGTTCCGATCAGCGGGAGTTCCACTTTAGGGTGGAGCTCCGCTTTAATGACAGGAATAGTACCACTGGATTGGCATAGAGCCAATGTGGTGCCTATATTTAAAAAGGGAACAAAGTCTTTACCAAGTAACTATAGACCTGTTAGTTTAACTTCTATATTTGGGAAGATACTGGAACATATAATAAAAGACCACATGGATGAGTTCTTGCTGGAAAAAAACTATTTAAGCAACAGACAGCATGGATTCATGAAAGACAGAAGTTGTCAGACAAACCTGATTTCCTTTTATGAAGAGGTAAGTAAAACATTGGACAGAGGTGTGGCAGTGGACGTGGTAAACTTGGATTTTGCAAAAGCGTTCGATACAGTTCCGCACACACGGCTCATGTGTAATGCCGCGTACACACCATCGCTTTCTGCGATGGAAAAATGCGACGCTTTATGTGCTTTAAAAAAACGTCATTTTTCAAACTTCAATTTGAACAACGACGTAGCATACACACCATCGCTTTTTCACAACGCTCTAGCACAGCGCAGTTCCGTCAATCACGCACGACGTCACTATAAAGGGTCGTTTCCATGCGGAAGACGGCCTCTTTTGCTGATATCGTGTTGCTGCGTGTTAGTAAAAGTTTGGTGAGATACGATTCGTGATTTTCAGTGACTGTGCTTTAAATTTCGTTTTTTGTCGTACAGTTTGTCTATTTGTTGTCGGATCTGTGATACAGTGCTTGTACTAAGGACGTATTTGTTTTGGCATTACGTTTTGTGTGCACGGTGCTGTTTAGCAGGTCGTTCTTCAAAGGCCATTCTTTACTTCAGGGCGTAATTTTTAGTCTGATCTGATTTGACGACCGTTTTCTAGCCATGTTGCGGGTACGAACTCGTCGCCGAGATCGTGCTGTGCTTGTTGTTAGGATGTGTGCTGCATCCCAGCGACGGTCCATGAACAGGGTGAGGAGGAGGTTGTGGACCAAGAACTGGTTGCTACGCAGGGACCAGTTCTCTCATATGCCTCTGCTGCGGGAGATCCGAGAAAATAACCCTGATGATTTCAGGAATTTTCTTAGGATGTCTGACCCCGTATTTCAGCAGCTTTTGGCTTTGGTGTCGCCATATATCACCAGGCAGGACACCGTTATGCGGGAAGCCATCACTGCTGAGCAGAGGCTAGTTGCTACGTTGCGCTACCTTGCAACAGGGAGAAGTCTGCAGGACTTGAAGTTCTCGACGGGCATCTCCCCCCAGGCTCTGGGCCTCATAATCCCGGAGACCTGTTCGGCCATCATTCAGGTTCTTCAGGAGGACTATGTTAAGGTAAGTGGTGTTCTTTCAATGGTCAAACTATGTCCCAAAAAAAGTTAAAAAAAACCTTTTCTAATATGCTCAGAATGCTCACTTTGTCTCTATGTATGCTGTTCTACACAATTTGTAAAGCCCTACATGTTTATTTAATTTAGCCAACCTGTCCATCATTCTATGTTGTGGCCAAACCCACCTAGCATAGTCCCTATATCCCCGTTTATTTGTGGCCTCCATTGTAGTGCTGCATTTTGTGTGTCCCTATATCCCCGTTTATTTGTGGCCTCCATTGTAGTGCTGCATTTTGTGTGTCCCTATATCCCCGTTTATTTGTGGCCTCCATTGTCCAAACCCCCCCCCCCCTAGATTTTTGAACTACATACTAATAATTATTTTCCTTATTTATATTTTTTTTTGTGGGGTTGTTTCTCATGTGAGAAACTCATCTTGAGCCCCACTCCCCCTAAATATATTTTTTGAACATCAGAGGGGGTGATTAATATGCTTAGTGTTCACATGTTATTTTTTAATACTAACCTTTTTTGTGGAATTGTTGGTGGGATCCCTTGTAATTTTAGCTATATTCTGTTCAAAATCTTTGTTTTAATGTATTTTTTATTTTCTTTCTATCCAGTTCCCCACCACGCCACAGGAATGGCAGACTGTGGCTGCGGACTTCTCCCAGCGTTGGAACTTTCCGAACTGCGGAGGAGCCATTGATGGCAAGCACATCCGCATTGTGCCCCCACCCCATAGTGGATCCCATTTCTTCAATTACAAGGGGTTCCACAGCGTTGTTTTGATGGCGGTGGTCTCTGCCAATTACGAGTTCTTGTACGTGGATGTTGGGAAAAATGGCCGGATGTCGGACGGCGGTGTCTTTGCGGAGACGGAGTTCGCCCAACGGCTTCGGTTGGAGGACCTAGGATTGCCACCTGCGGAGGAGAACGAAGAGGGTCTGCCCTTCGTGTTTGTTGCAGATGAGGCTTTTGGTTTGGGTCCCCACCTCATGAGGCCATTTCCCGTACGCACCCTCACCCATGAGAGGAGGGTTTTTAATTATCGGCTGGCCAGAGCAAGACGTGTGGTAGAGAATGCCTTTGGAATCATGGCCAGCCGATTCCGATTGTTTTTAACAGCAATAAACCTGGCGGAATACAAGTGGAATTACATCATCCTATGTTGTTGCATTTTCCACAATTTTTTAAAACGAAATTCACAAACTTATCTGACGGTATTGCCTGATGAGGCTGATGTTGTGGCTCCGGAGCCGGGACATCAGGCTAGCCATAGAGGCTTGGCCCCCCAAACCGCACGTGCAGTGCGTCAATCATATGTGGACTATTTTATGGGGAGGGGGGCCATTGAAATGCCTGATCTTGATTAAAGAATAAAATTTACTTTTTGTTTGATGAAACAGTGTTTATTTTTTAGATTTAATTTATTTGTAAGTTTTGGGGGGTAATGTTTCTTTTTCCTAGGTTCTCATCCAGCCATGTGTTTGGGATGTCATAAATTCCCATGAGTGTTAAATCTTAATAACTCTACAAATATGCCTGAGTAATTGAATGAGTCTGCATTGATACCAATAACTACACACAAATTGTTTGGAGTCCAAAATGTTATTTATTTTTTACTTTTTTCTTTTTGATTAGTACAAAATATAATCATATTTTTTTTTTGTTTTTCTTTTTTGATTATTACAAAATATAATTTTTTTATATTTTTTTTGTCTTTTTTTTGATTAGTACAAAATCTTTTTTTTTTTTTTTCTTTTTTGATTATTACAAAATATAATTTTTTTATATTTTTTTTGTCTTTTTTTTGATTAGTACAAAATCTTTTTTTTTTTTTTTTTTTTTTTTTGATTAGTACAAAATATAATTTTTTTATATTTTTTTTGTCTTTTTTTTGATTAGTACAAAATCTTTTTTTTTTTTTTCTTTTTTGATTAGTACAAAATATAATTTTTTTATATTTTTTTTGTCTTTTTTTTGATTAGTACAAAAAATTTTTTTTTTTGTTTTTCAAATTCGAAGAAAAAATAAAATACACAAACAATTAAACCCTCCCCAAAACATTAATAAAATTTTTTAGCTGCCGTTCCAGCATCTTTGCTTTGTGGCGTATTTCACGGCAGGCCAGACGTATGTCCTCGACTTGGGCCCTGCAGGTGAGAACCTCGCCGATGAGGAGCTGGGCACTATACGTGTCCAGTCCCTGACCAGCCCGATTTCCTCCTGAAATGTGGAACCAAAACATGTGTTAAAAGATTGTATGCCTATATCTATATTCACAGAAAATGTGGTAGATGTTACTTTACCGGATGTTGAGGCAGGTTCCTCTTCCTCTACATCCCTCGGGGGTGTGGCTTGATTGGCTTGTGCCTCCTGCCTTTCTGCTTCATTGTGCCCTACAAGATTGAAGAAAGGGAAAACATGAGGTTCAAACATTACGAGCGGCCTGAAATGACACCAAAAAATTACTAAATTATAAACAAAAGGGCAATATTGTTGATTTTTAAACAATTATCCAGAAAATAGACCAGTATTTAATCCATTCACAAAGTAATGTCAAATCTGTTGACCAAATTTTTAATTTTAGATATGTAAGCTAACCAAGTCTCCCCTGGATCTGCTCACCCCTGTGTGTGACCCAACATAGGTTGTGATTGTGACAAACAATTGTGCTACTGAGTACACATGTTCAATAAAAAAAGGAGTAGCAAACGCTCCTTTTTGGGAATCTCAAGGTATTTACGTTTCTTCTAAAATAAGCTGAAACACATTTCCATCAATTCTAGAATTGAATACACCTTTTTTTTTAAGCCCCAAAAATGTCACAACTTTCATATTTGTGTCGACTAATTGGTCATAGGAGTCGTCGTTCATTCGCCCACAATTCATAAATTTACGAATTTAGTTCAGATACAGTGCTTCAACTCCCCTTTGCACATGCAAACTAGGCATGATGCCATTTCTCATTAATATGGTATTGGATTATTGAAAGTCAGCGAATGAACGACGACTACGACGACTGCATCATGCGTCCACATTCATAATATTAATTTTATGGTCAACCTGCAAAAAAAAAAAAAATGGCACAAAGAACACACCAAAATAATTAATACACATGGAAAAAACTTACTTCTTCTTCGAATCACCCTATTAATTTTGTAAAGTTGGTGGGGTTCCCTTTTTTTTAAATCCGACCACCTTTTGCGCAGGTGCTCTCTGCTCCTGGTTTTCCCAAACTTCCGCTGGAGCCTACGGATGACCTTCTCCATAATTTTGGCTTTGACTTTATTGGGATGCATGTAGGGGCCATGCTTGGCATCATAGTCCTCCCTCCTCAATATGGTGACCATCTCCACCATTTCCTGAAAACTCATATTGGAGGCTCTGCAGCGGAATCTGCGGCGTGGTTGGGCCTGGCCTGCCTCCTGGCTTGAGCTAGAATACACCTCCATGTTGTCCATCTTTTCTCACTCACCAAACGACAGAGAAGGGGCGTGGAAAGGACGATACCGAACGTCAGGGGCGGGGTGTCGTGCGGAGCGTCACGCGTGCGTAGTGTAAAAGGGATGGGACGTGTTTGTAAACGGCGTGCATAGTCTGTGGAAGAAGGCGTAAATCACGATCTTTCCTAACGACGAGACGTACGTTTTTTATTCCGACTTTATTATAGTGAATAGGGAATGAGTTTGTGGGCTAGTTAGGGGAAGTAAGCTAGTGGCTTTAATTACATTATGTTTTGGCTTCTGTTTCATGTGCAGAAAGAATGGATCCCTTCAAGGATGCGGAGTTCCTGACAGAATTCATACAAAAATGGAAGGAACATCCTGTTCTGTGGCAAACCAAAAGCACAATAAATAAAAACAAAGATGCCAGGGAGAAAGCTAGACAGAGCATGCTTGTTTTTGTGAAAACAAGGGTCCCCAACGCCACAACAGCCACTGTGAAAAGCAAAATAAATTCCATCAGGGGCACCTACAGGGCCCAACGGGTCCAAGTCCTGGCCTCAATGAGGTCTGGGGCTGCAGCTGACTCCATATACAAACCAACCCTGTGGTACTATAGTCAGCTGCAGTTCCTGGACGACCACATTGAGACCAGAGCATCCATGTCTACCCTTCCCCCAATAGGTAGCTCCCAGCTTCCCAGCAGCCAATCCTCCAGTGTTCCCTGCAGACAAGAGCAGGCAAGCTCGGAGGAAGAGGAAGAGTTCCTGGAGGACCCCAATTGTGAGCCATGGAGAATGGTATGTGTTTTTTGTATGAATTTAGTTAGTATATGACAAGTATAGTAATAATGGTAAATGTATGTTACTATTGTTCTAAATTCTATGTGAATCTCGTAAGTTTAGGGATAGGATCAATAGTCAGTAGTGGGAAAACATGATGGGGTCAAAATGTGCAAATTTATAATGTTTATGAAGGAGTGGGTGGCATTTTCAGATAGGCCAGTAGGGGGGAGTAACGCAATACACCTGCAAGGGGTCCCAGATGGAAGACACCCTTTTTGAGTACTATCTAGTTGACACTAAATTGAATAAAATAATTTTTGGGGAAAAGGCCACTTATTTGCTAAATTAGGCATGCAACAACCCACATAATTCCAGGGGGACCATGTCTGAAGGTGTTTAAGGGGCCACATAATTAGGGATGGCGACCCTGTGTGTAATATATATTGACATTCAATTTGCATCACTCATGATTGTAAAAATGTGTGTGATTAATGACAAACACAAATAACATATGTTCCTTTTTTTGATACACAGGCAGACCCAAGCCAGGAAGAGCCAGGGCCCACAGGGAGCCAGGAAGAGACAGGGCCCACAGGGAGCCAGGAAGAGACAGGGCCCACAGGGAGCCAGGAGGAGCCAGGGCCAACTGCAAGGCAGGAGGTGACAGAGCCCACTGGGAGCCAGGAGGTGGCAGGCCCCAGTGGGACCCAGGAGGCACGCCGGCGGGATACCATCTCCCGGATCCCTCCATTCCGCAATCCCAATAAACGGCTCAGGAGTATGCGACAAATGGAGGAGGAGACCCAGGGCCTGCTTCGCCAAGCTACTGCAGCCATCCGAGAGCCACCCAGTGAAGTTGAGGGGTTCGCAGCGCTCATTGCAGCCAAGCTGTACAATCTGGAGCAGAGCCAGCGTGTGCGCTGCGAACTCCTCATCTTCCAAGCCATAACCATGGCATCCCTGGGGCAGCTCGATGACGACACCCACATTGTGCGGATTGCTCCTCCTGTCCTTGCTGCTCCTCCTGCTCCTGCTCCTGCTCCTGCTCCTGCTCCTGCTCCTGCACCTGCTCCTGCTCCTCCACCTCATGAGGCTGCTCTGGCTCCTGCCACCTCATCTCCTCCAGGAACCCAGCCCCCAAGGACTCGGGCTACAGGGAAGGCTGCTGGGAAGAAAAAGGCCAAGAAATAATACGGTGCCCCTGATGGAATTTTAATGTGGACTCACAGGCTGTATTTGTGGCTTCGGGGACCCTTGTTTTCAGAAAAAATCAAGCATGCTCTAAAGTGCTGCCTACCTTGGCATCTTTGTTTTTATTATGTTGTGTTTTTGGGTTGCCACCTTTTTTTTTGGAAATTTTTAGGAAGACTAAAATAAATGTTAATTTTTCAGCCAAATTTCACCATGTTTCTTTATTGTAGATTTGAGAGATCATTATTGAGTGGGCAGACCCATTACAAAATAAATAATGCAAACATTAACAAGGTAAAAAAACATGCTTGTGGGTGAGTTAACTAAAAAATTAGGTTGTTGCAGACACTTCACACACTCCTAAATAAACACAAAATAGAGATTACTAATCAAATTGGTGACAAAAAAAAAAAAAAAAAAAAAAAAGGTGGACCAATATATATATTTAAAATGTTTAAGATGGAAGATACAACTAAATAACAGAACACAAACATAAACATTATCAAACAAGAAAGAAACTAATTAAAAGCTTGTCATAACTATGTAACAAGATCAGCCGCAACAAACGTCCATTTCTGGGTAGCAGTTAAAAGCAGGGGTTAAAGAAGCGCTTTATTTTCTTGTCTATAAGCTGAAAAACACCTTAACGAATGTGCTGATTCCATTCTGAACAGTCGTTTTACATGAATGAGCGCTGCCGTCTCCTAACTTGCTTCTGAGCATGCGCGGGCTTAAATCGACGTTTTTACGTACACACGGTCAATGTTTAGAACACAGAAAACGACGTCGGCCAAAAACGACACATAAAATTGAAGCATGCTTCAATTTTTTTCTGTCGTTTTTTAGAAGACATAAAACGACGTTTTTGCCCACACACGGTCAATTAAATTGACGTTTTTGAAAATGACGTTTTTTTCCATCGCAGAAAGCGATGGTGTGTACGCGGCATAAGGTAAAGTCTACAGGATTGGATATATCCGTTTGTAAATGGATAGAAAACTGGCTAACGTGGTTAATGATTCATACTCTGAATGGTCAAAAGCTATCAGTGGTGTACCCCAAGGTTCAGTGCTGGGACCCTTACTTTTTAATATCCTTATAAATGATATTGGGTCTGAGATCAAAAGTAACATTTCGTAACTCGAAATTGGGTTAACATGCACGCACTTTGACCACGCGGTCTCTAAAAAAGAGAGGCGAAGGACTAACAGGGCTGGTTGAGCGGGCAAATCCTCTCACTCCGTTATAGGGAGTCCCTCTGCCCCGTTGGGCTTCAAAGCGGAGCAGGTAGGGCGGGCTGTGTGGGAGGACCCCCTCACACCCGCCATTGCCACCCGGGGCATGGAGAAAGGTGGCAGATTGCCTCTGGGGGAGGCCTGCCTACTCCAACTCCTGCAGTCCAGCTCCTCTCTCGAGTACACGCACAAAATACACTTAAATTTAAAAAAAAAAAATAGGGTTTTCTTCCGTCTGAAAAAGCGGAACTTTGCGGACGCGGATCGTTACGGACGTTAGCGGATGCATCATCCGCTAACGTCTGCAATCCCATAGGGATACATTACAAGTCCGTAAACGGACTTGTAATAAACGGTTCTTTCGTCTGCCCGTGTAAAAGGGCCCTAAAGATTAATTTTTCTGTCATTCTATATCATCATTATTATCATGATGATAATCACACAATACAGGTGCTGTGGCTCAATGCACCTGTACTGTGTGATTATCATAATAATGATGATGATTGGTAATTGAAATATGGCACATGGAGGGGGTTAATGTATTACTGACCAGTGGCAATTAATTAACCCTGTTGTGCTGCATTAGTGGCACTAGTGGCAGTGTTTTAAAACCCCTTCATGCTGTAGCATAAAAAGGGTTAATTAACACTGATGGTGCCATTGTCATTAATGCAGCACAAAGGGGTTAATTTCCATTGGTCACTAAAACATCAGTGAGTACATTAACCCCCTCCGTGGTCCATATTAGAATTACCATTTTTAATTATTTAACCCCCCCTTCTGTCCCCCAAAGCGTTAACCACTTCACACAACTAAGACAAGGTGTTAGTTAAGGCATTATTGTGTTAATGAGTTAAGTGATCACTCACTTGCAGTACACTGAGCTCTGGCTACAGGTCCTATCGGCAGCATCTTGTGTTCACTCCCGGCCTCTGAATTGTGACGTCACACCATCCGGGACTAGGAAGCTCATGTTGGGTGAAATCACTTCACCTGACTGGGAAGTGAAGTGACACTTGCAACGCTTTGCTGCAACTCTGCCAGAGTGTAGCAGCGGCCCTGGTGTCAGTGTGATTCACACCCCCATAGTGATGTCACTGGGCCCCTCTAAGTGAATTGATGGAATATATTTTAGGCCTCCTGGGAATCGGGGGAAGCAGAAATAAAGTCCCCTGCAGCTACATTTAGATGATGCCTCTTAACGCAAATCTGGTGAGGTGGCGGAGGAAGAAAGCTTTGGAGTCTGTATTATTTTCTGGGGGGGGGGGGGGCAATTTCCTCATTGCCCCCCCCCCCCCTGGATCTGTCCCTGTTATCATGTTACTACCTGCTGATTGACATCTCCCCAAGCTGTTATCAGCTATATAAGGGAAGGGGCATCATTGATGACGGCTATGGTCATTACAACTGATACAGCTGTGATACGATCGCTAAAGCCACACAGGGGTTGAATTAAATTAGGCTTCTCATATCGGTGCAGACTATTGCAGCATAAAATGTAAGTGCAT
Source organism: Rana temporaria (assembly GCF_905171775.1). Lineage (NCBI taxonomy): Eukaryota > Metazoa > Chordata > Amphibia > Anura > Ranidae > Rana > Rana temporaria. Next base: position 292,263,352 of record NC_053489.1, on the reverse strand, counting down.
GTACCAGTGCTGTTGTTTGTAATAATAAAATAAGGTGTTTTTAAATGGTATAACCCTATTCGGAGCACTGCGTTTACATTTTTATAAACTGTCTGTGTACAGAGTGATGTGGATTCATTGAAAGAGACTAACAAATAGTGGCTTGTTACCAAAAGCACACAAGGCCTAAAAAAGTAGTAAGGTCACATACATTTTTAGGAGGCTGATAAACAGTCATGGCAAACCTTGGCACACCAGATGTGTTGGAAATGCTTAACTGCACTGCAAAGTTCATAAGCATCATGGAAATTGTAGTTCCAAAACATCTGGTGTGCCAAGATTCGCCATCAATGACATAGAAGGATGATTTATGGACACTTTAAGAGACTTTTTACTGATATAATTTCTTAGTGTAGAAGCTTATTTAACTGTGTTAAGGATTTATTATTATTGGTATATTTTATATATATATATATATATATATATATATATATATATATATATATATATATATATATATATATATATATATATATATATATATATATATATATAAAGTTCTAGCACACAACCTATAAACAAGCTGCAAGCATAAAGTGAACTAACACCTAAACTGATAAATAAGTATGCTGCACTAATATAATAAACTCTGTGCTTAAGTTTGCCACACATTACAAGTGCAATTTATCATATATATTCATCACTTTCTTGTGATAATTAATACCTGATATGCTATGAACAAGTGAAGACATGAAAATGTATAGGTGTTGAAAAATTGTGTTAGGAAACAAAAGTATCCATAAATAAATGTCCAGCAAAAACCCTTTTCTTTCTCTGTATAGAACCCCGTCAGGCCCCATACACACCATAGAATCTATCCGCAGATAAATCCCATCAAATGGGTTTCTGCGGATAGATCCTATGGTGTGTACACTCCGTCGGATATCTATCCGCAGATAAATCTCCCCTGGAATGGATTTCCAGCAGATAAATATTTGTCGACATGCACAGAATATCTATCTGCTGGAATCCATTCCAACGGATGGATCCGCTCGTCTGTACAGACTTACCGGATCCATCCGTCCAAAGGGATTCCCCGCACGCGCCGTAATGAATAGACGCATGCGTGGAATTCCTTATATGACAGTGTCGCGCCCGTCGCCGCGTCATAATAGCGGCGACGGCGCGACACGTCATCGGCAGAGGATTTCAGCGCGGATTTCAATGCGATGGTGTGTACACGCCATCGCATTGAAATCCTCTGAAATCTTAGAGAGGATTTATCCGCGGATACGGTCCGCTGAACCGTATCTGCGGATAAATTCTATCGTGTGTATGGGGCCTCAGGTTTTATTACAATCTGGGACTCCATTTCAAAGATTTCCCCTCTCTTCCTGTTCTGCAGACAATGGTTTGACCAGACAGAAAGTGATGATAAATCTCCACAGACAGCTCAGAAAAAAATAAAAATGCTTTGTTTGTAGAGTAAGGGAAAGCTAGAACCCATCACATTTTCATTGCTTTATGCTTCCCTGTTTCAGATTTGTTCCACTGTGGGAAGATTGGGAAGGCTCTCTTATGGATCATGTATAATTCTCCTGTTACACAAATTCCAGAAAAAGACAAAAAGTGAATTGCAGCAACTCAGTTGGAGACTGGAAGCATAAGCCATGTCTCCAACACCCCAAGAATCATGGAAATAAAGCCCAACAATTTGTCTGGTGGTCACATCAGTGTGTTATAATGCAACATTCCAGGGGCACGCAGGACCCCTTCATCAAGCTTGTGGCATGATTGACAAAGGGTTCCTACGTGGCCCCCGAAATGTTGCATTTTTAACACTCTATGTGATCACTGAAAAAACACGACAGAGATCCTAAGCCTTCCTTACTGTCAACAGATTTATGCATCTGGTTGAACATGTTTGTTGAGAAAAGGGGCATATTTCTCCTATGTGAACTGATCTTTGTGTTGTTAATTATAATAGAATGCAGAGTGCATAAGAGGCCAGAATTTAACCCACAGGTTAACTCTTCACTCAAAATAGCTTTGTTTCAGTGGTATTTCTGACTTTGAAAACGTGACTAAAGGAAAATTGTTTCGCATTTGCTAGTAACATCTACAGATTTTCATGTCTATGACCAGGCAATGAAAAGTTTCTGAAAGACAACAACAGCTTACAGAGCCCCAAGAGAAATTAATATTAACTTAAGCATAATCTGTCCTTCAGTGCTACTATTAGATCTGAAATTCTTGGAACTAATCTTTAGAAATAAAAGCACCTGGTGCACAGTATTCTAGCTAATTGTAACTGTTATTAACATAAATTCAGTCTTTTTTTATATCTGCAGATTAATATATAAAATATTGCATACACACATTGTGTTTCATATCTAAGTGGCTCTGCATGCTGTATTTGGACGGGCACAGCAGCCCATTCATTTGAATGGATTGCTGTACCACCATTTCCTGCAGAAAAAGGTCTTTGGGCCTTTTTTAAAATACGGCCGCACATTGCTGTGACACCATGAATTTCCGTGTGTGAGAAATCGCATCACCTCTTTAATTTTGTGTGAGGGTGGCATTATAGTGTGATGTCATTTTTTTCAATAAAATAAGTAATATGGTATATATAGATTTGCACAGTGCATACCAAATCCTCTTCTTCTGGGGTCCCCCGTTGGAGCTTCTGGCTAAGTGGTGGGCGGTGCTCAATATTTTTTTGTGGGGGGAGGGCGAACAAACCTGCCTTCGCCAACACGGGAGATGGAAAGCGGAAATCAGTGCCCCCTCCATGGGAGACAGACAGCGGTGATCAGTGGCCTTACATTAGGAGGCCGATGCTGCTCCTCGCTCTAGCTTGCCGAGGGAAGAGCCAGGGCCATTGCTTCTCCTCCCAGCCGAACAGACATTTATTTTCCTCCCGGCCGAACAGGAAGTGGGCGAGTGGCCAGGGAGTCTTAGGACTTAGCACTCGCTTCCTGATTGGCCGGGAGGAGAAGCAGGAAGACAACAGTGAATATTAATTTGCTATTGTCACACAACTGGGTGGGTTCATCCATGCACACATTGCATATAAAACGCACAGCATAAGAAAAGCATGTGTATGTAAACATGCTTTGCAAGACACACGTGAGGTATTGTAATAAATATAGTGAGAGCCATAATTCTATGGCCATTGTTCATAGTTCACTATAAACTGATGACACATAAAGGTTTTTAAAGCATTGCCTATGAAGAATTTTGGGTATCATAATTTTTTACGATTCTATGGGCATGCACAATTTTGAGACTTGATGTGTTGGTATCTATTTACTCAGCACAACTCCATCTTTTATATTTTAGCAAAAATTGGTTAGGATAGTTATTTGCTTGCACTAAAATTCATTCTCAGGCCTCGTACACACGACCGAGTTTCTTGGCAAAAACCAGCAAGAAACTTGCTGGGAGATATTTTTTTGCAGAGGAAACCGGTCGTGTGTACATTTTCGTCGAGGAAACTGTTGAGAAACTTGACGAGCCAAAAAGAAAGCATGTTCTCTATTTCTTTGATGGGAATGGAGAAAATTGGCTTGTCGAGTTTCTCGACGGCTTCACAAGGAACTCGACGAGCAAAACGATGTGTTTCGCCCGTCGAGTTTCTCGGTCGTGTGTACGAGGCCTTAGTGTATTTGATTCCTAAAAATATGGGTTTGATAAATAACTGCACAAATATTGTGCAACATAGACATTGCAGCTACCATTATTTATTGTCCAGGGGCTCTGCTTTCAGAAAATACATACTTTTTGGTGGATTTATATAATGATATGGGCTGAAAGTGAACACTCTCAGGTTTAATTTTAAGGTATGTAAATCCAAATCGGAGGAAGGTTTTAGGAAATACAGTAAGTATTCATACATATTAACTGTATATTTAGCAGTTTGCACAAAAATAAAGAAAGGTAAGTTTATAACTTAAATGTAATAATTTTTATACAAGAAACAAAACAGACTACAAAATGATATTTGAATATGACTTCATTGGTTTGACCTCAAGGTTTCAGACACTTACAAATAATATATGGGATAAAGAACATGACTAGAGATGACTGGTACCTTTTTGAGAGACTCAGGGTATGGCAATCTGTCCTGGAGTTTAGCAATGTGGGCACTGCATGTTTCCATCAGCTGCCGGGTGCATGCCTCCTCCATTTCAAGTAAGGGAACCCGGCAGTGAAGCCTTGCAGCTTCACGCTGGAAATCCTACTGCGCATGCAAAAGGCTCCGCTCCTCTCTCCTACTGGCCCGGCGGTCGGGAAAGGGGGAAGGTTTTAGGAAATACAGCTCTTAGGAATAGCCAACCCCTTTTCCAAGGGGACAAAAGTAACTGCATAATTGAATCAAAAGCTGTTTCATGGCCAGGTGTGGGGATACTTCTTCATTATTTCTTCATCAGTTAAGCAGGTAAATGGTCTGAAATGTAGTCTAAATGCGGTATTTGCATTTGGAATCTACTGTATTGCTGTGAACCTACATCATACGTTCAAAGGAGCTGTCCATGTAAGTAAAACAGGCCATTGTAAGGCTTCAAAAACGAAAGAATAGCAGCAACATTAGGAGTGGCCATTCCATCAGCTGTCGGGTGCATGCCTCCTCCATTGCAAGTAAGGGAACCCGGCAGTGAAGCCTTGCAGCTTCACGCCGGAAATCCTACTGCGCATGTGCAAGGCTCCACTCCTCTCTCCTACTGGCCCGGCGGTCGGTGGAAGGAGGAGGAGGGAGCCCGGGCGGTGACGTCAATACCCGCGGCTGAGGTATCCACTTTTGGGTGGAACTCTGCTTTAAAGTGGAAGTAAACCCTCCTATTGTTTTCAGCCATGGAAGCTGCCATCTTGGCCTCTTTTTAATCTTCAACTGCTATGGTGCTGCACATGTGACCAGTTAGGACACAGCCATTGGATGGTTTGACAGTTTGGTTGAGAGCACAACCAATGTGACAAATGGCATTCCCGGCATGCATGAAATGTAACTCTTATTTGAAACTGTTAAATCGATGGGTTTACTTCCGACTCCGTTTTTTTTTTTAAAATACTTAAACATTTGTAGGAGCAAATACTTGCATCAAGTCAAATGACAACACAATATCAGGTGATAGACTAAAATTAGTTATTAATTGGCTTTTGAATATGTTATTTAAATCGAAAAAAAAATGCCATCAAAATGTTGACAGTAAGGACTTGATGCACTAAAACTGAAAAATCATTCTAAGTAAACATTTTTCAAATGATGCCATCATATTTCCATTTTACAGCACTCTCTGGAAATGTTTTTTTTTTTTTGGGGGGGGGGGGGGATCTAATATTTATATTATAAATGCACTTTACAGATACAAAAAAGTAAAAAATGAAGCATAGTAACAAAACTTAATTAGCTAGCATAACTTGATATTTTTCATCAGGAATAAACATACAATCCATACATTATGTGTGGTCATTTAACCCCTAGTCCCTTGGAGATGAGTAGGTTTTAGATTTAATTAGCGCTTGCTGATTTAATTAAGAGAGTTGAGTAGAATAATTGGTGATGGTTTCATTTTGTTGAAATTATTCTGGATCTAAATCCAATTTTCTGTATTTTATCCAGACAGAACAAACACAAAAACAATCATAATTATTATCATTTACTTAGAAAATGCATGTGATCATCAGGAGGTACAGGAGGTTAATTTGCCATTCATTTAAAATTAATATTAGTATTAAATGAATGAAATAACAAATCAGATCATCACAGAGTGGAACTGTGGATATTAATTTGAGGAGTACACAGTGCCACGTCCCGATAGATCAGATTTAGAAAAATATATATGGCAGATGATGGACTTTGAAGGAGTAATAAAAATTAAATATTTATTAAAAAAAATACATAAAAATTGTTGAAAGACATAAAATTTACAAATAAGGCCGTTCCTAAGAATGCCTATGAACACGAGAATAAATGGTGAAATGCACAATGCTATGCTTTGTCTAATCCTTGTAAGGGGGATCATTTTTTTTATCTGACTAAAACTTTAAACAGTTAATATTGGAGCGGGTTTATTGTAGAAATGTGCCTCCTCCTCCAGAAGGGCCCATTCATAAGGCTGGGGAATAATACAGAGAACTGTAGTTCATCAGTGTACATATACGGCTGTGCTGTTCTTAAATTGCTCTGTGGCAGCAGGGTTTGCTTACTAAAGAAGTAGTACATTGTCCACTTTGCAAAGTTTTTTTACTTAGTGAATGAGCTGAAACTATGTTGACTGCAATCATTCAATCATGTGCAAGCAAAAATCCTGTATTTTGAATAGCTTGTTACAATGCAAATATTTGGTAATATGTAAGTTCTTGGATGTCCACAGGATGTTCCCTATAAGGGTATTAAAGGGGTTGTATAGGTTCATGTTTTTTCACCTTAATGCATCCTATACATTAAGATGAAAAAAACATTTGGCGATTGCAGGACCCCCAGCCCTCCGTTTACTTACCTGAGCCCTCGAAAGTCCCGTGTCGAGAACACGCTTGATGTTGGCCCAGTCTTCTCAGCTGTTCTCGGCTCTTCATTGGATAGATTGATAGCAGCGCAGTCATTGGCTTTAATCAACTCCAATGACACGAGGGTCGGGGGTGGGGCCGAGTCCTGTAGTCAGCGGCTTATGGACCCCAGATACAGGACTCTGGAGCGTGCCCGCAAGCTAACCCCCTTGGGAGGGAGCTTCCCAGAGGGGGTTTGCTGAGGAGCCGAGACAGCCACCAAAGGGGCCCCAGAAGACGTGGATCGGGGCCACTCTGTGCAAAACGAGCTGCACAGTGGAGGTAAGTATGACTTGTTTGGTATTTTAAGAAAGTGAAGCTTTACAACCACTTTAAGGTTTAGTTTTTGAATGGCCACTTTTAAAAAGCACATCACTTTTCCTTTATCCCCTTTATATTACACTGTGCAGGAGGCATTATATTACAATGTGCAGTTCATTCTGGAATTTCTTGGACCTGAAGTTTTGTAAATTATATAGGGGACCCTTGTGTGATTCAGCAGTCAGGGTGGAAAATCATACTGATAATAATTAAGGTGGATGTAAACCCTTGCATATACCCAGTGAAGTGAACAGCCTCAGATGATACATAGGGATTAAACAAATGTGCCTACATACTGTATGTTTTACATGCATATCTGCTGTCTTCAGCTTGCTATATGCTTTAGAAAGATCACATCGAGGGTTATTTACGAAAGGAAATTCTACTTTGCACTACAAGTGCAAACTACAAGTGCAAAGTGCACTTGAAATTGCACTGAAAGTGCGCTTGGAAGTGCAGTAGCTGTAAATCTGAGGGGTAGATATGAAATGAGGGGAGACTCTGCTGCTTTTATCATCCAATCATGTGCAAGCTAAAATGCTGTTTTTTATTTTCCTTGCATGTCCCCCTCAGATCTACAGCGACTGCATTTCCAAGTGCACTTTCAGTGCAATTTTATGTGTACTTTGTACTTGTAGTTTGCACTTGTAGTGCAAAGTGTATTTGCATTTAGTAAATAACCCCCATTGTGTTCGAAATTTCCTGTTTCAGCTGTGGGAGTGAAGTCTTGGCATACACTGTGTCTAGGCACACACCCACACTCCACACAGGCAGAGGTAGAAAGGAATGTGCAGAGCTATGCTGTGAATAGACCAGCTCTCTGCTAATCTATTCAAAGCACCCATCCTGACACAAATTTCAGGCTGGTTTTATCTCGGTTGTCAAAACTTGTCAGAAGGTATCATGCTGATAAAATAAGAACGGAGCAGCAGAAAGACACAGGACTTGGGGCTTTGGAGAGAGATAAGGAAACACTACAGATATATGCGCTTAGGTTAATTTTCATGAATCAAGTTTACATCCACTTTAAAGAATTCTTATTATCAGGCAAGGTGTTCATTCTTTTGTTGTATACTGAGACATGGTTTGTAAGCAGTAATATACTTTTAATACTTATCGTTCTTTCTTTTCCACAGGTGAGATTCCACTTGAATTTCTTAGTTTAAGCCCAGGTTCACACTGGGTACGATTTGGTACGATTTGAGATGCGATTTCACATGTCAAATCGCATCTCAAATCGGCGGCAATTGTCGGCAATGGCACTGTCCTAATCGGTGCGACGCCGCATCTGCGGCGCTGCACCGATTTCAAAAAGTAGTTCCTGTACTACTTTTTGCGATTTCGGGCCGCGATTTACATTGAACCCTGCACAGATGTCTCTTAAATCGCGGCCAAAATCGAGGCAAAATCGCGGCAAAATCGCTGTAAAATCGCGGTTTTACCACGATTTTGAATTCGCAGCAGTGTGAACCTAGCCTAAAACTTCAGACAGATAGAACACAGCTCACATACGTGACGTTCACACGCCTTGTCTGGATTGGTAACTGTTTGGAGTATTTGCAATATTGCCCGGCATTGTTTTTTTTCTTTTTTTTTTTAAACAAAAGAACTGTTTTATGGTTAAAATGTGAGTAGATTTATATACTTTGAATGCATTAAAAGTTTTATACAGATTTACACTATGTGGGCTCTCCCATTTTGATTTTGTGGTGGATTTTGTGAAATATATGGTTGCCATTCATTTTAACATACACTAGATAGGAGTTCAGCTAAGCAGCATGGGCCGAACCCCTCCATATTGAGACTATTATTTACAGGCTGATTCTACTTCGTAATAGGGTCTATCTGTTCTGGTAAGAATTCATTAATTATGGTGGTGATGGTCCAAGTCATGATCAAAAGATTTGATTCAACACAATATTTATAACAGCACAGTGGTGCTTTGGTATTTGATTGGGACTGTTATATATTTTTTACACATATACAAAGTGGATGAAAAAAAATGTGGGGGGGATTTCTCCATTGAATTGAGTTTTCATTTTACACATTATCACAGTTAGCATGGCAAATTACTTATTTCACTTAAATTTCTATCTCATTGACAAAAAAAAATAAAAAAATGTTATTAATATACAGCATGTATCCAGGAAGGGTGTGAGGGACTGCCAACATCCTAATATATAAAGAATAGTGTGTGCATAGCACTGGAATAATCCCCTTGGACTTTAAAGGCAGATTTTGGAGTAATAACAATAAAGAAAGTTTAAAAGGCAATTATGCCACTTTAATAGTACATAGCATATACAAAGTCGGCAAACATAGCCCTATAATAAAAACATACCTATACATGAGATATATTGCACAGTAAGATTTAGCAATCAAACCCAGTTGATACAGATAGTCCCATAAGCTGCCAGAGTCATGCTGTGGTCAGTGCGGGGGGTTTCTTGTAACACCCAACATGTTTCGGAAACTTTACTGTATGTTCCTTCTTCAGGGGATTTTTAATTTCTGGGTGATTGTATTTGCTGAAAGTACAAGTAAAGTTACTACTAGTCACATTGCAACACATCATGTGAGCAGGACCATTGAAAAATAAAGTAATTGAAAATGCGATTATAGCTACTGATATATTTAAAAGACAAAAACAACAACATCGAGTTGCAGAGCAAACTATGGAATGGAGAAGTTCTCAAAAAAGGCTGAACGGATCAGTGCAAGCCCACCATATGAACAGACATGCGGCCACTGCAAAACATGTGGATTTGCATCACCAAGAAACTCCCCATGGACTACACCAGCAGGAAAGGTACTATGTAGCAGTCTGCAATCAGAAAAAAGTAAATAAATTGGTTCATAATTGGAAAATAAACTAGGTAAGCAAAAAGCATAGGCAAGAGGCCTCCATAGGCACAATCCTGCCTTCAAAATGTTTTTTACCTTCTGATCAAATTGACATCCACAGAAGTTGACACGAAAATAAAGGGATCTCTAAAATGTTGCAGCTGTCACAAGAACAGAGAGTGAGGGGGAGCCTCAATGGGAACTCCAGTTTTGGCAGCAGCTGTCAAATGTGTGATCTCTCCTTACTTTAAGTAGATTGTTTCTCACTTCTTGTTCTAGAGAAATATCAGGATTTCAAATACTGAGGGATAATCTTACCAAAGAAGACAGAACTCCTCCTCTCTATTCAAAACAATGCAAATGTTTTTGGTTGAAATTTTACTCTGTGCTCTGACCAAGAATGACCTACTACAAATGTGCCTCAGCTACTCAGCCTGTAAGACTTCCTTGCTGTGTACAGTGGTTATCATCCATGTGATATACACATATAGTCTGCTTGTCCTGCTACTTCTTCCTAGTATTCCCTTGGTTGACTCCCTGGCTCCAAGCACCTAACATCGCATCCATCTGGAGAACATGGAAGGCATCTGGAAATGTATGGATATGCTTTTTGCATACATTTTATAATTGAGTGCAAGATTTATTACATACTTACATAGTGGGCCTGGTTGAAAAAAGGCACAAGTCCATCCAGTTCAACCAATAAAAGAGGGGGGGGGGGGAATTCTACAAAAATAAAACATACAGTTCTATGTATACAATCCTATACCCACAGTTGATCCAGAGGAAGGCAAAACACCCAAGCAAAGCATAACCCAATTCGCTCCAGCAGGGGAAAAAATTCCTTCCTGATCCCCCGAGAGGTAAACGGATATTTCCTGGATCTACTATACCCATAAATGTTAGTATCCAGTTATATTATGCACATTTAGGAAAGAATCTAGGCCTTTTTAATGCAATCTACTAAGCTGGACAGAATCAACTCTTGAGATAGTCTATTACACATTTTCACAGCTCTTACTGTGAAGAAACCTTTCTGTATTTTGGAGAATAAATCTCTTTTCCTCTAGACATATTGGCCCGGATTCACATACATCGGGACACATATTTATGCCGCCGTAGCGTATCGTTTTTACGATACGCTACGCATGCACTGTATTCAGAAAGCCATTGCTCACCAAGATGCGCCAGCGTAACATATTTTCGAAGGCCAGCGTAAGTGTAAGTGGGTGTGACCCAATGCAAATGATGGCCCGAGCGTGTCGCAGTGGTTTACGTTGGGCGTATCTTAAACGGCGCATGCGCCGTGGCGTGGACGTATGGCCCGCACCCCTCTGCGCATGTTCACAACTACGCCCGGCGTAACCCCTAAGATACGCCAGCCCACCGCGTACGCCCAGTGCATAAATACGCCCAGACATGTGCCCGTCAAGCGCAAAAGTACACCAGCAGCTTTTGGTGTAGGTACTTTTGTTTTCTGAGCCATGTCTGCTCCAGTGACTGGGAAGGAGAGGAGGAAAAATAATTTTACACCGGAGGAGAAGGCAATCGTGATCAATGCCATCTCCAGGTACGACGTGAACCTCCATGGGGCACAGAGTGCCACGACCACCAAGGTCAGGAAGGAGGGGATCCTCCAGGAGATCACCATTCAGGTTAATGCCCTTGGACATGAGCGGAAGACCTCAAGGGACATTGCCAAAAAGATCAACGACCTGCGTCGTCTGGTCCGAGACAAGCTGGCCACGATGAGGATGCATGCCAGGGGCACGGGAGGTGGACCAGCCAGTAAGATCAGCCTCACTCCTGATGAGGAGGTGATTGCCCGGTGTCTGCAGAGGGAGCAGGTGGAGGGCCTGGAGGGCTATGACTCTATTGATCAGGCCTTGAGGACAGGTAAGTGTGTTTTTTCTCCTATCCGGTGTGTAAAATGTAAGGGGGTGGAAGGGAACATGTGACAAGTGTGTGGGTCCACCAACATGTGAATGCTTTGTGTCATCCACAGATGCTGGAGGGATCTGGGCCGTCGTCGGCTGCTGGGCGACCCAAGCCATCCCAGGAGGAGTGTGCCCACACTTCTCCACTAGAGGAAGTTGAGGAGGAGCACGGTGCTCTTGAGGAAGGTGTATACCTGGTGGAGGAGAACATCATCTCTGGAGCCTCCCAAACCTCCTCCCCCATCATGGGAAGCCCCTCATCCTCCTCCCCCATCATGGGAAGCCCCTCAAGGGCCTCTCCCATAAGGGAAAGCCCCTCAAGGGCCTCCCCCATCAGGGCAAGCTCCTGAAGGGCCTCCCCATACAGACGGCCCCAAGCCTCTCCTGCCCCCAGGAAGGCTACACGCAAGACCAGGGGTGTTCCTGATGCCTTTGAGGAAAATGTTGCGAGGGACCAGGCCCGGCAGACCCGCCATATGGGTGCTATAGAGGGTGACATGCGCCGTGTGGCAGAGAGCCTGGCCTCCTCGGCCCAGACCCAGGCTGCCTGCACATTGGCTGTCCAGCAGGCCCTCACAGAGCAGGCTGATCAGAGTACCTCCAACTCTGACAGCCTGCAGGATGTGAGTGCGAACTGCACTGCTATAGTGACCTGCCTTGGGGAGCTGCAGGCCACAACATCAGGCCTTGTGGCAGAGGTCAGGAGCCTTGCAGTGGCTGTACGGGCCAACACTGCTGCCATCGAGGTGGAGGGGAGGCAGACGAGGCGCCACCAGCGGCACACCACCACCCGCCAGCTGCGGATGCAGACGCAGACTAATGCGGTCCTCACCCACATTGCCCTGGCATTGTAGGGCAGGCAGCCAGCCAGGGAGAGACCAGGGGATGATCCTCCTCCAGATGCCCCACCCCCCCTACCCGAGGCTCCCCCCAGGCAACTGAGGAGCAGGAGTCGTGGCACCAGGCGTAGCCCACGACAGGGCAGATGAGTGCCTTTTTTTTGTGGCTCAGATTATGACCTTTTTTATTTGTTATTAATGCTCAGGTTATGACCTTTTTTATTTTGTAGTGAATGCACACGGTGAGGAGTGCAGGCTACAGTGTGACTGGTGTGTGAATGTGGGGGTGACATACCTGCCAGCAAGGCGTGTCACCCTGGGTCGTCAGGGAGAGGTTATCCCCACGACCGTGTGAATGTGGTATTAATGGACAGCGACACCATTGGGGTCTTGGAGTGGCGTTGCTGCTCCCATGTCCTGCATGGCGGACTTGGGCTAATCCAATGTGAAGTGGATGTGGTGTGTGTGAGCACAGGACCCCAGATGGCAAGCCCCCTTTTGTTTAATAGTTGGATATTTTTTTATTTCTTTGTTTAATCTTTTTAGTTCCTTTTTTTCTATATATTTTTCTTTATTTCGTCTTTGTCAATTCGCGGCAGCACCCCCCAGGCCCATGCCTGAAGCTGTGTAAGGGGCCCTGCCTGGCATGTTGGCATACAGATGTGTTGTCCTGCAAGTGTGGTTGCTCAGCTCGTCCGTAACGGTGCTGCTACAGCTGCACACCTGCTGACCTGTGCACATCTGTTGCTAAGTTACACCTGCTTTATGAGGAATAACTTTAGGCCGGACGTACAACTTACGCGCACATCGCGTAGCCTGCGTCGGGCGCATATACGTTCTCGAATCGCCGTATCTCCCTCATTTGCATATTTGAATAGGAAATCAATGGGAGCGTCAGATGCGTCCAGCGTAAATAAGCGCCCACGATACGCCGGCGTTGGAAAGTTACGTCGGTCGGAAAAAGCCTATTTTCAGGCGTATCTAGTTCTGTGGGCGCGGCGCACAGATACGACGGCGCACATTTACACTTACGCGGCGTAAGTGTTACGTGAATCCGGGCCATTGTTTTTTATTTAGTTGAATCTTTTAAAGGTGTTACACTTAGGTAGTGGTGCTCTTCCTCCCTTTTTTTCTTTTCACTTATACAAACAACCCCCCCCCCAACTCGTTGTTGTGGTAACTCTTTTACAGAACTGTATTCTCAATGCCCCAAACACTGGCCTAGAGTAGATCCATAGTCACATGACACCCCAAGTGCACAGTCTTTCCTCTTCCTTTCTTCTGATGTCTATGTTGATGCCTTGTAGACAATGCCCATGTGTCCAACTTTGGGGTTCTCAAATGTCCTGAGGACTTAGGCAGTGAGGTGACATTGCAAATAGGAACATTCACAAGACCGGTTGAGCCCAGACTGGAGTGCTGGATCACTGCTCCCCACTAACATAAGTGTCAGCAAGGGACATGTTAGTCAGGTAATAAAAATTGGCTTTGTTTTGTTTTTAAAAACAAGGTCAGTGAGATGGAGGAATGTGGAATCTTTTGTTGCACAAAGATGGGGATTAAGGAACATTTGCATCAAGAATGCATCACCATTTTGTATTTATCGCCTTGAAATATCACTTCTTATGCTGATATTATGCTGTTTTTAAATTCACTCATAGATCATTAAAAAAGAAATAGAAGTGTCAGAGGCTGAATTACTTTCAAAAGTGTCATTTGGGGTATTAACTTTTGTGAGCAAACTGATTGATATTTGCTTTCTTATTCTTCACTGGATTGTATATTAGCACCCTATGGGTATTGCTTTTCTGCATCTTATTTTGACACACAGCATCTTATGAATGCTAAGCATATGTGAATGCTAGTATGCCAGTGCTTAGCACATATTCAAGCTTACTTATAGTAAGCGCATATTACAATAGAAAGGGAATAAAAGGGAATAAAACTACTGGCGCATAGAGTAATGTTTAAAGCAGTCCAGCCAGCCAAAAAACAACTTCTCCAAAGAAGAGAATCCAATGCAATAATTCAGGCTAATATAAAAGTTTATAGGCAGTCCATAGAAATCAATGGGCTGCAATTGGAATCATATGCTGGAATGATATATATGGGGGACCACCTGCAGCTGCTGTCTTTAGAGTTGTGACGGCTCTGTATAGACCAAAAGGAAGCATAGGAGAGAGGGAAGGACATGCCAACTAAGTGTAGTATACCAATAAGTTTAGTGAATAAAAACAGGATTAAGGACACTTACAAATGTACATAAATAATGAGCTCATCTGTGTATAGATCTCTGTGCTGACATCATGGTGTGTGCGGTTAGTAGGTACAGTAGTTCCAGATGCTCAGTGTGGAGGGAGAGAGGCAGTTCCTGGAGCCTCAAGGAATCAGGGAATCAGGAAGTCGCGCTGTGACAGAGTGGAACACCCCGTGGATGTGACATCAGCAGAAGTGCCAGAAAATCACAGACAAGTGAAAGAATAGTAAAGCTACGCGCTTGGGCATTCGGTTCCTTCTACAGCTGAGAATTGCACAATGTAAAATCCACCGGCTTACCGCCATCTGGTTAGAAATGCTAACTTCTTACTGCATATGTGTTGCGTCTTCGTGTGGCCTTCTTCAGTGTGGACCCCACTGAATAAGTCCAAACAAGGACTTAACACAAATGGAGTAAGAAGTTAGCAGCTGGTGCTATCCCACGACAATTCTTAACCAGACGGCGGTAAGCAGGTGGATTTTACATTGTGCAATTTTCAGCTGGCACAGCTTTTATGTGAGTGAACCACTATAAGATTTTTTGGCAATAAAATCGTTTTTTACAGAGAGCACTAGATGGAATGTTTTCTGTTTTTATATGGCCGGTATTACATGTGAACATCCCATGAAGGCGAGAGTTGGGCTGTGAAAGCTATAAGGATATTTATCCTTTCGCACAGATCTCCATATAACCCTCAAGGGGAACTGCACTGGTGGTTAATTGCACAGGCACCTGTTTTTGATATATTGTGATTGTTTAACACAAAGGTGGCAAGAATATATACGATCTAAGGATTTATTCATTTTTATCTAGTTTTGAATGTTTTGTTTGTTTCACGTTTTTTTCATGTTTTGGGAAGAAGAGTGAATTATGTTGATATACTTGGATATTAAAGTGGTTGTAAACCCTTCTTACAATTGGCGAAGGATCAAGGTGGTATGGCGGTGCCTCATGCCAGGTATTATTTTATAGCCTTGCAGATCCAAATTTAGGTAACTGGGGGGTAGTGGATGAATCTGACCCAATTAGGTCCTTGTTGGTCCCTGCGAACTCTGACCTCCCGGTTTTGGTGTACCTGGAGGCGGGCTTCACACAGTTTTCAACTACTCTTCCCACTATTGTCCTACTGAACAATCTTACAATCTTTGGAAGTTTATTCGTTCTCTTCTTAAACTCAAGAGGGTTTGTCCGTTTACTCCAATATGTAGAAACACATATTTTAGGGAACTATTCAAGCTTAGGGGATTTGGCCCATGGTAAGAAGCAGGAGTTCACTACATTGCGCAATTATATTCCGGTGCAGTGCTTAAATCTTTCGCAGACATGAAGGAGGAATTTTCTTTACCCAATTTCCAATTCTATCAGTATCTCCAGTTAAAGCGGAGGTTCACCCCAAAAATGTTTTTTTAACATTACATTTAGCATACTAAGCATAGTAAGGGCATTTACTTTTGGCAGGTCTTTTTATTTTTTTCTCCGTACATACCTTTATATTCTGATTTTGTCCAGGGCTTCCGGGTTCCAATGACTGCGGGACTGGGCGTTCCTATCCTGATGACGGATGATAGAAAGGCATGATTTCTAGGGTGTATGCCAGGTTGCTCAATTCTACTTATGATGCAAGCAAGCTCCCTTGTAGAAAGGGGTGGGAACGTGACTTATGGCCTATTGATGGTGAGGCCTGGGAGTTATGTCTGACGTCTGCTCCCCTGGTGTCTGTGTCTGCCTCACAACGGTGGTCTCATCTTTACCTCCTACACAGGGTGTATAGAACCCCGACCCGATTACACAAATGGGACTTAGAGACTCTCCATTATGCCCAAAATGTGAAGCTCACAGCGGAGATCTCCTACATATGCTGTGGAAATGTCCAAAACTCTTCAGGTATTGGCAATATGTCCTTAACACTATTTCTCAAGTTTTCCAGATACCAGCTTTGCAAGATCCAGTTGTGTGCTTGCTCCGTGCTTTGGAGTTACCCGCCCTATCACCTAATGGCCATGTTGCTGTATTGCGTTTACTTTATGTTGCCCGCAAGGCAATTGCGAGGCTTTGGATCACTCCGAGAGTACCGACGAGCAGACAATGGGCGGCTCAGGTTAATAGCCTGCTGATCCGTGAAAAGATTACATATCAACACCGTAATGTTCTGAAAATGTTTTACTCAATGCGGAAACCATGGTTAGACACTCCAGGACTGGCTCCCCTTCAGTTGGTGAGGGATAGACTGCTGCAAATGTGATGTGCCCCCTGGGAGGATGGGTGACACTGGCAAATTGCTGTGATCGATGGAGGTGATGGGATGCGAGGGGGGGGGGGGGGGTTGTGGCGTATGGTCTATGAATATATTTGGTGGTTAGGCTGATACCGGTGAGATATATCTGCTGTTAATTTTCTTTTGTTTGGTTTGATTTTTTGTTTTAGCTCTGTTCTCATCCCCGATTTTTATTATCTCTTAATGCTGACAAGGAATACAGTCTAGTCCCATATTACCATTGCATGTAATCTGTAGGACAGTGGAGTTATACATAATGCCCTTTATCAACCTGTTTTTTGTTGTTTGTACCCTCATACATTGTTTTTTTTCCCCTGTATTTGTACACCTCAGATTGTGGGTCAATCTTGTCCGTTTTATAGTTGCTTCCTACTGCCCCCCCCCCCTTTTTTTTGTATTGCAATTACTATTGGACTGTCTGTATATTTGATTTGTATGTGTAAACCCAACCACACAACTTGCACCTACAGGTAAGCCTAGATTAAAGGGGTTGTAAAGGTACAATTTATTTTTTTCCTTTACCTTAGTGCAGTCCTCCTTCACTTACCTCATCCTTCGATTTTGCTTTTAAATGTCCTTATTTCTTCTGAGAAATTCTCACTTCCTGTTCTCCTGTCTGTAACTCCACACAGTAATGCAAGGCTTTCTCCCTGGTGTGGAGAAAGCCTTTTGAGGGGGGCGAGCAGGAGAGTCAGGACGCTCTCTACTTTGCAGATAGAGAAAGGAGCTGTGTGTTAGTGGGCGTCCTGACTCTCCTGTAGTTCAAGGGAGGGGGCGAGCATGACACTCCACACCAGGGAGCAAGGCTCGCATTACTGTGTGGAGTTACAGACAGAAGAACAGGAAGTGAGGATTTCTCAAAAGAAATAAGGACATTTAAAAGCAAAATCGAAGTATTAGGTAAGTGAAGGAGGACTGCACTAAGGTAAAGGAAGCCATTGTACCTTGTTCAACCCCATTTAAGGCTTACCTGTAGGTGCAAGAAATATCTCCTAAACCTGCATGGTTTAGGAGATATTTACAATAATGACAGGCGCCGGTAGAATCTGCGAGGGGACATGGCGACGACGGGGAACGAGGAGCACTTTGGGGGCTTTGATTTCAGGTAAGTGCCACAAAATGAGCTAGTATGCTATGCATACTAGCTCATTATGCCTTTCTCTTGCAGGATTTGTTTTTTCCCCGTTTTTCGGGGGGGGGGTTTACTTCCTCTTTAACCACTTGACCACTGGGTACTTAAACCCCCTTAATAACCAGACCAATTTTCAGCTTTCGGTGCTCTCAAAATTTCACACAAATAGAGCTTTCTTTTGGTGGTATTTAATCACCGTTGGGTTTTTTATTTTTTGCGCTATAAGAGAAAAAAGACAGAAAATTCTGTAAAAAAAATGAATTTTTCTTTGTTTCTGTTATAAAATTTAGCAAATCAGTATTTTTTCTTCATTCTTTTGCATAATGTGAAAGATGAAGTTACGCAGAGTAAATAGATACCCAACATGTCACCCTTCAAAATTGCACACGCTCGCATTGCAGAGTATTGCGGGGCATTGCAGAGTATTGCAGAGTATTGCGGGGTATTGCAGAGTATTGCAGAGTATTGCGGGGTATTGCAGAGTATTGCGGGGC
The DNA here is from genome assembly GCF_905171775.1 of Rana temporaria. Taxonomy (NCBI): domain Eukaryota; kingdom Metazoa; phylum Chordata; class Amphibia; order Anura; family Ranidae; genus Rana; species Rana temporaria. Next base: position 292,244,725 of record NC_053489.1, on the reverse strand, counting down.
ATTGCAGAGTATTGCGGGGCATTGCAGAGTATTGCGGGGTATTGCAGAGTATTGCGGGGCATTGCAGGGTATTGCAGGGATTGCACAGTAAGGGGCAGAGTATTGTATGTATTGGGCAGGGATGGCTGGATCTGTGACTGCATTTGTCACATATCCAGCCCACAGCACTGCTGCTGCCTCCGCTCTCTCCCCTCTCCTCTCACACTGTACCATTCGGTACAGAGAGAGGAGGGAGGAACCGGCGTCATCACATGACGCCGGTTTGTTTACAAGTGATCGCTCCGTCATTGGACGGAGCGATCACGTGGTAAACCGCCGCTATCAGCGGCAATTTACCGTGATCCGTGATCCGGACACTCCCGTGTGCGCGCTCCAGGGTGCGCGCGGGAGCGCGATTCTGGGAGGACGTCATATGAGTTAAGGAACCACCCTGCCGCCGTTATTCTACGGCGTGCGGTGGTTAAGAGACTTTTTTCTTTTTGGTACACTTTTGTTGTGTTTTATGTATGTTATATTATCTCTTTACTGATGATTGCACTGTACTAAAATTATCCTATATGAGTTAAAAGGTAATGAGAAAACACTTAAAGTACTGGCAGCAATCTATTCACTGCTGCCTTTAAAATTGGTTGTAAACCCTTAACACCACTTTTACCTGCAGGTAAGCCTATAATAAGGCTTACCTGTAGGTACCGTGAATCGCTCCTAAACTTGCACTGTTTAGGAGATATCTCCTGTATCAGTATGTGCCAACGTCATTGGCACATGCACACTGAAGAAACGGCTCGCTCGTGCCATTTCTTCAGCTGCTGTGCCGTTACCTGCGGCTCCCACGCACATGCACGGGAGTGACGTAATTGCAGCTCCGGTCCATCACAGCGCCAGAGCCCGCGATAGTTGGAAGACATGTCGCCGGCCACAGCGTTGTACCGGGACCACTGTGGGGGCTTCGATGTAAGGTAAGTACTGTATTTCATATGCCTTTGTCTTGCAGTTTTTTATTTTATTCTGTGGGTTTACAACCACTTTAATGCTGATCGATATTTGTTTGTTTTTATATATTTTCTGTTGTATTGTCACATTTGGTTGCGTTGATTAATATATACATACAATATAAATTACATATGTATGTGAAACTACATACGTGTCAGCAAATAACATATTTGTGCAAAGAAACCAAATTATTATTACATGAGCCCAATACAGTCTCTGTAAGTGAAAAGTCCAAAATATTAATATAGAAGTGAAGCTTCTTTTGCATCAAGTGCAGGAGATATGTGTAAGGGCACTTTTACACTGAGCAGCGCCAGGCGTTGGCGGTAAAGCGTTGCTATTTTTAGCAGTGCTTTACCGTTATTTATGTAGCGCTTTTCGGCCGCTAGAGAGGAGGCTTTTAACCCCCGCTAACAGTCGTAAAAGGGTTAAATGCACCCGCAAAGCGCCGCTGCTCCTACAGCACCTCAAAGATGCTGCTTGCAGGACTTTTTTGAGCGTCCTGCCAGCGCCCCGCTCCAGTGTAAAAGCACTAACTGTGAAAGCTCCATTGATCTCCGCTGAGCCAGCGGATGACAGGTCCGTCATTGCTCACTAAGCAGGCAAGGGCCTTTTTAGAGCCCCACTGATTTCCATGGGGAGATTGAACGGAAACGGAAAGCATGTCCATTTTCATCAGATCTCATCCGATCCGATCTGCCAGACGGATGGCTGAACACATCGCCATCCATTTGTTTTCAGCGAATCGGATGGCACACGGGTGTCAGCGGACACATCTCCGCTGACATCCACCTGCCCATAGGAGTCAATGGGTGGCCAGCTTGGAATCCGCCTGAAAAACGCAAAGTGCTGCTGCTCCTACAGCGCCTCAAAGATGCTGCTTGCAGGACTTTTTTGAGCGTCCTGCCAGCGCCCCGCTCCAGTGTGAAAGCACTAACTGTGAAAGCTCCATTGATCTCCGCTGAGCCGGCAGATGACACGTCCGTCTCTGCTCACTAAGCAGGGAGGCGTCTGTCAGAGCCCCACTGACTTCTATGGGGAGATTGGACGAAAACGGACAGCATGTCTATTTTCATCAGATCTCATCCAATCCGTCAGACAGATGTCTGAACGCATCACCATCCGTCTGTTTTTAGTGTATTGGAATGCAGACGGGGGTCAGCTGGCACATCACCGCTGATATCGACCTGCCCATAGGAGTCAATGGGCGGCCCGCTCGGATCCGCCTGAAAAACGCACAGGCGGATCCGAGCGGGCTTATCATGTGAAAGGGGCCTAATGCCGCGTACACACCATCACTTTATGTGATGAAAAAAAACAACGTTTTTAAAAACGTCACTTTAAATGACCGTGTGTGGGGGAAAACGTTGTTTTATGTCTTGTGAAAAACGACAAAAAAAATTGAAGCATGCTTCAATTGTATGTGTCGTTTTTCAAAACGTTGTTTTTTACTTCACAGAAATTGACCGTGTGTAGCAAAAAACGACGTTTTTACACCCGCGCATGCGATCCGATCCGATCTGCCAGACGGATGGCTGAACAAATCGCCATCCATTTGTTTTCAGCTAATCGGATGGCACACGGGTGTCAGCTGACACATCTCCGCTGACATCCACCTACCCATAGGAGTCAATGGGTGGCCAGCTTGGAATCCGCCTGAAAAACGCAAAGCGCTGCTGCTCCTACAGCGCCTCAAAGATGCTGCTTGCAGGACTTTTTTGAGCGTCCTGCCAGCGCCCTGCTCCAGTGTGAAAGCACTAACTGTGAAAGCTCCATTGATCTCGGCTGAGCCGGCAGATGACACGTCCGTCTCTGCTCACTAAGCAGGGAGGCGTCTGTCAGAGCCCCACTGACTTCTATGGGGAGATTGGACGAAAACGGACAGCATGTCTATTTTCATCAGATCTCATCCAATCCGCCAGACAGATGTCTGAACGCATCGCCATCCGTCTGTTTTTAGCGGATTGGAATGCAGACGGGGGTCAGCTGGCACATCACCGCTGATATCGACCTGCCCATAGGCGTCAATGGGCGGCCCGCTTGGATCCGCCTGAAAAACGCACAGGCGGATCCGAGTGGGCTTATCATGTGAAAGGGGCCTTACACTCCACTGGATCTCTAATCGTCATCAGCAGCTCAGGTAGTGGGTGGATGGAAGTACACGTTATAAGCTCACAAAAACAATAGAATCTTGCATAATGCTCACTGCTTTTTTTTATTCATAAAAACTTATAAATAAAATACCAATCACATGTTAAAAAAGAGAAGAATGCATGTACCACTTTAAAACTTACATATGCAGTATATGTCATTTCTAGTGTCTGGTTTGAATTAGCGCAGCACATTTGTTTTTTACATATTTGAATTTACTTATAAATGAGTTCTCCAGAATAGGACTCAGTGTGCTTGGTTTATAAGTTTACATTACCTTCTTTATTCTGCAGTTGATGAACATGTTGCACATAGAGATTACTGTGTGATTGTAGGATTACGTTTTAAACACAGGGATGCCACCTCATAATCTAGCGTCTTTTTCCTAACCTGACAAAAGTGAGACTCTGCTTTCTTAGCAGCCTCTTATGCAGGTTTTTACGTTTTACACAAGACACAATTTAGTTCTTTAGTCATTTAAAATTACAGTCCGCTACCTGCCTATACAATTCATCAGTACATTGTGTGATATCCTTATCCGCTTTCAAGGAAAATCAATAAAAATCTTAGCGCACTTATTTTTCCATGGTAGTTCTCTTTATAACTATCTGTGTATAATTCAAGAAAGCTTTTGTGCCAGCTTTGATAACCAAATTCTGGTAGTTCTAACTATGGCCACTTTAGGAACCTGTAGCCATGGTAGCAACATATTCTTAAAGAATTACCGTCAGCTTGTAAATAAGAAAACTGGCAGTAATTAGGACCAGGTCTGAGCTTGGCATACAGAGATACACCAGTACTCAGAGTGAGTCATGACTGTGCTAGGAATGTGTCATGAATGAGAAGAAATCCCTCCCAATGTGACATTGTATCCTGACAGTCGCCCCCATTGCTTACAGAATATAATGATCAGCAGCTGCAGCTACTGATTAAGAATTTTTTTCCAGCATGTTCCTTCGACAGAAGTCAATCAAATTATCAACTTCTGTTGAAAGGGGATGGCCACACACTTTTAAAATTCCACCATCCCCTGCTGAACCAGACCAATTTGAATCACTGTATAGCCTTCTTTAGGGTCAGAAGAATTAATGTTGGAGGAACATAAAAGTGGACTTCATAGGCACTAGTCGTTGACAAAAAGGTTATTTTATTGATACAATCCCACACGGGTCATTGAATCAACAATACAGTGGATACATTTATAAAATACATTAAAAACACAAAAAGAATTATCACAAAAATTTGCAATAATTTACAAAGCATTTAAACCAAAACTGGAGAGGTGCTCTCCCTTATGAATGGTGCTATCGGCTTCACGGTCCTGCTGATGCTATCCTTTGCAGCCCATATAGTGCTTCCTGATCTCTATACATTTCAGAATTTAATTTCTGAATCTCATGGGACAATTGTCCCTCTTATTTGAGTACGTCTGCTTTGCTGTTTTAATATCCCTACTGATTAAACACTCTGACCAGAGCACCTATTTAATTGGCGTTCTTTGGATTGATTCCCAGCTGCCCTTACCACCAGGACTGCCTGACAAAAAAGTTTATCTTATTTATTCTAATCAGTATCTTCTACCGAGTTCAATATTGAACCGTATCCATTACCGTGGATGAAACACCAATAGCTCCTGATGAAGCGGCCATCCGCGAAACATGTAGAGCTTGTTTTTGAAATTTACCAATACATATGTTAGCCATCATTAATTTTGATGTCTTCCTTGGACCAGTTTTGGTTTAAATGCTTTGTAAATTATTGCAAATTTTTGTGATAATTCTTTTTGTGTTTTTAATGTATTTTATAAATGTATCCACTGTATTGTTGATTTAATGACCCGTGTGGGAATGTATCAATAAAATAACCATTTTGTCAACGACTAGTGCCTATAAAGTCCACTTTTATGTTCCTCCAACATCAATTCTTCTGTTATAATTAGGACGTGGCACTGTACTACTCCGAGACACCCACAGTCCATCCTGTGGCTTGTGTACTCTCACCCATTCAAATACTGCTTTAGGGTCAGTTCACACCACATGCAGTGGCTTGCTTTGGGGGGGGGGGGTGTGCAGCCCGCACACCCGGGTGACACCCGCAGAGGGGTGACACCATCCCGAGGGAGGCAGAGGGTCCTGGAGGCTGTGGTCTTCAGCCGGAAAGTGCCGGCGCCACGCTCACCCTGAGCGAGACTCCTCACTCCTGCTGCCTCCTTTCATTTTACACAAGTGCACGTGGCCACCAGGAGAGTGACAGTCTGAGCAACTCTGTATCTTCCTCCGCCCACCGCCAGGTGCATCGTGCATGAGGGGGGGTGGTTTATCCCAAGCGGGGGTCTTCACTAATGGAGGGGGGTTATCCTGAGGGGGGTCTGCACTGACGTAGGGGGGGTATCCTGAGAGGGGTTTGCACAGATGGAGGGGGGGTTATTCTGAAGAGGGGCTGCACTGATTGAGGGGTCGGCACTGATGGAGGGGGGGTTCATCCTGAGGGGGTCTGCACTTATTTGGGGGTGGTGGTTTATCCTCAGGGGGGTTCTGCACTGACAGAGGAGGGTTTATCCTGAGGATGGTTTATCCTGAGGGGGGTCTGCACAGATAGAGGGGGGTTTATCTTGAGGGGGGTTTGCACTGATGGAGGGGGATTTATCCTGAGAGGGGGTCTGCACTTATTGGGGGTTTATCCTGAGGGGGGTCTGCACTGATGGAGGGGGTCATCCTGAGGGGGGGTCTGTACTTATAGAAGGGGATTACCCTGAGGGGGGTTTATCCTGAGGGGGGTTATCCTGAGGGGGGTCTGCACTGATGGAGGGGGGTTATCCTGAGAGAGGGGTCTGCACTTATTGGGGGGTTTATCCTGAGGGGGGTCTGCACTGATGGAGGGGGTTATCCTGCGGGGGTCTGTACTGATAGAAGGGGGGATTATCCTGAGGGGGGTCTGCACAGATAGAAGGGGGTTTATCCTAAGGGGGGTTTATCCTGAAAGGGGTTTATCCTGAGGGGGGTCTGCACTTATTTGGTGGTTGTGGTTCTGGAGGGGGGTTCTGCACTGACAGAGGAGGGTTATCCTGAGGGGGGTCTGCAGGTCTGCACAGATAGAGGGGGGTATATCTTGAGGGGTGTATGCACAGTATTTAACCTCTAGAGGCCCGCACTATAGTCAAATGACGGCTACAGCGCGGGTCTGAAAATCCGGGAAGACGTCAATAGACGTCCTCCCCTTTGCACGTGCAACGCGCGCCCCCTGCAGGGCGCGCGCGGCGTGATCACGAGTCACGGCCCCTTACCATCTGATCAGCTGTCAGCCAATGACAGCTGATCACATGATGTAAACAAAGGATCGGTAATCGTTTTTTTTTCTCACGTTGACAGCATGAGGAGAAAAAGTGCCACCTGCCATTGCCACCTGCCAGTGCCACCTATCAATGCCCACAGTGCCACCTATCAATGCCCACAGTGCCACCTATCAATGCCCACAAGTGTCACCTTTCAATGTCCACCTGTGATGCCAATCAGTGCCACCTAGTAATGCTGCCAATTAGTGCCCATCACTGCCACTCATCAGTGCCCATCACTGCCACCTATCAGTGCCCATCACTGCCAGCTATCAGTGCCACCTATCAATGCCGCCTATTAGTGCCACTTCTCAGTGCCCACCAGTGCCGCCTATCAATACCTTTAGTGTCACCCATAAGTGCCACCTCTCAGTGCCACCGATCAGTGCCCATCAGTGCCGCCTATCAGTGCCAACCAGTGCCACCTTATTGGTGCCCACCAGTGCCGCCTTATCAGTCGCCATCAATGCAGCCCATCGATGCCCATCAGTGCAGCCCATCAGTACAGCCTCATCAGCGTACATCAATGAAGGAGAAGAATTACCCGTTTGCAAAATTTTATATTAAAATATAAAAAAAATATATTTAAAAAAAAATCTGTGTTTTTAATAACGAAAAAAGAAAAACCACAGAGGTGATCAAATACCACCAAAAGAAAGCTCTATTTGTGGTAAAAAAAAATGATAAAAATGTCATTTGGGTACAGTGTTGCATGACCGCGCAATTGTCATTCAAAGTGCGACAACACTGAAAGCTGAAAATTGGTCTGGGCAGGAGGGGGGTTTAAGTGCCCAGTAAGCAAGTGGTTAAACCCTAATTTTAAACACGTTGAGGTGCACACGTTGGACAGGGCAAAATCAACATCAGAGTGTATTTATTTCATTGGAAATAGAAACAGTGATTCAGAATTTGTACTAAGCCACATTTTGAACAGGACCCACACACCCGACAGCTTTGGCCTAGTACACACGAGAGGATTTATCCACGGAAACGGTCCGGAGGTCCGTTTGCGCGGATAAATCCTCTGGCGGATTTTGATCTCATGGTTGTACTAACCATGAGATCAAAATCCCCGCGGAATTCCGTCCAATGATGACGCGGCGACGTGCGCGACGCTGTGATATAAGGACTTCCACGCATGCGTCGAATCATTACGAAGCATGTGGGGGATGGATTCGGACGGATTGATCCGGTGAGTCTGTACAGACCAGTGGATCAATCCGTTGGACTGGATTCCAGCGGATCGATTTATTAGCATGTCAAGAAATTTTGATCCGCTGGAAATCCATCCCCGGGGAAAAAAATCAGCGGAAAAAAATCCGCTGGATCGTACACACCAGGGGATCTATCCGCTGAAACCGGTCCGCGGATCAATTCCAGCGGATCGATCCTCTCGTGTGTACGGGGCCTCTTATTTCACTGAAAAAAATCCACCATAATATCGTAGAGACTAGGCACAATATTTAACACTATTTTAGGTCCCATTTTAAACAGAACAGACACTATTGAGGTATTAAAAAAAACAGCATTGGATTTTATTTATTTAGCTGAAATAAGCCCTTAAAATATTGTAGTAAGTACAGTACATGCACAGTATTTCATATTTTTTTTTACAAGCCCCTATTTTGAACAGGAGAGACACTAGTCATCTTTTAATTTAAAAATAAAAAAATATTATTTATTTTGCTGAAAAAAAGTACTTGCACAGTATTTAAAAAATACTATGGGCTAGATTCAGGTAGGGGCGCGCATAGTTACGGCGGCGCAGCGTAAATGGGGCAAGTAAGTTAGAGAGGCAAGTGCTGTATTCACAAAGCACTTGCCTTCTAAGTTATGGCGGCGTAGCGTAAATGGGGCCGGCGTAAGCGCGCGTAATTCAAATGTGGATGAGGGGGCGTGTTTTATGTTAATGTATGATGACCTGACGTGATTGACGTTTTTTACGAACGGCGCATGCGCCGTCCGTGTACATATCCCAGTGTGCATTGCTCCCAAGTACGCCGCAACAACGTATTGGTTTCGACGTGAACGTAAATTACGTCCAGCCCTATTCTCGAACGACTTACGCAAACGACGTAAAAAAATCAAAACTTGAAGCGGGAACGACATCCATACTTAACATTGGCTGCGCCTCCTAATAGCAGGAGTAACCTTACGCTGAAAAAGCCTAACGTAAACAACGTAACTAAATTGCGCCGGGCGTACGTACGTTTGTGAATCGGCATATCTAGGTCATTTGCATATTCTACGCCGAAAACAACGGAAGCGCCCCTAGCGGCCAGCGTAAAATTGCACACAATTATACGCCGCCGTATTCAAGTTACGTCGGCGGAGGAAGACTATTTTTTTAACGTATCTGCCTTTGAGAATCGGCGTAAAGATACGACGGCGCATCTGGAGATACGCCGCCGTATCTGCTTGCTGAATCTAGCCCTATATGTTGACTATGCTGCATTTTAAACCGGACCCACATCATTTCAAAATCAAGAAATCAATGTTAGTGTATATTTCTCTCACTGAAAAAAGCTCCCAAAATAAAGTACATGCACAGAATATAATCATTGTTAAAAGCCCCCATTTTTAAAAGGATGGACATTAGTCAGCTTTTAATAAAAAAACTAAAGATTGGTATTGTTTATTTCTCAGAAAAACACAAACAAAAATATTGTACTAAGTACATGCACAGTATTTAAACACTTTGGCTAGCCTGTATTTTGAACTTTACCCACACCATTTTAAAATCAAGAAATCAACATTACAATATAATGTATTTCCCTAAAATAAAGTATTAAATACATGCACAATATTTAAACACTTTGACTAGGCTTCTTTTTCAACAGGACCCAGCCAGTCAGCATTTATTAAAAACCATCAAGATACCAGTGGGTCGGATTCAGATACAATGGCGTATCTGTCCGGCCGGCGTAACGTATCTCCGACTCTAACTTTGGGCGCGAGTTCTTTATTCAGAAAGAACTTGCGCCCTTAGTTACGGCGGTGTAACGTATGTGTTGCGGCGTAAGGTCGCGTAATTCAAATGGGGATGTAGGGGGCGTGTTTTATTTAAATTTGTGTTGACCCCGCATGCGCCGTCCGTAAAATATCCCAGTGTGCATTGCTCTAAATGACGTCGCAAGGACGTCATTGCTTTCGACGTGAATGTAAATTACGTCCAGCCGTATTTGCGAACGACTTACGCAAACTAAAATTTCAAAACTCGGCGCGGGAACGACGGCCATACTTAACATTAGCTACCCCTCATATAGCAAGGGTAACTATACGCCGGAAAAAGCCGAATGCAAACAACGTAAAAAAAAAACGCCGGGCGGTCGTTCGTTTCTGAATCGGCGTAAATCCTCATTTGCATATTCCTCGCGTAAAAATACGGAAGCGCCACCTAGCGGCCAGCCTGGAATTGCAGCCTAAGATCCGACGGTGTAAGACCCTTACACCTGTCGGACCTTAGGGTTATCTATTCGTAACTGATTCTCTGAATCAGTCGCATAGATACGACTGGCGAAACTCAGAGATACGACGGCGTATCAGGAGATACGCCGTCGTATCTCTTTCTGAATCTGGCCCAGTGTGTTTATCTTACTAAAACAAAAAAAGCCCCCAACATATAGTACCAAGTATGTGCACAGTTTTTTTTCCAAATTTTTTTTTTTTTTGTACTTTATATGTTTATTTGTTTTTTTCTTTTCTTTACATAAAACAGCATATGGAAAGGCACAGGGCAAATACTCTGCCAAAAACAAACATGAATACAATCCTCTTGACAAAAAAAAATACATACATATTCGCTCTGGACCCTCCCATAAACTCCCTCACTAAATCTTCCCACTCTAACCCTTTTCTTAGTCATCACTCTCTCTCACAGAGAGACAAGTGATGCATCTGCCCTTTCCCAGCTCCCCCCCCTCAAAAGACGAGAGAAAAAAAAAAAAAGAGAAAAAAAGATAAAAGAGGGGGAGAGAGAAGGGGAGCCCCATCCTCTCCCTCCCTTAAACCACAATTCATAACAGGAAAGTCGGTTTATCCTTCATATTATATTTTACATTATAATTCCCTGCGCGTATCCGATTCTTCATTTATCAGGTTCAGTCATTAATCTTTTCCCCTCATCTGAATTTTTAAACAAATTCCAGCTCTTCCACGTTTCTTTGTATAGTTTATTTTTACCCTTAGCTGAGAGAACTAGGTCTTCCATAGCTTCTATATCTCTAACTCTATTTATCCACTCTAAAACTGTTGGTGACGTAGTATCCCTCCACCGTAAGGGTATACCTGCTTTAGCTGCATTCACCAAATGGCACAGTACTGAGTTCCGATAAGTCTGAACTGGGATCTCAGATAGGTGAAGTAGGAAAAAAGCGGGATCATTGGGTATTTTTAACTCAGAAATTTTTTGCAAGATTCTCATAATTGACAACCAATAAACTCTTATTTTTTTACAAAACCAAAATATATGAATCAATGTCCCGCTTTCTTCTCCACATCTCCAACATCTGTCAGAATTTTCATTGCAGAATTTTTTGAGTCGTACTGGAGTATGGTACCACTGCATCAAGATTTTATAGTTTAATTCTTGAATTCGTGTACAGATTGAAGAGTTTAGAGTCAAAAAGATAATCTGTTTACGTTGTAATGCAGAGAAGGTCCTATCTAGGTCCTTCTCCCATTTGTTAAGGCATGGTATCTCCTGATCCTCCCTAAATTTATTTAATAGTCCATACATTTTAGAGATCCCTCGGGCTAGTGGTTCTAAATCATTACAGTACGACTCAAAGATTGTTAACTGACGATGAAAATTACTTCCCGGGCCTAATGATCTAAAAAAATTACTTAATTGCAACGCCTGCCAGATATTGACTTCAAAAGGACCTCCTATTTGTATTAATGTTTTAATCGATGGCCAGTTTTCTGATATAATAAAATGTGAGGCCTGATATACTCCTTTCTCTATTAATAACCGGAAAGATCCTCTTTCATTACCCGGACTAAAACTTGGGTTCCCCAATATGGGAAACAAAGGTGATCGCACTGTAGAAAAGTTCCCGTTTTGGCATATACGTGCAGTAATTTTTAGTGTTGTGCCAATTATAGGGTGATTTTTAAGAGGAGCCGGTAATACTGTATAGCACCAAGGTGCTCTACCTAAAGGAACTGTACTCAGCTGTTGTTCTATGTCAACCCACCTCTTAGATCTAACATGTTTACACCAGTCCACTAATCTAGATAGATGTACTGCATAATAATACTTAAATATATCTGGGACCCCCATTCCAGTGGCGTTGCTAGGGGGGTGCGGGGGGTGCGGGCCGCACCGGGTGACACCCACTAGAGGGGTGACACCATCCCGATTTAAAAAAAAAAAAAAAATTTTTTTTTTTTTTTTTTTTTTAGCTGACATGACCAGAGGTGCAGGTGGCTGTGTAATGTAAAAGGGGTGCAGTGATGCAGGGTGTTGTGTAATGTAAAAGGGTCCAGAGGTGCAGGGGGCTATGAGATGTAAAGGGGGCCAGTGATGCAGGGTGCTGTGTAATGTAAAGGGGTCCAGAGGTGCAGGGTGCTGTGTAATGTAAAGGGGTGCAGAGGGCTGTGTAGTGTAAAAGGGTCCAGAGGTGCAGGGGGCTATGTGATGTAAAGGGGTGCAGAGGTGCAGGCGGCTGTGTAATGTAAAAGGGGTGCAGTGATGCAGGGTGCTGTGTAATGTAAAGGGGTGCAGTGATGCAGGGTGCTGTGTAATGTAAAGGGGTCCAGAGGTGCAGGTGGCTGTGTAATGTAAAAGGGTCCAGAGGTGCAGGGTGCTGTGTAATGTAAAGGGGTGCAGAGGGCTGTGTAGTGTAAAAGGGTCCAGAGGTGCAGGGGGCTATGTGATGTAAAGGGGTGCAGAGGTGCAGGCGGCTGTGTAATGTAAAAGGGGTGCAGTGATGCAGGGTGCTGTGTAATGTAAAAGGGGTGCAGTGATGCAGGGTGTTGTGTAATGTAAAAGGGTCCAGAGGTGCAGGGGGCTATGAGATGTAAAGGGGGCCAGTGATGCAGGGTGCTGTGTAATGTAAAGGGGTCCAGTGATGCAGGGTGCTGTGTAATGTAAAGGAGTCCAGAGGTGCAGGGTGCTGTGTAATGTAAAGGGGTGCAGAGGGCTGTGTAGTGTAAAAGGGTCCAGAGGTGCAGGGGGCTATGTGATGTAAAGGGGTGCAGAGGTGCAGGCGGCTGTGTAATGTAAAAGGGGTGCAGTGATGCAGGGTGCTGTGTAATGTAAAATGGTCCAGAGGTGCAGGGTGCTGTGTAATGTAAAGGGGTGCAGAGGGCTGTGTAGTGTAAAAGGGTCCAGAGGTGCAGGGGGCTATGTGATGTAAAGGGGTGCAGAGGTGCAGGCGGCTGTGTAATGTAAAGGGGTCCAGTGGTGCAGGGGGCTGTGTAATGTAAAAGGGTCCAGAGGTGAAGGGGGCTGTGAGATGTAAAGGGGTCCAGTGATACAGGGTGTTGTGTAATTTTAAAGGGGTCCAGTGATGCAGGGTACTGTGTAATTTTAAAGGGATCCAGTGATGCAGGGGGCTGTGTAATGTAAAGGGGTCCAGTGATGCAGGGGGCTGTGTAATGTAAAGGGGTCCAGTGATGCAGGGGGCTGTGTAATGTAAAGGGGTCCAGTGATGCAGGGGGCTGTGTAATGTAAAGGGGTGCAGGGTACTGTGCAATGTATAGTGGTCCAGAGGTGCAGTTGTGGAGAGGGGTACACAGTAGTAACAAAAAGATATTGAAGGATGCAGAGGTATGCAGGGGGCACAGTGGGGTGTTTTTACATTTTAACGTGTGGGGGGGGTGCCAGATATTGGATCCGCCCCGGGTGCCAAATGCTCTAGGTACGCCCCTGGCCTATAGGCTCCTGAGATGTGAATTCCGGTTCTGGAGAAAGAGAGGTGGGGGGAGGGGACAAAGAAAAATGGAGAGAAAGAAGAAGGGATAGAACGCACAAGAAAGATGGATAGGGAGAGAGAGAAAAGGGGAAGAAAGGAGAACAGAGAGCAAACAGTAGGGTAAAAAATATTTGAAATTTTTTATTGGGGGGGGGGGGGGTGACACCATATTTTACCGCACCAGGTGACACCAACCCTAGTGACGCCACTGCCCCATTCCACCAAGATTCTTAGGCATAGTCAACAGATCTCTTTTAATCCTAGGACGTTTCCCGGCCCAGATAAAATTCATAAATAAACTACGTATCTGACGCAAAAAAGTCACTGGAATCTTAATTGGTAGCGCCTGAAGTAAATACAAAATTTTCGGAAGAACGGACATTTTGATTATACTAATGCGGCCAAACCAAGAATGGGAACCAAGTCGCCATTTGTCAAGTAGGGCTCGTAATAGATTATACATTGGTAAAAAATTCATTTTAAAAATGTCCTTTTCTTTTGATGGAATATTTGTGCCCAAGTATCTAAGCAATGGACTCCATTTAAAACAAAAATTCGCCCGAATGGAATCCCGGGAAAGAGGGGATAGTGACATGCTCATGGCCTCTGATTTAGTCTGATTTATTTTTAAATTAGAGAGAGTGCCATATTTCTCAATCTCACTCAGCAAAGTAGGGAGAGAAATATGAGGCTCGGTTACTGAAAAAAGCATATCATCCGCATAAGCAGAAACCTTGTGGATTCCTTCCCCAACCCTAATACCCCGTATATCCGGATTCAGGCGAATTCTGTTCAGCAATGGTTCCAAAGAGAGAACGAAGAGAAGGGGTGAGAGGGGGCAGCCCTGGCGAGTACCATTCGAGATGCTGAAGGGTTCAGAAAGGACCCCATTTGCCTTTACAACCGCTTGAGGGTTTGTATAAACACTTTTAATCCAGCTAATCATTCGTTCTCCCATTCCTATTTGTTTCAGCACCTCAAATAAGAACCGCCAGTCTACTCTATCAAACGCCTTCTCCGCGTCTGTATTTAAAAATACACACGGTATTTTTTTATCATTTACCTGATTAATCAAATTAAGAACTTTTGTTGTATTATCTCTACCTTCTCTCGTGGGGACGAACCCTACTTGGTCTAAATCTATTATTTGGGGGATCCATGATTGTATTCTGGTTGCTAATATTTTCGTAAATATTTTTAAATCTGTGTTCAGTAACGAGATGGGTCTGTAACCTCCACAATCCACCGGGTCCTTCCCCTCTTTTGGAATTAACGTAATATGTGCTCTCAGGGTATCCATAGGGAATGTGGAAGTCAGACCCACCGCATTAAAGACTTTTGTCATTTGTTTACTTAGCAACTCAGAAAATTCTCTGTAGTAACTTATAGTAAAGCCATCCGGACCAGGAGATTTTCCAGATTTGAATGATTTTAATACTTCAGTCACTTCTTTTACCGTAATAGGAGTGTCCAGACTATAACGGGCTGGTGAGGGTAATCTCGTCATACCTGTCGAGGTTAGATATTCTGCTATCCTGGACTGAGGGGAAGTAGCGTGAGGCAAGTTATACAGAGTAGCATAATACTTCCCGAATGTCTGGGCAATATCTTTAGGTATCTGTTTTAAATGTCCCTCTTTATCTTTTATTTGTGATATATAAGTTGACCTATTCTTTTCTTTAATTTTCCCTGCTAACAATCTGCCACATTTATCTCCTATTTCATAATCTATTTGTTTCCCTCGTTGGATTAGGGCTTTTGCTTTAAACCGTAAGATCTCCGACAGTTGTCTTCTCAGATGTCCCAGCTCCCTACCTACTGATGCTGTCTGTATCTTTTTATGCTGTGTTTCTAAGGTCTGGATCTCATCTAATAATTCTTTGGTCTGTTTTTCCCTTTTCTTTTTCAAAATTGCTCCATGTTTGATTAAAATTCCTCTGATCACGGCCTTGTGTGCCTCCCAAATCATACCTGGGTCACTCTCAGGAATGTCGTTTATCTGAAAATATGCTATCATTTCTTTAGATACATCGTCCCTTACTTCAGGATTTTGAAGAAGGCTTTCATTCAATCGCCAGCATCCCTTACGTTGAGTGGCCAGGTTAGACAGGGAGAGACACAACGAAACCGGAGCATGGTCCGACCATGTTATATTTCCGATTATGATTTCTGTAACGTCTGAAATTAAATAGTGTGGAATCAAAAACATGTCAATACGCGAGTACACTTGATGTGGGTTGGAAAAAAAAGTATAATCTCGTTCTTTTGTATGTAAAGTCCTCCAGGCATCTACCACTTGCATTTCATGCATTTTTTGTAGTATACTTCTTCGGACCCGACAGGGGACAGCTGAAGTTCCTGAGGAGGTGTCGATTCTAGGATCTAGGGGGATGTTGAAGCCCCCTCCCAGAATCTATCTCCCCTCTATAAAATCCCTTAATTCTGAAAGAATTTTTTTAACAAACTGGTCCTGCTGTTTATTTGGTACATAGATTGTTGCTAATGTTACCTTAATGTTTCCAATGCTTCCTTTAAGGAAAAGAAATCTCCCATTAGGGTCTACCCGTTTGTCCACTAAGCACCATGGCACTCGATTAGATATTAATATTGAGACCCCCTTAGATTTAGCCTGTTGATTTGGAGCATGATACACACAAGGGAAAAATCGATTTTGAAGAAGAGGGAGTCTACCTGCCTTAACCACTTACCCCCCGGACCATATTGCTGCCCAAAGACCAGAGTACTTTTTGCGATTCGGGACTGCGTCGCTTTAACAGACAATTGCGCGGTCGTGCGACGTGGCTCCCAAACAAAATTGGCGTCCTTTTTTTCCCACAAATAGAGCTTTCTTTTGGTGGTATTTGATCACCTCTGCGTTTTTTTTTTTTTTGCGCTATAAACAAAAATAGAACGACAATTTTGAAAAAAATGAATATTTTTTACTTTTTGCTGTAATAAATATCCCCCAAAAATATATAAAAAAACATTTTTTTTCCTCAGTTTAGGCCGATACGTATTCTTCTACATATTTTTCGTAAAAAAAATCGCAATAAGCGTTTATTGATTGGTTTGCGCAAAAGTTATAGCGTTTACAAAATAGGGGGTATTTTTATGGCATTTTTATTAATATTTTTTTTACTAGTAATGGCGGCGATCGGCGATTTTTTTTTCGGTATTGCGACATTATGGCGGACACTTCGGACATTTTTGACACATTTTTGGGACCATTGGCATTTTTATAGCGATCAGTGCTATAAAAATGCATTAGATTACTATAAAAATGCCACTGGCAGTGAAGGGGTTAACACTAGGGGGCGGGGAAGGGGTTAAGTATGCCTGGGTGTGTTCTTACTGTGGGGGGGGGGTGGCCTCACTTGGGGAAACACTGATTTTCTGTTCATACATTGTATGAACAGAAAATCAGCATTTCCCCTGCTGACAGGAACGAGAGCTGTGTGTTTACACACACAGCTCCCGTTCCCCGCTCTGTACCGAGCGATCGCGTGTGCCCGGCGGCGATCGCGCCCGCCGGGCACACGCACGGGAGTCGGGGGCGAGCGGGGGGCGCGCGCGCGCGCCTCCGGCGGCGCGCGTGCGCCCCTAGTGGCGGCTAAAGGGTAGGACGTCCATTTACGTGGTCTCGCCTAGGAGAGCCACCTTGTGGACGTAAAATGACGGTGCGGCGACGGCAAGTAGTTAAAGTGTGTTTCCTGAACATAGGCTACATCTGTCCCGGATCGCAATTTTTATTACAGTAGGAAACTTTTGGCGAGAGTTCTCTTTATTTAGGCTGCTTTCACACCAAGGCATTGGGGCGTTGGAGGTAAAGCGCTGCTATTTTTAATGCCGCTTTACCGTCTTTTTTGCGGCGCTTTTCAGCCGCTAGCGGGGCACTTTTAACCCCCGCTTAAAATCGCCCTCAAAATGCCGCTCCTACAGCTTTGCAAAGATGTAGCTTGCAGGATTTTTGTTATCGTCCAAATGCCAATACACTGGAGTTAGAGGAAAGGCTCTTTCAAGGCACTTTGCAGGTGCTATTTTTAGCATTATAATGCCTGTAAAGCGCGTCAGTGAGAAAATAGCCTTACTGTCCTGTGGACAAAACAAAAACCAAGAGAAAACCTCTTCAAACTGTCAGAAATCATTTTTTGCCCTGTAGCCCGGAAAGAAGTGACCCAACAGGAATACTTTCTTTTTATTTGTGTTCTGATGAAGACTAAAGCCTTGTACACGCGATCGGATATCTGATGGAATCTAATCCGATGGATTTTTTCATCGGATATGGGATAGATTTTTTCGTCGGATATCCGATGAAGCTGACTTTCATCAGTCTTGCCTACACACCATCAGTCAAAAATCCGACCGTGTCCAACGCGGTAACGTAAAACACTACGACGTGCTGAGAAAAGTTCATTGCTTCCGAGCATGCGTCGACTTGATTCTGAGCATGCATGGATTTTTGACCGATGGATTTCCACACAGACGATCGTTTTTTTCTGTCGGTTTTTTTATCCATAGGAGAATTTTAAAACCTGTTCTATTTTTTTTTCATCGATGGAAAACAAACCGATGGGGCCCACACACGTTCGGTTTGTCCGATGAAAACGGTCCATCGGTCTGTTTTCATCAGACAAACCGATCGTGTGTACAGGGCTTAAAGGGGTTTTCCACCCATTTTTTAAGTTTATTAAAAGTCAGCAGCTACAAAAAGTGTAGCTGCTGGCTTTTAATAAACAGACACTTACCTGCTCCACGGCACGCCGGCCGGGGCTCTGCTCCTCGCCCCCCCCTCGCCAGCCGGCGTCTTCATTTCTTGTGTGGGCACCCGGCAGTGACAGCTTTCGGCTTCACGGCCGGGCACCCACTGCGCATGCGTGAGCAGCACTGCGCATGCGTGAGCGGCGTGGCGCCATCTGATTGGACAGGCGCTTGCCTACAGGGAGGGGCTGTGAAAAGGCGAATAAGCTAATCGTCTTTCCAGCCCCTCGGCGGAAGGAGGAAGTGGGACAGGAAGTCCCCTTCTCCTGAAGCCCCCACTTCCCCCCCCAAAAAAATTACATGCCAAATTACATTTGGCATGTAAGGGGGCGAGGAGTGGGTTAAGCGGAAGTTCCATTTTTAGGTGGAACTCCGCTTTAAGAATTCTGTATTTTCTCTTGTTTACAATCCAGAGTACGTGATCACCTGGACAAATCAAAACAATGAATAATGGAGAATGAAAATTTGGCAAAGGTTCTAACCCTTTACCACTTTATTCAAAATTAAGAAAACATACTTTAGACACTTTCAATTGCATTTTGGCTTTGCTTCTGTACCACTTTACTCATTCTAAAACCTATGACCTGCAAATCCTACCTGCTTTTTCTATATATATTTGGTCTATATTTGGCATATCTTATCTTTGCATTTGTATTCTTTCTACTAGGTTTCTATGTAACGCTGAAAATCAAATACAATTTTATACTCTATACTTTTTAGGTGCAGAAACACCTGACCCCTGCAGCCAGGGTAAGAATCTCTACTTCAGCCCTGGAAGGATTTACCCACTTCCTGACCAGGCCTTTTTTTGCAATACAGCACTGCGTTGCTTTAACTGACAATTGCGCAGGAGTGTGACGTTGTTTCTAAACAAAATGTATGTCCTTTTTTTTCACAAATAAAGCTTTCTTTTGGTGGTATTTGATCACCTTTTTTGTTTTTTTGGCGTATAACTACAGCGGCTGGTCGGCAAGCAGTTAATGAGCACATGTGGTTTTCCCTCACCTCTTATTCAAACTTACATCTACTAAAGAGACAGTAAGTGGGATGATTTTCCCTCACCTGCTGTTCTGTCTGGCAATCGCCAAAAAGACAAGAAGCAAGGTAAAATCTCACTGTCAAGAACATGCAGTACAGCCAGAGCAACTGTTGTTGGCTCTATATTATTCATAGCCAGGAATAGCGCAATTCTGGTGTCCACCAGCAGGGGTCTACCCGTGGCCAGCTAAGTCTGAGACTGACTGCTGGGAGGCTACCTTATCCCACCATGATGTATATTTTTTGCCGTTTTTTGGCACGATCAGTCATATTTTCAATATTAATGCCAAAATGTCAAAATTTCTGCATAACTGTATATATAAAGATATATATATATCTATAGATATATATATATATCTATATATAGATATATACATATATATCGAGAGAGAGAGATACAGTATATAAAGCTATCTATATATCTATATTTTGAGTTTTGGGAAAGGGGGAGGAGAGATTTCTAAAAGGCTTTAATGGATTTGAGCTGTCATGATCTGTGTCATGACTCTGGTCACCTGCTGGTGGCACTGTTCTCTTCAGTAACAGGGGTGCAGTTCTGGTGGCCTCCAGCAGGTGTCGCCCAATACAGATTTGCACAGGTATTTAAGCCCGCCCTAAATTGGAGTTCAGGGCTTCAGTATTTTGCTTGTCAGCCTGTTCCCTGCCTGACCTGTTAGCTGTTGCCCATCTGTTCCTGCTTCGCTCCCTGCCCTGGACCCTGTCGCTTATTGACCCCAGGTTGTATTTTTGGACTTTGCTGCTCTCTCCTATCCTTGACTCCTGGCTTGGACCTCGGACTTGCTTATGTCTTATCCCTGCATTACCTGCTTAGTGGTTTTTGGTTGCTGTGTCACGCTTGCTTTCATTGATTGTTTTTCACGTGTGCTTTAACTTAATAAACATATATATTTTTTCACTATCTTGGTGCCTTTTTCCGTTAGTGCAGCCCATTGACCTGTACCCAGTACTCGGATGCCTGCGCGGGCATCCCCTGACATGAGCTGCTCAATTGACACTATGTATATGATTATGGATACAAATATTCAATTTGTGTTTTTTCGGATATTCTTCTGGGTCATAAGCAACTTCAAAACATGCGCAGTCTTTTGTTTGATTTTTCTCGTATGATTACAGTACACATTAAAATAAATCATTAGTACTGGTAATGGACGAAAACATTTTTGGAGGTCCCTTCGTTTTTTTTTTTTTTTTTTCATTCGATGGATCGGTTTCAGATGTCGAAAATTCTGTACACACTATGCAAAGATCGATCGTCCTGTCCAAATATCATACTGTTTGTCCGATTTTCTTATAGTTTGTGCCCCACATTAGACAGAATTAAAAAAATTACATGTGTTGCCTGTTTGTTTTGGGGAACCAACTGGAGGCACAATTTTAATCAGGGACTGACATGAGTTTAGTTACTTTGTTTTTTGCTACGGACTTGCTGTACAAGGCTATCCACTACCACTTGAGACTGTCTCCCTTTACAGCATATTGTGTGTATGTAATGTATGTATGTATACAGTATGTGTGTGCATGTGTAGTATAAAATGAAAAACCTGGTGGATTCACTACTTAGTGATTCACTGGCCCAGAAAAAGAATACAGGCTAGGTCTTTTATAAAGCAAATCTGACGTGTACTTGAACAAATAACTCACAGAACAGACATAATAGACGCACTCAGAGAATCTATAGACTCTTAAGGAAGCCCCCACACATACACACATATACACACACTCTTGATTGGAGGGTCTCCCTATTAAGAACACCCGGTGAGCAGCTGTTTGCATTGCTTGAAAAGTCGCTCAGGTTTCTACAATGCAACCGAGTCCACCATTTGAAACACATTGTTTTTTTAACACAGAATGTCTTGCAGTCTGGCCTTGAAAACCTATTAAAAAGAAAGGACAAGCAGAATTGCACAGAAGAATGTAGAAAGATCTCAACCTTGCTCTCAGGCTTCATGCACACTGATTTAAAAATCGCTGCTTCTACAGGAGTTTTGTGTTCTGCCTGTAGAAGCAGCTCGTGTAGGGTGACCACATTTCCAAACTACCATTCAGGGACACCCCCCCCCCCTTCCCAAAAATCAGCTTGGTCTTTAACGAACCACAGCACAGTGATTGGACACAAGAGGCGGGATTTCTCCAATCACAAGCAGGGGGCGGGATTGTGCTCCTCCAGGCATTCCCGGCCAGGGCAAGTACTGTCAGTGAGTAAAGCGTTGATGTGGTGGCCTTTTTTGGGGGCATCAGATCGGCTCGGGGGGAAGCTGTGTCAGTTTCATTCCGGTGACTTGTCCTGAATGTTCCCCTATGGGGGAAGTTCCTCCACTGACTGCGCAGGCGCAAACTTCCCGACGGAAATCCCCGAACCTCCCCCGGCATCCAGGCTCATTCTTTAACATCCCCGTGGATTGGAGGATGTTAAAAAAAGAGCCAGGAGGCCGAGCGAGCGAAGCGAGCCGCCCGAGCGCAGCGAGGACGTGAGGCCGACTGGCCACTTACCTCAAAATCCACGTCGCCCTGGATGCCGGCCGCCGTTCGGGGATTTCCGTCAGCAAGTTTGCACCTGCGCAGTGCTTGAATGAACTTTCCCGATGGCTGGAACCATCTCAGCGCATCAGTTCGCGCATGCGCTGGAACTTCCATGATACATGCAACCAGCACGTCAGATCACCGGGACACTGTATTGTTCTGGCATAAAGGTACCCGGGACAGACCTGTAAAATGCGGGACTGTCCCGGGCAATCCGGGACACGTGGTCACCCTACCCAGGACAGACATGTCAATTGCGGGACAGTCCCGGGCAATCCGGGACGCGTGGTCTTCCTAAGCTCGTGTTATCTTATGTGTCTATGCACATTAGGATGATTACAGGAATATTGTGAGCTCAATCTAAGAGGCAGGAAAAAAAAACCTTCTGGTTTGCATTCCTAATTAAAGCTTTCTGGCAGATATAACGCTAAACTTTCATAAACCGAGTAGCCATGTTTGTTTTTGGGATTGAGGCACACCCAGGTTCGGGGGGTGGCGAGAGTATTTGGGTTTTATGTTATGGCTGGGTGGTTTTTGCCCCAGTTATGTTTAGTAACCTTACCTTTGGTACATGCTCTTGCTATGCATTCACAGAAATTAAGATTTTACTACCTTCTGGAAGCTTTGTCTCCCAGGCTGAATGCACCTTTGCTCTCTACAGGAGCGTCGGTGCCCGATGCGACGCAGGTGGAGATTGGGCTTACATTACAGGTTCCAGCTCTTGTCCAATGGCCCCTATAACGGTAATTTCCTGGAACGTCCGGGGTTTCAATTCTAAGATTAAGCGCACTTTAGTATTCAATTTCCTTAAGCGGCACCGTCCACACATATGTATACTTCAGGAAACCCACCTAATGGGCAGTAGGGTTCTGTCCCTCAAGAAACCCTGGGTAGGACTATCCTATCACTCGGTTTACTCTTCGTACGCTAGAGGGGTTAGTGTCCTTATTCACAAGTCCCTACAGTTCGAACTGCTGGATCTCCACCTTGACGCTGAAGGGCGATATGTAGTGGTTCATGCTATGTGTGTCAGATGTGAACTGGTTATTGTAGGGATCTATATACCACCCCCAGCCACCATGTCCTTACTGTCCAAGTTGGCTCCCATAATGGTGCAGCATCCGGCTGCACAGGTCCTCCTGGCTGGAGATTTTAAAATGCCCCTGGTTCCTAGCCTGGACAAGTTCTCTCCCAACCCAGTGGACTCTCCCCTGTCTAGATGGGCTGAAACATATGGGCTACATAAGGGCTCAAAATTTCAAGCCCTGAGTTTCTAGCCAGTCCTCAAGTGTTACTCGCCACCAGTTGCCTCACCTAACCCATACACTGCCCCGCCCCTAATTCCACCCCTAAAAACGCCCTTGTAGATTATCTCTTAGAATGACACTGTTAAAAGTTTTATGCCGAATCAAGTTACACAATTAAATATTACCAACCACAACTTTAACAAAATGGGACAGGGCACTGAGGCAGACCAGAGGGACAGGGCACTGGGGCAAACCAGAGGGACATGGCACTGGGGCAAACCAGAGGGACATGGCACTGGGGCAAACCAGAGGGACATGGCACTGGGGCAAACCAGAGGGACATGGCACTGGGGCAAACCAGAGGGACATGGCACTGGGGCAAACCAGAGGGACATGACACTGGGGCAAACCAGAGGGATATGGCACTGGGGCAAACCAGAGTGACATGGACTTTTTTACTTCTGCAAATATTGCTCTCCCTCTTCTTATGTACAAGACTCCCTCCTCCTCCTCTGCCTTCTCTCTAGAACCAGGTCTTTTCCCCCATTCTCTTGCTGTCTCCTCTGAAACCCCCATCCATCCTCCTCTCTCTCTCCCTCTCCTATCCTACCCACTCTCATAATCAGGAGCCCCTGTGTGCGGCTCCACACTTGCATGTCCCCACTTCCCCCTTTCATTGTCGGGCAGTGAGGAGAGGAGCTGCAGCACAGCGGGAGGGAGTACAATCCAGCACCGAGATTCACACACCTGCATAGCCATTGACAGCACAACACAGCGCACACTGAAACTGCACAGCATACTGCCGCTCTCTTGTCAGGGCAACCTGTGCTGCACTGCCTACCTGGGACACCCAGAGTGGTGATAATCACAGTCCTCCAGCTCACTTGTTCCTTCCTGCTCTCTGCTCTCCAGCTACATTGGTCAGGTTGGGAAGTCAGGCTCAGAGAGGTCATACTATCAGGTCCCATGGCTTAACGAGAATTGTAAGGAGAGCACCTGTGTACTGCTCTGCATGTGTGCGGCTCCCCTGACTACTTTTCCTGGGCACGCACCTTTCCTCTTCGACCGCCAATCGCAGCATGGCTCTAAGTGTAGGCACAGATTGGACTGTTGGTCATGCAGAACTGTTATCACTCGCCCCCAGCTTAAATTCCCTCGCCAAATGCTAGCAGGCGAGTGGAAATTTTGAGGGCTGGGCTACATGATGTATGGAGATGGAAGCATCCACGGGAGAGACAATTTACATGCCACTCGGCTTCATACGCCACGTTTTCCCGTATTGACCTGATATATGTTAGTGACCACCTATTACCCCGCACGCTGGTGGTTTCCATCCTGCCAAGGGGTGTGTCTGACCATGCTACAGTATGCTTGCAGCTGGAAATTGGTCTGGATGCAGGTCCCCCCCTATGGAGGCTTTCCGCCTTCTGGGTCTCTGATGAGCGAGTCTCTCCGGCCATGGCCTTGGAGCTGGCTGATTTTTAGCTGCGGAATGAGGGTATGGCTGCACCTGCGGTCGTATGGGATGCTTTTAAAGCCCACATCCGAGGTCAGTATCAGCTGGTCGTTGGTAAAGTACGCAAGGAGTCTTCCTTGTCTATTAAGGAGGCGGAGGATCGGGCGCAGAGCTTAGAGACGCAATATGTTAGTACAGGGTATAGGGAGATCTATGGTCACCTGCAAGTGCTTCACAAAGAGATAGCTGTCCTTCGAGCCACGTCCTCCCGGAAAATCCTACTGTCCCAGTCCCAGAGAATTTTCGAGCAGGGGGAGTGCACGGGTAGATTGTTGGCCTGGCTTGCTAGGGAGCGTGCCTGGATGACTCACATTGCTTGTATCAGACACATAAATGACGACTCCCTACTTTCAGACCCAGTGGAGATTATTGGCCCGTTCCACACCTTTTATGCTAGACTATACTCCTCACGGGTGACATACACTACGGATGAATTACTTGCTTTTCTAGAAACGGTTGACTTCCCGGAACTCACCCCTGATGCTCGCAATAGACTAGACGCTCCCTTTACGTTGAAAGAAGTGCAGACTGCAGTGGCTTCCCTACAGACAGCTAAGACGCCGGGGCCGGACGGACTCCCGGCGAAGTTCTACAAAGAACATGGGGATGTTCTGGCTTCCCGCCTACACTCCCTCTTCCTGTCAGTGTTGGAGGCTGATCAAGCTCCGCAATCTATGTCAGAGGCAATTATTGTTGTCGTGCCCAAACCAGGTAAGGATCCGGAACTATGTGGGTCCTATCGCCCTATCGCCCTACTCAATGTAGACGCAAACATTTTCACGAAGGTACTTGCTAATCGTCTAAATTCAGTGATCTTGTCCCTGATCCACGAAGATCAGTCAGGCTTTATGCCTGGGAAGGGCACGGACATTAATGTCAGGCGCCCATTACACCAACATTAAGAGGTCAGGGGGCGTCGCCCCCTCTGGGGTGGTGGCGTCCCTTGATGCGGAAAAGGCCTTCGACTCGGTTTTGACCAAATTTGGATCTGGCCCGAATTTTGTCTCCCGGATACAGCTACTGTATAGATCCCAGGTGGCCAGGGTTCGAACTAACGGGATCCTCTCCTCGTCCTTCCCCCTCGGTTAGGGCGCTAGGTTGTTCTCCCTGCACAGCCAAAAAACTGACTATCCTGGGCTGGATGTGCTCTCATGCCTAGTCAGTTTTTAATAGGAAAGCAGAGGAACTGGCAGAAAAAACAGGGATTTTACACAAAGGAAGCAAAATAAAGAGAACGGATACTTTTCCTACAAGTACATGGTATAACAGACACATATCAGGGATGGGAAATGTTGAGAATAACATATTCTTTACATTAGACCCAGCATCTGATGTGTTTTTTATGTTAAGTTCATACATGCTGAGTTGTGAATAAGAGCAATACAAACAGCTATTTACTACCTCCCACACACAGTAATCCTGGCAATATCTTTTCTGTTTTCCTCATCAGAAGGATGACACTATCTTTGTTCAGGAAAACTCTGAGGTAAACATTTACTTCTTGGACTGAGATGACACAGACTTGTCAATCCTGGGGCCCCGTGTAGTTCTTTGCTATGTTCACAAATGTTGACACATATCAGCCCCCTGCAGCATCCTCTTTTGTTATATTGTTGCAGTATGCATGATCACTGAGAACAGGAGACTAAGGAAATGCTTCATTGTGTCTGTAGCAGAGTGGCAATACCTCGGCTTAGTGAAATGTGCTTGATTGTATCTCGATGACTGCTTTTCAATGATAAAAGATAGAGTTTTATTTATTATTTTGCATTATAGTGTTGCTTTACATACTTATAATCTCATGAATTTATTCATGCAGGCTTGGAAAGGTAATGAAAGTTTTTTTTTAGAAAAAAAATTCCACTTTAAGAAAAGGAATTGCAGGTGTCTCCTCATCCCTGGTATCTTCAAATACCCCGAATTGAATGCCTTGTACACACAACCGGTTTTCCTGGCAGGAAAACTGTCATGACAGCTTTGCCCGGGATAACTGGCCGTGTGTAATACGCTCCATGGCAGTGTTCCCGACAGGAAAACCGTCAGGAATCCCAGCTGGAAAAATGAGAGCATGTCTTCTATTTTTCTGCCGGGATTCCCGGCTGTATTTTTCTCAGAAGTTTTGCTATTGGGAAAGTCTGCGGTGGAGCATACACACTGCCGGGATTCCCGGCCAAAGCTCTCATGGCAGTTTTCCTGCCAGGAAAACCGTCCGTGCGTAGGGGGGGGGGGGAAGCTGCCGAGCAGGTTCTCGGCTTTCCCCTCGGTTTTCCCGGCGGTAAAAAGTCGGGAAAACCGATCGTGTGTACAAGGCAGAAGAAATACAGACAGTATTTGGTACAATACAGTATATGGTGTAAGACATAAGATGAAGTCATAAAATGGTGTGAGAACAGTAGAAGGCTTTATTTGGACATGCGGAGGGAGGTGGCAAAAATGCATGGTTGAGCCGCGTTTTGCCACCCACCAACTACCCCCACTTAAGCTGCAATAGGCAGCAGACAGAGATGTTTACCCGACATGTAGCAATCAGCAGATGGCAAGCCCTCGGAACGCGACGATATTTCCCTGCAACCACATGTGATTTTGATGATTGTTTTATTTTAATTTGTATGGTCAGTTTTAATCAGATTTTTTTAAATTGTTTTCACATCATCTTCCACGCACATAACATGACCTTCTCTGGTAGTTCAGCTTCTGGCAGTGGCGTAGCATGACACATCTGGACCTTGAAGAAGCAAGATTTAAAGAGTAAACCTAGCATTTCATTTTCATGATATGTGTACATGTACTTAGAAAATACTCCTGCTGTGTGAAATCCCTGTCGCTGCAATCCCTCTGCTTTCCTATTAAAAACTGACCACACATGTTTTTGGATGAATAAATTGACACGGTACGTTACAATACAACGAAGCTGGCTGGACCTTCTCAACATACAAGCAGTGTCTTTGAAGCATACTCCATTAGCCCCTATTTTTTGCAACACTGAGTTCACACCAGTGCTAGTGCCAACTCTTTTTCAGTGGTGGCTCAATAAAGGCCTTGTTAGGCCTTTATTAGGACCTCTTATGCTTACAAATTTTGAGTTGTCTTGTCAAGATATATGAGAAGAAAAAAGGCCTATGTTTAATGTACATCCAAAGCAGGGTGATACTGCAGGTGTACCAATAATCAGTGTGCCACCGCCCCGATATTAATGGAATTGGCTAGAAACTAGTGAATTGGACTTTGAAGGCACACGGTACATATAGATACATTTATTATTATAGAAATGACATAAAAACAGTTACAAACATAAAATCAAAAGAAATCAAGTAAATAACTGGTCCACATAGGTTGTCACAATAATGATACAGTTCTACCATAGAAAGCTTAGATAAAAAGCATAATTATAAAGTTGACTGTGTAGTGTGTAACTGAGTGGTAGTCCAGAGGAACAGAAGGGCTTGCTCTACATGTTGAGCGCTATAAATAGCGCTTCCTCAGGAGCACAGACATTTCAATCCATTAAAACATATACAAAAAACATAGGGCCTGATCCACAAAAACCCAGCGTAACTTAATTTTTCCCGTTTAAGTTACACCGCCGCAAAATCTCTACCTAAGTGCCCGATCCACAAAGCACTTACCTAGAAATTTTGAGCGGTGTAACTTAAATCCGTCCGGCGCAAGGCGTTCCTAATCTAATGGGGCAAGTCCCATTTAAATTAGGCGTGCTCCCGCGCCGGACGTACTGCGCATGCTCCCGACGTTATTTTCCCGACGTGCTTTGCGTGGTTTTACGTTGCGCCGGGTTTTGAGAATCGCGACGGGCATAAAAAAAAAATGACAGCGACGCGGGATAGAAGGGTCTACTTTTACATGGTGTACTAAGTTTACACCTTGTAAAAGCAGCCCTAATTTTGTGACGGCAAACTAATACTTACGGAGAAAAAACGAAGCGTAAAAGCTTTGTGGATCTCCATAAGTGCTAATTTGCATACCCAACGCTGGATTTCAACGAGAAATGCCCCCAGCGGCGGCTGCAGTACTGCATCCTAAGATCCGACAGTGTAAGTCCCTTACACATGTCGGATCTTCTGCCTATCTATGTGAAACTGATTCTGTGGATCAGTTCCATAGATAGAAACAGGGATACGACGGCGTATCAGTTGATATGCCGGCGTATCCCTTTTGTGGATCAGGCCCATAATAAGTTAAATGTATAAGTACATCAAAAAATAGAAATAAGAATATAAAAGGATTACATAACACATACAGGATTAAGATATATATATATACACTTAGTTCAATGTTGGATGTGTAACAGAGCATCGGGGCAGCCCACCACAGAGCTGTCCCAAAAAAAAGGGGCAAGGGGAGGGAAAAGTAAAAAGGGGAAAGGAAAGGGAAAAAAGGGGGGGGGGGCGGGGGGAGAGACAGGGGAGAAAGGGGAGAAAAGGGGGGGGGAATATTCAGGTGTGCATGGTAAGACATGTACAAATGATGGCCTTTTTTGCAATTAAGCATACAGCATTTTATGTATTAAGCATGCATACTCACACAAGGTAAACCGCGTTGGGGGTAGACAACAATCTGTCTTTTTTAGCCTAACATTGGCTGTAGTTCAAAAGAGTATTAATCAAACCAGTTAGGGGAATAATATCTGTGAATAGTATTGTATCTGTGTCAGTGCATCTCTAGACAATTCGTCACAAAGCATTGTAAGCTTTTCAAAAATTGCAAGTACAAAGCCGTAAGTAAGAGATAGTTCAAAAAGTCTCACCGTCAGAACAAAAACAATGTTGCATTAAATTGTAGGGCAATCAGTTGCTGGTAAGCAAAAGAAAAGAAGCATATTCCAGGGGTATACACGGATGATCAGGTAGTAGGCTGAATAGGGTAGGCCGGAGGCCAGTGAACAGGGGGGTACACCTGACTCACCAATTGCCAGCTTCAAAGTCTCCAGTCCAGATGAATGGAGGTGAATGCAAGCAATAGCAACACAAAGGTCCTAGGGGCAGAAAAAGTATGCAAAAGTATTTTAGAGAATGGTAGTTCTGTATAGCATCAGTTACTACAGGTGACATGCCTGTCAGTAACAGTGTGTCTTACCTTGAAGCCCAGAGCCTTGCTGTACAGTCGTGTGGAATAACCCCTGGGTTAAGGAGGACGCCTATACACCTGTTGGCGTTCCTCCAGGTCTATATATATACCCCTGTAATACCCTTCCCTCACTGATCCGAATGCAAAACTTCCCTAAATTAACCAGTGGGAACGGTATTTAAAGCGGGAGTTCACCCATTTCTAAAAAAAATTTTTTTCTTCCCCTAGATTCCTGCTCGTTCGGTCTAGGGGAATCGGCTATTTGTATTAAAATAGGTGCAGTACTTACCCGTTTTCGAGCTGCATCTTCTTCCGTCGCTTCCGGGTATGGTCTTCGGGAGCGGGCGTTCCTTCTTGATTGACAGTCTTCCGAGAGGCTTCCGACGGTCGCATCCATCGCGTCACTCGTAGCCGAAAGAAGCCGAACGTCGGTGCGGCTCTATACTGCGCCTGCGCACCGACGTTCGGCTTCTTTCGGAAAATCGTGACGCGATGGATGCGACCGTCGGAAGCCTCTCGGAAACCTGTCAATCAAGAAGGAACGCCCATTCCCGAAGCCCATACCCGGAAGCGACGGAGAGGATGCGTCTCGTAAACGGGTAAGTACTGCACCTATTTTTAAATAAATAGCCGATTCCCCTAGTAATAACGAGCAGGAATCTAAGGGGGAAAAGTGCCCTCTAAGGGTGAACCCCCGCTTTAAATCCGACCTAACTAAATGGCAAGACATAGCATATGCTCTGTCTAAAACAGTGGTTCTCAACCTGGGTGTCGGGACCCCCTCAGGGGTTGAATGATGATTTGCCAGGGGTCAGCGAATCCTGGGCTGTTCCTGAAGCCCAAACCGCTCTCCCAGCCTTTTTGTGGCCGCCCAGCAGGGCTGTGCCTGGGGTCTGTGGCCGCACACTCAGCCTCTGCACAGATGCCTATTCAGTTCCCAGCATGGCTGGGGGCAGAGACTAGCGGTCAGCTGACTGGTGAGCAATGTGAAGTGGGAAGGGCTGGAGGAGTTTCCATTAAAAGTCCCCAAAACGCTTTTAAGATAGCATTTGGTTCGCACATGGATCGCAAATTCAAATTCTTTTATATCTATACACGAATGATTTGCCTTTCATTTCAATTTTAAACTGAATGGGTTGTTTTACAAGTTGATCATTTAGAATTACTTTGAAGCATAACTCCACTTTTGTTGAGAAAAAAACATTCCTCTCTGGGTGATCAATGTACATTGCAAGGATTATAACAACCTTTGTTGCAGATTCCTTCCCTCTGTTATTCTGAAGAAATCCCTGTGTGTTTGTTTGTGCCTCTGTGCTTAGTCGGTCTAATGGGAGTGGTTTCATAATTAACTGTCAGGTGTGCAGCTGCAGAACACTTATGAGGAAATCTGCTGGGCCTGCATCCCTTTAGACGTGTTCCTATTGAAAGTATCTCTTCAAAAATTACATTTTTGTTGCATGGGATGTCTGAAATCTGACAGACTTCGGGGAACATTTGTGAGCCAATCACACAAGCAGGAAATTATGTTTCTGGGGAGTGGTCAGTGCACAATCTGTGTACAGAACAACTCAAGGTTGCCATGTTGCATTGCATTCCCAGACAATTACAATACTGCAGATTGAAAAGGAAAGGTAATTTTTATTAACACTCAATTACAATATGACTTGTGTCACAATTATATGTGCTATATTATTTTTTCTTTATTTGCTTTTCTTCCATACTCCCCCCAAACAAACAAAAGTGGAGTTACCCTTTAAGCAAGAGCCCCTAATCTTCAATCCCATACCTGATATTTAAAGGATAAGTTCACCATTGAGAACATATTACATGTTCCACGCATTTCAAGATCCGATCCGAGCCTTCTCTATGACAGTAGGCAGGGGATCTTCTCTGTGTGCCTGCTGTCACTATTTGAAAACAACGCAGCAATGCAGGGCTCTGCCCACATGGCCACGTCAATCATTCACAGAGTGCCTATGCGGCTGTCGGCTTGTAGTTGTCAATGAACTTCCAGGGCGCTGTTGAGAACTCTAGGTAGTTCATTGATTCTTCCTGTCTTTGTGAAACTGCCTGTGCATAAAATGTACGGGCAGACAGCTTACACTGACAGGGCCAAATCCTCAGCCAGCGGGCGTAACGTAATTTTTCCTATTTAAGTTACACCGCCGCAAAATTTCTACCTAAGTGCCCGATCCACAAAGCACTTACCTAGAAATTTTGAGCGGTGTAACTTAAATCCGGCCGGCGCAAGGCGTTCCTCTTCTCCAGGGGGCGATTCCCATTTAAATGAGGCGCGCTCCCGCGCCGGCCGTACTGCGCATGCTCTTGACGTCATTTTCCTGACGTGCATAGCGCGAAATTACGTTACGTCGGGCTTTGTGGATTGCGACGGGACAATAAAGTTGCGTCGGGTAAAAAAAAAAGATACGGCGCCCCAAAAAAATTTTTAAATAAAAAAAAAATCGCGTCGCTAGCAAGAAAGGTCTGTTTTTACAAGGTGTAAACAGTTTACACTTTGTAAAAGCAGCCCTAATTTTGTGTTTGCAAAATAAAACTTACGGAGAAAAAAACTAAGCTGAAAAGCTTCGTGGATCTCCGTAAGTCCTAATTTGCATACCCGAGGCGGCATTTCGATGCGAAATGCCCCAGCGGCGGATGCGGTACTGCATCCTAAGATCCGACAGTGTAATTCAATTACACATGCCGGATCTTCTCCCTAACTATGGAAAACTGATTCTGTGGATCAGTTCCATAGTTAGGACCAGGGATACGACGGCGTAACAGCAGTTACTCCGTCGTATCTCTTTTGAGGATTAGGCCCACAGTCTTTAGGAGTCCTGCATTGCACCAGCTATCTGCTGATCGCTGGTGCAATGCTTTTCAGGCTCTTATGCCGCGTACACACGGTCGTTTTCTGCGATGTAAAAAAACTACGTTTTTAAAAACGTCAATTTAATTGACCGTGTGTGGGAGAAAACAACGTTTTATGTCTTCTGAAAAACGACCAAAAAAAATTGAAGCATGCTTCAATTTTATGTGTCGTTTTTCAAAACGTCGTTTTTGACTTCACAGAAATTGACCGTGTGTAGCAAAAAACGATGTTTCAAACGACGTTTTTACACCCGCGCATTCCCAGAAGCTAGTTATGAAGCGAGCTTCAATGGAAAAACGTGGTGAACGTAACCTCGCTTTGCTAGAGCACTGTGAAAAAACGATGGTGTGTAGGCAACATCGTTTTTGAAAAGTGTCGTTTTAAAAACGTCGTTTTTTACTTCACAGAAAACGTCGTTTTTTTACATCGCAGAAAACGACCGTGTGTACGCGGCATTACAAAAAAAATAGCAAATGCACATTTTTTTACCTGCATAAAAGTGTCCTTTTTATTTTATTTTTAAAGCAAACTTATCCTTTAACATCCATAACTTCTATAACTGTCTCTGCAGCCAACTTCTCCATCCTACTACCTCTTGAAAATCATCAACGTTTGTAAACACCTTGTGCACATAGATCCCCCTCCCCAAATTTCTATAACCCCCTTCCACATCACTTTAAAAAGTAAACTCTATGGCCCAGATTCAGATCGGAGTTACGACAGCGTATCTCCGGATACGCCGTCGTAACTCTGAGTTGCGTGGGTCGTATCTCTGCGCCTGATTTGTAGAATCAGTTACGCATAGATTTCCCTAAGATCCGACCGGTGTAAGTCTCTTACACCATCGTATCTTAGGCTGCATATTTACGCTGGCCGCTAGGTGGCGCTTCCGTAGATTTACGCGAGGAATATGCAAATTAGGTAGATACGCCGATTCAGAAACGTACGTACGCCCGGCGCTTTTTTTTACGTCGTTTACGTTAGGCTTTTTCCGGCGTAAAGTTACCCCTGCTATATGAGGGGTATCCTATGTTAAGTATGGACGTCGGGCCAGCGTCAAATTTTACGTCGATTACGTTGTTTGCGTAAGTCGTTCGCGAATAGGGCTGGGCGTAATTTACGTTCACGTCGAAAGCATTGGCTTTTTGCGGGTTAATTTGGAGCATGCGCACTGGGATACGTTCACGGATGGCGCATACGCCGTTAGCCAAAAACGTCATTTACGTGGGGTCAGCCATCATTACCATACAACACGCCCACTGCAGTGAAAATTTGAAATCCGTGGGCTTACGCCGGACCACATACGCTACGCCGCCTTAACTTAGAGCGCAAGTTCTTTCTGAATACGGAACTTGCGCCCTAATTTACGGCGGTGTAACGTATCTGAGATACGTTACGCCCGCCGATAGATACACAATTGTATCTGAATCCGGGCCAATGCATTCTTCAAGAGCAGGGGATTATTTGCGACCACAACCGCTGCTAAAACTGTTTGCTCTGCCCCTTGCCTCTCTAGTATCGGGCATAGCAATTGTTATATGCTTTTTACCTGCTACTAAAGGACAAACCACAATCAGGAGGTTAACACTCAATATGAATGATGGCTCCCCCATAGGAAACACTGTCTAAGAGGTGAAAAATATACAGGTTACAAGAATGGAGATAAAGCAGGTAGAGCAGAAAGAAGAGATTTTTTTTTTTTTACACTGAAGACTTGTAAGGCTTCTTAAACACAGGTCATAGGCATTACTGACAGAAGCTATTTTCTATCTTTCAGGTTCACCAGCCTTTTTAGCAACCTGAACTTTTTTACAGAAAATGTGTGCTGTAAAAAATATAGAGGTTGTGATTGCTGACCTATTTTTGACTTTTTTAACTGCCTGTCTCTGACTTTGTAACCCACTGACCTGGAAGAAGCAAGCAGCAAGTAAAGTTAGAATAAAATCTGAAGCGTGGTGACAGCTAAACCAAAGTATAACATTTATATTGGAGTTTTGGATGATTTTTGAAGCAGCTGCTCATATGTACAAACCCCTGGAGGGAATTGCACGCTGCAAGGATCATTTTCCAGCTGATAATGTTAATGTCCTTATTAAAAAAGAATCCTTTCCTAAGGTATTAAAGGACTGTTTTGAAACTGATCCCTGGGGATTCCCCCCCCCTTGGATCCTAGGCCCAGGCAGTACAATGAGCTTTGGTTTCTACCCACATTAAAATGTATGCAAAGCCAAAACATATTTTTTTTACTTTTAGATCAAATAGTGAAAGGGTTTAAGGGCCCTTTCACACGGGGCGGATCAGTAATGATCCGCTCCGTGTGTCCGCAAAGCTCAGCGGGGATCCTCTGTAAAATCCCCGCTGAGCTGGCAGCTGACAGGGCGGTCCCCGCACACTGTGCATGGACCACCCTGTCTTTCCTCTGCTCTCCCCTATGGAGGATCAGGTGAACACGGACTGTATGTCGGAAGAAAAATAGCATACTAGCTCATTAAGAATTGCTTACCTTAGATCGAAGCCCCTAAAGCCGTCCTCGTATCTCCCTCTGGTCGCAGACATCTCTCCGGATGGTTACTTCCGGGTATCGGCGCTCCGGGGTTCTGATTGGCCGGAGCGACGATGACGTCACTCCACGCATGCGCGCGTGAGCCGACATTAGCCATTGAGAAAACTAGCATTCTCAGTGCGCCTGCGCCGTTGTCATCGGGTATTTTTTTGTAAAACGAAGCAGTACTTACCGTTTTAGAGATAGATCTCCGCCGCTTCTGGGTATGGGCTGCGGTACTGGGCGTTCCTATTTGATTGACAGTCTTCCGACAGGCTTCCGACGGTCGCATCTATCGCGTCACGATTTTCCGAAAGTAGCCGAACGTCGGTGCGCAGGCGCCGTATAGAGCCGCACCGACGTTCGGCTTCTTTCGGCTATTCGTGACGCGATGTATGCGACCGTCGGAAGCCTGTCGGAAGACTGTCAATCAAATAGGAACGCCCAGTCCCGAAGACCATACCCGGAAGCGGCGGAGAAGATCGCTCTCTAAAACGGTAAGTACTGCTTCGTTTTTAAAAAAACTACCCGATTCCCCTTGACAAAATGAGCATCAATCTAATGTTAAAAAAAAACATTTGGGTGAACTCCCGCTTTAATCGAAAGAAAATGCATAAGGATAGGTTAATTTCAGTAGAAGTGAAGTATTAAAAAGGTCAGTAGAGCCAGAGAGATAGATACAGTAGTTGTATAAGTTAGGCTTGGCCTCAACATTTAAGGCTTTCTATTGGTCAGGGAAGCTGGCCATTAAACTAAAGGGTCAACACAGAGGCTAGGGAAGTGGGAGGAAAAGAACAAAGTCTTGTAAAAGTAAAGTAGAACTAAAGGCAAAACTTAATTTTGGATATTTTGGATGAGTAAGGTAGGGCTATAACCCCTGACAGTTTTTTTTTTTGTTGACATTTGTTTGCCATTGGGGAGATCTCCCTTCACTTGCTGTCAAAACTGGAATTGAGAGGAAATCCTTCCAAAGTTAAAGAATCCCTGGTTGTCACCATGGTCACCATAACTAGTGTCCCCATAAGAAGATTTCATCTCTATAACTGCTCTGCGACCTCTCAGCGGGTGGGCCTTGAGCTGCGGCAAATTTGGGTGCATTAGTGTAAATATAGATGTGCCGAGAGCGCGTGCCCTACGCACTCCCGACACAGTTACCAGCGGCTAACAGGAAAGCTCCCGATTGCTACTTGCAATCGGGAGCTTTCCAATCATGTGACCTCGGTGACAGCCAATCACGGCAGTCACATGATCACAAGCCCCACCTCCCAGCATCCTAGACTACTTAAAGGGCCAGGAGGTGCCGGCTCAAAGGGGTTAACTTTGTGTGGTAATGGTAAACATGAGTCCCCCTAACAGGGACATAGACGGCACTAAAAACCTGAATGGCAAACCCCTCTACACTCTAGCCAAATGTTTAAGCTTAAAACTTGCCTTAACGTATACTATAAGTTATAAATTCAGCTGCCCAGTGCCTATATCACAGAAGGTAGTCTTTGCTTTTATATATATATTATTTTTAATCACATGGTCAGCTGAAATTTCCTAGATTTACAATATGTGTGCTTTTTATATAATGTACCGTATTTATCGGCATTACCGCGCACTTTTTTGCCCTGAAAATCAGGGCAAAATCGTGGGTGCGCGATATACGCCGATACCTGCTTTCCCGCGCCGAGTTTGAATACTGCGCCGACATATACCGAGCGCAGTACACTCGTGTATAGTCGGACAGTTTTGGCTCCTCTCGCGCTGACGTCCTGGACGTACAGGACGTCAGCGCGAGAGTAGCCTAGCCTGCCCGACCATACACGAGTGTACTGCGCTCTGTATATGTCGGCGCAGTATTCAAACTCGGCGCGGTAAACGAGCGGGGAGGACGCCGGACCAGACGAAGAGGACACCCGAAGCCGCAGACGGACGCCGGACCCGACGAGGCCGCCAATGGACGCCGCGCAAAACACCAAAACTGTAAGTACAAAAAATCTTTTTTCCACAGGAATTTCGGGCAACTTTAGGGGTGTGCGCTATACGCGGGAGCGCGCTTTACCCCAATAAATACGGTATATAGAAGCATAAAGTTTCAGTGAGGCATCCTTCGGGTAAAAGGCACTATAATTTCGTCATGTTGCATGGGCTCCATGTTAAACTACATCCATGTGTCCTGGGATGCCTGGGATATTTTGGAAGCTTACCAACACACCCGGTCCATGGCGCTGAAAAAAAAAAGAACCCTATTGCAAGGAAAATTTTGACGTAAAATACTACCTTGTAGTACAGATTCTAGAGAACCTTTTCTTAGATAGAGCTTCAATTATAGCTTGTTAAAACCGTATTATGTCAGACAGACCCAGCTGCAGGTAACATAATAAGTTTATTTGTTTTACATTGTGAAGGCTACACTGCTTTTTTAGAGAAAGGTTGTATATGTAAACGGAATATAGACTGCTTAGGCTTCTTTCACACTATGGATTGTATGTCCGTTTTATAATATCCGTATTACACCTATTAACGGACGTTTATTAACGGATTTAATAACGGGTACATACGGATAAATATTTTACCATTCTTCCTTTATTGAAAACGGATAATGTTTATCCGTATATATCCGTATACATCCGTTATATCATTCCTTTCTAACGTCCGTTAATAAAAAACATTTCACCCTTTCTTGAAGTCCAGCTCCAGAAGTCGCATGGATATTCAGGGGAACCCCGCCGTCAATTTAAAACAAAAATGACGTGCGGTTCCCGGTAAATATCCATAACCAGACCCTTCAGGTCTGGTATGGATATTCAGGGGAACCCCGCCGTCAATTTAAAACAAAAGTGACGTGCGGTTCCCGGTAAATATCCATAACCAGACCCTTCAGGTCTGGTATGGATATTCAGGGGAACCCCGCCGTCAATTTAAAACAAAAATGACGTGCGGTTCCCCCTAAATATCCATAACCAGACCCATTATCCGAGCACGTTGACCTGGCCGGCCGCAGAAAAGAGGGGGGGACAGAGTGCGGCCCCCCCTCTCTCCTGAACCGCACCAGGCCACATGCCCTCAACATGGGGAGGATGTCCCCATGTAGATGGGGACAAGGGTCTCATCCCCACAACCCTTGCCCGGTGGTTGTGGGGGTATGCGGGCGGGAGGTTTATCAGAATCTGGAAGACCCCTTTAACAAAGGGGACCCCCAGATCCTGACCCCCCCCCTGTGTGAAATGGTAATGGGGTACACTGTACCTCTACCATTTCACGAAGGAAGTAAAAAGTATTGTAAAAAAACATTCACATCTATAAGACATACATATGGTAAACGTATGTAAATTCACTTCCAATGAGAAAATGGTTCAATTAACAGAAACCATACACCAGTGACAGATTTGTTTTCCTTAATTATTTTCTCGGATTGCTTCTGCAGCCTTTTGGGCTTCTATGCTGTAAACAGTTTATATATTTACACCTGGGAAATGTGATTTAACTTGTTTGAATTCTGTCTGTGCTTTAAAAAGTGAATACAACATCATTAAATATGATCAGGTCTGATAAAAAAAAAAGTGCATTGTTGGTTCACCTACCTTTTCCTTTGATTTCTCTTCTAAATGTTTTCTTTCTTTGTCCGAATTTCTCACTTCCTGTTTCTCCTCAGTAAGTTCACAGTGTCTTCCCGCAGGGATGTAGTGCCAAGGGAGGGGGCGAGCACGCTGACTAACCGCCGGTCAGAACGGCTCAGGTGATGGGGGCAAGCTTACTGAGGAGGAACAGGAAGTGAGAAATTCAGACAAAGAAAAAAAACATTTAGAAGGGAAATCAAAGGAAAAGGTAAGTGAACCAACAATGCACTAGCTTAAAGGAACCTATTTAGAAAATAAAAAATGAACCTTTACAACCCCTTTAACTAATCATTTTTTTTTTATAAATCTCCTTTAAGGGGGTGTGTCCTATGCCTACATATTTTTGCTAATAGATGTCCCTCGTTCCCATCTCAAAAAGTTGGGAGGTATGCGTACATCAGGGCACAGCTATGACATCTTTTACTTAGATCAATTCTTTTGCATGCAAGGGGTAAGAAAAGTCTAAAGCCCTGTACACACGGCCAGGAATCCCGTCAGGGAAAAAAACGTTGGTTTTCCCAACGCGATTCCTGGCAGGCTTGCCTTGAAACACAAAAAACTGCCGTTCTTTTGAATGGCAAGAACACAGTGATGTCATCGACTACGATGAGCCGGTGTCTCGTCACATTCGATTACGTCGCCACCATCTTGCTACACCCCACACTAACGTGGTATGCTACCGCGCTTGCGTCAAAGTGTTATCGAGCATGCACGGTTTTTCTGCCCTGCAGGTAAGCATACAGACGTCCGGTTTTCTCGGCAGGAAACACTCTGCCAGGAATCCCGACAGGAAAATAGAGAGCAGGTTCTCTATTTTTCCCGGGCAGTTTTCCTGTCAGGGAACATACACACAGCCGGGATTCCTGGCCAAAAGCTCTCCTGACAGTTTTCCTGCCGGGAAAACTGGTTGTGTGTACGAGGCTTGGCAGGGTAACTCTGTTCTCCTCGTGGTTTATGATGATCATTGGGGATGCACCAATACCAATCTTTTTACAATGGGTACGAGTACCGATACTTTTTTTTTTTAGTACTCGCCGATACCAATTACTGATACCTACCGCAACTGTTTTGTGTACACTTCAGCTGTCAGCAATGGTACAAAGCATTAAAAAGTTATTTACAATTGAAATACATTTTTTTTAATTGTGTTACTTTTTTCAATGTGAAACGTGTAAATCTATGTTAACCAGTTAAGCCCCGGACCAATATGCAGCCTAAAGACCCAAGGTGTTTTTACAGTTCGGGACTGCGTCGCTTTAACAGACAATTGCGCGGTCGTGCGACGTGGCTCCCAAACAAAATTGGCGTCCTTTTTCCCCCCACAAATAGAGCTTTCTTTTGGTGGTATTTGATCACATCTGCGGTTTTTAGTTTTTGCGCTATAAACAAAAATAGAGCGACAATTTTGAAAAAAATTCAATATTTTTTACTTTTTGCTGTAATAAATATCCCCCAAAAACATATATAAAAACATTTTTTTACCTCAGTTTAGGCCGATACGTATTCTTCTACCTATTTTTAGTAAAAAAAATCGCAATAAGCGTTTATCGATTGGTTTGCGCAAAATTTATAGCGTTTACAAAATAGGGGATAGTTTTATTGCATTTTTATTAATTTTTTTTTTTTTACTACTAATGGCGGCGATCAGCAATTTTTTTCGTGACTGCGACATTATGGCGGACACTTCGGACAATTTTGACATATTTTTGGGACCATTGTCATTTTCACAGCAAAAAATGCATTTAAATTGCATTCTTTATTGTGAAAATGACAGTTGCAGTTTGGGAGTTAACCACAGGTGGCGCTGTAGGAGTTAGGGTGCACCTAGTATGTGTTTACAACTGTAGGGGGGTGTGGCTGTAGGAATGACGTCATCGATCGTGTCTTCCCTATAAAGGGAATGACGCGATCGATGCGCCGCCATAGTGAAGCACGGGGAAGCCGTGTTTACATACGGCTCTCCCCGTTCTTCAGCTCCGGGGAGCGATCGCGACGGAGCGGCTATAAACAAATAGCCGCGCCGTGGTCCCGGATCGCTCCCCGAGCGGACCCGACCTCCGCATGTAGCGGGGGGGGGTCCCGATCGGACCCCCCACCCGCTAATAGGCAAGGACGTACATGTACGCCCATGTGCCTGTACGTGCCATATTGTGGACGTATATGTACATGCGGGGGTCGGGAACTGGTTAAAGGTGTACAAATATTAGCGAACAAAGCAAACAAACAAAAAGTTTTAATTATTAAAGTGGAGTTCCACCCATTTTTTTATGTTTGTCTGTGATGCATGCCCTAATCTCATAGTGTTCAGAATGGACAATTTTTATTTAATTTGTTGCTTGTAAATACCTTTATTTTGTAATCCTTCATTACTTCCTCCTCCTTCTTAGCCTAGGCTATTAAGTCACAAGGCTATTTGCAAGGGTTTCTGGGACAGGCATCATGTTTCCCAGTAGTCCTTGCAAACCTGACTGAAACCTGACTGAAACCTATTACATCGCTTGTGCAGCACTGAGCATGTGCGAGATATGCAAAGCTGAAATCCAGGAAGTCATACAGTCTGGCTTCATGATGCCCACACTTAAGATGAGCACGGTCTATTTCTAGATTATAAACTATCTAAATGCTGTAACAACCTAACAAAACTGACCTTAGTTTACAGACTAACTTTACTAGAATACATTAAGCTTGTGTTTTACAGGGGTATTTATTAGGGTTGTCCCGATACCGATACTAGTATCGGTATCGGGACAGATACCGAGTATTTGCGGGAGTACTCGTACTCGCGCAAATACTCCCGATGCCAGAATAGAATACTTATTTATTTATTTTTTCGAGTGCGGGTGGAGAGGGGGTGGAGTGCAGGCGGAGAGGGGGCGGAGAGCGGAGCAGAGCAGTCCTCGTATGGGGGAGAGGAGAGCTGCTGCCGCCTTAGACAAAGCCGAGTCAATCCCCCTCCCCTCCCCCCGCCGCTGCCGACATCTACTGTAGTTACTATGCGCGGGGGGAACACAACAACTGACATTTGCATTTGAATAGCTGGGTGTTCCCCTGCCGCGCCGTCATGTATAGCCCCTCCCCCTTGCCCGGGCACTTTGATACGACGGGTGAGCTGTCTATCAAATTTCTCGGCAAGGGGGAGGGGCTATACATGACGGCGGGGGAACACCCAGCTATTCAAATGCAAATGTCAGCTGTTGTGTTCCCCTAGCTGGAAGTAGTGAGAGAAGAGGAGAGCCTGGGCTGGATTGTCTGTGGATGGTTGGGGATCGGGGGTTCTGCTGCTGCTGCTGCTGCATACATTGTGCACCTATGTCACCCTAATACTACCAGGAGGAGGAATGGGTCACATTCCAGCCCATCTTGAAAAAACCTAACCTGGATCCCAAGGACCCAACTCACCGCCGTCCCATAACAGGCCTAAATGTTCTCTCCAAGATAATGGAGAAAGTAGTGGTACAACAGCTGCAACAGCATCTAGATACCCACAATCTACTGGATCCATTACAATCAGGCTTCCGTCCCGGACACGGGACAGAATCGGCCTTACTCAAAATATGGGACGATGCCCTCGAGGCCGCAGACGAAGGAGAATCTTGTCTCCTGGTTCTGCTGGACCTAAGCGCAGCCTTTGACACGGTAGACCACAAACTGTTACTGATGCGACTAGCCAAGGTAGCAGAAGTCGCAGAAGGTGATTTACCATGGTTTTCTTCCTTTCTTGAAAACCGATCACAAACAGTTAAATTGGGTTCTTTCACGTCGGAAAAGCGCACGGTGTCATGTGGAGTCCCCCAAGGATCCCCCCTGTCACCGGTGCTTTTCAACATCTATCTTCGCCCTCTCTTTGATATTATCAGTAGCCAAGAACTACTCTATCACTCTTATGCAGACGATACGCAACTGTATTTTCGCATCTGCAACAAAAAGGATCATCATCCCAGTTTAGAGAAATGTCTCTCTTTGATAGAAAACTGGATGACTAAGGCCGTGTACACACGAACAAACATGAACGGTGAAAGCGGTCCGTCAGACCGTTTTCACCGTACATGTCTGCCAGAGGGCTTCTGTACGATGGTTGTACACACCATCGTACAGAAGTCCGCGCGTAAACAATACGCGGGGCGTGTCCGCGTCGTCGCCGCGACGATGACGCGGCGATGACGCGGAGACGTGGGCGGGCCTGCCATTTAAAGGCTTCCACGCATGCGTCAAAGTCATTCGACGCATGCGAGGGACGGCGGGCGCCTGGACATGTACGGTAGGTCTGTACTGACGACCGTACATGTCCGAGCGGGCAGGATTCCAGCGGACGGTTTTAAAACACGTCCAGGAATATTTGCCCGCTGGGAAAAGGCCCGGCGGGCAAATGTTTGCTGGAATTCGGCCCGCTCGCGCCCACACACGACCGAACATATATGCTGAAACTGGCCCGCGGACCAGTTTCAGCATACATGTTTGGTCGTGTGTACGGGGCCTAAGAGTTATCTTAAACTCAACAGTTCAAAAACAGAACTCCTTATGTTTCACCCCAGCCGAAAGAGTCAACTGGCAACAACCTGGACACCCCCGCCCATTCTGGGCCAAATCATCACCCCTAGCTCCAAAGTCAAAAGTCTCGGGGTCATCTTCGACACCTTCATGACAATGGACGCACAAATAGGGTCAGTAGTCAGCGGAGCGCACCATCTGTTGCGCCTACTACGCAGACTTATTCCATTTATCCCCAAAGAAGACGTAGCAGTCGTGGTGGGAACAATCGTGAATTCCAGACTGGACTATGCTAACGCCCTGTACCTCGGACTCCCAAAGTACCAAATCTCCCGTCTGCAAGTCGTTCAGAATACGGCCGCCAGACTGGTGACTAGGAAAAAAAAATGGGAATCAATCTCACCTTCGTTGAGAACCCTTCACTGGCTGCCAGTAAAAGACAGAATTGCATTTAAAGCACTCTGCCTGACACATAAGTGCATCCATGGGAAGGCTCCGCAATATCTTTGCGACAAGTTAGAACCTCACAATTCGAATCGCGTTCTGCGATCCACCGACCAAAATCTGGTCAGGGTACCAAAAACCAAATACAAGTCCAAAGGAGAAAGAAGGTTTGCTTTTCAGGGTCCTAGACTATGGAACGCTTTACCAACCAGCATTCGGTTGGAGGAAAACCACCTGACTTTCAGAAGACGGATCAAAACTCTGCTCTTTTGATGTCATGAGACACGAACAACTAGCGCCCAGAAGCGATTCAGTTCGCATGCGCCGCGCTTTATAAGTTTTTCATTCATTCATTCATTTCATTCATTGCGGGATCACTGCTGCTGCTATCACTGACTGTCCTCCACACACAAGGTATGGCTAAGGAGCCTGGACTCAAGAGCTAGCAATCTGATGCTGGGTGACTGTTGTGCTGATGTTGTAACATGTCTGTGGGACATGAACCTTGAG
The DNA here is from genome assembly GCF_905171775.1 of Rana temporaria. Classification (NCBI taxonomy): domain Eukaryota; kingdom Metazoa; phylum Chordata; class Amphibia; order Anura; family Ranidae; genus Rana; species Rana temporaria. Next base: position 292,200,687 of record NC_053489.1, on the reverse strand, counting down.
CTGAGGAGGAGGATGAGCAACATTGTAGAAGTTTGATGGAAGATTTGGAAACATTTTCTAGTTGTTTGTAAATAAGTTATAAAGTGGCAACATCTCATCCAGCACAGTGTGAGATGGGGAGAGGGGGCACACTGCGACCTGGGGAGAGGGGGCACACTGCGACCTGGAGAGAGGGGGCACACTGCGACCTGGAGAGAGGGGGCACACGGCGACCTGGAGAAAGGGGGCACACTGCGACCTGGAGAGAGGGGGCACACTGCGACCTGGAGAGAGGGGGCACACTGCGACCTGGAGAGAGGGGGCACACTGCGACCTGGAGAAAGGGGGCACACTGCGACCTGGAGACAGGGGGCACACTGCGACCTGGAGAAAGGGGGCACACTGCCCCTTGCCGAGAAACTTTGATAGACAGGTCACCCGTCGTATCAAAGTGCCCGGGCAAGGGGGAGGGGCTATACATGACGGCGCGGCAGGGGAACACCCAGCTATTCAAATGCAAATGTCAGCTGTGTTCCCCTAGTGCATAGTAACTAGATGTCGGCAGCGGCGGGGGGAGGGGATTGACTTGGATTTGTCTTAGGGGACACAAGGCTGCATTGGGGACATGGCTGAATTTAGGGAGATGGATGAATTTAGGGACGTGGCTGCATTAAGGGACATGGCTGAATTAAGGGACATAAGGAACATGGCTGAATTTAGGGACATGGCTGAATTAAGGGACATGGCTGAATTTAGGGACATGGCTGAATTTAGGGACATGGCTGAATTTAGGGACATGGCTGAATTTAGGGACATGGCTGAATTAAGGGACACAAGGCTGCATTAGGGACATGGCTGAATTTAGGGACATGGCTGAATTAAGGGACATGGCTGAATTAAGGGACACAAGGCTGCATTAGGGACATGGCTGAATTTAGGGACATGGCTGAATTAAGGGACAAGGCTGCATTTGGGGACACAAGGCTGCATTTGGGGACACGTGGCTGCATTTAAAAAAAAGTATCGGTATTCGGTATCGGCGAGTACATGAAAAAAAGTATCGGTACTTGTACTCGGTCCTAAAAAAGTGGTATCGGGACAACCCTAGTATTTATATTTAAAAAGTGAAATTGTGGGTGGAACTCCCCTTTAATAGTTTATAAAATGTGAATGTTGAATAAAATGTGAATGTGAACAAAATGCTGTTGATAAACATTGCCTGCTGCTTTTTTCTTTTTCTTTTTGACAGGACTTTACACTTTGTGCCAGGACTTTACACTTCAGCTGTCAACTGGGGAACTCCACTGACAGCTAAAAGAACCGAGCCTGAAAGTATCCGTTTCAGGTATCGGAGCATTTGCATGACTACTGATGGTCGTAAAAATGCTTAGGCCCAGATTCTCGTAGATCGGCGTATCTCCTGCGGCGGCGTAACGTATCCGATTTACGTTACGCCGCCGCAACTTACACGGGCAAGTGCTGTATTCTCAAAGCACTTGCTCCGTAAGTTGCGGCGGCGTAGCGTAAATCACCCGGCGGAATTCAAATTTGGCGGGTAGGGGGCCTGTAGCATTTAAATTAAGCGTGTCCCCGCGCCGAACGAACTGCGCATGCGGTGTCCGTAAAATATCCCAGTGTGCATTGCTCTAAATGACGTCGCAAGGACGTCATTGGTTTCGACATGAACGTAAATGCCGTCCAGCCCCATTCACGGACGACTTACGCAAACAACGTAACTTTTTAAATTTTCGACGCGGGAACGACGGCCATACTTAACATTGGCTGCGCCTCATATAGCAGGGGCAACTTTGCGCCGGAAAAAGCCTAACGTAAACGTCGTAACTTTACTGCGTCGGCCACGCGTACGTTTGGGAATTCGCATATCTAGCTAATTTGCATACTCATCGCGGAAATCGACGGAAGCGCCACCTAGCGGGCAAAAAAAAAATTGCAGTTTAGATCCGACGGCGTAAGAGACTTACGCCTGTCGGATCTAATGGATATCTATGCGTAACTGATTCTAAGAATCAGTCGCATAGATACGACGGGCCAGATTAGGACTTACGACGGCGTACATGGCGCTGCGCCGTCGTAAGTCCTTTAAGAATCTGGGCCTTAGTATCTGCACCGATACAACCCTAAAGAGCATTAAAGTGTTACTAGACCCTGGAACCTGCATTCACTATATCTGGTCTCCCAAAGTACACAACTGCTAAATACCTTTTCTCATCAGCAGTATATAGCAGTCTTGGGACTTCTATAAGTGTCCACTGTCCAGCTGAGCACTGGTTAAAGCTTGCAGGAGGAGTTTTCATTCTGCTGACTGTCTTATGAGGATGCGGGACCCCTGACCCTCTGTCCGGATAGTGCTGATTGGCCCTATGCTAATTACATGCACCCTCCCAAGAAAAAAAATATAAAGAAAATGGAGCATGTGCACAGTGACTCCAGATTCTCTGTACTATCAGGAGATGGATTGTGGATAGTGGAAGAAGGGGATCGGAGAAGACAGGATCAAACAGCCTTTTTACACAATGCAGAGGATTAACCCCTTAGGTTCCGCAGTGAGTATAACAAGCATGCTTTACTGCATATACAGACTGATATATGCAGCTCCCCAACATGTTCCCCTTTGCTGCTTAGGGAGGTAGAGGGATATTGAATAAAACAGCATTTAGTTTGTGGTATTGGACTGTAGAAGAGCAGAGCCACTGCTCGTGTATGAGAGCAGCGATTTTACTTTACTACTGTTGTCAGCACAAGGTTTTTTTAAATGATAAAAGTTATTTATTACTATATATGCAGCCTGACTGCAGTACAGTAATACATTAAAGTGGATGTAAATCGTCACATATACCCAGTGAAGTCATTGGCCTCAGGTGATACACAGAGATGAAACAAATCACCCTACATAATCTGTCTATCTGCAGCTCTAACTTCTCTACATCTTTTCGAAGTGCTGAATTTTAAAGCTTGTCTGAGAGTTCAGAATAAAGGGGACTGAAAGCTGAAGTTACATTCTGCAGAGCTCAGTAAAGAGAGCTCTGAGAGCTGATTGGAGGGAAGGAACACACCTTCTTTCACACAGCACACTGGAACAGAGCTGGAACTGTCAATCAGCTGGCGATCCCTACCCAGTCACCAGTTTTTTCTTGACATCAGGAAAACTTGTCAGAAGTGACTCATGCTGATAGCAGAGGAATGAAGCAGCAGACAAAAGTGATATTTAAGCCAGGTTCAAACTGAACTGCGGGAAAGAAGCTGTGCGATTTCACTCCCGCATGTCAGTCCTGATTTCGGCAGCGATTTCACAGACATCTTTGCGAGTTTCTGAACAGATGTCAATGGAAATCGCACCTCAAAATCACAAAAAATGGTACAGAAACTACTTTTTGAAATCAGTGCTGTGCTGCAAATGAAGCGTTGCACTGATTAGGACGGTGCCATTGCCGGCAATTGCCGCCGATTTACAATTGGGCTATACAGCCAAACTCCTGCCATGATGAGGACTGAAAAAAAAAAAAAACCTTGCAGGGTTCTGATCCTTCCACAATGTAATCAAAGCTTAGTTTATTATAAGAGTTAATCTTTGTGAACGACCCTTCTTTTGAAAGGTTAGGAGCAGGGCTTTTTTTCAGGGGGAACTTGGGGGAACTCAGTTCCACCACCTCGGGCTCAGACCCTTTGGTGCCTGCTCACCACAATCACTTGTAAACACACAAGTCTGGTTTCTGTGTTTACAAGTGACAGCTCTGCACTCTGTGTGTAACCCCCTGAACTCTGCATTCTGTATGTAATGCAATCCTGGTATTTAATGCCCCTTTAAGACCCTTCTACTATTTGTGAAATCTAAACGGGGTCGTGGTTGAGTTCCTGTACCTATATTTTTTTAGATATGTGTTAAAGGGTGCCTACTTTCGTTCTCCATGGAGCCACTGTATGTAGGAACTTAGCCAGCCTCTCTTGCTTGTTTCCGACATGGATTATGGATTGTGGGATTTGTAGTGTGCATTGAGCAGTGCACATGACTGCAATTAAAGGTTCAACTACTGGCCTATAGCTGCTAGCCGCCCACAGAAAAACTACTGTGGGCAGGCAAGAAGTGGTTGAAGTAGAACTTTTTTTTCCCCATTTTCGATAGAGTTAGGGAGGGTCGTAGCCTCTGTCCATTTTTTTGTTGCCATCTGTGACCCATTGGGGAGATTTCTCTTCACTTCCTGTCATATAGCCAAAAAAGGAAGGAGGACCCCAGGTCATGGGAACTAGGGTCCCCATTGGAAGTTTTCCCCTCTATTCCTGTTCTAGGGACAACCCAAAATTGTGATCTTCTTTTACTTTCCCTCTCAATTATAATGGTAAACAAGATAAAAAGAGAGAGTGAAAATCCTTAAAGGGGGTACAGACAGCACTAACAACTGACAGGTGTTCTAATCCATCTCCACTGGGTCTAAAAAAACAAACAAAAAAAAACCGAATCATACTTCCCATAATTTTCCTTTCTTGATGCCTATCCATGGCAGCATGCATATGGTAGTAGCCCCTCCTACTTCTGCCTACAGGACCAGTGCAGAGCTATAAAAAGTTAACACCCACACAACAGCCCAGGAAAGGAAAAATATGGTAAGTATGATACAATTTTCTGCTTTCCTGGTGCCTTCATGGCAGCATACATGCAGTAGATTAAAAACTAACTACCAGGGTGGGAAGCTTCCACAAATCCTATCATACTTCAAAGTGAATTAGCTACTTCCTGACAAAATAAGGTGTAGTTAGACCCCATTCACACCTAGGCGTTTTTACGCCTGTAGCGCTACGCCGCTGCCGCCAGAGGGCTGAAAACACATGTCCCTCTATGGAGATGGTTCACATCTCCACGCCGAACGCCGGACGCCTGTCGCCTGCCACGTGAAAAAAGGTCCCGGACCTTTTTTTCAGGCGTCTTCGAGCGTTCGGCTAGGAGATGGCAATCATCTCCATAGAGGGGGTCATCTTGGGGCACATCTAGGCGGACAATACCGGCGTTTTGTCGCCGCAAATCGCGGTACAAAACGCCGCTATTTTTACCGCGATTTGCGGCGACAAAACGCCGCGATTTCGTCCGTCTAGATGTGAATGCAGCCTAAGGACTACTAAACCCATCAGTAGTGCTGAAAGAATGTACCATAATAGAACATGATTGGCTCTCCTGCCTGCCATGTTGGCTGACATCTCTTGCATAAGCTGCCCACAATGTCCAGATGCTGCCGGAGGAATGTACAGCAATTACTTTCGGTGCCTTATGCCCCGCACACACGATCGGGATTCCCGGCGGTAAAAAGTCAGTCCTGCCGCGATTCCTGGTGGTTTTCCTGTCGGGAAAACTGCCATAGAGCATACACACGGACAGTTTTCCCGGCCAAAAGCTGTCATGGCAGTTTTCCCGACAGGAAAACTGGACGTGTGTACAAGGCATTGGAATTAACTTTAGGAACCCCAATACAATTGTCAGAAGGCTCTAATGCACATTGTTGGTTTCTAAGGAACTAGGTATAGCTGTTATAGCTAGCTAATGACTGTTTGTAAGTGTGCTATAATTAATCTGAAGGTGTTGAAGAAGTACTTCACCCAGTCGGTAAAATCAATCCCACTATGGCACATGCAAATAAATGCCCACAGGCTCTTGATGCCGTGACAACAGCATAGGTGTGAACTGCCTGCAGCTCGAAAAGCCTCCCCAAGAATTCTTAATCCAGAAGCTGGCTTCAGATAAGGGTGAATGTCCAACTGGTAGAAAAAACAACCCTCCCCACCTGCCCCACCCGCACCAACATTTAAATCCCCAGGACAGATCCCCAGAGCGCACCCCCCCTCAAGGGAGCATGCCCTGAAAGCCCACCCCAAAAATACCAGTCCAGATGGTAAAAAGGACAACAGCGCCCAAATGCTCCTGCAGCAAGTGCACTAATCCTGCTACAATCACCTCAAGCTCATGGTAGAACACAGGGAAACTGAGAATAGAAATCCAGGTGGCAGTTCAGGACGTACTCATAGATTTAGTAGACTGCATCTTTTCAAGACAGGATGGAACCTGAACCCTAGACCATGGAGTTGGTTGATGGTCTGCTGAGTTCACTTAAAGGGGTGGTTCCCCCTAAAACACATTTCTAACAATAGATTCGTAAGACCCGTTACACTGCGGGTAGGCTGGCTTTTTTTTTTTTTTTTTCGTACATACCGACATCTCGGCGTCTCGTCCCTTGTCAGTGGGCGTTCCTATTTGATTGACGTTCCTCGGACGGGCGCATACGTGACGTCACGACTTTCCGAAAGAAGCCGAACGTCGCTGCGCAGGTGCCGTATAGAGCCGACTCTATACGGCGCATGCGCAATGACGTTCGGCTTCTGTCGGAAAGTCGTGACGTCACGTATTCGCCCGTCCGAGGAACGTCAATCAAATAGGAACGCCCACCGCCAAGGGACGAGACGCCGAGACGCCGAGATGTCGGTATGTACGAAAAAAAAAAAAAAAAGCCAGCCTACCCGCAGTGTAACGGGTCTTACGAATCTATTGTTAGAAATGTGTTTTAGGGGGAACCACCGCTTTAACATGATGGAACTAGAAATCGAAGCATCAGTACAGGGTCCATCTTGAAAAACAAGAGGAAAGTAAAGGCTGAGAGAAACTTTCCATCCCAGCCACATCCAACCAAGAGACGGAATCTTCCTTTGGGACATGGACAGCACTTCTGAGGAACACAGCCCTGGCCAAACTGCTGTATGTGGGTCTAGTTAGCACCTGATTTTCTAAAAGATCCATAGAAGGGGTTCCCTGCCTTATCAGAGCATTTAAAGTCCCAAGGTCAGGAACTGTGCTACAGGAGAGGCTGAAAACCACCAAATGTGTCAGGTAAGGGTTTCTTCTCTTCATACTGGCTGTGAGTTTGTGAGGACAAAAATGGGAAATGGGCTGTTGTGTGGGTGTTAACTTTTTATAGCTATGCACTGGTCCAGTGGGCAGAAGTAGGCGGGACTACTACCACATGCATGCTGCCACAGAGGCCCCAGGAAAAAGTTTTGCCTTTAGTTTAAGCATGTTATGAAATACGTAAAATAGAAACCTGTACATTTTTTTTATAAAGCAAAAAGTTGGACTAGGGTATTACATTAACGCCCGCATGAAAACCTGGAGCCCAGGGTAACAAAGACTAAGTTTCCTACATGCCTCTCACTACTTTATTTTCCATTTTGTCTGAAGTGTGCCTTCAATGTTCTTGTCTTCTGTGATTTTTATACTGAATGAATGATTTTTACAATAAGGTTTAAAATGAATATGCTTTTGGAATAAATCCACTTGACAAATGTCTATTCATTACCAATGTAATTGGTTTTTATTATAGTGGGGACATGGAGTCCTGAACAATTGAATTTCCATTGTCATAAGCCATGTAAGCTAGTTAGCTAAGTATTAATAAATGTATTTAAAATGTAACATGCAAATCAAAAACCTCATACTATAAGATACTACTGTTAAGCTTTAAAATAGCACAGTTCCAAAAAATTACAGAAATAAACTACTAAGATAATATGGTATTATCTCTGCCCCATCAGTTAGTCACCTGTGGTCCAGACATGAAGCTGGAGGTGTAGGTATAGTAATGCTTCAGTCGCAAAAGTGACCAGCCTCTGCGTGTGCAGGGGACTCTTGCTCCCCCACCAATGCATACTAATGCAATCAGCCTTTGTTTTATACTTACCTAGCAAGGCAGGGGAACTACTATTTGTTCAGCTCATCACTAGCCATAGTCATCCATAGTGCAAGTGCTTTATGGTAAGTAAGTAAGAGCTGAACAGAAGAGTAGTTGCAGCTCTGAGTTGGGCAAGTATACCGTAGGAAAGCCCAGTAGAATAAATGTGGAAGACATGTTAGTTCCTAGAGGACCTATGACTGGACATTTATAGAACATTCATTAAAAATTATTTCTTTTTTAACCTCCTTACAACTGCACGCCGTCAAATGACGGCGGGCGGAATCCCCTGTTGTTCTGACAGGACGTCATGGCCGCCGGGCACCCGCGATTGCCCAGTAACTGAGCAGGGACGTGGAGCTCTGTGTGTAAACACAGAGATCCACGTCCTGTCAGGGAGAGAGGAGACCGATCTGTGTCCCTTGTACATAGGGACACAGATAGGTCACCTCCCCCAGTCACCCCCCTCCCCCCACAGTTAGAACACTGACTAGGCTACACATTTAACCCCTTCCCCGCCCCCTAGTGGTTAACCCTTTCCCTGCCAGTCACATTTATACAGTAATCAATGCATATTTATAGCACTGTTCACTGTATAAATGTGAATGGTCCCAAAAATGTGTCAAAAGTGTGCGATGTGTCCGCTATAATGTCGCAGTCCCGAGAAAAAAAATCGCAGATCGCCGCCATTACTAGTAAAAAAATAATTTAAAAAAATCATAATTATGTCCCCCTATTTTGTAGGCAATATAACAAACCAGTCACTATACGGTTATTGCGATTTTTTTTTTACCAAAAATATGTAGAAGAATACGTATCAGCCTAAACGGAGATAAAAAAAAAAAAAAAAAAAAAAAATGGGATATTTATTATAGCAAAAAGTAAAAAATATTGTGGTTTTTTTTCAAAATTTACGCTCTTTTTTTGTTTATAGCGCAAAAACTAAAAACCGCACAGGCGATCAAATACCACCAAAAGAAAGCTCTATTTGTGGAAAAAAAAGGACGTACATTTTGTTTGGTAGCCACGTCGCACGACCGCGCAATTGTCAGTTAAAGTGACGCAGTGCCGGAAGCTAAAATTTAGTCTGGGCAGGAAGGGGGTGTATGTGCACAGTAGGCAAGTGGTTAAAAGACTGAAGTTTTAAAAGGTTATATTTAAGTTTCCAAGTGCAGGAGCAGAACTTTTTAGAGCGCCCACATTAGCTTGCCCTACATTCAATTATAATTATTATGTTGCTGTTGAACATGAACTTAGGGCCCTTTCAGACGTGCGGACCGTATGTCCGCATTTTCATCCATCCGTTGCGGATGAAAACGGGACATACATTGGTCCCAATGTGATTGCGGGTGTCAGCGGATGACCATCCGCTGACACCCGTAATCGTCCGCCTCCGCACAGATCCAATTTTTCGGACGGAAGAAAATCCGATTTTTCTTCCGTCTAGCGGATCGGATGAACACGGACTTACGGTCCGTGCTCATCCGATCCCCCATAGGGGAGAGCAGAGGAAAGACAGGGCGGTCCCTGCACAGTGTGCGGGGACCGCCCTGTCAGCCGACGGCTCAGCAGGGATTTTACGAAGGATCCCCGCTGAGCTTTTACGGACACACGGAGCGGATCATTACTGATCCGCCCGTGTGAAAGGGCCCTTAAAGTGGTTCTAAGGGCTGAAGGTTTTTCACCTTATTGCATTCTCTGTGTAGCTCCACCGCCAGCCCCCCCCCCCCCCAATACTAACCTGTCCCCAATCTCGATCGAGTGCTGTGCACAAGAGCAGAGGTTCTTTCCTTTCCCATAGGCTTAGAGACTGCAGCAGGAGCCATTGACTCCTGCTGCTGTCAATCACAGTGGTGTGGTGGGTGGAGCACTATGTGAGTCTCTGGATACACAGAGACAGCTCAGGAGTGAGCACTGGTGGGCACTCGTTGGGGGGGGGGGGGGTGGGTTGGAGACAGGAGCGTTGGTAGGGGACCCAAGAAGCAGACGATCAGGGCTGCTCTCTGCCAAATCATTGCACAGAGCAGGTAATTATAACATAATTGTTATTTTTTTTTTTTTTAATTAAGGGTTTACAATCACTTTAAAACTGAACTCTAGATATGATTTTTATTGCAGTTACGTTGGTGCAGCTTGGACCACTGTAAATATACACATCTCATACCTGGGCGATTGTTTCAGAATCTGGAAACACTAGTTGCTGAGGTTGCTACCGTCATAGCAGCGATCTTCCAGATGCTTTGCCGAGCAGCTTCTCTTTTGCATCCTAACCACAATGGATCGCTCGTTGGCTCTGCCCCCATCCACAAAATGCCTTGTATTTTTTTTTTTTTTTTTAAATAGTATATAAGCATTCTCTGATTGGACAAGGTGGGGTGGCTGGGTAATACCATTTCAATCTACAACTTATCCAATCAGAGAATGCCTTGAAAATAATACAAGGCGTTCTCTAATTTGCTGCAGTGCCAAGCAATCAGCCCGTATGGTTACTATACTCAACATGTGACCCAGAGGAACTTTGCTAACACTGTAGTAGCACTGACTACAACAGTGATTGTTAGCTTCCTCGTGATTTCTGAACTATGAGACATGCATACTTACATTGATCTAAGCTGAACCAATGTCAAATCATACCTGGAGTTCAGCTTCAAGATTTTCCAAAACTATGTAATATGAAGACCTACCCAAGCTATGAAAATAATTTGTATCCAATCAGGCAGGTTTTTACCCTACATAGCTGTCGATGATCTAAAGGAGATTGTACAATCAGATTGCAATGGATGTGGTAAGCTTAAAGCCTGGTGCACACATGAGAATATCGCACAAATTATTATCTTCGTTTTTTTGCATGGGAAATGTACGCATTTACGAAATTCACGAAAATTCTCTTACAACAGAATACAACTTCGGAAGTGATGTAATGTGTTCTATTTGTATTGTATTTTCGGACAAATACTGTACTGATTAAACAAAAATTTGTACGATCTGGTATCATATGAGAAAATTGTTCATGTTTGTCCCTTTGGATAATTTTGAATGAACTGTTGTGATCGGCTCTCGAAAGCTCTGTACTAACAATCAGATTATTGTACGATAGCTTCGAAATCTGTATTTTTTGTATGGCTTTCTCATCAAGTGTACTAGGCTTCACGGAGACTTCACCATGCGTCCTGTTCTGTCACCAATGTATGAGATATGTCACCAGCACCAGCACACCAGGGAAGTCCATACAAGGGTCCAATGCTTTATTGAATAATCACAGCACAGCAGAAATTAACGACGTTTCCGAACCACACTGGACCCCTTCATCAAGCATGTGACCTACCTTCAGCTGTGATATGATCATTCAGTAACGTGTTGGACCCTTTTATGGAGTTCTTTGGTGTGCTGGTGATATATTTCATGCCTTAAAGTCTCTCCAGTCCCCAGGTGGTGATCACTACAGCAACCACTCACTCTATTTTCAGGAACATGTCGCAGGAGCGGTTCGTCCATAGAGGGCGCCAGAGCGCCGCCCCCTCTGGCTCTCGCACAGCCACTAAAATATATAGATTCATGCATTGTATGAATCTATATATTTTCACCGCTGCCGCCCACGCCCACTATTCAGCTGCCCGGATGTTGAGCGCCAGCCAGCTGAATAACGGAAGCTGGTTGGCTGTGTGGAAGTGCCTATCAGAGCCAGCGGCTCTGATAGGCTTTCCGAGTACAGCCCTGAGGCTGTAGTCGGCTTCCTGAATGCTTATCCTCGGGACGTACCGGCGGTGCATTCCTTGGATAAGACTGACAGGCGTCTCAGCCAATCAGGTAATCTGATTCTGGTAATCGGTAACCTGATTGGCTGAAGCGTAATCGAGGGCGGGACGAGGCACATCGAGAGACAGTAGAAGCACGGCTGACCCCAGAAAGGTAAGTGCCGGGGGGGGGGCATTTTACTGGGCACAGTGGCGACAATTGTGGGGCACAGTGGCTACAATTGCAGGGCACAGTGGCTACAATTGCGGGGCACAGTGGCTACAATTGCGGGGCACAGTGGCGACAATTGCGGTGCACAGTGGCTACAATTGATGGGCACAGTGGTAACAATTGATGGCACAGTGGTGACAATTGATGGGCACAGTGGTGACAATTGATGGCAAAGTGGTGACAATTGATGGCATGGCATAGTGGTGGCAATTGATGGCAAAGTGGTGACAATTGATGGCATGGCACAGTGGTGACAATTGATGGCAAAGTGGCTGTGTTTGATGGCATGGCACAGTGACTGGGTTTGATGGCATGGCATAGTGGTGACAATTGATGGCACAGTGGCTGAGTTTGATGGTATGGCACAGTGACTGCATTTGATGGCATGGCACAGTGGTTGCGTTTGATGGCATGGCACAGTGGCTGCGTTTGATGGCATGGCACAGTGGCTGCGTTTAATGGCATGGCATAGTGGTGACAATTGATGGCACAGTGGCTGAGTTTGATGGTATGGCACAGTGACTGCATTTGATGGCATGGCACAGTGGTTGCGTTTGATGGCATGGCACAGTGGCTGCGTTTGATGGCATGGCACATTGGCTGCGTTTGATGGCATGGCACAGTGGCTGCAATTGTTTTTTTTTTCGTTTGTGCCCCCCAAAAAATGTTGAGCACCAGCCACCACTGAACATGTGCATTGGGACACCACAACAGGAATTTAGGGGAACCTCCTAAATAGGGACATAGACAACTATACTAATATATTATAAAGTGGCTTTAAAGTGTTTGTAAACCTTTCTGTTAAAAAAAATAAAAAAATAACAAACATGCCTACACTTTCCTGCTCTGTGTAATGGTTTTGCACAGAGCAGCCCTGATGCTCTTCTTCTGGGGTCCCCGCCGGCACTCCAGGCCCCTCCTCTTCATTGTGTGCCCCCGCAGAAAGCTGCTTTCCATAGGGGCACCTTGCGTGCTCGTTCCCGAGTCCCACTGCTGGGTCCATTGACACAGACAGCAGGACTTGGTCCCACCCCTGTATCACATATTTTTATTCATAGTCAATGCCTCCTGCTGCTATCAATCTGTCCAATCACAACAACAGTGGCTGGAGATGCTACACTGGTGCACATCGCTGGATCAGATTGGGCTCAGGTAAGAAAAAGGGGAGGGGGGAGGAAGCTGTAGCACAGAAGTTGTTCTTCACCTTAAAGTAAAGAATGTATAAAAGTCGATGTAAACCGATTCATTAAATTTGACCTAGGCACATATACCTGCAGTGTTTTCTCATCTCTCTCTCCAAAGCTCTGAGTACTGTGTCTTTCTGCTGCTCCGTTCCTCTGTTATCAGCATGATAAATTCAGATAAGTTCTCAGACACTGGAGATAAAAGCAGCTGGAAATTAGTGTTGGGGAGGGTTCTATAAATAGATTAGCAGAGAGCTTGTCTATTCACAGCACAGTTCTACATGTTTCTTTTATCCTATGCCTATGTGGTGTGGGGGGGGGTGTGCCTTTCCTTCAATCAGCTGTCACGCAGTGTATGCCAAGACTCCTCTCCCCCTCCTGGAACAGGAAGAAAAAATGTAAACACGATGTGCACTTCCTAAAGAATATAGCGCGCTGAAGACCGCAGATATACATGTAAAACTTATGTAGGAGGATTTGTTTCATCGCTGTGTATCATCTGAGGCTGTTCACTTCACTGGGCATATGTGAGGGTTTACTTCAGGAGTCTCAAACTGGCAGCCCTCCAGCTGTTGCCGAACTACAAGTCCCACGAGGCATTGCAAGGCTGACAGTTACAAGCATGACTTCCACAGGCAGAGGCATGATGGGACTTGTAGTTTTGCAACAGCTGGAGGGCCACCAGTTTAAAACCCCTGGTTTACATCTACTTTGAGGTGAAAAACCTGAATGCTTTACAACCACTTTAAAGCTGAATTCGGGGCAAGTTTTTTCTCCCATGCAGTGGGGCTGTGTCCACACTGCATGGGTTAACTGCTCGTTTTGTCAAGGGGCGAATAAAAAGCATATACTCACCTGATCCTCTGCTTCAGCGACAAACAACGCTCCCCCACGATCCAGTGGTGGACTGTTCCTGAGTCCTGACGTCTTCACATCCAGAGCAGGTCTATGGCCGTGATGATGTCAGGAACAGTCCACCGCATGAGACCAGTTAGATCGCAATTTGGGCATGAGTGGCAAGGACCTGGGAGGATTAGGTGAGTATATCTCCGCTCTCCAATCTCCTAGAGCGGGGGTCTCCAAACTATGGTCCTCCAGTTGTTCAGGAACAACAAATCCCATTATCCCATAATGCCTAGTCATGTCTGCGAATGTCAGCGTTTTACAATGCTTAATGGGACATGTAGTTACGTAACACCTGAAGGGCCGTAGTTTGGAGATCCCTGTCCTAGACAAAGATGAGCAATTAACCTGTGCAGTGCAGGTACAGCCCCAATGCATGGAGGGAAAAAAAATGCCCGGAGCTTTGCTTTAACTCTTCCCCATACTATCCAAAAATAATAATAAAAAAACAAAATACGTTTTGATTGGAGTTTGCATTTATTGAAAGCTTTTTTTTTTACATACATATATATATATATATATACTGGATATCTGCTGGATATACAGTACAATATTTAGCAATAAGGATAGAGACAATGGCTAGGAAGCCCATTAGACTACTATGGAACTCTACTAACACACATATAATGATTATTGTTTTGGAAGCCAATAATAAATGAATGATTTGTGAAGCATTTGTCTCTGATCAGGCAGCAGATGCTGCTTGGATGCAGTGTGTGGATGGGAAAGAAGAGACAATAGAATGGGGGCATAGACTGAGTGAGCAGCATGCTGGTGCTGGGTACATCTCACAGCAGAGACATCGCTTCTACCACACCATGGAGAGATATACTAGAAGAAGGAAAAGGCTTCTCCTTGCTTCCACTAACACATCATACGTGCGAATTAACATTTGCAGAAGGCAAATAGATTTGTCAGTTCACAATAAAGCTTGATAGGGATTGAATAAAAGAGCTGCTCAGCTTGCAGGTTGGCCCCGCCTCTTCTCCGCCTCATTCATACCGGTGTTCTTACAAACACGGCATCCCCTGCATCCTTTTAGATCTGCAAGTCTTTGGAGCTGCTGCACATCTATCAATAGTTGTGAGGACACCCTGGTCAGCTTTTAGGTGCACACAGCCTGAGATCAGACACACACAAAACTTAAAGCGGGAGTTCACCCATTTAAAAAAAAAAAAAAAATCTCCCCTTAGCTTCCTGCTCGTTCGGTCTAGGGGAATCGGCTATTTATATTAAAATATGTGCAGTACTTACCCGTTTTCGAGCTGCATCTTCTTCCGTCGCTTCCGGGTATGGGTCTTCGGGAGCGGGCGTTCCTTCTTGATTGACATTCTTCCGAGAGGCTTCCGACGGTCGCATCCATCGCGTCACTCGTAGCCGAAAGAAGCCGAACGTCGGTGCGGCTCTATACTGCGCCTGCGCACCGACGTTCGGCTTCTTTCGGAAAATCGTGACGCGATGGATGCGACCGTCGGAAGCCTCTCGGAAGCCTGTCAATCAAGAAGGAACGCCCATTCCCGAAGCCCATACCCGGAAGCGACGGAGAGGATGCGTCTCGTAAACGGGTAAGTACTGCACATATTTTAAAATAAATAGCCGATTCCCCTAGTAATAACGAGCAGGAATCTAAGGGGGAAAAGTGCCCTCTAAGGGTGAACCCCCGCTTTAAATCTGCATTCCAGGTGTGGAAATGATTACAGCTTGGACCATATGTATGTGATGGACCTCTGGGATCCCAAACCGCTACATTGTGAACACAGGAGGTCGCTCGCTCTGCATCAGCACCATTCAGAGAACACTTTGGGCTAGATTCAGGTAGCTGCGCGCATTGTTATGGCGGCGCAGCGTATCGTATTTAAGGCAAGTGCTGTATTCTCAAAGCACTTGCCTCCTAACTTACGGCGGATTAGTGTAAATGGGGCCGGCTTAAGCGCGCCTAATTCAAATGAGGATGAGGGGGGCATGTTTTATTAAAATGAATGGTGACCCCGCGTATTTTACGTTTTTTTACGAACGGCGCATGCGCCGTTCGTGAAAGAATCCCAGTGCGCATGCTCGAAATTCCGCCGCAAATCGTCATTGCTTTTGACGTGAACGTAAATTACGTCCAGCCCTATTCGCGTACGACTTATGCAAACGACGTAAAAAATTCAAAATTCGAAGCGGGAACGACGTCCATACTTAACATTGGCTGCGCCTCCTAATAGCAGGAGTAACCTTACGCCGAAAAAGCCTAACGTAAACGACGTAACTAAATTGCACCGGGCGTACGTGCGTTTGTGAATCGGCGTATCTAGGTCATTTGCATATTCTACCCCGAAAACAACGAAAGC
This sequence comes from Rana temporaria, assembly GCF_905171775.1. Classification (NCBI taxonomy): domain Eukaryota; kingdom Metazoa; phylum Chordata; class Amphibia; order Anura; family Ranidae; genus Rana; species Rana temporaria. The sequence continues at coordinate 292,184,598 of NC_053489.1, read as the reverse complement.
GCCACCTAGCGGCCAGCGTAAATATGAGGTGCAAGATACGACGGTGTAAGAGACTTACGCCAGTCGGATCTTAGGCTAATTTCGGCGTATCTTGCTTTCTGAATACAGAAAAAAGATACGCCGCCGCAGCTTTGAATTTACGCGGCGTATCTATAGATACGCCAGTGTAAATCAATGCTGAATCTAGCCCTTTGCATTTTCTCAGTGAATGTAAAGCATTCTCTGATTGGATCAGGTGACAAGGTAGGGTGGTAGCGTTACAACCTCCACCTCATCCAATCAGGGAACACGTTGCATTTTCTCAGTGAGTGCAAAGCATTCTCTGATTGGATGAGGTGACAAGGCAGGGTGGGGGTATCTCTACCTCGTCCAATCAGGGAACACTTTGCGTCTAATGAGAAAATAGAAAGCGTTCAATGAATGGGGCTGAGAAGGGACCTCCTCCTGCGTTTAGTAAGCAGCAGGGTACAGGACCCAAAAGCTAAAGGAGATCACTGTGGTAACCGTGCCTACTACAGTGATTTCTAGATTCCTCCAGGATCACCCAGCTATGGCACACATATACTTACATTGGTCTAGCTTGGTATGTTAAAATATGCATATCTACACGTCAGCTTTAAAGTGTTACTAAACCCAGCACCCTGCATTCACTATACCTGGTGTCCCACAGTACACAGAACATGGAAATACAAATATTTTAGTAAATATAAACTGCTAAATACCTTTTCTCATCAGCAGTTAGAGCAGTCTTGTGACCTAAAGACCCCTTTCACATTGGGGCCACATCGCGTTATCTGTAGAGCGCCTCTAGTTTTAGCGGCGCTTTACCGTCGTTTTTGCTGCGCTTTTCAGCTGCTAGCGGGGCAATTATAAACCCTTGCTAGCGGCTGAACAAAGGGTTAAAAGCACCCGTGTTGCAGCTAGCTGACTTTGATTGACAGCAGCAGGAGCCAATGGCGCCGCTGCTGTGTCTCAGCCAATCAGATGGGAGAGACTGACAGCCGAGACACTCGTGGACAGAGAGGGGGCTCAGGTAAGTGTTAGGGGAGCTGCTGCACACAGAAGTTTTTTTTTTTATCTTAATGCATAGAATATATAAAGTTCAAAAAAACTTCTGACTTTACAACTCCTTTAAAGGTTGTAGGAGGAGTTTTCATTCTCCCCTGTTTGTCCTGTGAGACTACAGGACCCCCGACCCTCTGTCTGGTCAGTACTGATCACATGCACTCTCTCAAGAAAAAAATAAAGGGCCAGATTCTCAGTGGAGATACGACGGCGTATCCCCAGATACGCCGTCGTATCTCTGAGTTGCGCCGTCGTAACTATGCGCCTGATTCATAGAATCAGTTACGCATAGATTTCCCTTAGATCCGACAGGCGCAAGTCTCTTACGCCGTCGGATCGTAACTGCATATTTACGCTGGCCGCTAGGGGCGTGTACGCTGATTTACGCGTCAAAATATGTAAATGAGCTAGATACGCGAATTCATGAACGTATGCTCGGCCGACGCAGTACAGTTACGCCGTTTACGTTAGGCTTTTCCCGGCGTATAGTTACCCCTGCTATATGGTGGCGTAAGTGCGGCATACCAATGTTAAGTATGGCCGTCGTTCCCGTGTCGAAATTTGAAAAAGTTACGTCGTTTGCGTATGTCGTCCGTGAATGGGGCTGGATGTCATTTACGTTCACGTCGAAACCAATGACGTCCTTGCGGCGTATTAGGAGCAATGCACACTGGGAAATTCCACGGACGGTGCATGCGCCGTTCGGGAAAAACGTCAATCATGTCGGGTCACAGAACATTAACATAAAACACGCCCCCCTGTCCCACATTTGAATTAGGCGGGCTTACGCCGGCCAATTTACGCTACGCCGACGCAACTTACGGAGCAAGTGCTTTGAGAATACAGCACTTGCCGTCTAAGTTTCGGAGGCGTAACGTAAATCGGATACGTTACGCCGCCGCAAAGATACGCGGATCTACGTGAATCTACCCCAAACTCTCTAGCAATACACACCAAACTTAGCATGTGCAGAGTGCCTCCAAGGCTCTGTTGTATCAGGAGATGGATTGGGGACAGTGGAAGAAGGGGAAGATCAGAGGACACAGGATCGAACATATTTTTTACACAATGCAGAGGATTAACCCCTTAGGCTCAACAGTAAGTATAACAAGCATGCTTTACTGCATATACACATTGGCCCGGATTCAGAGAGCAATTGCGCCTGCGTAACCATAGTTACGCAGCGCAAGTGCTTACTTGCCCCGGTGTAACGAGTGTTCTGTATTCAGAAAGCTTGTTACGCCGACTGCAGCCTAAGATATGCGTGGCATAAGGCTCTTATGCCCGCATATCTTAGGCTGCATTCTTGCGATGGCCGCTAGGGGGCGTTCCCGTAGTGGTCAGCGTATAGTATGCAAATTGCATACTAATGCCGATTCACAACGTTACGCGAGCCCTGCGTACGCAGATTACGTTGTTTGCGTACGGCGTTTTTTTGCGTAAGGCTGCCCCTTCTATAGCAGGGGCAGCCAATGCTAAAGTATACCCGTCGTTCCCGCGTCGCAAAATTTTAAATTTACGTCGTTTGCGTAAGTGAATCGTGAATGGCGCTGGACGCCATTCACGTTCACTTTAAAGCAAATGACGTCCTTGCGACATCATTTACCGCAATGCACGTCGGGAAAGTTTCCCGATGGAGCATGCGCACTACGCTCCGCGCGGGAATGCGCCTAATTTAAATGATTCCCGCCCCCTACGGGGTCATTTAAATTGCGCGCGCTTACGCCGGGCATTTTGCCGGAGCGCCCTCGCAATTTACGGAGCTACTGCTCCGTGAATCGAGGGTAGCACAGAAAATTTGCGGGGGCGCAGGGCAAAAACGGTGCGCCTACGTAAAAAATGCGCATATCTTACTGAATCTACCCCATTGATTTTACTGTTGTGGGTTGAGTAACACTTTAAGAGCTCTTTCACAGAGGTGGGCAGTAAAAACAGAAAGTTGAGCTGTAGTTTTTCCCCCTTCGGCCGCCGACCTGAGTTTTAACATTACAGGACTGTACACATGCCACAGCCACGATAATTTGCTTCATTGCCGCTGCAATTTTAACTCGGGCTGCAGAGTTTGACAAACGGCAATGCCTTTCAAACTCACCTATTGAGATCAATCGGGCTTCACCACAACTGCCACTGCCGTTTTAACTCAGGCTGCAGAGTTTGACAGGTGGCAATGCCTATCAAATTCACCTATTGAGATCAATGGGGCCACACCACAATTGTCAACCAAATGCTTGACTCACCGTTTCAGCATGTTTCCACAATGTAAAATTGTCATTTGGCATAAAAATAAAAAAAAGGCACCAGGACAAAAGGCAGTATCACCTCCTGAACTCTTGCCAGCTGTTGTTATACCATACCATTCAGCATCTTAGAGCATTAAGCTATACTCACAGCAGTGAAAAAATGCTGCAGTCATTAAAAGATGCATTCCAGACACAGAGTTAAAGTGTTTGTTAAGGTAAAACATTTTCTTCTATAGTTCCCTCTGATATATAACACGGAGGTTACTTTCACACTGAAGCGCTGGGTGCGTCAGCGCTAAAGTGCCGCTATTTTTAGCGACGCTTTACCGTCGTTTTTGCCGCGATTTTAACCCCCGCTAGCGGCCGAAGAAGGATTAAACCTGCACGCAAAAACACCGCTTTGCGGGCGTTTTGGAGGCGCTGCCCCATTGATTTCAGTATATTCACCGCTCCTACAGCGCCTCAAAGATGCGGCTGGCAGGACTTTTTTTACCGTCCTGCCAGCACAATGCTCCAGTGAAAAAGCCCTAAGGCCTCGTACACACGACAGAGTTTCTCGGCAGAATTCACCGAGAAACTCGGTCAAACCCGGATTCTGCCGAGAAACTCTGTCGTCTGTACACTTTTGGCCCGATGGAGCCGCCGAGGAACTCGTCGAGAAAATAGAGAACATGTTCTCTATTTTCTCGTTGTTCTATGGGAGAAGGCGTCCCGCCGAGCTCCTCGGCGGCTTCATCCCTGAACTCACCGAGGAACTCGACGTGTTTGGCACGTCGAGTTCCTCGGCCGTGTGTACGGGGCCTCAGGCTTTCACACTGGATATAAAGGAGCAGCTCTTTGCAGTCGTTATTTTTAGCGCAATAGCGCCTGCAAAGCGCCTCAGTGTGAAAGCAGCCTAAGCTCCCCAGTGGATGTAATTTATAAAAATATGCGGTATAATAGTTTACTTCAGAGCATTTCAGCGCAGACGTGACTGCCTGCTGGTCTCCTCTCTTGATGCGATAGCTGCAGGGGAAGGTGCTGGGAAACCCCCGCTGACATCAGCTGAGACAAGGAGACCGGCGGGCAGTCACGTCAGCACTGAACAGTGATTTGAACTAAGTTATTATACCGCATATTTTTATAAATGACATGCACTGGGGAGCTTTGTGTTATATATCAGAGGGAAGTATAGAAGAACAAAACTAATATTTTTAGAGCAGGAGTGGAGGATCGGGGAGCTGACAGGCAGGGAGGGGATGGAGGAGGAGGACAAAGGAGACACAGACTCAGGAGAGCAAGGCTGCGGATGACGGAGGCACGTACAGTGACCATGGTGTCAGGGGTTCAGAAGCTCTGATTATCACTATTGCAGAGACGATATAACCAAATAAACCATGAGCAAGTCTTTTGTTTTGGTGGAGTCTGCGGTGGTTTTAAGAAAAAAAAAAGCTCTGATTATCGTGGTCAGCGTACGGGGGGGGGGGGGCGGGGGTTGGGTCAGAAACTGGCAGGATCAGTTAGGTATTCTGTCCACCCAGTCCTGAGATTTACACCGGACTTTCAGAGAGTACAGACAGTCTAGTGACCTGACTTTTCTTTGCTGCAGTTAAACAGCACAGGTCACCTCCCTACCCACAGCCTGTGATTGGTCATCTGAAGAAGCAGCAAAAGGTTGATGATGTTATTACTCTACTCTCTGCTTCATTAGCACCTGTGCATGTAGGGCAGACGATTGACCCCAAGTGCTCCCCCTGCCTCTCCCAGTCTGAGTCTGAGTTCAGTGCTGATTCACAAGAGGTTGAAATTAAGCCAAATTCAGATATTACACACGCTGAATTTTTAACCTCTTGATGCATGCATATATGCGGTCCTGTGTAAACCACCTACTATGCTGAAAGAGCACTCCCTACGCCATACTTGTGTTAGGTCACTGCTATTCTCTCTCCTTGTGTAGGGTGACTTGCCTGCAGCAGCCTGTAGTGGGTGGGGCCTACTGGGCCCCTCCCAAAGCTCTGTTCCTGTCATTTGGGTCTGGTTTTGCAAAGGCATTTGGAGCACACAAAGTGGATTTATGTCCTCTTTGGTCATTAAGGAATATATTTAAAAACTGAATTCCAAGAATTCAGTTACTTTGTAAAAACTGCAGGTATACCATGCGTTAAGTCTGACGAGGTGCCTGTTATTTACATTTGACAGGTTTATTGTGCTCCAGAAAGATAAAGTCCAGAGCTCCAATGCTGTTCACTGCGGCCTCAGTTCCTTCAAGAGCAGAGTCGCTGGAAATGCTATGCCCACCCCTGCCTTGTTCTGGCCATTCACATAAGTGTTGTATTGTGTGAACACATTCACAGCTCTCCTATGGGACACACATGGCAAAAAAACTGACAAGGGTTATATATAGTCCGGACGCTGTTGGAATTACATGCTTACAGGGCTACCAGCCAGAGGACCACCTGTAGAGGCTCCATTGCTGCCCTATCCTTCAGTGGCCTGTCATCTCCTCTGGGACACAGCTCATCTTCCCACGGACCATCCAGTGACCCCGGACCCTATTGTAGCTGGCCAGCTAGAACCTGTTCTAGGTAGCTAATATAACCTACATGTATATACAGCTAAACCTGCTAAGAACCTAAATGTAATGCACATGTTTATATGTGAGAGACAAAAGCAAAGTTATTCACTGTGATTTTATGCTTGAATGTCATATAATAGTTGTATGTTGTGTTCACAGAAGCAAAAGAAAAAATATGCCTTTAAGAATCGTTTATTTATAGGACAGTGAAGGTAAGCTCAAATTACACAGTAGAATTCATATCAGAAAGCATAGAGTTATGCTTTTGTGACTCATCAGTAGCCAATCACAGCTAATCTCACATTGAGCAGAGTCTTGACCTATCACAGCTACCTTTGCATCCATTCTGTCTGGGAGGTTCCTAATACTGTACATGTGCTGCAAATTCATTCCACATGAAGACAGGGAGCAGAGCAGACATACAGAGTTCAGTTTTATGGAAGCAAGGGCCTAAATAGGTATGTTACACAAGTTATATATATATATATAAATATGTTCTTATTGTAAATAGTGTGATCAGAACTGTATACTGATCTAGTTGTGTGTTCACTTGTAGTTCCACCAAACAAAGTCATCTAACCGCCCTAACTGCACCAAAGCTAACCGAACTAAAGCAACCCTGCAAACCAAGTTGCAAACCACAGTTATACCTTTCAGAGAAATCCGAGAATGCTTTGATAACTTACAGAGAGAGAGAGAGATAGAGAGTATAAATACTGAAGAAAGAAATATATCCACCATTATATGTTGAATGACAAGATTAAATATTTGAACCGCCATTTTGTTATACTTATTCAACACGTGTTTGTACATGGACTGTCTGCTGCAAAGCAGCAGTGTTATCTATGAAGAAAGTGAAGTTAATAAAGAAGTTATTTTTAAGCATTTGGTGTGCTCTTTAAACCTTACTGCTTCCACAGAATGGCAATAGAGGAATTTTCAGAGTAATAGACAGTCTTGTTGGACTGAAAAGTCAGAGATATCACAATTCTTCTAATGCCACAGCGCATGAGGCACTTTATAGTGCTGCGCCTGCCACACCTATTACATTTACATGCCTGATTACTTCACCCCTTTGTGAGTAGCCATTTGGCTGTTTGTCATATTATATTAAATGCATCTTTAAATACTGCACTTATTGGCGCACCTTTCTTTTTTCCTATTGTGTTTTCCAGAGTTGTGCTTCTCCTCTCATGGTTGCGGCCAACGGTGTATACCCATATTGACTATTATCATACCCATATTTGACTATTATCAATTTCCCCCTATCCTGTATATAACATTGGACATTTTTTTTAACCCCTTTTTTCACCTGTTTACAAGAGACTTTGCTTTGTTGGTACTTGGGCTATCTCACCCTTTTTTACAAGGGTTATAACCTTCCTTACTCTATCAAAAAAAAGTTTTGCCCTTAGCTCTATTTTAAATGCCCCACTAAAAAGCGACTACAATCATTAAACTTATTCTTCCTGGAGAAGAGCATATATGATCGCAAATGATCTAAATGATGACTCTAGCATAGGGAGAAAACTATTCAGTCTCAGGTCGCTTAAGAAGACTTACAGACACTCAATGAAGTTGGATGAGAAGCAGTTTCATCTTAACCACTTAAGGACTGCCTCCTGCACATTTATGCCGGCAGAATGGCACAGCTGGGCACAGGCACATACCTGTACGTCCCTTTTAAGTGCCCAGCCGTGGGTCGCGCGCACCCGCTACCCGGTTCGAAGCTCCGTGTCCTGCGGACCCGACGCCGCCGGTGTCCTGCTATCGGTCACAGGAGCTGAAGAACGGAGAGAGGTGTGTGTAAACACACCTTCCCCGTTCTTCATAGTGGCAATGTCACTGATCATCTGTTCTCTGATATAGGGAAAAGCGATCAGTGATGTCACACGTCCAGCCCCGCCCCCTACAGTTAGAAACACATATGAGGTCACACTTAACCACTTCAGCTCCCCCTAGTGGTTAACTCCTAAACTGCAATTGTCATTTTCACAGTAAACAATGCATTTTTATAGCATTTTTTTGCTGTGAAAATGACAATGGTCCCAAAAATGTGTCAAAATTGTCTGATGTGTCCGCCATAATGTCGCAGTCATGAAAAAAAACGCTGATCTCCGCCATTAGTAGTAAAAAAAAAAATATTAATAAAAATGCCATAAAACTATCCTGTATATTGTAAACGCTATAAATTTTGCGCAAACCAATCGTTAAACGCTTATTGCGATTTTTTTTACCAAAAATATGTAGAAGAAAACGTATCGACCTAAACTGAGAAAAAAAATGTTTTTTTTAATATCTTTTTTTGGGTATTTATTATAGCAAAAAGTAAAAAATATTGATTTTCTTTTCAAAATTGTCGCTCTATTTTTGTTTAAAGCGCAAAAAATAAAAACCGCAGAGGTGATCAAATACCACCAAAATAAAGCTCTATTTGTGAGAAAAAAAGGACGCCAATTTTGTTTGGGAGCCATTGTCAGTTAAAGCGACGCAGTGCCGAATCGCAAAAACTGGCCAGGTCCTTTACCTGCATAATGGTCCGGGTCTTAAGTGGTTAAACGATTTAAGGTTTCATGTACACATAGCCTATCATGACCGCCGGCCGCAGGAAAATGCAAAACCTATCCTATTCTGAATTCTTCTGCGTTCAGGAGAGGGAGGTTGAACCTCCCCTAAGGAGGTCGAATAGCGCAGCGAAATTAGCGGTAAAGCACCGCTAAAAATAACGGTGCTTTACCGTCACCGCCGCTCCCACCCCAGTGTGAAAGGGGCCTTAGGGGAGGTTCAACCTCCCTCTCCTGAACGCAGAAGAATTGCGTTCAGGATAGGATACATTTCGCGTTTTCCTGTGGCCGGCGGTCATGATAGGCTATGTGTACATGAAACCTTAAACCGTTTAAGATGAAACTGCTTCTCATTCAATTTCATTGAGTGTCTGTAAGTCTTCTTAAGCTTAGTTTAAAGTTAATCATTGGAGTTTTTTATAGACCACCCAATGTTAACGAGGAGGTCGAGACTCAGCTACTTGCACAGATGGAAAGGGCTGCAAGGGCTGGGACGGTGATAATAATGGGGGATTTTAACTACCCAGAAATTGACTGGAGTAATGGCACTGCTGAGACAGTTAGGCCTTGTACACACGAGCAGACATGTCCGATGAAAACGGTCCGAGGACCGTTTTCATCGGACATGTCTGCTGGGAGCTTTTGGTCTGATGTGTGTACACACCATCAGACCAAAATCCCCGCGGACAGAAAACGCGGTGACGTATAAGACACCGACGTTCTCTAACACGCGAGTTCAATGCTTCCACGCATGCGTCGAATCAATTCGATGCATGCGCGGGATTTCGGGCCGCTGGTTATACGTCACAACCAGCGGACATGTCCGATGAGTCGTAGCTAACCATCGGACATGTCCGACGGACATGGTTCCAGCGGACAAGTTTCTTAGCATGCTAAGAAACTTTTGTCCGCTGGAAACCTGTCCGCTAGGCCGGAAAACTGTCCGCTAGGCCCTACACCTGGGTAGCAGTGATCATAACATGATTTCATTTGATGTTAGCTTAACTTCAAGAGAGCAAATTTTCTAAGCATGAGGGCTGCTCTCCAGGACTTATGCCGCGTACACATAACCATTTTTAATGGTCTAGCAAAAACAACGTTTTTTTTAACTCGATTATTGTTAAGCCTACCTTGCCTACACACGATCGTAAAAGTTAGTAAAAGTTTGGTGAGAGACGATTCTCGCTTTTCAGTCTGTTACAGCGTGATGAATGTGCTATCTCCATTACGAACGCTAGTTTTACCAGAACGAGCGCTCATGTCTCATAACTTGCTTCTGTGCATGCGCGTTCTTTTCACGTCGTTAAAGCCTACACACGACCATTTTTTACGACGTTAAAAACAACAACGTTAAAAACGACGCGAAAATTTAGAGCATGTTCTAAATTTTTAATGGCCATTTTTAACGTTGCGAAAAATGCCCTGGAGCCCACACACGATCATTTTTAATGACATTAAAAAAAAACCTAATTTTTCACATCGCGAAAAACTATCGTGTGTACACGGCATTAGACTGGGAGAGAATATTGGCATCGATAAACACAGAACAGATATGGGAATTCTTCAAAAAGACTGTTTGGGAATTCACTGCAAAGTATATTCCCATGGGCAACAAGTTTAAAAGGCTAAAAATAAAACCTATGTGGCTTAAATAACTGTTTAAGGAACAAACAGCATGGATTCATGAAAGACAGAAGTTGTCAGACAAACCTGATTTCCTTTTATGAAGAGGTAAGTATAACCCTGGACAGAGGTGTGGCTGTGGTATACTTGGATTTTGCAAAAGCGTTCGATACAGTTCCCCACACACGGCTCATGTGTAAGGTAAAGTCTACAGGCTTGGAAATATCAGTTTGTAAATGGATAGAAAACTGGCTAAAAGACAGGATTCAGAGAGTCGTGGTTAATGATTCATAATCTGAATGGTCGAAGGTTATCAGTTGTGTACCCCAAGGTTCAGTGTTGGAACCCTTACTTTTTAATATCTTTATAAATGATATTGGGTCTGAGATCAAAAGTAACATTTCTGTCTTTGCAGATGACACCAAACTATGCAGTGGAATAACGTCTTTACAGGATGTCGCCAATTTACAAGCCAACCTCAATGCTCTGTCTAATTGGGCGACTTTGTGGCAGATGAGGTTTAATGTTGATAAATGTAAAGTTATGCACTTAGGGACTAAGAATATGCATGCATCATACATACTAGGGGGAGTACAACTGGGGGATCCGTAGTGGAGAAGGATCTGGGGGTTTTGGTAGATCATAAGCTCAATAATGGCATGCAATGCCAAGCTGCGGTTTCCAAAGCGAGCAAAGTCCTTTCTTGTATTAGAAGAGGTATGGACTCCAGAGTAAGACCTCTTCTGGAATATGCAGTTCAGTTTTGGGCACCAGTTCTCAAAAAGGATATCGGGGAACTGGAGAAAGTGTAGAGAAGGGCAACCAAACTGACAAGAGGCATGGAGGAGCTCAGCTATGAGGAAAGATTAGAGGAACTGAATTTATTCTCTCTTGAGAAGAGGAGAATAAGGGGGGATATAACCAACATGTACAAATATATAAGGGGTCCATATCTGGAATCAATTTCCTCGGGAGAGGACAACAATCTCCCCCGAGCATCGTGAATACCCGCAATGTGCGTGGAGGCTGCCTGCCCCCTTGCCAGCCAGGCCAGAAGTCTGCCATTCTTGTTACCATATTCAAAAATTCTCTGCTTGGAATGGAGCATAGATTTTCGGGTTTGTTCAACATTAAACAGGGAGAGGTCCCACAAGGCCCCTTGCCATGTCAAGTAATTATTAGCAGTTGGAGAGTCAATAGATGCTGTCTCACACCTAGCAACCTCCCTTTCTAACACCTCTAGGGACAGAGCAGCCTCTCTCTGCAGGGAAGAGATCTGAGAAATATATTCCCCCCCCTGTCCAGAATTTAAACGTGTCCCATAGGGTTGTGGCAGTAGCAGAATCCCCATTTAACACCCAAAAATTACAAATAGCCTCCACCATTGACTCCTGCAACCTTTCATACATCGCCCAGAACCTGGACAGACACCATAACTTCAGACCAGGGGACCGGGCTAGAGAGATAGTAAGGCTGAGAGGGACATGGTCTGAAATTCCATGGGGCAGATGCTGCGCCTCCCTTATCCAGTGTAGTGCACCAGAGGACGCAGACGTCAGATCTATACGGGATAGGACTCAATAATAGGTAGAGTGACAGGTGAATTACCTATCTCCTGGATTAAAGTGTCGCCAGACGTGCATCAGAGCAAACGTATCAACCCAATGTTGTAGATCTAAAGAAGGGCGGGCCACAGGGTGCAATCTGTCCAGGTCCTGTGAGGGAACCAAGTTAAAACCCCTAACAGAAAAACTCCCGGGGTATTATACCCCATCACAATCTGCATGACATTATATAAGAGTTGCACGTTTGCCGGTGGAGGCAAATATAGACCTGCCACCACCAGCTGTTTACCGTATACCAGGGTGTGTAGGATTACAAATTTTCCCCCAGGGCCTGTTACGTACATCTAATATCTGGAATGGGACGGACCTGCGGATCAAGATGCTTACCCCCCTTTGTGTAATTTGAGTATGTGGAATGATAGTGGGCTCCCACCCATGCTCTCCAGAGACCCAGGATCCTGGAACCTATCAAATAAGTCTCCTGGAGAATACAAATGACTGGGTTATATTTCTGCAGGTACTTGAAAACCAGGGACCTTTTGGTTGCGGAATTTAGGCCCCGAATAGTCCATGAGGTGATGGATATATTTGACATTAATCACTGATTTTAGATAAATGGCCATGATCTGCATGCCCTCACCCCATCCAGCCAATACCATAGGGGCAGAAAAGCCACCCAGACCACTGTACCCCTCGAACAGACATGTCTTATGAAGAACAGTACCACAACAAAAATTACAATACCACATAGATAGTGCATGTAAGAGACAACAGGTCCCCTATAGTAATAAAGAAACTCCAGAAACATACATTGAACAATTTCCCCCAATATCTGCAACGGCAGAAAACATTCCCCCCCACCCCACATCCCCTGTAAAAACTGGCGATGCATAGTAACCCCAAACCCCCAACAAAAACAATAGTTAAAGAGGCGTGTACTTTGAGCAAAGAGGTGTTACCAAACAGGGCAACAGAGATGCTGGTTACATCAATGCAGTCTCACCAGCGCCCATCAATGAATGTTTGCTTGCTTTCATTCATTTGGGAGTCGAGACAAAGACACAGTCCTCCGCCGCCACTGCGCCTCTGACACTATGTGCGATCAGAGCGGCAGCGGCTTCCTGCTGATGCTAAGACTTAGTTGCTTGTTGCAAAGAGAAGAGAGTATGAACACCAGTGGCTGGGCACCCCTAGGCAGCAGTGCACCCTAGGAGGCTGCCTAGTTTGCCTAGTGGTAGCACCGGCCCTGCTTCCAAATCTACCAACAATTATGTAGTGCAAGGGCCTGTCTTTGGGTAGAAATTGATTAGATAGTTAAGGTAGATACTCATATTACAAAGTAATTTGGTTGTTTGGTAGATTGTATAGATATTGCACGTTCAGATGGCATTATGTGTGCCTAAAGTTTTATATGTGTCTCACAAAGCCAACCGTACTATACGCACTCTGTAATATATGTAGGGCTGGGCTTACCACTATAAACAGCTGGTCTATGCCTGCCCTTTTCCTGTATACAGGTACTGCTTTATTATTAAATGATCATTTTTCCTCCATCATCAGTCATATGAGATCACCCTATTTACACATTAGGTTGAGTTTTCAAAGATTACACACAAGGATAAGGATCTTTACTTTACACATGTGACTGTCATTTTCAAATCTCATTGAGAGATGTATGCAGGGTACATTTCCTTGATCTCTTCTAAGAGGAATGCTAGCCGCCTTGCCTTCATACTGATCATGCAGCTTGTATACTTTCAGAATCATTGGCCTGGAACTTGAATGCAAATCTGAAGTTCAGAGGCATATGTCAGTTGGGCAACTCTGCTGCTATAGACAAATTGCTGAATCACTAAAGAGGCTGCCTGTCCTTATGGAATCTCCTCTGTAGCCAGGTGAGATGTTGCTCTGTCACTGGCCTGAATGCTGATGATCTGTTTACTGGCAATGGAAGCAACATCTCACTGCTTCAGCTACAGAGGGGGCCATTCCATAGGGAAAAGCTAGGGGCCCCTTAGCAATCCCGATGCAGGCAATTTAACAGGCAGAATCACTAGCGGCGAAGTTGCTGATCTGACATCAGCCTGACTTCTTTCCACAGGGCGGTGGCCAGAAGACAACCTGGAAGCCAGCAGGTTTGCTTTAACTCAAAATATATCAGCACAGCCTGCAGTGTTTTTGTATAGTCTCACCAATGAGGAATGTTTGCACTTGATCCTAACTAAATAAATATCAGATTTATACACAAGTGTTCATTTGCATGGGTGTAAAAAAACGCTGCATTAAAATCCATAAAGTGTAAAAAAAAAATGACAGCTTTGAGCATGACAGTATAGTATGAGCCCTTGCATACAGCTGTGGTGTGCTTAGTATTGATGAGCTCAGGTGTGTCTGATCCTAGTCGGAAACCAACCAAGCTGTCCCTGTACTGGGCCAGTCAATGCTGTATCCTGGCCTAGGCCAACAAGGCCCAGGCCTAGGGTAGCACTTTGCAGGGGGGCAGCACAGAAAGAGTCCCCACCGACTTGTGCTACACTGTCACTGTCTTATGGGGCAGACTGGGCTGAGAGGAAAAATTTGTCTAGCGCCACCATAAATTTTACCTTTCCTGTCCCATTGCAGAAATTTCCCTTCACTTCCTGCCCCATAGCCAAACAGGAAGTGAAATCTATGCAAATTAAGGGAATCTATTGCCCCCCCCCTCCAGGAACTCAGAACTAGTGTCCCCACTCGAAAATTTCAGGGTGGGTCTTAAACAGACAGGGGTGTGGCCTTGATCGAAAGGGGTGTGTCATATTTAAATTAGGGGGTACACAAGTTTTGTCAGGCCTAGGGCAGCACAAAACCTAAATACACTACTGGGGCCAGAAATTCCCTGCCCCACTGCTGCCCCACTGCTGCCCCACTGTTTAATCCATCATCTGAAAATGGAAAGCGTATGGCACAACTGCAAACTTATCAAGACATGGCCGTCTACCTAAACTGACAGCCCGAGCAAGGAGAGCCAGCAGGCCCATTGTAACTCTGGAGGAGTTGCAGAGATCCACAGCTCAGGTGGTAGAATCCGTCCACAGGTCAGCTATTAGTCCTGCACTCCACAAATGTGGCCTTTATGGAAGAGTGGCAAGAAGAAAGTCAGCCATAAGAAGTCCCATTTGCAGTTTACAAGAAGCCATGTTGGGGACACAGCAAACATGTGGAAGAAGGTGCTCTGGTCAGATGAGACCAAAATTTAACATTTTGGCCTAATAGCAAAACACTATGTGTGACATAAAACGAAAGCCTCTCACACACAGATCAGATTTTCAGACGACCATTCGTCCATTTTTGGTTAAGTCTAATGTCGAAAGTGAAGAGGTTACTTATCATACAAATGTAGCGCCCCCTTACTATCAGTAATGGACGCTATTTAAATTTAGAGGGGGAATGAGAGAGTTATGTTGCTCTCATTCTGTGATTTGACAAATTTGTCTGTCGCCAAATCTGGATTTGTCCTGTGGGTCAGTCTGTGCCCCAGAGATGCGGTCTCATCTCTGGGCGGCAGGTGGCGCCAGAAGGGTCCAGGCGGAGCCGCTTCTTCCCAGCAGCCAATTGGAGGAGTTTTCCCTCGCGGGGCATGCTGGGGAGGGGTATTTCTGTGGCGGAGGCCGTTGTTCGGGGTTCTTCGCTGGTTCCGGGTGCGGCACCCACCTTTAGGATGTGCGCACGTCACGGACCCCACCACTATGGCCCACCAGGCCAGGGTCGCGTGCTACGCGGAGTTCCTGACTCTGGGCTCTGATAGCCTGGAGCAACGTATGCTGCAAAGGGGCCCCAGTGACCAACTGGGTCTCCACTTCTATTGAAAAGATCCCAAGCTGGGTGCTGTTTGGTGGGGGATCGGTCTGAGGAGAACCCGGAGGCAGGTGATCCAACAGGGCTTGAACGAACCACCGGGGATCTGGGCACCAGACACTGACAGGTCATACTTAAGCTGTCGGTCGGTGACCCCAAAGACATACTGGGAGGATTTGCTCTATTGTTCTAACTTCCAAACACTAGGCCTGTGGCAGAGGTCTCATCTGGACATCCAAATTTAAATTAGAGCCAAGTCTGTGCAGAAACTTGTTCCTTTCCCAGAAGCTTTAAAGCGGTGGTTCCCCCTTAAAAACAACTTTTTTTTATTCCACTGCTCCCCCACATTCCATCACGATTAATGCTCTTAATATTTTTTTCCTGCTGTACATACCTGGGTACAGCATATTCACCCGTCCATCCGGGTTGCGAGTCCCGCGGGAGTGGGCGTTCCTCACAGGCTGTTGATTGACGTTTTGCCCAAAAACGAGCTCTCCCCCCGTCGCGTAAGCCGCGTCACGATTGGCGAAAGGAGCCGAACGGCGATGCGCATGCGCAGTATAGCGCCGACTCGCCGTTCGGCTCCTTTCGCCAACCGTGACGCGGCTTACGCGACGGGGGGAGAGCTCGTTTTTGGGGAAAACGTCAATCAACAGCCTGTGAGGAACGCCCACTCCCGCGGGACTCGCAACCCGGATGCACGGGTGAAGATGCTGTACCCAGGTATGTACAGCAGGAAAAAAATATTAAGAGCATTAATCGTGATGGAATGTGGGGGAGCAGTGGAATAAAAAAATGTTGTTTTTAAGGGGGAACCACCGCTTTAAGTGGCGCTCTGGCTGCCAGGCCTGTGAGAGAGGTCTGTTCAGGGGCACTTCACCCACTCCGGCTGGAGTGGCGACGCATGCAACTACTATTGCTAAAGGGCAGGACTGCCTTTACTATCCGTGGCCTGATACTGTAAAGTTGCTCTTCCTTCACCAATCTGTCCTGTCTACCTCAAGTTACATGTTGGTCGTGTTTGACCGGGAAAATAAAGCATTTGAAAACGCAATCAACGGTCCTGGACATTCTATCATTGCTCTCCACACCACCATCACCCCTAGACACAGTATAGAGGTAACTTAAACACGCCGATCCCAAATCTAACCAGCGGCTCCACCGGGGGTAGCGATACACGAAAATTCTCGTACGACAGAATACAACGTCAGAAGTGACGTAATGTGTTGACTAGTTTTGTATGTTCTTTCGTTTCTGAGCATGCGTAGTCTAAAGGCCCATACACACGGTCGGACTTTCGTCCAACAAACTTCAAAATCTGCAAGTTTTCACATTTGTGTGCAAACGGACAAACTTTACGACAACAAAAGTCCGATGGTGCCTAGTCCGACCATGTGTACAGCAAAGCCATCGGACTTTTGTCCGAAGTACAAACACGCATGCCCAGAACCAATGTTAAAATCAACCAACAATAGCAGAAGTTAACCAAAGGGTGGCGGGAAAGAGCAGAAAAGAGCAGAAAAAACACGTGATGTTGAGAAATTTTTTGAAAAGTTTGCAGAAAAGTCAGAGCGTGTGTATGCTATGGATGTGACCGGACAAATCACTTCGGACAAAAATCCAAGGGAAAGTTTGTCGGATGTCCGACCGTGTGTACGAGGCTTTACTCTTACGATTTACGAAAATTGGACGTTGAGTTCAGGTACGTGTTATACTACGTGTATAGTCTGCACATGCAGCTTTTGATGGATGAAAAACTGGAATTGGCTGTCGAAAGCACCTTACTAAAGATCCAAAAATCGGTAGATCGTTCATTGGCCGAAATGTTTCTTCTGATTTTCGTATCATATGTACGGGTCTTAACACTGCACATCACTCTGAACACACCATCCCCACCGTGAAACATGGTGGTGGCAGCATCATGTTGTGGGGATGCTTTTCTTCAGCACGGACATGGAAGCTGGTCAGAGTTGATGGGAAGTTGGATGGAGCCAAATACAGGGCAATCATAAAAGAAAACCTGTTAAGGCCTGTACAAACGATACGAAAATCGGAAGTAAAATTTAGTCCGACGAACAATCTGCCGATTTTCAGGATCGTTAGTATGGTGCTTTCGACAGCTGATTTCGATTTTTCATCCAACAAAAGCTGGATGTGCAGATTATACAATTTTTGTCAGATGTAAACTCAACGTCTGATTTTCATTTAATTAGTACGGTTGTTATCTGAAAAAAATCATAAGAGCAAGACTACGCATGCTCAGAAAAGAATATATACAAAACTATTCAACACATTATGTCACTTCTGAAGTTGTATTCTGTCATACGAGAATAATTTTCTTATGGTGAGAAACCTTCACTTTCGACATGAGACGAGCATGCAACAAAATACGGATGTTCGATCATCCAAAAATCTGGTCGTGTGTACGAGTCTGCAAAAGACTTGAGACTGGGGCGGAGGTTCCCTTTCCAGCAGGATAACGACCCTGAACATACAGCCAGAGCTACAATGGAATGGTTTATATCAAAGCATATTCATGCATGTGACACTTTTCACATATTTATTTGTCCACTTAACAATTATGTGCCACTTTGTGTTTGGTCTATTACATAAAATCCCAATAAAAAAAACATTTACGTTTTTGGTTGTAACATGACAAGATGTGGAAAATTTCAAGGGATATAAATACTTGTTCAAGGCACTGTATACACACTTCTTGTGTATGGGGAATGCCACTTATGATTGGCCTCCTGACGGGCCCAGTCACTTGGGTTTAGACTAGGATTCAAACACACCTGAGCTCATCCTTAATCATTATCAGTGTAACGCTAGCCATACACCTGTTGAAAAATAGTTCAAACACGTTTTGGAAAAATGAACACACGGTCATGAGAGCAAACAATTTTACCATCATGTAATGACCAAATTTTGATTGATAAATTGTTCAATGGACATTTTGTCACATATGCCTAGTGCAAACTGTTTGGGCGAGAAATAGATTAACCTTTCAATCTATTGTCTGTTCAGCAGACGTTTTCCAAACTTCTCCGATTTTATGGCTCAAAAACAGCACAACCGATATTCAATTTGTACCCAATAACAATAAACAAACGAACTGTCCAAATGACAGATTTTGGAATATTTTTCACCTAGTGTATGGGCACCATAACATTGGGTTCACATCTTAACGTTTTGTGCGGGCTGCGTCTGCGCAGCAGCCCATTCAAGTAAATGAGCTGCTGTGCCTGCGTTTACGCAAAAAAAAAAAACGTAGCTGCAGGGGAAATTGCATGTTCTTTTTGAGCATGTGATTTGCCTGCAGTTCCCACACCTGCAAACATGCTGGATGCTGAGATTTGTGGGGGTGCCATTCAGAATGACAGGAAAAGGGGGAAGGCAGTTTCTAGCCCCCCTTTTCCTCATGGGAAAGCGACGGGTTAAACAGTTTCAGGTTCCCCAGGGGAGCCTTATGCTCCCTCAGGGGAATTTGGCGGGCTCATTTGCCCTACAGCTGACCTCTCACTGTGGGGGAATTTGGCGGGCTCATTGCCCTACAGATGACCTTTAGGTGCTGGGGTAGAAAGCCCGGGAAAACCCAGTTTGAACTAGTCGGAACCAGCCCGGTTTTGGGCTATTTAAACCGGGGTTCTGCTAGCTCATTCGCCTCAGAAGACTTAGGAGCCGTGGTATTCTCCCACCCCTTTTGTATAATATTTTGTCGCAGTGTTTATTATGTGGTAGTGTCACCTTTGTTTAAAAAAAAAAAAAAAAAGATTTTAAAGCAACAAAGGGGGACTAGCTATATATTATATCATATTTATTTAATTTATGTTATTTATAAATAAAATTATTATTATTTATTAGCTTATGCTATTGTTTTGGTTTGAAGCTGGGTAGTTGTATTGGCAGCCTGAGCCCTAGTGGCTAGGCTAGCTTTAAGGCTTATTTGAATGCTTATTTATTTATGAAAATGTGTTGAAAGTATTTATTAACAGTAATTTGAAACCAATATTAAACAACCGCGGCCTTTAACATCCAACAGTTGTCTGCTGTCGTTTATTTATTTTAAAGTATTAAGGGTTATTTCCTGTCTGCTGTCCCATGATTCTCGTACTCGCAACCGGAACGCACAGTGCAGGCTAGTGTGAACCTAGCCTTAGGGTTAGTTTACACCACATGCAGTTAAAGGATAAGTTCACCTTTAAATAAATAAATGCACATGCTTTTGCAGGTAAAAAAAAATATGTATTTAATAAAAAAAAAAATTACTTGGAGCCTGTAAAGCATAGCACCCATGATCAGCAGATCGTGGGTGCCATGCAGGACTCCTGCAGACTTGTCAGTGTATCTGTCTGCTCGTATCTCGTCAGGTAGAGATAATGAGCTACAAGAACGATCAACAGCGCCAGATTAGGTTATTGAGAACTACAAGCCAAAAGCTTTTGCGGCTGTCGGCCCCATCTACAGAACTAAGAATCTTTTTTTTAAATGGTGACTGCAGGGGTGGATTTCCCACTTGCTGTCACTAGAGGCTAGAGGCAGTGGCTGCAAGAGTGGGAACATGTTACATGCTAAAAAGGGGTGTAACATGCAGTGGTGTAACCAGAGTTATGGGCGCCCGGGGCAGATTTTTTTTTCACCCCCCCCCCCCCCCCGCTGCGCCAGAGGCACTGTGTGTATGTACCATGCGTATATGCAACTTAATGCTCTGTGTAAAAGGTGCAGCACAGTATTACTATACAACGTAATGCTCTGTAACAGGTGCAGCATAAGATTGCCATATAACATAATGCTCTGTAACAGGTGCAGCACAGTATTACTATGCAACTTAATGCTTTGTAACAGGTGCAGCATAGGATTGCCATATAACATAATGCTCTGTAACAGGTGCAGCACAGTATTACTATACAACGTAATGCACTGTAACGAATGCAGCTCAGTATTGCAATACAACATAATGCTCTGTAACATGTCCAGCACAGTATTACTATATACCATACTGCTCTGCAACAGGTACAGCACAGTAATACTATTCAACATAATGCACTGTAGGGGGATTTGTCATTTAACAGAATTTCAGTAACTTCTTTGCTGTGCAGTCAATCTGTGGTGTGTACTGAAGGAAGTAGATAACGTCACGTGGCATACTGCCTTATGACATGGGGGTCAGGATACTACATGGGGGGTGTCATATTGGAGGGTTCGGATATTAGATGGGGGGGGGAAGGACTGGCAGTGTATTATAACACAGGGTGATCAGGGTGGGGGGTATACAGAATGTAGGGGTGTCTGTATTGGTTCTTTACTATGTAAGGGTGGGGTATAGTTATAACTGGGAGGTGCTGGGATTTTTTTTGGGGGGGGGGGTGCTGTATTCTCCCATAGAGATCAGAGGTATCAGGGTGGGATTTCTGGTGATTGGGCGGTGCTGGGACAGATTTATATTGTATCTTATGTATTTTCCTGGGATAGGAAGGTTTATTGAACATACACCATAGTGGGGCTTATGCTCAGAGATGTGACATTGGAGATTTGTACCCGGATTGTTCTATAAACACACAGAATACAGGGGATCTGGGGTGGGGATTTGTGGTCAGACCTAAGAAGAGGATTTGCTCTGATGATATATTTCCTGTAAAGGGATCTAGGAGAGTCTGGTATGGGGGATGTTCTGTACATACAGATCAGGGTGCTGTAGGATGGGGATGTGTGGCACTGGCATGTGATGGTGCCTGGTGGGGTGGCAGCATTGAGGTAGTCTGAATCTCCTCCTCTCCCCCAACTTGGTGCTGGTGTGGTGTGGTGGCGTGGCGGTGCGGTGACGACTCCTAGTACTACCTCCTGTCAGGCTCACTCACCTGCAACTTCAAGCACTCCTCCGGCTCCCAGACGAAGTCCTGACTGAACATCCGCTGTCAGGGCGGAGGAGAAAATTGCGGCGGGATCCGGATGCAGAAGCGCGCGCGGGCGGGCAGGACTCCTCCAGGGGCAGCCTTTGCGCATGCGCCCGCCCACGTTCATGGATTGGCCAGCCCCGCCAGCACATGACCACACATACGCCCAATCACAGGGCGCCATCTGCAGCAAAATGGTGGCTGCTCGGCGCTCGGTTTAGTGAATGTGAGTGACACAGTATGAGCTTTCAATGGTTTTAAAAAGGTGACACGGACGCCGGGATTTCGCCCCCCCCAATTTTGCGCCCGGTGCGACGGACCCCCCAACCCCCCCCCCCCCCTACGCCTCTGGTAACATGTAACATGTTCCCAAAGCTGAACCCTTTACAACCACTTTATTCTACAGGTAAGCCTATATTAGTGCTTACCTGTAGCTACCCAGGATACCTCCTAAACCTGCACGGTTTAGGACATATCCCCTGTCCCCTGTATGTGCCGATGTCATTGGCACAAATGCGCACTGGGGCAAACTGAAGCAATGGCACCTATGTGCCATTGCTTCAGTCCGTGTGCCGTTACTGGTGGCTCTCGCGCGCAAGCTTGGGAGTGACATCATCTGGGCTCTGGCCAATCACAGCGCCGGAGCCGCGATACCCGGAAACAGGGCTTTTTTTCAGCTGTAACTTGGTGGAACCCTCAAGCCCTCTGCTCCCTGCTCACCACTACTACTTGTAAATACAGAAGTCTGGCTTCTGTGTTTACAAGTGACAGCTTGTCTCCCAATGGCTCCCACACATCTGATCTCCTGAGTGGCTCCCACTAAGTGTAGGATGAGGATAAGAGAGAAGCAGATACCTGGGGTGCAGTGCAGATGCCAACACCAATACTGGATGATCTCCATGCAAGTAAGAGAGGCGGAGCCAACTACAGTGTGCAAGGTACTAGAGCTGACTAGGTGCTTCGGCTTAATAAAGACATGTGGAAGAAGCTTTTAAGAAGGTGGGAAGAAGATGGGGGCAGTGGAGGGGGGTTGCATGTAGGGGTGAGAGCTGAAGAGGGCTGAAAGTGAGATGTTGATGGGGGATGCAGAGGTAAGTAGCTGTGGAAGAAGGCTTAACTCTGCATGTAGCGCACCCACGAACTCTGCACTCTGCATGTAGCGCACCCACGAACTCTCCTGGTATTTCATGTTACTTTAAGACTCTCCCACTGTTAGTGAAAGTTGACCACACCCACTATTTGATGCGGTTTGTAGGGTGTGTGGGGGGGATTCATGGTTGAGTTCCTGTACCCATTTTCTGGAAAAAAAAAGCCCCGCCCGGAAGTAACCGATGGGAGAGATGTTGCTGCTGGAGGGGGGGACGAGGACCGCTGTGGGGGCTTCGATCTGAGGTAAGTAATACATAATGAGCTAATATGCTATGCATACTAGCTCATTATGCCTTTGTCTTGCAGGGTTTTTTTTTTTTCTTTTATATTAGGTTTACAAGCACTTTAAAGTGGACCTTCAGTAATTTTTTCATCTTTCCATCTAATAAACCTTCTGCCCTTGTACTTTGCATAGTAAAACATTTTTTTCTGCCAGTAAATACCTTATACAGCCCACTTCCTGTTTCTTGTCTGGTAAAAAGCCTAGGCTTATGACATCATGCACAGCTCTCTCTCTCTCACTCTCTTGAGAGTTTGCCAGGAAGGGAGGGGGGATGAGTCATAAGAGGGCCAATGAGAGCTGCAGAGCTGGAGGTGTGCCTTTGTGTGTCTATGTAAATCCAGGAAGTGAACAGGCAGCAGCTTTAGCTGCCCACAGTTAAAATGGTTGCAGCCAGACTCAGTGGAGTGAGATTTCTGCAGCATATTTAGACTGGGATGCCATTAACCACGTATCTACCAGCCGCCGTCAATTGACGGCGGCAAGGTAGCTCAGTTGTTCTGACAGGACGTCATATGACGTCCTCGTCTTTTAAAGCCGCTAGGGGGCGCGCGCGCACCCGAGCGCACCCGCCTCTTTGCTGGGAACTGGATGCGCGTGCCCGGCGGCAACGATCGCCGCCAGGCACCCGCGATTGCCCAGTTACTGAGCAGGGACGTGGAGCTCTGTGTGTAAACACAGAGCTCCATGTCCTGTCAGGGAGAGGAGACCGATGCTGTGTCACTTGTACATAGGGACACAGATCGGTCACCTCCCCCAGGCACCCCCCTCCCCCTACAGTTAGAACACTCACTAGGCTAGACATTTAACCCCTTCCCTGCCCCCTAGTGGTTAACCCCTTCCCTGCCAGTCACATTTATACAGTAATCAGTGCATATTTATAGCACTAATCACTGTATAAATGTGAATGGTCCCAAAAATGTGTCAAAAGTGTCCGATGTGTCTGCCATAATGTCGCAGTCCCAATAAAAAATCGCAGATCGCCACCATTACTAGTAAAAAATAAAATCATAATTATGTCCCCTATTTTGTAGGCGCTATAAGTTTTGCACAAACCAGTCACTATACGCTTATTGCGATTTTTTTTTTTTTTACCAAAAATATGTAGAAGAATACTTATCGGCCTAAACTGAGAATTTTTTTTTTTTTAAATGGAATATTTATTATAGCAAAAAGTTAAAAATATTGTGTTTTTTTTCAAAATTGTTGCTCTATTTTTGTTTATAGCACAAAAAATAAAAACCGCACAGGCCATCAAATACCACCAAAAGAAAGCTCTATTTGTGGGGAAAAAAAGGACATCAATTTTGTTTGGGAGCCACGTCGCACGACAGCGCAATTGTCAGTTAAAGCGACGCAGTGCCTGAAGCTGACATTTTGCCTTGGCAGGAAGGGGGTAAAATCTTCTGGGGCTGAAGTGATTAAAGTTTATGTGCGTGTAAAGGCAGGCGTCCCAAAACTTTTGATAATATAGTGTACTTATTTACTCTGTCCCCCCCAAGTCTGGGCTACCCACTAACTAAAACCAAATTCCTGCAGGCAACCTGCCTACATGCGAATGCAACTCAATTCTGTTGCGTGACAATTGCAGCAAAACCGCACTGAATTTAGGGTGCCATTTGGAATGGCATGTTGTGTGTTTTGCACCGATCACCATGCGATTTGGAATTGTGGGCAGAATTCTTTAAGCCATCTTGAAGCTTTTTAAAAGTGTTTTACAAGCGTTTTATAGCTTCGGGCATTTTTGTTTAGCCCGATAGAAAGCACTAGGAAGGAGGGGGAGAGGAAATTAGGGGTCTGTTAACCACTTCCAAACCGCTGTACGTCTTTATATGGCCTAACTTTAAAGATTGATATCTCGGTAACGGCAGCAGCTGCTGCCACAACCGAGGTATCAATCTTTAGTGTCAGCGGTTCTGTTAACGATAACGGCGGTCTCCGCGGCGGATTCGCAGCGAGATCGCCGTTATCGGCGGCGGGATAGGGCCCCCCTCCCGCCGCTCTCCCGCGCCCTCCGCCGCTTACCGGAGCCGTCGGTAGCGGCGGAGGCGATCGGGACCGTTCGGCTGGTGACTGGGGACGAGACTGAAGGAAAAATCTCCTTCGCCCGTCCCCATAGCTCTGCTGGGCGGAAGTGACGTCAAAACGTCAGTCCCGCCCAGCCTCTTAAAGAAACATTTTTTTTTTTGTCATTTGAAAAAATGACAGTTTCAAATTTTTTTTTTTTTTGCATTTTAGTCTAAGTATGAGATCTGAGGTCTTTTTGACCCCAGATCTCATATTTAAGAGGACCTGTTATGCTTTTTTCTATTACAAGGGATGTTTTTTTTTTTTTTTTCCAGTGTAAAAAATAATAAAATAAATAAAAATAAATAAGAAAAAAAAAAATGTTTTTGAAGCGCCCCGTCCCGACGAGCTCGTGCGCAGAAGCGAACGCATACGCGAATAGCGCCCGCATATGAAAATGGTGTTCAAACGACACAAGTGAGGTATCGCCGCGATCGTTAGAGCGAGAGCAATAATTATAGCCCTAGACCTCCTCTGTAACTCAAAAAATGCAACCTATATAATTTTTTAAACGTCGCCTATCGAGATTTTTAAGGGTAAAAGTTTGACGCCATGCCACGAGCGGGCGCAATTTGTAAGCGTGACATGTTGGGTACCATTTTACTCGGCGTAACATTATCTTTCACAATATATAAAAAAATTGGGCCAAATTTATTGCTGTCTTATTTTTTAATTCAAAAAAGTGTTTTTCTTCCAAAAAAAAGTGCGCTTGTAGGACCGCTGCGCAAATATGATGTGACAAAAAGTATTGCAATGATCGCCATTTTATTCTCTAGGGTGTTAGAAAAAAATAAATATATAATGTTTGTGGGTTTTAAGTAATTTTCTAGCAAAAAAAACTGTTTTAGTCTTGTAAACACCAAATCTGAAAAACACCCAAAGTAGAGAAGTGTTTAAAACTTAAAACACTGGTAAAACGCTCATGTCAGGTGTTTCTATTGAAGTCGCTTGTAATCTGCCAAAAATAAGTTCATGTACTTTTTTGAACTTTAGACGACAGAACGCACAGATGTAAACAGGGGCCTTTGAAATTAAAGGGATTTTTGCTTGTTTAACATTTTCATCCCGATACAATACGGGAACCAGTGGGATTCCTGTGCGTCTGGCTCGAAGGCAGTTCACTGCAAACCGCTTCGGTTTTCAATGTAAAGTTAACGACACCACCAAAACGGTATGCAGAACGCAGTGCGAACTGTGAAATTGGATAGAATTTGATCGCATGGGTCTGAACACCTATGCGACCTGATTCCAGTGTGGAGCAAAAAAAAGGGTCCTGCACCATTTTGGTGTGAATGCGATGTGATTTCAGACATACAAACTGCATGGCTGAATTTGCATCGCACAGACATCGCATGCGATGTGCACAGCAATGCGAATCACATGCAATGTCTGGCATCGCATAAGTGTGAATCCAGCCTTAGCCCCCGTTCACATTGGTGCGATTTGACGAATTGCATGCCAAATCACAGCCTGTTGCCGGCAACGGCACGGTCTCAATGCTAAGCCGACTTTGCGGCACCGCACCGATTTCCAAAAATAGTTCTGGCACTACTTTTGGTGACTTCGGGGGCGATTTTAATAGACATCTGTGCACAGATGTCTTTCAAATCGCCCCCAAACTCGCACTGAAATGCAGGTTTGAAATCCTGTCGTACAGCTGAACCCACTCAATTTCAAGGCTGGGTTCACACTCATGCAAACTGGATGTGGATTTTTTCTGCATCCAATTCGCATGACAGGGGAGTGTGACCGTCTGTCTATGGAGCCTGTTCACACATCTCTGTGGCGGCCGCTGTTTCAGGTCCGAATTCAGGCAAAAATGTTGACCTAATTCGGACCTGAAACGGTGAACAGAGACGCACCGGACCCCTTGCTGTGAGCCGCAGCCGCACATAGTGTAAACCCCAGCCTAAGGCCCCGTACACACGACCAAACATGTATGCTGAAACTGGTCCGCGGACCAGTTTCAGCATACATGTTCGGTCGTGTGTAGGCGCGAGCGGGCCGAATTCCAGCAAACATTTGCCCGCCGGGCCTTTTCCCAGCAGACAAATATTCCTGGACGTGTTTTAAAACCGTCCGCTGGAATCCTGCCCGCTCGGACATGTACGGTCGTCAGTACAGACCTACCGTACATGTCCGAGCGCCCGCCGTCCCTCGCATGCGTCGAATGACTTTGACGCATGCGTGGAGGCCTTTAAATGGCAGGCCCGCCCACGTCGCCGCGTCATCGTCGTGGCGACGACGCGGACACGCCCCGCGTATTGTTTACGCGCGGACTTCTGTACGATGGTTAGTACAGCCATCATACAGAAGCCCTCTGGCAGACATGTACGGTGAAAACGGTCCGACGGACCGGTTTCATCGTACATGTTTGCTCGTTAGTACCCGGCCTTAGACCTTTCACACTGGGGCCGCCCCTGCGTTAGCGGTAAAGCGACACTCCTTTTAGCTGCGATTTAGCGCTGTTTAAGCTGCGCTTTTACTGGGGAACTTTTAACCCCCGCTAGCAGCCGAAGAAGGGGGTTAAAAATGTGTTGCAGCGCTTCAGTAGCGCTTTTCAGGTTCTCTGGAATCGCTGCCCATTCATTGCAATGGGCAGGGGCATTTTGGGAGTGGTGTATACAGCGCTGCCAAACCGCCCCCAAAAATCTGTCTGCATGACTTTTTCTAGCGTCCCACAAGCGCATCGCCCCAGTGTGAAAGCACTCAGGCTCTCACATTCGGGCGGTGGTTTTCAGGCCTCAGTGTGAAAGAAGTTGCTTGCTACAAGCAGAAAATCGCTTAGGTAAAAACAGGGCCTAAGGCAGCCCACCTGGGTTGCCCTACGTGTGACAAATGTGGTTAAGTAGCTCTTGCACCCTTTTGAGTGTTAACCTTGGTGCGTTTTTTTTTAATCACAAGGTGTATGTTTTTTTCCATTTGCAAAAAAAAAAAAAAGTGTCTTCTTGCCATTTATTGTGCATTGCACGTTTTTGTGCCTTTTGAAACGCCATTTATGTGCTGCTACAGTGTGAATGCAGCCCTAGGTGAAGTGATGTTCGATATGATTACGTGTAATAATAAATGTACAGTCCTGAGGAGAGGAGGGGTGATGGTGACAATGTACAGTAGATACTATAGATGAGGTATCCTAGTTGGTGTACAGCGCATGCGTAGTATTCTGAGGGGGGGGGGGGGATGAGGCGGGCGGCACAGCCGCGGGGAAGCCGGGGATGCTGCTTGTGCGCCTCTCAGGCTGTGTGTATGTCAGTGTCAGGCGGCTCCTCCTCTTCCTCCTCTCAGGTTAGGCTGCCTCCCTCTTTTGTGAGTTATAGCAACTGTTGCCTTGTGAATCCAGCGCCATAGCCACCGTAGTCCTGGCGACTGTTACCCATCAACAACAACTACTCCTCTCCTCCTCATCCTCCTCCTCCTCCACCACCACCTCTCCAACCTCCTCCTCCTCATCCTCCCCATCACCCACAACAACAAGCACCACCACCAACAACACAATCCTCCACAGCCAAGGTGACTATGATTATATTCTTGTCCTTCTTGTATTCGAGTAGTAGTGTGGTGATCTATGTGTGGTGTATGTGTGTGTGTCCCTGCTGTGGCTGCTCCCCTCCCTCCTCCTCAGCCAGCCCTGTTCTGTCTCCATGCTACAAGATGATGGTGCTGATCCATGCATGCTCTGATCCCTGGCACAGGATGAGAGGCAGGTGTCCCCTGCAGGAAATGCCCCCTCTTTTTTTTTTCTTCTTGTCTGTGTTTTCCTGCCATGGAGGAGGGAGCGAGGCTGGAACAGGGATGGGGTTAACCTCCCCTGTGTGCCCACTACTCCCTATGTCTTCCTGCAGAAAGGGGGGGATGGTGATCGCTGGTGGATGCTAGAAAGGCGATCATTGTCTTGTTGTTTTTTTTTATTCCCCTGCAAATGATGGCTAAATATACAGCATGGAGCTTATTCATCACCGTGATTCATCCCAGCGTTGTTTTTCTTTCCCATGGCCGGTAACCCTTGCTTGTGTCATGGATGTCACAGGCCCCCACATCCCAGGAGCGAAGGGGTTAAACGCATCCTCCTTTGTGCTGCAAGGTTCCTTCCCCCCCCCCCCCCCTAGGACATTATTTACAAAAGGAAGGGGGAGGGCAGGGATCCCTAGCGAGCGTTACAGGTGCACGCTAAGAGGTCTCCTGGTCCCTTGTTAACCCCTGCGCCTCGGCGAGGGATAACAATGAGTGGCTGATGATGGGGGCTTTGTCAGCACCATGTGACTGATGAAGGGTTGGATGCAACAAGATGCAGCCGGGGAGTTCAGCATCCCTCTGAGGGCTTTTTGGGGGTCTGGGCCACTTGGCAAGCAGCGACCCACCGCACTCGCCATACGCACGTTGGGTTTTACTTCTGGCCCTCTGGTTGGTACGCCGGTGTAGATGGGCTTTTCTTTACCCAAGGCTGAAATGGAAGACAGGGCGATCATTAAGAATGCATGAACTATGTGAACTTGAAACGTCTGGCTGGTTTTATCTTTTGCCGCGCAAGGTCTTCTATTGGTCATTTCTTAATTTGTCTTGTTGCATCGGTTTGATGAGTTGTATCGATTGTCTGTATATTATGCTGTCTACCAATAATAAATCTTAGAGTATATGTCTAACATAGAGATACATTTATTTTCAAAGAAATATCTGTGCTGCTTGTGTGTGTGTTCTTTTTTTGTTTCTGGTTGATAAAATATCAATATTAATCAATATTAATGTCATTGTATAGGCCGGTAAATATAAAGTTGGCAAAAGTGTTTCACTTTTTAGTTTTGGTTATTCTTTGCTTGGTTAGTGAAATGCAGAATACTACATATCTAGATAAGTGTTATGAACTTTCTAATGTGAATGTATATAAAGTGACGAGTAGTGGCACCAAAGAATTGTCGATAAATACTATGAGTGCAGCTGTTCCTTTTTTAAAGTGGAATGATCCACTCTAAAAACGTAGCAATAATGAAGAAATAGTGTGGCGATTTAACTCACGTGATACATGGGGGGTTATTTACTAAAGGCAAATCCACTTTGCACTATAAGTGCACTGCAAGTGCAGTCACTGTAGATCTGAGGGGGACATGCAAGGAAAATAAAAAACTGAATTTTAGCTTGCACATGATTGGATGATAAAATCAGCAGAGCTTCCCCTCATTTCAGATCTTCCCCCTCAGATCTACAGCGACTGCACTTCCAAGTGCACTTGTAGTGCAGAGTGGATTTGCCTTTAGTAAATCAGCCCTGTAGAGTCAATATACCAAATGAACTTTCTACACAGGATAAGAAAAGTTATGTTATAAGGTGGCCATGCACGCCTCAATAAATGATCGATCCGATCTTCCATGATTGATAGTCGCCAACTTGATTGATTTGATATGCCACACATAGTTGAATAATACAATAATAAGAGCCGGTTCACACTTGGGCGGCACGACTTCGGGGGCGACTCCGCAAGGCGTCCTGAAGACGACTTCAGAGGCGACCTGCCAAATGACCTCTGTATAGAAGTCAATGCAAGTCGCCCCGAGCCGCCCCCGAAGTCGTACAAGAACCTTTTTCTAAGTCGGAGCGACTTGCGTCGCTCCTATTAGAACGGTTCTATTGCATTAAATGGGACGCAACTCGCGAGTCGCTCCAGTGTAAACCGGCTCTAAGTTATCCATTGTATCTCTATTTGCACTATGCAAATTCATAATCTAAACAATCCATCATATACAATTACATTTATGACCAAAGCATATTTGTGCTGCTGATTAATGCTAAACGACCAATAGTTTTCCCCCTCTTGGCTGATGGAAACAGAGTCTAACTCGAATGGAAGGGAAGTTATGGCTATTCGATTTGTTTTAATTGAATCACACATCAGTTGGATAATAAAATCTAAGTAGGTATGGCCACCCATAGACATGTGGCTGTACTTTTTAAATCTTACTGGACTTGGCTAAAAATAACTGTCACTCTTTTTGGAAAGACGTATCCGTAGGCCTCATTCACACTGTTAATGACATCCGTGCATTTATAGGAACTCATAAAAATACTTGTAATGCTATAATTCACACAGTGTGTTTATAAAAAAGGATATAAATGAAAGAAAATTGAATTCTGTGCAGGCAGGGACAGATTAGATACTGAATGCATTTAGGGCTGACCATACATTATACAATTTTCTTTTAGATTTACCAAAACCATATAATGTGCGGTTAAACCTAAACACTTTTAATCTGTATGAAATCAGACAGGCCCTTACACTACATGGTTGAAGGTAAATCTAAAGGAAATTGAATAAGAAAATTGTATAATCTATGGCTGGCTTTAGTGCATGTAAATGCAAGTATACTTAAACACAGAACTTGATCTGGGAAGCATGAAGTTTGTTCATGCTTCCCAGATAATTTCTCCTGCGTTTAAGTTAACCAAAGGTGGGAGGCTAGTGTGAATGTAGCCTTAGGCTGGCCATACTTGCATTGGATTTCGGTGTATTGCTGCTGATATTTGCTCCTTGTCAGGCTACATTTAAAGTTGTCAAACAAACAGCATCTGCATCCAATTGAATGCAGCCACTGTTTGGGTATACTGATAGTCAGTGCCGGAAGATTCATTCACATGAGCTCCTGCTTTTAAGAAGTTGATCTATGAAGTAAAACAAAACATACTTCCCAGATCTTTTTTCCTTCATTTAGCCTGAGTTCACATTAATGCGATTTGGCATGTGATTTTGACATGTCAAATTGCATGCCAAATCGGCAGCTATTGCCAGCAATGGCCCTATCCAAATCGGTGCAGAGCCGCACCGATTCCCAAAAGTAGTTCCTATACCAAGAACCTGTGCAGGTGTCTTTGAAATCGCTCCCGAAGTCGGACTGACATGTGGGTCTGAAATCGTAATAACCTGCTGTCAGTGTGAACCTAGGCTTAAATGTACTTGTATTTTACAAATGTTTAGCTGCAGACAAACAGCTAAATTCTTCCTGGACGCAGAAATGTCCTATATATACCTGTATGTGAATGCAGCTGGACACTACTACATTTTTAGGCGTGAGTTCAGTCATTGCAAAACATTAGCGCCAAATTACTCTGGATGCATGTGTTTTGATGGATATGTACATGAAGTCTTAGACTGGTGTTTTATTTTTGGGTATTGAGTCCATTGCTGGTTGTTTTGTTATTTTCTGGACTAAGAATTCTTTCACTGACTGACTGTCTGCATAATGTATGCTAGAAAGGTGACAGCTGCTGGCATATGATTGGTTGCTGTGGCCAACACCAGGTCGTTCCTCCATAATGGTCCTCAATATTGCCCTGTACATTTCTCCATAAATGGGCCCATGTATTCACCCCTACATTCTTTTATAAATGGACCCAATATTCCCCTATATATCCCTCCATAAATGGGGCCCCACTATTTCCCTGTACATTCCTCCATAAATGGTCCCTAATATGCACCTATACATTCCTCTATAAATTGGCCCTAATATTCCGTCTTGCATTCTCCTCCCAATATTCACCTGTACATTCCTCTATAAATGGTTCGCAATATTCCCCTTTACATTTCTCCATAAATGGGCCCCAATATTCCCCTGTACAGTCCTTTTTTTTTATAAATGAGCCCCAATATGTGTCTGTACGTTGTACATTTCTCCATAAATGGGCCCAATATTCACCTGTACATTCAATCACAATTGAGCCCCGGTATTCACCTGTACATTCCTTCTTAAATGGGCCCCAATATTCACCTGTACATTCCTCCATAAATGGGCCCAATATTACCTGTACATTCTTCTATAAATAGACCCCAATATTCCCTGTACCTTCTTCTATAAATAGACCCCAATATTCCCTGTACATTCTTCTATAAATAGACCCCAATATTCCCTGTACCTTCTTCTATAAATAGACCCCAATATTCCCTGTACATTCCTCTATAAATAGATCCCAATATTCCCTGTACATTCCTCTATAAATAGATCCCAATATTCCCTGTACATTCCTCTATAAATAGACCCCAATATTCCCTGTACATTCTTCTATAAATAGACCCCAATATTCACCTGTACATTCTTCTATAAATAGACCCCAATATTCCCTGTTTCTAAGTCGGAGCGACTTGTGTCGCTCCTATTGGAACGGTTCTATTGCATTAAATTGGACGCAACTCGCGAGTCGCCCCAGTTGTCAGACCCACTGAACTTCTATAAATAGACCCCAATATTCACCTGTACATTCTTCTATAAATAGACCCCAATATTCCCTGTACATTCTTCTATAAATAGACGCCTCTCTGAATAGGCCCCAGTATAGACTCCACAAGAGTATATGAGACAATAATTGTACATATTGATAATCGAACAAGGAGAACCTTTGGGTCAGGAGTTTTTCATTTGGACACATCTTTTTTGTGGAACACCATTTAAATTCAGGTAATCGTGATTCATTACTTCTCGGCAGTCTAGACCAGTGATCGCCAACCTTTCGGACCTCACGGAACACTAAACTCATAATTTTGAATTCCATGGACCATCAACGTGAATTTTACATGCCTTATACATACAATGCTCCGGTGTTCTCCCCCTTTTCTTTGGAATCACTCTACTGCCTTATACACAAAATGCTCTGGCTCCCTGCCCCCCTTTCTCTGCCCCCCTCTAGACACATTTTCAGACAAATGGGGGGGGGGGGGGAAGAATCTTACCCATATTCGATACAATTTGATGATTTGCTTGTTTTGGTTTTACAGATTATTTATCTTTCTTAAAAGAGAAGTATGGGAATCAGTTTTTTCCCCATAATCATACTTAACTAGGTGGATGCAGCATCAGTCCGCTGCTGCATCTGTTCCCTGGTGCCTCTACACTGAGAACCAAGCGATCGAACAACGCCCATGGCTCGGTTCTCACAGCTCCCCTGCAGAGAGCTGCTGTCAGCAGAGGGGAGAGCTGTTGTCAGCAGCTCTCTCCTCTGCTCCTCCATGCTCACTGGAGTGCTTAGCTGTGGAGGGATGGGGAGCAGCCATCTCAGGGGCTCACTCAGATGAGTGCCAGTCCAGTCACCTGTTTGATCCCAACTTCCATTGTCGTGATGATGCGTTGCCTGGACTGATTTATTGACATCAGCAGAGAGCAGACTTCAGTGAAATGAAAATGGGTCACAGGAGAGCAAAACAAACTGCACTCCTGTGACTAGAGGCCGGCCAATATATCGGCCGATTATTTGGCCATTTTTGAGAAATCGTCATCCGTCGATTATTATCCAAATTAGGCTGATGTTTAACACTGATCGTACCGTGCCCACAAGTGTTCCTCCTCCCTTCTCTACATTCTCTTTGCAGAGCAGTGCAACGCTTGCCAGAGCCACTGGTTGTGTGAAACTGACACATGTAACTGAATACAGAAAGAGAGGAGCTGTCAAAATTGAGCGTTGATGTTGGGGGTGGGCGGGACCCAGCAGCTATCAAACACCAGCCTATGGGATGAGATCTGGGCGGGCCGCTACGTGCCCTGCCCCCTTTCTAAGCAGTCCAATCGTTGACTGGTGTTTGATAGCTGCTGGGTCCCACCCACCCCCGACATCTGCATTCAGTTACATATGTCAGTTTTACACACAGTTACACTATATTGGCTCAGTGTGAAACCTACCAGTGGCATCTGTACTGAGGACATCAAGTGTGTGGTAGAGTGACAGGAGCAGGGAGGGAGGAGTGGAGTGGAGTGGGAGTGGCTGAGTTTATGAGGTTAAGGAAAAAAAAAATCGGCTGCAAAAGCCCAGCCAAACGAGCTTAGGCTGGACTTTTATGTCAATATATTACTATTATTGACCTGATTCATAAATGCATGGCTACCATGCTTATACACTGGTTTCACGACTTTTTCAGTCACTGCCTGGGGCATGGTAGGCATATTGAGAGTTCTGACTAAGGGCCCTGTCTGTCAGTGTGATGCGGTGCTATTCATTCTGAATGATACCCCAACATACCTTTTCAGCACACTTGCTTTACAGTGCAGTTCAACAGGCTAACAGGCTGCCAGATTTGCCGCATGTGAAATTCTCGGATAGTTCAGGTGCATTGGACAAACTGTCCAAGGGAATGGACTACCCTTACACAACGCATGTTAATGCATGCCCCTTTAACGCACTGCAATGGATGGGACCTATGTGCATTCTGTCCTCACCGGCTGCACATTTGATCCAGGTCAGGTTTTTTTATGTTAGAATTGAGGTCTGAGACACCCAGGTGGAGTTCAGTAATGGCAGCCTATATAGTTGTAGGTCGCCTTTAAGTACAAGGGTTAGATAAAATGAGACAGAATAACACCTTAGAAGCACACCTAGTCCACAGGAAATAGACAGTGACAGTTATTGTGCTGACATGTTTGTGTAGAGATGTTGGCTGTTGTAAGGTACTAATCCGATGTCACACTATTGCTGCGCTGTGATTTACAGAACTTAAATTAAAGAGCAGGCTATTGCTTTCTGAAAGTAAAATGAGATAACGCTCTTTACAGTGGGAGGACACCCAACACTCTGATACCTTTTACTATCTGTCTCTACTTACCTCCACAATAAATCTCCTGTAGCAGAACAGCTGAGAAAGCTGCCCTTACATCATGGGAACGGCATACTCCGTTTTCCCTCTGAGAGAGATACAAGGCCATTCTTGGCTTACACAATGGGTAATGGGTTTTCTAAACTTCTAATTGGGTGACCCCAACAAGGTGAACATTGCCTGTTTACAGTTGTCAGACCCACTGAACTGTTTTGGCTCTTACCAGGTGCTGCGGTAGTGTTACCAATTCTGGAGATCTTGAATATTATAATTGACCAAATATAATCATGACCAGACCTCAAGCTTTGCACCCCTTCCCATTATTGAGGGACCGGGGCCCCTTCCCTACATCTGATGCTCCAAAAAAGATGTGGGGGTATTTAGGGGCTCTGATAACCCCCTTTATAATAAAGAGGTTCCCCAGATATTTGTCTCTTCTAGGGGGATGAATACAGTGGTACATTAGTGTATGATAATTTATAGTTGTGTGTTAATATATAGTATATATTTCATTTTGGGCAGGAAGTGGTGACAATTTTTCATCAGGGGGGTGGGGCGCTAAAAAAAACAAATCAAGGGTGAGAACTTCTTACAATCTTAACATTGCTGTCTGTGCCCCTCATTTTATGCATGTCTATTACAGGTGATAATAAAAGGGATATAAATAAAACTAAAGACCTAACAGAAATTTTTACTCTTTGAAAGAACTACATATACGATGTAAAAGTAAAAGCTGGTTTTAGGCTTTCATTTGCAAAGTTAATAAAGTGATTCCCAGCAGAAATAAATAAAATGCCCATACATACCGTTGTGTATCTATTAACCACTTAAGCCCCGGACCATTTTGTTGCGAAAGGACCAGGCCCCTTTTTGCAATTCGGCACTGCGTCGCTTTAACTGACAATTGCGTGTTCGTGCGACGTGGCTCCCAAACAAAATTGACGTCCTTTTTTTCCCACAAATAGAGCTTTCTTTTGGTGGTATTTGATCACCTCTGCGGTTTTTATTTTGTGCGCTATAAACAAAAATAAAGTGACAATTTTGAAAAAAAGATTCAATATTTTTTACTTTTTGCTATAATAAATATCCTTAAAAAATATATAATTTTTTTCCCCTCAGTTTAGGCTGATACGTATTCTACATATTTTTGTTAAAAAAAATCGCAATAAGCGTTTATTGATTGGTTTGCGCAAAAGTTATAGCGTCTACAAAATAGGGGATAATTTTATAGCATTTTTATTATTTTTTTTTTTTTCATTAGTAGTGGCAGGAAAAAACGATTTTTATTTCTGCTCAAATCTACGACTAGAAAATGAGAATTAGGACTTGCTATTATGGAATGCCACAAGATATTGGTTGTGCAGAGAACGATGATACAAATTTAAATGGTAAGCATGGGCCGCTAACAACAAGTGAGGAGACACTTTTACGTCGGTACTGTAAGCAGTGGCAAGATGTGTTTTCTTTAACCACTAAAGGACCGCCCCACGCAGATATAATGCAGCAGGGTGGTCCTCCTACGCGAAATCACGTACCTGTATGTGATTTTGTGCAGGGGGTCTGGGGCGTGCGGGCGACCCGCTTCCGCTGTGTTTGGAAACAGCAGGAGCCAATCAGCGGGTCCGGCGGACGCGATGTCTGCTGGGACCCGTTGATCGCTCTCAGGTGAGGCAGAACGGCGCTCTGCCTATATAAACAAGGCAGACCGCTATTCCGCCAGAGGGGAAAATGGAGATCTTGTGTTTCTGTTTTCTTTTAGTCAAAGCAGATTCCCACAGTTAGAATGCACCCCTAGGGACACACTTAACCATTTTATTGCCCCTGATGTTAACCCCTTCCCTGTCAGTGTCATTTATACAGCGACAGTGCATTATTTTTAGCACTGATCACTGTATTGGTGTCACTGGTCCCCAAAAAGTGTCACTTTTGTCCGCCGCAATGTCGCAGTCCCACAAAAATTCACTGATCACTGCCATTTACTAGTAAAAAAAATAGAAACAGATTTGCCGGTTTTCAGCATTTCTGTCCTCACATGCTGTCTGTGTGGGGAAAGGAGAGCAGATAACCTTCAAGTCTGACACAGTGGGGGTTATTTACCAAAGGCAAAGTGGACTTGAAATTGCACTCGAAGTGCAAGGAAAATAAAAAACGGCATTTTAGCTTGCATATGATTGGATAATAAAATCAGCAGAGCTTCCCCTCATTTTAGATCAACCCCTCAGATTTACAGCGACTGCACTTCCAAGTGCACTTGTAGTTTGCACTTGTGAGGCAAAGTGGATTTTCCTTTTGTAAATAGCCCCAGTGAGTACATTGTCTACACTGATAATTGGGGGTACTAATCATCAGTGCCCATCAGTGAACCCTTACTGCACATCCGTGAAGAAAAAAAAATTACATGTTTGTAAAATTTTATAACAAACTACAGTAAGAAACATTTTTTCTAAATGTTCAGTCTTTTTTCGTTTCTTTAGCAAAAAAATAAAAACCCAGTGGTGATTTAAATACTACCAAAAGAAATCTCAAAAATCTCATGACCGCGCAATTGTCATTCAAAGTACGCCAATGCTAAAAGCTGAAAATTGGGCAGGAAGGGGGTGAAAGTGCCCAGTATTAAAGTGGTCAAAGAGCACTGTCAGTCTAGCTTCCTGACCATGCTTACTTGAGAGGAAAGAGGGGTGACCTCATCAGTGTGCTGCTGCTCTTCATCAGCAATCAATAAGCAGGTTAGGGCTGGTGCACAAGCTGCAATGCTTGCCCTGCTTTGTTGTGTGGTAGGATTATCTGGATCAGTAGAGTGTTTAAACAGAATTTAAAACACTTTAGCAAGTAAAACAGACCTCATATACAATCATGGGCAAAAATGTTGGCACCCTTCCTTTCTGTTAGACAATGCACCAATTTGCCCAGAAAGTGTTGCAATTACAAATGTTTAGGCATTCTCATGTTTATTTCTTTTGTTTGTATTGGTATGACACAAAAAAGTGGAGAAACAAAAAGCCAAATCTGACACATTCTATGCAAAACTCCAAAAATGGACTGGACAAAGTTATTGGCTCCCCTTAATTTTAATATTTGGTGACACACCCCTCGAAATTTCCTACACCTGTATACTTCTTTCGCCAACTGCTCCAGGTCTCTCGGATTGGAAGGGTTCCTTTTCCCAATTGCTGTTTTCAGATCTCTCCACCATTTGAACTGGTTGCCGGTGTATATTCTATATTGTCAGCATCTGTTCATTTATACAGGTGAGTTTAATTTCAAATTACAGGAACATCACAAACTTGGAGTGCAATCATTTCTTACAGTTTTGAGAAGGTGCCAATCATTTTATCCTGTAGATTTTTGGAGTTTTGCATAGAATGTGTCAGATTTGGCTTTTTGTTTCTCCACTTTTTTGTGTCGTACCAATACAAGCAAAAAAAAACCCATGAGAATGCCTAAACATTTGTAATTGCAACATTTTTACTGGGTAAAGTGGTAAATTATCTGGCAGAAATGCAGGGGTGCCAATATTTTTGGCCATGACTGTATGTCTTTCAGCAATGTGTTTTGTGGTTTAACTGGCGTTCAGCTTTAAATAGAAAATCGAGTTATTTTTAAATATTATTGTTGCCTTTCATTTGCTTAGTTGCTTCCATGTTTTTGTCTACTCCTTTATTCAGCAGTCACAGATGTAAGCAGCCTGTAGCCACTTGCTTGAGGTTTCATGGGGAAATTATGAATTCCCATTACAGGCAGTAAGGTTGATGATGCAATTGTTTGTTAATTATGGGAATCACCGGGGACCATCTTATGATGTCAGTATTCTTATTTAGGCCTGGCCTTTGTCAGTTGCTGAAAATGGTCACAGCTCAGTGATATTGATTTCTTTATGCTGTTTGGCCATGGGATGAAATTCTCAATGTAGCCAACAGTTTTTGTTTGCAAGGCAGACCCCTACCCCCCAATACATAAAGCCTGCTTTTAGCTGGGACTTATGTGTGCACCAAAGGCAGAAAAACTGGACATTTCTTCTAATATTTTTCCTGAAGAAGAATCCTGGGAAGGCTTTTCAACAAAGAATTGTAGATTCTGTTACTAAATGTTACTAAATGTGTGGAAGTACACGTTTCCATAGGTATGCACTAGGGTATTTTTGTTGAACTGTAGATTTAGGGTTCATATTAACAGGAGTTCTATTCAAACACCACATTTTCTATCTAAACATATGCAGCTTTTGACATGAAAAGGCTGCTTGCATGCATTTAAAACACAAGGACATGCTCCCTCTATAGAAGCACAGCACACTCGAAACAAGTTACATACAGCTTCTGAACTGCCATGTGTACTGCTCTGTGAAAGTCAATGGGATCTTCCCGACCTGTGATTCACAAAAACACCATCCATTGACATGATTCCTTAGACCGGATTCACACCTATACATTTTTAGTGCTTTTTGCATTTTGCAGATTTGCACTACAGAACGTGTTCTATAGGAAACCATGTTAAATGGACTGCAGTACAAATCTGCAAAATGCACAAAAATGCATAGATGTGAATCCAGCCTTATTCAATCACCTTGTTACATTTTGATAGTAGGAAAAAGGTGCAGGATTCAAATTTCCAGGCTTTTACTCACTGCAACCCATTGTATCCCAGTCCCCTCATACAGCGCACCAAAGTTTAAGGCCACATTTCACTGGTGGTTTCCCCACAATGTTTTCTATGGAATTGCCAATTTGCTAATTTTACAGTGATTTGCAACTTCATCAATTGAGTTTGAACAGTGTTTTATGGCAGCGACATAATCGCCTGCAACAGTCACCTCTACGACTAAGCCCTGGCTCACACTGGTGCGATTTGACACGTCAAGTCAGCGACATTTGCCGGCAATGGCGCCGTCCTAATCGGTGCGACACTGCGCTGCAGCGATTTTGGGCCGCGATTTACATTGACGTCTGTGCAGAAACCTGCACAGATATCTCTGTAATCACGGCTAAAATCAGGAAAGACAAGCGGGAGTGAAATTGTGCGAGTTCGTGCTTCATTCCCACAGCCCAGTGTGAACGTGGGCTGAGCTAAAAACTGCTGAGTGCCCATTCACACTTAATCAGTTGCAGAGCATTAACACACACTAGAGTTGCATGATTCTGGATAAAATGAGAATCACAATTTTTTTTTTTACTTAGGCTAAAGATCAAGATTCTCTCACGATTCTCCGCGTAACATCATCTTTCACATTATACAAAAAAATTGGGCTAACTTTACTGTTTAGTGTTTTCATTGAAATCATTCATTCAAGTTCATTTGTTCCCAGAAAATTACATTTGAAAGACTGCTATGCAAATACAGTGTGACATAAAATATTGCAACCACCGCCATTTTTATTCTGTAGGGTCTCTGCTAAAAAAAAAATATATATAATGTTCTTCTAGCAAATAATACTGATTTTTAACTTGTAAGCAACAAATGTCAGAAAAAGACCTGGTCTAGAGGTGGTTAAAGCGGAGGTCCACCCGATTTTTTTTATTTTTTTTTTTAAAGCCAGCAGCTACAAATACAGCTGCTGACTTTTAAAAAAATGGACACTTACCTGTCCAGCGTGCCCGCAATGTCAGCAGATGAGGCTGAGCAATCGCTTGGTCCTCGGATGTTTCCGCTGCCATCCTCATTGAGGGAATCAGGAAGTGAAGCCTTGCGGCTGAGTGCTGTGTGGAGGGGTGTGTGACCTTCCCTCCAATCCGCTCTCAGAGCTCTCCTCACTGAGCTCTGCAGAGTGTAACTTCAGCTCTCCACCCCCTTTTTTTTGAGCTCTCAGACAAGCTTGAAATGTTATACTTTGAATGGCTGTAGAGAAGTAGGAGGATTTGTTTAATCTCTGTGTCTTCACTGGGTATATGTAAGGGTATACAGCCACTTTAACGATGCAGCGCACAACAATACTCAATGTATGCTTTGAGGTGTGCTGTGTTGAGTTTCTGAATTGTGCTCTACTGTAGAGTACATAGAGCACCATTCACAATGAAGGGCACCACACATAGAGCAGATGCATTACAGTAACCAATGAAATTTACCCCAGGTTGCTGTGTCACACAAGTGTTAATAGGCTCTCCAGGAGAGTGACTTGTAACAGTGTAATGATGTAGCACAAGTCTGACCTGTAGCTGTGAAAAATCACTTCATAGCAACAAATCGCCTGCGATTATATTGCTAGCTACAAATTGCGGTTGACTGCTGAAATTGGGCAAGGAATAGTGTAAGGTTACATGTACACCGGCGATTAAGGCCGGTTTGAATTGTAGCGGCGGTTCCTGATACAGATCTCAGTGGATAGGTGGGGACGCTGGCCCTGTTTACTATCATGGCAGGTTGCTGGTGGCTACAGCTATTCATGGCTTTTTGCACAGCCAGAAATTACCTTCGGTGTTTGCTGCATTGAACCCTGGTCTCTGGTGGCCACATCTGGTCATGGCTCTCGGCACAGTCAGCAATTGCCTGCGTCCAGCAGTGATCACTGCAGGTAATCGCTGGCTGTGCAGAGATCTGCCAATAGATGCGACTGCTGGTGAACTGTCATCATAGTGAATCGGGCCAGTGGCTGCACCTAGCCCATGAGAACCACATTCGGAATCAGAAGATTCCTGCTACTACAATTGGGACAGACCTTTTTCGCCGGTGTGAATGTAGCCTGAAGCCTCGTACACACGACCGAAGAACTCGACGGGCGAAACACATCGTTTTCCTCGTCGAGTTCCTTGTTAGGCTGTCGAGGAACTCGACAAGGCAAGTTTCTCCATTCCCGTCGAGGAAATAGAGAACTTGGTCTCTTTTTGGCTCGTCGATAGTTTCCTCAACGAAAAATGTACACACGACCGGTTTCCTCGGCAAAAAAAATATCTCCCAGCAAGTTTCTTGCTGTTTTTTGCCGAGAAACTCGGTCGTGTGTACGGCTTTACTGATCCTTCTTGTCTTTATTTATTTTTTTCACATCCGGGATAGGTCAGGTCTAAAGAAGTAGCATCCCTGTTGTTTCCATTCTGGATCACTTAGACTACTGATACATATTAGAGCCACCTCGCTGGTCCTATAGTGTACACATTCTGCAGTGGTGGGGTAGAAAAGGACAGGATTAAGGCTGCAGAGAACAATAACAGGCTGGCCCTTTGGTGTGTCATTTTATCCTAGATTTTCTTTTAGACTGCTTTATTATATCCTGGCAGGTGGCAGTTTTGGAAAGTGATTTGAAAATAACATTATGCAAGCAGTGATCCCTTAATGGGAGAAGTCTAAAGAACAT
This sequence comes from Rana temporaria, assembly GCF_905171775.1. NCBI lineage: Eukaryota > Metazoa > Chordata > Amphibia > Anura > Ranidae > Rana > Rana temporaria. Next base: position 292,141,926 of record NC_053489.1, on the reverse strand, counting down.
ATAATAAAAGTGCATCTGATAGATGTAGGTCATCATAGACCACTTGAGCATGGCATGCTTGTAAGATGCAAATCTACATGTGTATGAGTGTCAAAGGGAAGTGATCTTTCTGTGGTTGGATAATTATCTAATGTCTGACTGCAGTTTTATGTCTACAGCTTCTATTGAAAAGCTCAGCCCCATAAATTATTCTCTCCAATGCTCTAATCTGATGTTGTAATTTCCAGTTATGGCTATTTGGGAGAAAAAAAAATAGATTTTATTTAACATTTGTAGTATTTAGATCTCCGTTTCATTTGTGTTTTTTTTGTTTTGTTTCTTTTTTTTAATACTGCAGCATTAAAGCACATTTACTTAATGTGACAGTCGACATCTTAACTTTCCAAATTGCTCCCCTGGCTTAGGCATCATATTATAGTATTAGAAATCACATAATTACAAGAAATGTCTGCACTATTTGATGATTTTTGCTTAGACCTTTTCTCATTATCTAACATTACTGTGCTCACATTAATAGATGAGGGCATGTTTCAGAAATAAAACCGATGAAGAATCAGAATTTGTCTTTCGTTTATCTGACATCTTCAGTACACTGAATTCTGGTTGCTTGCAGTAGTCAAAATATTAAAGCTGATCTCCAGGGAAAGAAAAAAACAAAAAAAAAACACCTTTGCAGTGGGGCTGTCCCTGTGTTTAATGCTTGTTTTCATCTAGGGGACCAGGGGAAGCACTTTTACAAACACGATCCTCTGGTCCTGCAGGCTCCACTGCAGTGAAAGTCCAGGCCCAGCCGCTTTTTCCTCCCTTTGCTCTGGTGTTCATGTGCCCCTAATGACATTAAAAGGGTTGTAAACCCTCACGGTTGTTCACCTTAATGCATAGAATGCATTAAAGTGATTCAACTTTTGTACTGCAGCCCCCCCCCCCCCCCGCCCCTTTTTCAGCTCCAGCTGCTGTCTTGGGTCCTTATTGGATAGATTGATAGCAGCAGGAGGAGCCAGTGACACGGGAGTCTGGGTGCGGAGCCAAGTCCTGCTGTCGATGGATGCATCTGCAGGACTCGGGAGCGCGCCTGTACGAGTGCCCCAATGGGGCAAGCTTATCACCCATTTGTCCTATGAGGTTGATCAGGATCACTGACCCTCTGTCTGGATAGTGCTAATTGGCCCTGTGCTGATAACATACACCCTCCCAAAAAAACAAAACAAAAAATAAACTCTCTAGCAATACACACCAAACGGAGCATTGTGCAGACTGCCTCCAAGGCTCTGTTCTATCAGCAGATGGTTTAGGGGCTGTGGAAGAAGGGGAGGATCAAAAAAGACAGGCTCAAATATCCTTTTTACACAAGGCAGAGGATTAACCCCTTAGATTCCACAGTGACTAAAACAAGAATCGTTTACTGCATATACAGATTTTACTGTTGTGGGTTTAGGTACACTTTAAATATTATCCATACTATGTAACTGGTTGCAAGGTGCAAATTATTGCAGATAGTGATAACACGTGTAGTACCGTTGAGTGCTGATTATTCTGTGTGGGATATTCAGAAGATTGGAAAATGATATATTTGAAGCTCTGGTCTTGTCAAATCAATATGACAGCCAATAGAATCGGTTTTCTGGCATTGATGATCCATATTTGCTGTAGGAGGCTGTTTTGTTGCATTTTTTGTTGGTCATTCATGCCCAGCTCATGTGTAGTGTATAATATTAGCCAAATGCAAATTTTTCAATAGAGGAACACATGGGTTGTGTTCTCAAGACATCTGTCATTTTTTTAGTATATGGAGGGGGTTTGGGGTTTTTCATATGTGAAACCTCTTGTGTGTTTCCTAATCAATATGTTAATAAAGATTCATTTTTTTTAGTGTGTGCATCAACAGATATGTTCTTTCTAGGATGCCCACTGCACATGCGTGAGCTGCGCTTTGCAAATGGTCTTCTGGGACCTGTGACATGTCCCAAAAAGATGCAGGGAGGAAGGGAAGGGGGAGAACTTCTGCTCTGAGGTGAGGAAGTGGGAGCAGGGACTCATCAAAACTATGTAAGTTCTTTATAATGAGTAGACTAATCCTTTAAGCACTGCGATGCACACGGACACATTCCTGAGCCTTTATTTGCCCTATTTAACTGCTCTGCGGGCTTGATTTACTAATGTGTAAAAAAATAGAAATGTGGAGTGAAAGTTAACCTGAGCCTAATTTAGAGAATCTTGAATCAGGCTTTGTGTATGAATGACAGGTCTCTTCATTACCAGACTGATGAATGGAGCCTGTCATATCTTTCTGAAGCAAGTATAACTTTGTTGTACAACGAGTGGCACTTGCAAGACCCAGCATATCACCTAACTGATGAGCTTCTACAGCGTAGTGTTTAGAAACCGATGTCAGAATAATGCATGAAGTGTTGGAGGTATTTAAAGAAAGTGTTTACCTTTTTATTATACGTATACTATATAAAATGTGTAGGCTGAGTGTTTTTTTTTTTTTTTTTCGTTCTATTTAAATACTTCTCTTTTCCTTTTTTATATGCTCCTTTACTTTTTTTAAATGTACAGATGTCCACTTCTGTATAGGCAGAAAGTCCTATGTTTAAAAAGAAAATGTAGAACAGAATCCCCCCAACCTAATAGGGACTGCCGTTCATGCATCATGCAGCAAACTGTAACCTACAGCCACCTCAAAGGTTTACCCAAATTTAGCCCTCAACCCCACTTTTTACTCAACATAATGTCACAGTTGTTTTTTTGTTTTTTCTGCTCCTGCTACAAAAAACTGCATTTTAAGTAAATTCAAAGTCTCATCACAGCAAGGTCTTTGCACTGTTTTTACTAATGTATTTATCAATCTATAAATTGATTTTAAAGGCTCTTTCACACGTCTGTTCCGTTCGTCCGTTTTTTGGACGTCCGTTAACGGACCGCAATGCTTACCTATGGGTTAACGTCCGTTAGCGGATGAGCATCCGCTAACGTCCGTTAGCATCCGTCTGCGTTAAGTTCCGTTTTTTTGGACGGAAGAAAACCCTATTTTTCGGGCTCTTTCACACGTCAGCTCAGTTTTTTAGATCAGTTTTTTTTTCATCAGTTGATCCGTTTTTCCGTCAGTTTTTCCGTCGGTTTTTCCATCCGTTTTTTCATCCTTTTTTTTTGGGGGGCTTTTTACATATTTTGATGAAAAACGGATGTTAGCGGATCGGATGGTAAACGGATCATCCGCTAACGTCCGTTTTCCGTTACGTTTTTATGACGAAAGAAAAATAGGGTTTTCTTCCGTCCAAAAAAACGGAACTTAACGCAGACGGATGCTAACGGACGTTAGCGGATGCTCATCCGCTAACGGACGTTAACCCATAGGGAAGCATTGTGGTCCGTTAACGGACGTCCAAAAAACGGACGAACGGAACGGACGTGTGAAAGAGCCTTTCTTCCGTCAAAAAAACGGAACGGACGAAAAACGGACGTTAGCGGATGATCCGTTTACCATCCGATCCGCTAACATCCGTTTTTCATCAAAATATGTAAAAAGCCCCCCCCCAAAAAAAAAACGGATGGAAAAACGGATGGATAAACTGACGGAAAACGGATGGAAAAACGGATCAACTGATGAAAAAAAAACTGATCTAAAAAACTGAGCTGACGTGTGAAAGAGCCCTTACTGATTTGGTTGCTAATCAAAGTGGTTTGTGATCACCTGTGAAAAACTGTTAGAAAAAGCTGGATTTGAATTAGGCCACATCCTGACAAAGTCCACACCATCAAACAAACCCTAATGCCGCGTATACACGATCATTTTTCGGCTTGTAAAAAACTAATTATTTTTTTTTAAATATCATTTAAAATGATTGTGTGTGGGCTTCACATCATTTTTCGGCTTCTGAAAAACGACAAAAAAAAAATTCGAACATGCTGCATTTTTTAACGACGTTTTAAACAATGTCGTTTTTGGGGTTGTAAAAAATGATTGTGTGTGGGCTAAAACGACGTGAAAAATCCGCAGGCTCAGAAGCAAGTTATGAGACGGGAGCGCTCGTTCTGGTAAAACTACCATTTGTAATGGAGTAAGCACATTCATCACGCTGTAACAGACAGAAAAGCGCGAATCGTCTTTTACTAACAAGGGTGGCGTCATCCGCATGAAATTTCCCCTTCAGAGTGCCGTCGTACGTGTTGTACGTCACCGCGCTTTGCTAGAGCATTTTTTTAAAACGATCGTGTGTGGGCAACGCCGTTTTAATGATGAAGTTGGAAAAAAATACCTTTTTTCCAGATGCTGAAAAACGTAGTTTTTTACAAGCCGAAAAATGATCGTGTGTACGCGGCATCACAGAAAGGGTTTGTGTTATGGGATCATGACCGTTGCACATTATTTTTAATGGCAAGAATAAATAATTTATTTATTGTATATTTATCCCCAAGGTTCTGTATACCCCTTATTTTCTTTTTAACTTAGACATACACTTAAAGTGGTTATAAACCTGATTATAAAATTTGAGCTGGGCACATATATCTCCAGTGTTCTTATCTCTTTTCAAAGTCCTAAGTCCTGTGGCTTTTTCCTGCGCCATCCTTCTATTATCAGCATGATAAGTTCTCTGTCAACTGTGATAAAACCAGGCTGAATTTTGTGTCACGGTGGGTGCTATAAATAGGTTAGCAGAGAGCTGGTCTATTTACAGCACAGCTCTGCATGGTTTCTTCCCTTTTCTGCGGAGAGGGGGTGTGTGCCTTTCCTCCAATCAGCTCTCAGTGTATGGCAAGAATCCACACTCACAGGTGAATTAGGAAGAGAAAATTCTAACAGGACATGCACTTTCTAAACTAAAGCTGAAGAAAGCAGATATACATGTAAAATGTATGTAGGAGGATTTGTTTCATCCCTGTGTATCATCTGAGGCTGTACACTTCACTAGGTTTAGGAGATGGTTTACATCCACTTTAAAGTGATACTAAAGTCTCTTTTTTTTTTTTGTTATACTTACCTCCTCTATGCAGTGGTTTTGCACAGAGCAGCCCAGATCCTTTTCTTGGGTCCCTCTTCGGTGCTCCTGGCACCTCCCTCCTGCCGAGTGCCCCCACAGCAACAGCTCCCTTTGTCCATTCAGACATGGAGCCGTGGCCTGGCCCCATCCCATCTTTTTTCCTTATTGGGTCACTGACTTTGACAGCAGCAACAGCCAATGGCGCTTCGCTGCTGTCTCAGCCAACGAGGAGGGACAGTCCCTGGCAGCCGAGTCTCTTGTGCAACAACGCTGGATCAAAATAAGCTCAGGTTAGCATTAGGGGGGCTGAGGGAGACTGCTGCACACAGAAGGCTTTTTATCATAGAATGCATTAAGATAAAAAACCTTCTGCCTTTACAACCACTTTAAAAGAGAAATATGGTCAAAGCTTTGTTGGCCTTGGGGTGCTATTGCCTGGTATAAGCTGACACTGCAGAGCCATTCCAGGTTCTGGAAGAGTCCTGACTATATTGTCTGGATCCACTCCCTGTGCATGGCAGCATAAAAAATATAGGTGTGTTTTTTTTTATGTACCCCAAACTTCTCCTTTAAAGAGGAGCTCCAGGCTTAAAAGTCAGCAGCTTCAAATACTGTAGCTGCTGACTTTTAATATAAGGACACTTACCTGTCCAGGGATCCTTTCCCAAGCCGCCAATTAGCGAACGTGATTCGTTGCTTCAGTGTGAGATTGTTTGGACTAAGGGAACGTAGAGCCGCGCAGTTGAATCCTGGATACTGGTTCAGTGACCAAATGCTTTATTTGACCTCTTTTTAACAAAATAGGTCAACACCTTGTGGTAAGGAGCCATCCATTTGTGCACCTTTGGGGATATTTCTGATCTTGGTGGAGGTGGACATCTCTTGTATCGAATTTCCAGCACTGTACTATTGAGTTTTATTATTTCAACATGGACACTTATGAATGGACTTTATTTATTTATTTATTCATTTATTTATTTATGGACTCGCATTCATTTTGTGTAGTTTTGTGTCACTATTTGCTATTTTTGCATATTGTTGGTTCAGCTGGACCATCTTATATAATTTGTATATCATTTCTCACCCACCTATTTATTATGTATTATCACTATTGACAATTGGCGCCCCCTTTATGCACTATTACCAATATAATTTTTGACTTAGGTCTCAATTTTTGGGGAGCTGCTCACCATTTATTGTTCGTCATACGAACAATATAATATAAAGATTTTTTTTTGGGCGCGAGACATCACATTTTCCACTGCACATGCATGAGTGTTGCTGCACCTTGTGAACTGTCCCGTAGTACTCCTGGGATCTGTGATGTGTCCCAGAAGACTGCAGGGGGACGAGGGGGGGGCCCTAAATTCAGGCTCAGATCGCCGCGGTGCATCTGACCAGAAGTGGGAGCGGGTAACGAAAACAGAAACAATGGAAACTTTGAGTAGTAATCTTTTGCATTATTTAAAAAAGATACATTTTCTTGCATGTTTTTGAACTAACACTGAAATTAATAAAACGTATGTACTTGCTTCAATCTATAGCACTTAGTGTGGATCCTGTCTGCTCTCTCATTCCTCTGTTATGTGCATGAGTCCCTTCCTACAGTTTTCCTGGTGATTCCCCTGCACCCTCCAGCACAAAAAAAGTGATTGACAGGCTCAGATGTGAATGTTTCCCTATGAGACTCTTTAGAGAGGGCCGCCACTCGGGTCTCTGATTACACTCAGTTCTGTGCGGTGCAGTGTGTGACGTCATATCCCTGCTCCCTGTCTCTTGAAAGCTGAGAAATGCTATCTAAATGATGTACTTCAGAAGGCTTTGTATGAGAGAATGCTGCAGATAAAATGGTGCAATGTAAGTAAGAGGATGTAATTTAATTTCTGTGTATCACCTGAGGCTAGTCATTTCAGTTGGTTTATGTAAGGGTTTATTGTCTCTTTAAATGTGTCGGCATAGTAAAGAGTTATAGAGTGGGTGACAAATCGTATACACCTATAACCTTAATGAAAGAAATGCCATTTTAGTTGCCTACTAGAACTTGTTCCAGTATATTGCATGACTTGTAAGCTTTTCAGAAGTCGGAGTTTGTGAAAGTGGTTTGCAATCTCCTAGGTAACGAAAGACTCTACTGACTGACTACTGCAAGTTCCTGTGCAGGGTTATTGCCACTGATAACATAATAATCAGAACTAGTGTCATTATAACTCTGTTTTTAAAGAACATTTAAGGCCAACAAGGCTCTATTTCTCTTTTTGCACTTGCAATAAGCTGATTGTGGGTGCAATGCTCTGCAGGCTCCTGATAAAAAAAGATTATAAATGCACAGTTCTTAACCTAAAACATCATGTGCATTTATTTTATTTATTCGGTTTTTTTTTTAAAGGTGAACTTGGCCTTTAAGGCTAGTTACGTGTAAATTAGAATTATTTTTTTACTGATGCTATACTGGTCTGTGCGGAACGACTTTATACAATATAATGTTTTTTTTTTTTGCACTTCTCTGCAAAATGTTGCTAAGTTTTCTATGAAATCTGCTGTTATTTGGATGTATTTGGTGCTCAATTTAGATGTTTACCTGTTTATGTGAAATACGGGGGCTGAATAGAAACGGCTAAGTATGCAGGCACTTTAGGCTGTCTGTAGTTAGGATTGTTACTAACAGAGAACTGAGCTGTCCACAGACATATGGTTCTGAACTACATCACTGCCCTTCTATGGAAGCAGCTGTTTCGTTTACATGTGGCTGGACCTTCGAGTCTATATATTTTACATTTCCCTCTATACATTTTTTCATCTCCGTAAGATATTGCATTTTAAAGGTATCTTTGGTCTGCTCAGCTTGTGAAAGGAGCTTTGATAATTATATTTTAATTGCAGTGTTAACATGAATAGGGCAAGTGCATAATCTTAAATAGGAAACATGCCAGCATTTATTTTTATATTCAGAATATTATTTTGGGTATGTTTTAATAAGGTATCCAACCTCATATACAGTACAGTAACCCACAGCAAAGCAGCCAGACATTAAGTCACTGACTGCAGGGAAGAAATTAGTGTAGAATTCTCTGGCAGTCTGCATAGCCAGTGGGTGCTTTTACTAAGGGTGCTGGCTCAAAAAACGGCACAGGCTGGGATTTCTCAAGGCTTCTATCAATGTAAAGCTGGCTTATTTAACCATTTTACTACCAGAGGATTTTTGAAGATCAAAACTGAACAATGGGAATTCTACAAAAAAACACCCCTGCAGTGACCCCCCCCCCTTCCCTCACCATTCCTTGTTAAAAGCAAAAATAGACACTTGAGCACCACAAACCAAAATGCTGTGATGTCGATTTTACTACAACTGGAGAGTGCAAAATCTGGTGCAGTTCTTCATAAAAACCAATCAGCTTCCAGGTTTTATTGTCAAAGCTTAATTGAGCAAGCTAAAGTTAGAAGCTAATTGGCTACCATACACAGCTGCTCCAGATTTTGTACTCCTAAGTTTTAGTATATAAACCCCTATCTAATACATTTTTAATATTCAGAGCAAACTCGCCCATCCATCCATGCCTTCATGCTTTATTTTGTTGACAGAGAGAACTTTGAAAAACAATCCCCTAGCATTTCGGGTCATGGCCATCATGGATCCTGGAATCCATCTGCTTAGCTTGGAGAACTCCTCCTGAAGGGTCCTGGGATGTATGACACTATTTGCCTAGCCCCGGAAACTAGGAAGCAATGTAAAAAAAAGTTTAAAACAAGTAAATATGATATACTTTAATATCTATGTACAAATTCTAGTAGTATAAGTATTAAAGGTATTGTAAAAGTTCGTTTTTTTTATTTTCTAAATAAGGTTCCTTTAAGCTAGTGCATTGTTGGTTCACTTACCTTTTCCTTTCATTTCCCTTCTAAATGTTTTTTTTCTTTGTCCGAAATTCTCACTTACTGTTCCTCCCCAGTAAGCTTGCCCCCATCATCCGAGCTGTTCTGGCTGGGGGTTAGTCAGCGTGCTCGCAGAATGTTCACAGCATCTCCCCGCAAGGATGTAGTCCAATGGAGGGGACGAGCACGACACTCCACACCAGGGAGAAAGCCTTGCATTACTGTGTGGAGTTATAGACAGAAGAACAGGAAGTGAGGATTTCTCAGAAGAAATAATGACATTTAAAAGCAAAATGGAAGGATGAGGTAAGTGAAGGAGGACTGCACTAAGGTAAAGGAAGGTATTTAGGGATTTTTTTTTTTTTGTACCTTTACAACCCCTTTATGGAAGGGTAAAGGATTAAGCTGCATTACTTATTTATTGCTGTGGTAGGCTTCCACCATGCAGTGTGACCAGTCCCCTGAAACCATAGGGATCCTCTGCTGATGGTATACATAATGTTTTCATATACAGTGCAGGATCATTAGCACTGCATTGTACAGGAGTAGGATGAGGGCCCACCTGCAAACCAAGGTGTCGGAGAGTAGAGTTAAGTGCCTACGCTTGCTTGATTAAGTAACATGCACAGTTGTGCCTTCCTGTGAGATTAGTTTGCATTCTCTGGCAAGGGGCATTATACACAAAAGGGCTAATAAAGATCTAAAACAACCGATGAGATTAAATCTAATAGTTTTTACATCAGTGATGGATTATGTCAGTTGCTATGGGAAACAGAACCTTACTTTTTGTCATGTTAAATAAGATTGTTGTGCCAATTGATCTGTGTGTGATTAGTACAAATCCTGGATACAGCACACTCCAAAAAAATCCTCTAGGAAATTATGGTAAAATTGTTTACAACTGCACATTACTGCCATAAACGGAGGAACTTTATTCTGGCAAAATGATTTTCTCCCCTGAAAGCTGCGTGCCAGGAAACTTGCAGAGACAGCTGTAATGGCCCTAGATTTAGTATTGAAACTGCTAGCAACTCCATGTATTCCTCTTTATATATTTTCAACACTATCAGCCCAGTTTCTCCTAGGGAAACCATCTGTTCACTCAGTTTGTGTAAATAAAAAGGAAAATTTGTTAAATTGTACTTCAATCTGTATGCAATTTTTACTAATGAATACGTGAAGGGTCACAAATTGAAGGAGTTGCTTAAGAACAATGATTGATACTACAGAAAAAATAAAGAAAAATTCACCTGTCAAACACTGAGCTTAGAGCTGCTACTACTACTACTTAGAGGAAATAGAAAGTGAGAGGGATTTGAATCGGAGAAAGAGCTCACTCCTGTGATGATGAAGGTGAACAGTAAAAGCAATGTCCTAGCAACATCCTGGGAGTTTTCAGGCCAGGCTTTGTGAGGTATGTAAATGTTCTTCACCTATAGCAAAGGAGTTATCTACAGTCGCTCCTTATCTGCATAGTAGGGCTGCAACTAATGATTATTTTCAGAATCGATTAGTTGGCCGATTATTGTTTTGATTATACGGATAATAACCTTAAAAAAAGTAAAAGTGTGGTGTACAATTTAGTTAATATGTAAAGTAAAAAAACAAAAGCATATTATTCTTTCAGACATGAAGCTATATGAAGGGTGAAAGGGAGATATAAACATTTTGGCCCGGATTCACATAGCACTTACGCCGACGTATCTCGAGATACGCCGCGTAAGTGCACAGATGCGCCGTCGTATCTATGCGCCTGACTTTGAAAGCAAGATACGCCTGAAATTAGGCTTTATCCGACCGACGTAAGTTTCCTACGCCGTCGTATCGTGGGTGCATATTTACGCTGGCCGCAAGGGGCGCTCCCATTGATTTACGCTTCGAATATGCAAATGACTGAGATACGCCGATTCACGAACATACTTGCGCCCGTCGCAGTAATGTGCGCGGTTTACGTAAGTCATACGTCCGGCGTTAAGTTATGCCTCATAAAGCAGGTGTAAGTCAGCAGCATCAATGCACCAAGGAACACAGCCGTCGTATTTTAAGTAGTTTACGTAGAACATTAATAGGGCTGGGTGTAGGTTACGTTCACGTCGTAGGCAGTGATTCGATGTATCTTAGGCGTTCGCTCCAACGTGATTCTGAGCATGCGCATTGGTAAGCGTCCACGGGACGGCGCATGCGCCGTTCGTTCGGCCCATCATTTGCATGGGTTCACGGTTCATTTAAATGGATCACGCCCACTTCCACCTACTCTTAGGGAGAACGTAGGGAGGATTTCCTTTGTGATTACTGTGCTCTGCGCAGCGTATATTCGATACGGTACGCCCGCCTAAAGATGCGCCGAGGTATGTGAATCCGGGCCTTTATACTTATATTTAAGTAGTACTAAACCTGCGATTTTTTTTTTATTTTTTTATTTTTTTTCATGGATATAATCATTTTAAATATAATGGACAATACTGGTAAAAGTTTTACTTTAAATGTAATGCCTTATATTACCTTCAGTCTATCAGCCTCCATCTTCTCTGGGTTCAGATGCTGATCTTCCCTGCAGAGAGTCTTTAAAGCGATTTATTTTATTTTTTAACAGCAAACATGTCATACTTAAATGCTCTGTGTAATGGTTTTCCACAGAGCAGCCCAGATTCTCCTGTTCTAGGGTCCTCCACCAACGCTTCTGGCTGCTCCTGCCTTCAAATTGCCCCAATAGCAAGCTGCAAAGTTTAGTATAGAGCGCCCCTATAGCAAGGTAAAAAATAACTTCTGACTTCAGAACCACTCACTTCCTGCCCAGGACTACATGTCCCAAGAGGCACTGCTCCTCACACATCCACAAGTTGTCAGGCACTTATTTACATGTACGGACAGTGTACTGAGCTGTATGTGTGCTGCACTGTATTTCCTGATATGTAAACAATAATGCATTCTGTGTGCAGGCCAACTAATCGGCTGGCCGAATAATCGGTTATGAAAATTGTTGTCAACTATTTTCATAATCAATTAGTTATCGTTTTATCGATTAGTTGTTTCGGCCCTACTGCATAGGCAGTTTTGGATAAAGATGAACCAACTCTTTAAGCACATGTGAAAGCACTACATTGATGTACACTAAAATCGTTAAATCGCATTGATTTTACTTGCATATGTGATGCATTTGCCGTACACAAGGCTTTAAAGAATAAGTTCACGTTTTTCTTTTTTATATTTTAGGTGAGAACACATTTAAAAATTTTAGGGACGGCAACATATGGCCAAAAAGAATTGATAATGATAATATACAGTTCTTAAAAACATGGTTCAAAAGTAAATTGGTAGAACAGGGCCTAGAAAAGAAGTCACAGTAAGCACCAAGGATGAGGGTTGGCTAAAAATTATTAGGTGAAGATGGAAGGGGGGATGGGCTTAACTACCAGGTTTTAACAGATCCAATCAAGTGGAGGATGAAGAATCAATTGAGGGGTCATTAATTGGCAACCTAGTTTGGTACTACTGGGTATAAATATTGGAAACGCTTCATTATAGACTGTTGCGTACCAACAGGTAGGGTTTGGACAAAGTTCACCTTTTAAAATAAATGCACATTTCTTGCACATTTTTTTTTTTTGAGCCTGGAAAACATTGCACCCACGATCAGCAGATTGCTGGTGCAATACAAGTCTCCTGCAGACGGTCAGTGTAAGCTGTCTGCTTGTACATCATACGGCCGGGCAATTTCGCACTGACAGTAAGAATCAATGAACTACCACAGTGATCAACAGCGCCGTGGTAGTTCATTGAGAACTACAAGTCAACAGCCACAAAGGATGACGGTAGTTGTAGTCCATTTATACACAGAACTCTGTGAGTGAATGAACGATTTAGGCCCCGTACACACAACCGAGTTTCTCGGCAGAATTCAGCCAGAAACTCGGTCGGACCTGAATTCTGCCGAGAAACCCGGCCGTGTGTACACTTTCGGCCGAGGAAGCCGACGAGGACCTCGGCGAGGATATAGAGAACATGTTCTCTATTTCCTCGTTGTTCAATGGGAAATTTCAGCTCGCCGAGGTCCTCGGCGGCTTCACAAGGAACTCGACGGACAAAACGATGTGTTTTGCCCGTCGAGTTCCTCGGACGTGTGTACGGGGCCACAGCCTGGTGTGAAGAGCCCCGCATGGCTGTGTTTTCTTTAGATTGTGGCAGTTAGTGGGGGCAGAAGATCCCCGACTCCCTGCCAAATACATTTGTTACATGTTACACCCTGAATATTGGTGTAGCATGTTACAAATGGTTTACTTCTCCTTTTATCCAGTCCCAATTATATGCAGTATACTTTTAGCTCACAATGCAGCCTCCTAGCATGGGTTGTTGGACTGGGATACCCACCCTTGTTCACCTCCGAGAGGCAGAAGAGACGCTGTAATAAACTGCACCATTTAAAGGGCTTTAACATTCTATTAAAAATCACATACTTCAAAAGACATGTATTAAAAAAAGTAATAGACTAATACGTAAGCAGCAATTTAGCCCACGTATATTATATTTGAATTATCTATGATGCTATTTTTTTTCACCGTCGGCTCTTGGTGATTAAAAATAAAGCTGTATATTAAAGTTAAATATCGCATACCACCAATGAGGTTTCAGAGTATAGAGGCAGAAATGGCCGTTCTGGTCGTTTGAATGTGTGTCTGGATGAAAACAGAGTTTTAACATGTTTCCCCTTTTGTCTAGATATGTCGGTTTGAAAGGGAGCAGAACAATACACATTGTGCAGGCTGAATGCAGTCCCATGCGTTGTCCTAATATATATACACTGTAGCAAAGTAAAGCACTAGACCTGTCCGCTATTGGCTTTTATTTTCTAACCTGTATCATGAAAAAGAGAGCTGGAAAGGACCATGGCTGATAATGCCTTGCCTAATGAGCCTTTGGATGGACGAGTGATGAATATGCTTTGCCCTCAAAAAATGATTTCTTATTGCTTGCTGCGTGTCGCTGCACATTTCTTTATTTGCCTGTTTTATTGAATGAATCTAATCATTTTTATCATGGTGATGGATGACAAGTTTTCTGTTTAGGACACTGAGTGATAATTTAAGTTGCTATCTTTGATTATAGATAGTTGGCGGCCATAGTATTGCTTTTTCATTGTCATTGGTCGAAGCTAGTGCTTGTTATTTAAGTGTGAACTGATGGAAGATGTAAGAGATAGTCAAACATGCAAGTCAACCATTGTAAGGACAGATGGCTGCTTTAAACAGGTGTCACTTTTTCTAATACATTGTACTGGGACTTCCACAGGCTCACAAAAGGATTGTCCGAAGCAGGTGGCATGCTATGCTTTTGTCATTATCAAGATCTCTGTACGCAGCTAATTATTTTCCCAGGCACTGGGAACACATTCAGGTTGAAAATGTGCTGTGCCTTATCTACACTTTGTAATTCACATTAGGAATGACTTTTCTTTATCACCTATCTGTAACCAGAGGACATGTGTGACCCCATAGATCTGCATATTGAGAAACAACACCCGACAACATGTCTTATAATTATCTGTCTACCTGTCTGCTGATCTGTATTTTACAGGAAAATGTCATATAAGTGTCCCCCACACAGCTATGCTTCAAAGGACAATCAATACCTAAGATATTGAACATAATACACAAATCTGGTGTGTAGTTGGTATAGATATTTAGCAATTAAAGATTGGTTTTATCAGCAGAGACTAATACAATCAGTACAAGTATACAACAAGTAAGTGCGACAGTATGATGGTTACATCAGACTTGAGATGAAAAAGAGGATCATAATAAAGGGATACATATGTGGTACAACATTCATTAGAATAATAAGAAAATAAGAGGGGAAAAAAAAGCAATAACGATATGCCACAAGAACAGGGCCGTCAGTGATCAGAGTATGAATCAAAAAACAAATATAATAATGGAAGTTTCTTCTTTGCTACACAGTACAAGTATTTTCAATGACTAAGCTCACAACATATTTAAACTTCCCATCCAGTTGTGAAAGAAAGCTGAAAAGAAGCATTCAACCGTTTGAGGATTTATTTTCTTATATATGTGTGCAATAGTTCATAGTGTGCGTAGTGTATCATATATGAACAAGATAGATTCTGATGAAGGTACAGGTGAGATGTACCGTATTTTTCGCACTATAAGACGCACTTTCCCCCCTCCCCCCAAACATGGGGTGGAATGCCTGGTGCGTCTTATAGAGCGAATATAGACCAGCCCCGCCACTGAATACCAGACCGGCCGCTTGACTCTTCAGCTGTGACTTGCCTGCTTCTCCCTGTCAAGAGAGAAACAGGCACTGACTATGTGACAGGGAGCATGTTCCCCCTCCTTCTCCGGGCATACTGCGCTCTGTTCCCCCTCCTTCTCTATGCACACTGCGCTCTCTTGTTCCCCCTCCTTCTCCGGGCATACTGCTCTCTGTTTCACCGTCCTTCTCCATGCACACCGCGCTCTCTTGTTCCTCCTTCTTCGGGCATACTGCGCTCTGTTCCCCCTCCTTCTCCGGGCATACTGCGCTCTGTTCCTCCTCCTTCTCCAGGGCATAATGCGCTCTGTTCCCCCTCCTTCTCTGGGCATAATGCGCTCTGTTCCACCGTCCTTCTCCGGGCATACTGCGCTCTGTTCCTCCTCCTTCTCCGGGCATACTGCGCTCTGTTCCTCCTCCTTCTCCGGGCATACTGCGCTCTGTTCCTCCTCCTTCTCCGGGCATACTGCGCTCTGTTCCTCCTCCTTCTCCGGGCATACTGCGCTCTGTTCCTCCTCCTTCTCCGGGCATAATGCGCTCTGTTCCCCCTCCTTCTCTGGGCATAATGCGCTCTGTTCCACCGTCCTTCTCCGGGCAAACTGCGCTCTGTTTCCCCTCCTTCTCCATGCACACCACGCTCTCTGTCCCCTCTCCTTCTGCAGGCACACCGCCTCTATGTCCCCCCAACTTCTGCAGGCATACTGCGCTCTCTGTCCCCCCTCCTTCTCCAGACATAACAGGCACTACATTCCCCCTCCTTCTCCGGGCAGCAGCATGAGCCGAGCAGGAGATCAGACACACAGAGCGGGCTGTGTGTGGATTCTATTTCCTTACCCTTCTTCTGTCTGCAGGGGGGTTGGGATTAATAACGCAGCAGCAGGACTAAGCAGCTTGCAGAGGGGGACACTAAGTTGCAGGAAATTAGTATGCAGTAACCTGTAGCAACTGAATGGTGAGTGGCAATGCGTAGTAACCTCTAGCAACCAATCAGCGAGCAGAATTTTTTTTTTCCTCCTCTAAAACAGTGGTGCGTCTTATGGTCCGGTGCGTCTTATGGAGCGAAAAATACGGTATGTGGTAAAGCAGTGCAGAAATTAGCACAAAACTTTATCAACTACAACATACTGCATGAATCGGCCTTTTTCCTACTGCTCCACAATACAAAAGAACAAAATCTCTTTACTTGGTATCCTGGTAAATATTTATGGGCCCGGGCATCACACCTACAGCCACACCCCCCTACAGTTGTAAACACACATTAGGTGACCTTCAGCGCCCCCTGTGGTTAGGCACAATATATATATATTTTTTTTGTGTCGTCTTTTTTTTTTTGTACAAGCGAATGTTTCTTTACATTCAGTTAATTGCAGTATAACAGCTGATAAATGTACAGAATAGATTACAAGTTTCATTATATATATATATATATATATATATATATATATATATATATATGGGTTTCTTGTTATTAGAACATTTTACCATATACAAAAGCACTCACATTTGCCAAAAGCATTGCGGCATGATGAGAAAATCTACCTGCCAATTAATTACAATTTTTGAATTGTTCTGTGAACAACGTGATATTGTTTTTGTCACTTTGTGCCTCATCCATCCATGCTGAGTGAGCTTTACAAAAACAGCAGAGACTTCAGAATAAATTAATCATTAACGATTAACTCAGGGAGTAGCACTTTTCCCGTGCCATGTAAACAACATAACATATCTAGTGGTAACGCAGGGGGTGACTTTTTTTAATGCTTATCAAAATGCGCACAGACTGAAATCAGTCAAATATCAGATTTTTTTTTGAAGGAGATGGACTTTTGACCGTTCATTAGATGTTTGTCCGCTACTAAATGCAGTGCCAGCTTTCTGATTAAATCAGTCTGGATTCAACTAATTACTGATTTGAGATCATCTTTCTACATCAATGAATGAGCCAAGATCAGGTTTCTTCATTAGAAAGAAGAGCACATGCCCACAACAGTAAATTGAATTTATTTAATGTATTATATAGTGCCAACATAATATGCAGAGCTGTACGGGGACATAGAATCCATAGCCATACAGATTTTTTAAAACCTATTGTCCAATGAATCTCTAAAATTCCCATAGAGCACAAATTTCCTAAACCGCAAAACAGGAATTTCATAAATTATTATTTTTTTACGTGAAGATGTAGGGCCAGATTCTCAAAGAGTTACGCCGGCGTATCAGCAGATACGGCGACGTAACTCCGAATCTAAGCCCGTCGTATGTTTAAGTGTATTCTCAAACTGAGATACACTTAAACATGCCTAAGATACGACGGCCTGCGCCGTCGTATCTTAGGGTGCAATATTTACGCTGGCCGCTAGGTGGCGCTTCTATTGCGGGCGGCGTAGAATATGCAAATGAGTCGTTACGCCGATTCACGAACGTACGCTTGCCCGTCGCAGTAAATTTACGCGGCGTAAAGGTAAACATGCCCCCTAGGTGGCGTATCCAATGTTAAGTATGGCTGTCGTTCCCGCGTCGAAATTTGAAAATTTTACGTCGTTTGCGTAACTCATCCGTGAATGGGGCTGGACGCCATTTACGTTCACGTCGAAACCAATGACGTCCTTGCAACGTCATTTAGCGCAATGCACGTCGGGAAATTTTAGGGACGGCGCATGTGCAGTACGTTCGCCGCGGGAACGCGCCTAATTTAAATGATCCACGCCCCCCTACCCGGATCATTTGAATTAGGCGGGCTTGCGCCGGGGGATTTACGATACGCCGCCGCAACTTTGCAGGCAAGTGCTTTGTGAATCAAGCACTTGCCCGTAAAACTTGCGGCGGCGTAACGTAAATGCGATACGTTACGCCGCCGCAGATCTTAGTGAATCTGGCCCGTAGTTCCCATGCTCACGACATTACTAGTCCTGCATGCACAGGGATTCATGATATGAAGCAGTAGATTACAGAGAATTTATATGGTAAACTGAGTGTTCATTCAGCCACATCTGCGGTGATCTGTCTCACTTGTTGCCTAGGACTGCTGTTTAATTTGGGCTGTGAGAAGAAAGACCAACTTCAAGCAGTTAGTGTCCCTTGAACTCCAGACCCCCAGAACAAAAAACTGTCCTATACAACATGCTGACATTTCACCAGTCATTTTATTAAATTATTATTTTTAATTGGCTGAAATGCGTTGGTGAGCCTCATTACAGGCTTTAAAAAGTTTATTCAAAAACCCAATAAGTTTGATCACTTGGTCATATTTACTCCTCAAGAAAAAATTGTGTGCAATTTTCAGT
This sequence comes from Rana temporaria, assembly GCF_905171775.1. Classification (NCBI taxonomy): domain Eukaryota; kingdom Metazoa; phylum Chordata; class Amphibia; order Anura; family Ranidae; genus Rana; species Rana temporaria. The sequence goes on along the minus strand of NC_053489.1, from coordinate 292,123,523 downwards.
CCCTTTCAAATAATTTTATTTTTAAATGAAAAAGGAATTTGGACAGATTGAAACATTTTCAGATGTTCTTAGTGGGGGTAGTTTGTGTGCGGTACAATTCAGTTATTTTGGTTGAATTTTATATTTTCCATAATGTAAAAAACGAATTTTGACTGAATTTAGATAAAGCAATAATGGATAGGAAGGTGGGAAGCGCATATAATTGGTAAGTGTATGATTACTTTGAAAAGTGATTATTAGTCAATAAGGTGAGTTAGTGTTAGAGCCAGTTCACGCATGGGCGGCACGACTTTGGGGGCGACTCGGCAAGGCGTCCTGAAGACAACTTCAGAGGCGTCCTGCAAAATGACTTCTGTATAGAAGTCAATGCAAGTCGCCCCCAAAGTCGTACAAGAAACATTTTCTAAGTCGGAGCGACTTGCGTCGCTCCTATTAGAACTGTTCTATTCGATAGAATGGGACGCGACTTGTCAGGCGGCTGAGTCGCCTGACGAGTTGCCCCAGTGTGAACCGACTCTTACCCTTGAACCTGCTAGTGAATTCAAAGTGAAAAAAAAAAAAAAAACAGGATTTGTTTGCTAGGAAATGATTGGTTGTTTGAAGTAAACACTACTTAACCTTATTTACTAAGCTTATTAAGACCTTGTACCTGCCTCTATTTCTTAAGGCCTAATTTACACATTTAAATTAAGCGGTTGAGAAGTGTGTTTAAGGCCCCTTTCACACGGTTGGACAGTTCAGGTCTGCCTGTCAGTTTTTTCAGCGGACCTGAACTCCATACATCTCTATGGAGTGTCGGATGTCAGCGGTGAAATGTCCGCTGACACCCGACCCGATCCGATCCACTAAAATCAGACGGATGGTGACAGATTGGATCGGGTGAGATCTGATGAAGATGGACATGCTGTCCGATCTCTCCATAATAGACAGTGGTGCTGGACAAGCCCCTCCCCGCTCAGTGAGCAGAGAGGGACCTGTCATCTGCCGGCCCAGCGGAGAGATCTCCCGCTGAGCTGGCGGACCACTGCAAGCGGATCTGTCCCTGTGTGGAAGGGGCCTAAAGCTCTCCTACTGCCCTCCGCCATACTTTGTAACATAGTTTAATGGTGAGCTGACAGCCCTGTACACACATTTGTCGCATGTGACCCATTCAAATAAATGGGGCTGCGCAGCAACTGTGCGTCAAATGCTGGGCTTGTAGTTGACTTGCGGTATACACATTCAAAAACCAGTATTGCCTCCTGAATCTATGTCAGCCTGTATCACTATCTGAAAACGAGTCCATCGTGGTCACTTTTCAGACAGTGCCATAAGTGTAAAAAAGCCAAATTTTTTTTATTGCATGAATTTTTTTCTTTATACTGGGTTGACAGAACAATGCATTGTATTTTAACCATGTTTTGAATTCCGTATGGTAGAGTTGCGACTTGGCATGATGCACTGATAAAAAGGGTAAAGGAGTGAAAATGGGTATGGGGATACATTAACCACTTAAGACCCGGACCTTTTATGCAGGTAAAGGACCTGGCCAGTTTTTGCAATTCGGCACTGCGTCGCTTTACTGACAATTGCGCGGTTGTGCGATGTGGCTCCCAAACAAAATTGGCGTCCTTTTTTCCCCACAAATAATGCTTTCTTTTGGTGGTATTTGATCACCTGCGGTTTTAATTTTTTGCGCTATAAACAAAAATAGAGCGACAATTTTGAAAAAAAACTATATTTTTTACTTTTTGCTATAATAAATACCCCCAAAAAAGATAAAAAAAAAAAAAATTCTCAATTTAGGTTGATACGTATTCTTCTACCTATTTTTGGTAAAAAAAATCACAATAAGCGTTTATCGATTGGTTTGCGCAAAATGTATAGCGTTTAAAAATTGGAGATAGTTTTATTGCATTTTTATAAAAAAAAAAATGTTTACTACTAATGTCGGCGATCAGCGATTTTTTTCGTGACCGCGACATTATGGCGGACACATCGGACAATTTTGACACATTTTTGGGACCATTGACATTTTCACAGCAAAAAATGCTATAAAAATGCATTGTTTACTGTGAAAATGACAATTGCAGTTTGGGAGTTAACCACTAGAGGGCGCTGAAGGGGTTAAGTGTGATCTCATATGTGTTTCTAACTGTAGGGGGGCGGGGCTGGACGTGTGACGTCATTGATCGTGTTTCCCTATATCAGGGAACAGACGATCAGTGACAGCGCCACTGTGAAGAACGGGGAAGGTGTGTTTACACTCACCTCTCCCCGTTATTCAGCTCCGGAGGACCGATCCCGGGACACCGGCGGCAATTGGGTCCCGCGGCTTCGGACCGGGTCGCGTGCGACCCCACGGCTGGGCTTAAAGGGCCACGTACAGGTACGTGGATGGGGTCCTTAAGTGGTTAAAGGGAAAAATCTGTAAAAGGGTTTCTGCATAAAGCCCCTTTTACACGAGGTGGAATCCGGTTTCCTCAGCTGGGGATCTGTCTGCGGATCCCCTGCTGATTGTAGCAGAGGGCTGCGGATGACAAGTCCATGACTGCTTAGTTTATGCAGATCCAGGTCCACCTGAAAAACTGACATTTGGACCTGATTCGCTGTGTGAAGGGGGCCTAACACAGTGGATCTTTTTGCTGTTCAGTCCTAGTATTATTTGAGTATGCTCACAATTGGGGTATCTTGCTTATCTGATGTGGTTCAGTATGCTTGAAAAAAAGTTGTAATAAATTATTCAAGAGTTCTTAAAAAGAGTGAATGTCTAGTGCAGCCTTAGACCCCTTTCACACTGGGGCGTTTTTAAGGCGCTTTGACGTTAGAAAAAAAAAGCCTGTAAAGCGCCTCAAAGAAGCCTCATCTGCAATCCCAATGTGAGAGTGCTTTCAGAGCCCTTTCACACTGCCAGCGCCCGAAAAACGCTGGTAAAGCTCCGCTAAGACCCCTTTCACACTGGGGCATTTTTTTAAGAAGTGCCTCAATGGGAAGGGGGCTTTAGGAGCGGTATATTCAACGCTCCTAAAGCGCTGCAAAGAAGGTGCTTGCAGGACTTTTTTTGGACGCCAGCGCAGTGCCTTAGTGTAAAGGCACTCAGGCTTTCAATTTGGGATTGCAGATGCAGCATCTTTCAGGCACTTTACATGCGCTTTTTTTGAACGCTAAAGCGTCTGAAAAACGCCCTAGTGTGAAAGGGGTCTTACTCAACCAGGGTCCCATAGAGGTCAAGGCTTCCTTTTTTAGGGGTTCCTTGAGCTGTGACAATTTGATCTTCAAGTTAGTGTCCACCAGTTGCAGTTTTCCACTTCCCATCAAAGTTACTTCTACATCGACCACTAGTGTTCAAGGACATACTTTTCAGTATCTGCTATTCAAGATTATTTAAAACCTAAAAAAGGTTGTTATGTTTTTGATATTGTTGTGTGCAATGCTGTGAGTTCTGCTGTTAATTTCTTTATCTAATCTTATAATATTTATCGATCAATCAATCTTTTATGCACATGTATTGTATACACTAAGCGTGAAGTTTTCATATTCACTGTTCAAGATTATTACTGAACAAAAGTTGCTGTATACGGCACATGGGTGTGAAGAAATTATCTGGCCTGGGTGTCAAATACTTTTTTCTTTTATTTAACACTTTCTACAACTTACTGACGGGTATAATCATTTTTAGCAGCGGTCCTGAGACCTGGAAAAGGTTGAGAAGGGCTGATATGGAGCATTTATGGCTCACGTGTGTCTGTCATATAAACAAGCTGTTCGAAGTTTTCCAGTCTACCAAACTGGGGGATAGGTTTGTTTTCCAATGTTTCCAATGTCTTATGATGAAGACGTGTGCTGTTGAGGTAAAGATTAGAAATTGTTCCTGGGATGATAAAGAGAAATGCACCCTGTGGAGTTTATTCAGTTATTGGTAGAGTCCATGTGTAGAGATTATCAGCACTGCACTCTATAGCCTTATAATTTTCACCCAATTTAATTAGCACCTTTTTTCCATTTTTTTTTCTTGATAAGAAGGCAACTGTGGCCTTTTCATTTCCAGGATTTGTACTGCTTGTCTATTAAGTAGAAGTCCTCACAGAGTTTTGTGTGTCTAATTACTATTCCATTATCTGAAGGATGGATTTACTTCCTCACAAATCCAGGATTTTCTCCTTTTTTAACGATAATAATGGGTGAAGCATTCCCTTCTATCCCTGTTGTTAAAGAGAAAGTCTAGGCACCAGGCTAAAGCTGGCCATACACCAGTAGTTCTTCACCAAACATTTATCTCGAACTCTCCTACGAACATTCATTTGAAAATGTTCAGTACATTCAATGACTTGATGAATGTCCTTCGAAAGTACTTCAAAATTTTGCTTGCTTTTAATATTCGTTTTTGGAATGGAATGTTATTTCCCAAGCAAAAATAGCATTTGCTTTGAGAAAAAGAAATATATATATATATATATATATATATACACACTCAACTAGCTTAGTTGTTTTGCTATGATCCATTTGGTATTTCTCCCACTCAATCCCGCTCTTCCGCTAAAGTCAGGGCTCGACAAAATCCGGGCGCCAGGTCGCAATTGCGACAAGAAATTGTGACCTGGCGCCCGCTGGTAATTGAGGCCGCAAAGCCGCGGCCTCGATTACCGGCCATCGCTGGCCCGCCACAATCGCGTGGCGGGGGAGGAGGGGGTGCACGGAGGCACAGGATCCTGTGTCTCTGTGCGCTTTTTTTAATAAAAAAATAAGACCACAGTAAAGTTATCCCAATTTTTTTTATATTGTTAAAGATAATGTTGCGCCGAGTAAATTGATACCCAACATGTCACGCTTCAAAATTGCGTCCGCTCATGGAATGCCGACAAACTTTTACACTTTAAAATCTCCAAAAAAATGTAAACAATTCTACAGTAAAAAATTCTACAGGTTGCATGTTTTGAGTTACAGAGGAGGTCTAGAGCTAGAATTATTGCTCTCGCTCTAACGATCGTGGCGATACCTCACATGTGTGGTTTGAATACCGTTTACTCACGTATGTGTTCGCTTCTGCGCGCAAGCTCGTCGGGACGGGGCGCGTTTCTGGCTCCTAACTTTTTTAGCTGGCTCCTAGATTCCAAGCAAATTTGTCAACCCCTGTCTAAAGTTATATGAAATCACAACCCACTGGGCTCTAGCATCAGCTTCATGGCTAAAAGAGTCAATGGACTAAGCTGTAACACATGTATTATTTGCCATCACAGTTCTCATGTTTAGCCATGTATCTTTTCTGTTCAACTTTCATTGACTGTCATTGCAGGAAATAACAGTTGTTATAACAAACAGTTTTATAGCTTAGTAAATTGAGCCTAATGTCTGAATTCTGGGAGAAAGGAAAATGTAATAGTCATCTATAGCATTCATCTAGGTTCTAAATGACCCTTTTTGCATGATTGTTTTTGTGAAAAATAAACACTTTTTCAAATGCGTATGTGCAAGGAAGACATTCTTCGTCTTAGAAATACAAATCATATACAGTATATACTGTTTTGAATTATTTGAAATAGTATATGGTTGTATTGCGTGGAAATCTCATTAGGAAAAATGGGTGAAAGAAAAGGCAAACTACCATCACTGTCGGTATGATATAGGATTAATTATGAGAATGTAGAAAACGTATAACTATAATGAGAGTTTCTTCCTTCCTGCATCATGCAGGGCATTATGGTTAATCACATACTATGGTGTAACAACATGCAATATGGTAAAACAGCATGATAGAACAACAGCATTGATCAATGTAGTAAAGTTACGTACACTGGATCATTCTTTGAAAAGCTGAACTCCAGTCAAAGAGCTAAACATACATATGCAGGAGCGGCTTTGCATTTGGTGCCCTGTTTACAGAGTATAGAGACATAATAGTTAACTGATTCCTTTTAAAAATGATTAAAATAGATAAAAATCAATCATAATGTGCCTGCAGTTTAGTTTTGTTTTTAAACTAGTTTCATGTTTCTGTGAAGTACAGAGATCAGAGAACAAAAACAAACAAACACAGGGCAGTGTTTGTTTTTAAAATGAATCTGATTGGTTCTGGGGAGTTTTAGACACACAGTAATCACACCTTCTTGATCATGGACCACAGTGAGAAGCTCGCATGAGTTTTTTCATAAGGAGCCAGACAAGCAGGAAGTGTGGAGATCAGAGAAGGATTACAGCAACTTCAAAGCAAAAACAAACAATGAGGACATGAAACCAGGACTGCAGTAAGGTAAAGGAAGCTATTTAGCTAAAAATAAATTTCCTTTAGTGACCCTTTAAGTAATACAGCTAGATCTTGTTCCTGTGCTTAGATTGCGACTGGACAGAAATAATAGAAGCCTGCTCTCTCCTTCTGTCGGCATGTTCCTTGTTATCAAATGAGCACATCAGTACAATTTGGTGTCCATTTACGCCATTCTTCCATCTCTTAATCTGAGCTCTGCTCTACAGGCGATTGTCAAAGTTCCAGGTATTTACAGTAATTGCTTTTAAAAATACGCTGAGGTCCCATTTAGGTCTATGCTTGTGCATAGTTGCAATTTTTTGTAGTATTGTCCTAAATACCTATACTTGCAGGTTGTATAGAACTTTTCCTTTTTAGCTCCAAAACTGTTTTCCGTGAAATCAACAGTTCAGAAATAAGTTTAAAAATGTGGAAGATATCAGCATATAATGTATGAGCGCTTTCCCTCCGCTACACAAATTAAGGTTCCGTGCACACTAGCATTTTTTTTAAGCTCCTAGAAGCTGTTGTTGGCATTGTTTTCTTCTCCTAGAAGCTAAATAGTGTTATCCTATTAGCGTTTTTTGAGTTTCAACTTCTAGGAGCAGAAAAAGAAAAAGAGTTTCTTGTGCCGCGTACACACGATCAGTCAAACCAATGAGAACGGTCTGATGGGCCGTTTTCATCGGTTAACCGATGAAGCTGACTGATGGTCAGTCGTGCCTACACACCGTCGGTTAAAAAAACGATTGTGTCAGAACGCGGTGACGTAAAACACAACGACGTGCTGAAAAAAAACAAAGTTCAATGCTTCCAAGCATGCGTCGACTTGATTCTGAGCATGCGTGGATTTTTAAACGATGGGCGTGTCTACAAACGATCGGTTTTGTTCTATCGGTTAGGTATCCATCAGTTAAATTTAAAACAAGATTGATTTTTTTTTTAACCTATGGATAAATAACCGATGGGGCCCACACACGATCGGTTTGGTCGGATGAAAATGGTCCATCAGATCGTTCTCATCGGTTTGACCGATCGTGTGTACGCGGCATTGGAGTGTTGTTCCAGCAGAAATGCTCCTAAACACCTTAAGTGAAGACCATTTGTAATATAACGTTATGCAAAAAATATAACACATTAGATCATTGAGCTTGATGTCTAAGGGCTGTAATAATAAAAAAAAGTGCCCAACCACCCCCCCCCCCATTTTTTTCCCCTGACTGCCTTGATGCCTTTGTTGTGATCAGGCCCAGCCTTCTGCGTTGTTGATGCAGAACTCTACTTTTCCATATGCCCCTGTACTCCATGTTTACTTGGACTGTTATTATGTTTTTGTAAACCACAGCGATTTGTTCTCCTTGCTGCTAAATATTCAACACATGCATGTTTGTAATTTTGCTAAACCAAACCTCAATAAAAACATTGAACCAAAAAAAAAGTGCCCATAGCAACGAAAGACCTACTGTCATTTTTTTTTCTACTACAGGTTAGAAATTAGGTTTGGTTTCAATGATCAGCACAGCGCTAATATTCCTTTTCCGAGTTTTTATACGAAAGGCTCACTGTGATTTTCTAACTAGCAAACTTCACAATCCCAGGCAATTTGACTCATTCACAGATGGATATATATGGATGATCCTCCGTCAAACGATAGCTTTATTATACTGTTCCCTTGTCATTCCATAGCTGTGTGCAACTTTTTGACACAAGAATCATCTTTCTGACATCTCTCATCATACCACTGCATTTGTTTATAAACTGTTCATAAACTGACAATAGAATTGACAATGTCTTTATAAGATGTAGTTGTAAATACGTGGATTTTGATTCTTGGCTTGAAGGATAATTCCACATTTCGTTCCATGCTTAGGGTGCCATTCTGCAGACCCCAGGCTCAAATCACTCCAAATCTTACCCGATCTTCACCTGTATTCTGTATTTAATTTTTTATTTGACCAGGCCAGGTGTCATTCATTCACAGATTAATTTATACAGAATCCGTGATAGGATAGGCTGATAATTCCCAAGGAAAAACAAATGCAGTGATGTCACTCTTAAAACAAAAGGTGAGGAAGGGTTAGAACTGTCTGCTTTGGGGAGATTTCCCCTCACTTTCTCTCTAGGTAGCGGGTGTCAGGCAGAACAACTTTTAAAGTGAAAACGCAGTCAGCCCCAACAACCATTCTGTGTTCTGATGTTTACATGTGTCTTTGAGCGTGTTACTTCTGACATGGAACTTGAGCATTTGGGGATTACAAGAACTGTAGTGTATACAGAGAATAGGCTCAGACTCAGACCAATATTCAGCACCATTTAGCCATGCCTAGTTTAGCTGAATGTTGTTTTACCATTGCGTCCCTATTTCACCAGTTTTAAAGTGGGAAGCTACTATGAGTGCCACTAAAACCCTATGGAAGTCCCAAATTTTCCCTTCTTTAACCAAACCCCAAAAAAATAATTTTTGTTTGGAGTTGGGCTTTAAGCATGCAATGCTTGCCGTGGAGCCTGGAGGACCGAGTAAGGCCCCGTACACACGACCAGTTTCCTCGGCAGAATTCAGCTTCCGACCGAGTTTCTGGCTGAATTCGAATCCTCAGCGAGTTCGCGCCTTAAGTTACGACGGCGTAGTGTATTTCTGGCGGCGGATTTGAAATTGGGCGGGTTTCATTTAAATGAAGCGCGTCCCCGCTCCGAATGAACTGCGCATGTGTCGTCCCGAAATTTCCCGCCGTGCATTGCGCTAAATGACGTCGCTAGGACGTAATTTTTTTAACTTAGACGTGAGTTACGTCCATCCCTTTAACTATAGGCCGGAAAAAGCCGACTACAGACCACGTTCGAAAATGTGACGGCCGCGCGTACGTTCGTGGATCGGCGTAAATCGCTAATTTGCATACCCAACACGGAAAACGCCACCCAGCGGACACCGAAGTATTGCATCTTAGATCCGAAGGTGTACGAAGACGTACACCTGTCGGATCTAACCCAGAAGCCGTCGTATCTTGTTTTGAGGATTCAAAACTAAGATACGACGCAGGAATTTTGAAATTACGCGGCGTATCACTAGATACGCCGGCGTAATTTCTTTGTGGATCTGGCTCAGTGTCTTTACCCTCTTTTTGTATGTTCCAGAATGTCTTTTGGCATTTTCAAATAAAGATGCATTTGATTTTTTTATTTTTCAAAACAGAAACTTCAGTTATGGCTAGATTTCGCCCTTTCATTTTCATACCTCCAGGGTCACTTTCCTGTGACTGCGAATATTTGCACCTTGATGATCAAAACACCAAATATAGTCATTTTATGTTTAATTGAAAGGGTTCTTAATTGATGCATACTAGCATCCCAACAGATTATTGAAATGTATTAATTAAAATTCAGCCTGCTGCCTACCTGAAAACTGGTATCTCTAGGCAATGACTTTTCTACAAATCCAGGGCTATCAGTTCTTTTTTATTTATACAAGTTTTTTTTTGTTTGTTTTTTTTGTGATCTAAATGCAGCCCACTGTTTTCAATCTGCCTGTACACACAAATGCGTAAACGTCCTGCGTATTGATTAATATAAGAAATAAAATACAGAAATCTGAGTTGCCAGTCAGTATTTTTACACGTATTCTCGCAAATATGAACATCTCTTTGTCTCCTTCTGCCATACATAAAAAAGATAAGAGCTCAAAAACAGTGGAACCCCAGTGCAAAATGTGAAGCCAACAACCTAATGTACACACAAATACCTGATGCAATAAAACAAACTCTAGAGCACAAAAGTTTCTTTGACTTTAAAAAACTGGTGTAGGGAAGGAGTCATTATACGCTCAATCAGGGTTATGACTATACTGTGAGGGGCATCGGCATTCTAGAATTTCCTGCTTCTGCTAGTTCTGTTGCTACTACTCATGGCCATTGGGATATCAGACGGTACTCCCAGCCATTCTGACATTGAGGACTCCTTAATACATTAATCAGCAATGCAAGCAGCTTATCAAAGAAGGTTTCCCAGCAGTTCTGATTGTCAGAAGCCAAACTAACTATTGGCTTCTGCCAAACAGGGAGGGCTACACACAGATCAAAACTCGGCCAGCCCCTGCTGAACTGGCCAATTTTCAGTCCTTGTGTACCCAACTTCATGTCATATTGGGCTGACTTTCTATTCTGGGTTCTTGCAGCTGGCCAAATTATATCATGTTGCTGACTCCACCTTCCCTCCAACCGCTTTATTGATGCTGTTGCCTCCTGGGATATCTGGAAGAACCAAAAAAGTTGAAAATAAAAGTTCTGTTTGTGGAAGGAGTATAGGGTTGCAATGTAGCAGAGTAGCTTTTTGCTGTGAAGGTGCTTTAACATGGGAAGGCAGCCAAGGCCTCCTCCTGAGTGGAAATATTCTTTGATGGTCTCATCTGTGCATTGAGCTGTCATACAGTAAACTTGACTAGGGCTGTGCTATGGGCAATCACTAGGCTGTATCAAGCTTTTATTGCGTGTTTATGGGTTTTTAGGCCTACTGCATTGTATTTTTCAAGAATTCTATTCATTTAACTAACAGATGTACAACATATGAAAACGTGCAGTTTTAAAAAAATAAATAAATTATGCAACGTGTTGTGAATGGCAAACATTGGATATTTTCACATTTGTGTCTGGGCTGGAAAATGAACAAGAGCCGAGACTGTATCTGGCATTTGTTATAAATGTATTCATTTTAACTTTTCATACTGTGAAAAAAAATAATACTGGTAACACTTTTTTTTTTTTTTTTTTTTTACCAAGTAGAACTTATTTTCACGCTTTTGTGTTATCTTCGTTTTATTTATCTATTGTATAAATGTGTAAATACATAAATAAGCTCACATATGATAGGAAAATGGCATTCTTTTCTATGTTTTGATGTTTTTGTTTATCATTTCAGCCATTTCTATATTGAGATCCAGGGATGCTGTGATTATGTTAGTGTTGTAAAGCTGCCTGTGGTTTGATAGCCTATTGCTGTTTTAATCTTTAGAAACAGAAGAAATACAATAAAAAAAAACAGAACTTGCAAATATGTTAAGGACATATATTAAAGAAAGCCGCTTTGGAAAACATGTTTTTGTTATGAAAAGCAACAAGAAAGCATTGAAGGCACATTCCTTCATTTCTGTTCACTTTGTGATAAAAATTGTTGCCTGGGATCCTATTTTAAGGATTAATAACATAGTGTTCCTCTTGTTTAAGTTATTTATCTCATAACTTCTGGAGAACTACTAAAACTATCACCTTAACCAACTGTTATTGAAAATGGTGTAATGCCCTATTTATTCCCAGCATTGGCTTCAGTTTTTGTGCAGAGTCCGTTTTTTTTAAATCTTTTTGTTGATGTTACAGTTATGCGTGTGTGTTAATACAAAAAATAAAGCTTACATTTTTAGGTCACAGTATATATACATGTGTCGAGAGTTGTTAGAGTTAATGAATGGCTACTGGATGCAAATTAACCTCACATCTGTACCTTTAGGTTACCAGTTCATTGATTGAAACGTTTGTTTGTTTGCCCGAGCTGCATATTCCCAGATCTTGGAAGTAGAGTTTTATGGATTTAGCGTCATTGTAGGCAGGTGTTGTTTCAGACCATTGTGCTTTAGTGGAAGAATTGGAGTTTGATCAGCTGTGCCAGTGCTGGAGAGACGCACAGGGTTTGTAGATGCATTTACAGTCTACTTATAGATAAGATCCCTGGGAGGGAGTACGTGGCAATGAGATGAATTGCTGATAATTTCAATAATAGCCTTACATGACTTCCCTAGCTGACCTATTAGCAGTTGCCATTATGTTTTCTTGTACCTGTGATGATGTGCACAGTGCTAATAGCACTCTGGCTTCACGTTGCAGTTTTTGAATATCAGTTACCTTAGGTCTTAAAGTTCTGAATCTGATTTTTTATTATGATTGAGGCATGAGCTACTTCAAGAGACTGATCTTTCTGAAGTGTACAGTATGTAGCAACATAAAAGCAAAGCACAGGCGTACTGGGGTTAATATGTACAGTAGCTCTTCTATTTGCAAGAAACTGTGATTCAGATGATATGCATAGCACTAAACTAACATAGAAGATGACAGATGAATGTTACATTTGAACAACTGGTTAAACTCTCTACACGATTATACAGCAGTTGTTTGAGGACAGCATTAACGCACAGAAGTGAATTTTTAGTGTATCTGGTGTTTTTTTTGTTTAACAACCTTACCAACTATGTAACAGAGCACCGCTGATTGTTGCAATTGTACAACTTGTTACATGGTTTGACTCAGTGCTATAGTAGTTGTTTATCGTGCAACAAGCTAAATTATAGACCACTGTACCGCTGGCTTGATTTTTACTTTTCAGTCCAGGGGCAGAAATCACAGAAACATATATTTTAACATTTGTTCCAGGTACGCCAGAAAGTAACGTCAGATCAGAGTGGAGCAACTTGGACTCTGACAAACTCTTCAGCTCATATTTGCCTTGTTACTGAGGACAATATCGCAATTGTCTATGCTGAGGAGAGAGATAGTGGGAAAAGATAGGGGAGCTGTACACACTATGCATACATCCCTCCTCCTACTTAAGGGGACCTATCACCCTAGGCACAGATCAGGCAGGGTTTACCCATCCCCTGAATAGGAACAAAAGGCATTAACCAACTGTGGATATGGAGGAGAACGCATCAAAAACAGAAAGAAGCTTACCTAACATGAGCATTTTTCTACATTGAAGCCGGGCTCACATGTGTGAATTGGATGCGGGTTTCCCCTGTATCCAATTCACGGACGTGCGAGTGTGACCGACTCTCAATGGAGCTGGTTCACTCAGGTCCGGGGCGGCCATGGTCCAAAAGAGTCCTGTGTGTGTTTGTGTCCGGTGCAAGTTCAGGCAAAAATTCGGACTTGATTCGCACCTGAACTGGTGAACAGGAACGCTCCGGACCCCATACTGGGAACCGTGGCTGCACATATGTGAACCCGAATTTTTTATTTGCGTGCAAAGTTCAACTTTTTTTTTCTAAAGAGTGAAGTTCAACTTTATTTCATTAAGCGAACCATACGCCTCCACTGTTTCTGGGTGGAGTGAGTAAAAGATATGTTTTTAGAAGCATATAGCATTCCGGCCATCCGTTGTATTTGATTAAATTGGGGTTCAATATATTTTCAAAGAAGTAAGGGATATAAAATGGCTATTTCCATGATAATTCTGGCAGAAAACGTTGCATGATATATTTTTTTCAGTTTAAAGTGTCTGCTTGACTTGCCACTAATATAATATTTATCAACTCTACTGTTAGACCTTAAGATTTTTTGATGCAAGCTTTGTTGCATTTATCTTGCCTGATCAGGGTTAATTAAAAATATATCATTTTCAGAAAGCTACCATTTAGAAAAAATGATTTCAAGGGGAAGTTAGGTGAAGCAATTGATTTTGAGTTTTGCCTGACCCTCCAACTCAAAATAATAAATCTCTGGAGTTTTGATCTATCCTTTAAGTGTCTTAATTATTTGCTGCAATCCTTTAATGAGACATTGTAAGGATCATGGTGACCTAGCATTCAGATGTTTTTGTTGCTCTAGTGAGACAGACATTGAAATCTTATTCTGTTCCAAATCTCCATAAGTTTATGCAGTGAACCCTAATTCATTGTTCAAGGGTGTTTGTACAATTCCCTGTGGGCAGTGCTTTTCTTGTGCTTGTTCCTGTGGTCTCGGTGGATAACTCTACGTTGCGTAAACACTTTCATGATGAAACACCAGACATCTGTTGCAATCCATTTTTTATCATGCCTTGTATTTTGTGACAAATTTGTCAATTCACCTTTTGTTGTATTGAAGTTTATGTTTTAAATGATAAGCTTTTATTTAAAAATTGTTTTTAAAGTATGTGCGTTTATATATGTAAGCATTTTGTTTGTTTATTAGAATGTAAAATAGAATGTAATATAATTGATATAAATATGGATGGTATCGTGGAGAAGTAGATATTTTCTTATATACAGCGGACTTCCTGTTCGGTAATTATCTGCTGCTGATTGCTGCTTTTAGCCTAATTTAACCACTTGCCAACCGATGTATGTATACAAGCGTCCTGTTGGCAAGTGGTTAATACCAGGATCATGGCTGCAGCCATTGTTGGTTTTTTAACTTTCTTGTAAAGGTCCTCCGTGCGGCTGTGAAGTTGCTCTTAAGGTGCTGGTAGATTGTTGCAATTTCACAGGAGTGTGCAATTTTAAATCTTGACATGTTTGGTATCTGTTTACTCAATGCATCATCATATTATTATATATTTAGTAAAAAAAATGGTATTCTATTTTGTTTGTGGGCAATATGATTAATTTAATTTGTATTTTTTTCCTGAACATTTGCGTTTGATAAATGGCTATGCAAATATTGTGTGACATAAAAAATTGCAACAGCTGCTATTTTATTCTCCAAGGCGTCTGCTTTCAGAAAACGTATAATGTTTGGGTATTCTAAGTAAATTCCCAGCAAAGAATGCAGATTTTAACGTGTGCAAGAAAATAAAAAAAATTGCTCCAGAAGACAAGTGGTTAAAGAGACCATATTACCAACTTGAAGGCACAGAAATAGCAAGGAAATACATTTTTTATTGACCTTCAGGAGCCTCTTAACCACTCCATTGAGTCAATTCCCGAACACAGCCTTCTGCCGTTACTTCTGGGAGGGTCTAATTATTGTCTGTAGGAGGGTGTAATTATTGTGTATGCCCAAGCTCCTTTGTCTCTCCGTTTTGCCTTGCTCTGAACATTTTTATACCAGTCGGAAAGGAGTTTTCTTTAAGTGATTTCTCAGGCCCCGTACACACGACCGAGTTTCTCGGCAGAATTCAGCCAGAAACTCGATCGGAGCTGAATTCTGCCGAGAAACCCGGCCGTGTGTACACTTTCGGCCGAGGAGGCCGACGAGTTCCTCGTCGAGCCAAATGGAGAACATGTTCTCTATTTCCTCGTTGTTCAATGAGGAAAGTTGGCTCGCCGAGATCCTCTGCGGCTTCACACAGAACTCGACGAGCAAAACTATGAGTTTTGCCCGTCGAGTTCCTCGGACGTGTGTACGGGGCCTCAGAGTCTGCTGTGACTGCTGATGTTACATTCCACAACGGAGGCTATCACAAGTAAATAATATGCCTAAAATATTTTAAATGTTATGTATAATCTTATAAGAAAATTCTCACTGAAAATTCTCAGTGGTCTGGCGAAAGGATCATTTTGAATCTAACTGATCATTTCCAATGCATGGCAAAGTAACAGCAGCATGTACTCCGCAAAGAAAATACTTTGTACTTCCTGGTATGGAGAGGCATGTGACTCACTTCATATGACAACACTTGGCCAATCATCAAGCACTGCTGCTGTTATATGGGGAGATTTCAACGCTCAGTGTAAGTTATGGCTAGGACATAACTGCTCTGACTTCTCTGACCCCCAGGAGCTGAAGGGCACGGCATGGAGAAGAGGGAAGGCAAATATGTGGTAGTGGGAAGGGGGCGATTTAAAGAGATTAGCTCTTCATTGGCAAGGTACGGGTTTACTGGAGTTATGCAAGGGCGGTTGGTCATGTCAGCCGGATTTAACTACACAGTAACATCTGTCAGCCCCCCTAAACATGTACGAGCTTCCCTGTAGTATACATTGTTAGCTTGCTAGACCAGGAGGAAGAGAGCAATAGACAGTTACCAATACATTTTTTTTTTGTTTAGGGGCAACAGTAGCAATTGGAGAATTTTAAACCCTGTACCAACTGATCTTACTTTTAAAGTAGTTTTCAACCCAATCACTAAAATATCCTATTCATGAATTGAATATGTTGATGAATTTCAAATGTTTTAAATCTTTTCAAATCTGCAACTCATTATATTAATACCTGGTGGGGTCCCTAGTCATCTACTTCCTGTTTTAAAGGGTCACTGTCTCCCAGTTGATCTCATTTGTTCTTGCATGCTCCCTTGGCCCACACTGCACAATGCCATGCCAACAAGCATTGCCCAGGCATGGTCCACTGGTGTCTCTATGAGGAAGCTTGTCTAGAATAATGAAGTCCAGGGGATGCTGGATAGAGTGCATGCAGACAGGAAAAGTCTAAAAGAGGATGGAGATCAACAGCATTAAGATGTAAAAAGGATGAGAAAAAGATTAAAAAGTTTTTTGAGATTTTTAATTTTTTTTTTACAATTTTTTATGATGCAAAATGCTTGGGTGAACTTAATGTTATCCAGTTTGGGCTTACATCTACTTTAACCGCTCAGGTCCTTGTGCCTTTGTTTCCCTAAATCTTTTTGAGTAGTTTTGGTAGATGTATCCATTTCACACCTTATACTTTTAAAATATATTATAAATCTTTTTTGGAACAGATAAGGCTTAATATGGAAACAGATTTGGTTACTTATATTTTAAAGGGTTTTTTATTAAGAAGAAATAGTAAAAAAATTAGAAAATATGTTTTCTTGTACTTTTTTCCAATGCAACTTGTGAACATTTTTACCCCAAAATATAAACAACAAAATCAGCTAAATTAATTTATATCACACAAGTGTGGCTTTTATGTAACTTAGTTGAACTGTAAGATTACGTGCCGGTTCACACTACCGCGACTTGGTATCCGACTTGTGTCGCCCGACATCAGAAATTCCATGTTAGTCAATGAGAGCCGTCTTAATGTACACTACTGAAGTCGCTCCGACTTCAGAAAAGGTTCCTGTACTACTTCAAGGCGACTTCTAGGTGACTTGTACCCATTGATTTCAATGGAAGTTGCCTCCAAAGTCGGATCACTGTCTTAACTGAAGCAACTTTACAGGAAAAGAAAATAGTTTACTCAGGCAAACCCCTCCCTCCCACAGAGCTGATTATTCTGTGATTGGCCACAGCCAAAGTCGCCTGTCCTGGAGGCAACTTTAATTTGCGTTGTAAGTTGCTCCAAGTCATGCTAAAGTTGCCTTGCCCCTGTGTGAACCCGCTCTCTGTTATTTTTTTTTACTAAAGGAGATCTTTATTCCCCTGTTGAGGCTACATTGTGAACCACGCAGGAAAAAAGGGTTTGTGTAAATTGTTAGCATTAAGTTGAGGTCAAGTCGGTTTAGTGAGGGCTCAAATTAACATGATAGCAACTTAATCACATGTTTGTGATCGCTAACATTTTGAATAGCATTGTGTTGTCATTTATGTACACATTTAAAACTCATGCAATGCAAATGTCATCCAGATCATCTGACACATGCGTACACAAGTCTGGATCAGATTAGTGAATAGGCAGGCATACAGTACTATCGTGGTTATCTATTTTTTTGTTTTTGCCATTTGTGTTTCAGGAATGGTTGGTTGGAGCTGTTACTTCTTTTGCCACAGACTTAATGCCCCGTACACACCATCACTTTATGTGATGAAAAAAAATGACGTTTTTAAAAACGTCACTTTAATTCACTGTGTGTGGGGGAAAACGTCGTTTTATGTCTTGTAAAAAAACTACCAAAAAAAATTGAAGCATGCTTCAATTTTATGTGTCGTTTTTCAAAAGTGCACTTTTTACTTCACAGAAATTGACCGTGTGTAGCAAAAAACGTCGTTTTCTAAGACGTTTTTTCATCCACGCATGCCCAGAAGCTACTTATGAAGCGAGCTTCAATGGTAAAACGTGGTGTAACGTAACCTCACTTTGCAAGATCATTGTGAGAAAACGATGGTGTGTAGGCAACTTCGTCTTTGAAAATTGAAGTTTCAAAAACGTCATTTTTTACTTCACAGAAAGTGTTGTTTTTTTTCATCACATAAAGTGATGGTGTGTACGCGGCATTAAGATTTTTGCCCTTATATCTCTGACCAGCTTTAGCCGAAAATGTTTGAGAACAAGATGACAATATGTTGTACAACAAAGTTAAACAGAGCAATATAACTTCTTAAACAACCCATAGATTATACAATGTTTTTCCTTCCACCATGGGTGGTAGGAAAGAATCACTCAATTGCCCCAACACAGTTAGTGTTGATGGGAGAATCCCTACCGCAGCGCTATTGTGTTCTGCTGATGGGGAGCCTTCACAGCCGGCAGAACACAATGATTACTGCTAGCGGATATAGCAAAATATAAAAAAATAAGACAGACTGGTTGTACCCAAGGTAATTGATGGATCTATTTGGGTACAACAAGCCTGCCCATAAATGGGTTGAATCTTGTCTGGTCCCTGCTGAACCAGCTGATATTCAATCCATCTATGGCCGGCTTTATTGTTTAGATATCTTACCTTGAACCTTTTGCTGCCGCAGATCCCAGCAGGATCTCTGTTTCATGTAATTCTTGTGTCCACGTATGTGTCTTGCAGGTGCTTTTAGTTTCCTCCCTCCAGAATACTTCTTCCTTAACTGGTCCTTCTGTGTTGTGGTAGGAACCCCGATGCAGGGACTTGTATGAATGGTTCTGTACAGTGTTGTAGAATTTGTTGGTGGTAAAGCAATAAATAATGTAACTGTCATTCCATTTTTATGAAATATGAGTAATATACAAACCTATTTAAATGTGTTTTAGTAGTCTCTTTATATATACTATTTTAGATAATTTTATACTTTTCAGATAATATCTTGCGCACCCCTATACGCTGTGTTGGCAGTGGTCATATTTTAAAATGTATATTGATACAATCGTGCAATAGAATAATGGAAATCACAATTGATGTTGCTTTCTCTGTGAAAAAAAGAAAGACAAAATTGCAGTAGCCTTGCCTCTTTGCTCATTCCTAGAGTGAGCAATTCCTCTCGATGGCAATGTTTAGTAACACAAGCAAGAAACAGCATTATTTAAGTATACTAATCGGGGGCCTCTCATATAGTATGTCTGAGGCTTCTAATACTATATGAGCTTTGACTGTCTGTGGATTGTCCGAGGAGTCACTAAGAGCCGCTGTTGGGGAAACGATTGCTTGTCCTCAATCCGATCCTCTTCCCACCAAACCTTTGTGAGGTTCTCATTGATCAACCGGAGAATATGTGTGGCTATATTGGCACTCATAGGCAAGAACCAAAGGCAGCACCAATCTTCACACTGTAAAAACTTTTCTTTTTATTTTGCATCTTTTAGCCACTTCTGGACATTTTATAGCTAAATCTAGCAGATAACTGTACAGGGAATGGGGTGCATGTGCAGAGGATTCGGGAAGGCTCTCAGGCCTCGTACACACGACCGAGGAACTCGACAGGCGAAACACATCGTTTTGCTCGTCGAGTTCCTTGTTAGGCTGTCGAGGATCTCGGCGAGCCAAATTTCTCCATTGTCGTTGAGGAAAAAGAAGACATGCTCTCTTTTTTTTTTTTGCTCGACGAGATCCTCGACAGTTTCCTCGTCAAAGTGTACACACGACAAGTTTTCTTCGGCAAAAAAAAAAAAAAAAAAGCAAGTTTCTTGCTGGTTTTTGCCGAGAAACTCGGTCGTGTGTACGAGGCTTCAGTGGTTCAGGAAACGGTTGATAAGTAGCTCTGCATATAAAGCAGCCTGCAAACTGCACATTTTTAACATGACATTTTACTAAAATAATTATAAGGCATGAGAGCTTTTACCAAAGGTTGTTCTCAATTGTTGCCAGAGAAGGATGATGGTGATTGCATAGGTCAGAATCATTCATAATTGCCCCTTGGGTCATTCTTGCCCCATTTTTTGAAAGGATACGTCAAAAATTTGAAGGAAAGACACATTTATAAAACTGTAGAATGGGCTAGAATGTATTTTTATTTTACTATTCACCTATTTTCCACAGCAAAAACCAACATACAATTGAATTGTTTAATGGCTGTAAACCTGTAACGTTGGCAATTAATAATAAAATAATAATAATAAAAAAACATACAGTATGCAGAACTTATATATTTTTTTCCGGTTTTTACTAAGTTGTAGAAATATCACACAAATTGACTTGCATGCTTTTTACATTTGTATCTAGGATTTTACTTTATAGTCTATTAAGCTACTTAATTTAGTATGTTTCTGCACCCAAATCAAAAATCTGTACTGCAATACCAGTTGTTGATACGTGATTAAGAGACAACCTAAATACTTCTGTGTAAGTACCTCTACCTGTGATATAGGCTCTTTATGGACGGTGTCTCCTTTTTCAAATGTGCAGCCATCTGTCCTTTTTTTTTTTTTTAAGCCTAATCACAAATGCTGAAAATAAGTGAAATTACATCTGTGTGTTATAGACAGGATTCCCTTTGAAATTCACACATTTAATTTGTGTGGATCAGAGCAAAGGTTCTAATTAGAAAGAGGTAGGGTAGCCACAGTCTTTACCTGTAATTGACTGCTGAAGATCAAAACACCAGAAAACGCATTCTGAACTCAGATATATCTTCCGTATTCAATGTATTAAATAATCAATTGCGCTAATCATTCTTATTTTACACTGACATACAGTACTCCAGGGGATCAGTCTCTCTAAAACAATATATGCTTAGTTTCTTATTGTTGGCACTGCAAATTGTTTTATATTTAATATACTCTACTTTAAACCATCTTGCAAGTTGCCATTGTTTTTTGTTGCTTTTAACATGTTATGGTGTTTTGTATGTATTGTTGGTATTGTTATACAGTCAAACTTTGGTTTGAGAGTAACTTGGTTTTAGAGCGTTTTGCAAGACAAGCAAAATGTTTTAATACATTTTGACTTGATATACAAGCGATGTCTTGATATAAGAGTTATGTCACAACTGAGTATAAAAAAGAAGAGATGAGCCTCTAAGTGTAGCAATATGGTTACATTTAATGAAGGGACAAAACAGGAAGCAAAAGGAAATCCCTCCAAAGTGAGGGGATCCCTGGTTGTCACAGGGTCATTAGTGTCGCCATAAGAAGATTTTATTTTTTATTTTTTTGGGGACAACCCAAAATTTGGGATTTCTTTTACTTTCACTCATGACAATAGTAAACGGGACAAATGGAGAGGGTGAATTTCCATAACGAGGGCCCAGACCGCAATAAAAACATGACGGGTGTCTAATCCCTCTCCACTATCCAAAACTAAAAGAAAAGTGTTGCCTTTAGTTATTCTATAAGGAGCATCTGTCAACTTTTGCTCATGTGAACTGGTAATACAAGAGCAGATCTCTGATCAATTCTGATGAACAATCGGAAATCAAACGGTAATCCCCTTACACATAAACCTGCTGAGAATTATTCTTCTGTCTTTTTCCTTTTTTCATCTAACATGTTCACAGAGAGGGGATTTTCACTGGGTAAAAAAATAATGATCCTTAATCAATTGCAGAGATTGTCAAGCATGCTCACAAGACCTCAGATGGTGAGCACCCTGGACTTTGACCCCTATGCTAGCTAATTATAACCATCCATGCTCACATCAGCTGCATTGCTAGCTGAAAATCAGGGAGGGTATGTCCATTTTACGAGATAGCTACATCTCCTCACCCCCTTTTATAAGACCATATGTTTATAGAATGTAAATATGTAAATTCATTCTCTAGATTGGTAAAGGCATAGTTATCGTGTGTCTTCTCAGCCCACGCTTTCATTGAAAGATCTTGGGAGCCTTCCGGCATCAGAAGTAAGACCATATGTAAAACTGCATGTTGGCTAACATATTGGAAACCCTCAGGAGTTGTTTGTTAAGGTGTCAGTTACTGTCCAGTGTAGGGATTTTTTTTAACACTTCTACACTGATAGTGTTTCCCACATAGGCTGTCTGGGCTTGTGAGTTTTATAGATATCTACTTAGTATTAAAGTGTTACTAAACCCACAACAGTAAAATCAGTCTGTATATGCAGTAAAGCATGCTTGTTATGCTCACGTTGGAACCTAAGGGGTTAATCCTCTGCATTGTCTAAAAAGGCTGTTTGATCCTGTCTTCTTTGTCCCTCTCCTTCTTCCAGAGTCTCCAATATATCTCATGATAGTACAGAGGCTAGAGGTCAAGCTGTACATGCTCAGTTTGGTGTATATTGCTAGAGTTTTTCTTGGGAGAGTGCATGTGATCAGCACAGGGCCAATCAGCACTGTCCTGACAGAAGGTCAGGGGTCATGCAGCTTCATAGAACAATTATAGTAGAATGAAAACTCCTCCTACATGCTTTAACCAGATGCTGATAGAAGTCTCAAGACTGCTATATACTGCGGATGAGAAAAGGTATTTAGCAGTTTATATTTACTAAAACTATTGCATTTCCTTGTTCTGTGTACTGTAGGAGACCAGGTATAGTGAATGCAGGGTCCTGGGTTTAGGAACACTCTAAATATCAGCGGTGAAAGACGCGGTATGTACATCAGTCTATTACACCCACTTTTTTCATGCTTTTCATGATATAAGATGTCAAATAAACATAAAAAGGTAAAAATAAAAGCAGTTGATCTTTGTAAAAATCAATGATTTCTACGTATGTCTCTTAGTCTTTTGAGGTGTAGCAAGCTGCAGACATTTGAAAGTACATTTGATATATTCTTATAGTAGATGAACTACTTTGAGGATGCTTGACAGAAATGGTGGTATCTTGGTTCAGAGTCTGTGGATTAAAATCTACTAAGTATCTGTCAAATCTATAAATCCAGATGGACAGTCAGTTGGATTTTTAGATATAAGTTTAAATAACAAGTTGGTTTTTAAACCACTGGCTCTGGAATCTAGAAGTGTTTGCAAAGGATAGAAGAGTTTCTGTCAAGCATTGTCGAAGTAAGTGGTATTTAGCCACTACAAGAATACATAAGGATGCCACTTCTCAATGCCTAATGCTTATCACTCTGGATAAGGAAGCCGCGCATCTGGCTGACCACAGATAGGGCAACCCAAGCTGTTTCTGTATGCTCAGTTTCAAAATAGCTTTGGCTGAATAATGTTATAAAAGAATAGCAATTAATTGAATCTGATAAGTGAACTCTAAAGTGTTTTTCACAACCCACATTTTAAGCAAGCTTTAAAAAATAGCTTTATAGTATAACTAATGGCAAAACTTTTTTTTTTTTTTTAGTTTTGAGTGGAGTGGAGATGGATTAAAACACCTGTCAGGTTTTATTGCTGTCTGTGCCCCCATTAGGGAGATTCGACTTCTCTATTTGTTTTTGGTTGTCAGTGTGTTGTGTTGTGATTGGCCAGTGTGATCACATGGTACAGACTGGGCCAATCATAGCCCATCTGTACTATGTGATTAGCTCTGACCAATAACAGCTAATCACAACAAAGGAAACTGATCACTTTCCCAGAGTAGCACAATGTTACTATATTATATTGATTTGGTAAAAGTATGTTAAATAAATTGTGAAAGAAGACGACAAAAAAAAGAATAATTGTAATAGTATTATTTTTTTTTCGTAATGTCACCAGTCGGTGTCCTTGATAACTGCCACACCAGTTATATGATGACGCTCTACTGCACTGGTGACAGTATGTTAAAAAAATAAATAAATAATTATAATTTTATTTTAATTTTCCAAAATCTTATGCCAAAAAAAATTACACTAGTTCTGGTGACATGGGGATCCCCCAAGGAAATCCAATTTGCAAGTATTTCCTCTCACTTCCTGTTTGGCTATGGGACATGAAAGATGGCGAAAAAAAAAAAAAATTGACGGGGTATAACCCTCCCTTGGGAGGGGGGGGGGGGTGTTTTGCCTATAGTTCTACTTTAAGAAATAAATAGATTTTCCTTTAATGGAACAGAGCCTGAAATACCTGATCGTGGTTCTAGAGAAAGGAACCCAATTGGTCAAAGTGGTCTTTGGCCTACAGTATATCTGTCCAGATTTGCACAAATGCAAACAATGGAAGAGGAACATAGTGAGTAAGCCTGATCAAGCTGTCAGTTTGCATTCCTCTCATTACATTATATAATATTTTATTGCTCATCCTTTTTTATTATAAACATTTTATTGATATTAATATACAACTGTATATCATGAATGCAAAACATTCACAGCTTTGCAAACAAAGTGCTGATCCCAATATATATCTACCTAGCTATATACTAAGAAAGACTATGTTGTTCTCAATGAATGTGGCCACATATACGGGCAATAATATGGGCAGAATCCTCCAAATTTATATATACTTATGCCCCGTACACACAATCGGAATTTCCGTTGGGATAAACTCTGACGGATTTTTCTGACAGAATTCCGTTCAAACTGTCTTGCATACACACTGTCCCACCAAATTCCGACCGGCCAAAACTCGGTGATGTACAACACTACGCCGAGCCGAGAAAAATGAAGTTCAATGCTTCCGAGCATGCATGTTTTTTTTCTCTGTCGGAGTTCCATACAGACAAACGGAATTTCTCATCGGAAAGAAGGAGAACATGGTCTCTTTCTAAGTCAGTTGAAATTTCCGATGGGGCACACACACGGTCGCAATATCCGATGAAAACATTTCTGTCAGACTTTTTCCATCGGAAATTGCGATTGTGTGTACAAGGCATTAGAAATCGTTTGAACTGAGGAAGTATTATTATTGAGGAGTCTTACCAGAGGAATATTTGTCTTGTATTCTTTGCATTTTTATTAGGGAATGACTTAATATATTACCAGGCTGGCTGCATTGTTGTCTGGCTTTATGCTTTTCTAAGTTGAAAATAAGATCTCTTATTGTGCAGAATAAATGTTTTCAAATGAAAGAGAATTGTGTATTCATGTTTATATGAGATTGAATTGCCATTTGCTATGTAAAAAAAAAAGAATTGTCCTCTGAGTAAAATGGTAAATTGTGTGGTGAATTATGCTTGGGCACCTTGACCGCTTATTTTATTCCAGGTTCCTTGCTAGAATATTTATTTTGTTTTCTTTTGCTGTAAACGCATTCAAGATCCCAGCCCTGATCACTTTAAAGTGGTATTCAACCCTAAAGAAAACATTTTATTATTTTATAGCTTACCAACTCTGATGGACCGTTTTCATCAGACCAAACCGATCGTGTGTGGGCCCCATCGGTTATTTATCCATCGGTTAAAAAAAATGGAACTTGCTTTAAAATTATCTGATGGATACCTAAGCGATGAATAAAAACCAATCATCTGTAGACACGTCCATCGGTTAAAAATCCATGCATGCTCAGAATGAAGTCGACGCATGCTTGGAAGCATTGAACTTTGTTTTTTTCAGCACGTCGTTGTGTTTTACGTCACCGCGTTCTGACACGATCGTTTTTTTAACTAATGGTGTGTAGGCACGACTGACCATCAGTCAGCTTCATCGGATATCTGATGGAAAAATCCATCAGACCGTTTTCATCAGACTAACCTATCGTGTGTACAGGGCATTAGATGTGATGGCTGAATTAATTTTCTTTTTTTAGGCTTTCTTCTGGTGATGCAGCCAGTAAGTCTGTCGCTTTTCAAAAGAACAAGCTCTCCAGCAGAATGGATCCATTACAGAGATGAGATAAACCATTTACTACTGACATGGGCACTTACAATGACCAGCTTTTATTTATTCATGTAAAATCTTCATCCCAAATAGGGTAAAAAAAAACTGTTGTAACTGCTTATAGATTATTAGCTGGTATTTGGCTTTAATTTATTAGTGTATTTAAATCTGCTAAGATTCCCCCCCCCCCCCCAGACTGATAATGCTGTTGTCCAAAGGTGCCCCCAGTGCATCTTCATCCAGAGTGTAGGCACTCTATTCAGGAGGTGTGTTACTGGCCAGATCATCAGGTGAAAACAGAAGGGAAAAATGCCTAAGAAAAGAAAACGAATGCAGCCATCACATCTATAGATTAGTAAGCTGCAATGCACTATACTACAGTTTTTGGTTTTGGGTTTAATGCCACTTTAAATCTAGTTAAATACAGTTGGTTTGAGAGCGTTTTGCAAGACAAGCAAAATGTTTTAATACATTTTGCCTTGATATACAAGCGATATAAGAGTAGCGTCATGTCACAACTGAGTATAAAAAAGAAGAGAGGAGCCTCCAAGTGTAGCAATATGGTTACATTGAATGAAGATACAACATTTAGCAACTTATTGCTACACCTAGAGGTTCCTCTCTTCTCTTTTATACCCTGTAAAAAAAATGCTTTGATATACAAGTGCTTTGGATTACAAGCATGTTTCTGGAACGAATTATGCTCGCAATGCAAGGTTTTACTGTAACTATAAATATAATATTCTTGTTTATCTCCAGTATGTTTTTTTTTTTTTTTAATGGTGATCAATGAGTAAAGCTGCATTTGGTCCCATGAGGATTTTTGTTTAGTATTTTGTAGTATGTCTATTTTAGTACATCACACAAATGGTTTCTGAAATAGTAGCATGTATTCACTCATGGTAACTTTAATTTGATCATCTAGCTTGTACTAAAAAAAATACTCATTTGGTTGCTATTAACGATTCAAGTTTTTTTCTTTTTGAGACACCTTAAATATGCGCGATCACTTGCTTGCTTTATATGTAATGCTCAGTAGGCAGGATTGTCTGGCAATAGAAGCCATGCATTTGTGCAGGGATAACTGTTGTGATGAAATCAAAGGCATCTTGGACAGTGTACCTAGTAGGGGCTCACCGCATAGAGTCTAGCTGCCAACATTTTGAAATACTTTTTTAGTAGCACTTTGATGCTGAGCCAGTAAGCTTCAGTTATCCCACTGTGATCCTGACTCTGACTGAAGACAACAGACCACTAACATTACCAATAATCTCACGTCGCCTTGGTTTACAAAGTGTGTTTTGTACAGCCCCAATTCCAAAAACGGTGGGACACAGTGTAAAATCTACATAAATCAGAATGCAATGATTTGAAAATCTCATAATCCCAACTTTTATTCACAATAGAAAATAGAAAACATATCAAATGCTTCAACTGAGAAAATTAGCCATTTTAAGGAGAAAATACGGTCATTTTGAAATTGATGGCAGCAACACATCTCAAAAAAGTTGGGACAGGGCCATGTTTACCTGATGTAGCATCCCCTCTTCTTTTAACAACATTCTGTAAACGTCTTGAAACTGAGACCAGTTGCTGGTGTTTTAGAAGAGGAATGTTGTCCCATTCTTGCCTGATAAAGAATTCTAACTGCCTAAGAGCTGGTTCACACAGGGGAGACCTGGGATCCGACTTGAAGTTGCCCCAAGTCGTGTGGTTGAGAAAATCAATGTAAGTGAATGGAGCCGTCTTAATACACACTACTGAAGTCGCTCCGACTTCAGAAAAGGTTCCTGTACTACTTCAATCCGACTTCTAGGCAACTTGTATCCATTGATTTCAATGGAAGTTGCCTCAGAAGTCTGATCACCGTCTTAAAGTGGAGGTTCACCCGAAAAGTTAATTTTTAACCTTAGATTGATGCTCATTTTGTCAAGGGGATTAGGGTAGTTTTTTTTAAATCAAAGCAGTACTTACCGTTTTAGAGAGCGATCTTCTCCACCGCTTCCGGGTATGGGCTGCGGGACTGGGTGTTCCTATTCGATTGACAGGCTTCCGACGGTCGCATACATCGCGTCACGATTTTCCGAAAGTAGCCGAACGTCGGTGCGCAGGCGCCGTATAGAGCCGCACTGACGTTCGGCTTCTTTCGGCTACTCGTGACGCGATGTATGCGCCTGTCGGAAGACTGTCAATCAAATAGGAACGCCCAGTCCCGAAGACCATACCCGGAAGCGGCGGAGAAGATCGCTCTCTAAAACGGTAAGTACTGCTTAGATTTAAAAAAAACTACCCGATTCCCCTTGACAAAATGAACATTAATCTAAGGTTAAAAAATGTTTTTCGGGTGAACTCCCGCTTTAACTGAAGCAACAATACAGGAAGATAACATACATTTCTCAGGCAAATCCCTCCCTCCCTCCCACAGAGCCGATTGTTGTTTGATTGGCCACTGGAAGGCCTCCTGTCCTGGAGGCGACTTGAAGTTGCCTTGTACTGTCCTGAAGGCGACTTGAAGTTGCCTTGTAAGTTGCCTGATGATTCATACTCAAGTCGTGTCCAAGTTGCCTCCCAAAGTCATGCTGGAAGTCGTGTTGCCCCTGTGTGAACCGGCTCTAACAGTTTTTCATTGTATTTTTCATTTCAAGTTGCACCAAATATTTTCAGTTGGTAAAAGATCTGGACTGTAGGCAAGCCAGTTAAAGTAATTGTAAAGTCTCTCGTTTTTTCTTCTTAAAAAAAATAACAAACATGTCTATACTTGCCTCATCTATGCAATGGTTTTGCACAGAGCAGCACAGATCCTCCTCTTCTTGGGTGCCTGTTCTGTGCTTCTGGCCCCTCTCTCCCGTTGAATGGCCCCACAGCAAGCAGCTTGCTATGAGGCACCCAAGCCGAGCTGCAGCTCCCAGTGTCTATTCAGACACGGGACCGTGGTTTGGCCCTGCCCCCTCTCTCTCTCTCCTGATTGGCTAACTGATTTTGACAGCAGCAAGAGCCAATGGCACCGCTGCTGTGTCTCAGCCAATAAGGAGGGAGAGAGCCAGACGGCCAAGGCAGTCGTGCACATTGCTGGATGGACCTCAGGTAAGTATTAGGGGGCTGAGGGGGGCTGCTGCACACAGAAGGGTTTTTATCTTAATGCATAGAATGCATTAAAATAAAAAAAGCTTTTGCCTTTACAACCACTTTAAAACCCAGACTGTTCTACTATGAAGCCATGTTGTTGTCATAGATGCAATATGCAGATTAGCATTGTCCTGCTGAAATATGAAAATTATGTCATCAGGATGTGAGCATATGTACTGTAAAACCTGGGTATTTCTTTCAGCTTTGCTGGTGCCTTTCCAGATGCGCAAGCTGCCCATTCCATGTGCACTAATACACTCCCATACCATCAGAGATGCAGGCTTTTGAACTGAGCATTATTAGCAAGCCTGTAGGTGCCCTCTCCACTTTAGTCCAGAGGACATGGTTGCCAAAAAGAATGTCAACTTTTGGTTCATCTGACCACAACCCAGTTTTCCTCTTTGAAGCAAACTATTTTCACAGGTAATGATTTTTGAAAGCATTCCCTAGTCAATGCAGTGATTTCCTTCACAGGATCATGCCTGTTTGTAATGCAGTGCCAGGTCCCAAGGATCATGGGCATCCCATACTACATGTAGGCCTTCTTCCTTGCACACAGATATTTCTCCAGGTTCTTAGAATATTTTAATACTATGCACTGTAGATGATGATATATTTAAAGTCTTTGCAATTTTACGTTGAACATTATTCTGAACTTGACAACAATGGTGCTAGCTTTTTGTTGTCCTGTACCAACTATTTTGAGACGAGTTGCTGCCATCAATTTCTAAATTACCTTTTTTTTTTCTTAAATTGGTAAATTTTCTCAGTTTCAACATATGTTTTATATTTTATATTGTAAAGAAAATATGGGTTTATGAGATTTGCTAATTATTGTATTCTATTTTTTTGTCGATTTTACACAATTGCCCAACTATTTTTTTAATTGAGGTTGTAGTTTACACATTACCACTCAACAAATATTCACTTGAATGGTAAGGATTAATTTAGGCATCTAGGAAAGGCTTTTATATTTAAAGCGGTTGTAAACCTTAAATTTGCACTTTTACCTACAGGTAAGCCTATAACAAGGCTTACCTGTAGGTAAAAAGAATATCTCCTAAACCTGTACGGTTTAGGAGATATTCCCCTCGCAATGCGGGCGGCGCATGCGCAGGGGGGATCCACGGCGGAAGATCCGGCAGCCGCCGGACCTTGCCGATTTTTAAATCTCCCGCGCGCATGCGCGGGAGTGACGTCATCGCCGCTCCAGCCAATCACAGCGCTGGAGCGGCGCCGCTCCAGCCAATCACAGCGCTGGAGCGGCGATACCCGGAAGACACGCCGGAGCAAGATGACATCTCGCTCGGCGTGAACCAGGTAAGTGTTGTTCACCTCGTTTTTAGGTAAGTATTTCATAATCAGCTATTATGCGGTGCATACTAGCTGATTATGCATTTTGCCTTGCAGGTAAAAAAAAAAAAAAAATTATATATGCGGTTTACAACCGCTTTAACCGATTCCCACCCAGCCTATAGCATAATGATACCGGCATAATGATAACCCACAAATGTAATCGCTGCATCAGTGCATCGCAATTCGGGTGTCCCCGCTAAGGCACCAATGCTTGCGACCGTAATGATCGATGTTTGGCCCCGCCCCTCCCGGGAGAGCGCTCCGTTCAGACGTTGCCTTGTGTTTGTATTTGTATAAGGCGCGCTCATGTGACTGCCCGGCCCGCCTCTCTCCTCTTACGTCTCGCGTCTCTCCTGGCGTCAGGAGAGACATAAGAGCATGGTGGAAGAGGCGGGCCGGGCAGTCAGTTCCATGAGCGCGGCATATACAAACACCCTGCTGATGCTGACGAGCTGGAATGGAGATCGGGGGATGGTGTAAACAGGCTCTTACAATTAATAAACTGTTTTGTTTGACATTCAGCTATTGAAGCTATTGTTAGTGGGACAGTGTCTGTTCAAAATGTCAATCAGTCCATAGTTCACAGCATGAATATTCTGCAGTACAATACAGTGATAGATTTAAGAGGATCTTAAATGACAACCCCCCCCCCCCCCCAATTTTAAAAATAAATTAAAGTCAGCCACATATATGTATGTATATCCACAAATGGTAGAAGAGTGGGAGAGGAGGCATAAAAGTGGAATGTCCCCTTGTGGGTGATCTTCTGCTTTAAAGTACAGTACCAGCCCCAGACTATTTGACATTAAACCATTTACATATACCTAACAAGCAATAAAAGAGCTAAAAAACAAGCTGTCTTTCTAGGTGCTTTTAATGTAAAATTATTCATTCTCAAAGATCTACAAAGCTCACAACACCTGCTGGTTGTTTACATTAGAGGGCTGACAGGCTGTCAAGATTTGTTTTATTGAAAACAAAGCTAAGATTTCATTTTCTGTGTTGTGAATTATAAAAATACTGTAACTTTCTCCACAATGCTAATAGATGCAGAGACAAATTTAGGGCTTATTTTAAAGCGGTTGTAAACCGCTGGACAATTTTTATTAAATTGTTTTGTACCTGCTAGGTAAAGGCATAATGTACTAATATGCATCGCATACTAGCACATTATGTTAAACTTAGTTTAGTGTAAAGACCAGGCCAATTTTTGCTATTCAGCACTTTGTCGCTTTAACTGACAATTGCGCGGTCGTGCGACGTGGCTCCCAAACAAAATTGACATACCTTTTTTTCCCCCACAAATAGAGCTTTCTTTTGGTGGTATTTGATCACCCCTGCGTTTTTTTATACTGAGACAATTTTGAAATAAAGCAATATTTTGTACTTTTTGCTATAATAAATATCCCCATTTTTTTTTTTTTAAGCAATTTTTTTACAGGTCCGCCCATTTGCCTGCCCGTGCCATGTTGTCGACGTATATGTGTGTGTGGCGGTCGGCAAGTGGTTAAAACAAAGCTCTTCCAGCGACTGGACGGTGCCGCAATGACGTCACTCCCACACATGTGCAGGGGAGCCGCGGTTTACTGCATGGGTTGCTGTTCCTTCAGAGTGCATGTGCAGGGGAGCCGCCGTTTAGAGTGCATGTGCCTGATGTCACTGGCTGCATGTACACTAAATATCTCCTTAACAGTGCACGTTTAGGAGATAACACTACCTATAGGCAAGCCTTATTATAGTCTTGCCTATAGGTAAAAGCAAAATCTGGAAATTTACTTTCACTTTAAAGTGCTTTAAGTGCTTGCTCAGAATATGGAAATCATTTTTGTTTGCAAGATACAGACACAAGATCACTTTAAAGCTGAACTCCAGGCAGATGTAAAACACCACTAATGAATGTAGTGTTTATAAAAAAAAAAAAAAAAAAGTATTAAAGAATATAAAATACCAGTTATTTCAGTGCACCTCCATATAATATGATTGATTTCTTATACTGTACGTTCATTATCTAAACTTTCAATTATGTCACCCTGGCTTCAGTTAGATTTTTTTTTTATGTAGATAAAGATTTAAATTTAATGTAAAAAGTTAATACAGATAATTACACTTATTACCTAAAAATCGAACCTAATTTACTTTAATATTCATTGCGTTAATGGATTTTATGGTTAGATGAAGCCCTTTTCAAAAATGAACATTTTCTTTTCTTCTACTTGGCAAATTTACAGGTTCTCTTTACTGTAGGGACCCTAAGGAGCGTGTGACACCTGCCTGTTCAGACATTAAGTGGTGTACTGTGGGAGGACAGGGATTTGCTCTGGCATTAGTATAAAACTGAAGGAGTGTAGAGGAGACAACTAACTGCTTTTCTTTGGAGTCTCTATAGTAAAATGAACCTGTTGTTTTACCCGTTATGACTAAAGTACAGGTCCATTTAAAAGGAATGTTAAAATCTCTCTCTCTTCTTTTATTTTATTTTTTCATATAAATATGCAAATGTGTGTTCCTTTTAAATGTTTTCAATGGTTTAAAAACTCCATACAGTTTGTAAATACCTATGTTTTTTTATTACATGTATACGCTCTGCTTTCAGCTTGGTGGTGCAGCACAATGATTGTACCTTACTGTTTCTATGCCTCTTGCAATGCAATTCTACGGCCTCGTACACACGACCGAGGAACTCGTCGGAAAAGACACATCGTTTTCCTCGACGAGTTCCTTGTTGGGCTTGTCGAGGAACTCGACAAGCTTTCTTTGCGTACACACGGTCAAGACAAAACCTCCTTGTTCTCAAACGCGGTGACATACAACGGCAGGGGAAGTTCGATTCCACTGGCAAAACTCTTGGGGCTGGTTTTGCTAATCTCATATGTTTGCGTGTTAAGTAAAAGTTTGTTAAGAGACGATTTGCACTTTTCAGTCTGTTACAGCTTGAAAAATGTGTTATCTCCATTACAAATGCTACTTTTACTCCCGTCTAATACTTTATTCTGAGCATGCAAGGGTTTCTTGGCATACACACGCTCGAGTTTCTCGTCGAAAACCAGCCCGTCGAGGAACACGACGAGCAAATTCAGACTCCCGTCGAGGAAAAAGAGAACTTGCTCTCTTTTTTGCTCGTCGAGTTCCTCGACAGTTTCCTCGATTAAAAACGTACACACGACCGGTTTCCTCGGCAAAAAAGCTCTCCCACCAAGTTTCTTGATGGAGTCTGCCGAGGAAAACGGTCGTGTGTACGAGGCCTACCAGTCTTCTCAGACTCACTGAAGACAATGATCATACATCAGTGATCATTTAGAATTCTTTTTATCTATACTGCTTGATAGACATTTACAAGAAATTATACAAATCCTATATATGAAAGCCAATCAAATGTATTAAAGGGAAATTTGCATTAAAATTTAGTTCAGATACATTTTTTATTTCTGGCTCGAAAATGTGTACTTTCTGAAAATTTAAAGTGGAGTTAGGTGAGTAGGTTCCATCTTTCTGGCATAAATGTGAAAAGATGATTCCTAAAGAGCCCAGATAATTCTGTCACTTTGTGCACTAAATTTCTGTCAGTTCATGTTTAGATGGTTGACAGCAGTGACGGCTTCGTAGCATGATATCCACATTTCTCTAGTACTGGCACAGTAGTAGTCCTGAATGCTTACATAGGCATAAAATGTAAAACTTGTTTTTCAAGCACTTTCTGAGCAGCAGACAAGAAAGGAAGCTTATGGCACATCAGGTCTTGGATGAATTTTGATGTTGGAATGCAAGTAAAACAAAGCGTAACCATGACGTTTTCCCCAATCCCATGTATTTCACACATTTTCGCCTTATTGCTGGCTTCTCACTCTACTATGGCATGAATTTAAATGGTAATGGTTTTAACTTTTCCTTTTGAAAAGGCTTGTTTTGGATCCTTGACAGCCATCAATTTCGAGCTCCTTGCCTTTTAACTACTCACATGCGTAATGATGCAGGCCAGAAATGTGTACAGGCAATGTAGCAATGCCAACAGAGATTTGTAGGCTTATGCCTCATACACACGATTCGATTATCGTACAACGTATCGTTCGCATTTTGTAACAAGTGAAATATTTGCGCTGTAAAGTGATATACAGATTAATGTGTGTGTGCATATAACCACATATATATACAAGTACAAAAAAAAAAAAATGGGTGGGGAAAGTTCAAAAAAGGGGAAGTGACACTAATATACCAGTAAACAATATTGTTGAATAGTCCTTAATCGAGGGCACAGTGCTGAAGAGGTCCAGGTACAACAAAATCCAACCGTGTAGGGATGCAGTTCATCAATACTTAATCCAATCAATAACGTTGTGAAGTGAAAAATGTTGAAAAACACAACAATAAAAGTAATAAAAAAATAAAAATAAATATAAAAATAAAAATAAAAATAAGGGTCAAAGTATTTAAGAAGAAGGAGGCCTTGTATCCAAAAAGGGTGAAAAGATAGAGAGTGAGCCGTAACCAAGATCTCTATCTTTTCACCCTTTTTGGATACAAGGCCTCCTTCTTCTTAAATACTTTGACCCTTATTTTTATTTTTATTTTTATTTTTATATTTATTTTTATTTTTTTATTACTTTTATTGTTGTGTTTTTCAACATTTTTTACTTCACAACGTTATTGATTGGATTAAGTATTGATGAACTGCATCCCTACACGGTTGGATTTTGTTGTACCTGGACCTCTTCAGCACTGTGCCCTCGATTAAGGACTATTCAACAATATTGTTTACTGGTATATTAGTGTCACTTCCCCTTTTTTGGACTTTCCCCACCCATTTTTTTTTTTTTTTGTACTTGTATATGTATGTGGTTATATGCACACACACATTAATCTGTATATCACTTTACAGCGCAAATATTTCACTTGTTACAATTATCACTTTTTGTCTATCGAGGTAGACCCCTTTTTTATTTGCAGCAGTATCCCCACTTTTCACTTGTCCCCTCACTCTAGACAGCGCAGGAGTTCACTTCACTTATCGTTCGCATTTTGTCGCATAAAACTAATAGTGAATACAACAGTGCAAAATGTGCTCTACGAAAAGTAAGATTTTTGACGTACGATTCTGGAAAAACCTTTCTGGTGTGCGTAGCTATGTATCTGAAATGATGTCAAATACGTGTGACCCTGTGTCCTGGTTTATTTTTGTGTTTTCGATCATGCGTGGTGTTCGTCTATTGATTTTAAGCAGACGCGTACTGTACTGATTGAAATTAAAATTTCTATTGGCTTATATAAAAACACCTGAAGTTTGAATACACATGTAGAATGCTTGGAATACATTTCTTAATTGCTCGTAATATGCTTGTAAAACTCTCATATAAAAACTCCTGAAAAGCACTCTGCTCAGTTGTGAATTGGGCTTATAGAGACTGCTATGCAGCCACACTACCCTGATTGAGTACCAGAGACATTGTTCGGAAGAGGCCGTGTTTGTGCAGCTTGCATGTGCTTGTGCAGATATCATTCTTCAATGTGCGTGTGTGTGTTTTTTTTTTTATTTTTTTTTGCAATCCTAAACCTTGTATTATTGCTTTTAAGTTTGCACTTTGTAGTAATTGCAGTTACATTTAATCTCCATTTAAGATTTTAGATTAAAGCTGAGGTCCACATAAAAATGGAACCTCTTTTCAGAAGCCTCCCCCCACCCGTGTCACATTTGCCACCTTTCAGGGGGAGGGGGGTGCAGATATTTTCCAGGCATAGACCAATACCAACCCCCCCCCCCACTGTCTTTTGGGAAACACACAGGTCCCAGAAGACAAAGTAGGGAACTGGGAAATTAAGCCTCAATGCTTCACTTCCTGATTCCCTCACAAGGATGGCGTCGGGGGCAGCCAAGAGCCGAGCGGTTGCTCGGCTTTGGCTGCCGACATCGCGGGCACCCTGGACAGGCAAGTGTCCATTTATTAAAAGTCAGCAGCTGCAGTATTTGTAGCTGCTGGCTTTTAAAACAAATTATTTAGACAAACCTCCGCTTTAACTATTCTGCTACAGTACCAAGATCTTTTTTGTGGTTTTGGTATGTTTTTTCTCTGTAGGTTTCCTCTTATAGTTCTGGGATAAAAATACATTCACTGGCCACTTTATTATGTATACCTGTTCAATTGCTTGGTAACACAAATTGCTAATCAATCAATCAATCAATCAATCAAATAGCAGCAACTCAATGAGTTTAGGCATCTAGACATGTTTAAGATGACTTGCTGAATTTCAAAACAAGCATCAGAATGTAGAAGAAAGGGGATGTAAGTGACTTTGAATGTGGCATGGTTGTTGGTGCCAGACAGGCTGATTTACTGGCATTTTCATGCACAACCATCTCCAGGGTTTACAGCAAATGGTCCAAAAAAGAGAAAACATCCACTGAGTGGCAGTTGTGTGGATGATAATGTCAGAGGAGAATGGGCAGATAACAAATAACCACTCGTTACAACCAAGGTATACAGAACACCATCTCTGAATGCACAACACATCGAACCTTGAAGCAGATGGGCTACAGCAACAGAAGACCACACCGGGTGCCACTCCTGTCAGCTTATAACAGGAAAGCAAGGCTAGAATTCGCACAGGCGACAATAGAAAATTGGAAAACCGTTGCCTGGTCTGATGAGTCTCAATTTCAGCTGCGACATTCAGGTGATGGTAGGATTAGAATTTGGCATAAGCAACATGAAAGCATGGATCCATCCTGCCTTGTATCAATGGTTGAGGCTGGTGGTGGTGTAATGGTGTTGGGGATAATTTCTTGGCACACTTTGGGCTCCTTAGTACCAAATAAGTAATGGTTTAACACCATGGCCTACCTGAGTATTGTTGCTGACCATGTCCATCCCTTTATGACTACAGTGTACCCATCTTCTGAAGGCTTTTTCCAGCAGGATAATGCACCATGTCACAAAACTCAAACCATCTCACCACTGGTTTCTTAAACATGACAATGAGATCCCTGTACTACAATGGCCTTCACAGTCACCAGATCTCAATCAAATAGAGCACCTTTGAGATGTGATGGAACGGGAGATTCGCATCTTGGATGTGCAGCCGACAAATCTGTAGCAACTGTGTGATGTTATGTCAATATGGACCAAAATCTCTGAGGAATGTTTCCAACACCTTGTTAAATATATGCCATGAAGAATTAAGGCAGTTCTGAAGGCAAAAGGGGGTCCAACCTAGTACTAGCAAGGTGTACCTAATAAAGTGGCCGGTGAGTTATACTGATTAGGTTACTGGTTCTAAACAAATTATATTTAGAATGGGTGTTTGTGACATTATACTGGGCAGTAGACTGTAAGCTTCAGTGCTGCAGGAACTGATCTTAATGTTTTCTGTAGTCCAAAAAAGTGTAGAATACACAAGTTTTTAAGTTGAACACATTTTATCTTGGGTTCCTTAGACCAGTTGTATGTTTTGTTTTATTTCTGATATTTATCCTATTAGATTATATGGGAATAGTGTGTTTTATTTCTCTCCAAAGGGAGGTAGAATAAAAAAAAACAGAAAGTACTTGACAGCATACCTATTCTGGAAGAAAGTTCAGGCTTTCTTTAAATATCAGCGCTGTACAGCCTGGCATGGTTGCAGTCTACTTATTTTGCTGCCTTTCTTGCAGCAGATGCTCATACATATTCATTCTCAAACGTTCTGCAATGAGCTCATGAGCTTGAAAGTTTTTTTTTTTTTTTTTTCCTTCAAACTCCAATTAACCACTTAAGGACCCCTTCACGCCGATATACGTCAGCAGAATGGCACGGCTGGACACAGGCACGTACCTGTACGTCACCTTTAAGAGCCCAGTCATGGGTCGCGAGTGTGGCGCGCTCGTGACCTGGTCCTGTTCTCCGGGACCCGATCGCCGCCGGTGTCCCGCGATCGGGTCACAGAGAGGAAGAATGGGGAGAGGTGAGTGTAAACTAACCTTCCACGTTCTTCCTAGTGTGGCTGTCAGTGATCGTCTGTTCCCTGTGTTAGAGAACGACGATCAGTGACGTCACACGCACAGCCACACTCCCTCAGAACACACTTACCTAACCCCTACAGCGCCCCCTCTTGGTTAACCCCTTCACTGCCAGTGTAATTTTCACAGTAATCGGTGAATTTTTATAGCACTTTTCGCTGTGAAAATTACAATGGTCCCAAAATAGTGTCCAATGTGTCCACCATAATGTCGCAGTCACGAAAAAAATTGCTGATCACCGCCATTAGTAGTAAAAAAAAATTGCGCAAACCAATCAATAAATGATTATTACGATTTTTTTTTCTTTACCAAAAATATGTAGAAGAATACGTATCAGCCTAAATTGAGGGAAAAATTTTTTTTTTATATATTTTTGGGGATATTTATTATAGCAAAAAGTTTAAAATATTTTTACTTAAAATTGTCGCTCTATTTTTGTTTATAGCGCAAAAAATTAAAAACGCAGAGATGATCAAATACCACCAAAGAAAGCTCTATTTGTGGGAAAAAAAAGGATGCCAATTTTGTTTGGGAGCCACGTCGCACGACCGCGCAATTGTCAGTAAAAGCGACACAGTGCCGAATTGCAAAAAGGGGCAAGGTCCTTTACCTGCATATTGGTCCAGCTCTAGTGATAGTTTTCAAAAAAAGATTTTACTTCTTGTCCATGATTAGGGTCACACATCAATTTACTATATATCTACTCCCGCACGTGTTGCAAAATCGTGACCATAATAGTAGGGCTGCAACTAACGATTATTTTCAGAATCGATTAGTTGGCCGATTATTGTTTCGGATAATAGCCTTAAAAAAATAATAATTGCATTTTTAAATTTTTTTGGGCCAATTTGTTGCTGGGCAGATTACAAAACACATTGCCTCAAAAACACATTACATGCTTTTCTGCAGCTTCTCCATTGATGTATATTGAACCAAAAAACAAACAAAATGGCACCATTTTGCGTTAAAAAGTCCTTGCCCTTTCCAAATACGCAGCAGCTGAAAAAAAAATCATGGATGTGAACGTGTCCCATAGGAAAACATGTAAATGAACTGTAGTGTGTTTCTGCAAAAAGCACCAAAAAACAGAGGTGTGAACCCAGGCCTGAGATGTTTAGTAACATAATGGGGTTAAAAAAACTAAAATAAGTACAAAAAGAGCAAATAATCACTACTGTAAGGAGTTCATTTTTTTACTGTGGGACAGTGAAAGTAATATTTACAGTAGCGATTTGCTTTTTTGTACTATAAAGGGCTAATTTTTTTTTTTTTTAACCCCATTATTTTACTGGCCGATTTAATCGATTATGAAAATTGTAATCGATTAATTTCATAATCGATTAGTTGTCGATTAATCGATTAGTTGTTTCGGCCCTACATAATAGCCTATATGCTTGTCAACATAACTAAGCTAAAAGCTCATTGGAGGGCCTGGTTGTGTTTTGTGAGCAATACTGCGTTTTGTGAGCCTCATGCTAGCCATACACTGGCAGATTGTTCTCTCCAAAGCTTGGCCAACAACACATATGAGTTGCATAAGTCAATATACTTTGCCTTAAAAACACTGCTCTCTTTTTCTGTCTGATCAGTAGGTGGATACAAAAATGGGAAACTATAAAGGATGCTGGATTATCTCTGTTGCTTTAACCACTTCAGCCCGAACCATTTGGCTGGTCAAAGACCAGGCCACTTTTTGCGATTCTGCACTGCGTCGCTTTAACTGACAATTGCGCGGTCATGCGACGTGGCTCCCAAACAAAATTGACATCCTTTTTTCCTAGAAATAGAGATTTCTTTTGGTGGTATTTGATCACCTCTGCGGTTCTTATTTTTTGCACTATAAACAAAAATAGAGTGTCACTTTTGAAAACAAATCAATATTTTTTTCTTTTTGCTATAATAAACATCCCCCAAAAATATATAAAAAAACGTTTTTTTCCTCAGTTTGGGCCAATACGTATTCTTCTACATATTTTTGTTAAAAAAAATCGCAATAAGCATTTATTGATTGGTTTGCACAAAAGTTATAGCGTCCACAAAATTAGGGGATCTATTTATGGCATTTTTATAAAAAAAAATTGGACTAGTAATGGCAGCTATTTTTATCATGACTGCGACATTATGGCAGACACATCGGACACTTTTGACACCCTTTTGGGACCATTGTCATTTTTACAGCGAACAGTGCTGCAAAAATGACACTGGCAGTGAAGGGGTAAACCTGTAGGGAGCGCTGAAGAGGTTAAGTGTGACCTATGGAGTGCTTTTAACTGTTAGGGGGCTTGGCTTGTCGTGACACGTCGCTGATCGCTGTTCCCGATGACGGGGAACAGACGATCAGTGACATGTCAGGGGAAGGATGGGGAGCAGGACCCTGATGGACATCAAGTCTGCAGGTCACAGAGCTTGCGACACAGCCAGCAAATTAAAGGGGATGTATATATACGCCCATTTGCCCAGCCGTGCCATTCTGTCGACGTATAAGTGCGTGCGGCGGTCGGCAAGCGGTTAATATACGTATCTGCTTTCTATTACCAATACACAAACGATTACAGGAATTTTTTGTCTTATTGGACAAATAAATGTTGTATAGTATATCTTTACCTATATTATTATCTTCTACATTATGTAAATGGCACCCATGTGTATTGATATATAATATAGGTGCCGAGTTTCTTTAATTATAATTATTTTCTCTAATTTCTCTCCCCTCTGTGGGAATTTTCCATTGTATTCTCACCTGAGGGATCGTGATTGTCTCTGCTTAGTACTCGAATCACGAGAGGGGAGACAAATGTAAATATAAAACAGAAAGATAGCTTTATATTTGTTGAATGATAATACAATGTGTCAAAAAGTTATTTATGCATATATTCACAGTATCATTGTTGTAACAAATATATATATATATATATATATATTTTTCTATAGTGATGTACAGATTTACATTTAAGAAAACCTGAGATGAGGCACAATGTTTTCTAAAAATGGTAGTTGGCAACCTGCCTTACTGATGGATTTAGTACAGCTTTAGTGCTTGCTTAGTCACTGACCTGGAACAAGCATGCAGATAAGAAGTTTTTAGTAGCAATTTAGTTCACCTTTACAGAAAAACTGCCTATGCAGGTAAGAGATGTCTGTAGATTAAAACAAACTGTGCAGCTCTGACTAAAGATTAGTAATTCCCTTTAGTCCAGGTGTAGGCCATTTACATACCTTTTATGAAGCCTGACTGGAATACTCCCAGGACATTGCTAAGTGAGGCCTAGTCATCACTGCTAAACTCCACCATCACAGGAGTGAGCTTTCTCTGATTCAAATCTCACATACTCTTTCTCTCCCCTGATGCAGTAAAGCCTCGTACACACAACCGAGGAACTCGACGGGCGAAACACATCGTTTTCCTCGTCGAGTTCCTTGTTGGGCTGTCGAGGAACTCGACAAGGCAAGTTTCTCCATTCCCGTCAAGGAAATAGAGAACTTGCTCTCTTTTTGGCTTGTTGAGTTTCTCAACAGTTTCCTCGGCGAAAATGTACACACGACCGGTTTCCTCTGCAAAAAAATATCTCCCAGCAAGTTTCTTGCTGGTTTTTGCCGAGAAACTCGGTCGTGTGTACGAGGCCTAAGTCTGAGCTCGGCATTTGAGAGCTCACTCCTGTGATGGTGGAGGGGAGCAGTGACAACTAGGCCTTACTTAGCTAAGTCCTGGGAGTACTTGGCAACATCCTGGGAGTATTCCAGTCGGGCTTCAAAGGTATGAATAAGGCCTACACCTATAGCAATGACTTTATTCAACTATAGTCAGAGCTGCGCAGTTTGTTTAATCTACAAATGCCCCTTATCTGAATAGGCAATTTTATGGTAAAGATGAACTATCCCTTTAAGCAGACTATAGATGACTTGATTTAATTTCCTTTCACTATGTATAAACAGGCTGATTGTACCCAAGTCAATACGTAGATTGTACCCAAGTCAATCCGTCAATTGACTTGGGACAATCAGTTTGCTTATACATGGATCGAAATTCCGCTGGTCTCTGCTTTAGACAGCATGATTGTGAAGTCCGAGATTAGGGTAGTGCTAAGCCTCACGATCGGACTTCCATCTGACTTTCCGTGGATTTTGCTCCCAATGGGCGTTGACCGTGAACTTGGTATGCATACACACGGCAGGACTTTTTAAGCCAACTTTCACCAAATCACATTATTTTTCAGCTCTTTAACGCCACCCTTTGGGCAACTTCTGCTATTGTTGTCTGATCTTTAGCATTGGTTCTGAGCATGCGTGTTTGTACTTTGGACTTTAGTCCGATGGACTTAGACCCGGTTCACACTGGGGCGACTCGTCAGGCGACGCAGCCGCCTCACAAGTCGCGTCCCATTCTAGTGAATAGAACCGTTCTAATAGGAGCGACGCAAGTCGCTCCGACTTAGAAAAAGGTTCTTGTACTACTTCGGGGGCGACTATGGGCGACCTGCATTGACTTCTATACAGAAGTCATTTTGCAAGTCGCCTTAGATGTTGTCTTCATGTCGCCTGGCCGAGTCGCCCCCGAAGTCGTGCCGCCCCTGTGTGAACCGGCTCTTATGTACACACGATAGGATTCTCCTCCATCAGATGTTTGTTGTCGAAAAGTTTGAGCATATTCACAGCGAACATTTGTCCAATGAAAAAGCAAAAACAATGGCCCGATGGAGCATACACACAGTCGGATTGTCTGATCAAAGGCGTCTGTCGGACCGTTGTTAAAAAGTCTGATCGTGTGTATTGGCCTTTAGATGTACCAGTAGATATACATGCATGGACTAGACTAACAAATGTAAAGCTGAACTCCAGCCAACACCTTTTAAGCAGATACAGCAACCGTTTTTGTTTTGGGATAAAGGTTTTACATAGGGGTGCAACGGATCGTCACCGATCCGTGATCCGAACGGGCCACCCCGTTCGGATCGGCACACCCCGCGATCCGCGGAGCGCTCCGGAGCCTAGGCCTAGGATAGTCCCCGGCTTCGGCCTAGCTCCGGAGTGGCGGCCAGTCTGCTGCCAGAGCCCAGCGTGACACGCCTCCCCGGGGAGGCGTGTCACGCTGTGCACTGGGCTCTGGCAAGCCGACATGGAGAGGGAATATTAGCAGAGAAGCACTGGTGTGAGAGGAGGGGGGGGGGGAAGAGCACATTTCAGGGGTGGATTAAAGAGGAAGCAGGTGAGGCTGTTTGGGAATTGTTAAAAGTACAATCTTGATGTTTTTACAGAAAATATATATATATATATATATATATATATATATATATATAATCTGTAAAAACATCAAGAATGTATGTGTGTGTGTGTGTGTGTGTGTGTGTATATATATATATATATATATATATATATACACACACACATTTTTTTTTTTGGACCAATGAAAACACCCTTTTTTTTTTTTTTGCGCTGATCCGAAAATGATCCGATCCGTGACTCCTGATCCGAGGATCGATCCGATCCGTGAGTTTTTTGATCCGTTGCACCCCTAGTTTTACATAAATGAGAAAAAGCTGATCATTGTAAGCAAGGCTTGCCCAAGACATTGTGCTGCTTGGGTCCAAGAATTAAATGCTGCCCCCCCCCAATGTAATTTATCAGGAAGTCAGATTTACATGTAACAGCACCCCTACTTCACATAAGGAGTCCCCCTTGACATCAGACGCTCCATACTTAACATCAGGAGCCCCCTTTCACATCATGAGCCCCTAATTAACATCAAGAGTCTCCTTTTACATCAGAAGTCCCTCTTTACATCACTAGCTTCCTACTGAACATCGGGTGTCTCTATTTATGTCAGCATCCCTCTTTACATCAGAAGTCTCCTCCTTCACATTAGGAGTTCCCCTTAACTTCAGCAGTGACCAGGAGCCTCCTCACATACCTTATACAGCAGCTGGACTTGCACTTTTTGCACTTACCTTTTCCTTTGATTTCCCTTCTAAATGTTTTTTTTCTTTGTCTAAATTTCTCACTTCTTGTTCCTCCTCAGTAAGCTGTTCTGGCTGACTAACCCCCAGCTTACTGAGGAGAAACAGGAAATAAGAAATTCAGACAAATAAGAAAAACATTTAGAAGGGAAATCGAAGGAA
Organism: Rana temporaria; assembly: GCF_905171775.1. NCBI lineage: Eukaryota > Metazoa > Chordata > Amphibia > Anura > Ranidae > Rana > Rana temporaria. The sequence continues at coordinate 292,079,353 of NC_053489.1, read as the reverse complement.
AAGGTAAGTCAACCAACAATGCACTAGCTTAAAGGAACCTATTTAGAACCTTTTCAACCCCTTTAAGACTGCTCTCATAGGGAACCATTGATTTTGAATAGAGGCAGAGAAACGCTGCTAAAAGTTAACGCGGCTAAACGTGCATTAACGCCAATGCAAAAAGCTACTAAAAGCGCGTTTTTACAGCTTCCTTTTCCTGGCATTGGTAGTGGCTTTGCAGCTCGTTTTTTCTAAAGCTCCATTTGCATGAGGCCTAATTGGTGCTTTTATCTGGAAATTTGGGCTTTTAAAAAATATATAAAAAACTGAATTTGGGCTTCGTAAATTGGTTTATTCCATTACGTTTGTTAATGTGGTTAAAGCTGTAAAGGGAATTACACAACTATTGACATAACATGTGAATGGTTTAGTCTATTGGATCTATTTATAAACCACAGTGTGATACAAATGAGCATGTGTCTTTTCACAGCGGAGAATTGTGATACTGAATTTCCTCTGCTTTACCTCCATGTTCTTAGCATGTGAGATTCCTAACGAGCTCTGCTGCTTGATTTTATCACCTGCTCAAACAGACAGTTATAACCCACATGCCGTGTTCTTTGTCACACATTGTATGTTATGTTGCACATCAAAACATATTACAAAGGTCACCAACCAGCTTGTCACGCATATCAGAAGTCCACTTATAAAATATATGCAGCACATAATAGGAGCATTTTTTATGTCTTTTTGATTTACAGGTTGTTTTATGTGCTGAAATGCTGTTCTGGAGCATTTTTACATACAGTTCTCTTCACCTTTTTAGACCCGGGGCGGCACGACTTTGAGGGCGACTCTGCAAGGCGATCTCAAAACGACTTCATAGGCGACTTGCAAAATGACTTCTGTATTGAAGTCAATGCAAGTCACCCTGAGTTGCCCCCAAAGTCGTGCAAGAACCTTTTTCTAAGTTGGAGCAACTTGAGTCGCTCCTATTAGAACGGTTCCATTAAACAGAGCGGAGCGCGACTTGTCAGGCGGCTGAGTCGCCCCTGTGTGAATTGGCTCTAAGAGGCAGTGTTTACTGTTGGCCAGACCAAACAATGCAGCTAACATGAGCTCCTTACTTCTATACTATTATGTTTCTTACTTGGTATTACGGCTTAAACAAGCTTTCAAAAGCACTTTCTTAAAAAGAACTTGAAACCTAAGGACTACGGGGTGTAATTATTATTATACATATGTATGAATGTACATTTGTTTTGTGCGAATGTTGCAAAGACAAATGATGTTAGTCTTTTTCCTGTGCTGGCCACTAGGTGGTGCTAGGTATCAGGAATTTCCCATGTTACTAGGATCCATCTGGTGGCGGAATTTTTATATTTTAAATCAAATAAAAAATAATTGACCAGCACAGGAAATAGTAAAAGACAAAAAAAACGGTATATGCAAATGTTTTATAAGCATACCCTATGTCTGGGCAAAATGGAATATATATATATATATATATATATATATATATATATATCTCTGTTAAACTTTTAAATATTTTCATCCCTGTTCCCCTCCACCTATGTTTCTTAAAACAATCTGCAAGTAAACAAAGAAGGGGGGGTAATCAGTCTGCCAGAAATCCAGCATGCTTCTTACTTCATGTTTTGGCTGACAACATAGTGCCTTTGCTGTTCTGAAGTTAATAATATATATACTTTTGATTTATAAGCTCAACTTTGAACATTAACATTTTGGCTTTGCCACCCTACAACTATAGGATGTGTAAATAATGTGGCAGAGAGGATTTGAGAATAGTTTTTATAACATCAACAGATAAGCTGTGTAAATAGCAGTTAATTGGTATAATAAAGCGCAAACAAGCTAAAAAAAAACAATTTGTATGAAGTATAACATATGCCTTTGTATTTAAAGCGCAGTTCCAGGCAAAAATGTAACTCCTTCGAAAACGAAACCTTACCTCATTTTGGATATATACACACATATATATCTATGTCATACCCTTTTCTTCCATTTTCTTTGAGACCTCAGAGACATGAGTCCTAAGGAAGGAGATTGGAGCTGAGACATGTGTACTGTATTTGCTGGCGTATAAGACTAACTTTTACACTTAAAAAAACTGGCCAAAAAGCAGGGGTCGTCTTATACGCCGGGTCAGCTTCTCAGATGCCTGCTGGATATGCGGTAATACTGTATGTAGCTTTGACTACATGCAGTTTATACCGCTTAGCCAATCATGGTGAGTGATGTATTCAAATGAATAAAGAGCCTGCTTGGATTGGAGTAACAACCTCTGCCAATCCGAGCAGGCTACATACAGTAGCCTGCTCAGATTGGCTTTGAGAGTCAGAGAGGCATGGGCTGATGTCACAGCCTCTGCCAATCCAAGCAGGCTTTGTATTCATTAATAGAATACATCGCTCGCTGTGATTGGCTCCAGCTCCAGCAAGAAGGAAGAAGAATATGTCTCCAGAAGGAAGAAATATGAAGCCTCGGAAGGGGGGGGGTCGTCTTATACGGTGAGTACAGGCAAAAAATCCTAAAAAAACTGTAAAATTAGGGAGTCGTCTTATACGCCCGGTCGCCTTATACACCGGAAAATACGGTATACAGATTTGTTGGTGACTTCCCTGCTGGACTATCCCCTCTCTATTGATTAATATATTTATCTTTGTTCACTACACATCTTCTCCATTCGATTGGTGGATTCTTTTGCCCTGTGAAGATCTGGTCCTGTATTGATACACCCATTGAGTATATACAGCCTTGTTGACCCTTTAAGCGTATGCTTTTTAGGGTTCAACACTTCCGGTAAGCCTCTGCATTATTGGTGGCGGTTTCTTTCACAAGTGTGCATCACGTTCAAGTGTGGAAATATCTCATGGTTTTGCTGATCTAGGAATCATCTACCTAGTCGTATACATCAATCAAGCTTTTTCTAGTTTGCACACATTTTTTTGGACTTTCATATTTGATATTTATTGATACAGTTTTTGATGATACATCATTCACTTGGTGATCTTTATTTATGGTTTATATCCTGTTTTTTCCATTAGATATATAGGGCTAGATTCACCAATGATTTACACCGGCGTATCTATAGATACGCCGCCTAAAATCAAAGCTGCGCCGGCGTATCTTCTTTCTGTATTCAGAAAGCAAGATACGCCGAAATTAGGCTAAGATCCGACTGGCGTAAGTCTCTTACGCCGTCGTATCTTAGGGTGCATATTTACGCTGGCCGCTAGGTGGCGCTTCCATCGTTTTCGGCGTAGAATATGCAAATGACCTAGATACGCCGATTCACAAACATACGTGCCCCCGGCAAAATTTTTTACGTCGTTTGCGTAAGGCTTTTTCCGGCGTAACATTGCTCCTGCTTCTATGAGGGGTACGCAAGTATGGACGTCGTTCCCGCGTCGAATTTTGAAAATTTTACGTAGTTTGCGTAAGTCGTTCGCGAATAGGGCTTTGCGTAAATTACGTCCACTTCGAAAGCATTGACGATTTGCGGCGGAATTTCGAGCATGCGCACTGAGATTCTTTCATGAACGACGCATGCGCCGTTCGTTAATGACGTCATTTATGTGGGGTCATGTTTTATTTACATAAAACACGCCCACCTCTTGCAAATTTGAATTCGGCGCGCTTACGCCGCCTTATTTACGCTACGCCGCCGCAACTTACAGAGCAAGTGCTTTGTAAATAACATACGCTATGCCCGCACAAACTTACGGCGGGCTACTTGAATCTAGCCCATTGTTTTTAAATCTCTAATCACCATCTAGCACTACATTTTTACATGTTCTGTTTGTCCTGTAGATACAACAAATATGAATGAATCCATCCAAAGTGAAAGACCGTTGTCACCAGCACAAGTGCCCTGATTGGAAGATTTCCCCTCTTCTGTTCTCATGACAGTTTAAAATATTAGAATCGATCTTACTTTCAGTCCTAGTGACAGTGGTTACCAGGATAGAGATTGTGAATCTCCCAGCAGGGCAGCCATCACAAATTTTGGTGCCCCTTACACAGCTTAAGGCAGGGCCCCCCTTGAGCAGAGAACCGGTGGGGGCCCTCCTCTCTCCTGCCACGAGATAAGCGGTGGGGGGGGGGGGGGGGTTGTGGTAATGAAAGTGTCTTTTCTTCTCTCTCCTGCCGCAAGATAAGTTGGGGGGAGGGTTGGTTGGTGCTGAAGACTAAAGAACAATGTCAAGTCAAGTCTTCTCTCTCCTGCCACGAGTTGCTAAAGTCAGATGGAAAAAAGCATACTACGGTAACTCATTGTGAAATACTCACCTTGGATTAAAGCCCCTACAGCAGTCTCGGAAAACACTGTTCTGCCCGGTGTCATGACTCCTAGTCATTTCAGGGTATCGCAGACTCTGGCACTGTTATTGGCTGGAGCCATGATTACAAACGTGCCAGTGCTTCAGTGCACATGTGCCTATGGTGTCGGCACCTGCTGATACAGGGGATATCTCCTAAACCATGTAGGTTTAGGAGATATCCACGGTAACTACAGGTAAGCCTTAATATAGGCTTACCTGTAGTAAGAAGTGGTTTTAAAGGGTTTACAACCACTTTAAGCGTACATGTGAGGGCTATGTTTCCCTGCACGGGATGCACAGGTTTTCGTTTAATTTGCATGCAGTCAGTCTCTTTCATGTTATTCGGGACACAGCTGCTGCTCCTGAATTGACATTAGTGTGGGTGGTGCGGGTCCTCATACTCACTCTGTGTGTGTGTTTAGGAACCCGCACCAACACGTATGTCAAATGTTTGGATTGCAGTGTCTGCATAAAGGACATCCATGGGACTAATTGCACATGGATGCACAGAGCATCTGCATCGCATTCAGGTAAAACACAGCCCTCACATGGGTGCATTTCTATGTACACCCATATGAATGAGGCCTTGCATGAATCTGTCACAAGTTGCTCCACATGGTGCATGAAAGGCAGACACATTTTTCTAACAAGTGTCTACAAATAAGGAGCTACTGTTCCTTCACTATTGAATTGCAGTCTTGACCAAGTTGTATTTATTTGGCTGAACAGAGTTATAACTTTTAGGGCAGCTGTGTATTTAGCTATTTGATGCCACATAAATATAGCAGTTCAGAAGGATGGTCCTCAGCCTTGCAGACTGTTATGACCATCACCCCAATTGAACAGGCTGATTTTTTACCAAAAAAGATGGATTATTGAACGATGGTGGAAGCATTGCAAATCTAACACAAAGGCAGGTCAACAGGTTGACCCTAAATGGCTTTCTGTTTGCCAAGTGTTTTAGGTCTGGCATCTCTTTGTTACACTTTCAATAGTTCTACAGCACATAAGCTTTCTTGACTACTCCAGCATGTTATTCTACAAATACCCCTGTTTTAGACTGTTGCTTTCTCATTTAATTGAAAAATTATATAGCTTATGTAAATGCACACAACATTGTTCCACATCATTGTAAGTATAGGCAGATAGGTGTGGGGTTGCCTGGTGACCCTGTGCCAATCACTGTATATATCTCCTGATTTCTGTTAGAGAAAAGATACACTACATATAACAGCTCCCGCAGAGCACATTGACATTTCATTTTGTAATCTTTCTGTGAAATAAACCATAATTTTGCCTTGGCTCTAATAAGCAAATTCTTCTTGCTTATATACTGCTTTGAAGGTAAGGCATAGATATTGGGAGGCAAAGAATAAAGCCAAACACCAGTGATATCTGGAGTGTAATAAACCACGTACGTTCTAGAAAGAAAGCGACCAGTGTGATATTGACATTACAGAGTCAATCTAAGGTGCTGTTTCAGAACATTTATTAAGCTTTTAGCACTTCTTGTTAAGCAGTTCATTTATTTTGGGGCAAACAATTGTATGAGCTGGGAGTTACTGCCATCTTGTACATTGACTACATTTCTTATTATATCTAGCAAAATACATTAAACTTAACTGTATCTCAATATATAAAGTTATTAATGAAACCCAGAGATTTCACTAAGTGCACCACCTCCTATTAAGTATAACAAGTCAATATATAAGCCTCAAAGGGGCAGCAAGTGGAGTTTAAAGGTGCACAAAATCAAAAATCAATTATATAAAAAATGTATTTATACACAAACAGTATAAAACTGCTTATACAATTAGGGCAATAAGAGTAGCCCAATGGTCATATTACAAAAGAATGGTTGCCTCTACATGTTTCACCACAAACATGGCTTCTTCTGGAGCTTTTGTAGGACCTTTATTTTAAAACATTACCACCTTTTAAATGGTCACCATTCCAGATAATCCCCAAGAGGTCCAATGGGGGACATCTGTGCTACAAGAGTGAGAGGAAAAAACAATTGCCCTAAAGTCACGTCTGATATTTCAAGAAGTTTGACAAATTGATTGATCAATATTTAAATCTTTCCCCATATGCGGACTTCATCTACTACCAGCAAACTTCAAGGTGCTTATGCCATCTGAGCGTTTCCTTTATTTCAATTTGCCACCGTTCCTTGACTTCAGGGTTTACACAGGGAAGATCATAGAGATTCAAACTGTCCCAAGGGATTGACCCCCCCCCCTTTTTTTTTTGGAAAATGGATATTGAGCCTCACCAACAGCAGGCTAAAAACCCGTTTTCCAAAAAGACCCAAAGGTGTCAAAAAATAAAAGTACCTACGTCCTAAAATTACTATGAAGAGAATGTTTTTCTTTGGAGGCCTTTGTGGATTTTAATGGTACTGTACAAGGACAACATGAATGTAAATCCATAAAAGCAGTGGGGGTGCTTCCATAAGGGCGCACATGTGCTGCCCCCTCTCTCCAGCCACCCTCCTCTATGACCAATGGATAGATTCACCTTGGAACTCTCCCATGGACGACATTTTTGCCCAGTCTCTTTCTTATTGTTGAATCATGAACACTGACCCTTACTGAGGCAAGTGAGGCCCCCAGTTCTTGATGTTGTTCTGGGCTCTTTTATGACCTCCTGAATGAGTCGTTGTGCTCTCCAGCCACCCCCTCTATGACCAATGGATAGATTTGCCTTGGAACTCTCCCATGGATGACCTTTTCGCCCAGCCTCTTTCTTATTGTTGAATCATGAACACTGACCCTAACTGAGGCAAGTAAGACCCCCAGTTCTTGATGTTCTAGGTTCTTTTATGACCTCCTGAATGAGACGTTGTGCTCTTGGAATAATTTTTATAGATCAGCCACTCTTGGGAAGGTTCACCACTGTTCCAAGTTTTCTCCATTTATGGCTAATGGCTCTCATCGTGGTTCACTGGAGTCCCAAAGCCTTAGAAATGGCTTTGTAGCTCTTTCCAGACTAATGCGTGTCATCAGTCTGATTTGTTTCTCATCTGTTCTTGATTTTTTTTAGATCGCATCATGATGTTGCTTTTTTTTAGATATTTTAGCGTGCTTTACTTTGGCAGACAGCTTCTGTTTAAGTAATTTCTTGATTCAACAGGTCTGGCAGTAACAAGGCCTGGGTGTGGCAAGTGAAATTTAAAGCTGGTTTACAAAAAATGCGTGGTGGGGGGGTGGGGGTGGTAATTTCTTACTTTCACATAGGGCCAGGCATGTTTAAACAGCTTTTTTCCCTTAATAAATGAAATCATCATTTAAAAACTTAATTTTGTATTTGCTCTGGTTATTTTTGTGTAATATTGTGGATATTGTTTGATGATCAGAATCATTTTTAAGTGTGACAAATATGCAAAAAATAAATAAAAAATCAGGAAGGGGGAAAATACTTTTTCAATTTTGTCTACTTAATGGAATCGATCTGCCCTTTCACTAGAGCATGCAAGGGCAGGGGCTCCTGAATATTCCTGGAATGTGTGACATCATCTTGGCCTAGGCCAGGAAACAACTGATAAAAAAAAAATCTATCTATAGATTATATATGTATATATATGTGTGTGTGTGTGTATGTATATGTGTGTGTATATATATTATTTATAATATATATATATATATATATATATATATATATATATATAAAATACCTTGCTATCTATTTACTAATGCTAGCAGCATAAGGATTAAAAATAGTTAAAGTGGTATTAAAGGTTCAGTTTTTTTTTTTTATAACAAGCATGTCATACTTGCCTCCACTGTGCCGCTCGTTTTGCCCCGATTGTCCTCTTCTGGGGTCACTCAGTGGCTCTCGCAGCTCCTTCCCGCAATAGATAACCCGAGGGGGTTACCTTGCAGGTGCGCTCTCGTGTGATGCACTCTGCGGTTATAGCCACCGAGTGTATGACTCTTCCCCACCCCCAGAGTCCGCGTCATTGGATTTGATTGACAGCAGTGGGAGCCAATGGCTGCACTGCTATTAATCTATCCAATGAAGAGCCAACAAGCCGTGGGGAAAGCGACGCGGGATCGCGCCCACGGAAACTCAGGGCTTAGGGGGGGCCAGGCACAGCAAGGTGTTTTTTCACCTTAATGCATAGGATGCATTAAGGTGAAAAAACACAAAATAAAAAACAATAAAATAAAAATAAAAGTTCTGCTTTAACCACTTAAGGACCATCCTGCACATATACGTCGGCAGAATGGCACGGCTGGGCACATGCACGTACAGGTACGTCCTGTGCTAGTGCCCGGCCGTGGCGCTCGCTGTGAAAATGACAATGGTCCCAAAAATGTGTCAAAATTGGCCGAAGCGTTCGCCATAATGTCGCAGTCACGAAAAAAATAGCTGATCGCCGCCATTAGTAGTAAAAAGAAAAAAATGCAATAAAACTATCCCCTATTTTGTAAACGCTATAAATTTTGCGCAAACCAACAGATAAACGCTTCTTGCGATATTTTTTTTTACCAAAAATAGGTAGAAGAATACGTACCGGCCTAAACTGAGGGAAAAAAATGTTTTTAATATCTTTTTTGGGTGATATTTATTATAGCAAAAAGTAAAAAATATTGAATTTTTTTCAAAATTGTCGCTCTATTTTCGTTTATAGCGCAAAAAATAAAAACCGCAGAGGTGATAAAATACCACCAAAAGAAAGCTCTATTTGTGGAAAAAAAAAAGGACGCCAATTTTGTTTGGGAACCACGTCGCACGATAGCGCAATTGTCTGTTAAAGCGACGCAGTGCCGAATCGCAAAACCTGGCCGGATCCTTTAGCTGCATTTTGGTCCGGGTCTTAAGTGGTTAAGCTAAATTGCTGTAATTGCTAGCCGTTCACACAGGGGCGACCTGTCAGGCTACTCAGCCACCTGACAAGTCGCGGCCCGCAGTAGTCAATGGAACCGTTCTAATAGGAGCGACACAAGTCCTGTACGACTTTGGGGGCAACTCTGGGCGACTTGCATTGACTTCAATACAGAAGTCATTTTGCAAGTTGCCTTGAGATCGCCTTGCGAAGTCGCCCCCAAAGTCGCGCCGCCTGTGTGTGAACCGGCTCTTAACAATTTGTTATTGTCAAAAAACCTGTATCAAGGTATATACATAAACAAAGGTTGACTTCACTAAAACCTCATATCAAAGTGATCATTAGATCCAGATATATAGTCATGTGCAATTTATATTCAAATATCAATTTTCCTAAACAAGTCTAGCTTGGCCCTTCCCCTCTCATAGGGTTTTATATTGATGAATTAGAACACCTATCACATTAAAAAATGTATGGAGAGCATAGGAAGCAGGAGAGGAGAGCACCACCTTTCAAATGAACAAGAATGGTCAGAATTGATGTATCTCAATGGTCTGTATCGCTGGATCTGTCTGTCATTAGAGATAACCACTGCTTATGCCTTTTTATTCTACTGTATACTTGCTTCGAATTACTTGACTTTTCAAATGGTATCTGCAAGAGATTAAATCCTTGTGTTGCAATATTTGGTTGATAAAAGGAAAGACAATTTTTACAATTGTTTTTCCCAACAATAACCAAACCCTATAAATTGTAGCTCCAGAAAGCACCTTTTGCTGGCAATCTTTTGGGAGGTGATTAAGTTGCATTTGACATGGCTTCTTGGAAGAAGAAAAGAAGCTGCGTCAGTGTAGAATATAATTACCCTTTAGGGGCTTTTCACAAGTCCCCTGGCTGCAAGAAAACCTGTTGCTGTTAACAAAGGTGCATATGCAATGCTACTCACAGATTTCTTTATACTGAAGATTTCTCACTGACGTTTTTACTTTCATGCAAAATACTCCAAGCTGAAAAAGGTTCTGACATTATAATATTTTCCTGCTATCGTTCGTACACCTGTGTCACCTGCGACATTATCCACTGTATGAAAAAAAAAAGCTGACACCTATTTTACATTCACAAGTTTATTGAGCAGTTTCAGCTTAAAGGTGAACTGTAGAAATGTGTGTTTTTTTTTTTTGTGTGTTTTTCGAAATACACGTGAAAAATATCAGCTTTATGTAAAAAAGTTATATACCGTTTTAAAATATAACATGAGTGGCAATATGTTTTTCTTATTACATATACTGTAGACAGGTTCTGCTGTTCCTCTTGTCTCCTTGCTGGTCTTTGCGTCTGATGAGCAGAAACCATTTTTTATTTATTTTTTGCTTGGGCTTTAGGCTCAGTTCACACTGCGACCTGAAAGTCACGCGACTTACGGTGCGACTTTCTGGCGATTGTTGGCGACTTGAGTACTACTTTCATGCGCCTTTAGAAGCAACTTTGAAGGAACGCCTGGGTAATCTTCCTGTAATGTCAGATCCAAATCACGTCAATATAGATGGTGATTCGACTTGGAGGCGACTTTCATTAACCACTTATACGTAATAATAATACAGAGCACTTTTACCCTCTTCCTGCCCAGGCCAATTTTCAGCTTTGAATGACAATTGCGCGGTCATGCAACACTGTACTCAAATACATTTTTTAATCATTTTCTTCACACAAATAGAGATTTTTTTGGTGGTATTTAATCACTGCTGGGTTTTTTATTTTTTACAAAGAAAAAAGACCGAAAATTTTGAAAAAAAAAAAAACTATTTTTTTTAGTTTGTCAGTAAATTTAGTAAATTGGTAATTTTTCTCGTTCACTGATGTGCGCTAATGAGGCTGCACTGATGAGGCAGCACTTATGGGCACTGATGAGGAGGCACTAATATACCGCACTGATAGGTGGCACTGGTGGGTGGCACTGATAGGCAGCACTGAAAGGCTGCACTGACTGGCATCACTGATGGGCACTGATTGGTGGCACTGATGGGCACTGCTGCAGCTTTTATGTAATCAGGGCACTGATGATCAGTGCCCTGATTACCTGCCCTGGTCTCCCATGCAAGGAAATACCACTGATCGTCACTCCTTGCCTCACACTCTGTCAGTATGAGGCGAGGAGAGCCGATTAACGGGACGTCTGCATTTACACAGCCGATTACATGGTTAACCACTTTCGGGCTGCCCGCCGTCATTTTACGTTGATACTTTGAAGAGGAATATCATTGTTATGGCAGCACCTAGCTACCCTAAACCCAGTATCCTCTTCTTCAGTGGGCGGTCCGCTTTCAGATAAAAATGGTCTCTCTGTCGGCAGAGGCGATCGGATCCTTCTCCTGGCTTGGTATGGAGACGAGTGAGGGGAACATGGCCCCCATCTGTCTTCATACCATTGCAGGGCGGAAGCGACGTCAAAACGAACCACTGCAGCAGTGCTTTGCGGGCGGTTTTAACCCTTTTTCGGCCGCTAGCAGGGGTTAAAAGTAAAGTGCCGTTAAAAATATCGACGGCGCAACGCCCCAGTGTGAACGTAGCCATAAAGAGACTCTTTTTTTGTACAGATGACATTTAATAATCCTTTTTTTTATTTAATTTTAATGTAAATATGAGATCTGAGGTCCTTTTTGACCCCGGATCTCATATTTAAGAGGTCCCGTCATGCTTTTTTTCTATAACAAGGGATGTTTATATTCCTTCTAATAGGATTAAAAGTGACACAATTTTTTTTTAAATGAACACTGTAAAAAAAAAAGGTAAAACAAATAATAATCAGTAGAGTGAGAGCAATAATTCTAGCTCTAGACCCCCTCTGTAACTGAAAACATGCAACCTGTAGAATTTTAAAAAAATCGCCTATGGAGATTTTTAAGGGTAAAAGTTTGACGCCATTCCACGAGCGGGTGCAATTTTGAAGCGTGACATGTTGCATATCAAATTACTCGGCGTAACATTATCTTTCACAATATATAAAAAAAAATTGGGCTAACTTTACTGTTATCTTATTTTTTTAATTCAAAAAAGTGTATTTTTTCCAAAAAAAGTACGCTTGTAAGACTGCTGCACAAATACACTCTAGGGTGTTAGGGAAAAAAATATATAATGTTTGGGATTGTGAAAGGGGTCTTGGGCTACTTTCACACTGAGGCATTTTTCAGATGCTAAAGGGCTAAAAATAGCGACTGTAAAGCGACTTAAAAACGCCTCCCCTGCCACCCCAATGTAGAAGCCCGAGTGCTTTCACACTGGAGCGGTGCGCTTGCAGGATGGGAAACAAAGTAAGCAGCATCTTTGGGACGTTGCGGGAGCGGTGGATACACCGCTCCTAAAACGCCCTTGCTATTGAAATATGGCCAGCCTTTATTTGGCCACTAGCCCCCGCCCCAGTGTAAAAGTGCCCTTACTCTGTGTGCTCTGAATGTATGTAGAGAAAAGAAGGCTGCATATAAACGGGTAAACCTTTTTATATAGGTTGATTTTTTTTTATCTCGGTGCATCATCTGAAGCTAGTCGCTTCACTAGGTATATTTGATGGTGTACAACCATTTTCATATACAGATTTTATGCCATATTGCGTAGTTTGGCTTATCTCACATATGACTAATGCAGCTTTTACACATAGTAAGTTAATTGTGCATTATGACTGGACCCATAGAGCATCAAACAAATGTTTTCCTATAGGTTAGTTAGCTACTACTCCAAATAAAGAATACTAATTTAACCTCATTTGAATTAAATATTCCCCAGTGTAACATTGGTACATAACTTTTAATGTATGTTTCTTAACAGTTTAGACTTTTAGTAAAACATAGTGACTGCATTGTGTTGTACAGTCCCCTAAACTATAGGGCACATGCCACCTTTTATCCTCTATTTGTTATTAATTATTTCTCTCAGTAATGATTATAGTTTTTAATAGATTTTTGCTCCAATATATGTGGATAAACAGGCCACATTAGAATCTTGTTATTAACAGATTTTAGATGGTGTATTATTCAATTGTTAGGTTTTGTGTTTTTAACCTGCAGGGAATGTAGGGCTAAACCTTTCTATCCACTCTGAGTTAGTAGTAGTCTAATTAAAACTCCTAGTTTCAGACTCACTGGCTAATTAACACATTCCTTGTCATTGGTATCCAAGTATAATTAGCACCTTTTGTGCTACTAGTACTAATAGGTCAATTAATGTTAACATTGGTACAGGTGGTATGGTCTAATTAATTTATTTCTACTTTGGCAGAGGGCTAAGGAATACATACTGAGTTCTGTAAACCAGTAATAGGATAAATTACCCTTACATTTTCACAGACATTATTTTTCATGATTTGTGGCAAAAAATAGACCTGTCCCATGAAGTATGTCTGACATGGAATGCCAGTAAGGCATGAATCGGAGTTAACATCTGAAAGCTAAGCTTGGTGGACTAGGTCATGACCATTCGGAAAGGAAAAAACACAGGGCACACCACCATATTCTAGGATCATTAATAAAACTGCTTAAAAGATAAATTCCTACTCGCTGGGTATGTGACATAGGTGTTGCCAAGCAGGGGATAGAAAGAACATACACCGTCCACAAGCCCTGACCAAGGGCATGGATGTAAACTAAGGAGGGTAGTTTCCATAAAGCCTGCACTGACAGGCTATGCTCAGCAATGCTGAAAACTTGTTGGAATTGACCTTGTCTCGGAGACCGTTCTTTTGTATGATGTCTCTCCTCGGTGCATGCAACGTTCGCGTTTCTAGGTGGCTCCCTTTTTCATCAGCTTTTACACAGATGGCATTCCTTCTCTTATGCCCTGTACACACGATCAGAATTTCCGATGGGATAAAATCCAATGGAATTTTCCGTTGGAATTCCGTTCAAGCTGTCTTGCATACACACTGTCAGACCAAATTCCGACCATCCAAAACGCGGTGACGTAAACCACTACGACGAGCCGAGAAAAATTAAGTTCAATGCTTCCGAGCATGCATCGACTTGATTCTGAGCATGCATGTTTTTTTCTCCATCGGAGTTCCACACAGACGATCGGAATTTCCGATAGGATTTTTTTCCATCGGAAAAAAATAAAGCCTGTTCTATTTCTAAACTCCGGTGGAAAAAAGTCCGATGGGGCCCACACATGTTCGGAATATCCAATGAAAAAATTCCGTCTGACTTTTTTCATTGGAAATTCCGATTTGTGTGTACAAGGCTTTAGGTATCTATTTACTTGGCGTAACATCATCTTTCATAATATACAAAACAATTGGGCTAACTTTACTTTTTTATTTTTTATTCATGAAAGTGTATTTTTTTACCCCCAAAAATTGCGTTTGAGAGATTGCTGCGCAAATACAGTGTGACATAAAAAATTGTAACGATCGGTATTTTATTTTCTAGGGTTTCTAGGAAAAAATGTGTATTTTAACTTGAAAGCAACAAATGTCAGAAATGGGCCTAGGCATAAAAAAGTTTAATGTATGTTCCTTGCCAAAGAACATTATTTTTCATCAAGTTGTGATGGGTAAAGTTCCGCTTTAAGCCATGCTTGAAGCTTTTGTCCTATGAGGTGCCTATCATGTAAGCTGTTGACTCTCAGAAACTCGTTTTAAGACAAATTCTGTTACAGATTTGGGTCTGACAGGTCTGCTGCTGACTGACTTTCCTCCACTTAGCAAGTGCCTTTGATTGTGTAGGAAAGAATAAAAAAAAATCTTTGGCAATTTACTGCCTATTTTTATAAAGTTTTGGGCTATTTATTAGACTTGAAATGCTAAAAACTGCAGCAGATTAAAGCCTTTGTAGAACAGAAGGGGATAGGGGCATTTATTAGTTCTGTCAGACAACAGGGCAATGCTGAATAGTAGCAATGAGAAGGATTATCAGACAGATTTCTGATGATTAGGCAGATTCATTCATCAATTCCTCCCTCTGCTGCTCAAGAGTAACACTACAGGAATACAACCTATACCTGACCACTTCTAATTTGTGCGTCTGCTTTGAATGAAAATCTGCCTATTTTCTGCGCCACACTGGTACATTTGTCACAGACCTCTGAAAATCTATTTAAGTTGGAAGCACAGGGGTCACACATGCACATAAAATTGTCACATAGAATTTGTTAATGGACAATCAGATTTGCATGTTATTTTGCCATTACTTTTCTTGATTTGTGATATTCTAAAAATAAGGGCATTATTCCTCCAAAAATATATATTATCAATGTGGTACTATACAATAACAAAGAATACAGTTTCTGTTTTACACAAAACCTTACATCCTCTCTTACCTCTCCCTTTATTCCTCATTCTTCTCTTTTCCCCAACTCTTCTCTTTTCATCTCCTTGACATCCACAATTTATATATCCTCTTCCTCACCTATATGTGATATTCCAAAGTGTTATTAAACCTACAACTGTAAAATCTGTCTATTTGCAGTAAAGCATGCTTGTTATACTCACACTGTCCCCGATCCATCTGCTGATGGAACAGAGCCTCGGGGGCAAGCTGCACATGCTCAGTTTGCTGTGTATTGCTTGAGATTTTTTTTTTTCTTGGGAGGGTTCATGTGATCAGCACAGGGCCAATCAGCACTGTCCAGACAGAGGGTCATGGGTCATGCAACCTCATAGGACTGTCAGAGGAGAGTGAAAACTTCTACAAGATTTAACCAGACACTGATAGAAGCCACTAACTGCTGATGAGAAAAGGTGTTCAGCAGTTTAGATTTACAAAAAAAAAAAAAAGCATTTCCATGTTCTGTGTATGGTGGGAGACCAGATATAGTGAATGCAGGCTCCTGGGTTTAGTAACACTTTACTTGCTTTACCTCTTTGTACTTGATTGCTATTTGACTATTGGTTTTGTTATCCTTCCTTTTTTTTCTCTATAATATTCTTGTAACTTTTTCAATTTATGATATATTTGTTTTCGCTTATATCCTATTTTATTTTTACCTTATCCTTAAACTTTCAATAAAAATGTTTTACCCACATTAGTGTGGTTTTATGATGTAGTATGATACATAAATAAATAGCCTAATTAAAGCAGACATTGTATAAACTTTAGTATCAAGCGATGTGCTATAGCAGCTAGCACGCATAAACATAGATGAAGTGTAAAATGTTACCCCCTGACTGGGGTCCTATCACTACCCTATTCAGCCTAAAGCAAAAAAAAAAACGCAAAAAAACATTTTCACTGGGTTTAACCACTCAAGCCTCTTTCTGAGATTTGTTGTTTTACAAGTTTTTTTGCTAGAATTTTTTAGAAAAATACTTGGAACCCCCAAACATACATTTTTTTCTAACACCCTAGAGAATAAAATGGCGGTCGTTGCAATACTTTGTCACACCGTATTTGCGCAGCGGTCTTACAAGCGTACTTTTCTTGGGGAAAAAATACACTTTTTTGAATTTAAAAAAAAGAACAACATTAAAGTTAGCCCATTTTTTTTTATTGGGAAAGATAATGTTACGCCGAGTAAATTGATACCCAACATGTCATGCTTCAAAATTGCACCCACTCGTGGAATGGCGACAAACTTTTACCCTTAAAAATCTCCATAGGCGAGGTTTAAAAATGTCTACAGGTTGCATGTTTGGAGTTACAGAGAAGGTCTAGGGCTAGAATTATTGCTCTCGCTCTACCGATCTCGGCGATACCTCATATGTGTGGTTTGAACACCGTTTTCATATGCGGGCGCTGCTCACATATGCGTTTGCTTCTGCATGCGAGCGTGTTTAAAAAAAAAATATTTTTATTTTTAACACAGTTCTTTTTTTTAAAAAAAATTCACTTTTTTTCCTATTAAAAGGAATGTAAATATCCCCTGTAATAGAAAAAAACATGACAGGGCCTTTTAAATATCAGATCTGAGGTCAAAAAGACCTCAGATCTCATATTGAGACTAAAATGCATAAAAAAAAAATAGTCTTTTGAAAAAATCGGCCCTTTAACCACTTCATCCCTGGAGGATTTGACTGCCCAAAGCAATTCGGCACTGCGTCGATTTAACTGACAATTGCGCGGTCGTATGACGTTGCAGCCAAGCAAAATTTACGTCCTTTTTTTCCCCCCACAAATAGAGCTTTCGTTTGGTGGTATTTCATCACCTCTGCGGTTTTTATTTTTTGCGCTATATACAAAGAAAGAGCGACAATTTTGAAAAAAAAGCTATATGTTTTACTTTTTGCTGTAATAAATATCCCCAAAAAATTTAAAAAAATGAAAAAATATAAATAAAATAATTATTTCCTCAGTTTAGGTCTAAACTGTGGAAAAAAAAGTTTTTTTTTTATAGATTTTTTTAGAGGATATTTATGTATTCTTCTACATATTTTTGGTAAAAAATCGCAATAAGCGTATATTGATTGGTTTTGCGCAAAAGTTATAGCGTCTACAAAATGGGGGATAGTTTTATGGCATTTTATTTATTACTATTTGCGGTGATCTGCGATTTTTTATTGTGACTGCGACATTATGGCGGACACATCGGACGCTTTTGACGCTATTTTGGGACCATTGTTATTTATACAGTGATCAGTGCTATAAAAATGCACAGATTTACTGTGTAAATGACACTGGCAAGGAAGGGGTTAAACACTAGGGAGCACTGAAGGGGTTAAGTGTGTCCTAGGGAGTGATTCTGGGGGATTCTGTGGGGGATGGGCTACCAGTGACACGACCGTGATCACTGCTCCCGATGACAGGGAGAAGTAGATTCCTGTCCTGTCACTAGGCAGAACAGGGACATGCCTTGTTTACAAAGGCATCTCCCTGTTCTGCCTCTCCGTGACACGATCACGGGACACCAGCGGACATCGAGTCCGTGGGTCAAATTGGCACGGAGCACGTGGCGCACATGCCCACAATGCCGCAATTTAAAGGGGACGTACCTGTACACCCATTTGCCCAGTTGAGCCATTGTGCCGATGTATATATTCCCGTCTCTCAAATCCATACCCAGCAACGTGAAGGCCCCAATCTCCGCTGCCGACGGCTCCGGTGAGCGGCGGAGGGCATGGGAGAGCGGTGGGAGGGGGGCCCCTCTTCCGCCGCCGATAACGATGATTCGCCGCAGAGACCACCATTATCATAAACCGGATCGCCGCCGAAAAATGAGGATACCTGGGTTATGGCAGCTAGCTGTTGCCATAACAGAGATTTCCCTCTTCAAAGTGCTGACGTATATTGTCATCATATTTTATAATAGTGTTTTTTTTTTATCGATTAACATATGTAATAAGTTTCATTATGCCAAACTGACCTATTACCTTTTCTCAGCTAATGGAAAGCGAGCTTCCTATTTTCATTAACAATGAGCTAATTCTTCATGTGATTTATACCACCAGTCAAGGATGAAGGAACATTCTTGCCATTTATAATGCAAACTGATGTAAAAGATTTTGTCATGCAGAAGATATTATGATTATGAGCTGTTAGAGGTTACTTTGTCAATGTTTGTTTTAGTTAGCATAATTCCTGTAGTCCCTAATTTGTTATAGAGCAGTGTTCCTGATCTCCAAGTAAACTAGTTTAGTCACCAAATAATTTGTAGATTTATGCAACCGGACTTGTGCTCCAGGCACCTCTGCCAGACAACATAGCCAGGTCTGCGGCCTCCAATGCAGTGGCAGCATGTCCCGTTTAAGGATTTTTTAATGAATACATAACTTGACTAATTGGAAGTCTCTAGTTTAAACCATGAAGGAACCTCAGGAAGAAATTGTGTCCAATTTTTACCCCAAAGAAAATTCCACTGCAGTTTTTTTAAATCACAATCTTCTCTGTGCAGTAGCAGTTACGTAAATATAATGTCCTAGATATGCTGGGATACTGGACTTCATATAAATAATTTCTGTGATCTGATTTATATGCCAACAACTATTTTATTGTGGTTGTGTTAAAGTGTTCCTAAACCCACAACAGTAAAATCCGTCTGTATATGCAGTAAAGCATGCATGTTATACTCACTGTGGAATCTAAGGGGTTAATCCTCTGCATTGTGTAAAAAGGCTGTTTGATCCTGTCTTCTCTGATCCTCCCCTTCTTCCACAGTCCCCAAACCATCTCCTGATAGAACAGAGCCTTGAGGGAAAGCTGCACATGCTCAGTTTGGTGTGTATTGCCATCAAAGGATGTGCCATCTTTTCATTCCTTACATATTACCCAGTCCAAATCAGTATAGATATCCAGCATGAGATTTTTGCCCGTTGAGATCTGATATGTTTTCAAAGTGTTCTTTTTAATTTTTTTTAGCAGTTTATATATAAAAAAGAAACTGTAAGATGGTTTAAGGCCTCATTCACACTCCATGTGGGTGCACGGTCCCAAACACAGTGTGCATCTGCACAGATGTCAAATTGGTAGCAGCATTTGTCTCTGTGCAGCTGCTGCATTCCAGTTGGCATCAATGAGGTACATGGTACATAAATACAAGGATACATGGTACACATGTGCATTTCTGCGCATGTAAACATTGCCCTCCATGCTTTAGTATGCTCAATGTGAACAAGGCCTAGCTCTCCAAAACCTACCTAATACTGAATTATCCATTTTGGGTGGACTGAACTGTAAATCTCCTAAAGTCTTCGTTAAAATATGTGATCTGTGGATCCCACATATCTTGGTTCCCTATTAAACCCCACGCTAACCCTTCTTACCTTTTTTTTTTTTTTTTTTCCTTCATTCTGATTTTCCTTCTCCTTTTTTCTGTTACTTAATCTTGTTTGTACCAAGTTGTCTTTAGGGCCTTTTATATGTTTCTGTTTTTGCTGATATTCTCAGGTATAAGTACAGGGGTTTTCCTGTTATTCCCTATCCACTACCCCCCTACCACCCTTCCCTGCCTATCTCCTCATTCCTTGCATTTATTCCTGTAATTTTTAATACCTGGTTGAAATTCAAGTTACTGATTAGAAGGGTTCTCTTCCTGGTCCCTTGTGGGTCAGGTTCTGGTTTTCTATCTTCCGATGAGGATTATTATCTATTTTTTTTCATATCAGATTTTCTACCTGAGAACATTCCATTGCAAATGTTTGTTTATTTGAAGATGGTCTACATTATGTTTATTTTTCTCTATGGGCTTATGTCTTTGCTACAACAACAACAACCCATGAACGGACTATTGTTTAAATGGTATATTTGTTACTGTCAGTTCTTTTTCAATAAAACTATTGAAATATAAATCTCCTAAATGCTGACCGTAATCCTAGCAGTTAAAGGGGTTGTAAAGGTTAGTTTTTTTTATCTTCTAAATAGGTTCCTTTTAAGCTAGTGCATTGTTGGTTCACTAACCTTTTCCTTCGATTTCCCTTCTAAATGTTTTTTTTCTTTGTTTTCTTTGTCTGAATTTCTCACTTCCTGTTCCTCCTCAGTAAGCTGTTATGGCTGACTAACCCCCAGCCAGATGATGGGGGCAAGCTTACTGAGGAGAAACAGGAAGTGAGAAATTCAGACAAAGAAAAAAAAACATTTAGAAGGGAAATCGAAGGAAAAGGTAAGTGAACAAACAATGCACTAGCTTAAAGGAATCTATTTCTAAAATGAAAAGGAACCTTTACAACCCCTTTCAAGTGGCTGTAAACCCTTACATTTCCCCATTGAAGTGACTGGTTTTAGGTGATGCACATAAATGAAATGTATCCTCCTACATAAGTTATACTAATTATCTGCGGTCTTCTCTTCTCTACATCTGTTTTATATTCCAGAATTTATACAACTTTCTGACCATTCAGAAAAAAGAGGGTGGCGAGCTGAAGTCACACTCTGCAGAGCTGTGTGAGGGGAGCTCTGAGAACTGATTGGAGGAAGGGACCCCCTCACACAGCACACAGGAATGGAGCTGTGGCTATCAATCAGCTAGGGGCCCCTCTCCTGTCACCTTTGTTATCTTGGTGTCCGGAAAACTGATCAGAAGTGATTCATACTTAAAGCAGAGGAAAAAAAAGCAGCAGACAGAAATTACACTTAGTGCCCTTAATTGAGACACAATATCAAAGGATATGCTTTGTTCATATTTCATGTCGGAGGTTTACAACCACTTTAACACTAATGTAACATTTGAATAATTTCTACCCCATGCAGCAGATTAAATAGTGACCCCCAAAAGATAAAAGTAACTCTTCTTCAGGCACTCAAAACTAATGAAAGTATCAACAGATATTAATGTTTTGTTACGTTTACACTCATTTTCATTATTCTACTGGAACTGCACTTCTTATGTTCATACTTTTGCTCTTCTCATTTTTGTCTTGTGAGTTTAGAAAAAGCGGCCGGAGAACAACATTATTAATCTTCTATTATGCCGCGTACACACAATCAGACATTCCGACAACAAATATTCATTGTGAGCTTGTTGTCGGAAAATCCGACCGTGTATGCTCCATCGGACATTTTGTTGTCGAAACATTCCGACAACAAATGCTTGAGAGCTGGTTCTCAAATTTTCCGACAACAAAAGTTCTTATCGGAAAGTCCGACTGCGTGTACACAATTCAACGCACAAAAATCCTGCATGCCTCGGAATCATTGAACTTCATTTTGCTTGACTTGTCGAAGTGTTGTACGTCACCGCGTTCTTGACGTTCGGAATTTCCGACAACATTTGTGTGACCGTGTGTATGCAAGGCAAGTTTGAGCCAACGTCCGTTGGAAAAAAACCCACGGTTTTGATGTCGGAATGTCCAATTGTGTGTACGCGGCATTACAAGCTTCCTTGGACCCATGCGCCTGGCTCTCTTTTTGTTTTTACTAAAAACAAATGATCTTTTACGATTAACCCTAAATGTGTAAAAGCGTTTCCCAAAAATTCCCTTTTTATCGAATGCTTTTTTTTTTTTCTTTTACAGCCAAAATACTTTTTTTAATTTCTTCTAATTTAACATTGATTTGCTGAAAAGTCCAAGTTGTTAAGATGAGATTACTTCAACTTCATTAACCCCCCTGGCGGTAAACCCGAGCGTGACTCGGGGTTGATTTTTTATGCTAGGATCGGTAACCCCGAGTCACGCTCGGGCTGGACGTGCAGAGTGTGCAGCGGCGCGGCTTACCTTTCGCTGGATCCACAGGCAAGTTACTTACCTTGTCCCTGGATCCAGCGATGCCACCCCGCTGTGTGAGCGAGCGGGTCCTCCTCGCTCGATTCACAGTGTCCCCGTGTGCCGCCGATCTCCGTTCCCTGCGACGTTACGACGCACGGGAGCGGAGAACGGCGCCAAATTCAAAAAAGTAAACAAACACTATACACACAGTATACTGTAATCTTATAGATTACAGTACTGTATGTAAAAAATACACACCCCCCTTGTCCCTAGTGGTCTGCCCAGTGCCCTACATGTACTTTTATATAATAAAAAATGTTCTTTCTGCCTAAAAACTGTAGATTATCCAAAAGTGTCCCTTTTATGTCAAAAATGGTTTTAGATCAGCTAGAAAACGGCGATAATAAATTATAATCACTTGCAGAATTGTGCGATAGCGATTTTGTGGGGAAATTCGTCATAAAAAAATAAAAGTAATGACAGCGACAATTCTGCAACTGAGCAAATTTCAGTGATTTTGAGTTGATTACATTATTGAATAATTTTTATTATAATTATATTATTATTTGTTATAATTATTTATAATTATTTATTATATTATAATTTATAATTTTGTTTTTAAAAAAAAATCATACCCGGGATGCCTACAAGACTCTTGTTTGGTCAGATTTAAGTGAGTTATTCCTAAAAATTACAGGCCTACAGTATAAAACGCCAAATTTCCATGCAAAATAATTGTACCGCTTTTGGTACGTAATTCCAGACAGAATCATACCGCCAGGGAGGTTAAAGGATTCACACCACGGGTTGACAACCTGCATTAGAAAGCTTATAGTAGTGCCAAGAGCTGTAATAATCCTAATATGCATATATTGTTATAAGAAAGACAATATAAAGAACACAATACAAGTGCAAAAGAAAGCGGGTACTAAGATTACATACTGATTATGCCAGACATAGCCCATTGGCATCAGCGATATTCTGTAAATGACCACAATCTAACATGACATATACAATTAAAAAGAAAAGATGGTAAGCAATACCTAGTTAAAATTAAGAACATTTTGGATACATTTGGAAGTTACCAGTCATCACTAATGTGAGATGGTAAATGCTTTAATTCTATTTAGCAAAATGACTGCTAAAAATACAGACTTTAAAGTGTATCTCAGAGAATGAGCAGAACACTGTGATTTTGCACGTCCTAAGAGAGCAGTGGCGTTTGACAGATAAGTGAGATAAGTGTATTATTAGAATGGTTAAAAATGACCATCTGCACAGTTCACATTTTTCCTTTGGCAGAAAAAAAAAAAAAAAAAACAGCTGTAAGGTGGTAATTTATATTTCAGGCTTAAAGCATTCATGAACAAGGTGGGTCACGATCACCTAATATCAAGATTTTTTTGCAGTTCTATAGATGTATTTTTTTTTTGGGGAGCTGTGTGGTAAACTATGTGTTTTAAACCTTGTAAAACTCAATAAAAAACATTGACTCAAAAAGCCCTGTTTAGCTAGTTCACCCTTTCCGAGTGCCCCCGTAGCAAGCGGCTTGTTGTAAGAGCACTCATGCATGCTTGCTCCCAAGTCCCACTCTGTGTGTCCATAAGACAAGAATGCATGAAGGTAAAAAATACCTTCAGCCCTTAGAACCAC
The DNA here is from genome assembly GCF_905171775.1 of Rana temporaria. NCBI lineage: Eukaryota > Metazoa > Chordata > Amphibia > Anura > Ranidae > Rana > Rana temporaria. The sequence goes on along the minus strand of NC_053489.1, from coordinate 292,055,490 downwards.
TTTAAGTAATAGAATGCAGCTTAAATAGTAAAAGTTACATTTAAGAATTTGATGTTGAAGTTCTAGTGGTTAACCCTTTCCCTTCCCTTTAACAGGATTGTTATGCCCAGAGAGGTGGGGGGTAGTGTAAAGCCTCGTACACACGACCGAGTTTCTCAGCAAAAACCAGCAAGAAACTTGCCGGTTTTTTTTTTTTTGCCGAGGAAACCGGTCGTGTGTACATTTTTCGACGAGGAAACTGTCGAGGATCTCGACGAGCCAAAAAGAGAGCATGTTCTCTTTTTCCTCGACGGGAATGGAGAAAATTGGCACGTCGAGTTTCTCGACAGCCTAACAAGGAACTCGACGAGCAAAACGATGTGTTTCGCCCGTCGAGTTCCTCGGTCGTGTGTATGAGGCTTTAGAAGAACTGTCCGATCAGGTGATCACCATGATTAGCTTTCCCAAGTCCCACCAACTCCTGACCAGTACTAGAGACCGGGAGCTGTCGAATGTCTACTTGATCACTGTGCTTAGCATAATTTCAGCACAGAAACCTCAGGAGCCCATGGGCACATTTGTGTAGTGTGTAGGCATTAAAGACCACCCTCTTTGTCACCTTTAACATGCGTTATATGGGTGGCAAGAGATTTATAATTGTCAAGGCATTGTTTAATCACTTAAGGACCGCCTAACGCCGATATATGTCGGCAGAATGGCACGGCTGGGCACAATCACGTACCTGTACGTCCTCTTTAAGTGCCCAGCCGTGGGCCTTCCACCCCGGTCCGAAGCTCCGCGATCGCCGCCGGAGTCCCGTGATCGGTCACAGGAGCTGAAGAAACACACCTTCCCCGTTCTTCACAGCGGCGCTGTCATTGATCGTCTGTTCCCTGATCTAGGGAAAGGAGATCAATGACTTCACACGTCCAGCCCCGCCCCCCTACAGTTAGAAACACATATGAGGTCACACTTAACCCCTTCAGCACCCCCTAGTGGTTAACTCCCAAACTGCACTTGTAATTTTCACAGTAAACAATGCATTTTTATAGCACTTTTTGCTGTGAAAATGACAATGGTCCCAAAAATGTGTCAAAATTGTCCGATGTGTCCGCCATAATATCGCAGTCATGAAAAAAATCACTGATCGCCGCCATTAGTAGTAAAAAAAAAATTATTAATAAAAATGCAATAAAACTATCCCCTATTTTGTAAACGCTATACAAATTGTGTAAACCAATCGATAAACGCTTATTGTGATTTTTTTTTTAACCAAAAATTGGTAGAACAATATGTATCGGCCTAAACTGAGGAAAAAAAGCTTTTTTTTATATATTTTTGGGGGATATTTATTATAGCAAAAAGTAAAAAATATTGCATTTTTTTTCAAAATTGTTGCTCTATTTTTGTTTATAGCGCAAAAATAAAAACCGCAGAGGTGATCAAATACCACCAAAAGAAAGCTCTATTTGTGGGAAAAAAAAGGACGCCAATTTTGTTTGGGAGCCACGCTGCACGACCGCGCAATTGTCAGTTAAAGTGACAGTGCTGAATCGCAAAAATGGGCCTGGTCCTTTACCTGCATATTGGTCCGGGTCTTAATTGGTTACCATAAGTATTGACTTAAAGTGCATAAAAAGTTGTCACAGGTGGAGGTGAGGGGAAATCTTCTAATGGAGAAACCTGTTCTAATAGAAATATTCTCATTTTGGAAAGGTCTCAGATAGACAAAACTTACAAGGTTTTTCTTAAAAAATGCTACTGTATCCAAAACTAAAAACACAAGCAAGATATGGCCAATAAGGATATTGTAGGAAGCACTAATAGAATCAAAGAAGTTCCCAACTTATGAATGTTATACTTGCTTTCTAGGTCCCAAGTCCTACTCCATAGAAGCCATGGTTTCAAACACAATTCTGATGCTAAAAAGCCTAAAACAGCTTTTTCTTGTTTGGAATAAGTATATTATAAAATATAATATTGGCCTATATTTGCACTATATACCGGCTCTTCTGGATATGCTTTTTGCCGTTGGGTTGTAAAAGAATGATTTACATGGCTCCACCCACTCTACTGAAATGTGGCATAAGTAGTCCTCTCATTTTTAGAATAAATGATGGAATGAGACATATGGATACCTTTTTGTTCTATTGGGCTACAAAACTAAGGGGTTGATTTACTAAAGGCAAATAGACTGTGCACTTTGCAAAGTGCAGTTGCTCCAGAGCGTAGTAAATGAGGTAGACTTCACTTTGCAAAGAATATCCAATCATGTGCAAGGAAAAAAAAAGGTGCATTTTTGTTTGCTCATGATTGGATGATGGAAGTCAACAGAGCTTCTGCTCATTTTCTAAGCTCTAGAGCAGGTGTCTCCAAACTATGGCTCTCCAGTTGTTCAGGAACTACAATTCCCACCATGCCTAGTCATGTCTGTGAAAGTCAGAGTTTTACAATGCCTCATGGGACGTGTAGTTCTGCAACAGCTAGAGGGTCGTAGTTTGGAGATCCCTGCTCTAGAGCAACTGCACTTGCAGCGTGCAACTGCACTTTGTAAAGTGCACAGACTATTTGCCTTTAGTAAATCAATCCCTAAGGCCCCATACACACGAGAGGATTTATCCGCAGATACGGTCCAGCGGACCGTATCCGCGGATAAATCCTCTCGAGGATTTCAGAGGATTTCTATGCGATGGCGTGTACACACCATCGCATTGAAATCCCCGCTGAAATCCTCTGCCGATGACGTGTCGCGCCGTCGCCGCTATTATGACGTGGCGACGGGCGCGACGCTGTCATATAAGGAATTCCACGCATGCGTCAAATCATTACGACGCGTGCGGGGAATTCCTTTGGACGGATGGATCCGGTAAGTCTGTACAGACGAGCGGATCCATCCGTTGGAATGGATTCCAGCAGATGGATTTGTTGAGCATGTCAGCAAATATCCATCTGCTGGAAATCCATCCCAGGGGAGATTTATCCGCGGATAAAGATCCGCTGGCGTGTACACACCATGGGATCTATCCGCAGAAACCCATTTGATGGGATTTATCTGCGGATAGATTCTATGGTGTGTATGGGGCCTAAGGCCCCATACACACGATAGAATCCATCCGCAGATAAATCCCAGCAAATGGGTTTCTGCGGATAGATCCTATGGTGTGTACACGCCAGCGGATCTGTTTCCGCGGAGAAATCTCCTCTGGGATGGATTTCAGCAGATCGAATATATGCTGTGCTGCACAACATATCCATCTGCTGAAATCCATTCCAACGGATGGATCCGCTCGTCTGTACAGACTTACCGGATCCATCCGTCCAAAGGGATTCCCCGCACGCGTCGTAATGATTTGACGCATGCGTGGAATTCCTTTTATGACAGCGTCGCGCCCGTCGCCGCGTCATAATAGCGGCGACACGTCATCGGCAGAGGATTTCAGCGCGGATTTCAATGCGATGGTGTGTACACGCCATCGCAGAGAAATCCTCTGAAATCCTCGAGAGGATTTATCCGCGGATACGGTCCGCTGGACCGTATCTGCGGATAAATCCTCTCGTGTGTATGGGGCCTTAGTGTTGGGGAAAGGTTTTCGGGATAGATGAGAGGCTGCATACACATGACCATGGGAAAAACTGTTGTATAGTTCCTAAACTTCTCAGTGGTATGTAATGCCGGCTGGCAGGGAAAGGCCCATCCCCAGCACAAAAGTTTTATTCTAGCTATCTGATAACTCTGCAGTGACAACTCTGGATGTTTGTAAAGAGATCTCTTCTAAGCTGGATTTGGTTTTAAAGTCAACTTTTTAAAGGAGTGACTGCACCTCTGAATCACATTATATGAAACTGAAGCCCGGACTGAATGGATGTTTTCACCTTCAAATACAAGCCCCCTTCCACCTTCCCTGCATTCCTATTGACACATCACAAAAATGACCTGCCAAACTGGCCTAAAAAGGTGTATAGAAAGCAGCAGGCAAACTGACACTACCAAGAAGTGTTGAAGCTTTGCAGAGTTACACAGCCATTGATTCTGGGGTAGTGGGGGAGATTTACAGACTTCTGAAGTATCTCAACCTCTTGTATTCAGCAGTGTAAACCGGCGGTTGAAGAATTCCTACAATTTCTTTTGTTCTCAATGGACTGCAAGAGAGATTTTATGACAACCACATTGTACTATACAAAAAGCCTCACATTGTACTATACAAAAAGTGTATATCATTGAATGCAGCCAGAGGAAGACTGCAACCTTGACTATGAAATGTAGTGATTTTTGCACTGATTTTATCCTGATTAACTGAACCATAAAAGACCGAACAGCTGGGGCTTCAGCTTTGACTATTGATTTTTGGATGAATTGACAACCTCTTTGGACTGAAAACAGCTTCTCTTTGGTGCACTTGAGAGAGAAGTAAAAGTAGAGGTCACACACCATCCAGAGCACCCTGAAGAACCGAGAACTTGGGCAAGTGGAGAATACACAAGGGCCTAGACCCACAAGGTGCTCTTTGACCTTCCTGTTATAAGGGGACAATATTATTTAGTGAATTTGCACTCTTCTGACACGTTGTGATACTATCCAATGTGCATATATGGTGAAGAGGAGTAATGATGATTAAGATTTGGAAAGTTTTTCTTGGTGATGTGGGGACAATTATTGGATAATATCTGTGGACTCTTAATACACGTGGACTATTTAAATATACAGTACACAATTTTTTTTGTTGTATGTTCAGCGCCTTACTTTATTTCGCACTTTTCTGATCACAGGTGTTCAATAGGGCACCTAATTGGGAAGCTACACCATTTTTTTTTGGGGGGGGGGGGGGTTTAAGGATATTGTGGCAATAGTTCGCCAGTGCGCCTTCCTTTTTTTTTTTTCAGCAACAACAGCAAATAAGGTGGACGGCATATAGTAGACAGTTTTGCTATGATTTTATTTATTTATTTTGTATTCTCTTTTTTAGCTGTAAAGGATAAGCATAAATGTGTTCTTCTAAGTACCATTTCTATAACAGTTACATATTGTAAGAAGTTAGGCTGACCACACACAGTTCATTTTTATTTTCGTTCAACCTTCTTCTGGCTAAACAGATTACTCCATCCATACAAATTAGGTGGATGGAGGAATCCTCCCGCCCGGACATTGAATTCTGAAAGCGCCACCTGCTGATTGTCTAAAAGTTTTCCCTTCAACAGAGGTTATTTAAATAATCGACTTCTGTCAATCAGGGAAGGCCACAAACTGATCAAAATTTGAAAATTTAGATCAGTGTTTTGCCAGCTTTATTGTATTAACGATTACATGGACCTTCCATTGGAAGCTAACGCCTAACTATTATGTAGCTGAGTACAATAAAGCATTGCTATAGTGTTATGCTTCTTCTGGTTAGATCCATAATCTTTGTTTTAGACTCTCCTGGAGGCATTGTTTTTTCACTTTGTATATGAGCCCAGGGAAAGCCTTGATGTCTGCAAATTAAGTGCTGTCATTGTCTCCTTAGTCCTTGTATGTGTGTATGAAGTCTTCAGTGTGCATACATGACAGCTATACATAGATCCCTGTTTTTCTTCTTTCTGTACTCCTTTTGCTATGCTCATGAATACCAGCAGACATAAAGGGTTTGATGTCATCTGCCCATGCCATGTGTACTCTGATAAAAGTTATCCTTTTAGGTTTGCTAATTTAGGTCTACCTTGATAGTTTTGTAAATGGGTATGTGTCTGAAATGTCCAATGAAGTTATTATTTATTCAGGATTTATACCATGCCAACAGTTTGTGCAAGAATTTACAAAACGGAGGGTAACAGTACAGTTACAATACAATTCACTACAAGAGGGATCAGTGGTCCCTGCTCTTGAGAGTTTACAACCTAAAAAGGAGGGTGACGTCATCATCACAAAAAGCAAGTGATTGCTCATTCGTTTTCCCCTAATACTTACAAAACAATGACCTGATTGTTTGCAACTTTTAAAAAAGTTTGATTGTTCGTATTTATTCTAGGGTCAACTTTAAAGCAGAGTTGAGCCTAGGTTATGGACATTAAACTATTTATATATTGACCTTATAGGTCAGTTGCATAAGAGTGTAATCATGTTTACTCAGGAACTTGACATTGACAGAAAGTCTGTGAGTAAAGGACAGTGTAAAGACTGAGTAATATTGAGTATAGGCAAGTAAAGGTAAGTAATGCCCCGTACACACGATCAGGATTTTCCGTTGGGATAAACTCTGAATTTTTCTGACAGAATTCTGTTTAAGCTGTCTTGCATACACACTGTCACACCAAATTCCGACCGTCCAAAAGGCGGTGATGCACAACATTACGACGAGCTGAGAAAAATTAAGTTCAATGCTTCCGAGCATGCGTCGACTTGATTCTGAGCATGCATGTTTTTTCTCCGTCGGAGTTCCAAACAGACGAACGTAATTTCAGGTTTTTTTTTCTCATCTGGAAAAAAAGAGAACCTGTTCTCTTTCTAAGTCCATCGGAATTCCGTCTGACTTTTTCCATCGGAAATTCCGATCTTGTGTACAAGGCATTAGCGTATAGATGAGTAAAATTATTCTTCATTGCCAGTGTTGTAATATACTCATTTATACTCACGTACACATGCTTATAGACAGGTAAACACGCGTATGCGAGTAAATTACTGCACTCAAATGTAAAAATTTATATTTTTGTTTTACTGCTCTGTACTTACTGTATTACTGATCTTTGATCATGGTTCCATAGACAACAATGCATTTCATTTCAAATCCGAAAAAAATGCAGCTTTGGGGAAATTCACCGCTAAAGTTCAGAAGTGAAAGAGTGAATTCATTCTAGTCCTTTCTCCCACTCTGCTCTCCTCCTCCTTTCTGAGCACCTGCTCTGGGTTTACATTGGAGGTTGGAAGGCTGGCAGGCTGCCAAGCCTCTTCTAGGAGGGGGAGCAGAATAAATTGAGCTGCTGAAATTGAACTGAAAGTACTTAATGCTGTAAATGTTAAGGATGACGCTGCAGCTTAAGGTTCACGTGTTTTAAAGCTTTTTAACTACATGTTAAGCATATGTTAATATTTGAGTATCTATAGCTTGGCCACAGTTCTGCTTTGAAGCAGGATAGCAAGTACTGATATTTTGAGAACACGACTGACTGTGCAGTAAACTAATCCTTGAATGTGATGGTTGCATTTTTTTGGGCCTTTTTTTTCACCTTTTTTTCACCTTGTGTTCAGAGTTGTAAAGACTACTAAAGCCTATGTCAATATATATATATATATATATTTGCATTTATAAACGTGGCTGTGTATATACAAAGCGGTGCATGGGCTGCGGTCTAAGGCAGCAGGGCTTTCAGGGGCAGCACTTAACCAACCACACATACAGAAATACATTCCTGTACATAATAAAGGGTGCCTGCCTGCCTGCCAGTGCCATCTAGATGGGTTCCATTGTTACCATCCATGCACAACGTGTGCATTTTTATTGGTGGAATAGTGTACTGCAAATTTAAAGTTCACTCATTCTGGGTGTATTGTCTCGTAAGTTATTAGGGTGACAATTTTCATTCTATTTTTAGTGGTTAGTTATATGCGTACTGATGCATTCTTTGGCCTTTCTGCCCCCAGTTTCAGCATGACTCGTGCATTTATAATGACTGATCTTGTGTGATACCAGGGCTATCCAGTTGGGGTAATGTGGGGAATACTATATGTTTTTGACCCAGGGGTCAGGAAGTAAAAACCAGATCTTGTATACAAACTTACTTGGTAGTTAACTCGCTTACAGAGTCATGTCATTTAGCCGACATACTGGTGGATGCGTAAGTATTTTCTTATTATTTTTGTCTGTTGCACTGTTTAAACGTGCCTGTAGATTTGTTGTTGTTAGAAACATTTCTAGTTTTGCTATTATGTATGAAATGTCTGATGTGTTTGCGTGATGCCATTAGTGACCCCTCTTCCATACAACTCTGGCACTTTTAGATGCGGCTGAAAAACAATCTAGATGAAGTTACTGCAGCAGGAACATGCCAAGACCATGCCATCGAGACTCACAGAAACTGGATGCAGCATGGAGGTGACATGTTCATTTTGAGGAAAGGGTTGGAAGGATGTGAAATGGGGAGTAAGTGTTTATTGTATAGTTGGCAATTCTTGTAAACCCAGTCCACTAGGAAAGTCATAAGGTCCATAAAGCATAGAATGTATTTAATCATCGTCTTTATTAAAATATGTAAAGTCGGTGTAAAAAGCCATATAAGGCTGTTAAATAATTGAACACTGCTATCAAGGACAAACCTGTTAGGGGGTGGATTACAGGTGCCTGAATCACCCTTTTAGACTGCATTTACTGTTGTCAAGCATTCCCTTTTGTAGGCCTTTTCAAAAGCAGGACATTTTAAATGTGTCATTCTGTATATTGTATATTAGGTATCAGCATAATGTGAATTAATAAATGTCCAAGTTAAAATGTAACTGTGCTTGCTCCAATCCCTAATACTTGTATTGCAACCAGTAGAAATGCATTTTTGATCAGAATACAATATATTTTAGTTTAGCAGTACAGTAAAACCTTGGATTGAGAGTAACTTGGTTTAAGAGCATTTTGCAAGACAAACACATTTTTAAAATACATTTCGACTTAATAAACAAGCGGTCTTGATATACAAGTAGCATCATGTCACAACTCAGTATAAAAAAAAAAAAAAGAAAGGCGCCTCTAAGTGTAGCAATATGGTTACATTTAATCAAGGTACAACATTTAGCAACTGTCATCGTTGATGATTAAAACAGGCACATCTAAGTATGCAAGAAAGGATTTACCTCATCTAAATGACTAATACTGCCTGTGCATCCCATCCCGGATACGTATAGTAAAAAAGGATTCCTCAAGGGTTGGATTTTAAATGGACCGCAGGCAGGAGTAAGTTTAAAAATTACAAATTTATTAAGCAGCACAAATGACATACAACAAGAAAAAATATGAATTGTCAGTAATGGAGACCTCCTGCGACAGTGGCCATGAGGTTTGAAAATACAGGTCAGTCTCTTTCATGAATGTCTCCAGATAAGTCTACTACACAGCATCGGAACACGGCTCTGGTTTGATACACCCTCCACGAGCAATACTCTTTCACAAGCTGAGTTTTATGCTAGCTGCCATATTAAAGCCTTCAAACGATCACAAGCAACCTTTGGGAACACATACCAGCCCATAGCATTTGGGTTGACACTCCCCGTCTGGCCCTGACAGATCCTTTGATTCTATACTACTTGAATGTCTGTCCCTTGCCGGTGGAATGTTTTATTTGGAAGTCACAGCTTTTGAAGTGTTGAAGCGTCAGACACCAGCCTGCGGGCTCCCCTTTTCAGCTGGTCTCCACATCTGTATCCCGTTTATATGTCTTTATTACTGGCAATTCATGTTTTTCTTGTTGTATATCATTTGTGCTACTTAAGAAATTTGTAATATTTATACTTGCCACTGCCTGCGGTCCATTTTAAAATCCCATCCTTGAGAAATCCTTTTTTACTAAGTATGCAGGCAGTAAAGCTGTCTACATAGACCATCCTCCGCACCACCATCGACTGCGTCCCTTCCATGCTGCACTCCACAAGCGCTTCAAGCCTCGCTTTCAGATCGCTCTACTGGAGGGTAGTCTTCCCGGTCAAGATTGGAGACTTACAGCGGTGAGAGCCGGCGGTGTGGACAGTTTTACCTTGGATGCCTATTTAGATGTGCCTCTTTTATTCATCAACCATGTGAGTTGAGAAAATGTTGTACCATCATTAAATGTAACCATATTGCTACACTTGGAGGCACCTCGCTTCTCTTTTATGCTTCTAATTCCCTTGTGGATGGACATTTTATGGTTACACAACTCATCACATTGCTATATTCTTTTTATATGGACTATAAATGAATAAATGGTTGTGGAACAAATCCAGTTTCTATTATTTCGAGTTATATAAGAATGCTTTGGATTACAAGCATGTTTCCAGAGCGAATTATGCTCGCAATCCAAGGTTTTACTGTATTTGTAAAAAAATAAGTTGGCCAAATATACAAGCAGAACACAAGAATCTGATTCCAAGAAACATTAACGCTCGTTAGATAAGATAGATGCAGGGAGTTTAGTCAGACCTCCTTGTAGTGCAGTTTTAATTAGGTCTATCTAAACCCAAAAACAAAAATGTTATATATCGTAGCTTAGGCTGGGTTCACACTACGGTTTTCCCGTCCGTCAGCCGCATACGATTTATATGAAAAAACGTATGCGGCTGAAACGGACGGGAACGTATGGAACCGCACATATGTACGTTTTCCATTGACATTAATGTTAAAGGAAAACGTATGCGGTTGCCATACTGTTTTAAAAACGACCGCAAAACCGTGGTTGAACACGGTTTTGCGTACGTTTAAAAAACGTTTTGCCAGCAAATCGTACGCACCCGGATGCATCTGGGTGCATACGATTTGCAATGCATTCTCTATCTATACGTTTTCCCGTCCGGGCCCGTACGTTTTCAATACTGAAATCGTATGCGGCTGACGGACGGGAAAACCGTAGTGTGAACCCAGCCTTACCAGTCTTTAGACGTAGTGGCTGCGTTAGTATTTTTTTAGGTTGTTTTCTTTACTTTCACTTGATCCTTTGAATAACCCTATTTCCTGTCCCTTCATGCCTACTTCTTAATTTCTCCACTGTATCTATGAGGGAGTTATGATTGTCACACAGGCTGGATTCCAAACATGTCTGCCTTAGTTCATCCCAATTACATTTTTGTACTTTATTTTCAGCTCACAGGAAGTGACAAGGACATTTTTTGGCAAGAATAACGGGTATTTTGTGTGCTTGCTGAAAAATGTTCTTTGCATAATAAGTTAAAACAAATCCAACCACACCTATGCAATATATTACAGTGTTGTATTTGGGTTTTGATATGCTTTAAAATACCAGTGTTTTATTTAGAAAACAACTTACACAAGATAAAATAAATCGAGCATAAAAAAACAAAAACAAATTCCATGCATACAAGCTTTACCCCTTTTCTGCCCAGCCATGGTTCCCCGTTAATGGGGTCTGTATGCATCAGGGGATGGATCAGCAATCATGTGACCACTGTGGTTGGCTGTCAAAGTGGTCACATAATTGTGACCCACTGGGGACCGAGATATGTCTTTGACGGCTCCATCACTGTACTGAGAGTTCGCAGTAAACACTCCCTCAGCATAGAAACATCGGCCACCCAGTGACAGATATGTACACCCTATGGGCGTAAAGCCCATAGCACATAGTGGTTACGTTGGTGGCAACAGGTTAATATAAAAAAAACATGTGGAAAGTACATCAGATCGTAGCAAAAGATCAGGAAATACGGCTCATTGTTTTGACTTTTCTGTACTGATACAAGATGAAGTTGTTTGGGAGCCAGGGGATGTTGCACTTTGCACAATATTATTGCTCTTTGTACTGCTTTTAAAAAAACGTAATATTTTACAATGAGAAAACAAGCAAAGCATAGACAGCAGGGCATTGACAGGTACACTTCTGTTTCTTTGCTACTGCACGAATCAGAATGTTATGTTGCATTGAATAATTCAAAGCTAATGCTACATAGTGTTATACAAGAGCTTTGCTGTAAAATAAAAATAAAAGGTTTGGTTGCTATCTGTATTACTATTGTTAAAGCATTATTTGTTTTACTGCAGTATATTTGGACCAGTTATAACTGTGCCACCATTTCGAACAGTCTTCTCTGTTCTCTAGATTGTGCCTCTTTATTAATAAATGAATAACATTATGTTGCAAGGTTTATCAAAACCAGAGAGTGTTCATGAAAATCTGTTTTTTTTTTTTTTTGCATAGCGTGATGTACTTTTTGTCTGTTATTGTGGGGACACCCATGGGAATGTTTATTGAATACTTTTGGATCACTTTAAAGTGGTAGAAACGTTTTTAACCTTCCTAGCGGTATTCCCGTGTTTAGCTTGGGGTGGAATTTCAGTACCATTAGTGGTATCCCCGAGCCAGACTCGGGATCGCATCGCAGTATCTAGGCAAAGTAACTTACCTTGTCCCCTGGATCCTGCAATGTCTCCCAGCTATGTAAGCAAGCTGTCTCCTCACTCGATTCACATAGTACCGAGTGCCGCAGAGCTCCGTTACCTGCGACGTTGCGAAACACACAATGGCGGAGATCGGCGGAAAATTCAAAAAAGTAAAAACACACAATACATACAGTATACTGTAATCTTACAGATTACAGTACTGTATACAATAATTGCACACCCCCTTTGTCCCTAGTGGTCTGTCCAGTGACCTGCATGCACTTTTATATAATAAAGACAGTTTTTTCTGCCTGGAAACTGGAGATTGTCCATAACAACCAAAAAGTGGTCCTTTATGTCAAAAGTGGTTTTGGACCAGCTAGAAAACGGCAATAATAAATTAGAATCACTTGCAGACTTGAGCGATAGCCATTTGTGGGGAAATTTGTTTTCAAACACTGAAAGTAATGACAGCGACAATTCTGCAACTGAGCAGATTTCAGTGTTTTTGATTTGATTACATTATTGAATAATTGTTATTATTATTATATTATTATTTGTTATAATTATTTATAGTTATTCATTATATTATAATTTATTATTTTGTGTTTCAAACTTTATCATACCCGGGATGTCTACTAGACTCTTGTTTGGACAGATTTAAGTGAGTTATTCTTAAGAATTACAGGCCTACAATATAAAACGCCAAATTTCCTTGCAAAATAATTGTACCGCTTTCACCACCTAAAATCCGACATAATCATACTGCCAGGGAGGTTAAGACCAACATTTTTTGTTCACCTGCAAGGCCATATCGTAATGTGCTAGTAGTATGTACCACATACTAGCACATTATAAGACATACCTTAAAAAAAATCCCTCTAGCAGCACAGAGGCTTTCATCTTTGCCCAGTCTTCCTTCTGGGTTCAGGGACTCCGGCTGTCTGATTGGCCGAGCCGTGGTGACATGCACGTGTTGGAGTCTCAGCCACGGCACAATGCTCTGAAGAAAAGTCGCAGGTTTGTCGTTCCTTGAGAGTGCATGCACCGGTGATGTCACCGGCTGCTGCTTGCTAGAATGTCTCCCTAACAGTGCATGTTTAGGAGATAGTCCTTCTACCTACCGGTAGTTTACTACCACTTTAAAGTGAACTTATGAGAATGGAAATATGGGAGCTGACATTGCTGACTTGTTTTTGCATACATTGGGCCTGTCATTGTGATCCTTGCTTCGCCTGCCTACTGAGTCATTGACCTGGAACAAGCATTTAAGAGTTATGATTTTAAGAAGTCACAGTCTGCATGCTTGCTTCACAACAGTGTCAGTGGATAGAAAAATCAGGATTGCTATTCTGGAGCCTGCATTTTTAAATCCAAGTAAACAAAGATGTCTCCCATGTTCCCAGTCTCACAGATTTACATAAAAATATACCTATAATTTAAGTATTTTATTTTTTTTTACAAATAACCCAATTATTTGAGATTAGGCATATAGGTCATATCAGAAAGTGCAACAGGTTATTCCTGGGATCCAAGCGTCCTCTTGTCCCAAACTTCAATGCAAAATTCAACTTTTCCAAATCTTAAAGATGAAATGCCGCGTACACACGATCATTTTTCGGGTTGTAAAAAGCAAAGTTTTTTAAAAATGTAATTTAAAATGATCGTGTGTGGGCTTCAGAGCATTTTTCGGTTTCTGAAAAACGGGCAAAAAAAAATTCGAACATGCTCTATTTTTTCACGACGTTTTAAACTATGTCATTTTTCGGGTTGTAAAAAATTATTGTGTGTGGGCTTTAACGACGTGAAATACCCGCGCATGCTCAGAAGCAAGTTATGAGACGGAAGCGCTCGTTCTGGTAAAACTAGCGTTCGTAATGGGTTAAGCACATTCATCAAGCTGTAACAGACAGAAAAGCGCAAATCGTCTTTTACAAACACGAAATCAGCTAAAGCAACCCAAAGGGTGGCGTCATCCGAATGAAACTTCCCCTTTATAGTGCCGTTGTACGTCACCACGCTTTGCTAGAGCATTTTTTTTTTTTAACGATCATGTGTAGGCAACGTCATTTTAATGATCGGGTTGAAAAAAACTTTTTTTCTAGAACCTGAAAAACTTTGTTTATTACAACCGAAAAATGATCGTGTGTACGCGGCATAACTCCTACAACACCTTTTAGTAGGTCAGCACATTGAAAGTAGCTTCTGGGATTTCGATGAGCACTGGCTTCTCTAATCTACACACCACAATTCAAAGTTTAGATGGTGGGGATAAGAATTGTGCATCACTGCCCATTTGTAGGCATTAGGATGTGTTCATCAGGGGGGGACTTGCTTTCACATAATTTCGTTTTACTAATATATGGTACTTTTTTTTTCTTTTTATTGGTTGAACTAGATGGACTTTTTTAACTAGACCAGACAGATGTAACTGTATATACAGATAGGTTGCTTTAGAAACTACTTATAAATGTATTATGTGAGACCCACCCAAGACACACATTATTATATTTTTTTCAAGTCAGCACAAATAGGTCTACATCTAATTGATAGGTTTCAAATGACATTTTGACATTTGTAACACTTTATTTGTTGCATAGAAGATTTGAGTAAGTGTTCAAGTTTAATAGTTGTTATTTAAAGTGTATGTACATCCTAGCAATTCATTATTTAATCCCTTGGTCTGGTACATTTTCCATTCAAAGCCTTTTCTTTTATCTATTTGATAAATGCAAAAAACCTGTTGATCTGACCAGAAATAGTTTGAACTAACTTCTTATACACTCAGTAAGCATTGTTCTCATTTTTTCTGTGCACTACAGAATACCCATTTCCTTATGTTATAGAGAAGAGGAGAGAGCCATGTGTCTTTTCACAATTCACATCTTGCTCTACTGTTACAAGGCTTCCCCTCTGTATATGCAGTACAGTAGGTGAGCATTGTCACCCTAGGGTTGTTAGTGTGATACTGGCAGGATTACTAGGTGAACATAAAGGAAAACAATAGCCCGAAAAAAGGAAACTATTGCAGCCCTATTGTCACTTAAGAACTAGTAAGCTGCAATATATTACATTTTTGGTATTGTTCTAGATATGCATTAAGGAGGCCAATAGCTATTCTACGCTGCTAACTGTGGGATACGCTTGGCATTGGCTTTGTCCAGTGATCTAAAACCAAAGTCGTATTTTGCTTTTTAGTGCCCCAGCACTATATGATTTGCTATCAGGTCATTTCTGGACATACATGTACCCTTTGCCTTCTATGAAATATTCTTTCTATCTCTATGTATAATAACATTTTCTGTAAAGTGGTTAATCCTCTAAAATAGCTCCTGTTTTCAAAGACATTTGACGAAAAAGGGAGCAAATTCAGCAATAGCCGTGCCACTTCTATTTGCCCCATGATCACTTGAATTTATTTTGTGATGATTTTGTAACATATCAGTTTAACAGTTTTTGGTCTACTTTTTTCTACCAAGTACACTACATGATTAATTCACTTCATCTTTCTATTTATAATAATTGGCACCATACACACATGCAAATTAAATGTCTAATCATTCAACATTTGTCTGATAAGCATTCATGGAGTGATATTATATTTAATCTGAAAAGGAAAACGGTATTTATTTATAATTTTATTTGTATTTTTGTGATCTGATGGAAAGTGTGTTTCCATGGTAATGGTTTAAATGATGTGACTGAACGAAGTTAAAGAAAAATGTAAATATATATATATATATATATATATATATATATATATATATATATATATATATATAATTTTGGAACTTTTCCATACAACTATGATTTAAAAGACGGTTTATTAAAGGTGAAAGCTAAAAACACACGTACTTGTAACATTGAAATACCTACCACTGGCACCCTTTTACCTTCCACATCCCGTAAGCCTGATGTTATATATAAAAAAAAAAGAACGCCAGTGCTAAACAATTACAACATTTATCGGCGTATAACACGCACTCTAACTTTAAGATGGAAGTTTCAGGAAAAAAACTTTCTACAGCCCCCTGCGTATAACATGCAGGCACAGTTTAGCCTTTATTTTCAGGGTAAAAAAGTAAGTGTTATACGCCAATAAATACAGTACTTACTGCTATCAATCAGATTTAAATTTACCTTGATAGTCTGAAGAATGGTGAATCAGAAGGCAGACCATTATAGAGCCCTGAATAAGGAATTATACTTCTACTGCCACTGCGGGATGTTGTCTGAATTCTTGCTGCAGGAGGTTACCAAGGTTTTAGATTTAGGTAAACTGTTGCTGCATTTACCGGATAGCAATAATGGCTCAATGTTCATCAGCAGTCTAATGATGACTCTAAAGTCAACATGTTATCCACCTAGATTGTCTATCCTTTTATGTTTTCCTCCATTATGAAATATTGGTCAGGACTGCTAATATTTTTGGCCTATACTAGCAAGTTATTTGGTTAATTATGTACTCTGTATGGTCTCCTACCCTTTAATTCTTCATTATTTACCCTTTACATTTGACAGCAATCAGCCAAGTGTTGGCTGGTAGTTGTCAAAACTGATGCTCTGTTTATTTATTTTTTACATATCTTTAACATCATGCAGAGAAAGATTTACATACAGATTAGGGCAGGAAGAGGTTAGATCATTGTGCATTAAGAAGATCCTAAATCTATGTAAGAATCTCTGTCAGTTCTGCAATCCTGACATACTCCACTTGGATGTTACCATTCTACATGTGCTTTATGTACATATGCAAACGATATCTAGACCGCTGCATGTGAATATTGTAAAATATACTGTACCTAGCATTTCAAGGAAGGCACATCTTTTTGCTGTGATATGTATTATATTTTACAAAGGAGAATTTTATTTAAAATGTTTTATACTTTGCTGATTCCTGCACAATATATTGCTGTCACTACAGGGATCTTATAAAGTAAATGTTGTTTTCCTCACTCTCTTAAAAAAAAAAAAAAAAAAAACCTTTTAAGATCTTGAATTTAGCTTAATAATCAGTTTGATAATGTTCAAGGGACTATGAGTAACTGTGGTCTTTCTGTAACATAGGTGGTTTGTGCATTTTGGGTCTATACAGGGCCATGTACTAGGTCTTCATTACATTTGTTAGTAGATCTCATTTTAGCCTTCCTTGTCCCAGCATCAAATGTCACATTTGTTAGAACCTAAATGTGATTCATTTGAACTGGCAGCACATTTGCCATTTGATCTGACTCTAGTTTGTGATGTAGTTTATCGATTGGTGCTGTGCGGTAAAGCTGCTGTTTTTTCATTGTAATTAAAATCCAATAGCTGAAGTGATAAAATGTGAGAGCTTTGTTCTCTAGCTTGTTCCTTTTTCTGTAGATGCTGGGTCACGTCAGCATTAAGTAAATGCCTATTCATTAGGTCCATTATCACCCCTCTAAGGGGGCTATGGCTAATGCCTGACCCCTGCCATTCTTTACTCTCTGGTTTCCATTGATCCATTTTTAAGGTAGAATTTCTTGAATTTTATAAAATGAATTTAACGGCTATTTTCAAAGTCAATTTGGAAAGTGTAGTGAAAGATCAATAAGAATATTTTAAGCTAACTGAATGTTTAATACAGACACACATTCATTTTTCTTTACATTTCTTTCATTTTTTTTCATTTGAGAACTAGACTTTTTTTTTATGTTTTCTGATACAAAATGCCATTTTAACATATATGTTTTTGTATAGTAAACATAGAGTATGCATATTCAGTACATACAAGAATACTGTATTTTTTAAAAAGGCTAAACTTTTGTTTATCTGAATGTGTTTTTTGTTCTTTGTTTTTAATATTTCAAATTCAGAAATGACCTAAATCTTTTTCCAAAGAAATTTTTAGAAACTGGTTAAAAAGTATGAAATTGTTCTGTGTTTTGAACACAACTAGCCTACTTCCTATTACTGCACCAGCCAGTTTCATGAATGTCACAATTTTCTTTTCGTTGTCAGAATCACCTCCATTACTGTGTAGTAGATTGTAAAGTCATGACTGCAACCATATGTACCCCTTAGGCCTTCATTCAATGAAAAACCTACATATGCAGATTAATAAAACTCATAATGGCTCAACCTGCTTTTTTTCTTATTTTTTTTTTTTCAGTTGAGCAAAAATATTATTGTTCAAGGGAATGGGGAATACCAGTTTGAATATACAACCTCTGGTACAAAGTATGGAATCACCGCTCTTGGAAAATGTTCATTCAAATTGTTTAATTGTGTAGAAAAAAACTAATTACAGACATGTCTCAAAACTATTTTCATTTAACATTCCAGCCTTCTGGCTTTAAGAAACTCTTACAAAAAAGAAAAGGAAACTATCATCTATTGCAACTGTTTTGCAGATCAAGCAGAGGAGAAAAATATGAAATCTCAAAATTCTGAGTAAACTATTAGGCCCCCTCACACGATCGGACCGTTCAGGTCCGCCTGTCAGTTTTTTTTTGCGGACCGGAATGGCCACTCCATGCAATCCTATGAAGCGTTGAATGTCAGCGGAGACATGTCCGCTGACATCCGATCTGCCAAAATCAGATGTATGGTGATACGTCCCCATCCGTCCAAATCGGATCGGGTGAGATCTGATCAAAACGGACATGCTGCCGTTTTGATCATATCTCCCCATAGGAGACAGCGGTACTGCACAGGCCCCTCCACGCTCAGTGAGCAGAGAGGGACTTGTCATCCGCCGGCTCAGCGGAGATCAGCAGAGAGATCTCCCGCTGAGCCAGCAGGAGCTGGCGGACTCCGTAGCCTTGTGTGAAAGAAGCCTTATGGAATCATCATGTACTTTGCATAAAACAAACATCTGCATCAGATTACATCCTGAAAAATGTCATCATCATCATCAAACATCCTTTCAATTGATGGAATAAAACAAGTGTCCAAAATCCCAATATAAACTTGTGCCTGTATTGAAGATTTGATTGCCATCTTATCCATACCTTTACCTGACATGCAACCTTATGTCATCAATGATTGTGGAAATGTGCATGTTTTCTTCGGGAAGTCGTCTTGATACATTTTATTGGAACGGCACCAAACAAAAGTTAAATAGAATGTTAAATATAGTTTTGAGGCATGTCTGTGATTAGTTTTTTCTCTAGACAATTAAACAATTAAATGAACATTTGCCAATATTGTCGATTCCATACTTTTTGCCAGGGGTTGTAGCACTTTTAATAGCTATTAATACCTCAACTGTTGTGATGTTTGTAATTTATTGCTGTGCACTACAATAAAAGGAACTTTCTTCTTTCATTGACAGAGAGAAAAAAATGCTTCAGTCTAGTACTCTTGTACTGCTGCCTACTCCATCCATTGTGCTCCAGCATCCTGGGTGATTAAGGTGGATGTAAACAATGTACAGTATAAGATGTCCATCATCTGTGCCCAGTCTTGCCACACAGAGTTAATCCAGGTCTGAGCAATCCTCTTTTATTGTTCAGTGAAATAAAACAGTCTTAGGCCCCATACACACGAGAGGATTTATCCGCGAATACGGTCCAGCGGACCGTTTCCGCGGATAAATCCTCTCGAGGATTTGTGCGGATTTCTATACGATGGAGTGTACTCACCATCGCATTGAAATCCGCGCCAAAATCCTCTGGCGATGACGCGTCGCGCCGTCGCCGCGATTATGACGCGGCGACGTGCGCGACGCTGTCATATAAGGAATTCCACGCATGCGTCGAATCATTACGACGCATGCGGGGGATCCCTTCGGACGGATGGATCCGGTGAGTCTATACAGACCAGCGAATCCATCCGTTGGGATGGATTCCAGCGGATAGATTTGTTTAGCATGTCGGCAAATATTTATCTGCTGGAATCCATCCCAGGGGATAAATATCCGCGGAAAAAGATCCGCTGGAGTGTACACACCATAGGATCTATCCGCTGAAACACATTCGCTGGGATTTTTCAGCGGATGGATTCCATCGTGTGTATGGGGCCTTACAGAGAAAAACCTTAGTCTGTTCCGCCCCCTTAATTTCCATCCCCACTCATTTGTGTCCGCTGACACCCGTCTGCCATGCGATCTGCTAAAAACAGACGTATGGTGGTTCACCATCCGTCTTATCAGATCGGATAAGACGGATTCCATAGGAATCAGCGGCTCTCTGACAGGCCCCTCCCCGCTTAGTAAGCAGAGATGGACCTGTCATCCATCGGCTCAATGAAGATCAAGGGAGCGATTTCCTGTTGAGCTGGTGGACTCCGCTGAGCGGATCCGCCTAATATGGAAGGCGTTTAACAGAGGTTCTAGTTTATTGTTACATTTGTGCCATTGGATACACTCTACAAGGTTAGAGTGCTACGGCAGTTGTGCATTGTTGACCACACTAAACTGAAACAGAATTGGATTATCTCTGTTTCTGCTGTTTTATGTTGAGCAGATAACCTGCCGATTGTTACATTTATACAACTTTTTACAAGCTACAGTGTGACTGATTTACTAAAGGAGTAAAGCATGTTCACTTTGCAAAGTGATTTTTCACATGGTGATTGAGTTTATGCTGTGATGACTTCTATCATCCAGTCAAGTGCAAGCAAAAATCTTTATTTGCACTTGATTGGGTCTTATTTGCAAAGTGATTTTCTACCACATTTACTAAGCTAAATGACAATTTGCTTGCAAAGTAAAAATTTATTTTGCAGAGTGAACATTCTCTGCTTCTTTAAATCAACCCTATTTCTATGGAAGTTGTTTCTTGTAGAGAGAACCAAACTGTCTTCTTACCCGATTTGAGCCTAATACACACTGTGAGTTTTTTTTCCCGTTCAACCCAGCGGGCTGAACGGACAAAAAAACCTGAAGAGCTCGGGAGGAGATCCTGTACTAACAAGCTGATTAGTAATACAGCAATATTCCCTACAGTTATTGTGTTCTGGCAGGGGGATGGCAGGATGCTGATCGGCAGACCTTTTTTGGTCATGTCAGACCGGCAGCAGTACACACGGACTGAATGTCGGTTTCTATTGAACCGGTTGCTACTACCCGATATTTGGCCTGTGTGTATACAGCCCTTTACTGGAAATCTCCTAGTGAAATCTCCACTGAAATCTGTATTATGCTATCTATCCGTGTATTCCTTGAATAATACTGATGTTATAGCCTTGCTATTATGGGACTTTAACTCATCTTGGTCCCCAACTGCGTATTGTATAGGTACTATATAAATCTGGTTTGTATAAATGGCTAATCCTGACCACACGACTTGCAGTAGGAGGTTTTGGGGTTTAATGTGCTATAGACAACATTGTCTTATTTGAATTCTAACAGTATACCACGATCACAATCTTGAAAATCACAGCCAGATGATTGGTAGTTAGCACCCTCAGCTTGCCAACCCGCCATCTGCAGAGCCTCAAACACAGTGGAGTCATTTGGAAGCAACGGGGTGATTTCTTTTTTTGCAATGGAGACAGAGCTGGCTGCGGAAGGAGCTGGTGGCTGCATCAGCTGATACTTCCTCTGTTGTTCTGGCTGCAATCCCAGGCGGGTGATATCAACTGCCCTCCATCTCTCTGTATCCCTGCCTTAGCAGGTTAAAGCGGAGGTTCACCCAAAAAGTAAACCTCCGCTTTTTGGATCCCTCCCCCCTCCGGTGTCACATTTGACACCTTTCAGGGGGGAGGGGGGTGCAGATACCTGTCTGAGACCGGTATTTTCACCACTTCCGGGTTCGGGTCCCCACGGGGAATCCAGCCTGGCACATCATTCCCCCCCCCCTGCTGTCTTCTGGGAAACACTGTTCCCATGAGAGAGCGGGGACC
This sequence comes from Rana temporaria, assembly GCF_905171775.1. Taxonomy (NCBI): domain Eukaryota; kingdom Metazoa; phylum Chordata; class Amphibia; order Anura; family Ranidae; genus Rana; species Rana temporaria. The sequence goes on along the minus strand of NC_053489.1, from coordinate 292,033,663 downwards.
AGTGACGGTGTCTTGTCACATTCCGCTCCTCACAGATTGCTCCAGATGTGACGTTCCGTCGCCGCCATCTTGTTACACCCCACACCATTGCACAGTAATGATTGAGTGAGAAGGGGGCACGCGGACATCTTGTTGCACCCCCCGGAGTTTTGGATTTCACAGTTATTTTCAACACAAAACGGAGCTTATATGTTTAAATACAGTATTTTGAAATCCGACATGTTGAATGTGAAAATCAGATGTGTTCTGTCACATTAGCAACCATGTAAGGTCAGCAGGTTTGCTGCTGCTTTTAAAAATTAACATGTAAACAGTCCGTCGGATTTCCAAATACTGTATTTAAGCACATAAGCTCAGTTTTGTGTTGAAAATAACTGAAATATAAAACTCCGGTGGGTGTAACAAGATGTCCGCTTGCCCACTTCTCACTCTATCATTACTGTGCAGGAGTGTGGGGTGTAGCAAGATGGCGGCGACAAAAGGTCACTTCCGGAGCATTCTGTGATGGGGAGCGGAATGTTACATTACACCGGCGTGCTGCGATCCTCTCGCATGCGCAGTAGGGAATCGTGCAGTGAAGCCGCAAGGCTTCATTTCCTGATTCCCTCACCGAGGATGGCGGCGGAAGCAGTCGAGGACCGAGCGATTGCTCAGCCTCGGCTGCTGACATCGCGGGTGCGCTGGACAGGTAAGTGTCCATTTTTTAAAAGTCAGCAGCTGACGTATTTGTAGCTGCTGGCTTTTAAAAAACAAAATTGGCTTAACCTCCGCTTTAATGGGGTCGCTCTGCAAGCACCCTGCAGCCATCTAAAGTACAGCAACCAAATCGTTAAAACAGATGGTGAGAAGGCATTGTATCACTTCCTCACCACCTACTTTAACGTCTTGAGTCCAGCACAAGGATGCTGCAACCACGTGCATTGCAATTGGTTGTGGGCCACTGGCAGAGTGGCTTGAATGGGTCGCAATTGCCCGCTAAATGCTTCAGTGTGTTCATTACTGCAGCAGCACATGTGCACCCTCAGCTGCTGCCTTTGCAGCTAAAGTTGACCACACATGGATCGAAAGTCGGCCTGTTCAGCAGAAACCAGATTAATTTTGATTCATGTATGGGCTAGTTGGTTGTACACAAGTTGATTTATTCATCGACCTGCGTACAACCAGCCTGTTGGCTTTTTCCTGAAAGATCAGTGCCAGCAGTTATTGCATATAAAGTCAGGTTTTCCCCTTTGTTCCAAAAAAGGTTGTCAGTACATTTTAGTAGAGCATAGATAGAGGCACATTATTTAAGAAGCTGTTCTCCAATCAACACAACTGTTTTACTGCCAACCTCAAAAGAAACTTTGTGCATTCAGTAAAATCCCTGCGCTGAGAATACTCTAGAAATAGATGGATGAGTGATTTAACTCCCACATTTTCCTTATTAGTAAAGTATCAACATAATTAAACCATTACCTTTCAAGCATTTATTCTGAGCTTCAGCAGTATTTGCATTATGTGCTTGCAGCAGGAAAAAAATAATCAGTCATTTCAGTTCCATGGTCCATTTGTAGTCAGTCTGAGGAGCACTTGACAAACCTTTCTGTGCTGTGTATTCATCCAGCCAGCACTGACAAATCCCTGAGAATTAACTGGTTTATTGTTGTACCTTTTTTATGTCTTAATATAGATTATAGCAAAAGTTCTGTTCCTTTGCATCTACTCATAAATTGATAACATCTATGCTAATTAACAATTAGAACTTGCCATAAGATGCGTATTTTAGCTTGGCTGTTTGACCTTTTGTTTTTAAACCCGGTCCCTGGTTACATCTTAGAAATTGTGTTAAATATCTACTTTCATTATATTATCATGCACTTCCTAGATTAATTAGTTACCCTTTCTACTTTAACTTATTCCTTTATTAATTATATATTATAATTAGAGTTACGGCTATATAGCTGTCAATTTTGCATTACCCAGTGTAGGTCTGTTCTGATAACGTTTTTAAATGATCTTTTCCTTTTCTTAGCCAAATTGGACCTGATTTTTGAAGCACTTAAGACATCCTAAAGTGGCTTTAACAAGCCTTGAGTTGGACTGCAGCTTAATAAATTGGGCCCATTATATTTATCATATCTTTATTAGTGGGGCCATTTATGGCATATACTGTAATGTTCAATTTATTTCCATAATGATTGTTATTTCAGTAAAGCGAGCCAGTAGCTGAAAGTAACAATCCCATTACTGAAATAATGAACATTACTGAAAAAACATGAGTTATAGCTTAGTTGACCCAATAGTAGCTAATGTTTTAGTTACGTTTTTTCAGCACATTTTCTAACATTAACATACACACAGACAGAATCTTAGCTCTGCTTATGGTTTAAAGTGATACTAAAGTATTTTTTGTGTTTAAAAACAACAAACATGTTACACTTACCTGCTCTGCGCAGTGGTTTTTCTCTGGTGCCTCGCCGGTTGTCGTGGCCCCTCACTCCTTCTGAGTACCCCCACAGCAAGCAGCTTGCTCTGGGGACTCCCGAGCCAAGCTGCTGCTCGGTGTGTCCATTCAGATACAGAGCCGTGGCTCCGCCCTGCCCCCTCTCTCTTCTCATTGGCCCATTTACTTTGATTTGACAACAGTAGACAATGGCGCTCCCTCTGCCAATAACGAGGGAGTGTTCCTGGACAAACAAAGCTCTTGTGCAACATCGTTGGATTGAGATGGGGCTCAGGCAAGTATGAGGGGCTGAAGGGGGCTGCTGCACACATGTTTTTTAATTTTATCTTAATTTATCTTTGTTTTATTTCTGTTCAGCCCAACTGGTTACTGTAAAATTGACACTGGCAGTGAAGGGGTTAACCAGGAAGGGGGTGCTGTATGGGTTAAGTGTGCCCTAAGGGAGTGATTCTTACTGTGGGGGGCGTGGCTGGGCGTGTGACGTCACTGATTGTCTTTCCCTATGACAGGGAACAGACGTTCAGTGACAGGCTCACTAGGAAGCACGGGGAGAGGTTTGTTTACACTTACCTCTCCCCGTTCTTCCTCTCTGTGATCCGATCACGGGACACCGGCGGCGATCGGGGTCCGCTGTTCCTGCGGGGTTGGTCACAGAGAAGAGGACCGAGTCGCGAGCACGCCGGCAGCGGCACGCTCGCGACCCACGGCTGGGATCTTAAAGGGGACGTACATGTACGCCCTTGTGCTCAGCCATGCCATTCTGCTGACGTATATCGTCGTGCGGCAGTCCTCAAGCGATTAATAAAAGACGCTGCTTTTGACAGCCAGTACCTGCATCAGACTCATCCAGAGTTAGTTTTATTTGGTACTGGCATTTAGGGCTGCAACTAAAGATTATTTTCATAATCGATTAGTTGGCCGATTATTGTTTCGATTAATCGATTATTGGATAATAGCCTTAAAAAAAAATGTTTACTTTTTTTAGGCCAATTTGTTGTTGGGCAGATTACAAAACACAAATTGCCCCAAAAACACATTACATGCTTTTCTGAAGCTTCTCCATTGAAGTATATTGAACCAAAAAACAAACAAAATAGCACCGCCCTTTCCAAATACGCATCAGCTGAAAAAAAATCATGGATGTGAACGTGTCCCATAGCAAACCATGTAAATGAACTGTAGTGTGTTTCTGCAAAAAGCACCAAAAAACAGAGGTGAGATGTTTGGTAACATAATGGGGTTACAAAAACAAAAATAAGTACAAAAAAAGAGCAAATAATCGCTACTGTAAGGGGTTCATTTTTTTACTGTGGGATAGTGAAAGTAATATTTAGTAGAGATTTGCTTTTTTGTACTATAAAGGGCTAATTTTTGTTTTTTTTAACCCCATTATGTTACTGGCCGATTAATCAATTATGAAAATTGTAATCGATTTAATTTCATAATCGATTAGTTGACGCAATATAGTTAACATATACATATTTAAAGACACAAATTTCAGACATCCAGGCGTCCGGACTGCTTTTGTACACTTTGTTTTATGTTAGTTCATGTCTTTAGGGCTGCAACTAACGATTATTTTCATAATCGATTAGTTGGCCGATTATTGTTTAGATTAATCGGATAATAGCCTTTAAAAAAAAAAAAATATGCATTTTTACATTTTTTTGGGGCTAATTTGTTGTTGGGCAGATTACAAAACACAAATTGCCGCAAAAACACATTCCATGCTTTTCTGCAGCTTCTCCATTGAAGTATATTTAACGAAAAAAAATAGCACCGTTTTGCGTTAAAAGTCCAAGCCCTTTCCAAATACGCAGCAGCTGAAAAAAAAATCATGGATGTGAACGTGTCCCATAGGAAAAAATGTAAATGAACTGTAGTGTGTTTCTGCAAAAAGCACCAAAAAACAGAGGTGTGAACCCAGGCCTGAGATGTTTAGTAACATAATGGGGGGTTAAAAAAAACAAAAATAAGTACAAAAAGAGCAAATAATTGCTGCTGTAAGGGGTTATTTTTTTTACTGTGGGACAGTGAAAGTAATATTTACAGTAGCGATGTGCTTTTTTGTACTATAAAGGGCTAATTTTAGTTTTTAACCCCATTATGTTACTGGCCGATTAATCGATTATGAAAATTGTAATCGATTAATTTCATAATCGATAAGTTGTGGATTAATCGATTAGTTGTTTCGGCCCTACATGTCTTTATATGTTGTTTGTCTGCATGTACACAATAAACATTGTTTATTGGTGCAACACTGGCCAGCATCGAGAAGCTCGTTTTTGTGATTGGCTATTTGAAGCATTATGCTGTAATTTTTTCTACCTAGGGATTTTCCATACAATAAATGTAATATATTTTCTATTTATACCCTGATTATTGTCTGTTACTACCTTTAGTAGCCCCTTATATCTCTGGGGTCCCTCTGTTTCTTTGAGTCTCCCCATGTGATATTAACCATTTTTCTGCATATTGTTTTGGCTACGGCAGTTACCTCCTATAGGAGGCATGACTACTAACAGGGACCCTAGGTCTATTGAGCAGCATTTTTTACAAGGGTATATTCAACCGTTGGTGTACAGTTTAGAATAGAGCCTGTTAACCTAATCAGTATGTCTTTGGATCAAGGGAGGACCTGCAAGCATAAGGGGAGCATGCAAACTCAATGCAGTAGTGCCCTAACCATAATTCGAACCAAGGGCTCTACTGCTGCAAGACATGAGTGCTAACCAGTAAGCCACTGTGATGCGTTGATATCGCAAAATCACCTTTTCAGTCCTGGAATGCTATTGATTTGTGAAGGCTGTAATGTGAAGTCTGAACAATGGTTTGTGAGCTTTTCATCTAGCAGATAAAAATGCAATGTTGGCGCTATTCACACACTCATACACAAAATAACATCTGTCCCAGAAGCATGATGGCCTTTTTACAAGCCACAGAGCAACCAGGTCAATCTAATCACTTTATCCTGAATGCCCAGGGCTGAAAAATGTTTATTGATTCAAAAGTAATTACGATACATTTTCCAAGTACTTGCCAAGTGTCTGTGTGCTCCATTGTTTTGATATCAAGCTTGTGTTTTGGTTGCGAGACTGCTATCGTTTAGTGACATATTTAATAGTCAGATCCTTTGTAAGTATATGTTTAGCGCCAGCGTGATATTCCCTTTGTCAGCAGCAGGTCTATTCGATACTTATTGCTTGTTGTGAATGTTTTTAATTATTTTAAGGCTTGGTGTGATTTCTGAGAGACAAATGAAAACCATACAGTGAAATGCTTTCTTTCATAGCACCGGTAGCTGCTGGAGTATTGTGAATAATAGAAAATGAACACCTAGCTGGCAAGTATGCTTTACAGGGCAGCTTTAAATCAAGCAAACTAAGGTAAATTGCAGGCATTCAGCTTCACTTAAAGGAATTTCCATTGCCAAAGAAGGTGGATTTCTGATCCAGACTTCATAGTGTAGTAACACAGAACGTTTGCATGGGCACACAAGCCTGCTTATACAGTATAACAACTGGACCAATCCCGATGTATGCTTGGACATTGGTTTGTATAAGCCTAAAGCCTCGTACACACGACTGGTTTTCCTGCCAGGAAAACTGCCAGGAGAGCCTTTGGCCGGGAAAAACAGGCCATGTGTGTGCTGTCTCGCGGTTTTCCCGACACCGGTTTTAAACCAAGCATACACACGGCCGGGATTCCTGGACAAAGCTCTCCCTGCAGTTTTCCCGACGGGAAACCCGGCCGTGTGTCCGCAGGGAAACTTACCAAGCAGGTTCTTGGGTTTTCCCGTCGGGATTGCCGACGGACTTTATACCACCGGGAATCCCGGTCGTGTGTACAGGGCGTTAGTCAATATTAAATATTGTCCCAGATTGGCAGTAAAATCTATTTCTTCCTGCAGGACTCTACTCATGGTACTCCTGGATAGCTTTTTACTGTATACCTTTGGCAAGGACATACATAGAATTGCAACTTTATACATAAAAGGAACATCAGTTGGTTTTTATTAAAATGTTCTAGTCCCTTTTCCTCAAATGTATTTGCTGTAAACCCCAAATAAACAGAAACATGCGTTTTACCTACCACACCTGGCAACTGCTGTGAGTTTTCTGCCTTGGTTTATTAGGAGGAGGGCCTGGTTTATGGCCCTGTTGTTCTGGCAGCTACAGTTTTCCTCCTGTTCTGTGCAGCTGAGCACATGTCTTATAGCAAAGAATTTTTCAAAACATTAGGCAGAATATTGTCAGGTTAAATTCTAGCAAGTGTAAAAATGAAATGTAAAAATCCAGATATTACAGTTAACTCAGTGTGGAGAAAAAGACACCTTTCTGTCGTGAGTCTTAGGGGAGCCAGAGGGGAGTCAGTCACTGTCAGACAGTCACGTTTCTCCACTTGGCATTTGTTCACATATCAGCACGTTTAAAGGTCTCCATTTATGTCAATGACGAAATAGCTGCCAGTTTCCATCTGTTCTAAACTGCACAGGACTGAATCTTTGTTTACACTATTACTCTCTATGACACTGAGCACCACCACTTTTTTAATGATGGCTTATTCATTGTAGTGATTAATTTTATCTTTCCTGTGAAAATGCCATGCGATGGGCTGAATCTTCCTCCTGAAAAAATATGAAAGCCTCCTATGCAGAAGATATCAAAAGACAAATTCTGTTCACCAAAGTATTTGATAGATTTACCCTTTGCGATAAGGAGCTGGGTATTTTTAACTGACAATTCCGTGGTCGTGCGACGCTGTACCCAAATAAAATGTATGTTCTTCCCCCACCCCCCACAAATAGAGCTTTCTTTTGGTGGTATTTGATCACCTCTGCATGTTTTATTTTTTGCATTATAAACACAAAAATAAGGCCGTCAATTTTAAAGAAAAAAAAAAACAATATTTTTACTTTCTGATATAAAACCTATCCAATAAAAAAAAATAGAGAAAAATCGAATTTCTTCATAAATTTAGGCTAGTATGTATTCTGGAAAAAAAAATTGGGGAAAAAAATTCCCGTAAAGCATAAATTTACTGGTTTGTCCAAAAGTTATAGCGTCTACAAACCATGAACTATTTGTATTTTATTTATTTTTGCTAGTAATGGCAGCGATCAGCGACTTCTAGCGGGACTGTCATATTATGGCGGACATTCTGACACTTTTTGGAGACCAGTGACATTAATACAGTGATCAGTGTTACAAAATATGCACTTTCACTGTAATAAAGACACTTGCAGGGAAGAGGTTATCATCAGGGGTGATCAAAAGATTAACTGTGTGCCTAACCAGTGTTTTACTACACTGTGGGAGGTGTTTTTACTAGGGGAAGAGGTGAAATTGATTCCCTGCTTTGCAGAGACACAAATGTCATCTCTTCCCTCCTGTCAGAATGGCGATCTGCCTTGTTTGCATAGGCAGACTGCTGTTTTGCCTCTCTGCTTGATGATCGGCGGGTGCTTGCGGACATCGAGCATGCGCGGCCCATACCTGGAAGAGTCTGATCACGTATAAATACGTGAATTGGCGCAGAGGTGCCGCCCTTTAGCAGTAAAACTTTTATTGCAAATGCAAAATTATTTATTTTGGACTAAAGAGCAATTCTAAGGCAAAACACAAATCCAGTCAGTGGGATGCTAATGCTGTTCAGCAAACTGCGCTAGCGTGAGATGGTTTGCCTAAAAGACACTGGCTAAAAGAGATTTAGTAGGCTGCTATTACTGAGCCCGCCTTGTGATTTAATCATTTTCTGTGCGGTCATGCTAAGCACCTCACAGACTAATTTTTGAAGCCTTTACTTTGCAACTCCCGCTCTCTGCTGCTTCTGTCGCTTAATCACATTCAATCCTCCTAGACAGGTTTAATTCTCATTGGTGGCTGTTAGAAATGTCTTAGTGCATCCAATTTTTACAAAGGGTTCCTGTATGGGAAAGAACACACAGAGCCTGCAATAGAGGGTGCATTTGGTAATACCTGTCTTGCATCATAAGCATAATACTTCTTCTACATCATAAGCATGGGTTTCCAAATCAACAGATTAAAAATGAACTGGGGTGATTTGATGCACTACAGCTATGTTTCACAACAGGAAGTAACACGAGATCTCTCTAAAGTGCGAGGAATTTCCTTCTTATACAATTGTCACCACAATAAGATTTCCTCTTACTTCCTGTTCCCACGACAATGCAAACATTTTGGATTTCCATCACTTATGCCTTGTATACACATGAAAAAGATCCGTCTTGAGTCCGTCGGAAGTCCGACGGAAAGATAGAGATCAGGTTCTCTAGCTAAGGTCCGTCCGTTGGACTTCCGAGAAAAAAAGTCAAATGGAGGCTATACACGGCCGGATTTTCCGAGAAAAAAGCCTGTCTGACTTTTTTTCTTGGAAAGTCCGGTCGTGTGTACAAGGCATTACTCTGTAGGAGACAATTTTCCCAGTGAAGGCATAGACAGCAATAAAAACAGACAGAGGTTCAAACCCAGCCGTCAGAATACAATATCTTGACAGGAGTGATTCCCCCATCCACTTTGACGGGATGGATGGGGCAATCGGGTCTTTTTTTTTTCTGTTTAGGCCACTGGGTTGAATAAAAAAAAAACACTAATGTATGGGCTGCCTTAAGCCCCGTACACACGGCCGAGGAACTCGACGTGCCAAACACATCGAGTTCCTCGGCGTGTTCAGTCCTGGAGCCGCCGAGTAGCTCGGCGGGCCGAGTTCTTCCATAGAACAACGAGGAAATAGAGAACATGTTCTCTATTTCCTCACCGAGGTCCTCGTCGGCTTCCTCGGCCGAAAGTGTACACACGGCCGGGTTTCTCGGCAGAATTCAGCTCTGAACCGAGTTTCTGGCTGAATTCTGAAGTCTTAGGCCCCGTCGTGTGTACGGGGCCTAAGACTGTTGCTGCCCATGTGTAACTCATGGTTACATTTTAAATTTTCCCTGGAGAATACCTTCAAGTTATTTATTTATAGATTAACGATTACATGTAGGTTTATTATGAGCCAAATAGAAGTGTAGTCAGGAAAAAAATCCTATTATAGTGGATGGTGTGACACAGGAGCATATAAAAATCAGCATATTTTATAAGATTTGAATGGATAATGAAAAGTCCCATGTTTGCTTATTAACATGATAAAGTCATTTTATTGAGGCTTCTTTTAGGAATAAATTAACTGATTCCCCCACCATTAAATTATAGGTAATTGATTAAAGCTGTGAAATTGCTGTGACAGTTTTCATGTTCCCTCCCACGCACTGAAAGAATACGTGAATGTGATAAAAGCATTGAATATACCTGCGCTGCTCATGTCTAGCACAGCACATTTGGGAGAAATACTGTGTACCGAATTGTCTTTCTGCTGCATGCATAACATTACTTTAGTTTAGTAGACATCAGGATCATGTTCCTTCCATTCTACGTTAGCAATTTTTTTTTATAAATTAATGTATTGATTAACCGATTCATCAAAATGGTTTTAAATTCCATATTTCATTCTTTTTCCAGTATCTAAATAGATTTTTATTACAGGTGCTATATCTTTACATGAGCCAAGTAACAGATGGCACCTGCTCTAATGTCATCCAGTAGCTTCTGCTTATAAAAGATACGATTGTCTGTTGTATTATAGGAGACATTTTTGGCTGTCTAAGTGCCGGTTCACACTACAGCGACTTGGGATCTGACTTGTCAGATCTCTAGTTGCCCCAAGTCGCTGGACATAAGAAATTCCATTGAAGTGAATGAGAGCTGTCTTAATGTACACTACTGAAGTTGCTCCGACTTCAGAAAAGGTTCCTGTACTACTTCAAGGGACTTCTAGGCAACTTGTACCCATTGATTTCAATGGAAGTTGCCTCCAAAGTCGGATCACTGTCTTAACTGAAGCAACTTTACAGGAAAAGAAAATAGTTTATCCAGGCAAACCCCTCCCTCCCACAGAGCTGATTATTCTGTGATTGGCCACAGCCAAAGTCACCTGTCCTGGAGGTAGCTTTGAATTTCTCAAAGTCACGCTGAAGTCGCCTCCAAATCGCCTTGCAAAGTCGCGCTGTAAGTTGGGTTGCCCCTGTGTGAACCGACACTAAGGGAGCCAGGCCTTTTTCTCACACTGTTAGAATGTTATTTTTATTTAGTTTAATATTGGTGACGTAGAAAATATCCCTATTGAGATGGCCACTTTGTAGGACTATGCTGAAACACTTGACTTGTAGGTGCATCTGGGAGCAGGGAAAATACTTTGGGGTTGTAATTAACATACTTAATGTGTCCAATACAAGTGTCCATGGATGTTATGCTCCTATGCATGTTTACGCAAGCATGGCATATACTCATTAAAATAGTATACAACAATTACTATAGGTGACTCTATTAGCTGCAGTTTTGATGCACAGGTACAGAAATGCTCCTGCAGTCTACATTATATGACCTCATGGACCCATGTTCATGAGGCCTAAATCTGTTACAGATCTGTACACATCCTGTTTTAACCCTGCAAATGATGCACCACTACCCTGCAACTGTGTGCATTACACATGGTTGCAGTGCAGTTGCAGAGCAGCTCTATTCCCTTGAATAGGGCACATTTAGCCATAGGAGAGATCATTTTGGTGGCAAAGCATAACAGCCACAGCATGTGAACACTTAAAATGCACTTTGAATCACTGCCCTCGGGTCTCTGCTAATATATAAAATGTTTGGGGTTCTATGTCATTTTCTAGCAAAAAATACAGATTTTAACTTGTAAGCAACAAGTGTCAGAAAAAGGCTTATTTAAGTGGTTAACCACTTAAGGACCCCTTCACGCCGATATACGTTGGCAGAATGGCACGGCTGGGCACAACCTATACGTGTCTCTTTAAGGCCCAGCCACGGGGTCGCCGTGACCACGCCCGCGATTGCCGCCGGTGTCCCGCGATCGGTCACCGGAGCTTAAGAACGGGGAGAGGTGTGTGTAAACACACCTTCCCCATTCTTCATTGTGGCAATGTCGGTGATCGTCTGTTCCCTGATATAGGGAAAGACGATCACTGACGTCACACATCCAGCCCCGTCCCCCTACAGTTAGAAACACATATGAGGTCACACTTAACCCCTTCAGCGCCCCCTAGTGGTTAACTCCTAAACTGCAATTGTAATTTTCACAGTAATCGGTGCATTTTTATAGCAAATTGTCCGATGTGTCCGCCATAATATCGCAGTCACGAAAAAAATCGCTGATCGCCGCCATTAGTAGTAAACAAAAAAAAAAAAAATAATAAAAATGCCATAAAACTATCCCTTATTTTGTAAACGCTATACATTTTGCGCAAATCAATCGATAAACGCTTATTGCAATTTTTTTTTTTTACCAAAAATAGGTAGAGGAATACGTATCGACCTAAACTGAGGAAATCATTTTTTATTTTATATATCTTTTTTGGGGATATTTATTATAGCAAAAAGTAAAAAATATTGTTTTTTTTTTTCAAAATTGTCGCTCTATTTTTGTTTATAGCGCAAAAAATAAAATAAAAACCGCAGAGGTGATCAAATACCACCAAAAGAAAGCTCTATTTGTGGGGAAAAAAGGACTTCAATTTTGTTTAGGAAGCGCGCAATTGTCGGTTAAATCGACGCAGTGCCGAATCGCAAAAAGGGGCAAGGTCCTTTAACCTGCATAATGCTCCGGGGCTTATGTGGTTAAGGACCGAGCCTCTTTCTGAGATTTGTTTACAAGTTAAAAACATTTTTTTTTTTTGCTAGAAAATAATTTAGAACCTCCAAACATTATTCATTTTTTTTCTAACACCCTAGAGAATAAAATGGCGGTTGTTACAATACTTTACATTACACCGTATTTGCGCATCGGTCTTACAAGTGCACTTTTTTTGGAAAAAAATACACTTTTTTTAATTAAAAAATAAGACAACAGTAACGTTAGCCCAACTTTTTTTTATATTGTGAAAGATAATGTTACGCCGTAAATTGATGCCCATCATGTCACGCTTCAAAATTGCGCCCACTTGTGGAATGGCGACAAACTTTTACCCTTAAAAATCTCCATGGGCCACGATTAAAAAATTCTACAGGTTGCATGTTTTGAGTTACAGAGGAGGTCCAGGGCTAGAATTATTGCTCTCGCTCTATCTATCGCGGCGATACCTCACATGTGTGGTTTGAACACCATTTTCATATGTGGGTGCTGCTCACGTATGCGTTCGATTCTACACACGAGCTTGGCGAGATGAGGCACGTTTAAATATTTTTTTTCCTCATTTATTTTACCTTTGATTTTTATTTTTTACACTGTTCTTTTTTAAAAAAATGGTGTCACTTTTATTCCTGATACAAGGAATGTAAACATCCCTTGTAATAGAAAAAAAAGCATGACAGGACCTCTTAAATATGAGATCTGGGGTCAAAAAGACCTCAGATCTCATATTTACACTAAAATGCAAAAAGAAATGGCCTTTTAAGAGCTATGGGCGGAAGTGATGTTTTGTCCGGAAGTGGTTAACCTGTCCTCATTTGCAAACCAAATTCATCCTTTTGATCTAAAACAGTGGTTCTCAACCTTCTAGTCCAGTGACCCCTTGATAAAATTTCCCAAGTTGTGGGGACCCCTAACAGTAAAATTATTTTTGTAGTGTTTGTTGTCAGCACCCAAGGCATGACAAGTAATTTGCGCCTAAACCACAGACATTTAGCGCTCCCTGAGTCCTTTTAATGGCAACTCTAATCACACTCACTGTGTCTCCGGCTTCACTGTGTCTCTAACTTTGTGGTGTCTTGCAGCAGTGACACCTATGCCGAAATCAGGAGATGGGGTCTCCTCCAGCACCTCCCACTTCACATTCCTCACCAGTCAGCTGACCTCTAGTCTCTGCCCCCAGCCATGCTGTGAACTGAATGGGCGCCTGCAAAGAGGCATTGAAAAGTTGTGCTCATTCGAGCTTGTTACTGAGCATTTGAATTGCATTGAAAATCACGCTATTGTGCAGAACAACTTTCACAGCATTGAAAAGTTGTGCATGGCCTTGGTTTATGTAATACTTGTTGATGTAATGTCCTGATGAAGAAGAACATAATACATTCTTAGCAAAACAAAAGGTTAACCTGTCCTCATTTGCAAACCAAATTCATCCTTTTGATCTAAAACAGTGGTTCTCAACCTTCTAGTCCAGTGACCCCTTGATAAAATTTCCCAAGTTGTGGGGACCCCTAACAGTAAAATTATTTTTGTAGTGTTTGTTGTCAGCACCCAAGGCATGACAAGTAATTTGCGCCTAAACCACAGACATTTAGCGCTCCCTGAGTCCTTTTAATGGCAACTCTAATCACACTCACTGTGTCTCCGGCTTCACTGTGTCTCTAACTTTGTGGTGTCTTGCAGCAGTGACACCTATGCCGAAATCAGGAGATGGGGTCTCCTCCAGCACCTCCCACTTCACATTCCTCACCAGTCAGCTGACCTCTAGTCTCTGCCCCCAGCCATGCTGTGAACTGAATGGGCGCCTGCAAAGAGGCTGAGTGGGCGTCATCGGGCTCCAGGAACAGCCCAGCTGGGCAGCCACAGGCTCCAGGGACAGCCCTGCTGAGTGGCCGCAAAAAGGCTGGGAGAGTGGTGCGGGCTTCAGGAACAGCCCAGGATTCGGTGATCCCTGGCAAATTATCATTTGACCCCCGAGGGGGTCCCGACCCCCAGGTTGAGAACCACTGATCTAAAAGAACCGAGAGATACATTGTATCTCTTCTCTTGCTGAAGAATGTTGATAAACATTTGCTGGCTTTTTTTGACAGCTCAGCTGGGTTGAATCAATTTTTTTTTTTTAAATGATTAATCGTACAGCTCTAACATTTATATACATTTGCTGGCTTTTGTTTGGTTCTGGTCCTGAAATCACCTCGACTGAAAGTTCTAGGACCTTGAGCACTCTGCTCATTCGAGCTTGTTACTGAGCATTTGAATTGCATTGAAAATCACGCTATTGTGCAGAACAACTTTCACAGCATTGAAAAGTTGTGCATGGCCTTGGTTTATGTAATACTTGTTGATGTAATGTCCTGATGAAGAAGAACATAATACATTCTTAGCAAAACAAAAGAGAAAGTACTGTGTCTATGGGCATTTTTATTTGATGTCGCTGCATTATTTTTATTATTATAATCTAAAATAAACTAAAAGCTGGCAATAAATTCTTTAATTTACTGAGGGCATGTAGAAAAAGAGGGACATACTACTCGTCCACATACATTCTGTCTGTCTTTATGCTGTAACACCCCTTTCACACTGCCGACGCCCATAGTGGTAAAACACAGCTATTTTTAGCGGCGCATTTCGGCCACTAGCGGGGCGCTTTTGACCCCCGCTAGCGGCCAAGAAAGGGTTAATATCGCCCACAATGCGCCGCTACGGCGCTGCCCATTGATTTCAATGGGCAGGAGCGCATTAGCAGCGGTGGGTTCACCGCTGCTAATGTGCTCTAAAGAAGCTGCTGACAGGACTTTTTCTGATGCCCTGCCAGCACACCACTCCAGTGTAAAAGCCCTCTGGCTTTCACACTGGAGTGAATAGAGCAGCAGTTTAAGGGCGGGTTGCAGGCGCGATTTTTAACGCTATAGCGCCTGCAAAAACGCCCTCAGTGTGAAAGGGGACTAAGGTGTATCAGGCACAGCGACGTACCAGTACATTGCCCTACTCATGATCACTGCTGTAATCGGCCTAGATACCACGTGATCACATGTCACCTAGTAAACAACATTAATGAATAGAATCCATTGTTTACTACTATGTGTGGTCTGTGATTGATCATCGGTTATCACATGATACCTGGGCCAGTTACAGCACCCTGTACCATGTGATAGCTGTGGCCAATCACCGCATCACAATAGTAGACAATGGGATTGGTTTACTAAAATTGGAGAGTGCAAAATCTAATGTAGCTCTGTATATAAATCAACCAGCTCCCAGTTTTTTTTGTCAAAGCTTAATTAAACAAGCTGATTGGCTACCATGCACAGTGGCATCAAATGTTGCACTCTCCAATTTTAGTAAATTAATGATGATTCCTGTGCATCATAATGCACATTCAGGGATGATGTATGTCAGTACCATTAACAAAGTAGTCTGTGCCCTGTAACATAGTGTTATTATCTATTGATCCTGCCAGTAAGTCTGTTTTTTTTCAACTTCCTTTAACAGAATAACCTGTCCAGATAAAGTGGCAATTAGAGGGTTGATGGAAACAATTTAACACTGACAGGCATTCTTTTTTATTTATACAGTTAAAGCCTTTATCCCCAAAGAAAACTTTTTGCTGTAACTGCTTATGTGTTAGCTGGAGTTTCATATATTTGTTAATCATGTATGTAAAGGATATCTGAATCTAGTAATTCATCAAACACTACCCTCTCCTCAGGCTGACAATGCTTCTTTTCAAGTGTGGCTAGTTGCGCCAAAGATAAAGTAGTATACTGAGCATAGCAAACCTAAGACAGCAAGCATCTTACTGGGAAGACCATTAGGTGACAATAACTAGAATAGGTGCATTAAAAAAAATAAAAAACGAATGCCGCCAGCACATCGAAGAACTGGTAAGCTGCAGTATAATACATTTTAGAGTTTTGGGTTTATATAAACTTTAATGTTGCTCTGTTTGTATTTTGAAAGGTTGTATAAACATTATACTATGCAAGTCACTTTATACTTTATATTTTTTACAGAGCATAAGAGTTCCATTGTACAATAACATTGGGGAGGCTTGCGAAAGGAACATTGGGGTCCACCATTTAATTTTTATTTATCAAGCAAACAATGAACTAGAGACTCAAATGAATCCTTGCGTACTTATTTTTGGATCTGTACTTCCTTGAACAGCTGTGTATCTTCTCAGTGGGAGAATTATCACAAAAGTAAAGTGGCTTTTATGCAAAGTCTCTTTTTTTGTCCTTGCCGTTTTCAGATACATACCATCAGGACCCACTGGTCTATTTACTTAGAAATCCTGCTAGCTACTCATGCAGTAATTGCTATCTTTAAGCTTCCACTGCATGTTCACTGTCATTTCATACTCACCTCTAAGTGAATGTACCCCTACGGTGAGGTCCGTCATAGGAAATTGCTTCCCTTATTTATTTTTTTTGTTTCCATTTTTAAACAGCTTTAAGACACAGATAGAAATTCTAACTGTTTTAAATGTAAGTATTTTAAAAGACTGTAAATGTTTTGCTTTCAAAAATTGTTTCTTTGAAAGCAGAGCCAAGACACAGTGGAAAAGTAATGTTAATTTTGTGTCTCACTAAAATACATTGTAGCAACACAGACTAAAGTAGGACTTTGCGGCACAGCACAGATTCCCAAAAGTAGTTCCTGTACTAATTGTGGTAACTTCGGGGTGCGATTTGTATAGCCATCTCCATAGGAACCCGCACAGATGTCTATGAAATTGCCCCCGAAGTCGGACTCAGCTGAACTCACACGATTTCTAACCCGCTGTCAGTGTGAACCTAGGCTTAATGCCACTTTTAAATACAGCTCCACATATGTCTGTGAAGGCTGCCTATCATGTTATCAGGGCAAAAAATGAAAGAAACATTTCTATAGGCAGTCACAGACTAAAAGGCTCAGTATTTGGGTTTGGTATATTTCTGTAATAGTTTAAGGAATACAAATATTCCAAATGAAGGAGCAAAATATAATAAGCCATATTGCACTAAATTATACCTAACAAGATAGATAATTGCTGCAGCATTTTATCACAAATTATACATAAAATCTAAAACTACAGCTAGCTTGTAAACCTGTCATCTAAAGTGTTTTACAGTTACTGGCATCTCAAGCTGTTTGACAGTGGAAAGTGCAAGTGGAAAAAAAGCTTTTACAGGAGCCATTACGTTTAAGAGGTTTCCACCATATACTGAAATTACCATTATTTACTTCTGCGAAAACTGTTCTGGCTTCCCTGTTTGTTTGGTGTTGTTGTTTTGATTTTTTTTTTCACCTTCTTTTTATTTGGATAACGGAATCAGTTTGTTTAAGCAAGCAATTAAGACTTTTCGGTATGGGGCTTGGGAAATTTAGCATGTTGACTTGTTTAATGCTTTCTACTGAATTGATCGCAGCCTTGTATTCACTTATATGTGCACATTACATTCATGTAAAAATATCTCCAGAATTCCAGATCTGCACACAGATGTCACACTATCCTACTTTACTTGTGAAAGTAGCTTTTGTAAAATTGGGGTCCATGCACATTGGCTTAAAAAAAATTGCTGCTTCTAAAGGAGTTTTGTCCGTAGAAACAACTAATGTTATCCTATGTGTCCGTGCACATTAGGACGATTACAGGCCTTGGCATTTGGAGGCAGGAAAAACCCTTCTGTTTTGCATTTTTAAAGAGCAGTCTTCTGGCCGTAAAAAAAAAAAAAAATGAAACACTTCTGAATGCTCCTAAATGCCCATACAAGAACGCTCTATATAAATGTTTTCTTCTGCCAAAAGAACTGGTGTTTTTTTAAGCCAAGTGTGCATGCTGGGAGTAGATATTTTCAAAGTATTCCCAGGTTCTTATCACTTTAACCACTTCCCACCAAGCCCTGCACCCCTTTAACAGGGTCTTTATGTCTTGGGGGGCTGTCAAAGTGGTCACATGATTGGGAGCCAATTTTACCACTGGCTCCTGATCACTGGTAGAAATCGAGTGCTATCTTTGCACAGAAAGCTCAGCCACCCATGGACACATATCGATACCTCCGAACTTTCTGGGATGGTAATGAGGGACACCTATTAGCAAGTATATGTAGGCAAAGGACACACCCTCAACCACGCCCCTTAAAGAAAAATTATATATAAAAAAAAATGATTAGTTAAACCTATATGTGTTTTTTTTGTTTTTTTTTACCACTACTTTTCCTTTTTATTGGATTTTGGTATTTACAAATGCAGCCATTTAGAAATTGGATGAAAGGTTTAGCACTGCAAAACACTTTTTGAAAAGATAAATAGTGCATTTTATATGCAGCTATATAGATCAGACTAAAACATGAAGAGAAAGGAGGGACTTCATTCAAAATGAGGAACAGTCCCTTGAAATCCAAAACAGTTGAGAGCTATGCATATGTGCAGTCTGTGGATGTTAAAGCTCACTCTCTTTTCCACTTCACATACAGTATACATCACATGGTACAACAGACACATATCAGGAATATGAAATGTTGGGGTAACAAACACATTTAGCCCTCTATTTACTCTTGTTGAATAGTAACCCACATTAACGTGTCTACCACTTAACATGCATTTTGGATGTTTTTAATGCCTTTTTGAAGCTTTAAAGCAGGGGTCCTCAAACTATGGCCCTCCAGTTGTTCAGGAACTACAATTCCCATCATGCCTAGTCATTTCAGTGAATATCAGAGTCTTGAAATGCCTCATGGGATGTGTAGTTCCACAACAGATGGAGGGCCATAGTTTGAAGATCCCTGCTTTAAAGGATACATTTACTTTTATTAAAAAAAAAATAATAATAAATACACGTTTTTTGCATGTAGAAAAATATGGATTTGTTGTTGTTGTTAAAAAGTAAGGCATTTCTCCCATGACCCGCATATTGTAAGTGTAATGCCACAGTCCTGACTGTCAACGTCGCTGTCTGCCCGTACCACTGAGGTAGACAGTTACACTCTGACAGGAAGCTGAATGAACGGCCCATCTAGGTAGTTAATTGTTAATTAAGAACTACAAGCCAACAGCTGCAAAGGCTGTGCGGGGGATCACAGAAGTCCGGGGGCTGGTGCATTTGTAACATGTCTACCACTGCATTTGCAGTTAGGCCAGTCTCACACAGGCTTCAGCTTGTATAGGAGCAGTGTGAACAGCAAGCCTTGTCAACGCATTTGCAAATCTTTTAGTAAGCTCTGTTGAAGCTTTTAAAGTGCCCCCCAGCTCCTGTTTAGAAATGTTATACACGGATCCTAATGGAATTGCTGACTGCCACTTTAAACAAGCTGCTAGCAGACTTCAACGCTTCTTAAAGCTTGTTGAGCCTGCTAGTAGCTTGTTAAATGTGTCAATTAGCGCTCCCAATAAAATCTTAGTATACTATTTTCAAACAGGAGCTAAAGGACACTTTAAAGGAGAAGTGCAGCCAAAGCTCGTTTAGTTGTACTATGGATCACAGGAGTGCAATTCATTTTGCATTCCTGTGAGACGTTTTCAGCAAAGAGTGGGCTGAAGTCTGCTCTCTGCTGACGTCACAGTCAGTCTAGGCTCTGCGCCATCACGACCATGAGTCTTGTCGGTCCAGGGGTCTGGATCCGCCTAGATTCCTGGACCGACACCCGACTCAGCCTTTCAACAAGCCTGAACCTGCTCGGTTCTCAGTGCACAGGCGTCAGGGGACAGATGCAGCATCGGAACAATGCTGCATTCACCTAGGTAAGTATAAATAAAAAAAAAAGATACTTCTCTTTTAAAGGCTTTGAGAGAAAGCTGCGCAAAGCTTTCCAAAAGCTTCCTAAAAGTTTTATATAAACTGCTCTTATACAAGCTGAAGCCTGTGTAATACAGGCCCTAAGGAGCGCTATGATAGACTTCTGTGGAGGCTTTGGAGATGCAGTGAAGCACCAGGAAAGCGACATGGGGAATAATTTCTGCAGCAAAGCAGAACAAACTCAATAGTGTGTACAGGACTGTAAAGTATTTAGTGATGGCTACTTTAATTGGCATGCAGAGTGCTTCAAAAACACTGGTCAAATGCCACATTTTGAAGCAAGTGTTAATGAGGACTAATTGACATCATATGCAGATCGAAGCTCATCCCTTTGATCAGTAGTTAAATGGAAAAACAAGTTACTCTGTATCTCTCATTCTTTATAAACACTGTGTCAGAAGGTCAGTTTGGCAGAGGCTGGAATAGATGCTGTATTTACGCAGTTGTTATTTTTACATGCTGGGGGGAACGTGACAGTGGAGGAAAGAGGCAGCGTGTGCACATGTGTAGCAGTTCAATGTCCACAACTGGCTAAATTAGACCGGGTATTAATAATTCAGAATCACTAGAAATGCCCAACACTCTGTAAAATAAAATTATGCATACATCCTACATTCAGATATGTCGGTCTACTTCTGGAGCAGCAAGAATTACTACAAGCAACTCAGCAGTCACAGTTAACTCTTTTTTATATTGTCTGACACTCTAAACTGCTAAAAACACAAGCTAAACATATAACTTCTCACTTCTTGTTTTCAGAGCAGCAGAATTGTAATCCTCTACCGCAGAACAGCATTCAGCTATGCTCTAATAAATACATCACACAGAGACCATGATTCAATATATAGTACAGTACACAAGACCATGTTAAATTGCCACTGTGGTGTGATATACCTATGTCTACCATATTTAAAAAAGATAAAAGATGTATACGTTATATGCAGTGTGTGTGTGTGTGTGTATATATATATATATATATATATATATATATATATATATATATATATATATATACATATATATCAATTATATGGGTGGATTTTCTATGTTTGTTACAGTAGTTTATAGTTTAAAGGGTGCTTTAACAGTACTAAACTGACTAAAGCCATTATGAGAATGCAAGGACAATGCAAGCAGTGGACTGCTCTGGGTAATCCAAATGCCCATTCTCTTATTAACCAATAATTGCTGACCAGGCCTTTTCTTGAACTTTTTGTTTACAAGTTTAAATTGGTATTAAATTAGTATTTTTTGCTGTAGGGTCTCTGTAGCAGAGACCCTACAGAATAAAATGCCGATCGTTGCAAATATTTTATTTTACACTGTATTTGTGCAGCGGTCTTTCAAACGCAACTTGTTTGTGAAAAATACACTTTAAAAAAAAAAAATCACTAAAGTTAGCCCTAAAATGGCGTCAAAATACAGTACTTAAAAATCTTCATAGGCAACGCTTTAACAATTTTTACAGGTTACCTTTTTAGAGTTACAGAGGAGGTCTAGCACTAGAATTATTGCTCTTGCTCTAACGATCGCGGCGATGCCTCACATGTGATTTGAACACATATTCGGGCGCGACTTACGTATTTGTTCACTTCTGCATGGGACCACAGAGGTGGGCAATTTAGATGGGGCAATTTAAAATAAAATTCTCATTTATTTAAGTTTTTTGATCACTTTTATTCCTATTACAAGGAATGTAAACATCCCTTGTAATATAAATAAGAGTACAGGTCTTCTTTATCGAGAGATCTGGGTTCAAAAAGACCCCCAATCTCTCATTTACCCTTTAAAAGCAAAAAAAAGTAATTTTGACTTAAAAAAAAATAAAAATAATAATCCTTGCTCATCTGTCCGAGAACCTGAAGTGACATTGGAGGTCGTGCCGGTCCTCCAAGGGCATAGAGCCGAGTGGGGGTCATCTTGCCCTTACTCGATTTCCTGCCTATCTAGCAAATGGACTGGATCGTTTTCATGTTTACCGACGGCTCTGGTAAAAGCAGAAAGCAGGAGGGGGGGTCACCTCTCCCGCCGCCCCTAAAAGTGATCCCATGGCCAATCTGCAGATGCAGAATTCCAACAGGAAAAAATGATACCAGCGTTATGGCACCTAGCTGCTACCATAACCCCAGTATTAAACATCAAAGTTTAATGTGCCTTTTTTAATCGTCAACCATGTGAGTTGCTAAATGTTGTATCTTCATTAAATGTAACCATATTGCTACACTTAGAGGCGCCTCTCTTCTCCTTTATACTCAGTTGTGACATGACGCTACTTGTATATCAAGACAGAGATT
Source organism: Rana temporaria (assembly GCF_905171775.1). Lineage (NCBI taxonomy): Eukaryota > Metazoa > Chordata > Amphibia > Anura > Ranidae > Rana > Rana temporaria. Next base: position 292,011,447 of record NC_053489.1, on the reverse strand, counting down.
GTATATAAAGTCAAAATGTTTTTAAAAATGTTGCTCGTCTTGCAAAACGCTCTCATACCAAGGTTTTTCTGTGTGTGTATAAATGCATAGTTTTGTAATGATATGATTCAATTATGTTAGCATGTGCTTCCAGTGTCTTAAGCACATCTATCTTTGCACTGTGGAGCATATGGCATATTATTGTATTCTTATTGAAGATTTACTGTAAATGTTCTTTTTGGTATTTGGCAGAATTCTGTTAAATTTTTAAGTAATTTGGAAACCAACCTAAAAAATGGTTTTGATAAAAATGTTTGTGAGGGCGTAAAGTAATCGTTACCATCTCCATACAATAATTAATTTCTCTGATTTTGGGACATTGATTGGCTTCTAACTTGTATATGTTAAACATCTTGTAAGTCCGATTCGTTTTATATTTCTCCAAACTGTCATCAATGTATTTAATTGAAAGCCGTTAATGGCACAGGTAAACTTTTTGTCCTTCTATGCTTGCATGAAAAAAAAATGCCTTCAGAAGTGCACAATTTTCGGTACAATTATAATTGTACTTTAATTGACCCTTTTAGGCCCAATTCACATTCTGCGATTTGGATTCACGCCGATTCTACCCACAATTCCAAATTGCGCGTAACTTGCGTTTCAGTGCAATTATTCTTAATGGCACTCCAAATGAAGTCCAATGCTGCTGTGATTGTTGCAAGACAGAACCACTTGGTAAAAATGCATGTTTATAAATTGTCTAAGCTCATTAACCAAAAAGAAGCAGGAGCTTTTTGCGCTATAAACGCTGACTTTGATGCATGCGCGGTAGCTTCCTAGGCATAGGTAGGGTGCAGCAAGATGGCGGCGACGGCATCGAATGTGACGGCATCGACCGAATAAAGGGTTAAATGCGCCTGTGTATCGCCGCTGCCGAAGTGCTTTGGCAGTGGTGCCCATTCATTTCAATGGGCAGGAGCGCTGTGTACAGCGCTCCTTTACCGCCTGAAAGATGCGCACTGCCCCAGTGTGAAAGCACGCGTGCTCTCACACTGGGGATGCAGGGGAGGCGTTTTTCAGGCGCTATTTTTAGCCCGAAAACGCCTAAGTGTGAAAGGGGTCTAAAGGTGAACTGACCCTTTAAAAGGCAGAAAGTAGTGCACTCCTCATTAATTAGCAGGGCACTTTGTAAGAGCTTCTTAACCAACTCAAACACTATGGGGTTGATTTACTAAAGGCAAATAGACTGTGCACTTTAGTAAATGAGCAGAAGCTCTGCTGACTTCCATCATCCAATCATGTGCAAGCAAAAATGCTGTTCTTTAAATTTTCCTTGCATGTGATTGGGTATTCTTTGCAAAGTAAAGCTATACCTCACCTCATTTACTAAGCTCTGGAACAATTGCACTTTGCAAAGTGTGCAGTCTATTTACCTTTAGTAAATCAACCCCAATGAGTGCAGAACTTTGTAAATTATTTTTGTAAATTGTTGGGCACACTGCTCTAAGAGCCGGTTCACACTGGGGCGACTTGGAAGTCGCCTCAAGTCGTCCCAAGTTGCGCTGTCGAGAAAAACAATGCAAGTGAATGGGAGCGGTGTTAATACACACGACCCGAGTCACTCCGACTTCAAAAGAAGTTCCTGTACTACTTCAATCCGACTTGTAGGCGATTTGTACCCATTGATTTCAATGGAAGTCGCCTCCAAGTCTGGTCCATGTCTGATCACTGTCTTAACTGAAGCGACTTTCCAGAAAGATCACATACATTTCTCAGGCAAACCTCTCCTGCCCCCCTCCCTCCCCTACAGCTGATTCAAGTCGTGTTGTAAATCGCCCCAGATCGCCATGTGGTTCATGCTCAAGTCGTGTCAGAGTCGCCTCTGAAAGTCGCGCTGGAAGTCGTGTCGCCCTAGTGTGAACCGACTCTTAACGTTCCTGACCACAGATTTTAGATTCTCTCTAGAACAGTGCCTCAAGAGGAAGATACAGCAGAATTTGTATTATCATTCCCTTAAGGCACTGGTGTGTATTCTAAGTTCTGTGATTGCACTGACATTGAAATCTCTCATTTGCATATGTAAGATCAGGAACCAGTAACTGTGGTTCCTGAAAATGTGATTACCATGACAGCTATTCAAGGTGATCACTTGAGGATTGTTTGGAAGTTGGCAGGCTGCAGCTTTTATAGTGTATTACAATGTGTATAATAAAATAATTGAAAAAGTCGTTTTTAATGATTAAATGTTAAAGTGACCTGTCAGCACATACAGTGCCTTGAAAAAGTAGACCAACACAAAGTGGCACATAATTGTGAACTGGAAGGAAAATTATAAATGTTTTAATTTTCCGAAGGACCGTTCTCATCTGTTAACCGATGAAGCGGACTGATGGTCTGATGTGCCTACACACCAACAGTTAAAAAAACGATCGAGTCCAGATGAAAAATGAAGTTCAGTGCTTCTAAGCATGCGTCGACTTGATTCTGAGCATGGTTTTGACCTATCGGTTAGGCGTCCATCAGTTCAATTTTAAAGCAAGTTCTAAAATTTTTGACCGAAGGATAACTGACGGATGGGGCCCACACACCATCGGTTTGGACCGATGAAACGGTCCTTCAGTCTGTTTCCATCGGTTTTGACCGACCGTGTGTATCGCGGCCTTAGAGTGCCACTCACAATGAATGGCAACACAGTACAGCTATGCAGTGGTGTAAATGGGTTTTCATTGTCAAGTTAATTAACCCATACAGAAGCTGTTAAATTTGGTCTAAACATTTAGGGCCAGATTCAGAAAGATCAGCGGATCTTTCTGCTGGCGCAACGTATCTCCGATACGTTACACCGCTGTAACTTGCGCCCTTAGTTACGGCGGTGTAACGTATGTGTTGCGGCGTAAGGCCGCCTAATTTAAATGGGGATGTTGGGGGCGTGTTTTATTTCAATTGTACTTGACCCTGCGCTTTTGACGTGTTTTTTGAACGGCGCATGCGCCGTTCGTAAAATATCCCAGTGTGCATTGCTCCAAATTACGCCGCAAGGACGTATTGGATTCGACGTGAACGTAAATGACGTAAAGCCGTATTCGCGAACGACTTACGCAAACAACGTAAAAATTTCAAAACTCGGCACGGGAACGACGGCCATACTTAACATTAGCCACGCCTCATATAGCAGGGGTAACTATACGCCAAAAAAAGCCGAACGTAAACAACGTAAAACAATGCGCTGGCGGGACATAAGTTTCTGAATCGCCGTATCTACCTAATTAGCATATTCCTTGCGTAAACATACGGAAGCGCCACCTAGCGGCCAGCCTGAAAATGCAGCCTAAGATACGACGGTGTAAGACACTTACACCTGTCAGATCTTAGGGGAATCTATGCGTAACTGATTCTCTGAATCAGGCGCATAGATACGACCTTCCGCACTCAGAGATACAACGGCGTACCAGGAGATACGCCGTCGTATCTTGTATCTGAATCTGGCCCACTTAGACTTCAGCAAAATGTGGTCATGCAAAGATTAACCACTTCAGCCCCAGAAGGTTTCACCCCCTTCATGAACAGGCCATTTTTTGCGATACGAAACTGTATTGCTTTAACTGACAATTTTGCGGTCGTGCAACGCTGTGCCCAAACAATATTTATGGCCTTTTCCCCCCACAAATGGAGCTTTCTTTTGGTGGTATTTGATCACCTCAGCAGTTTTTTTTTTATTTTTTTGCGCTATAAACAAAAAAAGCATAAATTTTGAAAAAAAAAAACGATATTTTTTACTTTATGCTATAAAACTTGTCAAATAAAAAATAAACACATTTCTTCATCAATGTAGGCCAATATGTATTCTGCTACATGTTTTTGGTAAAAAAAATCCGAATAGGCGCACATTGATTGGTTTGCGCAAAAGTTATCGTGTCTACAAACTATGGGATATTTTTATGGAATTTGTATTTTTACTACTAATGACTGCGATCAGCGATTTTTTTTTTAATGATACTACAACAGTGCGGCAAACAAATCGGACACTAAATTACACTTTTTGGAGCCAAGTGACACTAATACAGTCAGTGCTAAAAAAAATGCTCTCTCAATTTACAATGAAAGGGTTAATTGTACTCCTAGAGAGTGCTTTCTAACTGTGTGGGGGATGGCATAACTGGAGGAAAACGGAGATCCGTGTTTTTGCTTAACAGAATTACTGCCTTATTTTCATTGGCAGACCGCCGTTCTGCCTCTCCTGTCAACAATCGGCGGGTCCCAGCAGACATCACGTCCACTGAACCCGCTGATTGGCTCCCGCTGTGTCCAGTCATAGCGGGAGCAGGTTGCCGGCAGCACGCGCCCCCCAGATGCGGAAGAGGAGACAACGTACACGTACGTTGTTATATGCAGCCGGCCTGCCCTGCCTCAGTAAATGTGCAGTGGGTGCTCCTGAAGCAGTTAAACACATACCTTTTTGGATACATTTTCATGTTAAAAAATGCATATTTTAATGCATCAAAAATTAGTCCACAAGTAACATTTTGTAATGTATTGCTGCACTTTCTGAATTCCAAAAATGTCACTTGACCCCCCCCCCCCCCCCCCCCCCCCACTGCTGTCTGGTTGTTTCCATACACAATGTATGTGTGTATATATATATATATATATATATATATGTGTGTATGTGTATGTGTATATGTGTATGTGTATATATATATATATATATATATATATATATATATATATATATATATATATATATATAATAATCTATCTAGATAGATAGATAGATAGATAATAGTACCTCAAAAACAAGCATGCACATATGGTCTAGGATATATTGCTAAAGAATTTTAAAAAAAATACTATTGCTTTGCAGTAGATCATTTATTTGTCTGAGCTACTATATTAAATGCATAATAACACTGATGTGCGTTAAATGGCTGTGCTCTGCTTTTTATCTTGCACAACAAGAGGACCCCTGGAGTGAGTCTTTTGTTTTCCATTCTTTTTGCGAACATCTATTATTATTTCTAAAAATACAGTGAGAGATATCTAGCTTTTCATCCCTGTATAGTTTGTTAGTTTTCCAGAAAGAAAATTAGCAATGGAAAGACTTAAGCAATAACATTGTTTCCTGTGGATTTCTTGTACTTACAGTCATTTGGCCTGAATTTACAGAGTGGCCTGGCTTGTGTGCTACTACCAGGTTTTATTATTAGCTCTTTGCTTTTGTGCTGCATGTCCCCAGCTCAGTCACAAGCACTTATGTCTGCTGCAGACAACACATGCCATTTCTTACTGAGTTGCCAAATCCTCCCATGAAACAGAAACAAATAACTTGGAACATTGTAGTTAGCATCCATAACTTTAATGTGCACGTTAGACAGCTACAGTGGGGGAAATATGTATTTGATCCCCTGGAGGTTTTGTAAGTTTGCCCACTTACAAAGAAATTAAGGGTCTATAATTTTTTTGTTTTATCATAGATGTATTTTAAAGGGGTTGTAAAGGTTCTTTTTTAAAAAAAAAATAACAGACCTATCATACTTTCCTCCACTGTGCAGCTCGTTTTGCACAGAGTGGCCCCTGATTCTCGTCTTCTGGGGTCCCTCAGCGCCTGTGTCGGCTCCTCCCCGCAAGAGCTAACCCCCTTCTGGGAAGCGCTCTCCCAAGGGGGTTAGCTTGCGGGTGCGCTCTCGAGATACAGTCGGCTCCCATAGCCGCCGACTGTGTCACTCGGCCCCGCCGCGCCATTGATTTGATTGACAGCAGCTGGAGCCAATGGCTGCGCTGTTATCAATCATCCAATTAAAGAGCCGAGAAGCCAAGCGCGTTCACGACGCAGAACTTTCGAGGACTCGGGTTAGTAAACGAGGTGGGGATGGGGACGCTAATCATCGGATGTTTTTTCATCTTATTGCATAGAATACATTAAGGTGAAAAAACGATAGAGACAGAATATCAACCAAAAATCTAGAAAAAACACATGATACAAATATTATAAATTGAGTTGCAGTTCACTGAGTAAAATAAACATTTACTCCCCTACCACCCAACAATAATTCTAGCTACCACAGACTATTATGTGGTACACAGATTAGTCCTGTCAATTTAAGAAGGTGCTCCTAACGACAACTTGTTATGTGCATAAAAGACACCTGTCCACAGAAAATCTTTCTTCCATTCAAATCTCACTATAATGGGCAAGACCTAAGAGCTGTCATAGGATATCAGGGACAAGATTGTAGACCTGCACAAGGCTGGGCATAAGCAAGAAGCTTGGTGAGAAGGAGACAACTGTTGGAGCAATTATTCGCAAATGGAAGAAATACTAAATAACAGTCAATCGCCCTCTATCTGGAGCTCCATTAACAAACCATTGGTAACACAATACGCCGCCATCCATTGAAATCCTGCCGGTCGCCCTCCTCAAGAAGGCACATGTACAGGCCCATCTGAAGTTTGCCAAAGAACATCTAAATGATTCAAAGAAGGATTGGGAAAAAGTGCTGTGGTCGGATATTACCAAAATTTAGCCTTTTGGCCTTAACTCAACTGGTCGTGTTTGGAGGAAGAAAAATGCTGAATATGCCCCTAAGAACACCATCCCTGCAGTTAAACACAGAGGTGGAAACAATGTGCTTTGGGACTGTTTCTCTGCTAAAGATACAGGCTGACTTTGCCACATTAAGGGCCAATGTAGAGGGCCATGAGAACCTTCTTCTCTTAGCTAGAACACTGAAGATGGGTCAAGGATGGGTCTTCCAGCATGACAGTGACCCAAAACATATACAGCCAAGGCAACAAAGGAGTAGCTTAAGAAGAAGCATGTTGAGGTCATGGAGTGGCCTAGTCAGTCTCCAGACCTTAATCGAATAGAAAATGTATGGAGGGAGCTGAAACTTCAAGTTGCTAAGAGACAGTCAAGAAACCTTAAGGATTTAGTGAAGATCTGTAAAGAAAAGTGGACCAAAACCTCTCCTGAGATGTGTGCAAACCTGGTAACCACTTACAAGAAACGTCTTACCTCTGTGCTTGCCAACAAGGGTTTCTCCACTAAGTACTAATAATACTTCATTTTACTCACTGAACTTCAACTCGATTTATAACATTTGTATCGTGTTTTTTCAGGATTTTTGGTTCATAATCTGTCTCTATCATTTATAATACAGTGGAACCTTAAATTACAAGCATAATCCGTTCCAGGAGAATGCTCGTAATCCAAAGTACTCACATATCAAAGCGAGTTTCCCCATTGAAGTCAATGGAAACAAAAATACTGTATTTATTGGCATATAACACTCACTTTTTCACCCTGCAAATCGGTTGCAAATTTGGGCTGCCTCGGAGAGAACGGGGAGGGGGGCGGGACGAGCGCTGTCAGATTACATACAGCGAGAATCTCCTGTTTACTCGGCAGCCTTCATTGCATTGACTTTAATGGCATGCAATACCGCATGTTGCCAGAGATGGGTGGGCACCGGAGAGCCTTGGTAACACTCTGAAGGGCCGAGGACACCTCGGCTGAACTTGGAAAACCTAGGAAAGGCTCGGGAACTGAGTGTTTCAGAGATTTTCCAATCGGCTCTGAGCGCCGCTCAGCTCTGCTCGGCTCCAGCGTCCCCCCACCTCAGGCCAGACGCGGTATTGCACACCGTTTTGGTTTGAATCCTGCTCGTGTTGCGAGACCGAGTCAGGATTGTTTTTAAATACAGTGTTCATATTGTGAAAGGCTCGTTAACCACATTACTCGCAATCCGCGGTTCCACTGTACATTGAATTTTTTTTTCAATTGGAGACCCTTCATTTCTTTGTATATAACAGAATAACTAAAATATGGTATACCTAATTTTTCTGATCTCTGCGTTGTGATGCCTGGTATATTTACTGGTGACATTGACTACTGTCTCTGTCATGTTTACTCTGACTCCCATTTCAGTTTGGATCTAGTAGTTACACACTCTAATTGTGTCTACACTCTAATTCACACTAACACATTCATGATGGCTTGGTAGGTTGACTTGCATTCTTAATATTTGATAGGTTGGAAAACTGCTCAGAACTTAAAGTGGTTGTATAGTCTTTTTTTGTACTTTTACCTACAGGTAAGCCTATAATAAGGATTACCTCTTTTGCTGTTAGTTAAAATGGAATTAGAATGTAAAAAAAATATCCTGTGAACAGGCAGATTTTTATTGCTGAATGGACATGTATGGTCAAAGCTTTTTTTTGCCCTTACTTCACTTACTTTTGCTCTCCTGTGACCCAAAGTCAGCTGGTTGATTGGCAGCTAGCTCTGTAACTCAGCATGTGGCTGAGTGGCGAAGATAGCCAGCTGTGCCCACCCCCTCTCCTGCCCGACACTGCAGTGAGCACTGGGCGGGAGGGGGGGGCAGAGGGGAGAGTAATCACTGACAGTCACTGTTTTCAGATCTGAACAGACCAAGAACTGAGTGATCAGTGGTCTTGTGATCTCTCAGTCTTTGAGCGGACATAGAACAGCTGCAGCATCACACCAATGTTGCAACATAGAGGTGAGTATGTATGTCTGTTTATTAGAAAAATCATACTTTTCCTTTAAATTATTAATTTACACACACACGCACACTACACTGGTCATTGTAGGACAGCATGTAATATACAAGTCTGAATACATATTCTATTTTAGTGATTGCAGTTGAGTTCTGCAAAAATCAAAACCGGAAATTGAGTGGCTTTTTAGTTACATTATAGCAAAATATTCATTCAAAGGAATTAGAAATGCATAACTGTTTTATGTATTTTGATTGCACACTCCTTAACCACTTGCCGCCCGCCCTATTACAAAATGACGGCGGCAAAGTGGTTTCAATATCCTGACCAGACGTCATATGCCCCCGGGGGCGCGCATCGCGGCGATCGTTGTTGCGCAACACCGATCTAGGTAAAGAGTCTCTGACAGGGCGCGAGTAGAGAAGAGCCGATCGGCTGCTCCTCTGACGGGGGGTTTGTGCTAAACGATTATCGGCGCAGCCCCGCCGAGGAAGCCCACACTGGACCACCAGGGATGCCACTAGATCACCAGGGATGCCCACCACAGGTATGCCACCCTAGACCACCAGGGATGACAATCAGAAATTAATAATGGATGCCAATCAGTGCCCACAATGGGCATCACTGATTGGCAGGCATTATTGTTTGACACTGATTGGCATCCATTAGTGCAATACATTACAGTACATTAGTGCCACCTATCAGTGTCCTTCTATGCCCATCTGTGACGCCTATCAGTCCCCATCCGTGCCGCCTATCAGTGCCCATCCATGCCGCCTATCCGTGTCGCCTATCCGTGCCCATCCATGCCGCCTATCAGTGCCCATCCGTGCCGCTTATCAGTGCCGCATATTAGTGCCCATCATCAGTGCCCATCAATGCCACCTCATCAGTGCCACCTTATCAGTGCCCGTCAGTGCAGTACCATCAGTGAATGAAAAAATGTACTTATTTACAATGTTTTGTAACTGAAAAAATGTTTTTTTTTTTTTTTTTTTGAAATTTTTGGTAATTTTTTTAATTTTTTTTTAGCAAAAACAAAAAATCCCAGAGGTGATCAAATACCACCAAAAGAAAGCTCTATTTGTGGGAACAAAATTATAAAAATTTCGTTTGGGTACATTGTAGCATAACTGTCATAATTGTCATTCAAAGTGCAACAGCGCTGAAAGCTAAAAATTTGTCTGGGCAGCAAGGTGTATAAGTGCCCTGTATGGAAGTGGTTAATGAATCATATTCATAAGCAGTACAGAGCACTGTCACATGTGAAATATACACATTCCCCAGTATGCATTGTAAACCGTTCCTAACAAGCCTTCACCTCCTGTTAGATTTATGTCAGCTAGGAGGAGGGTGAGAATGCCTGTAGAAGGAATAATGACCAGGACTAACCCCTGATTCATCCAGATTATTATGAGCTCACGGACCTGACAGTGAAAGCAGACAGACTTCTCTGATTGATTGTCGGAATACTCAACGTATGGGTATTTAATGGGGAAGAGCAGGTTTTGTGTCTGGATTTTATCTTTTATTCTTTTATTTTTTAATATTTATCTGGCATGTAGTTATTGAAACCTTATTGATCTGTGTCATGCTTGCAGGCCTAGCTTGACTCTGGCGTATATTAGGTGGATTGGAGGACTGGTGAACATTCAATCATGCTCTCTATCTCAGACTTCATTCTTCTCTCAGTGGTACTATTACTACCCTTGTGCACAGTCATATCATTTTAACTGTACCATGCGGCCTCCCTGGTCTTTTATAAGATACACTTTGATAATAATTCAATTCTTGAATGTGGCATTCGTCAAATTTTCACTACAGGTTTATCAATCACTGTATTGCAAAACACATGCACCAGGAAGCATCACCTGATCGAATGATCAGTGAACGTCACATTCACTGCTTTGGAATATGTCAAAGCAAACCGGTTCCATCTGCTGTATTTTGAGTTCATATTTAGAAGTCAAACGCTTACCCTATTGAGCGTTCTTTAACCATTCCATACAGGGCACTTATACACCTTCCTGCCCAGACCAATTTTTAGCTGTTTTTGCGCTCTCACTTTTTGAATGACAATTGCGCAGTCATGCAATGCTGTAACCAAACAATTTTTATCATTTTGTTCCCACAAATAGAGCTTTCTTTTGGTGGTATTTCATCACATCTAGGGTTTTAATTTTTTGCGCCACAAAGAAAAATAGAATGAAAATGTTGAAAAAAAAATATTTTTCTTTGTTTCTGTTACAAAACTTTGTAAATAACTATGTTTTCTCCTTCACTGATGGGCACTGATGATGCTGCACTGACGGGCACTGAAGAGGCAGTACTGATTGGCAATGATGAGGTGGCACTTATATGCAGCACTGATGGGCACTGATAGGTGGCTTTGATTTACAGCACTGATGGGCAAGGATAGGTGGCACTGATGGGCATTCATAGGTGGCACTGATGGGCACTCATATGGAGGCACTGATAGATGGCAATGATAGGCAGCACTGATCAGAGGTGCTGGCGGGCATTACTGATGGGCACAGGGCCACGCCTAATGGGCAAGGATTTCCATCCCTGGTGTGCTCTAGTGGGCATCCCTATTGGCCATGGGTGGGCATCCTTGCTGGTCATCAGTGGGCATCCCTGGTGGTCCTGGGTGGGCATCCTCTAGGGGGGCTGCACTGATAATCAATCGGTGCAGACTCCCCCTGTCAGGAGAGCAGCCGATTGGCTCTCCTCTACTCGCGTCTGTCAGCGCGAGTAGAGAAAAAACAGATACACAGCTTTTCCTGTTTACACTGTGATCAGCTGTGGTTGGTTAGGAGCCTCCGTCAGAGGCTCCTAACCTAGATCAGAGATTTGGTGTGTCAGACTGACCCACCACACCACCAATCACCCCTGTGGGCGCACAATCGCAGCTTATCCTGCTGGACATCATATGACGCCCAGTTAGGATAACTGAACCACTTCTCGACCGTCATTCTGCTATAGCCTGGGCAGGATGTGGTTTAACATTTTTTTTTTTCGTTTAATTAAAAAACACAAAACTTGTTTCACAAAATCTTTTCCAATGCCCTCATAAAGTAAAAGGTAATAATTTGTGATCATCAAAAATCCTATTAAGAATATGCGATAAGGCCTTCACAACCCAGAAGTAGAAAACTAGCAATCTTGTGACACAAATTTGTAAAGTCATTAAAAGTCACTGATTTCTTTCTTTTGAATGTCAAATGCATTAATACAGTAACAGGATCATATTCCAGCTAATCCTGTTAATTCAGGTTCATTAGGAGTATAATTGTAAGAAAATCTATCCATGTTGATAACGTCTACCAGCATCAATTTGAATAGTCTTGTGAAAACTGAGATACATAAAATATTCTATAATGGTTGATTCAAAAAAAGAAATTTTAACTGTATTTTTTTATACCTCATGGATAATTTTCACATTAAATTGTTTGGTTCACGAACAAAAAATATTGCACGGGTGTGTAATTAGTATTTCCAAATTGATATTTATCATAATATATTGTTTGATGTCATGAATGTGTTTTATCTTCATGTTACTACTTTTTTTCCTGCTCTCCTCAATACACATCTCAAATAACCTCCCACTTCTCTCCAGGCACTATCAATTATAATAAAAGGAGTGATAGGTTATGTGACACTTAAGGACCTGCTTATGCTATATGACACTCATGGACCTACTTATTATGTTAACAAGTGTTCTTATAGTGGATTGATTTTGTTACCCCTGGGGAAAAGTAATAAAGCCTGAAAAATCTAAAGGAATCATGCTTGGCTGAGGAGCCAATAGGCGAAGCTACCATCTGTCGGATTATGACTGAACGCCTCTAAGTCAGAATCCCCCCTAAAGGTGAAGATGCCGCGGAGCCCAGGTTGGCCTGGGATAGCCAGCCCTCACCACCCCTTAGCCAGGGCTGGGGCAGGCGCGTAGTGCCACTTGCCTCGGGACTGGGTCGCGGAGGGAAGCAGGCCGCCTCTCTCCCGGAGCGCATCGTATGTTCGTTGGGAACCCGGTGCTAAATCATTCGTAGACGACCTGATTCTGGATTCAAAGTCTATTGAAAGTCATCCCTTGAGCCAAGCTTTTGTCGCGGAGCGAGCGCGGGCATCAGCCTTCCCCCATCAAAAAAAAATCTAAAGGAATCAAGAAAACTTGAAGCTGTAACCTAGGGCCGAAACAACTAATCGATTAATCGACAACTAATCGATTATGAAATTAATCGATTACAATTTTCATAATCAATTAATCGGCCAGTAACATAATGGGGTTAAAAAAACTAAAATTAGCCCTTTATAGTACAAAAAAAGCAAATCGCTACTGTAAATATTACTTTCACTGTCCCACAGTAAAAAAAAATGAACCCCTTAGGCTTTGTACACACGGTCGTTCCAAACCGATGAGAATGGTCCGATGGAGCGTTTTCATTGGTTCACCGCTAAAGTTGCCTGATGGTCTGATGTGCGTACACACCATCGTACCAAAAACCGATCGGGTCAGAACGCGGTGACGTCAAACACACGACGTGCCGAATAAAACAAAGTTCAATGCTTCCAAGCATGCGTCGACTTGATTCTGAGCATGCGTGGGTTTTGAACCGATGCTTTTCTGTACTAACCATCGGTTTGGACCGATCGGGCAGCGGTCCATCGGTTCGGTTTTGAAGCATGTTTTAAAATTTTGGACCGAAGGAAAACTGACCCGATGGGCTATACACACAGTCGGTTTGGACCGATGAAACTGAACCTCGGTCCATTCTCATCGGTTTTGTCCGACCGTGTGTACGGGGCCTTACAGTAGCGAATATTTTTTATTTTTTTTGTACTTATTTTTGTTTTTTTAACCCCATTATGTTACTAAACATCTCAGGCCTGGGTTTTTGCAGAAACACACTACAGTTCATTTACATGTTTTCCTATGGGACACGTTCACATCCATGATTTTTTTTCAGCTGCTGCGTATTTGGAAAGGGCAAGGACGTTTTAAAGCAAAACGGTGCTATTTTTTTTTAGTTCAATATACTTCAATAGAGAGGCTGCAGAAAAGCATGTAATGTGTTTTTGCGGCAATTTGTGTTTTGTAATCTGCCCAACAAATTGGCCCAATTTTTTTTTTAAATGCTATTTTTTTTTAAGGCTATTATCAGATTAATCGATTAATCAAAACAATAATCGGCCAACTAATCGATTATGAAAATAATCGTTAGTTGCAGCCCTACGTAACCCCTTCTACGGTTGCTGAAGTTTACACAATGCTGTATTTATGTAGAACTGTTGTGTAGTTGGGAAGCACTGCTGCTCCTTAACCCATTCCTGCCCAGGTTAATAACCTTCTCTCAATAGCATAACATGGATACAGGACCCCACCAGGGGAACTAGCATGCTCTATTTTGTGTGTGGGGATGCCAGTGAGTTGACCTGTCCTGGCTTGACCAGTACCTCTTGGGAGTCCTCTGCCCTGGGTCTCAATCTTGCTTTGCCTCTCGGACACAAGTTTATTCTCCAGGTGAAATTACCATGTAGAGATTGGTAGACTTAGGGTCCACACCAGAAATGAACAATTTACTGAATCAATAAAAGCTAATAGAGATATTTACATACCTTAGCAATCCCTAGAATGTTGCGGCACTCAGTTCATGAAGGAGAGGTATTCCAGACTGTGGTATCCCAGAGCAGGTGGATGTGAGCAATCCCATATTTGCATAAAGTCCATACACTGCTCCAGGCTGCCCCAGTTAAATGAATAAGGCCCAAGTACCTACATGTTGATCTGGTTCGGTGCACCCACAGAGACAAACTGTATTTATCTTTGTGGCAGCAAACACCAGAAGCCTTTTTCCTAGAAGGGGCAGACCTGGCACTTAAAGCGGAAGTAAACCTAGCCATAAAACTTTAAATGTAACAATTCCATTGGTTGTGCTCTCAAACTGTCAAACTGTAGCAATTCAATTATCATTGAAATTGCAAGTAATAGAAAATCCCACATGTTGGGTTGTCCCTAAAAAAGTAATAGTTCTGATGGCCTGGGGGTCCCCAAGGGAATCCCTTAATTTGCAGGGATTTTCTCAATTCCTGTTTTGGCTATGGGACAGGAGATGAAGGTAAATCTCCAAAATGGGGCACAGATGGCAAACAATGAACCAACAGGAGTTATAACCCTGCATTACTCTATCCAAAGTGAAAGAAAAGTTTTGCCTGTACTACTTTAGGTTCTGCTTTAAAAGTAAGGTTAGTATGTTCTGCTGAGGATAGGGGAGGGCAATGCAGAACTATAGGTAAAATTGAAAACTCATTATACAAAAGCTGCGTGTTAACTAAATTAAAATGTATTTGTTCTGGTGATTCTGACAGTAATTGTGACTTCTTTAACAACACTAAATGCCCTGCAGTGATTTCTCTGCAGTGTTGTTACCCTGTGCAGCTGCTGTTACTGTTAGGACTACAGGACTATGCGGTTATGTACACTGAGGAAGGTTGTCACTGCTCTTTTCAAAGACAATCAGCATAGGACATGCCCAGCTCCATCCTTAGGTGTTGTGATTGACAGCAGATTGCCTACAGATAAGAGTGACTTTTCCTACAGAGCATCTTCCTGCTGTGAGAGAACCTTCAACCCCTGGGATGATATCATACTAGCAGAAACATATTAGAAACAAAAAGTATGATGCCATACTAGCTAGAAACCTAAGCAGGGGGAGCCTCTAGTCTTGTGCTGCTGATCACATGTTCAAAATAAAAAAAACAAGCATATGGAATGTAGAGTATAAAAAGATCAATAAACTGTTACATGGTGTGGGCTTCTGCCAATAACAGGCTGTTTCATGCTCCTCCAGCCTGTGTTTTAGAATAAGAGGGAGGTGAAGCCTTCATCAATCAATTTTAATATCCCACCCCATTGTGTTTAGCTAGTTAGTGGACATGGTAGAGGGGGGAGGGAGTGGACTGTCATTTCACTGTGTATACGCCCACATGTGTGACTATAGTCACATGGGCTACTCAGATGTAATAGGGAGGACATGCTCAAGGTAGAAAATAAACTGAAAACTGAGCATGTGCACTAGCTGCTAACACTGCTCTGCAAAATCCCCAACTGCAGTGGGGACATGGACAGAAGGGGAAGACAGAGAACAGCAGGATCAAACAGTTTTTTTGCAGAATACATAAATCCAACCTCATAGTAACTGCATGAGGACTTTAAGCAATTCCAAACTGAACACTGAAAAAATGAAAGTGCATCTTTTCACTAGTGCTGCAGTGAGACATATGTTGGGCTTATTCTCACTTTTTTTTTAACAGAATTGCTTTTCTAATGTTTTAGGGCTTCTACACATGGTCCTAATAATATACTTATATCTACACTAGATCGTGCTGGCAGAAACATTCTGTGTAAAAACGCATGTAACGGCGTATAAACGGAAATAAAAAGGAGGAGAGAGAAGCACCAAGCCAATCCTTTAAACAGCTTAGGAATTTATTCAGTATATAAGCATAAAACAACACTAAAAACTTGCGTGAAAAATGTTGGAGCACTTGCAGAGTACTAGAGCGCGTGGGAGCCTCCACGTACAGTGTCACAGGAGGAGTGCCGGGAAGTCACAGTTAGCCACAGCTGGAGCCTCAGTAAGTCTGATGGAGACGTCTGTTATGCGTCTCTAGGTGAGAATGAGTGGTCCAGGGCTGTCAAACTGAGGAGCCACACGCTGTCTGGCCAATCAGAATGCATTTTGAAGGCACAGCTGCTGATGAAGAAGGCGAGGCTGTGCCTTCAAAACGCTGCGGCTAACACACGGCACTCGTGGATCCCTCAATAGAGACTTCCAGGCGGTCCTCCTGTGCTCCTGCGACACTGCATGTGGAAGTTCTCACACGCTCTAGCACTCTGCAAGTACTCCAACATTTTTCACGCAAGTTTTAAGTGTTGTTTTATACTTCTATACTGTATAAATTCCTAAACTGTTTAAAGTATTGGCTTGGCGCCTCTCTCTCCTCCTTTTGCTTTCCTTTTGTTCACAGTGATCGGATTCCCCAGCCCATACCTGGAGCAGCCTCGCTCCCTTTACAGCCTCAATTTAGTGATTTTTTTA
The DNA here is from genome assembly GCF_905171775.1 of Rana temporaria. Lineage (NCBI taxonomy): Eukaryota > Metazoa > Chordata > Amphibia > Anura > Ranidae > Rana > Rana temporaria. The sequence goes on along the minus strand of NC_053489.1, from coordinate 291,994,849 downwards.
GAGACAATTTTTTAGGGGTTCATCACCCGTACTTTCAATCCACTCACCATTCACATGATTGTGCCTTCATGTATCAGCATGCAGATGCATGCCTTTTCATTGAAATTTTAAACTTTAATCTTTTTTTTAGCAGATGGTTTAGCGCTTAACATTATACCAATTACAGAGCTAATCATCACTGGGGACGCATTGGCTAACAAAGCTGCATTCATTGTAGAAGAACTAGTAAAGCCTTACAAGGTCAGCAAATAGTATTCTGACGTTTGATGGACTGACTAAATCCCTTCTAGATTGTAAGCTCTAACCCCTTCTAGATTGTAAGCTCTAACCCCTTCTAGATTGTAAGCTCTAACGAGCAGGGCCCTCTGATCCCTCCTGTATTGATTTGTATTGTGACTGTACTGTCTTCCCTGATGTAAAGCGCTGCGCAAACTGTTGGCGCTATATAAATCCTGTATAATATTAATAATAAAAAGGTCTATATGTATAAAGTATAAGCTGGCTTTTTTTTTTCAAAGTTTCATAGAATCACAATATTGTGTTATTGTGTTGTTGCTATTATTCTGTATAGCACTCCAACAATAGTAGAATACATTCTACCTTTGTGTCTCTGTATAATTTTTTTTATTTTAATGATTTAAAAAATGGCAGATTTGAGATTTTTTTCAACTGTTCTTTGCTTTTTATTGCGTACATAATTCCTCCCACTTTCTAAATGCTTTATAAACTGTTTTTAAAAAAAAGTATTTTTTCCGGTAAATACATGCATCTGCATAAAAGAAAACAACTGAAAAGAAACATTATTGACATCACGTGACTTTATCCTTGACCTTTTTTTTGCTCATACTCGGTTTCACATTCTTTCTTTAGCGGTAATAACAATAAAAAAAATATTTTAAGGGAAAAAAAAAAGCATGCCATCATAATTGGCATTCAGTGTAAAGTCCTTGCCTTTGCTGCCTGCCTCCCCTTTATATGCAAGTGGCCTCATCCAGTGCCCTTTAACCCCGTAGATAAAGACCTGCTGTGAGCAGAAAGTTCTTGGAATGCTGGCAGCAGTGGGGGGTGAACAGTGCACAGAAAAGGGTATGTGGCATTGTTATGTAGATCTCATGTAATCTGTTGCATTGTCCCCCTTCCTAATGCAATTTTAGGGAAGCTTAGCAGCACACTTTCCAGGTAAAAAGAGGGTCCCTGTGGTGGGATGCCTGTGTCTTTCACTGACTCCATTGGGGTAATCACAGTGATTTCATAGCCCTTGAATGAAATGATGGCTTCAGTTATTTCCCCGTATTGTGTTGCTAGACATAAATAAATGTGTGTACCGTTGGAAAGAATTGTTAATGTGATCTTTGAAAGTAATGGAGCTTTGTCGCTTGATATTTCCCATGATGTGTGTCTGAGCACCATGCTCACATAAATTTAATGCTAGGAGCAAATTCTGTGCACCTCTTGTCATGCATGACTTATTACCTCAACATTGACTTTTTTTTCATCTGTCTGTTGCCCAGTGCACATCGCCCAGTTCAGCGTTGATATCTTCCTTTTTTAACACTGTCAGTCAAGACATTGTACAGATGTCGCATCTTAACCTGCAAGTCTTTATAACAAGTGACCTCCTGTCTTCCTTAGAAATATACATATACTTCTTTGTTATCTTATGTGTATGTACAGAAACTAGGTCTCTATATGGCCACTACCTCTTCAAAAACCACACTGGTCATATGTGTAAAGCAAATCATTTGGCTGCAAAATGCTATTTTATTTGTTCTAGCATGAAATTCTAATAGAACAAATCAAACAGCAGCTGTCATGTCAAAGATGCCTTTCTCCCAAATCTTACCTTCTCTTCTCAGTACAATTAATGTTCAGGACTGCATAATTAATGTGCAAAAAAAGACAAGACAGGAGTTGGCCGCAGCTTTGATAGCTTCTGTTGGGCTATGGTAACACACGTTCATGCACTTGGGTGCCATTCAGTCTTACACCCCTGTGTTTCAGCAAACCCCAATAATGGTGCTTGCACCTCTTTTGGTGTGTTGGGCAGCCCAAACAATTAAATGTAGTTGTCTATTGGAGATGCACTGGACCCCAAAGTGGATGAGAATCAGTCGACTGAATGTAGCTTTTTGGAAGTAGCTCTCTTTCAACCAGGGTATCACAAAGGCTCCCAGACATAGACTGTAGAGCAGCCTTTTTCAAGGGGTGCCTTCAGGTGTCTTCAGTGGTGCCTTGGCAAAATTCCTACATATTGTCCTAAAATTGTATGCATGCCAGTGGGTGGATCAAGTCTGCCTATTAGTTACATAAAGTCACAAGTTTTCATTGTGCACCGTTACAACCTTACAGATTCCAGTGTCCTACTCTAACAACCAATGACATCATCAGATGATAAGAAGGATGTTGGGCACTTGCCCCTCTCAATCAGCCCTGGGGTCACATTAGCTGAGTGAGGGAGAGAAACTGGGGAAGAAGAGAAACATTGGAATACTAATCAGTGCCAATGTGCAAAGGTGTGTTGGCTTAGAAAGATTAATCTCCTCTAACGTTGGGTGTCCGACCAGGGGCCGTACTAACAAATCATGGGGCCCCCTTTGTTCCCACCCACACACAAGCCACTCCCTCACAAAGCCCCACCTATATATTGCTCTGCTACATTACATGCATTGGCCTCAGAATTTCTCTACTGTATGTTCAAAATAAATGTTTAAAAAGTTAAGATAATAAGCACAATAAACTTACATTAAGCAGATGCCAATCGCCCCACGTACATTTACTGCGGGGCTGCTTCTCCTGTGCACAGAATCACATACAGGTACTTGATTCTGCACTTGCAGGTCTGTGCACTGGTCGACCTGCTGCCGCTGTAATTGGACACAGTGAGAGCTAATCAGCGGGCCCCGATGATCATTTCCAACAGAGGCTGAATGGTGGTCTGCCGACGTAAACGAGGCAGATCGCCATTCTGTAAGTAGGAACAATTAAGATACTGTGTTTTTGCTAAACAGGAACACAGATCTGTCCCACAGTTGTTTCCTGTGTGTGAATTGGCCTTAAAGTGCAACAATGGTACATTTCCCTTTCCCTCACTGACAAAGTACTGCATGCAGTACTTTTTTTTTCAGCACAGGACAGTGCGAGGCAATCCACCACCTCATAACGCACAATGGTCAGGAGAACATTATGAAATGTGACATTTCAATAAAATTAGTTTCAAACAAAAAAAATTAATAGTACAATGCACTGTAATCTGCACTACACAGCATATTGTAACGCAGCTGCTAAATGAACCGTTAGCTGACAAGGCAGTGGCTGTTGTGTATACACATGCTGCAGCCATGTTGCTTTGCTTCATGACTTCAGCAAGAATTATACCCCAATTGCATTTGGCGGGCACTACCACTCGCCAAACATAACATATCTAAATAAAAGGGTCTGCGCTATAACCTTCCTGCAACCATGTGGTTGTGGTGGGGTGATGCAGAATTTAGGGGGTTAAAACAGTTGGTGACATATCGCCTCCTCACCACCTGTTAAATGCCTCTGAAAATAAATCCAAGTGCAAATTGCTTTTCAGAGTAGTGGCAATGTTTCTTAATCAGAGCAGAGGGAGGTACATCTGCAATTATCAAGGGGGTGGTTTAGACTCACCAAATATCCAAAGTAGAAATAAAAGAAAAGAAACTGCGCTATAAACCAGACATACCGTTTATATAAATAAATATGGTGAGTATTAACCAATACACAATGAAATGGAAAAAACAATTGCAGCGCGTGTCGTGTTAGAACAAACACAATTATGCCGCGTACACACGATCGGTTAAACCGATGAGAATGGTCTAATGGACCGTTTTCATCGGTCAAAACCGATCGTGTGTGGGCACCATCAGTTAAAAAAAAGCCAACTTGTTTAAAATTTAACCGATGGATTCCTAACCAATAGGACAAAACCGATCGTTAGTAGGCACGACCATCAGTTAAAAATCCACGCATGCTCAGAATCAAGTCAACGCATGCTTGGAAGCATTGAACTTTGTTTTTTTCAGCACGTCGTTGTGTTTTACGTCACCGCGTTCTGACACAATCATTTTTTTAACCAATGGTGTGTAGGCGTGACGGACCATCAGTCAGCTTCATCGGTTAACCGATGAAATCGGTCCGTTCTCATCGGATGGACCGATCGTGTGTACGCGGCAATAGTCCATATAACAGCAAAAATTACAGCAAAGATGAAAATCCTGGTAAGTAGCTTTCGGCAACAACTCCAGAGTGGTAGGAGTGATGGAAAAAAGACTATAGTGCCACCCGATAACACACATCCGCCTCCACCAGATAAAAGGCCTGCTTACCAGAACACAGGCTATAATACGCCTTTCAATCAATCAAACTCCTGGGTAACGTTGTTCACACCACAGGAAGATAAGTATGGGATAACCAGACTGGATGGGGATGATCACCACAATATCCGTGGATTCCTCAGATCCTGCAGATTCCAAAAAAGAATACTCACATAGCATAATACTGTATGCATATGTTTAATCTAAAAAAGCAGATATACTTACAAACATCTGACTTAAAAAGCAATAAAAATGTTAGAGATCAAGCCGACGTGCGGACACCCGTCCTATGGGCAATGACGTCAGCTCGTCAACTTCCCGACAAACGTTTAGTCTCACAAAGACGTCATCACAGGGGACCAAATATCCAGCCAGGATTGTGTACTCCAGTTTTCACTTGCTGCACATACACACAGAAAGCCCTTTTACTTTTCACATTGCTGTGTGTATGTGCACATCAGGGGGTGGAGTATGGGCGAGGCTGCCGAGGCAGGCACAGCAGAGATTGAAAGGATGAATGATAAGGAGACGGAGCAAAATCATCGGCACACTGCACTGTGCTCTCGGAATCCTTTGACTCTCAACGTTTCAGGATTTCACACAGGATTTGTGTACGTGAGATATTGAGTAAAGGGCTCTGCACAGTGACAGAGCACCTGTTTACAGCCATAAACAACCGGGACTTCCGCTCCGGGGGCGGAGCCTCTGAGAACAGCAATGATGACAGCTTGGAGATTAGGCACAAGGCAGGAAGCAAATGCATGCCAGCTGCTCAGAAAATTACAGCTACGGTTCCTCTGTGTGTACGCAGTGCAGTTTACCATGCAAGTGGTATCCCAGCACTGCCAGCAGCATACCCCCTAGATCTGACGAACATCTCTCAGGAGCTTCACATGGGCTCCCTACTGGCCTCGGGCCCTCGGGCCGCCCCTGTGTCAGACGTATTTGTTTTTTGCTGCATTATTTAAAACTGTTGCGTTTTTAAACTTTAAATTGGGGGGCCTCAAGATTTTGTGGAATTTTAAAGGGTGCCTTGACTGAAAAAGGCTGAGAAAACACTGCTGTAGAGTATTGAAAAGGGTAAGAGTGCCACAACAGTTGTCCAAGTCCAAGAGTTGTATGTAGTATAACAAAAGGAGAAAGTTTTTGTGTTTTGGGGCTCACAACTTTCCCTTCCTCTAGGCCTCTAGTGGATAATTGAGTTCAAATCTATATTGGACTGCAGTTGTGATGAAAAAAAAAAACGATAGCATAACATAGTCTGGCACCAGTGTAACAGCCTTACTGAAGGAAAGCTTCCTTTCTGTATGAAGGGGGTTCATCATTGTGGCCGCTCACACTGGTGGGCCACTCGCCTTAATGCAAGCCTCTTGTGTGTTGCATTAAAGCGCTATTAATACTAAAAGCAAACATTTATTATATTGTAGCTTACTATTTCTTAAATGTGATGGCTGTATTACTTTTCTTTTGTAGGCTTTCTTTCTTCTATTTTCATCTGTTGATCCTGCCAGTCAGCCTGTCGTTTTTTTAACAGAACAAGTTCTCCAGCTGAATATAACAGTTAGATGAGACAAACCATTCAACACTGGCAGATGATGCTTACAATGATCAGCTTTTACTTATGCATAGCCTTTATTCCTAAAGGAAAAAACAGCTTTTACTATATTAGGTGGAGTTTGGCATCAATTTGTTAGTGTATTTAAACAGTGCTAGTTCATCTAACACTGCCTAGACCGACAATGGTACTGTCCAAAGGTGCCCCCTGTGCTCCTTTATCCAGAGTGGGGGCATTCTAATACAGGATGTGTGTTACTGGCCAGATCACCAGGAGAAAACCGAGGGAAAAAAAGCCCCAGAAAAAAGAAAAGTAATGCAGCAACGACATCTAATGATTGGTAAACCGCAATCTATTATGTCTTCGGTTTTGGGTTTAATAATACTTTAAGGCCCCATTCAAACGGCCGCTCCATGCATCCCTATGGAGCGTCGGATGTCAGCGGAGACATGTCCGCTGACATCCGACCCTATCCGATCCGCTAAAAACAGACGTATAGGGGGCACGTCCCCATCCGTCCATGCAGATCGGATCGGGTAAGATCTGATGAAAACGGACATTGCTGTCTGTTTTCATCAGATCGCTCCATAGGAGACAGCGGTGCCCGACAAGCCCCTCCCCGCTCAGTGAGCAGAGAGGAGCTTGTCATCCGTCGGCTCAGCAGAGTCCGCCTCGTGTGCATGAGGCCTAAGACAGACATTTTGCTTTGAATGGACTACAATGCACCTAGCCCTGCAGCGCATTGTATTAGTGCATTGGGTTGCTATTCAGTTGGCTTCCATACCCAATGTCCACAGCACAAGACTCCCAAAAAAATAATTTTATCCAAAAGTTTCCATCAAAACACTTTTCCATATAATAATTGGACTAAGTTATAGATGTGTGTTTCAGGCAATCGGGAATTAAATGTGTGGGAACTCTCAAAGTACCACATCTTCTTTATTTTACAAAAGCCAATCTTTAAAAAATACAAAAATTTAAACATTCCCAAAAAACAATACGCATTGTAAGGATTTTGTTCTAAAGAGGTTGATATAGACTTGCATTGCAAGTATATCACCTTACAAAATAGCCGTTTGGTCAGTCTCAGGGTAGTAATAAGAAATGTTGCAGACACAGAAAGATTCCTGCCAAGTACCCGGTGATGTTTATAATTTGACTTCAAGTTCTTCGATTAATTTGTGAAAAGAAGTGAATCGGGCTGCATTCACACTACTCTTGGGCAGATTTGCAGCGCCGAGGTGTGAATGACAAAACATGGGACTCGCATTGGAGATGGCATTTATTTGAATGACGCCTCAAATGGTGGTGCAGGTCTGCAGCGATAAATCGCGCTGCAATAGCGGCAACCCGCATCGTAGGATGCATGTCGCCCAAAAGTAGCTCCTGAACTATTTTTGGGCGGCATGCATCCTGCGATGCGGATTGCCACAATTGCAGTGCGTTTTATCATGTGACAATCGCGGTAGACCCGCACCGCAATTTGAGGTGTCATTCAGAGTCCTGCATTTTGTCATTCACACTTTGGCGCTGTCAAATCGTGGGCAGATCCGTGGCAAATCTGCCCACGATTCAAAACACTGTAGTGTGAATGCAGCCTTAGTGACAAATCTTCTATGTTCTGTACACCTAGCACTAGTGGCATGGTTGAATTTTTTTTTTTCAGTGTTTGGGTGCTTTCACCAGCCATATGTGCTACACACTGATCTCACTAGCTGTGTGTGCCTGGCTTACTCAGAACTCATAACATCCCCTTCTAAGGACAGACACCCCTCTCCATACTGACACGTTTTGCTCTGTTCATGTGGCTAAATAGTAGAGTCACATGATTGGATAGTGTGAGTTTTTGCTTTTGGGAAAGGGTTTTTGCAACTCATGATTGGCTACAACCTGAAAAAGCAAAGTAAAGGAGCCAGCCTGAAGCAGTTTTTCATTGATCTTGAGTGCTGGCTGATCTTGGTATGTAGCATCCTTTATAAAGCGGGGGTTCCGCGGGTTTTTTTTTTTTTTTTTCTATGGCTTCTGCCGCTCTTACCTTGTGAAAGTACCCGCTCATCTGTCCCAGTCTTTTAGCCCGCTGCATTGCAAATCGCCATAAAAGATCTTTTAAAATTCCAAGATGGACGTTTCCATCTTTACTGTGGGCACTGTGAAGCCCAGCTCCTTGTCCTTCCGGGATGCGGTGAATGCTGACGTCCCAGCATTCACCGCTCTATCCCGCGCATGTGCAGTGTTGACGGCGAGCGTCGCCGTCAACACTGCACTGTTGCCATCACAACGGCCGGCGTCCCGCGAGATATCGCGGGATTTCAGCACAGCGCGTCTCTTGGGATTGTCAGGACTCACTCCCAGGAGACATAGCGCTGGTCGGGGGAATTTGGAATCCACGCCCACTCCCGCAGGGAAAAGTGAGTGACGGCTCACAAAAGGCCCGAGTACAAAGGTAAGGAGGCCAATTAAAAAAAAAAAAAAAACGGATACATTGCTAACAATGGCTGGTGGTTTTAGACAGCCAAACGTATAATTTAGGGTGAACCTCCGCTTTAAATGCACTGAAATGTGCCAAGATGGGTTTTCCAGATGCTAGCACCTGCCTGCAGTGAGTTTCATTGGAAAAGCTTTGGACTGGCACTCTAATGCCCTGTGCACACGATCGGTCAATCTGATGAGAACGGTCTGATGGATTTTTCCATCAGTTAACCGATGAAGCTGACTGATGGTCAGTCGTGCCTACACACCATCGGTTAAAAAAACGATCGTGTCAGAGCGCGGTCACGTAAACCACGTACGACGGCACTATAAAGGGGAAGTTCAAATCCAATGGCGCCACCCTTGGGGCTGCTTTAGCTGATTTTGTGTTAGTAAAACACGTTTCACGCTTTTCTGTCTGTTACAGCGTGATGAATGTGCCATCTCCATAAAGAACGCTAGTTTTACCAGAACGAGCACTCCCGTCCCCTAATTTAGTCTGAGCATGCGTGGATTTTTAACCGATGGACGTGCCTACAAACAATCGTTTTTTTTCTATCGGTTAGGTATCCATCGGTTAATTTTAAAACAAGTTTCACATTTTTTAACCGATGGATAAATAACCGATGGGGCCCACACACGATCGGTTTGGTCTGATGAAAACGGTCCATTAGACTGTTCTCATCGGATTGATCGATCGTGTGTATGCGGCATACAAGGTCTAGTTAGCTTGTTCAAAGCTAAAAATTTAGCTAGAACTGATATTCAGTCCTACAGCTTTAGAATCCTAACTTACCTGTAATGAAGTATGTTCCACAACATTCAAGTTGCTGGATCCTGAAGAAATTGTCTATGCAGGCATGCCAGTATTCTTGGCTCTGAATTTCTGTCAATATAATGGTCAATAGCTTTGGGTCTCCAGGCTGAACGCAATAGTAACATCTCCAGACAGGGACCCTTTCCCTCTTCCACTGAGAATTGTTATTTTATTGCTTTCACTGCTGGTAACACGATTTCTGAAAAAGAGAGTCTGATGGAATGGAATTTCTCTCTCCTATTCAGAGAATGTGTTACCTGCAGTAAAAGCAGTAAACAAGCTATTCCCAATGGAAGGAGAGAATGGATCACCATTTAAAGCTTTTTCTCTTGAATTCAGCTCGGAGCCCTGAAGCTATTAATCAATACAGTAACAGAAGAGGACCATCATCCCTACAGTGAAGATGTCTCCAGGATCTAGCTGCCTGCACAATGTGCGACTTTTATTACAGGTAAATTAGGTTGCTAAAAATCTTTGTTAATTAAACACCAGCTCTAACAATTATGTAGGTCATGTCTGTTTTCCAACAAAAAATAAAGTGTTCCCTTTATTCTCCCCTTTAACCACTTAAGCCCCAGACCATTTGGCTAGCCAAAGACCAGAGAGTTTTTTGCGATTCGGCACTGCGTCGCTTTAACTGACAATTACGTGGTTGTGCGACGTTGGTCCCAAACAAAATGTACGTTCTTTTTTTTACCACAAATAGAGCTTTCTTTTGGTGGTATTTGATCATCTCTGTGGTTTAAATGTTTTGTGCTACAAACAAAAATAGAGTGACAATTTTGAAAAACAAAAAGCAATATTTTTTACATTTGCTATAATAAATATTCCCAAAAAATAGATAAAAAACATTTATTTTCCTCAGTTTAGGCCGATATGTATACATTTTGTTGGTATAACAAATCACAATAAGCGTTTATTGATTGATCTGCGCAAAAGTTATAGCGTCTACAAAATAGGGGATAGTTTTATGGCATTTTTATTAATATTTTTTTTTACTAGTAATGGCGGCGATCAGCGATTTTTATTGTGACCGAGACATTATGGCGGACACATCGGACACTTTTGATGCCAAATACAATACGATTAAGGCTATTATTTTTTTTTTGATGCTGTACATACCTTTGTACAGCATATTCACCCGTTGCTTCGGGGTTGCGAGTCCCGCGGGAGTGGGCGTTCCTAACATGTCTGTGATCGACATTTTGATCGAAAACTAGCTCCCCCCCCGTCGCGTAAACCGCGTCACGATTGGCGAAAGGAGCTGAACGGCGATGCGCATGCGCAGTATAGCGCCGACTCGCCGCTCGGCTCCTTTCGCCAACCGTGACGCGGTTTACGCGTAGGGGGGAGCTCGTTTTTGGTCAAAATGTCAATCACAGACATGTTAGGAACGCCCACTCCCGCGGGACTCGCAACCCCGAAGCAACGGGTGAATATGCTGTACAAAGGTATGTACAGCATCAAAAAAATAATAGCCTTAATCGTATTGTAATGTGGGGGGCCAGTGTAATAAAAAAAAGTAGTTTTTAGGGTGAACCACCCCTTTAAGTGTGTCCTAGGGAGTGCTTCTAACTGTAGGGGGATGGGCTATGTGTGACACGACACATTACAGAAAGCTGTGATCAATGTCCTGTCGCTTGGAAGAATGGGGAAATGCTTGTTTACATCAGCATTTCCCTGTACTTACTCTCCATGAGACGATAGCTGGCACCTATTGATAATCATGTTGACAAACAGTCCATATCACTACAGGCATCTACCCAAGACTCCTTAACCACTTCCCTACCGCTGGACGTCATATGACGTCCTGGACTTTCAGTGAGGATATCTGAAAGATGCCTGCAGCTACAGGCATCATTCAGATATCCATCTCTTCAGCCGGCGATCCTGTGCACCATAAGAACGTGGCAGTTCCGCCACTTGATCGTTCTTATAGGCGACGGGAGGGGATGTCCTCCCCCTCCCGCTGCCACCTGGTGCTTCTCCGGGCTCTCCCGTGCCATCGGAGACCCGGAGAAACGATCTGCCGGCACCGGATGGGAGGCATAGAGAGGCATAGTCATCTCTATGATCGTCGGAAAGGCCTGGGCGTGATGTTCTGAGTAATTTTCTAGCAAAAAAATTATGATTTTTGCATGTAGGAGAGAAGTGCCAAAATAGGCCCGGTATTGAAGTGGTTAAAGTAACATTTGCAAAAAAAATACATTTCATAATCACTTGCTAAGTGTAGGCAATTTTTTTTTAAATTCTGCTTATAATTAGCTAAATATGAATTCATATGAATTTCCAATCTCTTGGGCTTTGAAATGGTTAAAAATACGTTCATGATGCAAATGAAGAAAAAAAATAATCAATAAATCTTAGATTGTTCAAATTAAAGTGACTGGATTTTTTACTTGAGTGGATTGGCACTGTGTGTTTTCAATTAAAAACACAATAATTGCATTTATAAAACACACTATTCAATAAACGCTCCACAGGGAAAAGGCTGCAATGATTTTACAGCCTGCAGAGTATGAGTGGATTCCCTTTCGGATTCCTTCTGATGATGTCACCAAAACATCTTGGTGACCTTCATATCCTGCAGACATCTTGTTACAGTACATCAGTATCTGCTGGAAATGTACAACATTGAAAAACACGAATAGAAAAATATGTATTGCTTGTAGTATTATAGGCATTATGTTTCAATGCTTATAGCCAAATAAAAAATGTGCATTGTACAGTACTTTGCATAAACCATTTGATTTAGTGATTCAGATTAAGATTGCAACTGAAAAACATTCATCTTTGTCCATCATTTCCAGGCACAGGAATGTCTAATGTTTATCTTTTGCAATTTAAAGCAAACCAAGCAGATATTGGTTTACTGTATTTGCAGCATAATGCCAATGTCAAGTATTTAATGTGTGACTCTATCCAAAACTGGCATTTCAAAGTGAATGAGCTTCAGATGAGTTGAATCACCACCAGCCCTTTCTCTCTCAGGCAGGGTTCTCTGTGTTAACACGTACGTTCGTACTCATGTTACTACAACATGTGAAAATGTGCATTTTGCAAGTCCGTGCACTGTGGTGCTATTTATTTTTAAAGTGGTTTTAAACCCACTTTGAAAAAAAAAACTAACACCTGCAAGACAAAAGCATAATGAGCTAGTATGCATAGCATACTAGCTCATTATGTAATACTCACCTAAGATCGAAGCCCTTGCTGCGGTGCCCGTACACAGCACCGGCCAACGACATCACTCCCGGGGGTTACTTCCGGGTATCGCGGCTCCAGCGCTGTGATTGGCCGGAGCCGTGATGACGTCACTACCGCGCATGCGTGCGGGAGTCGGTAAAGGCACACTCACTGAAGCAACGGCACATACGTGCCATTGCTTCAGTTTGCTTCAGTGCGCATGTGGAACTGGAGAAAGTGCAGAGAAGGGCAACCAAACCGATAAGAGGCATGGAGGAACTCGGCTATGAGGAAAGATTAGAGGAACTGAATTTATTCTCTCTTGAGAAGAGGAGAATAGGGGGGGATATGATCAACATGTAGAAATATATAAGGGGTCCATTTAGTGTTGAGTTATTCACTTTAAGGTCAACACAAAAGACAAGGGGGCACTGTTTACGTCTAGAGGAAAAAAAGATTTCATCTCCAAATACGGAAAGGTTTCTTCACAATAAGAGCTGTGAAAATGTGGAACAGACTCCCTCCAGAGGTGGTTCTGGCCAGCTCAGTAGATTGCTTTAAGAAAGGTCTGGATTCTTTCCTAAATGTACATAATATGACTGGGTACTAACATTTATAGGTAGAGTTGATCCAGGGAAAATCCGATTGCCTCTCGGGAGATCAGGAAGGAATCTTTTCCCCTACCGTAGAAAATTGGATCATGCTGTTTTTTTTGCCTCCTCTGGATCAACTGTGGGTATATAATTGGTTATATTGGATTGTAAGATTTTTTTTTTATTTTATTTATTTTTTTATGGCTGAACTGGATGGACTTTTTTTTCAAGCTGACTAACTATGTAACAATGACATCGGCACATGCAAGGGACAGGGGATATCTCCAAAACTGTGCAGGTTTAGGAGATATCCTGGGTAGCTACAGGTAAGCCTTATAATAGCCTTATAACCTTAACTTTAAGAGCACCCCAACACATCGTGCCAACAGACATGCATTGCACCACAAACTGACAAAGGTTATAACTCTCCCTTACTCTATTCAGATAAAAAAATACAAGTTTTGCCTTTAATTCTACTTTTAAAGGGGCTGTTATCCCATTATTGTACAAGCATGCCATCCCCTCTGTTATATAACGCTATGTGCCCCCGTGCCTGTGCTGTATAAAAAAAATGCCCATTATACCAGAGCATCTGCTGGCGCTCACATGACTCCTCGGCTCTCTCCTCTGCCCGGCTGACAGCTATAGTGGGTGGGGCCGAGCACTGTCACTGATGTCTGCCGGGGAGGAGAAAGATCTAAGGAGTCACGTGAGCGTCAGGAGAAACGCTGATATAAGGTATAATCGGCTTTCTTTTTCTTTCTTTTTTTTACAGTGCAGACACAGGGGCACATAGCAGAGGGGATGGAATGCTTATACAATAACTTTGTGAGCGGCAGGAGGTGAAGATAGTGGAGTGGATGGAGCTGACAGGGGCGGGGGGGGGGACACAGGAGAGCAGAAAGCAGGCTGCAGCTGACAGAGGCATATAAACTGACCACGGTGTCAGGGCTCAGCAGCCATGATAACCCGTGGTCAGTTTACAGATAGGAGGGCATAGCCAGATATTTCAGGTGTACTGTGCTGTATAACATGCTTTAAGAGAACAGGATCCATTATTTATTTATTTTTTTAGGATAACAAACACTTTAAGCGAACCCGTTGCCAGACTATGCATACTAAAGTATTAACATATTCTGAAAGAGCAGTAAAAGCACTTTGAAACAAGTCCTCGATCCCTTTATAGCTTTACACATTGTGGAGCAATTAAAAAGCTCATAGGAGGCCAGCCTTATAATGTAAACACACTACAAGTGTTTCTAAGCTGTTAGGGCCCTTTCACATGGGTATTCCATCTATCCATTTACATCCGTTGACAGATAAAAAACAGTACAGCAATGCTTTCCATGGGCAAGTGGATGTAAGCAGATGACCGTACGTTTACACCTGTGTGTTTTTTTTAAACTGAAAAAGTCTCCATTTTCATTACGTTTAAAAAAACAGAAGCGAACCTAAACGGTCCGTTTTTGCATTGTTTGTTAGGAGCCAGCACCTGCTGCCCTTTGGCCACCCCCCGCCCCTCCCTTTCTTTTCTGCATGCTCGGATAAGAGTCTGATATGGACTTTGGAGGGGACCTCACACCATTTAAAAAAACGTATTTTGGCATGAGGTCCCCCCCACCCAATCCATACCAGACCTTAGCCTAGGATGGATTGTGGGGCCTCAAACCATTTTTATTTTGCTAATTCTGTAATAGAAACTTAAAGGCCTGTTAGGGATTCAGGGCAGGTCATGTCATTTTTATTTATTCTTTTGGATTATTGGCATAAGGTCCCCCACAAAATCCAAAGGGCCTGGTATGCATTGGTGGGAGGACCTGCGTTTAAAAATATATATATACATTAACCACTTAAGCTCCGGACCAATACGCTGTCTAAAGACCAGAGGTGTTTTTACAATTTGGCAATGCGCTGCTTTAACTGGTAATTGCGCGGTCATGCAATGTTGTACCGAAACGAAACTTGCGTCCTTTTCTTCCCACAAATAGAGCTTTATTTTGATGGTATTTGATCGCCTCTGCGATTTTTATTTTTTGCGATATAAACGCAAAAAGACCGTAAATTTTGAAAAAAAATGATTTTTCTTATAACAAAAAGTAAAAAAAATCGAATAAACTAAATTTTAGTCAAACATTTAGGCCAAAATGTATTCAGCCACATGTCTTTAGTAAAAAAAATCGCAATAAGCGTATATTTATTGGTTTTCGCAAAAGTTATAGCGTCTACAAACTAGGGTACATTTTCTGGAATTTACACAGCTTTTATTTTATGACTGCCTATCTCATTTCTTGAGGTGCTAAAATGGCAGGGCAGTACAAAACCCCCCCAAATGACCCCATTTTGGAAAGTAGACACCCCAAGGAAACTGCTGAGAGGCATGTTGAGTCCATTGAATATTTAATTTTTTTGTCCCAAGTGATTGAATAATGACGGAAAAAAAAAAAAAAAAAAATGTTTACAAAAAGTTGTCACTAAATGATATATTTCTCACACATGCCATGGTTATATGTGGAATTGCACCCCAAAATACATTCTGCTGCTTCTCCTGAGTACGGGGATACCACATGTGTGGGACTTTTTGGGAGCCTAGCCGCATACGGGGCCCCAAAACCCAAGCACCGCCTTCAGCATTTCTAAGGGCACAAATTTTTGATTTCACTCCTCACTACCTATCAAGGTTTCGAAGGCCATAAAATGCCAAAATAGCAAAAAAAAAAAAACAAATGACCCCATTTTGGAAAGTAGACACCCTAAGCTATTTGCTGAGAGGCATGTCGAGTCCATGGAATATTTTATATTTTGACACAAGTTGCGGGAATATGACAAACTGATTTTTTTTTGCACAAAGTTGTCACTAAATGATATATTGCTCACACATGCCATAGTTATATGTGGAATTGCACCCCAAAATACATTCTGCTGCTTCTCCTGAGTACGGGGATACCACATATGTGGGACTTTTTGGGAGCCTAGCCGCGTACGGGACCCCGAAAACCAATCACCGCCTTCAGGATTTCTAAGGGCATAAATTTTTGATTTCACTCCTCACTACCTATCACAGTTTCGAAGGCAATAAAATGCCAAAACAGCACAAAACCCCCCCAAATGACCCCATTTTGGAAAGTAGACACCCCAAGCTATTTGCTGAGAGGCATGTTGAGTCCATGGAATATTTAATTTTTTTGCCCCAAGTCACTGAATAATGACCAAAAAAAAAAAAATACAAAACGTTGTCACTAAATGATATATTTCTCACACATGCCACGGTTATATGTGGAATTGCACCCCAAAATACATTCTGCTGCTTCTCCTGAGTACGGGGATACCACATGTGTGGGACTTTTTGGGAGCCTAGCCGCGTACGGGGCCCCGAAAACCAAGCACTGCCTTCAAGATTTGTGTGAGTGAAATCAAAAATTTATGTCCTTAGAAATCTTGAAGGCGGTGCTTGGTTTTCGGGGTCTCATACGCGGCTAGGCTCCCAAAAAGTCCCACACATGTGGTATCCCCGTACTCAGGAGAAGTAGCAGAATGTATTTTGGGGTGCAATTCCACATATAACCATGGCATGTGTGAGAAATATATCATTTAGTGACAATGTTTTGTACATTTTTTTATTTTAATTTTTTTTGGTCATGATTCAATCACTTGGGGCAAAAAAATTAAATATTCCATGGACTCAACATGCCTCTCAGCAAATAGCTTGGGGTGTCTACTTTCCAAAATGGGGTCATTTGGGGGTTTTTTGTGCTATTTTGGCATTTTATGGCCTTCGAAACTGTGATAGGTAGTGAGGAGTGAAATCAAAAATTTGCGCCCTTAGAAATGCTGAAGGCGGTGCTTGGTTTTCGGGGTCCCGTACGCGGCTAGGCTCCCAAAAAGTCCCAAACATGTGGTATCCCCGTACTCAGGAGAAGCAGCAGAATGTATTTTAGGGTGCAACTCCACATATAACCATGGCATGTGTGAGCAATATATCATTTAGTGACACATTTTTCTTTTTTTTTTTTTTTTTTCTCATTATTCAATCACTTTGGACAAAAAAAAAAAAAATCAATGGACTCAACATGCCTCTCAGCAGTTTCCTTGGGGTGTCTTCTTTCCAAAATGGGGTCATTTGGGTTTTTTTTGTGCTATTTTGGCATTTTATGGCCTTCGAAACTGTGATAGGTAGTGAGGAGTGAAATCAAAAATTTACACCCTTAGAAAGCCTGAAGGCGGTGATTGGTTTTTGGGGTCCCGTACGCGGCTAGGCTCCCAAAAAGTCTCACACATGTGGTATCCCCGTACTCAGGAGAAGCAGCAGAATGCATTTTGGGGTGTAATTCCACATATGCCCATGGCATGTTTGAGCAATATATCATTTAGTGACAACTTTGCGCAAAAAAAAATATATATATATATATATATTTATATTTCCCGCAACTTGGGTCAAAATCTAAAATATTCCATGGACTTAAGATGCCTCTCAGCAAATAGCTTGGGGTGTCTACTTTCCAAAATGGGGTCATTTGGGGGGGTTTTCAATTGTCCTGGCATTTTATGCACAACAATTAGAAGCTTATGTCACACATCACCCACTCTTCTAACCACTTGAAGAAAAAGCCCTTTCTGACACTGTTTGTTTACATAAAAACATATTATTTTTTTGCAAGAAAGTAAAGTTGAACCCCCAAACATTATATATTTTTTTAAAGCAAAGGCCCTACAGATTAAAATGGTAGGTGTTGCAAAAAAAATTTCCACACAGTATTTGCGCAGCGTTTTTTCAAACGCATTTTTTGGGGAAAAAATACACTTTTTTTTATTTTAAAGCACTAAAACACACTATATTGCCCAAATTATTGATGAAATAAAAATTATGATCTTAGGCCGAGTACATGGATACCAAACACGACATACTTTAAAATTGCGCACAAACGCGCAGTGGCGACAAACTACATACATTTTTAAAAGCCTTTAAAAGCCTTTACAGGTTACCTCATTAGATTTACAGAGTAGGTCTACTGCTAAAATGACTGCCCTCGATCTGCCCTTCGCGGTGATACCTCACATGCATGGTGCAATTGCTGTTTACATATGACTCCAGACCGACGCTTGCGTTCGTCTTTGCGCAAGAGCAGGGGGGGACAGGGATGCTTTTTTTTATTTTTTTATTTTTTTATATATTTATTTCGCTTTTTTTATTTTATTTGTTAACTGTTCCTTCCATTTATTTATTTTTTTACCATTTTTATTGTTATCTCAGGGAATGTAAATATCCCTTATGATAGCAATAGTTAGTGACAGGTACTCTTTTTTTTTTTTAAATGGGGTCTATTAGACCCTAGATCTTTCCTCTGCCCTCAAAGCATCTGACCACACCAAGATCGGTGTGATAAAATGCTTTCCCATATTCTCAATGGCGCCGTTTATATCTGGGGGGGGGACATTCCCTCCCACTGAATGTAAAAGCAGTCTAGAGGCTAATTAGCCGCTAGGACTGCTTTTACATGAAAGCCGACCGCTGGCTGAAAAGAATGATACCAAGATGATGCCTAAACCCGCAGGCATCATTCTGGTATAACCATTCAAAGTCCTGCAACATACCAGTACGTTGATGGTTCTTGTTGGACATGTATTGTAATCTTTTTTTTTTTCATGCAGTCTGTTGGCTGAACAAAAAAAAGATTGATCGGTGGGTATGCCCACCATTAGAATACCTCCCTTCATCCACCCACTTCTAATGATGGGCATACATGCACCATTTATATATGCCGAAGCATGGGGGCATCCTCCCGCAAAAAAGTTATGCCGCGTACGGTCGGACTTTTCTATGCCGCGTACACACGGTCGGACTTTTCTATGCCGTGTACACATGGTCAGACTTTTCCACAGGAAAGCCTCCGTAGGAATGTCAACCGTATGTACGCGGCATTAGGAGCAAAATCGCTCCTCCGCCCCTAATGCCCCCATGCTCCGGCATATATGCTCTTTTTTGAACTGTAGTGGTGAAATCACCTCCTACAGCATTGGAGTCGCGGCTTTATATATCGTGGGAGCAAACGCTGTTGCTGTCACGCTAAATAAATCCGCACTGCAACTGAATGGCGTACCTGCTAAGCAAATGATGGTTAACATTAAAACAAAGTAACATTCCAGTATAACAGTAAGATCATACCATACCTGCAAAGCAAATACCTATAAAAAAACATAGTAAAAAATAAAACATTTTTTAACGCAACCTGTGCCTAAAATATATATATATGCCAAAGCATGGGGGCATCCTCCCGCAAAAAAGTTATGCCGCGTACGGTCGGACTTTTCTATGCCGCGTACACACGGTCGGACTTTTCTATGCCGTGTACACATGGTCAGACTTTTCCACGGGAAAGCCTTCGTAGGAATGTCAACCGTATGTACGCGGCATTAGGAGCAAAATCGCTCCTCCGCCCCTGCTGCCCGCATGCTTCGGCATATATGCTCTTTTTTTTAACTGTGGTGGTGAAATCACCTCCTACAGCACTGGAGTCGCGGCTTTATATATCGTGGGAGCAAACGCTGTTGCTGTCAAGATAAATAAGTCCGCGCAACAGCTGAATGGCGTACCTGAAAACAGTAAAATAAATTACATACCTGAAAAGCAAGCATGAAAAAACATAACAACAATAAAACTTTGCAGAATAGAATACAGTAAAAAAGAGCAGAACAATAGAGAGAGAATAGAGAGGGAGAGAACAATAAAACGACAACTATTTTTGGTTTTTTTATTTTATATTTTTTTGTGTGTTTTTATTTTTTACTTTTTTTTTTTTTTTTTTTAACACTTTTTTTTGTAACTGTGAACTGTAACTTCAACTTTTCGGTTCCAGGTTTGGGTCTCTCAAAATGCGATGGCATCTTGGGAGACCCTGTGTGAGTGTGCCTAGCCTGTGAAATGTTTCACCCTACACTAATAATTAAGGTGTGTGTGGAAGCGTTCAAAACATTCACCAATACAAAGACCAGGATTGCCAGGACATTTGGGACAAAAATAACGGGTGTCACGCCTAAATCCGCGCTTGGTACAGACACGACATTTTCTTTGGGGGGCTCGTTGGGTAGGGGTACTCGGGAGGACATAAGAAAAATGCCTCTCATGCAGTCGGCTTACTGCATTTGGTAGGAGATGGTGAGGTACAATACCGCCTGGATACAGGAGTTCTGTGATGATATCCCTCTGGAATTGAAGGAAGGATTCATTCCGTCCTGAAGCTCTGTATACGACATGAGCATTCAGTAGAGCCAATTGAAATAAATGTAGAGACACTTTTTTGTACCAGCGTCTCGTCTTACGGGCAATATGATACGGCGCCATCAACTGGTCGTTGAGGTCCACCCCTCCCATATTAAGGTTATATTCGTGGACACAGAGGGGTTTCTCCACAACACCAGTCGCCGTACGAATTTGGACTGTCGTGTCTGCGTGAAGGGTGGTAAGAACGAAAACATTCCTATTGTCCCGCCACTTCACAGCGAGCAAATTTTTACATCTGCAGCAGGCTCTCGCCCCCGGCCTAACACGGGCATCTACAAGCCGCTGGGGGAAGCCCCGGCGATTAGGTCGCACGGTGCCACATGCTCCAATCTGTTGATCAAATAAGTGGCTAAAAAGTGGCACGCTGCTGTAAAAATTGTCCACATACAAATGGTACCCCTTTCCGAATAAGGGTGACACCAAGTCCCAAACAATCTTGCCAGCGCTCCCCATGTAATCTGGGCATCCTTCCGGCTCTACCTGACTATCTTTTCCCTCGTAAACCCTAAAGCTCCATGTGTAGCCTGTGGCCCTGTCACAGAGCTTATAGAGCTTGACCCCGTATCTGGCACGCTTGCTGGGAAGGAACTGTTTGAAAGACAAGCGGCCAGCAAATTTAATCAGGGACTCATCAACGCATACAACCTGCTGGGGATTAAACAAGGCTGCAAAACGTTCGTTGAAATGGTTTACGAGGGGCCGAATTTTGTAGAGCCGGTCAAATTCAGGGTCTCCACGTGGACGACAAAGTGCATTGTCACTGAAATGCAGGAACCGCAGGATCGCCTCGTATCGTCTCCTGGCCATGTGAGCAGAGAAAATGTACATATGGTCAATGGGATGTGTGGACCAATACATCCGCAATGACGGAAATTTGTGTATGCCCATGTTGAGGGTAAGGCCCAGAAAGGTCTTAAATTCGGAAACCTCGAGAGGTTTCCATTCTTTGGCAAGGCGAGACTGGGGGTTAGCGGCGATGTAAGTACCAGCATATAAATTAGTCTGGTCCACAATAGATCTATAGAGATCTTCCGTGAAATACAGCGAATAAAAATCAAGTGACATAAAGTTCGCTGTATCCACCTGAATACCGGGTTGGCCAGTGAATGGGGGAAGTACAGGTGCTGTAGAAGTGGTGGGGACCCAATCAGGATAGGCAAATTCTACAGGAAGGGCACTATGGGCACGACGGGCCTGTCTCTGTCTTTTTCTTGGTGGCAGCGGGACACTACTTGTGCTTGCCACATCGCCAGCTTCAACTGCACTTATGGGACTCGCCACGTCACCAAGTGTTACTGCAGTGCTGGATAAACGACCAGGGTGTACTAGGCCGCTGGTGCTTGCCAATTCACCAGAAGGAATAGCGGCGCTAGTACTGGATCTCTGCTCCATACGAGGGTCCTGCGGTTCTTGCTGCTCAACAACATCAGAATGGGATCGGGTACGCCTGGCCTTAGCAGGGACCTCAACTTCGTCGTGCGAGCTATCTGACATGGAGCCGCTGTCGTAAATGGGTTCATATTCTGAGCCAGAATCTGTCAGATGCGTGACCTCCTCCTCTTCACTATCTGACATGCACATGAACTCCAAGGCCTGCTTATCATTGTACCTTCGGTTTGCCATTTTGGACTCTAAATTTAGTGGTACAATGGTAAGGATTCACAGGTAAAAAAAGCACCTGACTATAGAAAAGCAAATGTAGAAAACGCTTCAAAAAAAACTGTAAGCGATCGCAGGGATCAGGCCTGTCTCTGCGAACGCTGCAGTTATGTGTCTTGTGTTTTGTAAGTGACAGTGATCGATCGATACTGCACTTGGGTGGGTTGGGCTGGGCAGAGGGGGAAAACGCAGGTGCTAGCGGGTATCTGGGCTGATTCCGCTAACAATGCGTTTTTGGGTACCCTAAACTGCTGGGTACGCTAGTATAGATCTGATCAGATCAGGTATCGATCCGTTCAGATCCTATACCACTAAGGGGGGTGTATGCTTAGCGAGTGGGTGTAAGCGGTACTGGCTCTAACCTAACGCTGCCTGGGGTGACGCAGACCCTGACTGGCGCTAAAATTAAATTTATATCACCCGCCGGGTGATCAGGGGGTTAAACCTATTGGGTTATATACGGCGGGTGCTCTGATGCTATAAACAGCAAACTAACCAACCAGCGTCAACCGTAACACTTATACGATGATCACTGGTGAAAGGGTTAACTAGGGGGCAATCAGGGGGTTAAAACCTTTATTCGGTAATATATGGGGGTACCTAACGCTTTCTAAAAACCTGGTGGCGAACCTAAAATAACTAAATAACTAACTGGCTAACCACGTCACCAGTGACACTTATACAGTGATCAGTGGTGAAAGGGTTAACTCTAGGGGCAATCAGGGGTTAAAACCTTTATTTATGGGGGTACCTAACGCTATATAAACCTGGCGGCGAACCTCAAAAAAAACTAACTGCCTAGCGGCAACAGTGACACTAATACAGCGATCAGAAACCGATCGCTTAGTGACACTGGCAATAGGGGTGAAAGGGTTAACTCTAGGGGCAATCAGGGGTTAAAACCTTTATTTATGGGGGTACCTAACGCTATATAAACCTGGCGGCGAACCTCAAAAAAAACTAACTGCCTAGCGGCAACAGTGACACTAATACAGCGATCAGAAACCGATCGCTTAGTGACACTGGCAATAGGGGTGAAAGGGTTAACTCTAGGGGCAATCAGGGGTTAAAACCTTTATTTATGGGGGTACCTAACGCTATATAAACCTGGCGGCGAACCTCAAAAAAAACTAACTGCCTAGCGGCAACAGTGACACTAATACAGCGATCAGAAACCGATCGCTTAGTGACACTGGCAATAGGGGTGAAAGGGTTAACTTTAGGGGCAATCAGGGGTTAAACCTTTATTGGGGGGGGGGGTAGGGGGCTACCCTGGACCTAAAGGGGCCTAAACCTAACTGCCCTGACACTTTTTTCTGTCACACTGACACTAAAAGCAGTGATCAGAAAATAAATGATCACTGCAATCAGTGACACTGTGACAGGGGGTGATCTGGGGGTGCTGGGGGGGTGATCGGGGGGGGTTATGTGCCTATGTGTGCTGTGTCAGTGTGCTGTTGGTGCAACTCACAGTACTGACGTCTTCTCTCCTCTGGAATCAGACGAAAAGACCGCCAGAGGGGAGAAAACGTCACTTCCTCCCTGCCTGTGTTTACAGTTACACAGGCAGGGAGGGCTCTGCTGCAATCTCATTCGCCGAGGGAGATCGAGAGGGGACGGCTGGAAACCAATAGCCGCCCCCTCCTCCCGGACCTCCCGTACACCGTTCCCGGCCGCCGCATGTACCGGAGGGGGTCCCGATCGGACCCCCGAACCGAGGTAAGGCGGGGACGTACCTATACGCCCATGTGCCTGTACGTGCCATATTGTGGACGTATATGTACATGCGGTGGTCGGGAACTGGTTATAAAGGCTTTTATTTACACTGTCAGTGGGGTATCCACCATTGACAGCAGGGATGAGTCATGGTTGTTAAGGGCGCCAGCGGAGGGGTGAAAAAATGATGTGAACTGAAACTGAATCTGAATCTGTTTTTCCTTTGAAAAAACATGACTGAATAAATGACGCGTGTGTGAAAGGGCCATTAGACCTGAAATCTTTGTTGTGAGATTTGTTGAGAATTGTTAACCACTTGAAAGTTCTTTTACTGCTTGTTAAGAATGCGTAAATACTTTACTTTCTATAGACTGGGCACAGGCCCCATTTAAAACAAGCTCTTGCTGACCTACTGTATATAGCTGCAGGCACAGTGGAGCAATTCCTCCTCAAAGCTCACAGCATAGGTACCAAAGTCCTTTTCTCTTAGCAGTTCAGCTCACCCTGCTCTCACCTCCCAGAGCACCTGCTCTCTGTGTTTACTGTACATTACAGATTAGAAGGATGTAAGGGTGCTAAATATTCACATGAGCAGGGTGTATTCCCTGTGGTTTTGAAGTGTTGTTTTCAAGCATTTTTGGGGATATTACAGGCATTTTCCAGATGTATTACAAGCATATTACAGGTGTTTTACAAGCATGTTTTCACTTTTATCAAGCTTCAGTAGTTTGTTTCCTGGGCTAGGTAAGGGAAGGAGACCAGTTTTGTAGGAGGATAGGGGTTCTTCAGGTGTAAAAATGCATGCAAAAATGTGCATGACACGTGTTTCAAGGGCTGTCTCTTTGAAGTCCATGGGGTAAAAAAAAAACGTGCTTTTTTGAGTTTGGGGGAGTATAGGGCAACTGAGCATACAAGTGTGAATAGAGAAAATTACAATCGTGTTAGCGTCTTGAAAACTAATATCATTTGATGGTCACATTAACCAAATGCCATCCAGCGTACGTGTATATATATATATCCAGATTATGGCTGCAGCAGTACACTATGGTGACATTGTACTGCTGTGTCTACTGACTGCCAGAGGCGTAACTAGAAACTTCAGGGCCCTGGTTCAAGAAATAACCACCACCACCTGTGCCTCTTAGTGATCCTATCCCCCACCACTGATCTCATCCCTATCCCCCCCATCACCTCTGTTGTAGAAGTAATAGGGGGGATAGGGATGAGATCAGTGGTGGGGGGATAGGATCACTAAGAGGTGGTGGAGGTTGGGATCGATTGCTGAGCTCTGCAAAAATTTAACTTGATTGACTTACCATCAATCAATCGATTCCCCGGGAATTCTGTCACTGCCACCGTGCCTTCTCCCGCCAGGATGCCTTGCCTCATGGGTAGACGCTGATACAGGTACTCCACACAACTGCAGAAGGGAGGGGAAAGCTCCTTCCCCGCTTTCTCTCAAACTCAGAAGAGTATCTGAAATGAGACCACACTGTCCACATAAGATTGTAGGATTTGGTTTTATCATCCCACGCAATCATATGTTCCACATAGTGAATTTTATCCATTTTGAAATCCCATTCAGCCAGCGATGGTGCTTGTAAAGGTTCGGTTTTTTTTTTCACCTTAATGCATCCTATGCATTAAGGTGAAAAAAAACCTGGCAATGACAGCCCCCTGTTTTACTTGCCTGAGCCCGAATCTGCTGTGCACATCCCCCAGCGTCCTCTTCTCTTCGGAGTCTGGCCGACTATTGGGTAGATTTGCTAGATTAATAGCAGCGCAGCCATTGGCTCGCGCTGCTGTCAATCACATGCAATGACGCAGTGGGCCGGGGCCGTGTGTTACAGTTAGCAGCTATGGCCGTCGGCTGTATCACGGGAGCGCTCCCGCAAGCTAATACCCTTGGGAGAGCGCTTCCCATGAAGGGGGTTAGCTGATGCGGGGGGGGAGCCGAGCCAGAAGACCAGGATCGGGCCACTGTGTGCAAAACGAGCTGCACAGTCTAGGTAAGTATTACATGTTTGTTATTATTATTATTTTTTTTTTTGTTAACAGGAACCTTTAGAGTGTCCCTTTAATTTGTTTATAGGAGGCTGGCAGCATGGACAATATAGTGACCTGGGGTTTGTTGGGAATTTTATCTCCAACGTGTTTATCATACAAGTGTTTCTACATATTTTATATCGCTGCCCAATAAGTTTAGGTTATCAGATAAAAAAAAAAAAACAAGGGATGGCCTACTGGCCACACTCACAAAACCACACCCTCATTTTTAGCCACTTCAACAATCACACCCCCATTTTTAACATGCCCTGAAGATATTGGTCACAAACACTTGCATAGTTGCCAACAGTGTCGCACTGTCTTCCCTCCTCTACCTCCTCCAGGAAGTGGTCAGTAGTGAGAGGGGAACCGAGATAACGAGCCTCCTATTGGCACTGCAGAATGACCGACCGGGTCACACACACTGTACAGGCTTCCGTCACCGTGGGTCAGGAGACAGGCAGCACTGCCTGTATGTTGGGGACACCACAGGGTAGGAGCTGCCAGTGACAGTGGGAGGAGTAGGGCAGTATTCAGAGCCTGCGGATGGTGAGCCAAGCTCAGCTGGCCAGCAGAACCAGGTAGGTGCTGCCTTCTCCCCATAGACTGTTCCTAAACCTTGACTTGGCTGTGGTGTTCACAGTGGCACGGGCACATTGTTAGTTAATGCTGTTAGTCCTGGTGCACATCTATGGGGGTTTGTGTGGGCACAGCAGCTCATTCATTCGAATGGGCTGCCATGCCTGTTTCCTGCAGCCTCCAAAATGCAGTGTCCTTTAAATCACATGGTGCTTTTTGACCATGTGATTTCCCTGCGGTATCCACAAAATGTGCTGCGTTTAGATGCGTGCACCTCCTACTGACCTCTGTACACTGCCCTACATTCTACTGACCTCTGTACACTGCCCTACATTCTACTGACCTCTGTACACTGCCCTACAACCTACTGACCTCTGTACACTGCCCTACATCCTACTGACCTCTTTACACTGCCCTACATCCTACTGACCTCTTTACACTGCCCTACATCCTATTGACCTCTGTACACTGCTTTACAACCTACTGACCTCTGTACGCTGCCCTACAACCTACCTCCGTACACTGCCCTACAACCTACTGACCTCCGTACACTGCCCTACAACCTACTGACCTCCGTACACTGCCCTACATCCTACTGATCTCTGTACATTGCTCTACATACTGCTGACCTCTATACTCTGCCCTACAACATACTGACCTCCGTACACTGCCGTACATCCACTTTTTATCGCACTAAATTTTTCACGTCTGCTAGGCCACACCCACAGTTGAATGCCCATCCCCTAATCAATACTACTACTGGAAAAAAAGGTGGATCCTGGGCACTGCAATGTTTACTCTACACTATTCCTCGGGAAGATACCAGGTACAGACCCTTCACAACAGGGACTGTCCCCGGGAAATGGAAATGAATGGTAACGTTACAATAAAATAGTCAGCTTGGTATTAGGATTTATGCCATGCCCAATCTTCAATCTTGTTTTATTCCAAGTATCTAGTGAGAAATCTAAATGCACATTCCTGATTATTTTCTTGTTCTAAATCCTGGTCGTGTTTATATCTACATTATACTGTGGATTGCAGACAGTGTGAATGTACAAAAAGCAATGTTATTTTTGCTTGGGTTGGCAGTGGCAGGTCTTAAAGTACAGAGAAAGGTAGATAATGCATGAGGTTATATCTGCAAAGTTGCTTGTTGTCCTTGGGCATATTAAAAAAGCTAAAGTATTTTTAATAAGGTACACATTCTTTTGAGTTTTTTATTTTTTTGCTGGTCCTAAACTGCTGAAAGGTGATTTATGGATGTTTGCTCTCAAATAAGTCAAATTATGTACAATAAACTCTTGTTGCACACATCATAAAATGTTGGTGAATATTCCCTAAAATTTTTAAGGATTTGCAGAAGTTTTGTGTGTTCGTCTACCTCCCAGTTTTTGGGAAGCCGTTGGCTTCTCCCCCACCCTCGAGTTTGGACTGAAGAAAAGGTCTTAAGCTGAAATCTAATTACTTCAAGAAGGTTTGCTAATCTCCTGCAAAGCTGAAAGTCAAATGATAAAATAGCTGGGAACCAGGCTTACATTTTTTGTTGTTGAATTTAAGACATTTTAATTATGAGTCTTGATATTTTGATTGCTGAGCTGCTTGTGAAACAAAGGCTTTGTTTTATGTTGTACAGAATAGCAATACTTGTTATTCCCAAGTATGTTATACTATGTGCAGATGCACTAGGTATAGTAGATGGTGGGAGGTGCCTAATTGGAATTTATTTATTTGGGGGGGGGGGTGCCTATTAGCTGCAGAGGTCAGCACCGCTTGACATGTTCGTGGGTGATTTTTGGACATAATTATTGCTTATTGCACTGCTTATTTAGAAAAGCCTGGCTATGTTTTTTTCGATTGTGTACTTCATTAAAAGGTATCTATGTGTTTACCATCTTCAGTTATGTATATGAATATAGAATAGGCATGTCATTTTAAACTATAACTAAAGGTAAAATATGTTTTGTTTTGGATATAGTGGAGAGAGGATAGAACACCTGTCAGGTTAAAATTGCTGTCTTAGCCCCCATTAGGGATTCAACCTCTTTATTTGTCCTAGTGACTGATATTTGAGTGAAATAAAATTGTGGGTTGTCGCCAGAACAGGAATAGAAGGCAAAACGTCCAATGGGGACATTGGCAAGACTAGGGACTCCTTAGTTTTGTAGTGGTTTCCTCCCACTTCCTGTTTTGGCTATCAGACAGGAAGTCAGGTGAAATCTTAGTCACAGGTGGCAAAACCAAAAACTGACCGGTTTCAACCCTCCCTCACTCAACTCAGCCCAAAATAATGAACAAAAAAGTTTTGACTTTAGTTCTACTTTTAAGTCATTAAAACTCATTAAAATCAAAAACGTGTAGCGCTGTCAAACCATGACCGTAAAAATTAAAGTGCAAAAAAACATCTAATATAATGCAATAAACGAGAAAAAATGTAAAAGGGAAGAATAAAAAATATTTTTAATAGTCCAAATATCCCAATTCCACATCCATAAAGTGAACTCAAAACTTGTGCCGATCCAATGTTGAATTTGTGAAGACACCAAGTGCTCCCCAGAGGATAGACAGGGTAAGTATATCTGCTTACCGGATTTTAAGACCCTCCAGGGTCTATCTGCGCATTAGTGAGCCTTCACCCCTCACTATGGGCTTAACCGCATCCACTACCCAGCCTGCTTAATTGGATTCCACCGGTGTATATTCCACAGTTATCATCAGTTAAGGAAACTTCAGAGTTCGGTCACACAGTCATCATATGAAAGAGGAAGATAAACTCATTGCACAAAATTATTTTAAAAGCACACAGGAGTTTATTAAAAGTTGTACTTACAACAAAAACAATAAAATAAGGCTTAAAATGGAAACAATAGTTTGTCCAGCACCCTCCACGAGTGTTCGGACGTCACTGCTGCTCAGTGCTTAGCCTGATGTACGTTTCGTACAATGGGACTTCTTCTGTGAGGCAGTAAGGGTCATCAATATTAGAGGGCAGTTTGTCCGCTAACCAACATGGACCGCATCAACATGTTACTGTAGCCAGAGATTCCTCCCAATGGCGGCCATGTTCCCAGTGATCCACTGCCCCCTTATACAGCAACAATTGACCAAACGTATTGCTATCCTTAGGTTAGCATACATTCAATCCCCTCATATAATATTCCAATTCATCTAATGGCATATCCATATTATTGGTGGCACAGTGGTGTAGTGGTTAGCACTTTCACCTAGCAGCGAAAAGGGTTGCCAGTTCAAATCCCGACCTGGACACCATCCGCCTGGTGCCTGCATGCTCTCCCCGCATCTGCGTGGGTCTCCCCTGGGCACTCTGGCCCCACCCACACTCCAAAAACACGTCGGAAGGTCAACCGGATCCCGTAAAAAAAAACCCTGGTATATGCATAAATGTGAGCCAGGGACCATAGGTTGCAAGCTCCATGAGGGCAGGGACTGATGTGAATGCACATGCAAAGTGCTGCACAAATTGACGGTACCATATATAAATATTAGTACCTTTTTATATGGTGAATGGTAAATGTTATACAATAAAATACGTAAATAAAATTGAATAAAATATTGAATAAATGTTGTCCACTAATAAATTCTTTAGCTATTATTAATAAAACTTATTGATGTCCCACTTAACATTTAACCCCTTTGGCTGATGGGATCGGAGTTCGTATATCCAGCAATGTCCATTTTGTTTTAACACGGAATGCCTGGAAAGGTTGTGTTTTGGAAATCCCTTATCGATATTGGTTAGATGCTCACCCACTCTAACGTGTAGTGCCCTCTTGGTCCTCCCAACATATTTTTTTCCACAACTACATTCCAGTAGATAAACCAAACTCATTACCTACATAATCTGAACTTAAAGCTAAAGTTCACCTAGTGGAGCATGTTACACACTCTGAGGTTTTTACACCCATATTTAGGTTTTAGGCTCTAGCAATCACCAATCATTTAAATGGCATGCTAGAGAGATGCCTTTAGGCTGAATGTGGTGAACAGTACGATTTTCACAGACCGAAACGACACCATATTTTGGCACCAATTTTGAATGAGCAATTTAGTGTTGACCCTTTGTCTTCAGCTTGGCTTAAACAAACTAGCATCTGTAGCTTGCTTATTGTTAAAAAATGTAAAAGTCAGATACAATTAACCTACAGAAACAATATTATTCCAAATTTACAGGCAACCAAGATTCTGGCATTTAATAGTAGAATTACTTTATTAATCTCAGTTTGTAGTGAAGTTAAAGTACTCTGTACAGCTTGAGTCCACGATCCTGTGTCCTCCCCAGAGATAAAACGGCTGATTAGAAGAACAGTGTAGATTAGGTACATGTTGATCCCACAAGTTGCCAGCACTTAACCAATAATGTTGGTAGAACTTTTTGGTAGATATGGCAAGTTCACTTCAAGCTTATACAGTATAGAACTACTATATTTATACCAATCTGGGTACAGTTCTGTTTCTCTAGATAGTAGGTTATATATATGAGCAAACTAAAAAAACAGTTGACAAATGGAATCTATTGGTTGGCACCAATAAATAATTATATATACATATGTGTGTGGGGTATGCCTGTGTGTGTGTGTGTGTGTGTGTGTGTGTGTGTGTATGTATGTGTAATATATATATATATATATATATATATATATATATATACACACACACACACACACACAGTTAGGTCCATATATATTTGGACACTGGCACAATTTTAGTTTTTCTTCAGGCATTTACCAAAAATATATTCAAGCTATATAATGGATATGGGCTGAAAGTGCACACTCTCAGGTTTTATTTGAGGGTGTGTGCATCCGAATTGGAGGAAGGGTTTATGAATACAGCTCTTAAGAATAGCCATCCCTCCTTTTTCAAGGGACCAAAAGTAATTGGACAATTGAATCAAAAGCTGTTTCATGGCCAGGTGTGGGGCTACTCCTTCATTATTTCTTCATCAATTAAACAGGTAAAAGGTCTGGAGTTGATCCTAATGCCACGTACACACGATCCGAAAATCGTACGACAGATCGTCCGACTTTTTCATTTACTAGGCGCAAGTAGAAATTGAATAGGTTACTAAAGTCACGAAAACTTTCGTACGACAACTGTACTGACCAAATGAAAATTGTACGATCTGGTATCGTACGAGGAAAATTTTCGTGCATGTCCGATAAAATATCGGATGAACTGTCATGATCGGCTCACGGAAGCCCTGTACTAACGATCCGATTATCGGACGACATTTTTCGTACAATATTTGGATCGTGTGTACGGGCCATAAGTGTGGTATTTGCATTTGGACTCTATTGCTGTGAACCTACATCATACGTTTAAAGGAGCTGTCCATGCAAGTGAAACAGGCAATTGTAAGGCTTCAAAAATGAAACCAATCCATTAGAGAGATAAAAGCAACATTAGGAGTGGCCAAATCAACAGTTTAGTAGATTCTGAGAAAAGAATAATGCACTGGTGAGCTGAACAACATAAAAATGTCTGGACGTCCACGGAAGACAACAGTGTGGGATGATCACAGTATCCTCTCTATGGTAAAAAAAAAAAACATTCACAACATCAGACAAGGGAAATGCACTCTCCAGGAGGTGGGCATACCATTGTCAAAGTCTACACTCAAGAGAAGACTTCACGAGAGCAAATATAGAGGGTTCACCACAAGGTGCAAATCATTCATAAGCCTGAAGAATAGAAAAGCCAGACTAGACTTTGCCAAAAAACATCTAAAAAGCCAGACCAGTTCTGGAAAAGCATTCTTTGGATGGATGAAACTAAGGTTAGTCTGTACCAGAATGACAGGAAGAAAAAAGTGTGGAAAAGGCTTTGAACAGCTCATGATCCAAAGCACACAACGTCATCTGTAAAACGTGGTGAGGGCAGTGTGATGGCATGGGTATACATGGCTTTCAGTGGCACTGGGTCATTGGTGTTTATTGATGATGTCACAGAAGACAGAAGCAGCCGGTTGAATTCTGCAGTGTTTAGAGATATAATATCAGCCCAGATTAAGCCAAACACAGCAAAGTTGATTGGATGGTGCTTCACAGTACAGATGGACAATGATCCAAAACACCCTGCAAAAGCAACTCGGGAGCTTTTGAAGGAAAATAAGTAAAATATTCTGCAATGGCTGAGTCAATTATCTGATCTCAACCTAATTGAGCATGCATTTCACTTGCTGAAGGCAAAACTAAAGACAGAAAGACCCACAAACAAAGAACAACTTAAGACAGCTGCAGTTAGAGCCTGGCAAAGCATCAGAAAAGGGGGAACCCAGTCTTTGGTAATGTCCATGGGTTCCAGAATTCAGCCATTCATTGCCAGTAAATGATTCTCAACAAAATATTAAACATGAACATTTTATTTATGATTATAATAATTTGGCCAATTAGATTTGAGCCCCTGAAAATGGAGGGATTGTGTATGAAAATGGTTGCAGTTCCTAAAATGTGTACTTGATATTTATGTTCAACCCCTTAAAATAAAGCTGAAAGTCTACACTTCAAATTAATTTGGATTGTTTCATTTACATTTTATTCTGGTGGCATACAGTGTATACACATATATATATAGTTGTTGTTGTTCTATTGTTGCTAGATTCTTAACAGTGAATCTATATCTAGCCAGCCTATGAAGAATTGCACCGCTTTACTGGTCCCTATTCAGTCTTGGTTAGCTAAATTTTTCATGCATTGCCTACATTAAACGGTGTAACCCGGTGACAAGATAAATGAGGCAGTAGCTGTCATTTAAATCTCATGAGAGTATTTCTAGTCATGGGTATGAATATCTAAACATTTAATCCATTTCTCTTTATTCAAAGGGAATACGTTGAATATGTTTTCCTTACTGTTAAAAAGGGGGCAATAACCTATGGATTTAGGTGTGTGTGTGGAGGATTAAATCTTGGTATTGGACTCGGATGGTCAAAATACCAACAATAATAAACAATAAAGAGATACACACACACATAATTGCTTAATGGCCCGAAACGTCTGCAATATTTATTATGAAGTAACCTAATTCATAAAATAATTAACTATTCTTTCATAAAGCTTAAAGTGTAATTAAAGGCAAAACTTTTTTTTTTTTTTAGTTTTGGATAGAGTGGAGAGGGATTAGAACACCTGTCAGTTTTTACTTCCGGATTTTGGTCCATATTGACATGATAGCCTCACACAGTTGCTGCAGATTTGTCAGCTGCACATCAATGATGCAAATCTCCCATTCCACCACATCCCAAAGGTGCTGCATTGGATTGAGATCTGGTGACATGGAGTGCAGGGAACTCATTGTCATGTTCAAGACACCAGTGGTGAGATGATTTGTGCTTTGTGCATTATCCCGCTGGAAAAAGCCACCAGAAGATGGGTACACTGTAGTCATAAAGGGATGGACATGAAATAATACTTCGGTATAACATGGCATTTAAACAATACTCAATTGGTACTAATGGGCCCAAAGCGTGCCAAGAAAATATTTCCCACACCATTACACCACCAACCTGAATTGTTAGTCCGTACAAGGCAGGATGGGCCCATGCTTTCATGTTGTTTACGCTAAATTCTGAGCCTACCATCTGAATGTTGCAGCTGAAATCAAGGCTCATCAGACCAGGCAAAGTTTTTTCAATCTTCTATTGTCCAATTTTGATGAGGCTGTGCGAATTGTAGTCTCAGTTTCCTGTTCTTAGCTTACGCTAGTGGCACCCGGTGTGGTCTTCTGCTTCTATAGCCCATCTGCTTCAAGGTGTAATGCGTTGTGTATTCAGAGATGGTATTCTGCATACCTTACCTATACCATACCTGCATATTTGGTTAAACATTTATTGTTTCACTCACTTTGGTGCAGTGGTAGGATCAACTGTGTAACGGGGTTGGGATTCTAGATCATGAGGAGGATTTAATACCTTGGTTTTAACGACTGGTTATTTGAGTTACTGTTGCCTTTATATCATCTCAAACCAGTCTGCCCAGTCTCCTCTGACATCGACAAGGCATTTTCATCCACACAACCGCTCACTGGATATTTAGTAGATATATGTAGATTAACAGTTTTTTAAATACTCCGATCAGCCTGTCTGGCACCAACAACCATGCCACGTTCAGTCATTTAAATCCCCTTTCTCAATTTGAACTTAAGCAAATCATCTTCACCATGTCTAGATGCCTTAATGCATTGAGTTGCTGCCATGTGATTGACCGATTAGCAAATTACCAAGGAATTGTATGTAATAAAGTGGCCAGTGAGTGTATGTGCTCACTGCGCACTCCTAACACAAGGGCCGAGCTGTTGAAGACCGCTCTTGGTCTGGGCTAAAGATTGGTAGCTGGTGGGACTGACTTCCAATCATGTGACCACTGTAGCAGTGGTCACATGATTGCTGATCATTCCCACCCCCCCAGATATTCAAAACTGTTTAAATGGACACTGGGGTGGGTGGAAATGAGTAAGCCTCTCTCCACTCCACCATCAACTACTCAACAACAACTGGATTGGCCACTACATTCTCACTCCTAGAACGGGTAGGATAAATGGTTAAAAAAAAAGTGCATTTGACAATTTATTACATAGCTGTCTGTATTCAATTTCAACAGCATTTATATAACTTTTCTTAATTTTTGAGGCAAGCCTGCAGATTTGATCTGTGTTTTATACAGCCTACTTTGTCAGATTCAAGAGAAGGTATAACTTAAGCCTGGTTACTTCCCACTACTCTTACTTCAGTATGTGTGGCAGCGGTTCTAGTGGCCATAAAGAGATTAGTTCTGGAACAACTGCACACAATGGCCTGGTTAGATTCCAAGGAAGTGCAGATTCTGGAAAGCATCGGGATCTTGCTAGCAGTCTCTTAACATTAATGCCAGAATGAAAACTAGATCCGCTTGCCATGTTAAATGTGTCTGCTGTATCAATTTTCATGTCTTATGTCTGAATGACAATTACCTTTTAAGTTGTTTTTTATATGTAACCTAAGCTGCAATTGCAATAATGTTCTATTTATTTGTTGGTATTCTGAAAAGTGTAGAATAGGACATTGGTCACTATAACAAGCGATTAGTTGTTAATTACTTAATAGTCCAGGAGCTGTATAAAAGGAATTTCTCAGTGCACTTGAAAAGTAGAATCTAGACAGAGTTTAAAGCGCTGGCTTTCTATGCATTGTAAGCTGAAAATCGAACATATGTAGCGGGATGAAACTTAGCAAACCGAAGAAGAAAGACTAAAGATGTTTAGGACAAAAAGCTTGGACACATGAAATGTGTATCCCTTTCTTTTTTATTTGAAGTGAGCACATTTTTGTAGCTGTGTTTGATACAATAATTGATTAGGTCAAACAATTAAACCAATTTGCCTAGCATGTAAATTATAGATGTCAGCAGGGACCCCCGCTGTTAGTTTAAGTGTATTAAATAATGTTCAGGACACTTGACAAAGACATGCCAAATACCTACAAGTACGTGTGTTTGTTCTAAACAGAGTTTGTCCCCTCAAAGGTTTTGCTTGTGAAGTTAAAAAAAATGCTAATCTTGACTCATTGAGCAGCTGGGTTTCGCAATAGTCTTTCCTTCTTCTAGGGGTTAATTAGCCTCCTTTTAAACTGTGGTCTATTTAGCCGTAGATCTTGCATGATTCAGTCAGGGCTGGCGGTACAAAAGCGGAACCATTAACAGGCGGGTGTGTCCAACTGCTTAATTAGCCAGAATAAAAAGGTCTTTTGTCATACAAGCATCTGTTGTTCGTGACACACCTGACAGCCACATTAGGCAAGGATGGCTAGACAGAAATTTTGCACATATTTCCTTCAATAAATGTGCCACACATTTACATAAGGACTGCATTGTGGACAATCTGCAAATGTAACTATCAGGCTGGATTATTTGATCTACTCAACAAAGATTGCAGCGAAAGATCAGCACACACAGCCGTTGTATCCATGCCAGCAGCCTAAACAAGACATGACCATTCTACAGTTGCAATAAAAAGTATGTGAACCCTTTTGGAATGATATGGATTTCTGCACAAATTGGTCATAAAACGTGATCTGATCTTCATCTAAGTCACAGCAATAGACAATTATAGTCTGCTTAAACTAATAACACACAAATAATTAAATGTTACCATGTTTTTATTGAACACACCATGTAAACATTCACAGTGCAGGTGGAAAAAGTATGTGAACCCCTAGACTAATGACATCTCCAAGAGCTAATTGGAGTGAGGTGTCAGCCAACTGGAGTCCAATCAATGAGATGAGATTGGAGGTGTTGGTTACAGCTGCCCTATAAAAAACACACACCAGTTCTGGTTTTGCTTTTCACAAGAAGCATTGCCTGATGTGAATGATACCTCGCACAAAAGAGCTCTCAGAAGACCTGTGATTAAGAATTGTTGACTTGCATGAAGCTGGAAAGGGATATAAAAGTATCTCCAAAAGCCTTGCTGTTCATCAGTCCACGGTAAGACATATTGTCTATAAATGGAGATGTTCAGCACTGCTGCTACTCTCCCTAGGAGTGGCCGCCCTGTAAAGATGACTGCAAGAGCACAGAGCAGACTGCTTAATGAGGTGAAGAAGAATCCTAGAGTGTCAGCTAAAGACTTACAAAAGTCTCTGGCATATGCTAACATCCCTGTTAGCGAATCTACGATACATAAAACACTAAACAGGAATGGATTTCATGGGAGGATACCACAGAGTAAGCCACTGCTGTCCAAAAAAAACATTGCTGCATGTTTGCAGTTTGCACAAGAGCACCCGGATGTTCCACAGCAGTACTGGCAAAATATTCTGTGAATAGATGAAACCAAGGTTGAGTTGTTTAGAAGAAACCCACAACACTATGTGTGAAGAAAAAGAGGCACTACACACCAACATCAAAACCTCATAACAACTGTGAAGTATGGTGGTGGGGGCATCATGGTTTGGGGCTGCTTTGCTGGGTCAGGGCCTGGACGGATTGCTATCATCAAAGAAAAAATTAATTCCCAAGTTTATCAAGAAATTTTGCACGAGAACTTATGCCGCGTACACACGATCATTTTTCAGCTTGAAAATAAACAAAGTTTTTAAAAACGTCATTTAAATGATCGTGTGTGAGCTTCACATCGTTTTTCAACTTCTGAAAAACGAAAAAAAAAAAATCGAACATGCTGCATTTTTTAACGTTGTTTTAAAAAAAATAGTTTTTCAGGTTGTAAAAAATGATCGTGTGTGGGCTAAAACAACGTTTTAAACCCACGCATGCTCAGAAGCAAGTTATGAGACGGGAGTGCTCGTTCAGGTAAAACTACCGTTCATAATGGAGTAAGCACATTCATCACGCTGTAACAGACAGAAAAGCGTGAATCGTCTTTTACTAACACGGAATTGGCTAAAGCAGCCCAAAGGCGAATAGAACTTCCCCTTTAGAGTGCTGTCGTACGTGTTGTACGTCACCACACTTTTTTCATCATTTTTTAAAGACGATGGTGTGTGGGCAACATCGTTTTTAATGATGAAGTTGGAAAAACTTCATTTTTTGGACATGCTGAAAAACAAAGTTTTTTTTTCATGACGAAAAATGATCGTGTGTACGCGGCATTAAGGCCATCTGTCCACCAGCTGAAGCTCAACAGAAGATGGGTGTTGCAACAGGACAACGACCCAAAGCATAAAAGTAAATCGACAACAGAATGGCCTGACCTTAACCCTGATTGAGATGCTGTGGCATGACCTCAAGAAAGCGATTCACACCAGACATCGCAAGAATATTGCTGAACTGAAACAGTTCTGTAAAGAGGAATGGTCCAGAATTACTCCTGACCGTTCATACTTTTTCCACCTGCACTGTGAATGTTTACATGGTGTGTTCAATAAAAACATGGTAACATTTAATTCTTTGTGTGTTGTTGGTTTAAGCAGATGGTGATTGTCTATTGTGACTTAGATGAAGATCAGATCACATTTTATGACCAATTTGTGCAGAAATCCATATCATTCCAAAAGGGTTCACATACTTTTTATTGCAACTGTATGTCGAAACAAAACTTTTATTTTGAAGTGTAGTTTCAGTGGTTCATCATTGGCAGACTCAAAATCTGGGAAATCAACCAAAATGCGTTGTGTATATGCTTAAACATGCCCATTAGGTCTGAATGACTGGCTTTAGAAAGTTGGCAATGGGGCTGTTTTTCCCTGAACATGCTTTAGCATTCTAATTGTACCTCGGTGAGGCCTGCCTGCAGAGTTGATCACTTATAAAGTACATCCAGGAAAATATTTAACCAGAGCGGATGACAATTTTACTCCCAAGACTCATCCAGAGCTAAACCTTTGTTAATATTGTTTGAAATCAGTGTTCTCTATAAACATGATGTGATTATTCCAGAAATTCTACAGTAAAAAAAACTTGCCTTCTTACATTAAAGCGGAGCTCCAGGCTCCTTCAGAAAAATAAAAAGTCAGCAGCTACAAAATACTGTAGCTTATGACTTTTAATATTAGGACAATTCCTCAAATCCAGCGATGTCCTCACCGGAGCAAATTTTTCAGTCGGCTTTTGGGTGTTGCTGCCACCATCTCGGCTAAGGGAAGCCGGAAATAAAACCTTGCAGCTTTAATGCCGATTCCCTAATGTCCATTCGTGAAGCATGCTGCGCTTTGTGGATTGTCTGGCAGTGGGGAAGGAGGGGGGCCAAGTTTCCGGCTGAGTCTGCAGCGAACTCACCTGGAAGTAGGATCGGGTACCTGTCAAAACCAGGTACCAACTCTCTTCTCCCCTCCTCGGAAGGTGCTAAATGTGGCAGTGAAGGGGGGAGGAGGCAGACAAGCAGTAGTTACCCTTTTGGGTGGAGCTCCACTTTAAAGCATTACTCTAGGGAAACCCAGGTGTTTTATATTTGAAAAAATAAATTAAAAATTTTGTTAATATACATTTTTTTCTTTTGGTCTGGTGATGCCAACACTGTGTGTAATGACCTGTGAACACTGCTCAGTCCTGGAGAACTTTAAACCCAACCCAATACTGCATGATAACAGGCTGGGCTCAGAGGAAATGGGGGAAGAGTGATGAATGTAGTTCTGCTTTGAAGAAGAGTGTGGCAAGGATAAATGCAGATTTGCAGATTAGCAATTATTTTTCTTATTTTGAAGGAAAGAGAATCTAAAAATGATATTTTTTGCATAACATTCAGGATAAATAAAAAAAAGTTGCTGGAACTTCCTAAAAGCAGGTGATTTTAAGAATTAAATGATTTGTTAATCCATACCTCACTGTAAATCAATGGCCCCTCTTTAAAGTAGGCATAAACTCCCATGTATGATTTTTACCTATAGGTAAGCCAATAATAAGGCTTACCTACAGGTACAGTAAATATCACCTAAACGTGCACCGTTTATGAGATGCTTAAAGGGTCACTAAAGGAAAAATTTTTTTTTTGCTGAAATGACTGTTTACAGGGTATAGAGACATAAAAGTTAACTGATTCCTTTTAAAAATGATTAAAAGTAGATAAAAATCAATCATATAATGTGCCTCTAGTTTCACTTTTAAACTGGCTTCATGTTTCTGTGAAGTAGAGAGACACACAGAACAAAAACAAACAAATCCAGGGCAGTGTTTTGTTTTTAAAATGAATCTGATTGGTTCTGGGAAGTTTTAAACACACAGTAATGACAGCTTAGACCACCGTGAGAAAGCTCCCAGTACGATGGTTATAAGGAAACAGACGAGCAGGAAGTGTGGAGATCACAGCAGAATTACAGCAACTTCAAAGCAAAAACGAACAATGAGGACATGAAACCAGTACTGCAGAAAGGTAAAGGAAGCTATTTAGATAAAAAAATAAATTCCTTTAGTGACCCTTTAATTTAGATGCAGTGTCGGTGACATCACCAGTGCATGTTCTCAGATGGAACAGCATACCCATGCCGTTCCTTCAGAGCTGTGCCGTAAACAGCAACTCATGCGCAGAAGTGACGTCATCGCTAGCTCGGCCAGTCAGATAGCCAAACCCGGAAAGAAGACCAGGAGAAGATGAAAGTGCTTTCAGCGGTGACAGTGCACGGTTTACATCTTTAAAAAGTGATGCAGTACTTAATTATCAATACATCTGCAGGTTTTCTCTTATCCTCCTTGCAAAGTCCCACAAATACATATAAATC
The DNA here is from genome assembly GCF_905171775.1 of Rana temporaria. Lineage (NCBI taxonomy): Eukaryota > Metazoa > Chordata > Amphibia > Anura > Ranidae > Rana > Rana temporaria. The sequence goes on along the minus strand of NC_053489.1, from coordinate 291,954,449 downwards.
CTGGCAGTGATATCCATCTACTACAGCTTCCTGCAATGGTGTGGCAACAATTCTGCACTGCTCTTAAATTCAGAGCAAAATTGCAACTCTGACTGTGCCTGCTTGCACTACAGTGGGATTGGAAGTTGTTGCAGAGTACGTGGCTATTAGATTATCACTATAATAAAACTGTAGCTTGTTAATGACAGCACTGCCTTTGCTGCTGAAACTCTCCTACTGTGAGCTGCAGTGTCTGAAAGGGGGAGCACATGAAACACAAATGAAGGATTTTGCTCATTCAGTGGGAGACAAAGAAAAGTTGAAAACTTTCTGAGGCTTGTGCATCACATAATACCTGGATTTGGTACTTGTTTGGACTGTCATGAACTAGCCTTAAGATGTAGTTTAGGTATTTATTTCAAGTCTGCCTGGTGATCTTTAAAAAAAAAAAAGTATGGTCACCAGTGATATTTTCCAATGCAGCTGACTTCCTTTTAATATAATCTCATAATAAATAATGAGATTCAAGCCACCTTTAGACTCTATTCACACTTGTGCGAATTGTCATGTGACTTTGGACATTAAAGTCGCATGTCAAGTTGCAGCCCAATCTTTTCAATGGCACCCGTTCAAATCTGTGCGACTGCGACACTACTTTGGTGCAACTTTTGATGTGACTTGGATCCATTGAGTATAAAGTCAGATCAAAGTTGGATATATATATATATATATATATATATATGTATGTGTGTGTGTGTGTGTGTGTGTGTGTGTGTATATATATATACACACACACACTATTATGTAGTCTTGTATTAACTTTGACAAGTGTTTAAAACCTTAAAAAACTTTTTTTATTAGTAGATTACTGTAAGCCATTCGTGTCACTAGTCAATGCAGATCTAATGCAAAAAATGTAAAATGAGGGAATTTAAGAAATTATTCTATTTTGATTTCTGTGTAGAAAGCAGAGGTGAGCTGAAACTTTGCCTTACTTTCTGTTGGGAACTCCGTAAAATCTAACTGTTAAAAAATTATTGTTCAAATCACCACCAGCTTTAGAAGTAAAATGTATTTTTAGCCCATAGATTATGAATATTTAGTTTTGTGTTTAATTCCTAAATTGTACATTCACGGCTACAGTTTAAGTTGTTAGAAAATGTGCTGTCTCTGATTATACTTGTTTTCACTTTTTCAGTTAGTTCTATATGTTTAACACGTTTTAACCAAAAGGTTTTATTTACTTGCAGAACCTACCATGCAGACGTCCGAGACAGTGTCGGACACAGGTTCGACGGTGACGTTACAGACATCTGTAGCAGGTCAGGCAGCAGTGCCTACCCAGGTTGTGCAACAAGTGCCAGTTCAACAACAAGTAAGTGGGCATTGTTTATTCAAACAAATTACCTAATTTTCAGTGGGAGTAAAGGCTGTTGTAAAGCATGTTTTCCATCTGATTGCATTTATATAATATTCAAATAGCAAAGCTTGTACACATATGCATACCTGGAATATCTCTATGCTATTGTATTCTGACAGCCGGGTCTCCTCTCCATTTGGCTGCAACCAATCTAGAAGAACATTCCAACAAGCACATTTGACAGGAGTCAAATGTTAGATTGACTTCTGTCATGCAAGAGCAGCCACACACAGATTCTAATTTGACTGGTCCCTGCTAAACCAGCTAAATCTTGGTCCATCTATGGCCAGTTTAACAGAAAAGGGATGAAAAATTCAGAGGCATAACTACATCTGCCAAGTCCGATCAATATTAATTCCATCCAGCTTTGTTCGACTTTGGTCAATTGTAAATACCACACATAACCTGTAAATGTTCTTATCGGTCTCTTTAGGCATGATTACAAGATTGCATCTATGTTGGCCAGGCAATGGACATTCATGTATTTACATATATTTAAAAAAAAATGTAAATGGGCTTTCAACAGGCCCTCACTAACCTCTAATAAGTTCACAGTAGAAGTAGAAGTACCAGTAATTTTTTTCAGCAGCCTACCTCAATATGTTCCTCTATCCCAGAGTACCTGTTATGTGCTTATTTTAGAGCTGGGGTTCTCAAACTTTTTACCTTGGAGGAACCATTGGCAAAAACATTGAGATCTCCGAGAACCCCTGAAATAATGTTCAGATCTACAGCTGATAGAACATTGAAGTGATCAGCGTGCTGTTGATATCACAACAATTATTTTTAGACATCGCATTAAATAATTTAATAAATATTACCTATATAATGTGAAACATGTGCTTATTTTTTTTTCTTGCGCATATGCACAATTCTGGGTCCAACTTGAAAGTAGTGCGCAGAAGGGCAGGGTACAGGGGTCAACGGGGCAAAGCATAGGGCTTTAGCAGGGCAGAGTACATGGGATTTAGTAGGGCAAAGTGGATTGAGTCAGCAGGGCATGGTAAAGGAGGGCAGCAGGGATACATTGCATAGGGAGCAGCAGGGCACGTTACAGTGCAGTGGAGCAGTGCAGAAATAGAAGAAATATACCACTATATTGATCCAAGATCCTTTAATAGTACATCCCAAAGGACACTACAGGAACAAAATGCTAAGTAGAAGCGTTTCACACACTTCAGGTGCATGTATTCATTGCAGGTAATGATTAAGCACACCTGAAGTGTGTAAAATGTGTCTACTAAGCATTCTGGGCCAGATTCACAGCAGTAATATGCCGGCGTATCTACTGATACGCCGGCGTATTTTCAAATTTGCCGCGTCGTATCTTGATTTGGAATCCTCAAACCAAGATACGACGGCTTTTGGCAAAGATCCGACAGGCGTACGGCTTCGTACGCCTTCGGATCGTAGGTGTAATTTTCCTCCGGCTGCTGGGTGGAGTTCGCATTGTTTTCCAGCGTCGGGTATACAAATTAGCTGTTTACAGCGATCCACGAAGGTACGCGCTTTCGTCGCATTCTCTTACGTCGGTTTTTCGCGTCGTAAAGTTAAGAGTGCTATTTAGATGGTGTAAAATGACACCATCCATGTTAAAGTATTGGCCGTCGTTTCCGCGTCGAATTTCAATTTTTTTTTGCGTAAGACGTCCGGGAATACGAAAGTACGTTACGCACATCGCCGTTCAAAAAACACGTCGGGGCGCCGTAATTTCGCGCAAAGCACGGTAGGAAATTTCAAAACGGAGCATGCGCAGAACGTTTCGGCGCGGGAACGCGCCTAATTTAAATGGTATACGCCCCATTTAAATTAGGCAGGCTTGCGCCGGACAGATTTACGTTACGCCGCCGCAAGTTTACAGGCAAGTGCTTTGTGAATCAGGCACTTACGCAGAAAACTTGCGGCGGCGTAACATAAAGTGGATACGTTACGCCGCCGTAATTATTCCTGAATCTGGCCCTCTGTTCCTGTAGTGTCCTTTGGGACGTGCTATTAAAAGATCTTGGATCAATATAGTGGAGTGCAGTGATTTTGTCTATTTTTGTTGCACACGGAGGCGAGCCGAGGGCGGGCACCCACTGGATCCATTAGGCTTCTCTTTCTAACATGGAGCAGCAAGTTCTCCTTGTTCAGTTCAGTGGAGCAGTGCAGCTGTGAGTCCTGTTCTGGTGCTCTTTTCCATACCATGCAGTGAGATGAAATCACATCATCATTGCTCTAAATTGCACCAATATATAGAAGTTTGCACTGGAAGAAAGTATTTGATCACTGGATGTGTATATATATATATATATATATGTATATGTGTGTGTGTATATATATATATATATATATATATATATATATATATATATATATATATAATATTTATTATGCATTTTTATGCATTTTTTTTGTATGGTTTGCACATATTATGCCCTTTATAATGTTTTTTTGCCTATTTGCATGAATTTATGATTGAAGAGGATTTTGAACACATCATGTTAGGATAATTATTTAGAATCACGCATGGTTGGGGAGGTGCGAAATAAAAAAAAATTTGATTTATCTCTGTATGTGGGAACACATTATACTGTCTGCAGCCACATGCACATCAATAAGGTTTCTTAGTAGCTGGTAGCATGGGTTATATAACTGCTTTCACTTCAGTTTAGTTTTTTATCCCCTGTGATTTCATTTACAAGCACCTAGGATGGATAGGGAACAGCAGATACACTAGTTGCTTCCATGCACCACTCTGCATACATATAGCAATTGCAGTGCCATTGTTAGGCTAAAGAAGTAAAAGCAAGGCTGTTTAAAATATATTGTTCTGGTGACATACAGTTGGGCTCATAAGTTTACATACCCTGGCAGATTTTATGATTTTTTGGCCATTTTTCAGAGAATATGAATGATAACACAAAAACTTTTCTTTCACTCAGGGTTAGTGTTTTGCTGAATCCATTTATGATCAATCGGCTGTGTTTACACTTTTTAAATCATAATGACAAAAGAAATTATCCAATTGACCCTGATGAAAAGTTTACATACCCCAGTTCTCAATACCATGTATTGCCCTCTTTAACATCAATGACAGCTTAAAGTCTTTTGTGGTATTTGTGGATGAGCTGCCCATTCCTCTTGGCAAAAATCCTCCAGTTCCTGTAAATTCTTGGGCCGTCTTTCATGAACTGCACATTTAAAGATCTCCCTAGAGTGGCTCAATGATATTGAGGTCAGGAGACTGAGATGGCCATGTCAGAACCTTCACTTTATTCTGCTGTAGCCAATGACAGGTTGACTTGGCCCTGTGTTTTGGATAATTTTCATGCTGGAATGTCCAAGTACGTCCCATGCGCAGTTTCCTGGCTGATGAATGCAAATTTCCCTCCAGTATTTTTTATAACATACTGCATTCATCTTGCCATCAATTTTGACCAAATTTCCTGTGCCCTTGTAGCTCACACATCCCCAAAACAGCAGCGATTCACCTCCTGTATTTCACACTATTAATGGTCTACCTTTTCATCATAGGCCTTGCTGACTCCTCTCCAAATGTACCGTTCATGGTTGTGACCAAAAATTGAAATTTAGGTCTTATCAATCCAAATGACTTTGTGCTGTTTGGCATATTGTAAGTGGGATACTTTGTGGCATTTGCATAATAATGGCTTTTTTCTGGAGACTCGACCATGCAGCCCATGTTTCTTTGAGTGCCTCCTTATTGTGCATCTTGTGCACCACATGTTTTCAGAGAGTCCTATATTTCACCTGAAGTTATTTGTGGGGTGTTTTTTTGCACCCCAAACTATTTTTGGCAGTTGTGGCTGAAATAATAGTTGGTCTACCTGACCGTGGTTTGGTTTCAACAGAATTCCTCATTTTACACTTCCTATTGAGAGTTTGAATACTGCTGATTGGCATTCTCAATTCCTTGGATATCTTTTTATATCCATTTCCTATGTAAAACAGTTCAACTACCCTTTCCCGCTGATCCTTTGACAATTCTTTTGCTTTCCCCATGACTCAGAACCCAGAAATGTCAGTGTAGCACTGGATGAAAGATGCAAGGGTCTGTCAGGAGTCCAGAAACTCATTGACCTTTTATACACACACTAATTACAAGCAAACGGATCACAGGTGAGGATTGTTACCTTTTTAGCCATTCAAACCCCTTTGTGTCAACTTGTGTGCATGTTATCAGGCCAAAATCACCAGGGTATGTAAACTTTTGATCAGGGTCATTTTGGTAGTTTGTGTTGTCATTATGATTTAAAAAGGATAAACACAGTTGACTGATAATAAATTGCTTCAGCCAAACACTAACCATGAGTGAAAAATGTTGTTGTGCATCATTCATATTCTCTCAAAAATGGCCAAGAAATCCTAAATTCTGCCAGGGTGTGTAAACTTATGAGCACAACTGTAATAATCATGGATTTCCACACACAATGTCCTTACAAAACAGGAACACACAAGCACATACTTCCATCTCTAATCAGGGCTGGACTGGGACAAAAATTTGGCCCTGGACTTCATCCAGACTGGCCCACTTTGACAGGTCTCTCCCATGGCGGCCGGACAACTCCCACACCCCCCCCCCCCCCGGCCACCCAAGCCCCCTCTCCCCCTTCACTAGCTGTTTTACTTTTAGAGTAATACGGCTGGTACTGGTACTCTTATAGGCAGTACCAGTGGGGAAGCTAGACATTATTTCTCCCGGGGTAAAGAATCAGTTTGGTGCCCCCCCTCCCCCCTCATGGGACAAGATTAGGCAGAAGTGAGAAACTCCCAGGCCGCTGTCACTGAAGCCGGCCCACTGAGCCATTGGCCCACCGGGAAACTCCCTGTAGTCCCAATGGCCAGTCCATCCCTGTCTCTAATACACCAATACAAAATACCCATCTACCAAATGGCTCCTAGAGCTAATCAAATGCCTGGAAGTTCTAGTGTATGTAAATCCAAAATCTGTTTTAAAGTATGATTGGCATCAGACCTCACTGCTTTATACAGATTTCTTAAGAATTTTTTTTTTTTTCTGTGAATTCATTGCAAAGGTGGTTCTTACCTAGAGACCGTGGCAGTAACAGCTTTTTCTGTTGCAGGCTGACAACGCTAAGCCACTAGCTCACAATTAGCAGCATTGCCAGCCTCCTGCCAGTTGGATGTTGGAGAAGCCATCTGAAAGACCTAATGGGCAGTCCAATAGCCAATTAAACGAGTGCATATGACAGTCTGACAACGCTGCTAATTGCAAGATAGTAACTTGAAGTGTTATGGTACTTTACATACTGATCACACTGATGAATGTTTGACTCCCACTGTAAATGCCAGACTTCTGAGCATGAGCTAGTTGAAACATCCACTGGAGTTTGTGTATACTTGGATGTGCAACAATCCTGGTATTCCTCTATGTTGGTGGAGTCCCACTTCTCTAGATGGTGACATCCCATCTTGAAAATAAACTCCTAGGAATACCTGTTTTTTTTTTTTGCTGCATTAGTTAAACATTTTGTGTTTGTTTGAGGATAGCATAATTGTAGTCCTGGAAATTAAAATTGGGCAATACGATGTTTAAAAGGGCATAGTTATATGGCTGTTATAGTATTGAAGCCTATAAATTGATATCCTACACAGTATCACACAATTATTTTGAAGGCTGTTAAAGTAGACAAAGAATAATGCTTCTGGTTTTCAGAAAGCCAATAGTGTGACATTTCCTTATGTCTGAAATCAGACTGATAGATGTGTTTGAACTACACAGGTCCCTTCATTGTGCTGATCAATTTTGCAATTAGTTGTTTGCTGAATTATAGTACTTTATCATAAACGTTGTAGATACTATGTGAGCAACACAAGACATATATATTCTTCTCATTCTTCTTTTGTGCCTAAACTTACAATATCTCCATGAACACTATATTAGTGGACATTTATCGGGACATTTTGTGCATTTCCAATCAAAGGGCCAAGTATGACTTGCTTGGTAATTTATAAATAGATTTGCCAAATCTTTGATCTTATGACCAAAATTTGGAAAAGCTTACGAGATACCTTTAGGTGTAACATTTCTGCACTTCAAGTTTTGAAAAAATGAAAGCAGATATCTGAATGTCCCTGTTTAATATTCCAATTCTTTGGATTTTTAGATTGTAGGAAATTAAGCTACCTACTAGCAAGTATGTAGTTGTCTGAGGTTAATAAAGGTGGTCATAGGCGCGTTTAGCCAGATTAGGTCATGGCCCTTATTTTATAGCCAACTTCAGACAGTCAAAAAAAAAAAAATCTTCAGGTTACTACACTGAACTTTTATATTCACCACAATGTAATATCAGATTTTTTCCTTTTTGGTTGATGGAGTCCGTGTTTTATCCACTTCAATCTCTAGAAGACAAATGAGAAATCTGTTCCTCCACAGATACAGATGAACTACGGCAAACTTGGCTTTTCTGGCAAACATGTGATGTTACTGGCTTAAGTTAATTCTCCTTAGAGCACCAGTTTTTTATTTCATTTTTTGTTATGCACAATTAAATTCCCCTTAGAGACACACTGTATGAAGAATTTATATTGAATAAATGAATGAATGAGTGACTTGTATAGCGCTACACATGCAAACTGAATCGCCTCTAGGCGCTTTTTCCAGCCAGTGTCTGCTTGGCTGGTGTGGTCATTTTACCCTGTAGGATCTCGACATGCTAGGAACACACAGTCGTACACACACATATTGGGCCAATTTGGACAAGATCCAATTTACCTACCAGCATGTCTTTGGAGTGTAGGAGGAAACCGGAGTACCCGGAGGAAACCTACGCAGACACGGGGAGAACATGAAAACTCCAGACAGATGGTGTGGTGGTCGGGATTCGATCCATCGATCCTTTTGCTGCTAGGTGAAAGTGCTATCCACTACACCACTGTGCTGCCCCTTCTATTAGACTAGTGATTCAGAAGTTAAACTGAAAACCAAGCTCAACCTTGCTAGGTCTTATGCTGGTGGTTCAGCTAAGAGCCCTCTACCAGGGCTCCAACAGCAGTAAGGACTTACAGGAATTAAACTTTTTAAAAGGAAGACCTCTACCCATGTCGCAGGGATTAAACCTTGCCACACTTCAGAAAAAAAGGAAAAATCTATTTTGGGTATAGTTCCCATTCAACCTTCTAAGTTTTTCTTCTCTTCATCCTTTCATATTTACTGCTTCCCCCTCAATCTCTCATGGTTTTTTTTTTCACAAGAAACTCAATCTCTCATGTTTACACTGATTTTAAAAGTAGGACCTTTCTTTTCAAATGTTATCTGTAGACTTGAAAGTTGGCTTCAAGATGTCCCTATATAGACGGTGTAAAGGATTTGTAGTTGCTTATCAGGGCTCTTTGCACATCCTTCCTGTTCAGTAGTAGTTCAGTTTTTCCTCAACAGTAGTGGATCAGGTAGTCTTATGATCTGAGAACTTCTGTTTGTGATGCGCAAGAGCTACTCACAAAGGTACTTTTACAAAAAGCCTAAGAAAGTAGTAAGAAGCTTCCCAAACCAGCTGAAAAAAATTAAGGTGATGTGTAATACAAAGGAGCAGAGCAGGAGTAAGTTATTCGGCACAGGCTTTAAGAAGAACATTAAAGAGGTTGTAAATCCTCACAGTTTTTAAAAGAATGCATTAAGGTAAAAAAACTTTTGTACTGCAGCACCCCCTCAGACCCCCCCCCTTCTTACCTGAACCCGATCATTACAGCGACATTGGCTCCCACTGCTGTCAATCAAATCCAGTGACATGGGAGCCAGGGGTGGGGCCGAAGCCTGCTGTCTGTGTCAATGGACATAGCAGCAGGACTCGGGTGCGCACCCCCGCATGAGTGCCACCCATGGAAAGCGGCTCTTGGTGGGGGCACTTGAGAAGAGGAAGAGCCAGAAGCACTGCGGGGGACCCGAAAAAAAGGAGGATCAGAGCCACTCTGTGCAAAACCCTTGCACAGAGCAGGTAAGTATAACATGTTTGTTATTTTAAAAAAAACAAGCTTTACAATTACTTTGACAGTGACTCTGCAGTACACTCTTTAGATCCCGGATGCTGTGGATTGCAAAAAAATAAGATTAATGTGATTTGGTGAACTTCCTAATTTGATAAAACAGCAGGGGTTGCTTAAATATGGCTAGTATATCCTTGATTAGTTTCACTTCATGTTTGGAATGGTTCTTAAACTTTACAGTGCCTTTTAACTTTAGATATTTGTTGAACAAAAATCAGATAATGATCACCATATCTACAGTCATGGAAACAAATATTTGATCCCCTGCTGATTTTGTACATTTGCCCGCTGACAATTTTTTAAAAATTTTAATGGTAGGTTTAATGATAATTTTAATCGTAGGTTTATTTTAACAGTGAGAGACAGAATTGTAACAGAAAAATCCAGAAAAATGCCTTTCAAAAAAGTTATAAATTGATTTGCATTGTAGCGATTGAATTAAGTATTTGACACCTACGCAAAACATGACTTGGTACTTGGTGGCAAAACCATTGTTGGCAATCACAGAAGTCACATTTCTTGTAGTTGGCCACCAGGTTTGCACACACCTCAGGAGGGATTTTATCCAACTCCTGAGATGTATTGGTTCATTAGCATGCTAACCATACCCATCCATGACGCATTTTTAATGCACTGGCTGAGTGAAGGAGGTTCTGACCCAAGATTTGATGATACATTGCTCCGTCCATCGCTCCTTTTGATGCAGTGAAATTGTCCTGTCCCCTTAGCAGAAAAACACCACCAAAGCATAATGTTTCCGTTTACGACTCTTTGTATGAGTAATATAATCTGACAGAGCTCGATTGTTATTTCTATCTTTGTTACTTGTGTCTGATACAACATTGTTCATTTTCAATAAAAAAAAATATTGAAAGACAAAGCATAATGTTTCCACCTCCATGTTTGACGGTGGGGGTGGTGTTCTTGGGGTCAAAGGCAGCATTCCTCCTCCAAACAAGTTGAGTTGATGCCAAAGAGATTGATTTTGTTCTCATCTGACCATAACACTTTCATCCAGTTCCCCTCTGAATCATTAAGATGTTCATTAGCAAACTTCAGACGGGCCTGTACTTTCTTGAGCAGGGGTCATTGCGGGCACTGCAGCATTTCAGTCCTTCACGGTGTAGTGTTTTACCAATTGTTTTCTTGAAGACTATAGTCCCAGCTGCCTTGAGATCATTAATTCTCTTGTGTGGTTGAGGGCTGATTCCTCCCCGTTCTCATTATCATTGAAACTCTACAAGGTGAGATCTTGCAAGGAGCCCCAGACCGGTTGAGATTGACAGTTATTTAGTAGTTCTTCCATTTGTGAATAATCACACCAACTGTTGTCACCCTCTCACCAAGCTGGTTGGCTATGGTCTTGTAGCCCTTTCCAGCCTTGTGTAGGTCTACAATCTTGTCCTTGACATCCTTGGACAGCTCTTTGGTTTTCACCACAGTGGAGAGATTGGAATCTGATTGATTGCTTATGTGGACAGGTGTCTTTTATACATATAACAAACTGAGATTAGGAGCACTCACTTTAACCACTTCAATACCGGGCACTTTCCACCCTTCCTGCCCAAGCCAATTTTCAGCTTTCAGCGCTGTTACTTTTCAAATGACAACTGCACGGTCATGCTACACTGTACCCAAACAAAATTTGTATAATTTTGTTCCCACAAACATAGCTTTCTTTTGGTGGTATTCAATCACCTCTGCGTTTTTCTTTGTTTCTGTTATAAAATGTTGTAAATAAGTACGTTTTCTCCTTTGCTGACAGGCGCTGCTGTGGCTGCACTAACGGGCACTTATAGGCGGCACTGATATGGAGCACTGATGGACATTGATAGGCAGCGCTGATAGGCACTCATAGGTGGCACTGATGGGCGACACTAATGTGGACATTCCTGGTGGTCCAGTGTGGGCATCCTGGGTGGGTTGCACTGATGATCAGCGCAGACCCCCCGCGACCCCTCTGTCAGACACGAGTGAGGAAAAGCCAATACACAGCTTTTCCTGTTTACACTGTGATCAGCTGTGATTGAACACGGCTGATCACATGGTAAAGAGCCATCGTCCAAGGCTCTTTACCGAAATCAGTGTTGCGGTGTATCAGACTGACACGCCGCACCACCGATCGCCATGCTGCGCACCACCACGGGAGCACGCTGGCTGTTATCATGAAAGATGTCATGACGTCCAGTTAGGATAACTGAACCACCGCCTGGCCATCATTCTCCTGTAGGCTGGGCGGGAAGTGGTTAAGAGTGCTTCTATTCTCAGCTCGTTATCTGTACAAAAGACACCTGGGAGCCAGAAATCTTGCTGATTAGGGATCACTCCTTATTTCACTCATTAACCACTTCCCGACCGCCGCATGTACATATACGTCGGCAGAATGGCACTTACAGGTACATTGGCGTACCTGTACGTCCCTGCCTTTCCGCGGGTCGGGGGTCCGATCGGGATCCCCCCGCGACATGCGGCGGTCGGGTTCCCGCGGGGAGTGATCCGGGACGACGGCGCGGCTATTCGTTTATAGCCGCTCCGTCGCGATTGCTCCCCGGAGCTGAAGAACGGGGAGAGCCGTGTGTAAACACGGCTTCCCCATGCTTCACTGTGGCGGCGCATCGATCGAGTGATCCCTTTTATTAGGGAGACACGATCGATGATGTCAGTCCTACAGCCACACCCCCCTACAGTTGTAAACACACACTAGGTGAACCCTAAATGTTACAGCGCCCCCTGTGTTTAACTCCCAAACTGCAACTGTCATTTTCACAATAAACAATGCAATTTAAATGCATTTTTTGCTGTGAAAATGACAATGGTCCCAAAAATGTGTCAAAATTGTCCGAAGTGTCCGCCATAATGTCACAGTCACGAAAAAAATCGCTGATCGCCGCCATTAGTAGTAAAAAAAATTAAAAAAATAAAAATGCAATAAAACTATCCCCTATTTTGTAAACGCTATAAATTTTGCGCAAACCAACCGATAAACGATTATTGCAATTTTTTTTTACCAAAAATAGGTAGAAGAATACATATCGGCCTAAACTGAGGAAAATTTTATATATGTTTTTGGGGGATATTTATTATAGCAAAAAGTAAAAAATATTGCATTTTTTTCAAAATTGTCGCTCTATTTTTGTTTATAGCGCAAAAACTAAAGACTGCAGAGGTGATCAAATACCACCAAAAGAAAGCTCTATTTGTGGGGGGGGGGGAAAGACGCCAATTTTGTTTGGGAGCCACGTCGCACGACCGCGCAATTGTCTTTTAAAGCGACGCAGTCCCGAACTGTAAAAACACCTTGGGTCTTTAGGCAGCATATTGGTCCTGGGCTTAAGTGGTTAAAAAGGTTTTCTGGATATTTTTGTTGTTGTTCTGTCTCTCACTGTTAAAATAAACCCACCATTAAAATTATAGACCGATAATTTCTCTGTCAGTGGGTAAACATAGACAATCAGCAGGGGATCAAATTCTTTTTTTCCCTGACTGTATGGGCTTCTACAGGTATCAGCAGATCTAGAGAAACCAATGTCATTGGTCCTTTTTTATTAATAAGAATTGAAAGATTGTTAGATAATGTATTTTGTGGGGCAGCTTTCAACTGTACACGCTGGGCCAATTTCTTACTCTTCTCTATCAGAATTAATAATAATAAAGAAAGACCTCTGTATACACAAAACATTTGTCTACTCAAATGATTTCACTAAATCTAATTTTTTAAAATGTAATTTGTTCACCAAACAACTCATTATTTATCTCAGATCATTTTCCCTACAGGAAGTCCTGTCATATTTGTTATAGTTTTACATTACGTGCATAATTACTATTAATTTTGACGCCTACACTTAAGCACCCAAGAAAGCATTATTTGTGTTTTTCTCTGTAATGTTTGAAAAGTGCTAGGGCTAGTTCTTCCTCACTGCAGGAGTAATTATGTAGCATAACTTACTAGCGAACAATGATACATTAAAAATGAGTCGAACAATATAATTAGCATGCTCAAATGTGAGAAATCTTGTAGTGTGCCAAGGCAATCCAGTATATAAAAGCTTACTGCAAAAATCCAACCAGACAAAAAGCATGTCAAGCTGAATTAATCCAGGAGAGTGAGCGTAGATTGCAAGCATGGCGGATATTTTTAGAGCTATATTTCAAGTTCCCTGAATTATTAGGTGACCTTCTAAGTGAAATTATTCAAGATGAGTGGCTAAAACAATAGCATTATGCATAAGAAAATCTATTTCATAACTAAGTGAACCCTACTTGTACTAACCCAACCATGCAAGTGTAATATTTGACACTGATATGGATTGATGTATAACAGTATGTCCTCATCTTCCAGGTAATTACATTTTCATGGTGCTTTTATCATCTTTTTTGCTTATATTAATAACAAATATCAGTTGGTCCAGTCCAGTGGTCAACATTGTCCTATAAGTGATAATACTTTTAAAGATTATACCAGCAACATTAGTGGCTTAAATATTTTAAACCACTAATGTATGTAAAGTTGTTGTTTTTTTTCTATTAAAATAACAATCACTTTAAGTTTTGTCTCTGCCTCTAGATTGTGACTGGGCAGTGACTATTTTTTATTTTATTTTTAATTCGGCCCTTTTAAGTGTCATTGTGCACGAACAGTCAAACTGTATCAGACTTATTCTTTAAGTGGAGCTGTAGGTATAATCTGACATTATTGCCCCTGGTGAGACGTGTGGCAAAATACATACCGATACTGAGTAATGAGCGATGCAAAAGCTGTTAAGTCATTGTGACAACTATATTTAAAAGAGAAGTCACCATCTTTTTAAAATGGATAAGGATAATGGAATGGGATTCAAAAATAGAAGAATAATAAAGCATTTATCTTACAAACAGGACAATCACTTAGCAAGTGTTTGCATGTTTAAACTTGCTCTTTCTTACTGAAGCATATCAACTTCTGTTAATATATATTATACCTGAACATAATCAGATGCATCCTGTCCAGTTTACTCAATGCTTTACTGATTATTTAAAATGTTCTTGGCTGTCACGTTTCGTAGACTGAATAATGTTTGGTCAGTTTTTTTATTGCTGTCTTTGTATACTTAAATCAACTACTAAACTAGATAATGAAAATGTTTTATGAAGAATGGACTAGCGACAAACACATAAACTATTGAGGAAGTCAAAAAAGGGAAACAATGTTTTATTTTTTGGAGTTATACTGTGTATATGTGTGTGTATATTAATATATATATATTTTTTACACAGCCGTATACATTGGTTGTTTCATTGTTCCCTACCTTACATGTTAAAATCTTTGCTTTACCAATAAACATGTCATGCTAGTTGCTTCCATAGTTCATTATTTACAGGGCACACTGAGCTTTCTAATGAAAGCTCAACACTGGTTGTTCACTTTCCGACTGTCTAATTGCTACTTTATAGAGAACCATGTGAGCAGTAAGGTGGAGGGGGATGTCTACCTTCTCCAATTCATTCAGCTGTATGTAATTTCTGATAACAGACCAAAATACAACTTGTTGACAGCAAAGTAGTACAATGACTACACAAATGAAGTGAAGAATTGATTCAGTTGCACCAGCTGCTGGGTGCAAATATGAAAACATGTAAGCGTTTCTCATCTCTCCACCCCTCGCTACAAATTCTCTTACTCAATTTGAATGCATCTGCTAGGATGGCCCTTGCTCCCCCTTAGTTGATGTCCATCCTATACGATCACCTAATGCAGGGGTGTCACACTCAATTGCATTGTGGGCCACATCAGCATTAGGATTGTTCTCAAAAGGGCCGGTTGTATCTGTAAGATTAGATGTCCCACGTATCCCCTCCCCTATGTTGGATGTCAAGAGCCACCCCACCATCAGAAGTTGAGTCCCCCACTCTCCCTTACATCACAGTGCACCCCCTTTCCTTATGTTGCTGCTGGGAAGAAGCTGGGAAGAATGCATTGCTTGAAAGCAGAAAGTAGGGGGAAGAGAGGTGCAAGGGCCACATGAAATTGCCTGGAGGGCCGAATTCCGCTTGCGGGCCTTGTGTTTGACACCTGTGACCTAATGCTTTTTCCTCTCCCACAGTCCTCTCTTATGTTAATAAATGGTTATTGGATTTTCCTGCCTCCTAGAAAGTTGAAGACTGGCCCCAATTATGGCTGAACTTATCTAACAGTTCTTCCAATATCACTTATCAGGCAGCCGTGTAGAAGGCTCTCATACAGTGCATCCGGAAAGTATTCACAGCGCTTCACTGTTTCCACATTTAGTTACAGCCTTATTCCAAAATAAAATTAATTTATTATTTTCCTCAAAATCCTATAAAACAATACCCCACAATGTGAAAGAAGTTTGAAATCTTTGTACGTTTATTAAAAATAAAAAACAAAAACAAAAATCGCATGTACATAAGTATTCACAGCCTTTGCTCAATTCTTTGTTGAAGCACCTTTGACACCAATAACAGCCTCAGGTATTTTTGAGTATGATTCTATAAGCTTGGCACACCTATTTTTGGGCAGTTTCTCCCATTTTTCTTTGCAGGACCTCTCAAGCTCAATCGGGTTGGATGGGGAGCGTTGGTGCACAGCCATTTTTAGATCTCTCCAGAAGATATTCAATCGGGTTCAAGTCTGGTCTCTGACTGGATCACTCAAGGACTTTCCCAGAGTTGTCCGTTAGCCACTCCTTTGTTATCTTGGCTGTGTGCTTAGGGACTTTGTCCTGTTGGAGGATGAACATTGGCCCCAATCTGAGGTCCAGATTGCTCTGGAGCAGGTTTTCATCAAGGATGTCTCTGTACATTGCTGCATTCATCTTTTCCTTGATCCTGATTAGTCTCCCAGTTCCTGACACTGGAAAACATCCCCACAGCACTATGCTGCCAACACCATGCTTCACTATAGGGATGGTATTGGCCAGGTGATAAGCGTTGCCTGGTTTCCTCCAGACATGACGCTTGCCATTCAGGGAAAATAGTATTTATTTTGTTTCATCAGACCAGAGAATTTTGTTTCTCATGATCTGAGAGTCCTTCAGGCAAACTCCAGTAGGGCTGTCAAGTGCCTTTTACTGAGGAGTGGCTTCCGTCTCGCCACTCTACCATGCAGACCTGATTGGTGGAGTGCTACAGTGATGGTTATTTTTCAAGAAGGTTCTCTCTCCACAGAGAAATGCTGGAGCTCTGTCATCGGGTTATTGGTCACCTCCCTGACCAAGGCTCTTTTCCCTTGATTGCTCAGTTTGGCCAGGCAGCTCACTCTAGGAAGAGTCCTGGTGGTTCCAAACTTCTTCGATTTACAGATAATGGAGGCTTCTCTGGGCTCTCCCGTGCCATCGGGGGCCTGGAGAACGAATTGGCCGTCCCTGGATGACGAGGATAGAGATGACCGTAACCAGATGGTCATCTCTATGACCGCCGGAGGCCCGGGCGCGACGTTATGACATCATGTGCGGCTGTCCGCATGAGATTGGTGAATTTTTTTCCTGATCTCATTCTTTCCAACCTGGAGGAGAGATGTAGGGTCTCAATGACCCTGCATCTCTCCATAAAGAGGACCTGTCACAATAGATTCTTGTTACAAGTGATGTTTACGCTCCTTGAAATAGGAATAGCAGTGATCAAAAACAAATGTAAAAAAAATTGTAAAAATAAAAAAATTAAGTTAAAAAAATAAATTAAAACGCCCCTGTCCCCAGTAGTTTGCGCTCAGAAGCAAACACAAGTCCCGCCCACATATGTAAACACCATTCAAACCACACATGTGAGGTATCACCATGTGCGTTAGAGTGCGAGCAACAATTCTAGCACTAAACTGGTAACCTGTAAAAAATTGAAAGCGTCACCTATGGAGATTTTTAAGTACCGAAGTTTGGCGCCATTCCATGAGTGTGCCTGATTTTAAAGCATGACAAGTTAGATATCTATTTACTCGGTGTAACATCTTTCACATTATACAAATTGGGCTAACTTTACTGTTTTGTTATTTTTAATTCATGAAACCATGTTTTTTCAAAAAAAAAGGCGTTTAAAAAATGATTGCGCAAATACCGTGCGAGATAAACAGTTGCAATGACCGCCAATTTATTCCCTAGGGTGTCTGCTAAATATATATATATATATATATATATATATATATATATATATATATATATATATATATATATATATATATATATTGTTTGGGGGTTCTAAGTAATTTTCTAGCAAAAAAAATTATGATTTTTACATGAAGGAGAGAAGTGCCAGAATAGGCCCGGTAGGGAAGTGGTTAATTTCCTTACTCCTATCTTTGACTGTAACCGTTCCTTTCCTTTGTGTCTATATTTTTGCATTTTCATGTCCCTGTGTTGTGGGACCAAACCTATTTCAATTGTCATTCTCAAACTCTTAAAGAGGAACTGCAGTTTGCTCACATAATTTGTAACAAAAACATCTTTGCCGTTCTAAAGTTTCCTTCCAACCACTTTCCATATTATTTTATATATACTGTGTTTCTGTACTTGCCAAATATGCTGCAGTAATCTCCCTCCACTGAGTCTGGCTGCAGCCATTTTAACTGTGGGCAGCTAAAGTTGCTGCCTGTTCACTTCCTGGATTTACACAGAGGCACACCTCCAGCTCTGCAGCCCTGCAGCTTTCATTGGCCCTCTGACTCACCCCCCTCTCTTCCTGGCAAACTCTCACAAGAGTGAGAGAGATGTGCATGATGTCATAAGCCTAGGCTAATGACCAGACAAGACACAGGAAGTGGGCTGTATAAGGTTTAATCACTTCTGGACTGCACGCCGTTGTTATACGTTGCTACTTTGAATGCCGTTGTTATGGCTGTGAGATCACTTTTATCGGCATCTGCCGCGTCCTGGTCATCTCCGCCACTTACCGGAGCTGTCGGTAGTGGCGGAGATGATCCGATGCTTCCCCTCTGAGGTTGAAAATTGAGTGGGGGCCATTATTCCCTCACTCGACTTCCAGCCTTAGAGGGGAAGCATCGAATATACCATACCATTGGATGATGGAAGTGACGCCCAATGGTCTTAAAGGGGAGAAAAAAATTATTGAAATAAACATAGACTTTTTTTTATTTTTATTGCATATACCGGTATGTGTAAATGTGAGATCTGATGTCTTTTTGACCCCAGACCTCACATTAATGAGGTCATGCATTTTTTTCCTATTACAAGTGATGTTTACATTCCTTGTAATAGGAATCAAGGTGATCCAACATTTATTTTTATTTTTTAAAGGGACAGTGTAAAAATAAAAAGTAAAATAAATACGATTTTAAAGTGCCCCGTCCGTCCCTCTGTGCTCGTGAGCAGAAGTGAACGAATACGCACCCACATATGTAAACGGTGTTAAAACTACACATGTGTCACGTGTCACTACACTACACAGGTATCACTGTGATTGTTAGAGCGAGAGCAATAATTCTAGCAAAAGACCTCCTTTGTAACTCAGAACTGGTAACCTCTAGAAAATTTTAAAGTTCGCCTATGGAGATTTTTAAGGTTCAAAGTTTGTCGCCCTTCAACAAGCTGGCGCAATTTTGAAGCATGACGTGTCGGGTATCAATTTTCTCACTGTAACATTATCTTTTACAATATTAAAAAAAATTGGGCTAACTTTACTGTTTTTTCTTATTTTTTTCATTAAAAAAATTGCGCCTGTAAGGCCGCTGCGCAAATACGGTGTGACATAAAGTATTGCAACGACCGATATTTTATTCTCTAGCATGTTTGAAAAAAACAAATATAATGTTTTGGGGGTTCTAAGTAATTTTCTAGCAAAAAAAAAAAAAATGATTTTAACTTGTAAATGTCAAGTGTAAAAAATAGGCCCGGTCCTTAACCACTTCAGCCCCTGGACCATATTGCTGCTCAATGACCGGGCCCCTTTTTGCGATTCGGCATTGCGTCGCTTTAACTGACAATTGACGTATGTCCCAAACAAAATTGGCGTCCTTTTTTTTCTCACAAATAGAGCTTTTTTTTGGTGGTATTTGATCACCTCTGCGGTTTACATTTTTTGCGCTATAAACAAAAATAGAGCGTCAATTTTGAAAAAAAATGAATATTTTTTACTTTTTGCTGTAATAAATATCCCCAAAAATATATATATATAAAAAAAAAAAATTTCCTCAGTTTAGGCCGATACGTATTCTTCGACATATTTTTCGTAAAAAAAAATCGCAATAAGCGTTTATTGATTGGTTTGCGCAAAAGTTATAGTGCCTACAAAATAGGGAATAGTTTTATGGCATTTTTATTAATATTTTTTTTTTTACTAGTAATGTCAGCGATCAGCGATTTTTATCAGCATTTATCGAGCGATCGCGGGTGCCCGGCGGTGATCGCCAGGCACGCGCACGGGAGTCAGGGGCGAGCGGGGGGTGTGCGTGCGCGCGCCCCTATTGGCTGCTCGGCGAGATGAAGTAGATCTACGTAATCTCGCCCAGCAGAGCCGACCTGCCGCCGTAAAACTGCGGCGGCTGGTCGGCAAGCGGTTAATTGGTTAATAGATGGAAAATTAAAATAATGACTGAAGGTCCGCTTTGACTCATATGCAACCCTCTATTGTTGTTACAGCATTTTTTTTAACATCATAACGCTTCATCTCTGTTTCTCATAATTACGGTATATATTGTGCCATGCTAACTCCATTTATTCTACTTTGGTCTACGCTGAAAAAAAAAAAATCAATAAAAAATATCTTTGTGATGGAAAAAACATGGGCTTTGTTCAAGTAGTAATGGGCTGAAGTTGTTCAGAAGACCTACAAGATGGCTTTCAATATCAAAACATTGATATCCATCATAATATATGGCCTTTCACATCATTCTTTCACTGTTACATGCTGTGCTTTCATGTTTCATGTAATTATTGTTTCTTTTATATCTTTTAACAATATAGCACCATCATATTTTGTAGCACTTTGCAGTAGGATACACAGTACGATGAAAAAAGGTTAGCAGAGCTGTTTATCCTGTGTAAGGGCCAGTTCACACCACATGCAGTCCAGTGCGATTTTTGTGTGTTCCAGTTCCAGAAAAAAAAGTAGAACACGTTGCATTTTTCCTGCACTGGACTGTACTGGAACGCTGTAAAACGCATCAAAAAACGCCCTGGTACGCACCTAAACACACTGGAACACACATGTCCTCATTTAAGATTAAGAAAAAAGAGGGGGGAAAATGCACTGGACTGCAACAAAAACGCTTCAAAAACACGCATGCAGAAAAGCATCTGGAATGCATCCGGACTGCATTTCTATGGTGTGAACTGGCCCTAAGGGCTGGTTCATACCACAAAAATGCACTCCAGATTCGTTCCTGGATGTGTTTCTGCATGCGTGTTTTTAACGTGTTTTTGATACGTTCCAGTGCATTTTTGATGTGGTTCCGGATGCATTCCAATATGCTTTTTTTCCAGTTTTTTTTTTTTTTTCACTGTGCTAGGGACCAGTGTGCTGTTGATGCGCTTTACTGCGTTCCGTTACAGTCCTGTGAAGGAAAAATGCAGCATGTTCTACTTTTTTTTTCTCAAACTTGAAAACCCTGGAACTGACTGCACTGGTGTGAACTATGCCATTGGCAACCATATAACCTACTATCTATGCGTTTTTGATGCAGAAAAAACGTACTGGACTGCATGTGGTGTGAACTAGCCCTAATTGCATGTACGTTTTATCTTCAGCGAATTGGAGCAAAAACAAATGTTATTAGGCTGAAAATACTGTAATGTGAGCATTAGATGGAGCAGACAATCATAGTAAATAAGGGCCAGATTCACAAAGGATATACGATGGAGTATCTCAGATACTCCGTCGTATCTCAGATACTCCGTCGTATCTCAGATACTCCGTCGTATCTCAGATACTCCGTCGTATCTCTCAGAGTATCTATGCGACTGATTCATAGAATCAGTTACGCATAGATATCCCTAAGATCCGACAGGTGTAATTGTTTTACACTGTCGGATCTTAGGATGCAGTACCGTGGCCGCCGCTGGGGGGAGTTCGCGTCATAAACCAGCGTCGGGTATGCAAATTAGGAGTTACGGCGATCCACGCCGGTTTTTCGCGGTCGCTGCTAGTCTAGTTTCCCGTCGCAAAGTTAGTCGTCGTTTTGGGTGCCCTAACTTTACACAGCACACGTATGTGCTGTATAAAGTATGGCCGTCGTTCCCACGTCGAAATTCGACGTTCGAAAAAATGACGTCACTTCGCGCAAAGCACGGCGGGAATTTCGAAACGGCGGGAAGGTCTGGCGCGGGAGCGCGCCTAATTTAAATGGCACACGCCCCTTTAAATTACGCGGGCTTACGCCGGAGGCCGCCAGCGTAGGTTTTCATTGCAAGTGCTTTGTGAATCAGGCACTTGCGATGAAAACTTGCGGCGGTGTAACGTATCTACGATACGTTACGCCGCCTCACTTCTACGTGAATCTGGCCCTAAGAGTTTTTTTCCTATATTAATTGGCTCATACTGCAGTATTTTCCAGATTCGCTGTATTCTGTATAAGTAAAAAATATTTGACCCGGAGAGAAAATAGCCTAATAACATTTGTTTTTGCCCCAAATAGCTGTGCAAATTTTTAATAAATACACTTCTCATGCCGCGTACACACGACCGTTTTTTCATGACGTGAAAATTTTTTTTTTTTTTAATGTCATTAAAAACGATCGTGTGTGGGCTCCAGAGCATTTTTCATGACGTGAAAAATGGCAGTTTTTCACGTCGTGAAAAACGGTCGTGTGTAGGCTTCAACGACGTGAAAAAAACGTGCATGCTCAGAAGCAAGTTATGAGACGGGAGCACTCGTTCTGGTAAAACTAGCATTCGTAATAGAGATTCATCACACTGTAACAGACTGAAAAGCACGAAGACTGAAAAGCTCAAATCGTCTCTCGCCAAACTTTTACTAACACAAAATCAGCAAAAGCATCTCCAAGGGTGGCGCCATCCGAATGGTACTTCCCCTTTATAGTGCCGTCGTACGTGTTGTACGTCACCACGCTTTGCTCAAGCATTTTTTTTCACAATGGTGTGTAGGCAAGGCAGGCTTGACAAGAATCACAAGAAAAGAAAACATTTTTTCTAGACCATTAAAAATGGTTGTGTGTACGCGGCATAAGTGTACATACTGTACATCTTGACAATACAGAACATAAGAGAAAACAAAAGGTATTAAGGCCTTGCTACTTGAAAATATTATTTAGATATAGCAAGAGAGCTCACAATATATATTGAAAAAGGAAATAAATGACACCTTTACAAATAGTTTAAAATAAATAATATAGTTTAAAATAATTAGAAAAATTTAACAATTTAATACAATTAAATAAAATAACAGAAATAATATATTTTAATAATAAAAATGTATCTCGCTATAGAGAAAGAGAGAGAAAATGTTAAAAATAAAATAATAAATAAAATAAATAATATTTTAATAATATTTTATTAAAGTTCACATTTCCCCCAAAAATATAATAAATGCAAATTTTTTTGCAGGTAAAAAATATGCAGTTATTATTTTTTTGCTCTGAGCCTGTAAAGAATTGCACCCACGATCAGCAGATTGCAATGCGCCATGGTCCTGCAGATTGTCTGTGTAGCTGTCTGCCCTTACCTCCACTACAGTCAGGCAGTTACACTGCGAGTCAAGTTCCAGAATGCCCCACCAGTGTCTATATTAATAATACAAGGCCCAGTAACGTCAATGGTAACTGTGTACTATTACAAGGTTCAGCATATGCCCTACTTTGGTATCCCCTTCACTCTGATTGCCACATCTCTTACCATAATCCATGGATATATGCCCAACCAAATAAACCAGATTTTTTCATCAAATAATAATAACACTTTATTTATCGATGTTGTAAAGCAATAGGGGGGTTCCATTTAGGTCAAGTTTCCTTTCCAAAACCATTTCACTTGATCCAACATTTTTTTCATTACATAAAATTAAAGATGCCAGCATTGCATAATTGTATTCATTTGTACTTGTCAAGAGTTCAGCTTTAATATTCACTTTTCTTTTGGTTAGAACATTTTATTGGGTCTGTCCTATGTGTAAGCCATATAAAGTTTTGAATAAAAATATATTCCTATGGGTGAGACCAACAACATTCTGTCTTACCTAGTTACTTACTGTAGTTATAATATGTCTTCTTTGCCCTATATTATGCAATTTCGATTTCTATCTTTCTGTATGTGTCAGCAGACATTAATAATAGACATCTGCATCCATCTGGCCTGATTTGAAATCCCATATATCTTGTTTTTATACTATGGATGCCCTAGTTTTATCACTGGTAATACTGAACAAAATGCTTATTTTTCTAAGCTTTCAAATTCCTCATAAAACTTGATTAGTAGCATGAAGTTTCTTTTTCTATTTATTGTAAATGGGTCAGATGTGTAGTATGATAAAATGTACCCCAGCTTATGTGCCTTGAGTGGTTAAAAGAAGAAATTTACGGGTCCAGGTACTGAGATTAGGACATCTTGGGTAGGCATTACAAGAACATCATTCTGGAAGCTATTTTTCACAGCAACATTTCAATGAATGAATGCAGCATACCACCCATAATTTTCGTTTGATACAATGAAATGATCTAGCTGGTTGGTGCTAAGTGTTTGGGTGCTGTAATCCAATTGGTTGTTTTTGTGGCTGAAATGTAGTTGCAAGTATTTAAAATGGCTTAAAGGAGAAGTACAGCTAAAGCTCGTTTGACTGTTCTCCTGTGGATCACAGGAGTGCACTTCGTTTTTCACTCCTGTGACTCGCTTTCAGCACAGAGCAGGCTTAAGTCCGCTCTCTACCGATGTCACAGAGTCAATCCAGGCTTGGCTTCATTGTGACAATGGAGTCGCCTGGACTGACACCGTTCTCAGCCTCTCAGCGAGCCGCCCGCTGCCACCCCCTTCACAGCTCAGCTCGCCAGTGAGTGAGGAAGGGGCAAGGCAGATAGCTGTGACTGACAGTCACCAGCTCTCTGCTCAGGGAGCTGAGAGAACCGAGCAATCGATGGTGTTCGATCACTCAGTTCTCAGTAGAGTAGACCAATGCTGCATCCACCTAGGTAAGTATGAATAATAATAATAATAAAAAAACATACTTCTCTTTTAAAAAGTTGTTATGTGCTTGGTAGGTATAGTGGAGATCTATACATTTGTGTCTTTTCTAGAAAAAGCTTGTATATTGTAGCCCCCAAACTTGATTAAAGTGAGTCTGTCACTGAAAACAAAATCTAAAATATAGCTGCCCCTCCAAGAAGAACTTGCAGTAGATTCTCACATTCTCACTTATTCTGCAGCCTGTGCTGCTAATCAATTTTCTTGTCCCCCATATGGGCACTGTAGTCCTTTCCACCAGCCCCCATGCGATTACAATATCCAGCAGTGATGTAGGGGTCAGTGGAATGAACCACTAAGCGCAGCAAGGGACCAGGAATCTGCCAATCCTGAAATTGTTAATTTTGAAGATTCTTCAGCCAGCAATTTACCATTCATACAGTAAAGGTCAATGGCATGGACAGCGTAAGAAAATATTATATCTGCTCTTATTTCCAGGGTTGGCTTCATTTTATTTTTAGACTGATTGCATCTCATTTGTAGTCTTGTCTCGTGATAGTTTTGGCACTAGTTGGAAGGTTGGTAATAAGGACAGACATAGCTGGGCCCAAGGGAATTGGAGTTTCATAACTGTGTTCGGTTTGTGGTCAGGGCTCTTTTTCCTTCTCTGTCTGTTGGGTGCAAGATTCTATCTATTATTACTTAGGGGACCATTCCCACTGGACGAATGTTAACCATATTTTTCTCCGATTCCTGATTTATCTTTGGCCTTGTTCACATATCGCATAGCAGGAAGAAGGGTTCCTGCTATGTAATTTTCAAAGCATGCTTAACACCCGGTTCTGTGTATCGCATATGGCCAGCTTATTCACTTGAATGAGCTGCCCTATGCACATGTGTCACCCAAAAAGAAGCTACTGTTCCTTTTTGGGGCGACATGCTTCAAGTGATTTTAAAAACCCTGTTCACATCTTGTTATTTGGGATCATGGGCAGAATTGCTGCAATTCTGCCCAAGATCCCAAATCACAGCAGAATGCGTGGCATGCTTTTGGGTGCCATTTTTCTTGGCACCCCGATGGAAAATCGGTTCTGCCACAATCATCGCACGACATGCTTGCTTAGCAGACGCAACAAAACATGCAGCGAAGCTTGTTGCCCAAAAAGGAGCATAAAGTGAATGGGCTGCCCTATGTGTGACATGCAAAATCACGTGCAAATCGCTTAATCAAAATGGCAAGCGGTAGTGCTTGTTCACGCTACCTGAAACTGTGAGCCGTGACAATCGTGGCGGAATCGCACAATGTTTGGGTTGCCATTGAAGGATAATCACACCCAAATGTGCATTGCACATTTTGCAGCATTTGCCACATGATTTGGAAATGCAAGCAGATTTGCAGTGATTCTGCCCAAGATTCCAAATTATGAGGGGTAATGGAGCCACTGTAGCTGTGTCACCGAGTTGTGTGCTTTGTAACACTTCATGTACAGTATATACAGTATCTCACAAAAGTGAGTACACCCTCACATTTTTGTAAATATTTTATTATATCTTTTCATTGACAACACTGAAGAAATTATACTTAGCCACAATGTAAAGTAATGAGTGTACAGCTTGTATAACAGTGAAAATTTGTTGTCCCCTAATAATAACTCAACAAATAGCCATTAATGTCTGTTAAAGTTAGTACACCCCTAAGTGAAAATGTGCAAATTGGGCACAACTAGCTATTTTCCCTCCCCAGTGTCATGTGACTCATTAGTGTTACAAGGTCTCAGGTGTGAATGGGGAGCAGGTGTGTTAAATTCACACTCTCATACTGGTCACTGGAAGTTCAACATGGCACCTCATGGCAAATAACTCTCTGAGGATCTGAAAAACAATAATTGTTGCTCTACATAAAGATTCCTAGGCTATAAGAAGATTGCCAAGAGCCTAAAACTGAACTGCAGTACGGTGGCCAAGTTCATACAGCGGTTTAACAGGACGGGCTCCACTCAGAACAGGCCTCGTCATAGTCAACCAAAGAAGTTAAGTGCACATGCTCAGCGTCATATCCAGAGGGTTGTCTTTGGGAAATAGACATATGAGTACTGCCAGCATTGCTGCAGAGGTTGAAGGGGTGGGGGGCTCAGCCTGTCAGTGCTCAGACCATACACGGCACACTGCATCAAATTGGTCTGCATGGCTGTCGTCCCAGAAGGAAGCCTCTTTTCAAGATCATGCACAAGAAAGCCTGCAAACAGTTTGCTTAAGACAAGCAGACTAAGGACATGGATTACTGGAATCATGTCCTGTGGTCTGATGAGACCAATATGAGCTTATTTGGTTCAGATGGTGTCATGCGTGTGTGGCGGCAACCAGGTGAGGAGTACAAAGACAAGTGTGCCTTGCATACAGTCAAACATGGTGGTGGGAGTGTCATGGTCTGGGGCTGCATGAGTGCTATCGGCACTGGGGAGCTACAGTTCATTGAGGGAACCATGAATGCCAACGTGTACTGTGAGGCCGCGTACACACCATCGGACCAAACCGATGAAAACGGACCGAGGTTCAGTTTCATCGGTCCAAACCGTCCGTGTGTACGGCCCATCGGTCTGTTGTCCTTCGGACAAAAATTAGAGAAATTGCTTTAAAATCAAACCGATGGACGGCTGACCATCGGTCAAAACCGATGGTTAGTACACAAAAGCATCGGTTCAAAACCCGCGCATGCTCAGAATCAAGTCGACGCATGCTTGGAAGCATTGACCTTCGTTTTTTTCAGCACGTCGTGTGTTTTACGTCACCGCGTTTTGACCTGATCGGTTTTTGAACTGATGGTGTGTACGTACATCAGACCATCAGTCTGCTTCAGCGGTGAACCGATGAAAATGGTCCGTCGGACCATTCTCATCGGATGGACCGGTCGTGTGTACGTGGCCAGACATACTGAAGAACATAGAACATAGAATAGAACATACATGAAGCAGAGCCTCCCTTCAGAGACTGGGCCGCAGGGCAGTATTCCAACATAATGACCCCAAACACACCTCCAAGACGACCACTGCCTTGCTAAAAAATCTCAGGGTAAAGGTGATGAACTGGCCAAGCATGTTTTCAGACCTAAACAATATTGAGCATCTGTGGGGCATTCTCAAACCAAAGGTGACGGAGCACCAGGTCTCTAACATCCACGATCTCCGTGATGTCATCATGGAGGAGTGGGAGACGACTTCAGTGGCAACCTGGAAAGCTCTGATGAACTTAATGCCCAAGAGGGTTAAGGCAGTGCTGGAAAATAATGGTGGCCACACAAAATATTGACACTTTAGGCCCAATTTGGACATTTTCACTTAGGGATGTACTGTTCTCACTTTTGTTGCCAGCTGTTTAGACATTAATGGCTGTGTGTTGACTTATTTTGAGGGGAGCGCAAATTTGTACACCCACCACTTATATTGTAGCAAAGTGTAATTTCTTCAGTGTTGTCACATGAAAAGATGTAATAAAATATTTACAAAAATATGAGTGGTGTACTCACTTTTGTGAGATACTGTATCCCACACAATATAGAAATTCATCTTTTCAGTCAGTCAGTTTCTAAATCCCCTTTAGGCATACCAACATTCAATTATTTAACCCCCTTTTAAACCCTACATTACATGTCAGAGATGATGCATGCTCGTGTAATAATGTGTATTTTTCTATCCACCATTGTAGACTGCCTGTACTGAAAGCACTTCATCAGCAGTACACAGAATACAATTGTTTTAATGCATTAAACATTATGTATTTCTTGTTTCTAAGAATTGAGGTAGGTCACAATTTTTTCAGTGTTTTTTTTTGTTAGTTTTTTTCAAATTACTAGCATTTAAATTCCACTCTCAATGTAATTTCCTATATTTACATTTACTAGGTTTCCTGTCAGCTTATTATATCTCTTATTCAGTCTTACACTGTCACGTTTTCCTTAGGCACAACAGTATTGATTTTAAATTCATCTTCTCTGGCTATGTTTGAATCTACTTGAGTGATTTATGCTGCATCTAATATACAGATGAAATAAGAATGCTGAACGCTTCTTGAAACAGTTAAGCCTCATACACACGTACGGGATTCCCGGAGGTAAAAAGTCTGCTGGGAAACCCGAGGGAAAAACCGAGAACCTACTTGGTAACTTTTTCCCCCTACACACGACCGGGTTTCCCCGACAGGAAAACTGCCATGAGAGCTTTGGTTGGGAATCCCGGCCGTGTGTATGCTCCATCGCAGTGTTTCCCATAGGAAAACTGCGGGGTAAAAACCGCTGGGAATCCCGGCGGGAAAAAGAAAGCTGGTTAAAGAAAACTGCGATGGAGCATACACATGGCCGGTTTTCCAAGCCAAAAGCTCTCATGGCAGTTTTCCCGACGGGAAAACCGGTCGTGTGTACAAGGCTTAAAGCAAGACCATGGAGAAAAAATTGGAGTGCTCCTCTTGGCAACCAGTGATACCCTGGCTTTTACCTTCATACGTTCTAGAATCTAACACCTCACAATCCCTTTCAACTCCTTTGGGGTTTTATTCAAACCTGCCTGCCACCTGAAAACTTTAGATATAACACTTCTACCTAGAGCAGATACCATAAGATGCCTGCTATTTCCTCTATTGGGCAGACCACCCTTATTTTTTAAACTAGTTTCAATAAGTTAAAGTGGAGGTTCACCCAAAATATACATTTTTAACATTAGATTTAGGCTAATTAAGGGGAGCAGAAACGGGTATTTTTTTTAAAATCAATGCCGTACTTACCGTTGTAGAGATAGATGTTCTCCCGCCGCTTCCAGGTATGGGCTGCAGGACTGGGCGTTCCTATTTGATTGATAGGCTTCCGAGCGTGTCACGAGTTTCCGAAAGTAGCCGAACGTCGGTGCGCAGGCGCAGTATAGAGCCGCCCTGACGTTCGGCTTCTTTCGGCACCTGGTGATGCGCTGTATGCGACTGTCGGAAGGCATTGATTTAAAAAAAAAAATACCCGTTTCTGCTCCCCTTAATTAGCCTAAATCTAATGTTAATTTTTTTTTTTTCGGGTGAACTCCCGCTTTAAAGGCGCTTTACTTTTCTAACTTCAGGACTAAACCTCACCAATTGCCATTCCCTTTGCCTAATGAAAGTGCCATTACTGGCCATTGATGCATTCTTATTGTACCAGAGGTTGACAACTGGCTGGGTTTAGCCAAGAGGTCAGCATGGGTAATTCCCAGAAACATAGTGAAACTAGTTGCATAGAGACACGCAAGAGAGTTTTATGATTAACATAGATAGCCTCCCTGGCGGTATGATTATGTCAGATTTTTTAATCTCAAAGCTGTACATTGTTTTGCATAGACATTTGGCGTTTTATATTTCAGGCCTGTAATTCTTAGTAATAGCACACTTAAATCTGTCGCAACAAGAGTCTGATGCCGCGTACACACGATCATTTTTTGGCATGAAAAAAACGTTGTTTTTCAGTTTGTCCAAAAAATGAAGTTTTTCCAAATTCATCATTAAAGACGACGTTGCCCACACACCATCGTTTAAAAAAAATGATGAACAAAGCACGGTCGACGTACAACACATACGACGGCACTCTAAAGGGGAAGTTCTATTCGCCTTTGGGCTGCTTTAGCTGATTCCTTGTTGGTAAAAGACGATTCACGCTTTTCTGTCTGTTACAGCGTGATGAATGTGCTTACTCCATTATGATCGGTAGTTTTACCAGAACGAGCGCTCCCGTCTCATAACTTGCTTCTGAGCATGCGTGGGTTTAAAACGTCGCTTTAGCCCACACACGATCATTTTTTACAACCCGACAAACGACATTGTCTAAAACGACGTTAAAAAATGCAGCATGTTCGAATTTTTTTTTTGCCGTATTTCAGAAGATTAAAAACGATGTGCAGCCCACACACGATAATTTTAAATAACGTTTTTAAAAACGTTTTTTTTTCATGCCGAAAAATGATCGTGTGTACGCGGCATAATAGACATCCCGGGTATGATAAAGTTTGAAACACAAAATCATAAATTATAATATAATAAATATAAATAAATAAAATACATTTCCGCACAAATCACTATAACTCAATTCTGCAAGTGTTCTAAATTACTATCACTGTTTTCTAGCTGGTCTAAAACCACTTTTAACGTAAAGGGACACTTTTTGGTTGCCTTGGACAATCTCAAGTTTCCAGGCAGAAAGAACAGTATATATCATATAAAACTGCATGCAGAGCACTGGACAAAGCAAAAGGGAGGTGAAGTGATTTGATGCAGTAACGTAATCTGTAAGATTACAATCTATTGTATGTGTTAATTTTTTTTTTTTACTTTTTGAATTTGCCGCCGTGCACCACCCCATGCGTTGCAACGCTTGCAGGGAATGGAGCCCGGGAAACACAGAGCATTGGGCAGATGATTTGACGGGGGACACAGCAGGGGGACATCGCAAGATCCTGGTGACAATGTAAGTAACCTGGACAAGGATTCTGCAATGTAATCCCAAGTGTGGTTCGGGGATACCGCTAATGGTACTGAAATTAAACCCCAAGCCACACTCGGGAATACCACCAGGAAGGTTAAAGAAATCTTATGGTGCTTGCTCTTAGTACATTTTCTTTAAAAGTTTGAAATTGCAGGTTCATTTTAAAGAGCAATTCCGGTATTTAAAATGCTTATGCTTCCAACAAACCCTGCATCTGTGCTAGCATCAGAAGGTCTATTACACTTACCATACCCTGATTTCTGTGCAACCTACTGCAGTCATATTTTAGGGAGCTCCTTTCAAGTGAAACATGTCTGTTTCCTAAAACTGTGTAAATTACTTTCTAATTCATTTATATATTACTAGTTGGATTCAACTTTCTAAAGTAGTTTGAATCTGATTGGTTACTTACTGCTGATGCCTAGATGAAATAGGATTTTTGTATGTTGGGATTCTGTAGTTAGTGTGCTCAGGCGTACGTAGCCTTAGGCCCCGTACACACGAGAGGATCTATCCGCTGGAATTTATCCGTGGACCGGTTTCAGCGGATAGATCCCCTGGTGTGTACGATCCAGTGGATATTTTTCCGCGGATATTTTTCCCGGCGATGGATTTCCAGCGGATCAAAATTTATTAACATGCTAAGAAATCGATCCGCTGGAATCCAGTCCAGCGGATTGATCCGATGGTCTGTACAGACTCACCGGATCAATCCGTCCGAATCCATCCCTTGCATGCGTCGTAATGATTCGACGCATGCGTGGAAGTCCTTATATTACAGCGTCGCGCACGTCGCCGCGTCATCATCGCGGTGACGGCGCGACACGTCACCGCGGAGGGAATTCCACAGGGATTTTGATCACATGGTTAGTACAACCATGAGATCAAAATCCGCCAGAGGATTTATCCGCGGAAACGGTCCTCCGGACCGTTTCCGCGGATCGATCCTCTCGTGTGTACTAGGCCTTACACACATGCAAGCTGCTCAACTCCTTAAAGTAGAACGCCACCTCCTCTTGTTTACACCCTCCACTGCCACATTTGGCACTTTTTGGGGGGGGGGAGAAGCAGCTACCTGGTTTTGACAGGTACCCGCTCCTACTTTCAGGTAAGATTGCTGCTGTGATTTGCAAGCATTTACAACCCCTCCTCCTTCCCTCCGCTGCCTTCTGGAAAACGCACAGGTCCCAGAAGACGGCGGGACCATTCAGAAAGCGCTGCATGACGCATGTACAGTAGGAAACCAGCAGTGAAACCTGACCGCTTCACTGCCGGTTTCCCTTGCTTACAATGCTGGTGCCTGCACCTGTAGCCGATTGATGAATCGGCTCGGGGTGCCAACACCGCGGGATCCCTGGACAGGTAAGTGTCCTTATATTAAAAGTCTCAGTATTTGTAGCTGCTGACTTTTCATTTTTCTTTCTTTTTCCAGACTGGAGCTCCTCTTTAAGCTGGGTACACATGGATCTAAATTCATCTGATTCAGTAAGAACAACTGAATTTCGGTCTGTGTGTAGTCCTCTCTGTTCAACAAAATTTGATTGTTGGATCAGCTTCTGTAGAATGATCCTGCTGGAAAACCAGCAATCAATTAGCTGCTGCAGCACCAATCAATGCATTCTGACAGGGGAGGACAGCGGGGAAGATTCCTGCATCCACCTTGCTTTTGTGGATTCAGGAATCTGAGTTCTTTTTTTTTTTTCATTCTGCCCACTAGATGAGCGAAAAAAACTCAGTGTACCCAGATTTCCAAAAAAAAGCAATAAGGTGGAATAAGGCCTTGTACACACGGTCGGACGGTCCGATGAAAACGGTCCGCCGGACCGTTTTCATCGGACATGTCCGCTGCCGGATTTTGGTCTGATGTGTGTACACACCATCAGACCAAAATCCCTGCGGACAGAGAACGCGGTGACGCGGCCGCGACGATGACGCGGCGACGTGCGCGACCCTGGAAAGTTAAATGCTTTCACGCATGCGTCGAATCACTTAGACGCATGCGAGGGATTTCGGCCGAGCGGACATGTCCGATGAGTTGTACTGACCATCGGACATGTCCGACAGACATGGTTCCAGCGGACATGTTTCTTAGCATGCTAAGAAACATTTGTCCGCTGGAAACCTGTCCGCTAGGCCGGGAATCCGGTCCGGTCGGCCGAACATGTCTGCGGAAACTGGTCCGCGGACCAGTTTCAGCAGATATGTTCGGTCGTGTGTACGAGGCCTAACAGCTATGCCAAAATAAAAAAACGAAAGCCCTGAGCAGGTAGCTTTTCCTGTATGCATTTTAATTCCTAATATTAATTTTTAACTTGAGTGCAAAATGGTGTGCACCAGATTTCAAAATCCTTGCCACCAATTTCTGTAACTTTTTTTTAATTTTATTTTTTATGGAAAAACAAAACCATCCAGAGTTCAAAAACAAAAACCCACTCTAGGGAAAACATATATATTTTTTTGCTAATACAGAGTCACAACCCTGAGCTGTTTCCCAATGCTTCACAACACATACCAGAATAGTAACAGAAATTATATACCAAATGTCTTGAGTCATATCAGACAGGTCATAACAGTTTCTGTAACTTTACCAACACATGTGGCATATTCAAGTAGTTTTTAAAAGCACCATTTTACAAAGGTATATTATGGCTGCATGTAATTAAAAAGTATTACTTGCAGCAAAAACAGGTAAGCTGAAGTTCCACTTTTGAGTGGAACTCTGCTTTATATTGTATATATTACTATGTTTTATTAGGCTAGCTATATAATTAGTTTACCCACTAAGAATAAGAAGAGTAACAAGACAAAAGAGAAAAGACCAATAATTAGTGTAGATGTATCGTTATAGCTAGCTACATACTTTAGGGGATACAGTATATGTACATTGTATGTTAAGTAGCGATCCAACTATAAGAAGATGCTTTGTTACCCTATTGCATACCTATATGCCAGACCGACCAGTTCGCAGACACTGGAGAACAATGAAAAGCTAGGTGAAATGAACAACCTGGGTCAAATTCTGTCCAAGGACGGTGTCCTGAGCTTATCTGTTTCAGTAATGTGTTGTGTACACTGCCATACAGTGCAGTGCAAAGTTGCAGATGTAAGTTTTTGAATACAAGGATTCTCCTACACCAATTTGAAAGAACATCATATGGTAATTTGGTAATATTGTTTAAATTAAACATCCTAGCTGGAAATACTAGTTTTGATCTGGGATTTCATCTTTTTCTAGCAGACATACTTTAGTCAGTGTATGGCAGGTCCCAAAATTCTGTTCTTTAGGGCATAAAAGTAGAACTGTGGAACCCAGTTAAGGCAGATATCATTATTAGGGAATTTAATGTTTGATGTATACACACATTTACAAACCATTGGATTGATGTTAATTATTATTATTATTATTATTATTATTAGACAGGATTTATATAGTGCCAACAGTTTGCACAGCGCTTTAGAATCTAAAGGGAGACAGTACAGTTACAATACAATAAAATACAAGAGGGTTAAGACAGGGCTCGACAAATCCCGGTCGCCAGGTCGCCATGGCGACTAGAAGGTGGGCAAAAAAAAGCTGGCGCCATCTGGTGGTGGCTGTGTGAGCTGTGTGAGCTGTGAGCTGGCGCCATCTGGTGGTGGCCATTGGTATTACAAGTTAAGCATTACAAGTTAAACAGCAATTCTAATGCCATTTTTCACTATTTTCACTGCCATCTTCTTCCCTCTAATTAGAACCCCCAAACATTATATATATTTTTAATCCTAACACCCTAGAGAATAAAATGGCGATCGTCAATACTTTCTGTCACGCTGTATTTGCGCAGCGGTCTTACAAGCGCACTTTTTTGGGAAAAAATTACACTTTTTTTAATAAAAAAATAAGACAACAGTAAAGTTATCCCAATTTTTTTTAATATTATGAAGGATAATGTTATGCCCAGTAAAGTCATACCCAACATGTCACGCTTCAAAATTGCGTCCGCTCGTGGAATGCCGACAAACTTTTGACCTTTAAAATCTCCATAGGCGACGTTTAGAAAAATCTACAGGTTGCATGTTTTGAGTTACAGAGGTCTAGGGCTAGAATTATTGCTCTCACTCTACCAATCGCGGCGATACCTCACATGTGTGGTTTGAACACCGTTTACATATGCGGGCGCTGCTCACGTATGTGTTCGCTTCTGCGCGCAAGCTCGTCGGGACGGGGTGCGCTTTCTGGCTCCTAACTTTTTTAGCTGGCTCCTAGATTCCAAGCAAATTTGTCAAACCCTGGGTTAAGAGGACCCTGCTCATAAGAGCTTATAGGGTGGTACAAAAGGTTATAACTGGGGGAGATGAGCCATCTAAAAATTTAGTTGGAGGCATGATAGGCTTCCCTGAAGAGATGACTTTTCAGGGATCACCTTAAGGCAGCCAGAGTAGGAGATGGCTGGACAGATTGAGGTACAGGGTTCCAGAGGATGGGAGAGGCTCTGCAGAACCCTTGGAGTGACAGCAGAAGGTCTTAAGAGGAGCGGGGAGGATGGTTTGGGTGATATTTGGAGACAAGATTGGTGCAGAGTTGTGAATTACTTTGTATGTTATTAATATTTTAAATTTAATTTTAAATTTAATTTGCTGGGCAATTGGAGGCACTGAGCGTAAACACACAGCTCCCGGTCCTGTCAGGGGAGAAATGACTGATCGTCTGTTCATACAATGTATGAACAGTGATCTGTCATTTCCCCTAGTCAGTCCTACCCCCCCTTCAGTTAGAACACACCTAGGGAGCATAATTAACCCCTTACTCGCCCCCTAGTGTTAACCCCTTCCCTGCCAGTGACATTTTTACAGTAATCAATGCGTTTTTATAGCACTGATCGCTATAAAAATGCCAATGGTTCCAAAAATGTGTCCTAAGTGTCCGCCATAAGGTCGCAGTACCGATAAAAATCGCTGATCGCCGCCATTACTAGTAAAAAAAAAAAATATTAATAAAAATGCCATAAAACTATCCCCTATTTTGTAGACGCTATAACTTTTGCGCAAACCAATCAATAAACGCTTATTGCGATTTTTTTACAAAAAATATGTAGAAGAATGCGTATCGGCCTAAACTGAGGAAAACATTTTTTTTTAATATATTTTTGGGGGATATTTATTACAGCAAAAAGTAAAAAATATTCATTTTTTTTTTCAAAATTGTCGCTCTATTTTTGTTAATATGCAAAAAATTAAAACCGCAGAGGTGATCAAACACCACCAAAAGAAAGCTCTATTTGTGGGAAAAAAAGGACGTCAAATTTGTTTGGGAGCCACGTCGCACGACCGCGCAATTGTCAGTTAAAGCGACGCAGTGCCGAATCGCAAAAAGTGGCCCGGTCATTGACCAGCAAAATGGTTCGGGGCTGAAGTGGTTAAGAGCACGGCAATGTCTCTTGAGATTTCTGGTGTTGTCAGTTTGCCAGGGTTGTAACGGTTGGGGCCCGATTTTGCATGTAGTTAGAGGAGCAAGTGCGTCTAGTGAGGATGAGAGTGAACTGTTGTAGCCAGATTAGGACAGGAAAGGGGTGAGACTTTGTCATAGAGGTGGTAAGTAGCAGAATAGAGAAGAGAAGGGTTAAAGTGGCAAAGGTTTCTACAAGTAATTGCTGCTTGGAGGGATAGGTGGTTGAAGACAAGGATACTGTGAAACTGATGAGGTTGTGGTCAGAGAGAGGAAAGGGGGTGTTGGCAAGGTTTCCAGGAGTGCAGAAATGGGAGAATACAAGGTCGATGGTATTGCCATCTTATCGATGTGTGTTAACGTGTTGAGAGTATTGTGTAATAGTGTACCGTATATACTGTATTTTAGGAGTAGCCATATTTGCTGATTGTTATACAATTGTTCTGCCTTACTGCTGTATTTGCCTACTCTTTAAAACAATGTAGTAAGCAATCTAACCTTCCCTATAGTGGATATCCTGCAGATCTCTCCATGTAATAAAACAATACATCTATGAAAGCCCAAGCTTTTAAAAACATGAATGTATCTCCAAAATTCACTTAAAACTGTACATCAAGCCAAAAGTATTTTTTTTTATTTTTGAGTAGCGTGAGGGAAGGTTAAAGCCTCTGTCAGGTTTTAACAGTTTTTTTGGTGCTCTATGTTCGAATCCCATCTGAAGTACTACCTGCCTGGTATTTGCATGTTCTCCCTGTGCCTGTGTGGTGGATTTCATCGGGGTACGCTGCTTTCTTCCCACACTCCAAAGACATCCTGGTAGGTTACTTGGCGACTCCTTTGTAAATTGGCTCTAATATGTGTACGCACGAATGTGAGTTAGGGACCCTAGATTGTAATTGTAATGTGCTTATGTGCATAACATATTTGCATTTTTCTTCAGTGATGCTACATCTGCACTATCCCTTGTTGTTGCTGATGACATCTCTTCCAGTCTTATTCTGGGTCTGGAGGCCTCAGCCATTTTGATTGGCATGCTGTGATTGTAAGTTGAGTTGTTCATGCTCAGCTTGGTGTACAACTAGGAGAAAACTGCTGCAAGGCAGGTAGAAAATTAGCTTTTAGTGTAGATGCAGAAGAGACCTACAGAGTCTGTTTTGCAATAAAAGGCCACCTGCTCTCAGTTTTAAAACATGTGCCTTATTCAAGGTAAACACTGCAATAACCCAAAATGTGTGCTCGTTAGAAATGCCCTATACTTTAAATTATGCAAATATTGAAATGCATGGACAGTTCTGTAATGCAAACTTGATGTACATTGAGAATCCATCGGAAATCTTATGCCTTGTACACACGATCGGAATTTCTGATGAAAAAATTCAAACAGAATTTTTCATCGGATATTCCGATCGTGTTTGTGCCCCATCAGAGTTTTTCCTTCGGTAATTCCGACAGACTTAGAAAGAGAACATGTTCTCTTTTTCCGACGGAAACATTTTTTATCGGAAATTCTGTTTGTCTGTATGGAACTCTGACGGAGAAAAAAAATACGCATGCTCAGAATCAAGTCGACGCATGCTCGGAAGCATTGAACATTATTTTTCTCGGCTCGTCGCAGTGTTGTACGTCACCGCGTTCCTGACAGTAGGAATTTGGTGTGATAGTGTGTATGCAAGACAGCTTGAACGGAATCCGTCTGAAAAATGTGTCAGAGTTTATCCCAACGGAAATTCCGATCGTGTGTATAAGGCATTATACTTTGTGGCTGACAATGCTTGCAGTGCTGCTTGTAAAAACAGTTACACAATTAGCCTTTTTTCTGTAAAGATTGTTCACTTTGACTATACTCATGTTTTGTATTGTTTTTGTCTGAGCATATATTCACACACTGTACTTGAGAGATTGAATCTTTTACATGGTAAATTGCAAAGACAGAAGAATCTGTTGCAGATGGCAGTATTGTACGTGTAGCTCGAGAAAACCGCAAGAATACAATTCACTGTGCTAAATATAATGAATTTGTTTTCAAACATTAAAACCCAAACTGTCACTCTACTACTTATACTGCTACTACTAAATTAAATTTAAAATAACAGGTATGCTGTAAAGCAAAAAATAAAAAAAACTTGTGAATTATGTGCCCAAATATACCATATATGTGACTTTTGAGCTTATTTTTCTTTACTATATTCACAATTTTTTCCTTGGGACAAAATGTAATCTGTTCACAATCCAATTAATAATTTTTGATGCTTATCCAAAATAAAGTGATAACTTTTCATTATTGTTATTTACTGTATATTCTTAGTGATAGTGGTAAGAGTATTTTAATAATTTAAAAACATTTGAAGACATTTCTTGGTAAGTTTAAGTTTCAAGCACTGTAACGTACCCCTAAACAGTCAAAGTGGGTGTATAGTAATTTTTTGAACTTTTACCTACAGGTAAGCCTATAATAAGGCTTACCTGTAGGTAAAAATATCTCCTAAACCTTTACGATTTAGGAGATATTCCCCTTGCAATGAGCCCCTGACTTCAGCGGCGCATGCGCATCAGGGATTCTCGGCTGAAAGCCCGACAGATGCCGGACCTTGCCGAAAAGAAGTCTCCCACGTGCATGCGTGGGAGTGACGACGTCGGGGGGCCCCAGCCACTCACAGCGCTGGAGCCACGATACCCGGAAGACACACCGAGGCAAAATGTCATCTCTCTCGACGTAGACTGGCTAAGATACCGACGCCTCGTTCTAAGGTAAGTATTTCATTATGAGCTAGTATGTGGTACATACTAGCTCATTATGCCTTTTGCCTTACAGGTGTACAAAAAAAAAGTGTCAGCAGGTATACAACCGCTTTAAAGAAAAGCTGCCCTAAGGAAAAAATGCCGGAATCCATTGAGAACCTCCTTTTGAATATGCTAGTTGCCTGGCTCTTACTTACTTACTTACTTACTTTGCTACTTTAAAGCGGAGGCCCCGCTCCTCTCTCTTACTGGCCCCACGTCAGAGGGAGGAGGAGGGAGTCCTGCGGTGACATCATGGGCCGCGACGAGGACTCCTGGAAGTGGGAACAGGATACCCAAAGACAGGTATCCTCTCCCCCCCCCCTCCCTGAAAGGTGCCAATTGTGGCCCTGGAGGAACTCCGCTTTAAGTTACTGACAGGGAACGAGCATACAGCAGTGTTGGTTGGAGTGGAGTCAAAACTCTGATCTGCTCGCTTGTTTCAGGTCAGTATCATACTAAAAACAAAACATAGTGATGTACAGTTTTCTCTTACTTCCTCCCTGCCTAACACTTATAGGGCCTTTATCAACATGCTTTAATTCATGTCAGAATGGATCTGTTTCTGAACAAGTCAATAGAAATGAAACAGCAGCTTTAAGCAGGTTGATACAGCATAGAAAATCCGAATTCAGGTTAAAGGGAGGTCAACTGCATATTAAATGCACTTGTCAATGAACTGTGATTGATCTTGCATGCAGACTGAATGCATCGGAAAGCAAGATGCATTTGCCCATTGACACAAGCCTAAAGTCCATCTACACACATTCTTACTGTGTTCTACGTTAGGACTCCAGGGGCCAGATTCACAAAGAGATACGACGGTGTATCTACAGATACACCATCGTATCTCTGACGTAAACTGGTCCTATCTATGCGCCTGATTCATAGAATCAGATACGCATAGATAGGGCTAAGATCTGACAGTGTTACACTGTGTTACACTGTCGGATCTTTTTTTTCGATTTAAAAATGGCGCTGATTTACGATAAATAATATGTAAATCAGCGAGATACGCAAATTCACGAACGTACGCGGACCCGACGCAGTCTTCTTACGACATTTACGTAGCGGCGTACCCGTCGTATACTTACCCCTGCTTTCATCAGGCGCAGCCAATGTTAAGTATAGCCGACGTTCCCACGTCGAATTTAAATTTTTTAACGTCGTTTGCGTAAGTCGTTCTAGAATACGGATGGACGTCGTTTACGTAAGCGTCGCAACCACTCACGTCCTAGCGACATCAGTGGGAGCAATGCACGCTGGGAAATTCCCCGGACGGCGCATGCGCATTTAAATCGGCGCGGGAACGCGCCTGATTTAAATAGTACACTTCCCTAGCCACGGAATTTGAATTCCGCCGGGGGATTTAGGATCCGCCGTCGCAAGTTTGGAGGTAAGTGGTTTGTGAATTAGCCACTTGCCTCCTAAACTTGCGGGAGCGGATCTTAATTCACGTAGAACGAGCGGATCTATAGATCCGCTGCGCTACGTGAATCTGGCCCCAGGTATTTAAAATTACTCAGCCTGTTATGCAAATAAGCATATTCAAGCTTATGTTTGAAAGGAAAGTGATGATATAAAATTAAAAAAATCACATTCTGCTACCTAAAACTATAGCCTTTCCACAAACCTTGGTTTGAACTTGCACATATTACTTTCAGCTTTATTCATAGCAGTGATGTTACCTGTATTAGCATTCCTAGTTGAAAAGAAATAGGACTATATGAAATCAGTATAGTTAAAGCTCTGGAGTAACTACACCACTTTCCCTGCCTAATGGTAAAGGGTACTACTACTGCTTGCATTATGCAAAACAGTGGTTTCAATACTTTTCTTGCTGAGATGCAGCTTCATTATTTTCCCTGCTGTAAGCTAAGGAATAGCTTTACTACTTTCCCCTGCTAAGATGAAACTTCACTGCTTCCCTTGCTGTATATTAAAGAGTAGGTGCGTTACGTTTCCATCTAAGAAGTAGCTTTACTACTTACCCTGTTAAGAAGTCAGTTTAGTACTTTCCCTGCTGTACACTAAGGAGTGTCTTCACTTCTTTCCCTGCTGTACACTAAGGAGTAGTTATGCTACTTTCCCCTTCCTTATGCTAAAGAGAAGCTTCACTAATTTCCCTGCTTTGTTAAGGAGTATCTTCACTACTTTCCTTGCTGTACACTAAGGAGTAGTTTCACTATTTCTCCTGCCTCATGCTAAGAAGAAGCTTCACTACTTTCCCTCCTTTACATTAAGGAGTAGCTTCACTACTACACTAAGGAGTAGTTTCACTATTTTTCCTGTCTTGTGCTAAGTAGAAGCTTCACTACTTCCCTGCCTTACACTAAGGAGAAGCTTCACTACTTTCCCTGCCTTACACTAAGGAGAAGCTTCACTACTTCCCCTGCCTTATGTTAAGAAGTATCTCTACTACTTTCCCTGCTTTCCTTTAAGGAGAATCTTCACTACTTTCCATGCTTTACATTAAGGAGTCCCTTTACTTCTTTCCTTGCTGTATACTAAGGAGTAAAAAAGAAAAAGTGCAGCGCTGAATATTCAGTGAAATGAATCAAAAAATATGGTAAATAATCAAAGTTCAGTGAAAAATCAAAGAAATAAAAAAACACAAAAAAGGGGGACACACCCCCAAATAATGTGACAGGTAAATAACCTGAAAGGCAGCTAGAAAGTGAGATCTAGCTGGATAATGTGTAATGTGAGCACACCGTGATAAGTGAGGGAACACAAAAATAAATGATAATAAGAACCTCAGATGAAGTCCATGTAATTTAAACGTGTAACTCCAAAATGTAAATGTGATAGTCCAAGGTCAAAATGGCCTATACAGTCCAAAGAAATATATATATGCAATGTATTTCCTTTTTAGGAGTTGGTCAGAAGTTCTTTGTGGAAAAGACCAAATGACTGTAAAGGAATGGAAGATGTTGTGATCTTCTCAGGTGTGGAACTCAGATGTTCTTAATAAGCAGTTGGAACCTCATCAGCAATCCATAATGGTATCCAAATAAACAAGTATAAAGATGGGTACTCTTACCGGAAAGTGTGGACATACACGTCAGCGACGGTATGTCAAACACGCATGTACGAGCTCCTAGGCAGCCGTGATGTCAGTGGGGAAGCTGTTTGATGTGCCGGCCTTTAATCCGCCAGGACGGGTCCAATCCAATGAGAGGAGACAGCTCGTGCAGGTGTGGTTCTCAGATGAAAAAGTGTGATATGCAGGCCAAACGTAGAAACCATGTAAGGGAAAACGTACTCGCATAGTGCGGTTAATCCCAAAACAAGCCTTTATTAGGCATAGAAAATAAAAGCCAAAATAGACACAAAACTGGATAAAAATATATAAAATAGATAAAAAAGTACAAGCCCAGTGAAAGACGAGTACAAGTGATCACAAGTAAAATATGGCGTAATGAGCAAGTAGCATATGAGCTATGTACCCGACATGTTTCGAGCGGCAGAGCTCTTCAACTGGGGCATAACTCATATAAGTGCCCAACGCCATCTATTTATAACATAAGACTAAGCAATGATGACAGCGTGCCTGCAAACAGCTGAGAGAAGCCAGAGGAATTAGCCAATCACAATCACTGACTTCAGGTACCGCCCACTACTGTCAGCAAAGGACGTAGGATAAGCAATAATGTCAGCGTGTCTGCAAACAGCTGAGAGGAGCCTGGGGAATTAGCCAATCACAATCACTGACTTCAGGTGCCGCCCACTACTGTCAGCAAAGGACGTAGGATAAGCAATGATGTCAGCATGTCTGCAAACAGCTGAGAGGAGCCTGGGGAATTAGCCAATCACAATCACTGACTTCAGGTGCCGCCCACTACTGTCAGCAAAGGACGTAGTAAGTGAACAGCCACCTGTTGGCTGTGGAACATCCGAGTGTCCATTGGTCCCCAGAGCGTGTCCAGGCGGGACATACGTAACGTCATAGCCATCCTCAATACTGCAGCCGGTGCGTCGGTCTACGGCACCTACAACTGCTGCCAATCTGAGGGCTGGGGGCGGTCAGGCTCTTGACATATGCGCAAGCGCAACCACGGTGGACACGAGGGTTCCTACGGAAACCGCAGGGACACTGACGTGTAATATACGCGGTGCGCGTGCGTCCCACCCTGGAACGCAAAAGGGCCAATCACAGGGAAGAGTCAGTGTA
This sequence comes from Rana temporaria, assembly GCF_905171775.1. Taxonomy (NCBI): domain Eukaryota; kingdom Metazoa; phylum Chordata; class Amphibia; order Anura; family Ranidae; genus Rana; species Rana temporaria. The sequence goes on along the minus strand of NC_053489.1, from coordinate 291,911,107 downwards.
TTGTAAACACAGGTCAGCGTCGTGATGTCATCACGCTGCGCCCTCACAATGCGTTCCAAGTATTCCAATGACTCGCACATACGAATCAGTGAGGAATATGGACACTGACCTGGAATGCAAGGGGAGTGACATTTAGGAATATTTAGGAATATCCAATAATAGTATAGACAGTGTGTACCGGGCTGTGTGGCATCATTGCTATTGTAAACAAAAAATATACATTGATACATATACAATCAATAAACAAAATACCTGAAAAATAATAATGAATATGCCTGCATATAAAAATAACAATGTTATACTTTGAATACATGTGAGAAATGGAAAAAATGGCCATAGTGATGTGCTTATAAAAAATGCCTAACAAAAAATCCCAAATTAAGGAAAACACAATAAGAGAAGGACACAAACGTCATACAATCACTAGGATTTGCTAATAAAGGCGTTAATATCCCACTCTATATTGAGTCCATGAGGGAAAAAACAGCGAAGCTGGTATATCCAGAACATCTCAAGTTGGGACACGCCTCTGATCTTGGACTCACCCCTCCAATGGGGGGTAAATTTGCCAATGATCTGGAAACTTGTCCCCTCTGGGTTTTTGTGATGATGTTCCAGGTAGTGTTTGGGCACACTGTGATTAGTTTTACCCAATCTGATCCGAGCTATGTGTTCATTTACCCTGATTGAGAACGTACGTATGGTCCTGCCAACGTATTGTTTTTTGCACGGACAAGTAAGCAAATAGACAACATAGCGGGTGTCGCAGGTTACAAAATCCCTCACATGGTAAATACTGGATGTCACTGTAGATGTAAAACTGGTAATCTTTCTGCTGGTAAGCGCGTTTAAAAGACAGACATTGCATCTCCTGCATGCATGGAATCCCTTCATCTCAGGAAAGAAGGATGGTTTGATAGGAGGGTCTGATACGTTAGGGGCAAGCTTATTCCTGAGTGCCATGGCCCCCCTAAATACAACTCCAGGTCTATCAGGGAGTACTGGGCCCAAAAGGGAGTCGCTTTTCAAAACGTTCCAATGCTGATTGAGTATGCTTTTGATACGTTTATGCTGGACAGAATACTGAGTAGTAAATGCCCATTTGAATTTTGTATCAGGGGGACGTTTTGGTTTCTCTACAGTAAGGGAATCTCTATCGATCTTGCGAACACGCTCAATATCCTCATCCACTTTTCCCGGTGAGTACCCCTTCTCAACAAATTTGGCCTTGAGGGATTCTGCTTGTATGACAAAATCAGAGGCGTTTGTACAATTCCTTCTAATGCGGAGCAACTGGCTGAAAGGTATAGATTTCAGCCAAGAACTGTAATGACAGCTGTCCGTGGGAATGTACCCGTTTCTGTCTGTTGGCTTAAAAAATGTTCTAGTAACCAACTGATTATTGTCCACTGAAATCTCAAGGTCGAGAAAATGTATAAGGGTGTGGCTGAGATCATAGGTGAGGATAATGCCCATCTCGTTGTCATTTAAAGTGACCATAAAGTCATGGAGAGATTCTTCATCCCCATGCCTTTATGGTCACTTTAAATGACAACGAGATGGGCATTATCCTCACTTATGATCTCAGCCACACCCTTATACATTTTCTCGACCTTGAGATTTCAGTGGACAATAATCAGTTGGTTACTAGAACATTTTTTAAGCCAACAGACAGAAACGGGTACATTCCCACGGACAGCTGTCATTACAGTTCTTGGCTGAAATCTATACCTTTCAGCCAGTTGCTCCGCATTAGAAGGAATTGTACAAACGCCTCTGATTTTGTCATACAAGCAGAATCCCTCAAGGCCAAATTTGTTGAGAAGGGGTACTCACCGGGAAAAGTGGATGAGGATATTGAGCGTGTTCGCAAGATCGATAGAGATTCCCTTACTGTAGAGAAACCAAAACGTCCCCCTGATACAAAATTCAAATGGGCATTTACTACTCAGTATTCTGTCCAGCATAAACGTATCAAAAGCATACTCAATCAGCATTGGAACGTTTTGAAAAGCGACTCCCTTTTGGGCCCAGTACTCCCTGATAGACCTGGAGTTGTATTTAGGGGGGCCATGGCACTCAGGAATAAGCTTGCCCCTAACGTATCAGACCCTCCTATCAAACCATCCTTCTTTCCTGAGATGAAGGGATTCCATGCATGCAGGAGATGCAATGTCTGTCTTTTAAACGCGCTTACCAGCAGAAAGATTACCAGTTTTACATCTACAGTGACATCCAGTATTTACCATGTGAGGGATTTTGTAACCTGCGACACCCGCTATGTTGTCTATTTGCTTACTTGTCCGTGCAAAAAACAATACGTTGGCAGGACCATACGTACGTTCTCAATCAGGGTAAATGAACACATAGCTCGGATCAGATTGGGTAAAACTAATCACAGTGTGCCCAAACACTACCTGGAACATCATCACAAAAACCCAGAGGGGACAAGTTTCCAGATCATTGGCAAATTTACCCCCCATTGGAGGGGTGAGTCCAAGATCAGAGGCGTGTCCCAACTTGAGATGTTCTGGATATACCAGCTTCGCTGTTTTTTCCCTCATGGACTCAATATAGAGTGGGATATTAACGCCTTTATTAGCAAATCCTAGTGATTGTATGACGTTTGTGTCCTTCTCTTATTGTGTTTTCCTTAATTTGGGATTTTTTGTTAGGCATTTTTTATAAGCACATCACTATGGCCATTTTTTCCATTTCTCACATGTATTCAAAGTATAACATTGTTATTTTTATATGCAGGCATATTCATTATTATTTTTCAGGTATTTTGTTTATTGATTGTATATGTATCAATGTATATTTTTTGTTTACAATAGCAATGATGCCACACAGCCCGGTACACACTGTCTATACTATTATTGGATATTCCTAAATATTCCTAAATGTCACTCCCCTTGCATTCCAGGTCAGTGTCCATATTCCTCACTGATTCGTATGTGCGAGTCATTGGAATACTTGGAACGCATTGTGAGGGCGCAGCGTGATGACATCACGACGCTGACCTGTGTTTACAATACACTGACTCTTCCCTGTGATTGGCCCTTTTGCGTTCCAGGGTGGGACGCACGCGCACCGCGTATATTACACGTCAGTGTCCCTGCGGTTTCCGTAGGAACCCTCGTGTCCACCGTGGTTGCGCTTGCGCATATGTCAAGAGCCTGACCGCCCCCAGCCCTCAGATTGGCAGCAGTTGTAGGTGCCGTAGACCGACGCACCGGCTGCAGTATTGAGGATGGCTATGACGTTACGTATGTCCCGCCTGGACACGCTCTGGGGACCAATGGACACTCGGATGTTCCACAGCCAACAGGTGGCTGTTCACTTACTACGTCCTTTGCTGACAGTAGTGGGCGGCACCTGAAGTCAGTGATTGTGATTGGCTAATTCCCCAGGCTCCTCTCAGCTGTTTGCAGACATGCTGACATCATTGCTTATCCTACGTCCTTTGCTGACAGTAGTGGGCGGCACCTGAAGTCAGTGATTGTGATTGGCTAATTCCCCAGGCTCCTCTCAGCTGTTTGCAGACACGCTGACATTATTGCTTATCCTACGTCCTTTGCTGACAGTAGTGGGCGGTACCTGAAGTCAGTGATTGTGATTGGCTAATTCCTCTGGCTTCTCTCAGCTGTTTGCAGGCACGCTGTCATCATTGCTTAGTCTTATGTTATAAATAGATGGCGTTGGGCACTTGTATGAGTTATGCCCCAGTTGAAGAGCTCTGCCGCTCGAAACATGTCGGGTACATAGCTCATATGCTACTTGCTCATTACGCCATATTTTACTTGTGATCACTTGTACTCGTCTTTCACTGGGCTTGTACTTTTTTATCTATTTTATATATTTTTATCCAGTTTTGTGTCTATTTTGGCTTTTATTTTCTATGCCTAATAAAGGCTTGTTTTGGGATTAACCGCACTATGTGAGTACGTTTTCCCTTACATGGTTTCTACGTTTGGCCTGCATATCACACTTTTTCATCTGAGAACCACACCTGCACGAGCTGTCTCCTCTCATTGGATTGGACCCGTCCTGGCGGATTAAAGGCCGGCACATCAAACAGCTTCCCCACTGACATCACGGCTGCCTAGGAGCTCGTACATGCGTGTTTGACATACCGTCGCTGACGTGTATGTCCACACTTTCCGGTAAGAGTACCCATCTTTATACTTGTTTATTTGGATACCATTATGGATTGCTGATGAGGTTCCAACTGCTTATTAAGAACATCTGAGTTCCACACCTGAGAAGATCACAACATCTTCCATTCCTTTACAGTCATTTGGTCTTTTCCACAAAGAACTTCTGACCAACTCCTAAAAAGGAAATACATTGCATATATATATTTCTTTGGACTGTATAGGCCATTTTGACCTTGGACTATCACATTTACATTTTGGAGTTACACGTTTAAATTACATGGACTTCATCTGAGGTTCTTATTATCATTTATTTTTGTGTTCCCTCACTTATCACGGTGTGCTCACATTACACATTATCCAGCTAGATCTCACTTTCTAGCTGCCTTTCAGGTTATTTACCTGTCACATTATTTGGGGGTGTGTCCCCCTTTTTTGTGTTTTTTTATTTCTTTGATTTTTCACTGAACTTTGATTATTTACCATATTTTTTGATTCATTTCACTGAATATTCAGCGCTGCACTTTTTCTTTTTTATTCTTTGTACACAATATTGTCTTTTGTTGGTGCTAGCTGCTACTGGTTTACAATATTTACAGTTAGCGCAACTTTTTTCCTCATTGTATACTAAGGAGTAGCTGCACTACTTTTCCTTCTAAGAAGTAGCTGCACTACTTTCCCTGCTGTACACTAAGAAGTAACTTCACTACGTTCTCTGCTGTACACTAAGGAGTAGTTACACTACTTTTCCTGCCTTATGCGAAGGAGAAGCTTCACTAATTTCCCTGCCTTATGCTAAGGAGAAGCGTCAGTACTTTCCCTGCCTTACGCTAAGGAGAAGCTTCACTACTTTCCCTGCCATATGCTAAGAAGTATCTCTAATACTTTCCCTGCTTTACATTAAAACGTAGCTTTACTACTTTCTCTGCTTTATGCTAAAAAGGAGCTTCACTACATTCCATGCTGTATAATAAGGAGTACCTTTTTCCACTTTCTCTGTTTTAGAATTAGGAGTAGCTTCACTACTTTTTCCCCCTATGAAATAGCTTCACTACTTTTCCCTGCTAAGGAACAGATTTACTAAAACTAGTCAAGTTTTTAACAGGGGAAAATTGTTATAATTATTTACCTAAATTACAGACTTACAATTAAGGGTATACATTAAATAATAAAGCCTCAAAGAACAAGAAGTACTGGCACATACTACATTTTCCAGGTTTTAATTGACAATATGGTTGTACTCTTTCAGGTTCAGCAAGTACAGACTGTTCAGCAGGTGCAACATGTCTACCCAGCACAGGTACAATACGTTGAAGGAAGTGACGCTGTCTACACAAATGGAGCAATGTAAGTTTTCAGTCAGGTCTTATTTTTAATTTGTAAAGTTTTTTTTGTTTTTATTGTAATATTCACCTTTGAGTACCAGGCCATATCCAAAACACAGATGAAAGTCATTGAGAAATGACCCTTTTCTATTGTTTGCATTCTATTATATCAGAATATATTTTTAGTATGACTAAGAGTCATTTCACACTATGGACCTAATGTGAATCACAACGCATTCCTGTTCAATTTGCATGCGTTTCAGTGTGGTACAATTTCAAGTGGAGGACCCCCCAATTTTTTTTTTAAAAGCCAGCAGCTACAAATACTGCAAAAAATTAACACTTACCTGGCCAGCGTGCCCGCGAAGTCGGCAGACGAGAATGAGCAATCGCTCGGTCCTCGGATGCTGCCGCCGCCATGCTCGGTGAGGGAATTGGGAAGTAAAGCCTTGCGGCTTCAAGTCCCGGTTCCCTACTGCGCATGCGCGAGTAGCGCAGCGTTCCGTCACTGGCCCCTGCTCTCTCCTGGGAACAGTGTGTTTCCCAGAAGACAGCAGGGGGGTGACGCGAAGGGGTGTGACTCCTGAGGGAGTTGATACCTGGAAGTGGTGCAAATACCTGTATTACACAGGTATCTGCACCCCCCTCCCCCCTGAAAGCTGCCATATGTGACACTGGTCGGGGGGAGTTTTCAGAAAAGTGGAAGTTCCATTTTTGGATGGAACTCCACTTTAAGCACATTCATTTTGAATTGGGTTCAAATCACACCGCATCACACCAAATACATGCATGCAGCATTTTTGGAACTGCACTGAAACCGGATCGCATGGTAATTTTGTACCATACGATCCGGTGCCAGAAAAAGCACTGCATTTGGGATGTCATTAACCACTTCCCGACCGCCGCATGTATATGTACGTCCACAGAATGGCACGTACAGGCAGATGGGCGTACAGGTACGTCCCCGCCTTTCCGCGGGTCGGGGGTCCGAAAAAGGGACCCCCCTGCTACATGCGGCGGTCGGATACCCGCGGGGAGCGATCTGGGACGACGGCGCGGCTATTCGTTTATAGCCGCTCCGTCGCGATCGCTCCCCGGAGCTGAAGAACGGGGAGAGCCGTATGTAAACACGGCTTCCCCGTGCTTCACTGTGGCGGCTGCATCGATCGACTCATCCCTTTTATAGGGAGACTCGATCAATGACGTCAGTCCTACAGCCACACCCCCCTACAGTTGTAAACACACACTAGGTGAACACTAACTCCTACAGCGCCACCTGTGGTTATCTCCCAAACTGCAACTGTCATTTTCACAATAAACAATGCAATTTAAATGCATTTTTTGCTGTGAAAATGACAATGGTCCCAAAAATGTGTCAAAATTGTCCGAATTGTCCGCCATAATGTCGCAGTCACGAAAAAAAAAATCGCTGATCGCCGCCATTGGTAGTAAAAAAAAAAATTATTTATAAAAATGCAATAAAACTATCCCCTATTTTGTAAACGCTATAAATTTTGCGCAAACCAATCGATAAACGCTTATTGCGATTTTTTTTTACCAAAAATAGGTAGAAGAATACGTATCGCCCTAAACTGAGGAAATTTTTTTTTTTATATATATGTTTTTGGGGGATATTTATTATAGCAAAAAGTAAAAAATATTGAATTTTTTTCAAAATTGTCGCTCTATTTTTGTTTATAGCGCAAAAAATAAAAACCGCAGAGGTGATCAAATACCACCAAAAGAAAGCTCTATTTGTGGGGAAAAAAGGACGCCAATTTTGTTTGGGAGCCACGTCGCACGACCGCGCAATTGTCTTTTAAAGCAACGCAGTGCCGAATCGCAAAACCTGGCCTGGGCATTTAGCTGCCTAAAGGTCCGGGGCTTAAGTGGTTAAGATTCCACTGACACCCACTGCAGATGGCAAGGGCAAGTGCAATTTGCATGTGAGGATTGTGGTGTTTCCTGCTCCGCATTAGTATAAACCTAACCTAAAGCTGGCTGCAGAAAAGTCGAATAAAATAATACAATGCATTTTGTATGAAATTGTTACAAATACGTATTTAATATGAAATGCAATCAGATTTAGGAGATTACATTAATGTGATTATGAAGAGCTACCAGATAAACTAAAATGTGTATTTGTAAAAAGAAAAAAAATTGCATAGAAATTTGCATAGTGAAGTACAGAAAATTTGATTGATACTTGCGGTGGCAACATTGGCCCGGATTCAAAGATATCTGCGCTCTATTTGCGGAGGCGCAGGGCAACGAGTTTGCCCTGCGCCCCCGCAAATATTTTGCGCTGCCCTCGATTCACGGAGCAGTAGCTCCGTAAATTGCGAGGGCGCGCCGGCAAAATTGCCCGGCGTAAGCGTGTGTAATGTAAATGATCCCGCCGGGGGCGGGAATCATTTAAATTAGGCGCGTTCCCGCGCCGATCGTAAAGCGCATGCGCCGTCGGGAAACTTTCCCGACGTGCATTGCGGCAAATGACGTCGCAAGGACGTCATTTGCTTCAAAGTGAACGTGAATGGCGTCCAGCGCCATTCACGTATCACTTACGCAAACGGCGTGAAATTCAAATTTCACGATGCGGGAATGGAGGGTATACTTTAGCATTGGCTGCCCCTACTATTAGAAGGGGCAGCCTTACGCTAAAGACGCCGTACGGAAACTCCGTAACTTGCGTACGAAGGGCCCGCGCAACATTGTGAATCGGCGTAAGTATGCAATTTGCATACTATACGCTGACCACAATGGGAGCGCCCCCTAGCGGTCAACGCAAGAATGCAGCCTAAAATCTGCGTGGCATAAGAGCCTTATGCCACGCAGATTTTAGGCTGCAGTCGGTGTAACGAGTTCTCTGAATCAGGAGAACTCGTTACGCCGGCGCAAGTCAGCAATTGCGCTGCGTAACTATGGTTACGCAGGCGCAATTGCTTACTGAATCTGGGCCATTGTCTTTTTCTCAAGCCTACACCTCTATGCCTTGTAATAGAAGAAGGTGTGTAGCTTGGGTTACAATGAAAAATACCCAAATTTGGTATTTTGCATTTTAACTCAACTCCTAAACATTCTTCCAGCAAAGGAAATGGCATAATAACAGTATTTCACTGGGTGAATTGCTATGCATATTATTCTTTATAAATACACCCCTACAAGTTGTGTGCTTTCAGTAAAGTTTCATTGCAGACAAAACTGCTCTCTCAGTACTGAGTGGTTGATAATAAGCTGGTTAGATATACTTACCCAATACTGCTCAAACGCCTTAACCATTACAATCATTAGATGTTATTGTCTGCTCTAGAGAGATTCTCAATTCCAGAGACACAGCAATAAAGTAACATTAAAGTGTAGAGTTTAGACTGATTTCATCATTCAACTCCAGGCCAAAACCATGCATATATTATAAAATCTGTTGGGGGGGGTTGTTGATACTGGGTGATTGAGTGATAGAGGTTATAGAGAAGAACATGAGTGTTCTGTTAGATCATAATTGTAATAACTAGGGGTGCAACGGATCAAAAAAATCACGGTTCGGATCGTTCCTCGGATCAGAGTCACGGATCGGATAATTTTTCAGATCAGCAAAAAAAAAAACTTGCAGCCTTACTGTGCCCCAAATTTCCGCCTCACTGTGCCCCCAATTTCCACCTCACTGTGCCCCCAATTGCCGCCTCACTGTGCCCCAATTGCCGCCTCATTTTCCCCCAAATTGCCGCCTCACTGTGCGCCCAATTGCAGCCTCGCCAGGGCGGAGGAAGTGAGAGGGTGGCCAGCAGGGCCAGATTTCCTTTCCCTGCCGCCCCAAGGCCAGGTTCCGCAATGCACCCCCTCCCCACCAACCCCCCCCAATCAACGGAGAATAGCAATTGGATGGCAGGGGCGGCACGGTTAGTTCAAATTTTTTTTTTTTATTTTTTTTTTATTACTTTATCACTTTTTTTTGCAGCTTGTCATTTTACTGTTTTTATTTTTGTATAGTTTTCTTATTTTTAATATTATTTTTCGTATTCTTTATATACTATACTATTTAATTACTTATTTTATTAATTTAATTAATATTTCTTATTTTTTTTACACTTAACTTTATTGCTATCACACAGGAGAAAATTTCCTGTGTGATAGCAATTGGAGGTGACAGATTCTTTGACCCTGTCACCTCCAAAAACAGGAGTCCTAGCACTGTGCTAGAACTCCTGTCACAGCTGAGATGGGAAGAGCACAGCTCACCCCTCTTACTGTGTGGATTGGCGGCAGGGACAGGAGACTCGGCAGCCGGGGGGAGGAGGGGGGGGAGACAGAGTCCCAAAGACAGAGCCAGCCGAGAGAGGTATGTGTGTGTGGGGGGGGGGGGGGAAGAGGGGAGGACGGATAGCTGCACACATGTTCTGGTAAAAAGCAACTCACCGCCCGTATGTTGAAACTGTCTCCACGCTGCTCGCACACAGCCCTGCCTCCTCCTAACCCCACGCTGTGATAGACAGAACACATCCCAGCATTGGACCCGCATTCTGTCTATCACAGCGTGGTTAGGAGCAGGCGGGCTGTGTGCGAGCAGAGCGGAGACAATTTCAATGTGTGTTTTACCACTCTGCTCTGCTCTGCATTCCCACGGCACGCCCCGGATCACGTGTGTGCCGATCCGAAGTCGTTGATCTGTGCGGATCACGGATCAATGACGATCTGTTGCACCACTAGTAATAACATTATATAAAGCCAATCTGCAGCCTTAGATCAAGCTAGATACCTTCTTCTATTACAAGACATGGAGGTGTAGGCTTGAGAAATAGACAATGTTGCCACTAAATGGCACATTGGTAAAAACTCATCTTGAAATTACAATGCATTTTTGGGCATCAGATCACCTAAAATATGTGGTAGAACTGAAAGGAGTGCAACCAAGTGTCAACGCGATTCTCAGAAATTAGAAAAGATTGCCTGCACTGCATCTATTCAACCAGTCCACTCAGTGGACTGGTACTCACTTTAGAGATTAAGCATTTAGAATGCCAGTCCGCAATTTACTTCATTCTATCTTGATGTCTGTTTTTTTCTTATTATATTTATATATGTTTTTTACTGTTTATAATTTCTATATACAGTTTCTCACAAAAGTGAGAACACCCCTCACATTTTTGTAAATATTTTGTTATATCTTTTCATGTGACAACACTGAAGAAATTATACTTTACTACAATGTAAAGTAGGGAGTGCACAGCTTGTATAACAGTGTAAATTTGCGCTCCCCTCAAAATAACTCAACACACAGCCATTAATGTCTAAACCGCTGGCAACAAAAATGAGTACACCCCAAGTAAAAATGTCCAAATTCGGGCCAAAATGTAAATGTAAATATTTTGTGTGGCCACTCTTTTATTTTCCAGCAATGCCTCTTAGACATGGAGTTCACCAGAGCTTCACAGGTTGCCACTGGAGTCCTCTTCTATTTCTTAATGACGACATCACGGAGCTGGAGGATGTTAGAGACCTTGCACTCCTCCACCTTTCTGTGTACCCCACAGATGCTCCATAAGGTTTAGGTCTGGGAACTTGCTTGGCCAGTCCATCACCTTTACCCTCAGCTTCTTTCGCAAGGCAGTGGTCATCTAGAAGGTGTGTTTGGGGTTGTTATGTTGGAATACTACCCTGCGGTCCAGTCTTTGTAAGGGAGGGGATCATGCTCTGCTTCAGTATGTCACAGTACATGTTGGAATTTAATGGTTCTCTCAATTAACTGTAGATCCCCAGTGCCGGCAGCACTCGGCACGCTGCCCTAGACCATGATACTCCCACCACCATGCTTGACTGTAGGCAAGACACACTTGTCTTTGTACTCCTCACCTGGTTGCCGCCCAACACACAATTGACACCATCTGAACAAAACAGGTTTATCTTGGTCTCATCAGACCACAGGACATGGTTCTCAGTAATCCATGGCCTAGTCTGCTTGTCTTCAGCAAACTGTTTGCAGGCTTTTTTTGTGCATCATCTTTAGAAGAGGCTTCCTTCTGGGACGACAGCTATGCAGACCAGTTTGATGCAGTGTGCGGCGTATGGTCTGAGCACTGACAGGCTGACCCCCCAACCCCTTCAACCTATGCATCAATGCTGGCAGCACTCATATGTCTATTTCCCAAAGACAACCTTTGGATATGATGCTGAGCACATGCACTCACCTTCTTTGGTCTTCCATGGCAAGGCCTGTTCTGAGTGAAACCTGTCCTGTTAAACCACTGTATGGTCTTGGCCACCATGCTGCAGCTCAGTTTCAGGGTCTTGCCACTTTTCTTATAGCCTATGCTATCTTTATGTTGAGTGACTTTCAAATTCTCAGAGAAGTTCTTTGCCATGAGGTGCCATATTGAACTTCCCCTGACCAGTATGAGAGAGAGAGAGCAATAATGCTAAATTTGACACCTGAGACCTTGCAACACTAACGAGTCACATGACATCGGGGAGGTAAAATGGCTAATTGGGCCCAATTTGGACATTTTCACTTAAGGGTGTACTCACTTTTGTTGCCAGCGGTTTAGACATTAATGGCTGTGTGTTGAGTTTTTTTTTTTTGAGGGGACAACAAATTTACACATTTATACAAGCTGCACACTCACTACTTTACATTGTAGAAAAGTTTAATTTCTTCAGTGTTGTCACATAAAAAGATATAAAATGTTTACAAAAATGTGAGGGGTGTACTCACGTTTGTGAGGTACTGTATATTTCACTTGGAAACATGTTCCTATATTGATACTTACCTACACCATCTGATTATTATAGTTAGACATATGCATATATCCTTTCCATACAGCTCTCATAGGACATTATTTTAGTTTATGGGATTTAAGTTTTATAAGAATTTTTTTCTGCCTACAGTTATGAAAATTATGTTTGCAGCTGCTACCTTTCCATTTTTACATATTTATACTGATCTATAGATCTGTTCTTGTGTACCCTTTTGTTTGTCAAACAGTCCTGAAGAAGGCGGGAGTCTGGTTTCCCCCGAAATGCATGATTGATTTTATTCATTTGTTGCTACTTTAAATAAAATGTCTTTTCAAACTCACATCTACTGGATACTGGGCGCTCTTTTTTATTATCTTTCCAAGATGTGTTCTCAAGTATATGAAATAAAAATCACTACTAATTGTGGGACAAAGCATGGAGGTATCAGATTGCTTTGGGGGATCGAGAAGGATTTTTGTTCCAGTTCCTGCAAATTGTACCAAATGTATCTGTTTTATTTTACTTTCATTTGAATTCACTGCAAGTTTAGCAATTTTTCTTTTTTGGAAGCAATACAGTTTTTAATCCAACTATGTAACTGTATAACCCTTTAACCTTAGGAAGGCAGCAGAGTGAAAAACTGTGGAGAAATTTTGCAACTGGCTTCTGCAAGAAAGGTGCAGGGTCTACTCTTTCTAAGACAGCCCATACAAAATTTAAATATTGTTTTCTTTAATGAAGTTGACTTTTAGGCTGGGTTCACACCTCCGACGGATGCGGCTTGCAGTATGGGTCCGGTGCCTCCCTGTTCTCCATTTCAGGGACGAATCAGGGCCGAATATTTGCCTGAATTCAGCCCTGATATGGAGCCAAGCCTGTGCAAGCGGCTCTGCAGCCGCAACGGAGATATGTGAACAGGCTCCATAGAGAGCCGGTCACAATCTCCTGTAATGCAAATTGAATGCGGGGAAACCTGTATTTAATTTGCACAGGTGTGAACCCAGCCTTAAAGGGTCACTAAAGAAATTTTTTTTTTTAGCTAAATAGCTTCCTTTACCTTACTGCAGTCCTGGTTTCATGTCCTCATTGTTCGTTTTTGCATTGATGTTGCTGTAAATCCTCTCTGTTCTGGACACTTCCTGGTTGTCTGTTTCCTGATCACCACAGTACTGGGAGATTTCTCACGGTGGTCACTAATCAAGGAGGTGTGATTACTGTGTGTAAAACGAAACTGGATTGGTGCTGAGGAGTTTTAGACAAAGTATCACTGCCCTCTATTGGCTGACTGCCCTCTAGTGGCTCTCTGTACATCAGAGATGACAGGGGTGGGTGGTAGGAAGCTGACAGGGAGGATGGAGATGACAGGGGTCGGTGGTAGGAAGCTGACAGGGAGGATGGAGATGACAGGGGTGGGTGGTAGGAAGCTGACAGGGAGGATGGAGATGACAGGGGTGGGTGCAGGAAGCTGACAGGGAGGATGGAGATGACAGGGGTGGGTGGTAGGAAGCTGACAGGGAGGATGGAGATGACAGGGGTGGGTGCAGGAAGCTGACAGGGAGGATGGAGATGACAGAGGTGGGTGGCAGGAAGCTGACAGGGAGGATGGAGATGACAGGGGTGGGTGGCAGGAAGCTGACAGGGAGGATGGAAATGACAGGGGTGGGTGGTAGGAAGCTGACAAGGAGGATGAAAATGACAGGGGTGGGTGGTAGGAAGCTGACAAGGAGGATGAAAATGACAGGGGTGGGTGCAGGAAGCTGACAGGGAGGATGGAGATGACAGGGGTGGGTGCAGGAAGCTGACAGGGAGGATGGAGATGACAGGGGTGGGTGGTAGGAAGCTGACAGGGAGGATGGAGATGACAGGGGTGGGTGCAGGAAAATGAAAGGGAGGATGGAGATGACAGGGGTGGGTGGTAGGAAGATGACGGGGAGGATGGAGATGACAGGGGTGGGTGGTAGGGAGGTGACGGGGAGGATGGAGATGACGGGTGGGTGGTAGGGAGGTGACGGGGAGGATGGAGATGACAGGGGTGGGTGGTAGGGAGGTGACGGGGAGGATGGAGATGACAGGGGTGGGTGGTAGGGAGGTGACGGGGGGATGGAGATGACAGGGGTGGGTGACGGGGAGGATGGAGATGACAGGGGTGGGTGGTAGGGAGGTGACGGGGAGGATGGAGATGACAGGGGTGGGTGGTAGGGAGGTGACGGGGGGATGGAGATGACAGGGGTGATAATATGTATGACAGGCCTCAGAGGTAGGGTGGTGGGATCATCGTGCTCCTCGTCATCCCACTGGGATGCCAGGAACAGGGGGATGACGAGAAGCATGATGATGACAGGAGACAGTAGGTGGCACCACAGCATTAGGGCTGTGTGTGAGGTCATCACAGGCAGCTGGTAGAAGGGATGTTCGGGCGCCCTTGTTCAGGGAGTGACGTCACGGGAATCGGATGCTGTCAGTGTCGGGCAGCGGACCGATGATGCACAGTACCTCGAGACTGGCTCGCCGATAATCGCGTTGCTCTGGCAGGTCTTCCCCACTACGGGCGTCCATCCTGGAGTCAAGGAGCTGCTCAGCATTACCCGCGCTCTGCACATGGCACTTGGTAGGAGATTCGCAGAGCGCGGGGGAAGGGGAGGAGCCAGGGGAGGGGGAGCACACCACCTACTGACCAAACAATTGGATGATCGAGTTTGTGACAACCTCCCAGCGCCGCCTCCTCTTCCTCCACAGGACTGCGCGGCGGCAAGGCTTACAAATTTATGTCACTCACACATTAAATGCAGGGGGAGTGGAGCGGGCGGAACGGCATGGCGGGGCTCTTCATCCTCACCGGGCCCCACTCGGCTGCGGGCCCCATAGCGCCCGCGTGGGTCGCTATGGCGGTAGTTCCGCCACTGAGCATAACCTACTATAGCATAACTAAGTAGCATAACTGAGTAGTAAGGTGATTGTCCTTTTCATTTACCTGCACATAATAATTTGATCTAAATAAAAATAAAACATTACAGTATGGGCAGTGTTGGCTTATTCTGGAATTAAGGACAACGGTTGCATAATATAGTGATTTCTTGTTCAAGAGAAAAAAAAAGAATCTTTAAAGAGTAGAGCATTAATAGTAATGTCTAGGGTTTTAGGATGCATTGGTGCATTAGGTAACCTGATATGTTCAATTATGGGAATTCTTAGAGCAGGTGACTTCCATTCTGGCTCTGTGTGGCTTGTATATGCATGACAAAACATGACTTTGTTAAATCTGGCTTTGGGTGGCAGATGTTCAGCTAATTTAGTAATGTTCCAAGGACCAGCGAGATACATCATGCACATGAATCATGTACAGCTGCGCACACAGCTCTTTATGTGTTTGTGCATAACTGCCATGAATATAACGGTTGTACTTACACTCTCTAGCTACAGGTTGCAAAGAAGCATGTATCAAAATATAGAGATGACCTATTCCTCATCATCATCCAGTAGAGAATAAAGACTTGTCAGTGGCTTTGTGCGCACATGCTTTTTCTATCACATTGCAGAGCAGAACTCATAACTGCGCTTGAGGTCATGAAAATTAACAGGGGATGTCATTTATAATGTAATAATGAAACGGAGAGCAACTTATTTATGGTTTTCAATTATCATTCACAAGAGGAGTTAATTATGGTTCAGGGACTTCCATTTTTCTCTTGCTTGCAGAATAAAGCTTTCTTATTTAATAATGTACAAGCCAGTGTTAAATTGTATTGAATATGATACAACTTATTTGGATAATTGAGTACATTCAGATACAAAGAGGATGTTGTGAATAAGCTACTGGCTTGAATTGTGATCAACACAGCCCTTCATTTGGAGAATTTTTAAGTAAATTTTTTTTATTTTTTTGTTTGATCATGAAGCCGTCCAAGTCAAACCCCTGCTCAAATAAATTCCTGGGTGACATTTTGTATTTTAGAATGCAAAAATTAAATAGCACCAAAGAATGTGAAATTAATTGACTTAAAAGCTAGCAACATTGTATATTATTAATACGGTACATCACTAAGTTCAATGTAATGATTTATGTTTGTTCTTTTTTTTCCTCAAGCCGGACAACAACATACCCTTACACAGAAACTCAGATGTACAGCCAGAACACAGGGGGAAGTTACTTTGACACCCAGGGTGGATCTGCACAAGTGACCACCGTGGTCTCATCTCACAACATGGTGGGCACTGGAGCAATTCAGATGGGGGTCTCTGGAGGACAAATTATTAGCAGCTCTGGTGGAACTTACCTAATTGGAAACTCCATGGAAAACTCAGGCCATTCTGTCAGTCACACAACCCGCGCCTCTCCAGCAACAGTAAGTGCATTGTTAAGTGTAATTTACAGAAGATACAGGTGTGAAAAGACCATTGACCTTTTCCTTAGCAACAGAAAAGATGTAGCTGTTTTTTTGTGTATTTCTTTCTGATAACTAACTAGCACATATCATTTTTCCCTGGTAATTGTAACAAAGTGCTTGTCACCGTGGAGCTACTTGTCACTGGCTGAACCATGTTTCTCCATATACTGAAAAAACACATACTAAGAAATGTTACAAATAGATTATATTCATCTGTGCTGTTCACTTTTTTCCAATTTACTGTTCCTGTTGTGTTCTGCTTTAATGAGACTTTTATATTGTCTGTAGCCTTGATATCTTAGCTCATGGGAATGTTCATAACTAATTGTAAAATCTTTTTATGGCAAGATACTGATTATGGTGAAAGGAAAGTCTGCAACATTCACTATGCATCTTTATTATGGAAATTGTATAAGAGAAACAATGAAAATGAGGAGAAAAGAAGAAAAAGTTTTTCCATGGCCACTGTAATAATACTGATTTCTCTTGAGTAAGGTCATCCAAGTGCTACATGTTTATACAGTAGGTAGCAATTTGAGAAATGTAAATATCATTAGTAAAAGTTGAGTGGTGGAGGAGTTCTTAAATAATCAATAATAACATACTGAACTAAAAGATTAAGCATTCATAAAAATCTGTGTGATCTATTAAGGATTGTTCATGAAGATGAAATCTCGGTTACTGTGAACTTGTCAAAAAAAAGTAGAGGTCAATGGTAATCATTACCATAATGATGTAGAACAACCATGTGGGGCACAGCAACAGATTCACTTTAAAACTGGCCCCCATAGCTGTTTAAAGTTGGTTCCTTTAACTCCTTCACGTCTCTATTCACCCAGAGTACTTCTAGCTTTTGGGTAGCATGGTACTCCACATGTCACCTCTGAGGCTTGGCAATATGACCCAGTGCATCATGCGGGGTTGGCAAGAGATAAGAGACCTTACCCCCCCCCCCCCCACCCGCAATCTCCAAGTCACAATTTGAAGCTTGCACAGGGCTTCTTTTTCTCACTTCTACAGGGGAGCTAAGGGGTTGCACACAATATAGCCAAAGGTTTGTGGTTACCTGCCCATCACATCTTCCATATGGCCAAATTTGAGTACTGATACTATTCATGTTACAGCACAGCAAGACATTTTCAGACAAATGTGCACTCTCAACATTGTGGCAACACTTTGTAGAGGCATATTTTTTTGTAGAATTAGTGTGCCTCATTGTTCAAAGCCAGGTCCCTAAAGAAACGCATTGGTGAGTTTGGTGAGGGGAACTCAAATGGCCTGACCAAAAACTTCACTTTGACCCTTTTAAAACCTTTTGAGATAAATTGGAACATTGATTGCAAGCCAGGTGTTCTAGTCCGAGTTCAGTATCTGACCTCACAAATGTTCTTTTGGCAAAATGGGCACAGATTCCCACAGACCTTCTCCAAATTGTAGTGGAAGCATTTTCTAGAAGAATGGAGGCTTTTATAGTTGCAAAGGAGAGGAAAGGGCAACTCCATAATTCTCACAGTTTTAGAATGGGATGTCCAACAAGCTCATATAGTTGTAACAGTCATGTGTCCACATGCTACTTTTGGAAAATTAGTGGACAATTCTGTTGTTGTACAAACCAGCATTAAAGTTAACCTGTTGTTACTGCTCTGCAAAATTAAATGTTCACTTTAAAGTGTCTAGCAGATCCTTCGTATTCTTTACTAAAATAAAAAAGATATTTGGTTATGTACAAAGAGCTAGATCATTTTGGTTGTGGTAGGATAAAAGGTCCCTTGAAGCTGTATTAAACCCAAAGCCAAAAAAGTCATTAATTGCAGCACATCTGTTTTTACCTGGTGATTTGGTAACACACTCTCCCTGTATTAGAGTGTGTTCACTCTGGATGAATAAGCACAGGGGCACCTTTGACCAGCAGCAGTGTCAGTCTGGGGGGAGGGGAGTGTTAAATGTTCTAAAAAATCCGGATACACTAACAAATTCAAGTCAAACTCCAGCTCACACTGAAAAACACCTGACCTACTGGCCAGATCACCAGATGAAGATAAAAGAAAGAAAGCCTAAAAAAGAAAACTGATGCAGCCACCACATCTAATGCCTTGTACACACGACCGGTTTTCCCGGCAGGAAAACTGCCATGAGAGCTTTTGGCCGGGAATGCCGGCTGTGTGTATGCTCCATCGCAGTTTTCCCGACAGGAAAACTGCGGGGGAAAAAAATAACAAGTTTTATTTTTTCCCGGCGGACATTTTCCCGTCGGGAAAACCGGTCTTGTGTATGCTTTTCCAAGGGGAAAAAAACTACGCATGCTCAGATTCAAGTATGAGACAGGAGCGCTCGTTCTGGTAAAACTAATGTTCGTAATGGAGATGGCACATTTGTCACGCTGTAACGGACTGAAAAGCACGAAGACTAAAAAGCTTGAATCGTCTCTCACCAAACTTTTACTAACACAAGGATCAGCAAAAGCAGCCCAAAGGGTGGCGCCGTTTGAATGGAACTTCCCCTTTATAGTCCCGTCGTACGTGGTGTACGTCACCGCGCTTTGGACAGGCTGCATTTGGCCTGAATGTGTGTATGCAAGGCAGGCTTGAGAGGAATCCCGTCTGGAAAAATTTTGTTTTTTTTTCCTGCCGAGAAAAACGATCGAGTGTACAGGGCATAAGAAATGGTAGGCTGCAATATAATAAATGTTTGCTTTTGGGTTTAATATTGCTTTAAAGAAACAATAGTATGTATACAAAAATATCCAAACAATTTACTTTTATACTAAAATATATTTATATACCATTGCTCAGCAGTTACCCAAAGATTTTACACCGGAGAAATCTGTAAGGGCACACCTGTGCTAGTTGAGATTATCCCATGTATAGTGTCACCACAGATCTATAAATGCACAATGTTTCATGCGCAACATAAACAACCTTCCTCCAGCATGGTTTATAGTAATAACCTACTGTATGTAGTGAAGACTATGGGGCAGATTCACAGTGGACTTATGACGGCATATCTCCACGTACGCCGTCGTAAGTCCGAATGTGAGCCGTCGTATCTATGCGCCTAATTCTTAGAATCAGTTACGCATAGATTTGGCCAAGATACGAGCGGCGTAAGTCTCCTACGCCGTCGTATCTTGGGTGCATATTTACACTGGCCTCAAGGGGCGATTCCGTAGATTTACGCGTTGAATATGTAAATTAGGTAGATACGCCGATTCACAAACGTACTTGCGCCTGCTACGCCGTTTACGTTAGGCTTACGTCCGGCGTAAAGTTACCCCTGCTATATGAGGCGCAGCCAATGCAAAGTATGGACGTCGGCAAGCGCATCTTTTTACGTCGTTTACGTAAGTCGTATGTGAATGGGGCTGTGCGTAGGTTACGTTCATGTCACAGGCATTGGGCCTGGCGTATCTTATGGAGTAAACTCGACATGATACTGAGCATGTGCGTGCATGCGCCGTACGATCGGCGCTTCATTTGCATGGGGTCACGGCTCATTTTAATAAAACACGCCCACCTCTTCCACATTTGAATTAGGCGGGCTTACGCCGGCCGATTTACGCTACGCCGCCGCAACTTACGGAGCAAGTGCTTTGTGAATATTGCACTTGCCTGTCTAAGTTGCAGCGGCGTAGCATAAATAGGATACGCTACGACCTACTAAAGATACGCTCTCCTACGTGAATCTGGCCCTATGTGCTTTGAGCAAGTAAAAAAAAAAATTATATATATATATATTCACAAAATTGAAAAACGCCACATAAAGTATAGTATTTTAGCTTGGTTGACTTTCCTATTGGCTTATTTCCAGCAACCAAGCAATCCTTTGATGCTGTTATATCATAAATGTATTTACGGAATATCAGCAGAATATATTTTCATTCAGCTTGTAGACATCTTTGTTTTTTGCCGTTTTAACTCTGAAAAAAAAATCTCTGAAACAGGTATAGGTTCTCCTTTGCTCTTTTAATTAAACTTGTATTTTGTTTTTCATACCAATTTGTGGCTGGGTATTTGAATATTTTTTTTAGGCACCCATGTATCTAAATTGTAAACAGCTGTTAAAGTAGAATTCCTGCCTAACCCTTTGTTTAAAAATCTCTCCTCACCCTTCCGTCTAGCTTTGCTGCCTAACCTGTGTAAAAAAAAGGCATGCATGCCTGTTTTCAGCCCATTCCGGTATGGTTATGCGACCCGCAGCTACTGGTCTCCTGTGTCATTCAGCAGCTGCTGAAAGGGAGGGGTCTCAGACAATGCCTGGGACATGGGACCCTTCGATTGACATCATGGCTCTCGGAATTCACAGCCATTGTCGAGCGCTCCCATCTCTCCTCTGCAGCCAGCACTCACCGACACAGGGGATCAAGTCACCGGACTGGAGTGGGCTGAAAATATATAGTATGCACAATTTTTTTCTTCACATAGGTTAGGCAGCATAGGTATCAGAAGGGTGGAGGGGCATTCTTAAACCTTGTTAGTGTCAGGTGTAATTATCTTAACCTGTTTTGGTGAACGCCAATGAAATCTGAAACTAGGTTGGGGACCCCCCTCCCCAAAGTAAAACAATAAAATTTCTTTATGTATTCTATATTAACAAGCTTTACTTTGATTTTACTTTCTTACAGTTCCAGACACTTTATTGCACTATGGGCTTCTTTTTAATTATGGGGGTTAAACATAGATAATTGATAATATTGTATTGATTTGATGCTTGTTTTAGGCCAGATACAATTATATAAATTGCAGGATAAAATTATTCATCCTGCTGTGAATTAAAACTGCAACACAATTCTGTCTTCCCTGCACATTCTTGATCACTTTCCCTTCTGCTGCCAGTATTCATATGCAGATAAGAGCTTCTCATCTTAGACTCTGAGACACATTTAATTGGAACATTTTCTGCATACTTGGAAATAAAATAAAAATCCCAAAATGATTTTGATCGTTTGCAAGCCTATCATACTGTGATGGTACACTTCAATATTTATGTACAGCAGAAGGTTAAATAAAGGATTATTAGATATAAAGGTCACATTCCCGATTGATGGTGAACTGAAATGAATCATGTTGTTGGTATAATGAAAAATAATCTTTATAGATGAATGTGTTGTTGAATAAATATTCAGACTTGGAACCTAATTATATTCAGCTTTAGTTCAAAATGTTCTATCATTTTTATCTGCTATTATTTTCATTGTATCAGAATAGGAATGCATATGTTCTTTTTCTGGCAATAAAAATGTCCTTCTCACGGAGAAATCATAATTTTTTGGGGTTTATACTGCCGGCTACAGGAAAATTGGACACAGGCAAACAAAAACATTGTAGGCCATCACTACTTAAGCTGGCCCGTGGCAGCTACCTGAATAATTATTTCCTCAGTTAAGTGTTAAAATGCCCATACGCTGCTGGACTGGATGTTGTGAGGCCAGCCTGGAAATTATCTCCAGCACTGGGATCTGCTAAAGGCAATTTCCAGACCTTGTTCTGGTAGAAGTTAGCCACAAAGTGGTTCCAGTTCCAGAACCGTTGACGTTGCCTGAACACTTGCCCTGCCCAGGTCCAGGTTAAGAGCATCATGGGCCTGGTGCTGAGAATTTTGGTGGGCCTTTTTATAGAAATAAATAAAATGAAGACACAAAACTTTTTGTTAAAACACATTAAATATTTTAATTACCATTAAAGTGCCAAAACAGAAACATATTGAAAATATTTCTCTGCAACACTGTACCCATATGATATTTTTACATTTTTTTCCACACAAATAGACCTTTCTTTTGGTGGTATTTAAACACCATTAAGTTTATTATTTTTTGCTAAACATCAAAAAAAGACTGACATTTAAGTTTGTTATAATTTTTTTTATATAAGTAATTTTTCTTCTCCACTGATGTGCACTGATGATGAGCCTCTCGGGTTGGCCTCTGGATGACGTCACGCCGGCCGGGACTTCAAGCTCCACCCAACAGGGAAGTGTGTTGGACTCCAAGGGGGGGAGTTCTTGCATTCTTGGCAACTGCAAGGCAATGTATGCAGAGGCCGCCGGGCAGCACACTGTCTGTATTGGGCCGGCGGGCCTATAATTCCGCTGTCTGGCGCCTGCAACTTCTGCAAGGCAATGTAACGGCCAGCGGTTGGTGGCCGGTAATTGTGCCTGTATTGGCCCGATATTATGGTAGGGGCCTGGAGCTGCAGCTCCAATAACCCCTACGTTAATCTGGCGCTGGCTCTGCCTCCAAAGACTCACTTTGTGATTACCAATATCAATCTCCACAGTACAACGCTATAAATACTGCTAATCACATCAAACTTATGGGGATCTGGCTTATACTTGAAGGTAATTATATACTTTTCTTAGCAATTAGTCCCATTTTTTAGCCTTCTGTTACCAGGGATTTTAATTCCCTATTAAACTCCTTTGTGGGGGGTCTCTATTCACCTTTTTGTACGTATCCACATCTGATAACATACTTATTCCTTCATGTCATACTTCCTTATCCATGAAAACAACCCCCCCTGCCCCTCCCTTATCTGCTAGCCGCACAATAATATCATTTATTTTCTCTAATTATTCAATCCCTTTAGTTATATACTAGGGCAGGGGTAGGCAACCTGGGGCCCTCCAGCTGTTGTGGAACTACATCTCCCATGATGCATTGCAAGACTGCCAGTTACAATTACCACCAGAGGCAGGATGGGACTTGTAGTTCTGCAACAGCTGGAGAGTCCCAGGTTGCCTACCCCTGTACCTGGGGGTTAGTGTATTTCCTCACCGATACATTTTCCAAATCTCACAAAACAAAACCTTTAAAAGTTTCTACAATATGATTATTAATTAAAGGTGTATTGAACAGGAAATTATTCTTTAATACACTGTTCAACCCCTCTCTGGCTGATACCTCCCTTAGTCTAGGGTCCAACGGACTAGATAAAAAATACTTCTTGAGGTTCAATTTCCAGATATATTTCTGAGTGTATGCAAATGTTTCAAACTTCTTAAAATATCTCATGGGAACACATTTAAGCCCCAAATCTAAAATATTTATTCAGTTACACAGAGCACCTTTTTTAAGCACAGATTAAAAGTGTGGGAAAAAATCACATAGCACACTGAGCACCGAGTGAAGATTTAATGTTCATTTATTCAATGAAGTAGACTTATTATATATGCCTCGTACACACGTACAGGATTTCTGATGGGAAAAGTTCCCGTCGGAAATCTCGAGGGGAAAGCCGAGAACTTGCTCGGTTCAGTCTTTCCCCTACACACGGCTGTTTTTCCCGACATGAAAACTGCGATGGAGCTTTGGCCGGGAATTCCGGCTGTGTGTATGCTTCATCGCAGTTTTTCCCATAGGAAAACTGCCAGGCAAAGGTCCGCCGTTTTTCCCTGCGGTAAAAAAGATGGTTTTTGGGTAGTTTTCCCGTTGGAAAAACTGATTGTTTATACAAGGCTATAAACTTTATTCTATGTTTGAGAATATTTGACATTTTATGTTGAATATATGAACAGATAGCCACTGTGTGACAATATATGATTTTGTTTGATGTGATTAGTTGTATTTATAGCGCTGCACAGTGGTGATTGATATTGGTATTTATCATATAGTGAAATGTTGGATGGGGGAATACTGCAGCTGCATTAGTTAGGGTTAATGTAATACCGTAGTTAAAATTCTTGGTTTGTGCATTTTTTTGGTTTGGTGCATTTTTTTTATATTTAAAGAGTGGAGTAGAGCTGTATTTTCTATCACTTTGTAGTAGGTTGAGCACTGGAAATTACAGTGGGGATCGAATGTTTGGGCACCCCAGGTAAAAATTTGTATTAATGTGCATAACAAAGCCAAGGAAAGATGGAAAAATCTCCAAAAGGCATCAAATTACAGATTAGACATTCTTATAATATGTCAAAAAAAGTTAGCTTTTATTTCCATCATTTACACTTTCAAAATTAGAGAAAACAAAAAAATGCCCTCTTTGCAAAGCTGAGACCTGCCAGTGTCATGGACTGTTCTCAATCATCGTCTGGGAAGACCAGGTGATGTCAATCTCCAAGGTTTTGAATGCCCAGACTCATCTGACCTTGCCCCAACAATCAGCACCATGGGTTCTTCTAAGCAGTTGTCTAGAAAACTGAAACTGAAAATAGTTGACGCTCACAAAGCTGGAGAAGTCTATAAGAAGATAGCAAAGCGTTTTCAGATGTAAATATCCTCTGTTCGGAATGTAATTAAGAAATGGCAGTCATCAGGAACAGTGGAAGTTAAAGCAAGATCTGGAAGACCAAGAAAAATATCAGACAGAACAGCTCGCAGGATTGTGAGAAAAGCAATTCAAAACCCACGTTTGACTGCACAATCCCTGCAGAAAGATCTGGCAGACACTGGAGTTGTGGTACACTATTCCACAATAAAGAGATACTTGTACAAATATGGTCTTCATGGAAGAGTCATCAGAAGAAAACCTCTTCTACGTCCTCACCACAAAAATCAGCGTTTGAACTTTGCAAATGAACATATAGACAAGCCTGATGCATTTTGGAAACAAGTTCTGTGGACCGATGAGGTTAAAATATAACTTTTTGGCCGGAATGAGCAAAGGTACGTTTGGAGAAGAAAGGGCACATAATTTAATGAATAGAACCTCTGTCCAACTGATAAGTATGGGGGGTGGATCAATCATGCTTTGGGGTTGTATTGCAGCCAGTGGCACAGGGAACATTTCACGAGTAGAAGGAAAAATGGATTCAATAAAATGTCATCAAATTTTGGATGATGACTTGATGCCATCTGTGAAAAAGCTGAAGTTAAAGAGAGGATGGCTTCCACAAATGGATAATGATCCTAAACACACCTCAAAATCCACGGGGGATTACATCAAGAGGCGTAAACTGAAGGTTTTGCCATGGCCTTCACAATATCCTGACCTCAACATAATTGAAAATCTATGGATAGACCTTAAAAGAGCAGTGCGTCACAGACAGCCCAGAAATCTCAAAGAACTGGAAGACTTTTGTAAGGAAGATTGGGCAAAGATACCTCAAACAAGAATTGAAAGACTCTTGGCTGGCTACAAAAAGCGTTTACAAGCTGTGATACTTGCCAAAGGGGGCAGTACAAGATATTAACTCTGCAGGGTGCCCAAACGTTTGCAGATGCCATTTTTTTGTTTTCTGTAATTTTGAAAGTGTAAATCAAATCTAACTTTTTTTTGACATATTATAATAATGTCTAATCTGTAATTTGATGCCTTTTGGAGATTGTTCCATCTTTCCTTGGTTTCGTTATGCACATTAATACAAATTTTTACCTGGGGTGCCCAAACTTTCGATCCCCACTGTACGTCGGAATTTGGACCACTAGGCACCTTAAAATGCCATACTGTCATGGATAAATCTGAGAGATTGAGTCATGACATCATACAGTGGGCAGATTGTTGTGGGCCTATGCTTCGCACACTCTCTCCTGCAATTTAGCATTGTGTAAGCATCTCCCCATTGCTGCTCAGCTAGACCAGACCCCACAGCCTCTTCTTCCCTTTGCTCCAGTGGTGGCAAGTCCTCTTACATCATCAAGTACAAGGCAGATTCCATAGCCCTGTGTTGGACATGAGGATGCCAAGGAACAATCCACTGCTGAGTCTTAGGGGAGTAGAAAAGTTGCCAGCTGCCAGGAAAGTGGAGAATCAGGTAAACGTTTTTTACCTGGTCCCCTAGACAAACAAGCATTTAACCCATTGCAGTGTGAAGGCAGCCACACTGCAAGGAAATAATTTTACTTTGCCCAGAGATGAGTTTTAGCAAAGCTTTCATTGTTCCAGTCCTGCTCTGCAACCAGTTTAGCTCTGATCTGTCAAACAGACTGACGGGTTTAAGGCTATTTGAAGTGATCTCATCATTTTGACAGTTAATCCCTTGCTCATAGAGCATTTTGAACAAATGTCTGTTGCTCTGAGCTACAGCATAGACAGGTTTTTGGAGGTTTTCTGTCTCATTTCCCTGTCACTACACATGCAGAGAACACTCTTACCAAAGTGTTGAAATGTAAAACCTGTGCGTAAGAAGCGGTAACCCCACAAGGCCTTTGGGAGACAGTGCCTCTTTTCAAAACTGCTCTAGATTAAAAAGGATGTCATGTGGGGTTCTTTCTCAGCCAATGAAGCATTAAGGTTCATGGGAAGGCCAGTCCCTATGAAATTAATAAAGTATTCTGATCCTGAGTTAAAAAAAATCCTTTTCATAACTTAGCCTTAAACTGTAAGCCCAAGCCCAATCTGGCCCACAGGCCTACTACTAAAACGCCATGGTTCATGTGAGTGCCCCCACCCCCAATTTCCAAAGGTGAAAAGGGTCAGTTAGAATTTGCGGACACCTGGATAGCCTGCATCTTAAAGGCTTGCATGCAGGAGGTGGTTTCCGGGCATTACAAGCTAGAGCTTTTCTTACAGCCTGTTTCCTGGTATATAATTTCCATATTTCCTGTGTCACCGCCCAGATTAACAGATTTCTATTCAGCCCTAACCGGTTTTCTGGAACAGAACAGGTGTTATTGTCCAGCTCCTTTGGCATACCGGTATTAGGGGTTTTTCTCCCAACATGTTCACAGATCCCAAAGTCAAAGCGGCATCTGCCCCATCTTGGACATCAAGGTCCTAAATGTATTCATTCAGGCCCAGAAGTTCTGCATTAAGTCTATCAGGTCATAGCCTTTCTTCATCATGGAGACTTTCTGGCCTTCTTGGACATTAAGGAGGCATACCTGCATGTACCCATCTTATCAGCACATCAGCATTTTCTGCGCCTTCTGGTACGTCCTCTGCCTATTCAATTTTTGGCACTGCTATTCTGCCTATCCACCCTACCTCAGATCACCATGGGTGCTGGTACTAGTACATTTTCCTGCACTCTTGGGGCATTCCCACGGTGGGAAATCTAGATGATCTCTTGTGGAGGAAACAATGTGTACAGGTTCTGGTGGACAACATAGGCCTGACTGTCAAGACCTTATGGAGATTCTGATTGATCACAGATCTTACGAAGGCACTGTAACAAAATCATACAGTCATAGACAGCGCTTAATCCAAAGCTTAATGCAGATCTTGTTCTCGGCAGAACTTCACATTCCATCCTTATCTGCTGTATACATGTCAGCATGGACAGTTGGCAGCCAGCTGACTCTGAACCCAAGGGATTGCCCTCTGAACCCATAGGTGTTCTAGTGTTTTAAGTCAGGTTTTTCTCTAGTTATAGGGATCTTCTAGCTGAAGCATTGGATGCTGTAGTGGCATTACACCTTGATCTACGAGTTTGCTTCCTTGAAATATCTTCCTTGAAGTTCTCCTTCCTTCTCCCTCCCAAAGTTTTCTGGGACTCGTTACAGGTCCTAGAATACTTTTTGACCTTTCACAGAACATGGCACCACTCACGCATGTGCAGTGAGCACCCAGCTGTGAAGTCGCAAGCTGTCACAGCCTGGTGCCCATAGTAGAGATGCTGGCGCCGCCAAGGAAGGAGAGAGAGTAAAAACTGCTGAAGTGAATGCACCCCTGGATCATGGGTCAGGTGTGTTTATTAAAAGTCAGCAGCTACAGTTTTTGTAGCTGCTGACCTTTAATAAACGCGAAAATAACTGACTTTTCACTTTAACCGGGACATTTTTTTGTCTCCTCATCTGGCCCCAGTTCATCAGAATGAGATTTCCCTCCATTGTCTGGGTGTGGTTATGACTGAAATTGTCCGTCTGTCAGCTGCTGCCTCCATCAAAAAGATTCTTTGTCATTTCAGATAGTTCCTCTAAAAATGAACCAGCTTTTTCTTACACTAATTCTAGGTGGCTCAGGCAGTCTCAAGCACCGGGTTACACCCCTTCTTATTAAAGTCATATTAAAGCCCAAATTGTGGTCAACAATTTCTGCTGGTGAAGAAAACACTTACCATATACTGTGTATGTATACACGTGTATGTGTCTGAGCTTTGGTGTGCACACACTAATGCAATAGGCTGCGCACACCTATGCCAGCATGTGTGTGAGTGATTATAGGACATGTAGTCCTGCTGGCAGCATGAAGGAGATAGAGGGTTCTATGCTCCCTGACTGGAAGTTTGAGGAAAGCGTGCACCTGATGGACAGAGCTGTGTAACCATGATAAAGGTAAAATTAACCTTTAATAGAGGGAGTACTTGTAAAATAAAGGAATCATTTATAATAATAACATGCTTATAAACAGAGGGTTTGCGAATTACTATTGTAAGGCACATTCAGTAGTAAGTCTGGGCTCTTCATTATGAGGCTGCTGTTTCCTTGATTTGCAAGGGTGCCTCCATGTAAGTTCAACTAGGTGGATGTTCAGGTTTCATCTGATACAAGCTTTGAGCATAAGGTGTACTTCAGGGAATACTTTGATCTGCAGGAAGTACACCGTTCTGCTATTTTTTGTTAACTTGTTAGCATTTCATTTGCTGTGCTGTCCACCCTTCAGTAAAATTATTTTTGTACTCGCCATAAAAATACTATTTTTAGAGTCCAGTGAAGAACACCATTCCCACCCCACTTTGCTTATGATCATGCTTTTGGTACTGCCTTGCTACAAATACGGAATGCTGGGAGTGGGAGATGTTTTTTTTTTCTGGGCTGGCCTAAATCTTTGTTTTCCATGGTCCCATTCTCTTGCAAGCGGCAGGATAATCTGTCAGTTAATGACTTCTTAAATCCCTCAATGGACTTCAAGTAAAGGATACAGCAGCCAGATGCAGGAACACATTCTCTCAGGAATCCACCTTCTCTCTAGGCATACAAACACATAAGCCACACCCCACTGTGTTCTAAACTGCAACAAGCAGAAAAATCAAACAAACATTTTGTCCCTCATCAAATGTGACTCTGCCCTCTAAAAACTTTTCACTTAATGGTCTTAATCATAGGAGGTTTTTGATTCAAAGAGTGTAGGACCCAACAATGCTAAAGCTGCAATTCCAAAGTCTTAAAGCACTGATCTTGAAGAAGCATCACATAAAGTGTTATCTATCGCAATTGAATCGTTAAAACATATTACAGTTTCGGAGTCCTGACCTCGACCCGATAGAACACCTTTGGGATGAATTTGAGAGGAGACTGTGAGGCAGGCCTTCTCATCCAACTTCAGTGCCTGACCTCACAAATGCGTTTCTGGAAAAATGGTCAAACGTTCCCATAGACACACTACTAAGCCTTGTGGACAGCCTACAGCCTCCCCAGAAGAGTTGAAGCTGTTATAGCTGCAAAGGGTGTGCCAACTCAATATTGAACCCTATGGACTAAGACTGGGATGCCATTAAAGTGGATGTAAACCCTCACATATACCTAGTGAAGTGACCAGCCTCAGATGAAACACAGAGAAGAAACCAATCTCCCTACATAATATTTACATGCATATCTGCTGTCTTCAGCTTTATATATTCTTTAGAAAGTGCAAATTGTGTTACAGATCTTCTCTTCCTGTTCAGCACTGGAAGTGAAGTCTGGGCATCAGTTGATAAGAGGAAAGGCACACACCCCCTCTCCACTTCGGGAATAGTTCAGTTCTCTGCTAATCTATTTATAGCAACCTCACACGACTCAAAATTATGGCTGGTTTTATCACAGTTGACGGACAACTTGTCAGCAGTTATCATGCTGATAACAGGAGAACGGAGCAGGAGAAAACCATGGGACTTAGCGCTTTGAAGACAAAAGAAAACACTGCAGATATATGTGCCCAACTCAAATTTCATGAATCAGGATTACATCCACTTTAAAGTTCATGTGCCTGTAAAGGCAAGTGCCCCAATACTTTTGACATTATGGAAGTTATAAAACAATAATAAGCTTAAAGTGATTTTTAAATGAACACTTTGTAAAACAACCCATTAAGTTTAAAATAGGAATAAAAGGCAAAACGTTTGTGTATAGATATAAAAGTAAAACATTATACTTACCATTTTTCTCCCCCTTTTTTTATAAGTGATTGCATTCCCTCTGTTCTAGGCCGCATAAGAGCTGGGGGGAGGAGAAGCAACAGTACACTGATCGTCCCAGTGTATAGACACACACACACTCACCGTGTAATTCTCACCAAGAGTTTTAAGGTTGGAGATAGGTCCTCCTTCAATATGTCATACACCGTAAAAGTGGGAAACATCCCACTCAAAAATTGAATCATTTAGAGTACACATTTGACCTGGTTTTCAGTGCTTGAGAACCCCCTCCACCTCAGTGAACAGGAAAGCTTTCTATGTCCCCTACCAGGAATAAACAAATGCAAACTTACTAGTTAAAGTAGAGTTCCACCCATTTAAAAGTCAGCAGCTACAAAAAGTGGAGCTGCTGACTTTTAATAATCAGACACTCACCTGTCCTATGGTCCAGCGTTACGGGTGCAGGAAGCCTCTCTCCTCTCCCCCTCCTCTCCTAGGCACCGGCATTCTAACTGTGAGCACCTGGCTGTGGCTTTACAGCTGGGCATGCATTGCGCATGTGCGAGCCGTGCTGGGAGCAGCCGGGCAATTTTCTGGGACCTGTGACGAGTCCCAGAAGATTGCCAGGAGGGAGGGGGAGAGGTGAACTTACTTCCAGCACCAGGGAGCCAGGGGAGGAAGTAGGAACTGGGTGCCGGTAAAAACATTCCTCCCCCAAAAAAAATTACTTGCCAAATGTGGCATGTCAGGGGGTCACCTGCTCTTAAAGAGGAAGTTCCATTTTTGGGTGGAACGCCGCTTTAATAAGCACCTTGGTTGGTAAGTTGCCACCATACAGGACCACTCCAATCTCTGTATACCTCCATTTGTAAATAATAATCCAAGGTGTCACTTCCACCACATCATATATTAAACATTTAAAGTGCAGATAGTATGACATGCCACATTTAATCTTTATTGTAATAAAACAGCTGATATTTTTATTTTATTTTTTTGAGAGAGACCGGGTGACACATATGAGCCCAAAGTGGGCGCATTTTATTAATTTTTTTCAGCTTACTGTCCTGCTTTATTTTTTATCGTTAATATTTTTTATTAAAGATTTTAGAAAAGAAAGTATAAGCACGGTATGCATAGCTCACAGCTTACAATCCAAGCACACATTAGTGTAAGTTATAAAAAAATAATAAGCTTAAAGTGATTGTAAATGATCACTTTGTAAAACAACCCATTAAGTTTAAAATAGAAATAAAAGGCAAAGCGTTTGTGTATAGATATAAAAATAAAACATTATACTTATGCTGCGTACACATGATCGGACAAGAATACCGTGGATTTTTTCTGACGGAATGTTGCTCAAACTTGTGTTTCATTCACACGGTCACACAAATCTTGTCGGAAATTCTGACCGTCAAGAACACAGTGACGTACAAGACGCACGACGAGCTGAGATCAGTGAAGTTCAAAAGGCAGTTCGGCTCTTCTGCTTGATTTTGAGCATGTGTGTTTGTTTGCGCGTTGGAATTGCATACAGACGAGCGGATTTTCCATCTCACACCAGACTTTTCTTGTCGGAATTTCCAATCATGTGTACGCTGCATTACTGTTTTTTTAAAAGTGATCACATTCCCTCTAGGCCGCATAAGAGCTGGGGGGAGGAGAAGCAACAGTACACTGATCGTCCCAGTGAAATGCATGTCAGGAAAAGTCTGATCATTAGAGGAGAGCATGCTGAGTTCCCAGCATAGCTAGAGATTGACCACTCTCTAGCTCTGTTCTGTTAGTGTGGTCAGTTTTTAATAGGAAAGCAGAGGGACTTACAGGAACACCAGAAATTTCACATGAAGGAAGCAATACTAAGAGAACATGATCCTTTTTTATACAAGCACATGTTACAACAGGCACATATCAGGAATATGAAATATTGGGGTAACAAACACTTTAAATAAGGTGCCTGAACCCTCCAAAAATAAAGAAAAACACTGTCATGAATCTCTGGCATCATCAATGAAAATGAGAGGCCACATCTCGACAAGAAAGTGTGCTGACATATAGGGTTTAAAAGAGAACTCAAGTAAACACAATGAGCAAATCTTAAAGGCTAAGTGCAACTTTTTTTTTCTAAATTCGATTTCCCCTACAGTATGTACAAATATAGCATTAATGTACTTCTTTTGCAAAAAATAAAACCACTTTCAATTTATTCTACGCACACTTACCTCACTGTCTTCATGGCTGTTTCAAACCACTGTTTGATTACTTCTGTCTGTCTTCCTGGAAAGACTTTAGGTAATGACACAGGAAGGAGTTAACAAGCAGGGTAGATGATGCAGGGTGTGTGCTAATGAGATCAGCTGGTCAACTCCTTCCTGTGTCATGACCTATCCAGGAAGTAAGGCAAAAATAATTGAGCAGTGTTTTGAAACATCCATAAAGACAGTGAGGTAAGCGTGTGTAGAATAAATGGAAAGCTGTTATATTTTTGCAAAATAAGTACATTGATGCTACAGTGAGGGAAAAAACTTATTTGCTACCCAGTTTATTTTGTACATTTACCCACTGACAAAGAAATGATCAGTCTATAATTTTAATGGTAGGTTTATTTTAACAACGAGAGACAGAATAACAACAAAAATATCCAGAAAAACGCATTTCAAAAAAGTTATAAATTGATTTGCATTTTAATGAGTGAAATAAGGTATTTGATCGCCTGTCAATCAGCAAGGTTTCTGGCTTCAAGGTGTCTTCTATACAGGTAACAAGCTGAGATTAGGAGCACTCTCTTAAAGGGAGTGCTCCTAATCTCAGCTTGTTACCTGTATAAAAGACACCTGTTCACAGAAGCAATAAATCAGATTCCAATCTCTCCGCCATGGTCAAGACTAAAGAGCTGTCCAAGGATGTCAGGGATTGTAGACCTACATATGGCTGGAATTCGCTAAAATACCATTGCCAAGCAACTTGGTCAGAGGGAGACAACGGTGTGATTATTCGCAAATGGAAGAAACACAAAATAACTGTCAATCTCCCTTGGTCTGGGGCTCCATGCAAGATCTCACCTCATGCAGTTTCAATGATCATGAGAACGGTGAGGAATCAGCCCAGATCTACACGGGAGAATCTTGTCCATGATCTCAAGGCAGCTAAAACCATAGTCACCAACAAAAATAATTAGTAACACACTACGTCATAAAAGACTGAAATCCTGCAGCGCCCGCAAGCCCCTGCTCAAGAAAGCAAATGTACAGGCCCATCTGAAGTTTGCTAATGAACATCTGAATGTTGTGGTCAGATGAGACCAAAATCAAGCTCTTTGGCATCAACTCAACTCATCGTGTTTGGAGGAGGAGGAATGCTGCGTATGACCCCAAGAACACCATCCCCACTGTCAAACATGGAGGTGGAAACATTATGCTTTGGGGGTGTTTTTCTGCTAAGAGGACAGGACATTTTCAATGCATCAAATAGACAGGGTCATGTACTGTCAAACAGGTTGCTCAAACTTGTGTTTCATTCACACGGTCACACAAATCTTGTCGGAAATTCTGACCGTCAAGAACACAGTGACGTACAAGACGCACGACGAGCTGAGATCAGTGAAGTTCAAAAGGCAGTTCGGCTCTTCTGCTTGATTTTGAGCATGTGTGTTTGTTTGCGCGTTGGAATTGCATACAGACGAGCGGATTTTCCATCTCACACCAGACTTTTCTTGTCGGAATTTCCAATCATGTGTACGCTGCATTACTGTTTTTTTAAAAGTGATCACATTCCCTCTAGGCCGCATAAGAGCTGGGGGGAGGAGAAGCAACAGTACACTGATCGTCCCAGTGAAATGCATGTCAGGAAAAGTCTGATCATTAGAGGAGAGCATGCTGAGTTCCCAGCATAGCTAGAGATTGACCACTCTCTAGCTCTGTTCTGTTAGTGTGGTCAGTTTTTAATAGGAAAGCAGAGGACTTACAGGAACACCAGAAATTTCACATGAAGGAAGCAATACTAAGAGAACATGATCCTTTTTTATACAAGCACATGTTACAACAGGCACATATCAGGAATATGAAATATTGGGGTAACAAACACTTTAAATAAGGTGCCTGAACCCTCCAAAAATAAAGAAAAACACTGTCATGAATCTCTGGCATCATCAATGAAAATGAGAGGCCACATCTCGACAAGAAAGTGTGCTGACATATAGGGTTTAAAAGAGAACTCAAGTAAACACAATGAGCAAATCTTAAAGGCTAAGTGCAACTTTTTTTTTCTAAATTCGATTTCCCCTACAGTATGTACAAATATAGCATTAATGTACTTCTTTTGCAAAAAATAAAACCACTTTCAATTTATTCTACGCACACTTACCTCACTGTCTTCATGGCTGTTTCAAACCACTGTTTGATTACTTCTGTCTGTCTTCCTGGAAAGACTTTAGGTAATGACACAGGAAGGAGTTAACAAGCAGGGTAGATGATGCAGGGTGTGTGCTAATGAGATCAGCTGGTCAACTCCTTCCTGTGTCATGACCTATCCAGGAAGTAAGGCAAAAATAATTGAGCAGTGTTTTGAAACATCCATAAAGACAGTGAGGTAAGCGTGTGTAGAATAAATGGAAAGCTGTTATATTTTTGCAAAATAAGTACATTGATGCTACAGTGAGGGAAAAAACTTATTTGCTACCCAGTTTATTTTGTACATTTACCCACTGACAAAGAAATGATCAGTCTATAATTTTAATGGTAGGTTTATTTTAACAACGAGAGACAGAATAACAACAAAAATATCCAGAAAAACGCATTTCAAAAAAGTTATAAATTGATTTGCATTTTAATGAGTGAAATAAGGTATTTGATCGCCTGTCAATCAGCAAGGTTTCTGGCTTCAAGGTGTCTTCTATACAGGTAACAAGCTGAGATTAGGAGCACTCTCTTAAAGGGAGTGCTCCTAATCTCAGCTTGTTACCTGTATAAAAGACACCTGTTCACAGAAGCAATAAATCAGATTCCAATCTCTCCGCCATGGTCAAGACTAAAGAGCTGTCCAAGGATGTCAGGGATTGTAGACCTACATATGGCTGGAATTCGCTAAAATACCATTGCCAAGCAACTTGGTCAGAGGGAGACAACGGTGTGATTATTCGCAAATGGAAGAAACACAAAATAACTGTCAATCTCCCTTGGTCTGGGGCTCCATGCAAGATCTCACCTCATGCAGTTTCAATGATCATGAGAACGGTGAGGAATCAGCCCAGATCTACACGGGAGAATCTTGTCCATGATCTCAAGGCAGCTAAAACCATAGTCACCAACAAAAATAATTAGTAACACACTACGTCATAAAAGACTGAAATCCTGCAGCGCCCGCAAGCCCCTGCTCAAGAAAGCAAATGTACAGGCCCATCTGAAGTTTGCTAATGAACATCTGAATGTTGTGGTCAGATGAGACCAAAATCAAGCTCTTTGGCATCAACTCAACTCATCGTGTTTGGAGGAGGAGGAATGCTGCGTATGACCCCAAGAACACCATCCCCACTGTCAAACATGGAGGTGGAAACATTATGCTTTGGGGGTGTTTTTCTGCTAAGAGGACAGGACATTTTCAATGCATCAAATAGACAGGGTCATGTACTGTCAAATCTTGGATGAGAAACTCCTTCTCTCAGCCAGGGCATTGAAAATGGGTCATGGATGGGTATTCCAGCATGATAATGACCCAAAACACACGGCCAAGACAACAAAGTAGTGGCTCAAGAAGAAGCACATTAAGGCCCTGTAGTGGCCTAGCCAGTCTCCAGACCTTAATCCCCTAAAATATGTAGAGGGAGCTGACATTTCCAGTTATCAAACGTTAGCCTTGAAATCTTAATGACTTTGAGAGGATCTACAAAGGGGAGTGGAACAAAATCCCTTCTGAGATGTGTGTAAACCTGGTCGCCAACTACAAGAAACGTCTGACTTCTGTGATTGCCATCAAAGGTTTTGCCACCAAGTACCAAGTCATGTTTTGCGAACTTAAAAAAAAATCATGTTTGTGTCTGTCCGTCTCTGAAATGTTCTCTCTCCATCACTCATTAATAAAATATCTGATTCTTTGCATATGTATATGCCTAATCAATATTTTTGACATCATATCCCCTTTTCGGAAACTTGTCTTCTTAACCTACCAGTGCTTCAATTTTTACAAAAAGGTACAGCTCTTCCTGATCCTAATGAACTGTTCTCTACCTTGGGCTCATATCTGTCAACAAGGGATGTGGCATCAGTGCTTAAAGGGATTGTAAACCCTCATGTTTTTTCACCTTAATGCATCCTATGTATTAAGGTGAAAAAACACCTTGCAGTGTCCGCCCCCTCCCCGAGCCCCCGTTTTACTTACCTGAGCCCCGAATTTCCATGGCCGTGATCCCACGTCGCTCTCTCCTAGGCTTCTCGGCTCTTCATTGGAAAGATTGATAGCCACGCAGCCATTGGTTCCCGCTGCTGTAAATCAAATCCAATGACACGGCCACCGGAGGGCGGGTCGAGTCATACACTCTGCGCTTATGGACGCCATGTGTATGACAATGGAGCTTGCCCGCAAGGTAATCCTCCCGGGAGAGAGCTTCCCAGAGGGGGTTATCTATTGCGGGGAGGAGCCGCAAGAGCAGGTGTGGAACCCCAGAACAGGAGGATCGGGGCCACTCTGTGCAAAACAAACTGCACAGTGGAGGTAAATATGACCTGTTTGTTATTTAAATAAAATAAAAACTGAACCTTTACAACCACTTTAAGGACTGTGGCGCTTCAACTTTAATATTATTATTGTGGTTCCTACTCTCCTGGACTTACCCGCTGCCTACAACCAAGATGATTGTGTGAAATGGGTGTAAACCAGAGAATGTCTGTTTGATCTATCTGCTACCAAAAAATTGTGGCTTATGTGTTTGTACACAGTGTGTACAAAAATCATATTATTCGCTTGTGACCAGTTAAACAGCCACACATGGCAAGCCATGTTGTAGTTTATATGAAATATGAATTTATTTATGTAGGGTGATTCATTTAGTAGACTCGGCATTAGCTGCTGTTGAAAGCTGGGTGGTTAGCTTTAAATAAAAAAAATATATTTATGCAGGCTGAAGAAAAATCAGATTGACATGACTTTTCTAATTCTTGCATGTTTCATGATCACCTTCAAGTGGAGAAATGATTATATCTGCTGCACTAAAAATAGTAGAAGGTATTCAGAGAAAGGCTTTACTGGCAGCATTTTAGTGTCAAGCCGCTAAGCATTATGAAGCCTTGTCAAGCTTACAAAAAATGCTCTCTAACACTGTCCTATTTCCTTTTCCTTTCACTCTCAATGAGTTACCTGTCTGAAAACCTATTACTTTAGCCCACTCTCCTCCTTCTCTTCTGTGTCTCTTCTGTCAAAACACAAGTACAGGAAGCTGAAGGAAGGTGACACAGAGCACCATCTAGCAAAGCCTCACAGACACCGTTCAACCCTTTCCGCTCTTCCCACTTACTTATATTCAGCTCCGCATTTATAAGTATGTCGTCTGTCAATGAGGTTGATGTGATTCAGATAAATATTGCATATGCTGGGCACAAATAGAGCTGGAAATCAACTACTGTAAATGTTTCATATTTCATGAAACACAACATGTCTTCTTTAATATCTTCCTGTTTCATAAAACTGAAGTGCAAGAGATGGCCTTATTATAGAGCAATAGTGCTGTGGCAGAGAAAGTGCTTTGTAATAGATTGCTATGTAAGTGTCTGCCCTGTTATAGACACTGCCCTGTTGAAGAGAGACTGCTATGTGGAAGACTGTTGAAAAGAGGTTAGAACAGGAGTGAGCATATGTGTTTCATATATTCGGCAATACTCTATGGACAAGACTTACACAATTTAAAGCGGAGGTCCGCCTAAAAAAAATATTAAAAGCCAGCAGCTACAAATACTCTGCAGCTGCTGACTTTTAATAAATGGACACTGTCCAGGGTGCCCGCAATGTCGGCAGCCGTAGCTGAGCAATCGGCTGCCCCCGCCGCCATCCTCAGTGAGGGAATCAGGAAGTGAAGCATTGCGGCTTCACTTCCCGGTTCCCTACTGCGCATGCGCGAGTCACGATGTGCGTCCTAACTGGCCCCCCGCTTTTTCTGGGACCTGTGTGTTTCCCAGAAGACAGCAGGGGGGATGGGAAGGGGCGTGACCCCCCGCGGGAGTCTATGCCTGGAAGTGGGTGCAAATGCCTGTATTATACAGGTATCTGCACCCCCCTCCCCCTGAAAGGTGCCAAATGTGACACCGGATGGGGGGATGTTTCCGAAAGCGTAGGTTCCATTTTTGTGTGGACCTCTGCTTTAAGGATTTCAAAAGGCGGTCAGCTCTGAAATGTGTTACTTTGGTTCCACAAATTGTAATAATCTTCCATTGTTGACTGCTTTAATGTTATAATATCTTAAATCTGAATATTTTGTCATAGACTACAGTTTCCAAATATAATGCTGACATCAGAGAAATACCAGAGATGCATTGCCCTAGTGTCCAAAAGTATTGTTTCTTTCAGTATATAGGACTCATTCTGGCACACAGACATATCAAGTGTCACATATCTTACTGTGCTGAACATGTTGGGATGTTTTCATTATTCCACTGATTTTAATTTCAATATTAATAATATAATAATTATTATTCTGGCCAATGAAATTAATGCCCAAGCACTTGATGCGCCTAGATTTTTTTTCTGGCAAAACACTGCTGGCAGGAGGAAAGGTGTTTAGGAAAGCTGGCCAAACACCCTGTGAGAATGGGCCCCTAACAGTAGGTCTACACTAACCAGCTATCAGCAGAAATCTTATGACACACCTCTCACTGATTTATTATTTTTTATGTATTTGGTTATGGGTTGCTTTTGTGTTATTGAGGACTCTTCCTTATTTGATTTGGTGGTGGGTGCTGAGATAATGAACTGCATGCTGTCTTTGTTTATTTTATTTGTATTTGTTGATGGTTTTAAATAGTATTCTTGATTAACCTTTAAAAAAAAATCTGTCAGTGATGCTTTTGCTTTTTAATGCTATCTAGTCTTGAGCCTGTTTTCAATGACATCTATTATCAGATTGAAATGGCGATTGAGACACTGCAAAAGTCTGACGGCCTTTCAAGTCACAGAAGTTCACTTCTCAACAGCCATGTAAGTATATCTTTAAATACTAACTCTCTTCTGCATGCATGATTTCTGGCTATTTCTTTTCTTTCATATTTTGTGCATTTCATTTTTTAAAAGCACAAGTTCCTTTTTCATGTATCCTTTCAAAATGTAAGTGTTAATAAGTTATTTCATTTCAATCAGAATAAGTCAATCATTCACAAATACATTTTAATAATCACTTAATTTGTATTTGCATTAAATTATGTATCTGGAACTTGTGCTTTTCAATTGTCCTCTGAATACACTGCAAGATATGGCTTGTTTTATCTTTATTTTATGTGGATCAGTATATTAAAGTATTTTACCTACAGTATTTAAATACAAGTTCACTTGATAGTACACTTTAAATTCTTGCTGTATATTATTGTTCTTGTTGACGTGACAAAACTGAAGTTGACTATAAAAAGTAATAGTTTCCTGTAATACAATATGACCCCACAACTGGTTGGAGACAGGTTTTCTAATGTCCTGCATTTTGTGAAAGTTGTCATAGTCATTGAACTGCAAACAGTACAAATCAAGGAGGTCTTATCGGACTAGTAACTTTTACCGGGCCACTGTGCACTATGTGTTTCACTGCAAAATTGTACAGCCCCAATTTAAAACAAGTTGAGATACTGTGTAAAATCTACCTAAAAACAAAATGTGATGATTTGAAAATCTCATAAACCGATATTGTATTCACAATAGAAAACATATCAAATGTTTAAACTGAGAAAATTTACCATTTACCAAAAAATTAAAAAATAAGGTTGTTTTGAAATGGCAGCATTAGTGCTTAAAAAAGTGGGGACAGGGCCATGTTTACCACTTTGTAGAATCTCCTCCTCTTTTAACAACATTGTAAATGTCTGGGAACTGATAAGACCAGTTGCTGGACTTTTGGAAGAGGATTGTTGTTGAATTACTGCCTGATATAAGATTCTAACTGCTCAACAGTCCTGGGTATTTGTTGTTGTTTTTTTTTTTTTTGTTTTCAAGATAAGCCAAATATTTTCAGCTGGTAAAAGGTCTGGACTGCAGTCAGGCAAGTTGAGCACCCTGACTCTTCTACTACAAAGCCATGCTGTTTTCAAAGAAACAGTATGGGATTTAGCATTGTGCTGCTGAAATATACAAGGACTTCCCTGAAAAAAAAATGTTTTTTGGATGGGAGAATATGCTGCTCTAAAACCTGGATCTATCTTTCAGCATTGTTGGCGCCTTTCCAGATGTGCAAGCTGCCCATTCCATTTTAAGTGAGTTTTGGCCCAGAGAAGACAGCAGCGTTTCTGCATTATAAAGCTTTAACTTGTTGGATGGCACGATGAACCGTTTCAGAGACAGTGATTTTTGGAACTATTCCTGAGCCCATGCAGTAATGTCCATCACAGAATCATGCCTGTTTTTAATACTATGCCGTCTGAGAGCCCAAAGATCATAGCCATCCAATATTGCATTTCGGCCTTGTCACAGAGGTTTCTCCAGATTCTCT
Organism: Rana temporaria; assembly: GCF_905171775.1. NCBI lineage: Eukaryota > Metazoa > Chordata > Amphibia > Anura > Ranidae > Rana > Rana temporaria. Next base: position 291,869,919 of record NC_053489.1, on the reverse strand, counting down.
GAATTTTTGTGATATTATGTACTGTAGATGATGTTTAAAGTTTTTGCAATTTTACATTGAGGAACATTATTCTGAAATTGTTTGACAATTTTTAGAGGCAGCTTTTCGTGGATTGGTGAACCTCTGCTCATCTTTACTTTTGGGACACTCTCTATGATGCTCATTTTTACCCAAGTTACAGACCTGTTGCCAAATAACATAATTGGTTGCAAAATGTTCATCCAGCTCTTCATGTTGGTACTAATTACTTTACCAGCTTTCTGTTGCCGTGCCCCATCTTTTTTGAGACGTGTTGCTGTCATTAATTTCAAAATTACCTTTTTTTTTTTTTCCTTAAAATGGTACATTGTCTTAGTTTAAACACTTGATATGTTATCTATTTTCTTTTGGGAACAACATAAGGGGTTTATGAGATTTGGAAACCATTCCATTCTGTTTTTTATGTAGATTTTACACAGTACCCAAACTTTTTTTAAATTGGGGTTGTAGGTTTTATTTTTTTAGCATAAAAGGCCAACAGTAAAAAAAAGTCATAACATTCCCTGAAATGTCCTTGTTGTTACTTATTCACTTCTCTGTTCTTCCTGTAGTAATTTTTCACCTTTTATTTAGTATATATCTGTCTAGACTAATAGACTAATATGGCAATTTCCAAAGTAAGATTTCCCCCTCCCTCTAAGGAAAGTCTCCCCAGTAAGGAAACACATTTAATACAAATTTCTACACTGTTATTAAAGAAGCTGTAAGCTCTACATTCAATACAGCTTTGAAATCACTTTAAATGTAAAATAATGGGGATTATTATGGTTCCATGGTTACTATAAATCATAGATACATAACATTTTTGCACCACTTTATCTAAAAAAAACATATTGAATTTGCATTGTCACAAGCTTTCAATTCTTTCCAATACATACAAACATGTTTCACATGAATAACCCCTTTTACGCTAACCATACGCAAATATGCGGCCTCGGCTTGAAAGGGTAGTACTGGGGTGATGCCTGCACTGCACGGTACTATTTGTTAGAGCAAACGGTCAGCTTTTTTGGGATAACAACTGATTCAGCTAGCAGTCGTGTGGCTGTTATCCCAGGGTTTGGGAGGGGACATGGCCTGCCGCCTTCCGCTGCTCTCCTGGGCTCTCCTGTCCCACTGGGAGGCCAGAGCGGCCAGCCGGCTGGCTGAAGTCCCGAACGTAGCTGCAAATCGGCTTCGAACTAGTAACCCGGAAGTCATGACATCACTTCCGGTATACTGTGACTTAAAAGCGCTAAATGAAAAAAAACTTACAGCATCTGAAACTGCTAAACTTGACGTTTTTAATGCCTTTAAGTGCAAAGAAGGGATTTGGGGTCTTAAAGAGAATAAAATAAATAAGAAAAAAATTATTTAAGCGCCCCATCCCTCCGCGCTCGCGCACAGAAGCGAGCGCATACTTAAGTCACGCCTGCAAATGTAAACGGTCTTCAAACCACACATGTGAGGTATCACCATGATCATTAGAGCGAGAGCAATAATTCTAGCACAAGGCTTTCTCTGTCCTAAACTGGTAACCTGTAGAAATTTTGAAAGCGTTGCTTATGAAGATTTTTAAGTACCGTAGTGTGTCGCCATTCCACAAGTGTGCGCAAAGCATGACGTGTTATGTATCTATTTACTCAGTGTAACATCATCTTTCACATTATACAAAAAAATTGAACTAACTTTACTGTTTTTTTTTTTTTTTTTATTAATGAAAGTGTCTTTTTTCCCAAAAGACCGCTGCGCAAATATCGTGTGACATAAAATATTAAAACGATTTGCGTTTTATTTTCTAGGGTCTCTGCTAATATATATATATATAAAAAATATGTTTGTGTGTTTGGGGGTTCTATGTAATTTTCTAGCAAAAAATATGGATTTTAACCTGTAAGTTAATGTCAGAAACCGAACCGGCTCTCTAAAGCAAGTGGTAAAGTATTGTCTGTCACATTTCCAAGATCAAAGTCCACTGTCTCATAGAGGTCAGATCTTCATATGGCCAGTAATTAAAAAAATTTCTGAAATACCCACTTGATTCTTTAAGGCATCTACCTTCTACCATGCTTAGAGGAAACTATGCTAACTTGACTCTGCTCTGACATCACAGAGAGGCAAGCAATTTTAAATAAATTCAAAGTGTAACTTATAAAAACCTGACAGCGGTTCTACCCCTCTAAATCCAAAGAAAACATTTTAACTATCATTTCACTTTAACCACTTCAGCCCCGGAAGATTTGGCTGCTCAATGACCAGGCAATTTTTTTCGATACGGCACTATACTTTAACTGACAATTGCGCGGTCAAACAAAATGGACGTCCTTTTTTCCCCACAAATAGAACTTTCTTTTGGTGGTATTGGATCATCTCTGCTATAAACAAATAAAGAGTGACTATTTTGAAAAAAAAAAACACAATATTTTGTACCTTTTGCTATAATAAATATTCCCATTTTTTGTTTAAAAAAAAATATTTTTTTCCTCAGTTTAGGCCGATATGTATTCTTATACATATTTTTGGTAATAAAAATCGCAATAAGCGTATATTGATTGGTTTGCGCAAAAGTTATAGCGTCTACAAAATAGAGGATAGTTTAAGAGCCGGTTCACACTGGGGCGACTCGTCAGGCGACGCAGCCGCCTGACAAGTCGCGTCCCACTCTAGTGAATAGAACCGTTCTAATAGGAGCGACGCAAGTCGCTCCGACTTAGAAAAAGGTTCTTGTACGACTTTGGGGGCGACCTGCATTGACTTCTATACAGAAGTCATTTTGCAAGTTGCCTTAGAAGTCGTCTTCAGGCCGCCTGGCCGAGTCACCCCCGAAGTCGTGCCGCCCCAGTGTGAACCGGCTCTTATGGCATTGTTATTAGTATTTTACTAGTAATTGTGGCGATCTGCGATTTTTATCGGGACTGCGACATCATGGCAGACACATCGGACACTTTTGACACCATTTTGGGACAATTAGCATTAATACAGCGATCAGTGCTATAAAAATACATTGATTACTGTGTAAATGTCACTGGCAGGGAAGGGGTTAATACTAGGGGGCGATCAAGGGGTTAACTGTGTTCACTAGTGTGTGTTCTAACTGTATGGGGGATGGAAGTGACTGGAGGAATTGACTGATCGTGGTTCCTAGCTTGTAGGAACTCACAATCGAACTTTTCTCTCCTCACAGAACAGGGACGTGTGTGTTTACACACACACGAGTCCCTGTTCTTCCTCTCGTGGCAGGCAGTCATCGAGGCCGCATCTGCACCCCCGCAGTGCAGCAGGCGCACGCCTGCTATAGCGCTTAAAGGGACCAACATACAGCTATGACGGTTTGCAGGATCGTGCCGACCTGCCGCATTAAAATCATGACGTCTGGTCCGCAAGCAGTTAAATCAATTTACACTTGACAAGCCCCATGCTACAGCTTTAGTGCACCTCCATAAAATAAAGTTTAGGCCCACCCCCCAAATACTCTGTAAATGCATTCAAACCTACAAGTTGACCCTTATTTTTGTAATATGGGTGTTAATAAGATGTTAAAGCGGCAATTTTTTTTTAACATTAGATTCATGCTCATTTTGTCTAGGGGAATCGGCTAGTACTTAACGTTTTAGAGAGCGATCTTCTCCGCCGCTTCCGGGTATGGTCTTCGGGACTGGGCGTTCCTATTTGATTGACAGTCTTTCGAAAGGCTTCCGACGGTCGCATCTATCGCGTCACGAGTAGCCGAAAGAAGCCGAACGTCGGTGCGTCTCTATACGGTGCCTGCGCACCGACGTTCGACTACTTTCGGAAAATCGTGACGCGATGTATGCGACCATCGGAAGCCTCTCGGAAGACTGTCAATCAAATAGGAACGCCCAGTCCCGCAGCCCATACCCGAAAGCGGCGGAGAAGATCGCTCTCTAAAACGGTAAGTTCTGCTTAGTTTTCAAAAAAACTAGCCGATTCCCCTAGACAAAATGAGCATCAATCTAATGTTAAAAATGTACATTTCCGGGTGAACCTCCACTTTAAGGGATTATATGTCAAACCCTTTGTTTCTAGAAGGCATTTCTCCTGGCATATACCATAATATGACCTACAAATATCTGTGTGCCTCTACTGCAAGACTGTAATGTATGTTACACTTTATTAGTAGCTCTGGAAATCTGTAGCTTTGGGAAACAAGATATCCAGTGTTTTTGGATAATATATTATATAATCTTAATGCCAAAGCATGTAATGTAGATGCCAGACTGTGATAAAACTTTAATATTGCTCATAAGACAAATGGCATGCTTTTCTTCTCTCATTAAGGCATATCAGGTCATATGGTGTATAATGATGTATTACCATTTAGCATGGATTACCAGGGTAAAGTGGCTACTTTATTAAAGTAACACAATAAATAACTTTTAAAGAAAAAATTGAAATCAATATAATAATTTTTATGTTGATTGCACAGTGGTAATACTTGTTTGTTACATCATATACATCTGAGTAAGGAATATCAGGACATTGAAGTGAAATTATAGGTCTTTGTAATTAGGTATTTAATGGTTATTACAGTTTGCCGGATACGAATTTTCTTAGGATGTAAGCATAGTGTAACTATATAAATTAAAGGCAAACAGATCTGCAATACCTGAGCAGTAAAACAAAAATACATAAGGTATTATGGATTTCAATGCCAGGGCAGTTTTTGATTATCACAATGTATTAATCTATTTACTCAAATATGCACATAAAATAAAGCACACCATTCACACCAATAATATGCGCATTCATGAATCGTGTGTATATTAGTTTGTGTATACATTTTATATGTTAATGCACATTGTTTGTATATTATAAATGGAACCAACATGTAATAGTTCTTAGACATTTTAACTATCAACTCCTTCTAATTATTTAGGTGATTAACTGCTTGATAGAGCCTAGTAACAAGAACATTTTAAACAATAGGTTTTAGTACATATTGTTATATGTCAGAGAGTGGAAGATGAATAGGTCAGGTTTCAACTTAAAGGAGTTGTAAAGGAAAACATTTTTTTGCCTAAAATGAATGTCTGCAAGGTAGACAGACAGAATAGTGTAATGATTCTGTTAAAGAACGAATAAATACCTATTAAATTCCTTCATCTATATTACCTCCGGCATTCTAGTTTCTGTTCGCTCATTCACTTCCTGGTTTGCATCGTTCGTTCATATAAGAACTACATTTCCCAGTATGAACTGCGGCACGCCCAGTAATTCACACTTCCTTGAAGTCTCTAACATGTAGAGAGCGTCCTGCCGCACACAGTTGTAGTTCCCAGGAGGAGGCGAGCACGTTACTGACCACCGCAGTAAAGCCTCCCTTCACGGTGGTCAGTAAAATCAGACAAGCAGGAAGTGAACAGAACAGAGAAGAAATAGAGCAACTTCTGAGAAAAAACTAACAATGAGGAAGTGAAAAGAGGAATGTCTGCAGGTAAAGGATGCTTATTATAAAAAAAATAAATTTCCTTTAGAACCCCTTTAACACTTGTTTCTATTATAATCTTTTTTGGGAGAGACTGAATTCAATCACAACTCAAAAAGTCAATCAACGTGTGAAAACACTTAAGCCTCGTACACACAACCGGTTTTCGTGGCAGGAAAACTGCCAGGAGAGCATTTTGGCGGGAATCCCGGCCGTGTGTATGCTCCCTAGCAGTTTTCCCGACAGGAAAACTGCCCGGGAAAAAGAGAACCTGCGGCGGCGGCATCGAATGTGACGAGCGCCGGCTCGTCGTAGTCGATGACGTCACCGCGTTCTTGCCATTCAAAAGAACAGCGGTTCTTTTGAGTGGCCATCTGTATGCACGGCTTTGCAAGGCAAGCTTGCAAGGAATCCTGTCAAGAAAACCAATGTTTTTTTCCTGATGGGATTCCCGGTCATGTGTACAGGGCTTCAGAGATGTATGTCAGATGTGGGCTTGCGCCACTCACATAACACAATTTGGTTTTACAGAATACATTTTACTTTTCCCTCCCAGATTGGGCTTAGGCAAATCACGCACTTGTTTAAAGTTGTTTTAAATTTTTATATATACCCAGTGAAGTGACTGCACAGCGATGAAACAAATCCTCCTACATAAGGTGTACTTGTTTATCTGCAGTCTTCTCTTCTCTGCATCATTTTAAAGTGCTGAATTATAAAGCTTGTCTGAGCTGTCAAAAAAAATGGTGGCGGAGTGCTGAAATTACACTCTACAGAGCTCTGTGAGGAGAGCTCTGACAGTTGATTGGAAGGAAGGGACACACCGGTCCTCACACAGGAACAGAGCTGAGGCTGTTAATCAGCTGGAGGTTCCTCCCCTGTCACCTTTTTTCTCTTGCTGTCAGGAAAACTTTGCAGAAGTGATTCATGCTGATAGCAGGGGAACAAAGTAGCAAACAGAAATTACATTTAGTGCTCTTAATTGAGACAAGTTTACACTATGTATACACTATACAGTAGAGGGATATGCTTTGTTCATGTTTCATGTCTGAGGTTTACAACCCCTTTAAGGAGTGTGTATCCTTTTATATCTGCTAGGACAGTGGTTCTCAACCTGGGGGTCGGGACCCCCTCGGGGGTCGAATGACAATTTGCCAGGGGTCACCAAATCCTGGGCTGTTCCTGAAGCCCGCGGCCGCCCACTCAGCCTCTTCGAGCTTCCCATTCAGTTTACATCATGGCTGGGGGACAGAGACTAGAGGTCAGCTGACTAGTCATGAATGTGGAGTGGGAGGGGCTGGAGGAGACCCTATCTCCTGATTTCGGCATAGGTGTCACTGCTGCGAGACAGCAGTCGGAGACACAGTGAAGCCAGAGGTACAGTGAGTAACACCACTGATTATAGTTGCCGTTTTACATAGTTACATAGTTACATAGTTAGTCGGGTTGAAAAAAGACACAAGTCCATCCAGTTCAACCACAAAAAATAAAAAAACAAAATAAAAAACACAGTAAAATCCTATACACCCAACTCCATACCCACAGTTGATCCAGAGGAAGGCAAAAAACCCCAGCAGAGCATGATCCAATTTGCTACAGCAGGGGAAAAAATTCCTTCCTGATCCCCCGAGAGGCAATCGGATTTACCCTGAATCAACTTTACCTACAAATCTTAGTACATATATTCTGTACATTTAGGAAAGAATCCAGGCCCTTCTTAAAGCAATCTACTGAGCTGGCCAGAACCACCTCTGGAGGGAGTCTGTTCCACATTTTCACAGCTCTTACTGTGAAAAAACCTTTCCGTATTTGGAGGTGAAATCTCTTTTCCTCTAGACGTAAAGAGTGCCCCCTTGTCCTCAGTGTTGACCGTAAAGTGAATAATTCAACACCAAGTTCACTGTATGGACCTCTTATATATTTGTACATGTTGATCATTTCCCCCCTTATTCTCCTCTTCTCAAGAGTGAATAAATTTAGTTCTTCTAATCTTTCCTCATAGCTGAGCTCCTCCATGCCTCTTATCAGTTTGGTTGCCCTTCTCTGCTTTAAAGTCCCCACTACAGTTCTCGGATCAGCAGATGACCTTAATCAGAGTACCGAAGTTGGCTGATCAAAACTCCCCCCAGCACTGCCACTGATCCCAACTCCCCGCCAGTAGAGGGGGAGGAACAAGAAAAGAGAGAGAGAGAGAGAATAGGAGAAAGCACAAGAAAGATGTCTAGAGAGAGGGATGGGGAAAAAAAACAAGAAATTGGGATAGAGAGAGATAAAGGGGAAAGAAAGGAGAACCAAGAGAAACAGTGGTACATCCTAAAATGTACCATAATGGGTTTTAATACTGTACGAGTGGAAGGGACTCAGGGAGTGCTAAATGTCCGTGGGTTAAGGGTGCAAATTACTTGTCTTGCATTGGGAGCTGACAACTTACGCTACAAAAATAATTTTACTGTTAGGGGTCCCCACAACTTGGGAAATTTTATCAAGGGGTCATGGCAATGGCAAGGTTGAGAACCACTGTGCTAGGACATTTGTTCTTCAAAAAGGTAACATTTTATAAAGATGTAAAAATCTGGGATATACTGATTAGAATATATTCACACATTCATTCAAATACATTGCTGTGTGTTTCCTATCTGCAAAAAGAGGGTTGGAAATGGAAAGACAAAATGCCTGTGCAAAAGGGGACTTGCTATATACTGCTTTGCAATTATATTAGATTGCACCTATGCAGACTGATGCATGCTGTTTGGCAAAAACTCCCACCATTCACCTACTGTGTGCTAAGTGTGGAGGTTGACCTGCTATAGTGACATGATCAGTCTCAATGTTATAATAAAAGAAATACTGCTGGAAAAAGAAGAGAAGCCATTACATAAAGTGCAATTTATTTGAATGGGACATTCTGACACTTGTGGTCCCATTTATAAAGTAGCAATTTGCCCTATTCTTCACTTGCTTTTTCAGGACCCCTAAAGCAAATGAAAACCCCATCCATTTAAATAAGTAAAGAAAGAGGAAAACAATTCAGCAAGACTTGGAGCCTGGTCACATGACTTTGACCGTCATAAAATGCAAAAACAGTGTGCAATGAACACTGCTGTGTCCAGTGACAGTGGTATCTGCTCACTAATTTAGAAAAAGCTATCTGTTGCCATGGTTACAAGAAAGCAACAATTTAATGTTTGTGTTTCTTAAAATCATAGAGGCTCCTGTATATTTAAATGGAACTGAATTTGTTTAATAACCTTTAGACCCCTTTCACACTGGAGCGTTTTTTAGGCGCTTTAGCGTTAAAAAAAAGCACCTGTAAAGCGTCTGAAAGAAGCTGCATCTGCAATCCCAATGTGAAAACCTGCATGGTTTCACACTAAAGCGCCTGAAAAATGCTGTTCATACGCTGACATCCGCAATCCCATAGGGATACATGTATGTCCGTATTTAATACGAAAACGGGTGGATGAAAAACGGACATACCGTCCGCATGTGTGAAAGGGCCCTATAACAGATTAAAAACAGAAACAAAATGAAAAGAATTGTCAGAGACTGCTTACCTGTGTTCAAATTACATGCCACTGGGACCTGCCAACAGTCTTTTTAGGTCAGTCAATAGGTGGTTGTAGTTCATGTTGAAAGTTTTTTTTCCTTTGTCTAATGTGAAAAGGGAAGGATTGCTGACAAGTCTAAACATTTGAGTACTAATATCCAAATTTTCAGGACAAGCTTTTGGGGTGTACCCCCTTCCTCAAGGTCCAAGCAGTACTAATAGACAAAGAAAAAACAAACATACCCAGAAATAGTAATACATTTGGGTAGTTGGTGAGAAAAGGCATGGAGGGGGCTATAAACTGAAAAGACTCAACTGCGTGCAATAACAACCACTTGCAAAAGTTGGAACTGGCTATGATCTGTCCGTTGTGCACATCTTCATAGCTTGATTGTCTCAAATGAAGCATTTTTTTAAATTATCCTAGTCCTTAAAGCAGAGATCTAAACTATATGAAAGAAGAGGTGTCATCTGCTTCCTTGCTGATTAACACATAAACATTGTATAGCACTGTAGCGATAAATACCTGTCATTGATCAGGTTCGTTCAGTGTACTGGCAGCCCCTAACTTCTTCAATATAGCTGCGCCTCAAGGCAGGATTTATGTGAAGCAGAGGCACGGATTGGATGTCTCTGCCTGATAATCAATTCAGTGCCTTTGCCTCACCTAGATCCCATTGGGCCATATTCTTAGAGAGGACCTTCACCCTAATTTGACTTTAATTTTGCCCTGACTCCTCCCCCTCTCCCATTTAGACATGATTGTTATATGTTTTTAAATTAAATAGATTAGGTGAGAATGACATTCATAATGGCCCTAACCCTGTGTGTACTTAGACGTGCCACAAGGCTTTAGTGTCCCAGCGGAGCCCTGCAGCACATCTGTGCACGCACAAGTCTCTGGTGTCATAGAGTGTGAGAGAGTAACAGATTGGGATGAGTTCAGAACTGGGCCATTACGAAGAGGGTTGAATGATGCTAGTCATCAGACAGAGGACATCTAGCGGCAGAAGAACAGTACTGTTGGAGAAATCTCTGCTTTGAAAGCAAATTCTGCAGCAAAAGCTGGTTTTGTTTTACCTTTTAATTTGCTGTTCATTTTTATCTTGTCATTTTTAGCTGGAGTTCTGCTTTAACCAATTCTATACTGGGTCAATTCTGACAAGTAAAAATCGACTATTTCTTGCTAGAAATTTACTTAGAACCCCAAAATAAATACGACCAAAGACCCTAGAGAAAAAAATGGTGGGTGTTGCAATGTTTTTTTTTTTCACACAGTATTTGTGCAGCAGTTTTCCAAACGCATTTTTTTGGGAAAATATACACATTCATGAATTTTAATAACACAAACACAATATAATACAATTTTTGGGGTAGAAGATAATGTTACACTGAGTACAGAAAACCCAAACATGTCACACTTTAAAATTGCACGCTCTCATGGAATGGTGACAAACGAAGGATGCGCTCAGGCGTGTTCTCATCTCCACATGCCTGCGTCGCCAGGAAGCTGACACTCTGCAGCGCTAATCACAGGTAGTGAGACATTTCCCGATCTGTGCAGCCATGGATAGGGAAATGTCTTGCTGCCTGTGATTAGAGTTGCAGAGTGTCAGCTTCCTGGTGGTTGTAGGCACGGGAAGTTGCTAACACGCCAGTTTAGTCTTTCACAGGAGGTTTGGTGCTAGAATTATTGCTCTCGCTCTGACGTTCGTGGTGATACCTCATATATGTGGTGTGATCACTGTTTACAATGCGTACGGGACTGACATGTGCATTCGCCACTCTGTGTGAGCATGGGGTGACGAGCGATTTAAAAAAAGAATATATTATTTATTTTATTTTATTGTATTTATTTTTACAGTGTTTCTCATAAAAAAAAAAAATGTAATCACTATTATTGCCGTCAAAACAATGTAAACATCTCTTAGCAATAGCAATGACAGGTACTCTTTTTGGAGAGATCCCCCCATCTCTCCTTTGGGCCTCCAATGCAGCCGATCAGACACAGATTGGTCTGATCAGCTGCTTCACTGGCCGATAAGCGGCCAGTAAACAAAGAGCCACAACCGGAATTGACGATATAGTCGTCGCTTCCAGGTTCTAAAGTCACACAGTGGGAGGAACAGCTTCAGCTCTTCTCACTGTGAGGCCGGAGCTGAATGTTACTGGGCTTCCTGATGGCTCAGGAGAGCCCAGTAAAGGCGGCAAGAGGGGGTACAACCCCCTTCTGCCACCTGTAAAATTATTTCAGTGGCTGCCCAGCCCTAAAAATGTATATCGGGATCATGGTTGTAGCCTCAACAATGATCCCGGTGTAACCATTTCCCAACTGCGACATATATATATATATATATATATATATATATATATACTGTGGCCGGTAGAGAAGCAGTTAAGATCTTGTGTTGTGCTTTGTTAGTGGTTATCTTACATTGCATAGACATAAATTTAGATAATCCCCTAAAATATGCACCAAAAAGGTGCATCCTACAATGAAATACAGACACCTCTTCTCAAGTTTATTCCATGTGTGCACCCGCAGTTGTCTTGGTTACTAAATGTATGTGCAAGGAACCCTTGTCTGACCATTCTTAATGGGGTGGGGGGAAGTATGTTAGTTTTTCTGTTTATGTTCATCTTCATCATATCTGTTTATGTTCATGTCACGTTCACTATATGTTTCCTGGATTCAGAGACTATTAATTGCACCACTGAATGGTTCTTTTCAAAATCTTGTATCTGCTTTATTGGCCTTTGATAGTTACTATAAATAGTCTTGGTTATTTTTTTTATTTTTTTCAGCTTTTAGCTGTATCCAGTACACAATATACTGGGAATTTTTATAAGACAAGTATCTGTACTGTGCCTCGTTATTAAAGACTAATTAGGAATAGGTCATTATCTATCCAGTGCATTCATTCTCTATAAATAGGGAATTTGTGCTTAGCAGACCTGCTTTGGGGGTAGGCAAAGCACTGTTCACCTTTTCCAAATGTATCTGTAGTCTAATTAACACAGATTACATGCAAAGGTCAGAGAATATAATTGATCTCGCCATCAGACTTGCTTGTACAATATGTGATAAATAATATTCTGTAAACCTTAGCCAAGAGTGGAGAGTTCAAGTGCTTGATAGTTTTTCACTGTATGCCACACATACACTGAACATTTAAAAATAATTTTTAATGTTTTTGTAACTAATACATTCAAATAGCCAAATCAGTAGATCATTACTATTTTTTTTATCTTCAGCTTTAATTATATTAAGCTATTTTCCTAAACTTTAATATAGTATGATTATCTATTTTACATTACCTTCTATAGTTCTGTTGTAAATGTATTGAAGAGTTCATGTTTGGAAGTTGTCCAATGATGGCCTTCTCTAGCCAGATGTTGTTTTAACAAAAAGTGACTTAGAAGAATAATCTGATGAGACAGAAGCTTCTGTAAGCAAAGATTATTAGTCTACACATTTGCCTATGAGACTTGTAAAGCTTTAAGGAGCCATGGAACATGTTCCTCCTCTAACAATACAACAGGCTCAAAGATAGGTGCCATCTGTTATATTTTTTCACATTACAATATTTTAAGCGCATTACAAACTTGGCTATAATACAACCATAACTAAAACAAGCATAACAAGCACAACTCACTGGCCCCAACTCCACAGTCCTGGAGTTATACTTGACTAAACCCCACTTGCATCAATCACACTTAGCAAAGACTGGTTAATACCAGCTCAATAATATTTAGCAACTGCCCTTTCCTCACTTTTGACACCACCAAAATGTATCCCTTGTTCCCACATTGATCAAAATAGTTTTCTAATTACTCTATCAAAATATTGCCATATAGTGCAGTCTAACTATTTTAGGTTTTCGCCCTATAATTCTTATAGATTTGTATATGCTTAGAACTGGTGTTTCTCAAAAATCTCCATTCTTGAATTTTCACTACCATTACATGCTAAGTTGGTCAGAATTTACAGTCAACTCTTGTATAATTATGTCATTTAATTTGAGCTCTACTACATTGCTTTATTAAAGGCTCTATGATATAATTGTAGGCTTTATGTTTTTATAATAACCCAATATCAGGCATTTTAAGACATAGAAATCCATGTGCCCCTACTGGTCCCAACCCATTGCTAATTCTCTGTCCATGTACCTTTTCATAAATATGCAAATGTACAAACTAATGTGTCATGTGTACTATTGAACATGTGACTAAGTCCAGTAGACTTTTGTGCAATTCAGGCCAAACTATGTGGTCAAGCAAATTTTTACTGCCCCTCAACAGATCCTCTTTAGCTGGAAAGGCAGCGGCTGGGGGTGTACACATGGCACAGCCTCAATGCTTGGCTTCAGAGCCATGGCAGGAATTATAACCCTGTTAGGACAGCAGTTAAAGTAAATGTGGCCTCAAAACAACCTCCCAGTTAGGGAGTTAAATCAAGCATTGAGGAGGTGATACATATTACAAAATGCATTTCTCCATGGCAATACATAGTTGAAATACATTTATGATTGTGAACCTGCTATAAAGCATTTGTAAGTTTGTTCCTGTACAGTAATCTCTCACCATGCTGCATAGCCAGGCAGGCATTTGCTGGTTCATCTTTGCAACCTACAGTTGCAGGTAAAATAGTTAAAATATTTATATTTGAACTGTGTATGTATCTATTCACACACAGTTCCAGTTTAACCACTTGCTGACGGCTGTACGACTTTGTACGGCCTCAGCGCGGCTCCCAATCTCTAACAGGCCGTCTTTTTACGGCCGCCCCTTTGCACGTTCCCCGCGCGCGCTCCCGAGCGCGCAGCGGGGAACTGCTGTGCTGGCCGTGTCCCTTGGACACAGCCAGTCACAGATCGCCGTGAACGGCCAATCGGAGCGGCCGTTTCCTAGGCGATCTGTGCGGCCAATGAGAGATGATCTCATATGTTTACATATGAGATCAACTCTCATTCCCGGCTCTCGCAGACAGCGGTGCTGTCAGGGGAGAGAGGAGACGGATCTGTGTCTCTTGTACATAGAGACACAGATCGGTCACCCCCCCCAGTCACTCCCCTTCCCCCACAGTTAGAACACTAATTAGGGTACACATTTAACCCCTTCCTCACCCCCTAGTGTTAACCCCTTCCCTGCCAGTCACATTTATACAGTAATTAGTGCATATTTATAGCACTGATTGCAGTATAAATGTGAATGGCGCCAAAAATGTGTCAAAAGTGTCCGATGTGTCCGCCATAACGTCGCAGTCCCAATAAAAATCGCAGATCGCCGCCATTACTAGTAAAAAAAAAATAATAATAATTATAATTCTGTCCCTTATTTTGTAGGCGCTATAACTTTTGCGCAAACCAGTCACTTATTGCGATTTTTTTTTTTTTTTTTTTTTTTTTACTAAAAATATGTAGAATACGTATCGGCCTAGACTGAGGATAAAAAAAAAACGTAAAAAAAAAATTGAGCTATTTATTATAGCAACAAGTAAAAAAATGTTTTTTTTTTTCAAAATTGTCGCTCTATTTTTGTTTATAGCGCAAAAAATAAAAACCGCAGAGGTGATCAAATACCACCAAAAGAAAGCTCTATTTGTGGGGAAAAAAGGACGTTAATTTTGTTTGGGAGCCACGTCGCACGACCGCGCAATTGTCAGTTAAAGCGACGCAGTGCCGAATCGCAAAAAGTCCTCTGGTCAGGAAGGGGTTTAAGTGCCCAGTAAGGAAGTGGTTAAAGCTAAACTCCAGTCAGGAAAACAGAAGTTAATCCAGTTACTTTTGAATGTAAACAGTACCTGAATTGATAGCCTCCTGTAATCTGCAGCGTCACACTGCAGTTGCAACACAGTGTATGCTAAGTATGGACATGGAAAGAGTAGCTTTATGTAACTTTAATATGTTTTCATTTGTTGCTTGAACACAATGGGGCTGATTCATTAGTGAAAAGTAAAATACTAGTGAAAAGGAAAAGTGCAATCTGATCGGATGCTTTTTAGCAACAGTTGCACCTTTGCAGTTTGCCAGATATAGCAAGCAAGGCCTGGTAACGTTATTTGGTAATTAGTAAAAGGTGCGCTTTAAGAGTCCTCTTTTTGCTTTAAAAGTTTCTTTAAATATGTTGTATATAGATTGTATAGAGCTGTAGCAAAAACACTGGGCATGCTGCAATGCCTAGCTAGCATTCTGTCTTACAGCAAAGAGAATATCAATGAGATGTGAAATTCATGTTCTGCATTGTGCCCTTCTCCAAGAGACTCTTTTGTGATACTAATATCAAGGCTCACCTGCATTCTCTTTTCCTGCAAAACAACATGAATTCTAAATGCAGGAGCCAAAACTCTTTGATCCTGATGGTTTATCTTTTATGTTCATGTTCTGTACACCTGGGTCCTGAGCCATTATGTGGCAGAGGAAAGCTCTCAGTGTGTGTATTCAGTTTCTGGTCTATTTGTAAATGCAATGCAGATCTCGTCCTTACACTGTTATATTGTCTTTTCTGCTTGTTTCGTTGCCCTCATCAGCTACCCACCTTTTTATCATTTGTTTTCTCTATGCTCTAAAATACAAAAAAAAAGACAATATATAAATTGGCCTAAAGATGAAGTCAATGGTATATTATCTTTTTGCATTCAACAGCAACAGTATATTTGAGTTTCAGAACCATTGTTGAGAGACAACTTGATAATTCAGCATTCATATTGGTTAAAGAGTGTTCTTACTTACTATCATATTTAAACTTTTGCAGACGAATTTAGATACTTTTTTTTTCTTCTACTATATGAAATTTGCACGATTCCCCCATCAATACAGAACGTGCTGACTGGGGAAAACCCCGCAAGCCGCCCCCACCAGGAGAAGACATTGATTATTGTTAGCGGCTATAGCAGCCGATAGCAATAATCGCAAGAGAATCTGCCAGGCTGGTTGTACCCAAGTTGATTAATCAACTTGGTACATTCAGCCTGCCCATTAACGGTTTGAATCTTGGCTGGTTCAGCAGGATCTGAATTCGAACCCTGTATGGCCGGCCTTAAAGGTTTAAAAGCTTTGTTTCTCCATTGTATGTTAATGACAGGAGACTCTGTCTGTCCTTAGGACAGACTCATGCTGACCTTGTTCAGAAATCCTTGCAATCAGCATGAAATCTTCCCCTGAGAAACAGTACATTGTGTTTTAGGTATGCTGTGTAAGTGAAAACAGAAATATATAGTGGGTTTTTCTCAAATTTCTAATGCAAAAGTGGAAATACTCTTTAAGTTGGGAGCCTACCCATTACAGCGTTGGTAACATGGAATTGGATTCTGCACCTCTTCCTCAACATCCATACTATTATGAAGCAGCCAAGAGCCATAAAACAAGGTAAAACAAACTTGTTTTATCCTGCCTCTAAAAGGCATCAAGTAAAACAGATCCTATACCCTTTTACCAAAGTACTGCACACCAACTTCTACTATTACAGGCTTGTCTCAGATAGGGGAGGAAAAACCCAGAGAGCAGGAAGCAAACATAGCATGAAGCCATAAAAATGTATTAAGACAAAACTTTTCGAGCACTAAGGAAATTCTAACTTAATTGTGTATGATGCTTCACATCAACCTCTGTGACTGCAGCCCCCTTCAAATGAACTAGATGCGTGTTTTGTCAGTCCTGGCATCTCCAGGAGCTGTTTTTGCACTGTTATATTGCCACCATTATTACTCATCTATTAACCCCAGACGTTCCTGATGCCCTTTTTAAAAAAAAATGATGATATCTAGTGGTCAACTACCTTATTGCTGTACACTCACTCTCTACATATTTAGTATTAAGAATCCTCCATGAGACTATTTGTGGGTTAGGTCCTCTAATTCATTTAGTGATACATCTATATAATACTGTTAATGGAACCTCCCCTAAATCCTATTAATAGTTTGAATTAAAACAGTTTTGAACACTGTCAATTCTGTAAAACCTTAACCCGCGTAGTCTTTATTATGGCATTTTTTAACCAATCTCTAACGGGGAATTTTCTAATGTTTTGCACCCATGTTAAAATCACATTTTTTTGCTACAAATTACTATACCCCACCCCAAAAGTGTGTGTATATATATATATATATTTATATATTCTCTGAAAGCAGAGGCTGTGGAGAATAAAATGGTAGTAATGGTGTTTTCTGGGAAATTTTCAGAAATGTATTTTAGTGCACACAAATATATTAGATCCATTTTTTTTTAATATATACAAATTTGATTGGGTTGCATCAAGTAAATAGATACTAAATATGTTGAGACCTAAAATTGTGCGCACCCATTGAAAAACTTTGGCACCCAAAATTCTTCATAGCTGAAGCTTTAAAAGCTTTTACGTGTCATCAATGTAGATTTAGCTATAAATGATGTCCCTAGAATTATTGCTCTCACTCCGACGTTCACACAGATACCTCACATGTGTGGCGTAATTGATTGATTGAGTTTGCCTTATGCTGCACTTTTTATATGGGGTAGAGGAATGTGATTGGGGGGGTTTTACATTTTTGTTTAAATATTTTTATTTATTTTATACATTTCTTTTGCCATTTGAGAGCCCCATAAAGTGATTGAATCAATTCTTAAAGCCATTGTTAAGTTCACAGTTGCAACAGCTGTTAACTGGATTTAACCACATGTCTACAATGATGTATATGAAAGTACCTTTGGTAGACAAGTGGTTAAAATGCCTAGACACATTGGGCCAGATCCACATATAATTGGATAGGCGCAGCTTTAAGTCAAATCCAGGAAGATTTTGCGCCGTAAGTTACGGCGGCGTAGTGTATTTCTGGCGGCGGAATTCAAATCGGCGGGTAGGGGGCGTGATTCATTTAAATGAAGCGCGTCCCCGCGCCGATTGAACTGCGCATGCTCCGTTTCGAAATTTCCCGCCGTGCTTTGCGCGAAATGACGTCGCAACGACGTAATTTTTTTAACTTAGACGTGACTTGCGTCCATCCCTATTCACGGACGTCTTACACAAAAAAATAATTCAAATTTCGACGCGGGAACGACGGCCATACTTTAACATGGCAAGTCTATCTATACGCCGCAAAATAGCAGCTTTAACTATACGCCGGAAAAAGTCGACTAGAGACGACGTAAGAGAATGCGACGGCCGCGCGTACATTCGTGGATCGTCGTAAAAAGCTAATTTGCTTACCCAACACGGAAAACGACGCAAACTCCACCCAGCGGGTGCCAAAGTATTGCACCTACGATCCGAAGGCGTACGAAGCCGTACGCCTGTCGGATCGAACCCAGAAGCCGTCGTATGTTGGTTTGAGGATTCAAACTAAAGATACAACGTGGGTAATTTGAAAGTAAGCCGGTGTATCAGTAGATACACCGGCGTACTCGCTATGTGAATCTGGCCCATTGTGTTTACGGAAATCCTTCCTAATGTTATATGCTATCCTCACACTCCGTTTTCTTGTGGTTCTTCCAAAATAATGGACACCGCATGGGCAATCCAGTATGTAGGTTACATGGGTAGTATCCCAACAAATATGTTGTCATTAGTCATCCCCTTAAATTGTTTTACTTTCTTTGATCTATCAGCAATTGTCCTAAAGGCTACACCTCTTTTGCATACACAAACTGCCACTATGCCTCTTGATATGAATAGAGCTGATTATCTAAATACTTTTGTGATGGAACAAATAAATTACATGGGTCTTGCTTTGTTTACAAGGAAAAAGTGAGAGAAGGGCCCCTGTTTGTAACTCTGGTATAATATGCAATACATAGGTGTGAAGTCAGTCTCCATAAATATCTAAATGTCAAATTAAATTTTTTGCAGTAAGGGATTCTGGACAAAAGTCTTGTTTCTCAAGCCACATACCCTTAAATCATAAAAATCTTATCAGAATGAATGCTTTGCCATAATAGGCTGTGACACCCTGCTTCTATAGCAATTTGGGCAGCCTGTTCAATTTAATTGATTAAATAGTGTACTTTGGTACTTTGAGACTTGTTTGATCATGTTAGTGATCATGTTAGTGTGAATGGGGTAGGCAAGGGGCAGTACAAGAGTTTTCTTTAGGACAGAAAGTGCTACATTTATCTGGCCCTATGCAATATCATCTTACATTTTTCTTCTACAGCTACACACCATTTAGGGCATATGATACACCTACTACATACAATCAATTTGTAAACACAGCTGCCTTCTTTAATAATACAAATGTATAATTTAATGAATCTTGCTATCTCTATCTGAAACTTATATTAAATCTTCATTCTCTCACTTGGTTCTTATTTGCTCTAAATTGCTTATATATCTTCTCCAATCTGTGAAAATGGAACGTGCAACTGTTTATTCTCTTTTATCACTAGCTATCATCCACCCACTGCCTCTCATGATTCTCTCACTCTATTTGGAACATTGGGTCAGTGTAAATACAGATTACTCTAGCTGGATCAATCTAAATTCCTAAACTTAACAAAACTATCTTCTTACTTTACCACAAGTTCTTTAAACCATACGTAGGCGTGAAGTTCAAATCCATTGCAAACCATTTATGTACATTTGTTATTTTCCAGCATATACTTCTAACAGGATAAGCAGAGCTGTTTACTTACAAAGTTTTCACCATACTGCATTCTATGATTTCAATTCCTAAGTACATGGAAAGTATAATGAATACTGTCTGTATAGTACATGTTATTTTTATTTTACTATCTAAAGTATCTGTATATCTATATATGCGCACACATCCAGTTACACATTTATAGTGATAAGAAAAAGTATGTGAACACCTTGGCATTAACTGGGTTTTGTTTTTTACAGTAATTTGCCATAGAATGTAATCTGATCCTTATCTAAGTCACAACAATAGACAAACACAGTGGGCCAGATTCACGTAGAATTGCAGCGGCGTAACATATCGTATATACATTATACCGCCGCAAGTTTTCATCGCAAGTGCCTGATTCACCAAGCACTTGCGTGAAAACTTACGCCGGCGGCCTCTGGCGTAAGCCCGCGTAATTCAAAGGGGCGTGTGCCATTTAAATTAGGCGTGCTCCCGCGCCGGACCTACTGCGCATGCTCCGTTTTGAAATTCCCGCCGTGCTTTGCGCGAAGTGACGTCATTTTTTCGAACGGCGACGTGCGTAGCGTACTTTCGTATTCCCGGACGTCTTACGCAAGAAAAAATGTTTTTGAATTCGACGCGGGAACGACGGCCATACTTTAACATGGGCTGTGTAAGGTTAGGGCAGGTAAAACGACGACTAACTTTGCGACGGGAAACTAGACTAGCAACGACGTAACGAATGCAAAAAACCATCGTGGATCGCCGTAAAACCTCATTTGCATACCCGACGCTGGAATACGACGCAAACTCCACCCAGCGGCGGCCGAGGTACTGCATCCTAAGATCCGACGGTGTAAGACAATTACACCTGTCGGATCTAAGGGCTATCTATGCGTAACTGATTCTCTGAAACGCCGTCGTATCTCTTCTGTGAATCTGGCCCAGTGTACTTAAGCTGATAACACACAAAAAGTTCTAATTCCTCATGTCTTTATTGAATGCACCCATTAAACATTCACAGTGATGGAGGAAAACGTAAGTGAATCCTTGAAGTTCATGGCAGATTGAACCTTATTTTGGCAGCAATGACTTCAAGCTTCAGCTCAGACACATTTGTAGGATGTCTGGTGTGAACAGCTCACTTGAGGTCATTCCACAGCATTTCTATAGGTTTAAGAACTGGGCTCTGACTGGTCCAAAATGCAAATTTTATTTTTCTGAAGCCAGTCTGCGGTGGATTTACTTTGATGCTTAGGATCATTGTTGTGCCCTACAGATAGAAGTAAGGGAATACCTTCAATGTTACTGTGAAGATCAAACAAGCGCATGCCAAGAGGAGGCAGGAATGCCACAACGAAATATAGTTGGGTAACAGACTGGTTTCCACTCACAATGAGGGGGCCGGAACAGACTCTCTTGTAGGTATATGTAATAGCTTGTGCTTCAGGCAGACCTTGTTTGATCTTCCAAGTTGCATTAAGGGGGTGCTACCCCCCTCCCTCCCTGTTTTCCCCAGGTATCAGGATATATATCACTGATTCCTTTTTAATCCTTTTGGCTGCTGTATAAAAACCTTTAATTCTTCATATCATAAGTGCTTATGTTCTATTGCTATACACCCCTGAAGAAAGAATCAACTTCTGAAATGGTTCCGGTGATTCTGCTAACATTGAGTCACAGTGCAATCATCGTGAAGTTATCAGAAACTGTAGAACACCACTTATATGTCTATCGCATGTCCTGTTGGTAACATACTACACCAGCCATAATCTGGTGCCCTTTGGCAAACTTCAGGCACGCAGCAATGTTTTTTTTACCCTGTTCAAAGACTTACGTATGGTAAACTCACGAACAGGGATTTTTGGCAGTTCCAGTGATGTCTTCATGCCTTTAGCTGTTACTTGTGGGTTCTTCTGCAGATCAGCTACTCTTGATCATTTGTCTTCATAGAGCTCCTTTTTGCGAGGCATGGTTCACATCAGCTGGTACTTTTCTTGAACTGCTATCCTAAAATGTTTGCATGTATTTTATCTATCAAAGTAGCTCTAAACCACACCTCATTTTAATAATTGGCCTCCAGGTGTGCAAACTACTGACTCCAATTAGCTTTTGTTGAAGTAATTAGTCTATGGGTTTGCTTACTTTTTTCCTCAAACACAGTGAAGGTTTAATGGGTTTGTTCAATAAAGACATGGAAAATTAAAATTGTGTGTTATCATCTTAAACACATTTTGTTTGTCTATTGTTGTGACTTAAGCAGGCCATAGACAAGTTGAAAACTGAACAAAAATTCTTGTTGATTGCCAGGTCATTTGTTTCTTGCATCATTGGTGTGCCAGCTACTATACATGATTTTCGTGCCACAATCGAAGGTGCCTGATCCAACATGCTGTGTTTTTTTTTTTTTTTTTTTTTTTTAGAAAAACAAAATAAATTATGGCACAATCATATATGCTATGTTTGCCTTTTGATCAACAAAACATTCAGTTTTCGACTTGTCTATGGCTGGCCTTAGATCAGATCACATGTTATGGCAAATTACTGCAGAAAAACAGTAATTGCAAGGGGTTCATATACCTTTTCTTACCATTGTATGAGTCAAAAATATGCATTCTGAATATTGAAGCATAAATGGCCAAACTAATAAATAAATTGGTAGTTTGAAACTATAGCTGTACATTAGCAGACTGATAAATTATACTGTGAAGTCTGTAAAGTATATTGTGCTATGCATTGCAGTATTTATTAGCATGAAAAAAAGGTTAAATCAATTATCGCCCTAATGGTTTAGTGAGTGGAAAAGCTACTTTACTTATTCATTTGTATGCTTTGATCTAAACTTAATCATACTTGATCTCACTTCAGTTATTTACAGTTGATCTTTTCCCATCATCACCCACTTTAGATATGCTTGTCACTTAAATCTGTAAGGCTACTTTCACACTGGGGTGGGCGGGGGGCCTTAGCGGTAAAATACCACTAATTTTAGCAGCGCTTTACCGCTGTATTAGCTGCGCTTTTAACCGCCGCTAACGCCCAAATAAAGGGTTAAAAGCGCCCGCAAATCGCTTTGGTGCACATTGATTCCAATGGCAGGGGCGGTGGAGCAGCGGTGTATACACCGCTTTCACACCACCCGAAAGATGCTGCTTGCAGGAATTTTTCTAATGTCCTGCATGCGCACCGCCCCAGTGTGAAAGCACTCACGTCCTCACACTGGGGCTGCATGGGAGGCATTTTTCAGGTGTTTTACATGCAATATTTTTAGCCCGAAAGCACCTGAAAAACGCCCCAGTGTGAAAGGGATCTAAATTACACCAATGCTGGACATACATTTGGCTATTTTGTGGACATTTTCCTTCAGATTTTGATTAAATAAATGATTGTATGGATCTGAACAGTACTCAAACATCTGACATCCATAGTTTCGGTTGATTTCTAGTTTCAGCGTAATTTAAATTGTAATTCAAATTGTGGTGGAAGCAAAAAAAAAATAATAATTAAAAAAGACGTTGACAAACATTGGTGCAATTTTGATTAAGTAATAACTGGTAAAAAAAAAAAAAAAAAATAGAAGGAAAAATCTGGCTGTTTATTCCCAAGCAAACTGTGTTTTGACCGAAAGCTGATAAAAAATTCTTCCAGAGATGCCAAGGGCATGATCAGCTTTCAGATGTTGTAAAGGTTTGTTTTTTATTTTTTAAATGGGTTCCTTTAAGTTAGTTCACACCAGTTAGTGCACTTACCTTTTCCTTCGATTTCCCTTCTAAATGTTTTTTTTCTTTGTCTGAATTTCTCACTTCCTGTTCCTCCTCAGTAAGCTTGCCCCCAGCATCCGAGCTGTTCTGGCTGGGGGTTAGTCAGCCAGAACAGCTTTCTGAAGAGAAACAGGAAGTGAGCAATTCAGACAAAGAAAACATGTAGAAGGGAAATCTAAGGAAAAGGTTAGTGAACCAACAATGCACTAACTTAAAGAAACCTATTTAGAAAATAAAAAAGAACATTTACAACCGCTTTAACTTGAGTGAACCTAGAGGTTTTGGGTTGATTTCTACATTAAGCTATACTAGGAAGGTCTACATCAATGGGCACAGGTATCCATCATTCCATCTTTAAAGTCTATCTTTCTGCAACTTTACAAGTTAACTTAAATAATGCTATCAGTCTGTTGCAGGCATGAGGGAGCATTTTTCCCATCTCCTTACCCCCAGTGATCAGACTACATTATTGTAGCCTTGTAATAAGTCACAAGGTTGAGGGTCTGCCACAGGGGCTGGTTTGCGTCAGACCTTTGTAAGCAATAATTGCACAGTCACCAGGATATTCATGATGGTGTCATCTATGAGCCAGCAACTCGATTCAGGAAATAGAAGCTGACCCTGCATAATGCCTGAACAAAGATGGTTCTGACTTTCTGATGAGAGAAAGATATGAAAGCATTGTCAGGGTGAAGTGCTGTGATCTCAGAGGTAATAAATACATGAAAATGTTTCACTTTTATCATGCATGCATTTAAAATGAAAAATACATCTGATGCCAAGTCCAATTTAAAGGTCCTACTGAATTGTAACTGTTCATTCATATTTCTGTTCCTCCCTCTATAATATGGTACAGTGTTTCATTTCCCATTGCCATTTAGTTCACATTTGCATACCTAGTGTTATTTTTTATTTCTACAAATACAAAGAAAACTAGAATGCTTGAAAAGTTCCCATGCATACTATGTGCAAATAAACTATTCCTGTAATGGACATAATTATAAAACTAATGGCCACTAGAGGAAAAAAGAAATTGGAAGCACTTTCTGGTAACTGGAGCAAAGATTTAAATGGCTGATCTCCAGCTGTTTTAAATGAAAGCAGTTGCACTTCCCAAAATTGTTTTTAATTTAATACCTGGACTTCTATGATAGCAATAAAAGATCAAATGTTTTTATTAGCCTTTTATTATGTGAATTAATCCTCTATTACTTTGTATTTTTAAGTAGCCACTCATTTAGAATGTGTTCAACCATATTGAAACTTACTAGATGGAAAGGGACCAAGATTCCAGTTTCATTGCAATGACATGGTCTGGGCTATGTTCTCAGTAAACATCTAATTAGATTTTTCTATTTTCCCTGAGTTGTTAACCTGGAGTATATCTGTTTCTTCTAGCTCCAGTGGCTGCTGGACAACTATGAAACTGCTGAGGGAGTGAGCCTTCCCAGAAGCACTCTCTACAATCATTACCTTAGACACTGTCAGGAGCACAAACTAGACCCAGTCAATGCTGCCTCCTTTGGAAAACTTATCCGCTCCATATTTATGGGACTCCGAACGAGAAGACTGGGTACTAGGTTAGTATATGCAGATTTTTATTTATTTTTTATCCATTATGTGGGATTCAAATAATTCTACAAAAAAATTCAATCAACATTTTGATAAAACTCTATCAAATGTAAGTTGGAGATAGCGATTAATTCTGCGTTTCAACTGTAAAGCATCCTTAAAAAAAATGAAATTCTGTAAAACATTGATGTCACAAATGTATATATTTGCTGCATAAGCCATTTTGTAAATTATTGCCTTATCTAATAATGAATTCATTTTGTACTACATTTACTTCAAAGAGTGGCATCTGGTAGGTTGCTTACTACACCTATACTGACTCTGAGGAGGTTCATACTCAAACTGGTTCCCAATCCTTAGAATATCCATCTTCTGTCTTTGTAAGATTTTCATTGTGTGTATCTCAAATATTCAAAATCTGGTTCACAAATAGAAGGTAACCTGGGCCCTGTGAGGATCAGCTTAGGATGCAAGGTGCTGCTTTATAGAAATAAGCGGTCTTTTGGGATGCAAGAATCTCCCACAGACTGTCTTTCTTTCTTTACTATAAAGGCCATGTACGCTAAAGGATTATATTTTTGTTACAATGCTTAGCCATGTATTACTTTCTAATACTGGCGGGAAAAAAAATTGTCACGATAAATCTGCCCAACAAGGAAAGGAGAAGCAATAAAAACTGGTCAAAGTCTCTAAAGCCCTGTCCACACCTGTACGGACCGTTTTCATCGGACGAACCGATCGTGTGTGGGCCCCATCGTTTTTTTATCTATCGGTGAAAAAAAATAGAACCGGTTTTACATTTTTCTTATGGTTTAAAGAACAGTAGAAAAAAACGATCGTCTGTGGGGAAATCCATCGGTCAAAATCCATGCATGCTCAGAATCAAGTCGACGCATGCTCGGAAGCATTGAACTTCATTTTTCTCAGCACGTCATAGTTTTTTACGTCACCGCGTTGGACACAATCGGATTTTTAACCGATGGTGTGTAGGCAAGACTGATGAAAGTCAGCTTCATCGGATTTCTGATGAAAAAATCCATCGGATTAGATTCCATCAGCTATCCGATCGTGTGTACAGGGCTTTAGCCTTTCCCTCTCCAATTGAAAGTAAATAACATGTTTTGGTTGAAGTTGGACTTTACATGTCCTGTGCTAGAGGTTTTGTCTCTATCAGAACAGAGGAAGGTATATGTGTCTTGAGGCTTGCCTTATTTTGTTGCCATGTATATAAATGACCTAAAGGGATTGTTTCCAACTGGAGATAAACCTGTAAGTTGTTATAAGTCTCATAGAAAACGAGTGTATATGTGTGTGTATATATATATATATATATATATATATATATATATATATATATATATATATATTAATTTAAGCACGCACATTCGCACAGATGTTCTGAATGTCATTACAAATAGGCAATCAGCATTTAAAGGAGAAATTTTACATGTCTGCATGAAATAAATCCCTAATAATATATACAGTAATGTATAAAAAAAATTGTTAAAGTGACTGCACCTATGTGTGAGAGTAGCATGCTGGGAGAATTATGTCATTAGTCTGCTTCAGGCAGAAGAAAAACATTTCCTCAGTCTCCTTGTTCCCAGTGATCACTTTTGGGAAGCTGACTAGATGAAAGGCACAGATGTGGGACATCATATGTAGAAACAGTGAAGAAAATAAAGACTAATGTTTAGGTACAAAGATTTACATGATTGCCATCTTTGGGCCAGCATATTAATTTTGGAAGTAGATGCTGACTCTCTATGATGGCACCAGAGATGGCACATTTCTTCTGGCAGAATGGAGGGTGAAAGCATTGTCAGGATGAATAGTTTGCTTAAATGAGAAGTGATAATTTTCTTTGTTTTATATTTACACATTGCCTATCATGCATACAGCTGAATCTCAGTTCTAGCCAAAAATCATTTTGTTTTAGATAGAGCAAGGAAGGCTGATGCCGTGTACACGCGATCATTTTTCGGCATGAAAAAAAACAACGTTTAAAAAAAATGTCATTTAAAATGATCGTGTGTGGGCTTTACATCATTTTTCGGGTTCTGAAAAACTAAAATGTTTTTCCCGAACATGCTGCATTTTTTAACGATGTTTTAAATTATGTCGTTTTTCGGGTTGTAAAAAATGATCGTGTGTGAGCTAAAACAACGTTAAAAACCCGCGCATGCTCAGAAGCAAGTTATGAGATGGGAGCGCTCGTTCTGGTAAAACTACTATTCTTAATGGAGTAAGCACATTCATCACGCTGTAACAGACAGAAAAGCGCGAATCGTCTTTTACCAACAGGAAATCGGCTAAAGCAGCCCCAAGGGTGGCGTCATCCGCATGGAACTTCCCATTTATAGTGCCGTTGTACGTGTTGTATGTCACCGCGCTCGTGTGTGGGCAACGTCGTTTTAATGATAATGATAATTTTTTTCTAAATGCCGAAAAACGTCGTTTTTTTCATGCTGAAAAATTATCGTGTGTACGCGGCATTAGAGTTTTGGTTGGGGAGAGTTGCCTTAATTTTCCTGTTGGAAAGGGGAAGGATTAGAACTTGAACAAAGTTTTTATTGATTTTTGTGCCCTCCTTGGTGACGATCACAACCCTCTCCAGTCAAATTTTTTGTCCATTCCTCACAGGGCCAGGAAGTGTCTTATTATGGTGTGAAAATGGGAAAAGCATACAATATCATGATTTGATCAAAAGTAAACTGAAATATTAATTGATTATTACAGTCTAAATTGTCTGCATTTTTAAATGCATTGAGACACTTGTCTTTAGCTGTCTGCTAGTAAAACCTCCATATTGAATTTGGTTTTGGATCCAAGAAATCACATACATAAAAAATCTTCGCTATGCAATTATAAATGTCAACAGTCTGATAGTAACCGTGGAAACAATGTTATCAGTTCTAATATGATGAGCCAAATGGGTTTCTTGTTTGCATTACAAACTTGGAAGAGACATGGAGATAAATACTGCCAAAAGGGGTGCTTTTTTAGGAACCAAATGATAACCTTTTACCAAAGCTTTTCTTTTAATAATGGGTAAAATAGGACTGTATTCTATACCATAAACAGTAGATAAAGTAAGTAATTTAACTTGATGAAAAATAAAAAGGCATCATTTCTACTTCTCTCTCATAAAAGAGAACCCATATCTCAAACAGTTTGTGTTTTCCCACTTTAAAATGTTGTTGTCCGAGTAGCCTTTTGAACATTAGTGGCTTTTAAACCTCACATTTCATTTGAAGTTCATTCTGACTGGTACAGTTGCACTTTGCCCTAATGAATTCACCTACAAGGGACTGCATTCAACATAAAGTATGTCAGCAGCTTAATGCCCTCATAAGGGTATTCTTACCTATAAAAAAAAAACTCAAGTTGGAAGTGTTATTTATTCATTTTTAAATAACTTGGCTTTTAAAGATCAGCGAGACTAAAGAACACCATGTCATTTATTTGTCTTCTTGCTGCAAAATATTGTTCTTGAAAAGGGTAGCCATCTGAAGAATATGGTACTGTTTCAACTACCACATGTGGAGGTTGCCTATTGAAACGAACAACATACCAAAATGTTGTTTTAAAAATGAACAGGTGATTAGCATTGCTGTGAAATGACATCTGCTTAATACCCCCAGCTCCCTGCAACTTTACTTTGCTTTTTACAGCACTAATTCATATCCGGGTGTACACAAGGCTTAAAAAAATCAAATCTATTAACCCTAAACTCTTGAGCTTTCTAGTGATCTGGAGATAAATAGTGAGACTAATTTAAAAGTTTAATTTTAATGTTTTTAAATGCAGATATGAAACGTTTTGCCTATTATGAGACAAGAGAACAGAACACAGTAGGGAAGTGACAAACTGAAAAAAAAAAGTACTGTACTGTTGGAAAATTAGAGTGTCTAAATCATCTCTAAGTGGAATTAATTTATACATCCAACTTTGATTGAAAAGAAATTGAGAAAACATAGAAAATACCTGGTTGACTGATATGCTTAGAACAAGGGGTTTCTTGCCTGAATTATGCCAGTTATGAAATATTAATCATTCCACCGTATTTTCCAAACAACCAATAGCAAGAAAATAAATGATTTGTAAACTACCCATAAAGTTATAGCTAGCACACAAAGACAAATTGTTTCAAACAGATCGACTTTTTTTTTTTCTTGAGGGAGATCACCTTAACTGAATTTATTTACTGTAGAGAAGAAGCAATTAAGACAAATAGGATTGATTTGTAAATGTATGATCTATACAAAAAAAAAGATACAAGGGCACTTTTTGCTTCTGGAGCGAAAGGAATGCAACTTCAAAACACAGGTAATGTTCATTACTGTTAGTGCTGTGAAAATGTGGAAAAGTATTCTATAAAAACTGATTTTTAATCTTTAAAAACTAATGCAAGGAAAATGGTAGTAGATAAAACTTGTAGCATTGTTGTTATGAGAGGGAGCAATCCTTGCTTTATAATGTTTTCTTACCATCCTCTGTCCTCTCAATATTCACGATTTTGGTCTGGGAATTCAATTGCTTTTCTTTAGTTGAACTTAATGGTCTTTTTTTCAACTTAAAGTGATTCTAAAGCCAAGACATGTTTTACCCTAATGCATACCCTGTATTAAAGAATAACTTAAGGCAAAAACATTTTTTAGTTTTGGATAGAGTGGAGAGAGATTAGAACACTTGTCAGTTTTTATTGCTGTCTGTGATCCCCGTTAAAGAGATTCACCCTCTTTACCATTATCATTAAAAGTGAAAACAAAAAAAAACAAAAAATGTTGGGTTGTCTCCAGAAAAGATATACAAAGTAAATCTTCCAATGTGGAAACTAGTTCTGGTGACCTGGGGGTCCCCAATAAATTCCTGTGATTTGCAGGGATTTCCTCTCGCTTCCTTTTTGGCTAGGAACGGAAGTGAAACGGAAATCTCCACAATGGGACACAGATGGCGGGAAAAATCTGACAGGGGTTATTACCCTCTCTTTTTCTATCCAAAATAAATTCTAAGTCCTAGTCTACTCCAGTCCTCCCTCCATTCTGCACATTGCCCATATGTAGCGGCTCCCTCCTCTCTCCCTGCAATATTTAAACAGAAACAATTGTGCAAGAGGTACTACAGCAACCTCTATTTTATGGACATAAAGGAATTACAAAAATAATTAATCTGAGAGGTGCACAAAACCAATATCTCTGTAGTGATCAATACAAAAATATGTGTGTGAAAACTCCTATTAACTACTTGCCTACTGTATACTTACGACGGCAAAGTGGCACGGCTGCACTGGATCACGCGCCTAATGTGTGATCCGACACGTCTGGGGCATGCATGCGCATAGCCGGCAGCCCCCTCCCGCTGTGATTATACACAAAGGAAGCTGATCGGCAGGTACTGCAGACTCAATGTCCATCGTCGCCAGCCAATCCTTCAGTACAGAGGGAGAGAGGCGGTCTTCCAATGTAAGCAAGGCACTGTTCTGTCAGTACAGAAGGCATGGATCCTGTGTTCCTGTAAAGCAGGAACATGGATTCATGCCTTCCCCTAGTTCAACCACCTCCACTACAATAAGATAACACCAGCTAGGAACACATTTTTTAGCACTGATCACTGTATTCGTGTCACTAGTCTCCAAAAAGTGTCAGTTAAGCCCCGCACACACGGTCGGACCTTTGTCTGACGTTCTCTATCTAAACTCAGTCAAAATTCCTCTGAATTTCCGATGGAAATAATCCGATGGGGCATACACACGGTCCGTCTGACTTTTTCCATCGGAAATTCCGATCGTGTGTACGGGGTATTAGTGTCCGTTTTGTCCGCCGCAATATCGCAGTCCCGCTATAAGTCGCTGATCACCGCCATTACTAGTTAAAAAAAAAAATCCCATAGTTTGTATAACTTTTGCGCAAACCAATCAATATACGCTTATTGGGATTTTTTATCAAAAATATGTAGCAGAATGCCAAAATTGATGAAAAAATTTGATTTTTTATTATTATTATTATTGAATGTGTTTTATAGCAGAAAGTAAAAAAATATTTGTTTTTGTTTTCTCAATCTTTGGGCTTTTTTTGTTTATAGCGCCCAAAAAAATAAAAAACCGCAGTGGTTATCAAATGCCACCAAAAAAAGTTATATTTGTGGAAAAAAATACATCCTTTTTATTTGGGTACAGCATCGCAAGACTGCGCAATTGTCAGTTAAAGTAACTTGGTTCCGTATCGCAAAAATCACAAAAAGTTACCTGGTCATGATGAGGGGTAACTCTTGTGCAGGGCAAGTGGTTAAACCATAATGGACAATGTGCATCAAATAAATGGTGAAATAGCAGTCCAATAACATATAATTCACTTATGCATAACAAAGAAGTAAGCTTCAAAGAGAAATATATAAAAGTGCAAATGTGAAGTCTTCTTTTCAACTTCACTTCTGTTTGCTTCAGTACATGTTAATTGCGGTCATGTGTACTGCTCCACACACACAATACATTTTATAGTCCAAAGTTAATTTTTGGAGTAAGAAAGAATGAGTGGCTACACTCCTACTTACAGTGGGAACATGAAGAATGAATGTAGCCACACTCTAACTGTAAGTCAGAACACAACAGCAAAAAAAAAAAAAAATGTAGAAGGCTGGGAGCAATAGAAGTTATTTTTTGAGTTATGAGCACATGAATAGAATGTTTTTTTTCAACCCAGAGTTTGTCACTTTGACTATGTTACTTCATTTTCAGGCCTGTACAGTATTTTACATGAAAGGCAGATTACAAGTTCTCTAAGTACTGTTCCAAGCCACTTATAGCAGCCTTTATTAATATCCAATCAATGCTTCCTTTCAAAAAATATATACTGTTTATGCATTAGGTGCTGTCCCCGATTATGGCAACTGAAACTGACTTGCTTGTTTCAGAACAGTCTTATATTACTATTACTTATTAGTAGTCTATAGGAATTGTTCTTAAGCACACTCTGTGTAATTAGAATTATGCAGAATACCTTATCTTTGGGTTTATGTCACGCTTTTGAGCTTCTTTATGTATTTTTACCAAAGCTGACCGTTTTTGGAATTGTGGAAAGAGATTTGTATGTTTAATTATGCATACAATTACCTGTAAAGTAATTTTAATCCACCTCTCTGAATCCTTTTATCTCTTTTTTTTGTATCAAAGGGGTAACTCCAAATACCATTATTACGGGATTCGTGTCAAGCCAGATTCCCCTCTTAATCGTTTACAAGAGGACATGCAATATATGGCTATGAGACAGCAACCGATGCAGCAGAAACAACGGTATGTAGAAACAGTGGGTGCAGTTCTGCCATACAGGCCTGAGGTCTGCTTTTTCAGGGGTACAGCTATAAATGAATGATTGTATAATATATGTTTTTTGTTCTTTATATACTATAAAGCTGTAAATAATGAAATAATTTTAAAGTCTTAAAGTCATTTTATAAGAAGTAGTAGTAGTAGTGTGGTACAGATTGTATGAAAAAACTATGGTTGCTGTATGATTGTACTATGATAAATTCTGAACATCTTTTTCTAAGCAAATCTTTACAGAATCAGTATTTTTCATGCTAACAGCAATTGATGTGAAGAGTTTTTCTAGATTGTTTTAATTAGAGTTTGTTGACTGTGTTGTGATACCTTCTATGGTGAGTGGGTGGACATCCATTTACATGTGGGCTGAGTTCACTGTACTGCTTCAGGGTGTACTGTAAAGATGATGTAAATCAGAAGAGCTAAGGTTAGCCTCCACCATAGATTATTTATTGGTAATATTTGAGAGTTTCTGATATCTAAAGAATATTTAATGCTGGACTCCAAGTAGATATAAAAGAAAACACTCTTTATAGGCCTCGTGCACATGGACATTTACACATTCCCTAACCTTGAAGTGTAAAATGTTCATCAATTTCTTGCACGTGAAGCATATGTGCTACATACATAATAATTATTTTACATGTCTGGCTGGCCATTTTTCCATATATGTATTCAAATAAATAGACTGTACGCATATGTGGGGATGAACGCTGATGCATTAGTCTAAGTGACAGCAGCAGATTGTTAAATATCTGCATGCAAAAGAGTTCTGTACCTTTCACTGCAGTTACCTTTCTGTAATTCCCCTCACAGCAGGAGAGGGAGGGTCAGTACTTTTAACCAACCAGGGCTGTGCTGCTTTCAACCAGTGAAAGTTACAGGTGCACACTTTGTGGAAACTTTCTAACATTTTTTTCCACTGGGCAATGATTGCTTTTGATGAGGAGGTGCTCGTTACTGCACTTCTATACAACCTAATTTTGGGATACAGTGCTTGAAATAGTTACATCACTTGCTGTTATGAAGCCATGTACAGTATGATCCCCATAGAACTGGAGCATAGATGGTCACCTAGAGATCATTTAACTTTGTGCAAGCAGTAATCTCCGATTCTGACACCAAGCTAAAGGATAAGTTCACCTTTCTGAACATGTTACACCTGCATATTTAGGTTGTAATATGTAGCATGTTTAGCATCCACCACCTCACACTTTGATCCCCCCCCTTCCCTGTGACAGCAGGCTGGGGATCAAAGCATTGCTTCCGCGAATGGGTGCAATGTCAGGCTCCTGCATCAGTATAGCTGTCTCCGATACACAGGGAAGTGGGGGATCAGGGATGAGGTGGTAAATGCTTGATCACTGGGACCACATAATCTTTTCTTCTTCATGCAGTCAAAGATGCTAACCCAATAAGAATAATTCTGAACACAGCATTGGTATTTCTGACTCAGTAAAGGCAGACCAACACTGCATCCTCAGGCCTCATACACACGACCGAGGAACTCGATGGGCGAAACACATCGTTTTGCTCGTTGAGTTCCTTGTTAGGCTGTCGAGGAACTCGACAAGGCAAGTTTCTCCATTCCCGTCGAGGAAAAAGAAGACATGCTCTCTTTTTGGCTCAACAGGATCCTCAACAGTTTCCTCGTCGAAAAATGTACACACGACCGGTTTCCTCTGCAAAAAAAAAAATCCCAGCAAGTTTCTTGCTGGTTTTTGCCGAGAAAGTCGATCGTGTGTACGAGGCTTTACTCAGTCACACACAATCTAATAAATCAGTGTTTCATGGCCTATGTATTTGAAATTGATTCTTTATTGAACAGGTATAAGCCTATGCAGAAAGTGGACGGAGTGGGAGATGGATTTACAGGAAGTGGACAACAGACAGGTGCATCTGTTGAGCAGACTGTAATTGCCCAAAGCCAGCACCATCAACAGTTTTTAGGTAAGAGCTTAAAAAAAAAAAAATCTGGATAATGAATTTGGTACTGTATGATAATACAGGCAGAGAATATTAAAAGTTATTTTAAGCTTATGTTTTTTAATGTTTCTCATCTGTAAAAGCCTCCCCTGTATAGACATCCAAAAGGCCAGAGACTGCCCCTGGGGGCCACCACCTTGAATGTGATATTAACAATCCTAGCAGAGTTGGAGCTGCCCCCCTGGCAGCTACATGAAATGTTATATGGGGAGGTGAAAGGAGGGGCAGAGGAGCTGGGCCAGCACAGAGAGTCCAAGAAAAAGCGAGGGCTATGATGTGCATGGAGGGAGGAGGCTATGCTAAAGAGCTGGCACTTCCTGGAGTAGTCACATTTTCTAGCAAGTTCAAAGGAAAATTGAAAGTGAATAAAAAAGCATTTCTGGAAAAGAAAAACACTGTGAAGCTGGCCATAGACAGTTTTAATGTTTGTTGGTTCAGCAGGGACCAGCTGGAATTTAACTATGTATGGGAAGGCTGATTGTACCCAAGTTGATCGATCAACTTGCTTACAACCAGCCTGTCAAATTTTTCATGCGATATTTGCCAGCAGCTGTAGTTGCTAACGATAATCACTGTGTGTTCTCCCGGCAGGAGAACACAATAGCTCCACGGAAAGGATTCAGTCTGTGTTGATGGGGGAATTGAGCGATTTTCTTTCCAGCAATCCATGTATGCAGAGAAGAAAATCATGCCATCTATGTTAATAAATTAACCCTCCGATAATAAACTCAAATGTTTACCATAACTTTTATGTATAGAAAGTGAGGGCAGAATTTAATTTGTTTTTAGGTTTGTATTGCTGCCTGTATTGTATTGTTGCCTGTGTTGCCACTAGCAAGATACTGTTAATGGGACTGAAAGCTAGGGAAAACTCAGAAGTTTGAGTTGTCACCAGTTGTCAGATCAGGAAAAGAGGGGGAATCTCTTTCTCTCGAATGAGTCAAAAAACTGACAGGGGTTTTAACCATTTCCTACTCTTATCTAAAAGAAGTAAAAAATACTTTTGCCTGTTAAAACACACTAAGACCCCTTTCACACTGAGGCAGTTTTCAGGGATTTTAGCGCTAGAAATAGCGCCTGTAAAGCGCCTAAAAACTGCTCCCCATGCTGCATGAATGTGAAAGCCCGAGTGCTTCCACACTGGGGTGGTGCAATTGCGGGACATTAAAAAAAGTCCTGCAAGCAGCATCTTTGGGGCGGTTTGGGAGTTCTGTATTCAGCGCTCCCAAAATGCCCTGCCCATTGCAATGAATGGACAGTGCTTCCAAAGTTTCCCGCAACACAGCCGTTTTTAACCCCTTCTTCAGCCGCTTGCAGGGGTTAAAAGAACCCTGCTAGCAGCCGGAAAGCGTCGCTTAAACAGCGGTTAAGCTTCCCTAAAATGTGCTGCACTTTTCCGCTAAGGCAAAAGAGGTCTTAAGTCCAACTCCAAGCACAAGAAAAAAATTACATTTCTCCATTCTTGGCCAAGTTCACCTTTCTTTTTTGCTAAAATACAGCTCCCCTATGTTCCAATATACCATCAATGTATCTTGGTTGTAAAAAAAATACAAGCTTTCTTAGATTCTATGAACAAGGCCTTACCTTACCCTTGCTATATTTCTTAGAAAGCTTCAGAGACTCCCTGGTATAGATTGGAGACAGAGAAACCAGTAAGACACAGGAAGGAGTTTACCAGCTGACCTCTTTAGCATGCACCCGTCTTCCATCAATTAAGTTTTTACAGTATCCTCAGCATTTCTCTACATGTACATTTGCCTGGCTTCCCCAGCACCCCTTCAGACAGGCTCAGACTGCATGCTAAACACCCTGGGGCCTCATGCAGCCCATGGGACTCCCCTGATGTAGTGCAAGGGCCTGCCTGATTGGATACAGAGTGATGGGATAGATGGTGTATCCTCCTATTATATAATCTTGATGAATCTAAAGGAGATTGTACAATCAGATTGTATAGTGTATGGTCACATTTATACACTTAAAATTACCTAGGTGGGTTTTCAGTTTCATTAATTGTTAATGGCACACCAAACACAGAAGCAAACACATTTTGCCACATGAAAAAACAGGTGTCAAGCACAATAAATAAAATGCAACTCGCTACACGACAAAATGTCCCATAAGCTACTTGTAGCGCAGCTCATTGAAATCAACGAACTTCCCTATGTGTGTGAGGAAAAACGAGCCAAAAAACATGCGCTCGCACTATTCTAGGTGTAACTGGGGCCTGAAAGTGAAATTGGTGCATTTACACCAGAGCAATTAGGCTCCATCTGTGTGTTTCCAAACGCATGGCAAACTGCACAGAAAACGCATGCTTTGCAATGTGTTTCAGAAATGCTGCAAATGTGCATCGTGCTTGTGTTGTCATTACATGTTAAAGGCACCCCAAGTGCGGAAAATGCACCAAAAACTGCAGTAACGCACCATGCTTCGCTCCAAGAAGAAGTTGTGGAGCTTCTCTGGGGCAATTTTTGTGCGTAGGGCACAAGTCCTATGCCTGCATACTTTTGCTGACAGGTATCCCTCATTCCCATCTCAAAAAGTTGAGAGGTATGCAATTTATCCTTTAAAGTTAACTTCTCATGAGAGAAATACCAGGGTTGCAATTGCGTACCTCCTCCTAAAAATGATAATTGCCTGCATGTTATGCTGACATCGGGGCTTCAATAGTTAAAGTATAACTAAAGACAAAACATTTTTTTAGTTTTGAATACAATGCAGAGCAATTACAATAATTGTCAGTTTTTCTGGCATATGGAAAATCTATATCACTAAATACTCAAACCTAATTTTTTATTATTTTACATTGCCTAGTCTGTCATCAGTTTACATTCATACAATTTTTCTTTGTGCATCCCTTTTTAGAAGCAGTCTACTGTGTATGTATTCTTTTACACATTTATCTTTTTTTGGCCTCTGACTCCAGGCTTTCTATTCCCTGCCATGATATGCCACCTGCTGTGCATTCTTTGGTCTTTTTGTTTTCTTGGTATGGATGGCTGTTGAGTTATGCATCTCACAGAGTCCTGGGTTCATATCCTCTGAGTTTTACATCTCTGTTGGCCTACAGGCAGCTTCAAGAATGAAACAATGGAAGCCTAACATGTATCCCCTGCTGTAAATGTGGTCACTGACATGCTGCTGACATTCTTTTACACTCCCATTATACTGAGAGCATTTTGTTGGACTCCTTAAGTCAGACAAACTTTAAGAAGACACACATATGGCAATTTTAAAGCAAACCTTTACAGAGAGACACATAAAGCTTCCATTGCCAACCCCCTTCTGATGATGCATATTCACTGGCTAATACACCAAGTGGGTTCAATAATGAGTGAATCACAAGACTTTATACAAGTATGCATATCAGGAAAGTCAGAAAATCTACAGTGGGTATAGAAAGGATAACCCCCCCCCCCCTCACATTTTGTTGCTTTGCTGCCTGAAATGAAGACGCACAGCTTTTGTTATATCCAGCTGTAATGAAGACACACAGCATTTTTTTTATCCAGCTGTATTTACTCAGTTCAACTTATAACATCCAAGTGAAAGATATAACACCAACATGTCAGAATTTTATTTTTAAACATTCAAAAACTGATTTTCTGAGTTGGAAAAGGGATCACCCCTGTGTGTCAGTATTTTGTTGAACCACGTTTTGCCTTAATTAGAGCCTTTAGTCTGTTGGGATATGTCTCTACTAACTTTTCACATCTAGGCTTGCAATATTTGCCCACTCTTTGCAGAACTGCTCATGTTCAGTTACATTTGATGGCGACCATTTGTGGCTTGCAGTCTTCAAGTCATTCCACAGATTTGCAATTTTCAGTGGAGTTTAAGTCTGCACTCTGACTAGGCCATGCAAAGCCATTCACCGTTTTCTTTTTCAACTACGTTGTGTTTTTTTTTTTGCTGTGTGCTTTGGGTCATTGTCATGTTGGAAGGTAAACCTTCTTCCCATTGACATCTTTCTGGCAGCGGACAGCAGATTTTCCTCAAGAATTTGATGGTATTTTGCCCCATCCATTTTTCCTTCTATCCTGACATCCCTGCTGCAGAGTAACACCCCCAAAACAGGATATTACCATCTCCATGCTTTACTGTAGAAAAGGTGTTACTTGGAAGGTGAGCTGTATTGGATTTCCACCAGACATATCGTTTGGTGTTGAGGCCAAATAGTTAAATATTAGTCTCATCTGACCATAACACCTTTTTCCATGTGACCTCAGGATCTTCAAGGTGCGTTTTGGCAAAACTCAGTTGTGACTCCATGTGGTCTTTCTTTAGGAGTGGCTTTTTTCTTACAACCCTCCCATACAAGCTACATTTGTGGAAATGTGTTCACATGCACACAATGTCATAAATTCCTACAGTTGCTTCAGAGTTGCTGTAGGCCTCTTGGTGACCCGTCTGAGCAGTTCCTTCCTGGCTCTTTCATCCAGTTTGGAGCAACATCCTGATCCAGGGAGGGTCTGTGTTGTACCAAATACCTTTCACATCCTAATAATAGACTTCACTGTGATTCTAGGCATTGATAAAGCCTTTGATTTTTTTTTTGCATCTATCTCCTGACTTGTGCCTGTCCACAACTTTATCCCTGAGATCTTTTGACAGTGCCTTGCCACCCATAGTTGATTGTTTGCTTCAGTTGCACTACCAGGGACTGAAATGCCTCAGGAAAGCTCTTTTTTTTTTGCTGAGCTAGTCAAAATGACCACATCTAGTCACAGTTTTAAGTCAAATGGCTTTTTGTGCCATTGAGAAAGTGATTAGCTACACCTGATTGAGTTTATAAGTCATTTTAGGAGGGGGTGATCCTTTTTCCAACTCAGCAATTGTATTGTTTTTGATTTTTTTATAAGTTTTTCTGACATGTTGGTGTTATATTTTTTACGTGGATGTTATAAGTAGAACTGAGTAAATCGAGCTGGATAAAACAAAAACTGTATCCGTCTTCATTTCAGGCTGCAAAGCAACATAATGTGATTATTATAAGAGGGGGGGGGGAATTATTTTCTATATACACTATAGTTTAATGTGATTATTTACATACTTGTTCCATGCAAGCGAAACAAAGTATTGAAGCAAGAGGGAAACCTAACAGCCAGGAGACTAGAATGATAAGTAAACAAATGTTTGATCACTTTCATTATTTTTCTTTGCCCAATTAAAATGAAGTGATCAGACAGGTTGGAAAAATGTTCTGTTTTTTTGTGCATGATTTATAGGACTTATATCATGCAAAAAACAAAAAAAAATATCGTTTTAGTGAAAATTTGGTAAAAACATTATCAATATAATTTCGATGGCATTGATGAAAACATTAACAATTTGTGGCAGATCAAGAGAAATACTTTCTAAAGATAAGTAAAAATATTATTCCAAAGAAGATTGATACAAAACTTATGTATATCTGGTTAAACAAAAAACTGTATCATCTACGGGCTGCTTAAAGGGTTACTAAACCCTTGTTTAAAAAAATAAAATAACAAACATGTCATACTTACCTCCACTGTGCAGTGTTTTTGCACAGAGTGGCCCTGATTCTCCTCTTCTGGGGTCCCTCAGCGGCGTTGGTAGCTCCTCTTCTCGACTGCCCCATCGGAGAAGCGCTCTCCTTCGGGACACCTGTGCAGGCGTACTCCCGAGTCCTGCTTCTGCATCTATTGATAGACAGCAGGACTCAGCCCCGCCCCAAGTAATTGGGGGGTGCTGGGGAGGCTGCTGCACACAGAAGTTTTTTTTATCTTAATGCATAGAATGCATTAAGATAAAAAAAACCTTCTGCCTTTACAACTCCTTTAAGCTATTGGATCAGCATAAAAACCAAGCAACTAGCATTCTCTGGTGGAAATGTTAACATGTATTTCTGTCAGAACAACTTTCCTTTAACCCTCTGACTGCAAAAAGGGTACATCATTAGATAGCTGTTTATGTAAACCTTGCATATTATTACATGGTTTTCAGATCTCCTACAGTTGCTGTAGGGAATTCCTCTTTGTACATGGGACTTCTCATGCAAACCTTTCACATTTTACTTGAGACATGCTTGCCAGTCAAAAAATTATCATCCCAGGATTAGGAAAACCGAAGCTAAATTATACCAGCCGAGTATGTATACAAAAAATATTTGATTAAAGAAAAGCAAATTAAGTATTTTAAAAAATATGGTGTGTCACTTTTGAGATTGTGGAAGGTACAGTTAAAGCGGAGCTCCACCCAAAAGGGGACACTCTGCTTATCCCCCCCCCCTCTGCTGCCACATTTGCAGCGGCGGGGGTACCTGGTCTAATCAGGGACCGGCTCCCACTTCCCCCTGATCTTGTCCAGGACACTCCTCCCAACTGGCTGAGACACAGCACCGGCGCCATTGGCTCCCACGGCTCAGCGGCTGTCATTCAAACTCAGTCAGATCAGGGCTCTGTTTCTGAATGGATACATGGAGCTCTTACTCAGCTCAGGTGCCCCCATAGAGAGCTGCAGGCTGATAGGGAACTATCATTTTCAAAAGACAAATAAAACAGCCCCTGTATTTTTCTCAACACAGGTTTTCATAAAGGTACACACTATTATATTGTATAGAAGGACCCTTCTTTGAGTGTGTGTTACATAGTTA
Organism: Rana temporaria; assembly: GCF_905171775.1. Classification (NCBI taxonomy): domain Eukaryota; kingdom Metazoa; phylum Chordata; class Amphibia; order Anura; family Ranidae; genus Rana; species Rana temporaria. The sequence continues at coordinate 291,829,094 of NC_053489.1, read as the reverse complement.
TGCAGCATCACTTGTTCATGTAGTATTAATAGATTCTACTTGTTAAATGTACGTACTGTGGAACACATATCTCTGAGATTGTTTAAAAATATTATCTATTTTTTATAGCAACATTAATAAAAGAATAAAAATAAAATCTTGCCAGCCTTTGCTCATTAAGTAATGTGACCTTTTAGAATGTCTGTCTTGCTATGCTTCTTAAATATTTTCCTAATGAAGCTGTAATTGGCACCATCCACAATATCTTTCTTCTATTTTGTTGTTATGGCAACAGATGCGTCTAGAGCACTTCCAGAATTTGCAGAAGTTGAAATCTCTTCTCTGCCAGATGGTACAACCTTTGAAGATCTCAAGTCACTGCAGACTCTTTATCGGGAGCACTGTGAGGTAAAAGGCACCTATGTGTTTGTGAGAATTACTACTCCCACACTACAATGTATTTATTCTCTCATCTATGATGTGTTTTCAAAAATGAGAAAAAAAAATCTGCTGTCCATGTGGTAGGCTTACTGGAGCACACACATAATGTAACTAAAGAGCTAGACACATTTTATTCCTGAAGGTGTTGTGGTAATCCAAAGGATGGATGAAACAAAACATGTATAGTAGACGCTCATTATCATGATCATACTTCATTTTGAAAACATGTTTGAGTCACTCAAAATTGTGTTTGATAGGGGTACATGAACTAATTTTTTGAGTAAACCGTAGAGATATATTTATACCTCAAATTCAGAAACCCAACCTCATGCTCATGTTTCCTCCCACATTACAATACCTGACTGCAGGAGGAAAATGCATATAGTAAGATGAGCTACCTAAAGTCTCATTATTTTAAAGCTACATTGACAAGTGTAAGAACAAATATGTTGTTTTAGTAATCGTAGAAGCAGAACTGTACAGAATTTATCCTTGAATGAACATTATTATGATGACCTTGTAGCCTATACTAATATTAAAATGAGGATTATTCTTGCTTTTCCCGTAGCTCCAGCACATTAAAAGCATAATATTCAAAAAAGCAGCCAGAATTGTTATGCTAATGACTAACTCCATATACTGTACATCCTGGGCATCAATATTCAAAGAAACTTTTATAGTATTAGTGTCTCTATTGTATCTATTATAGTAATGGTGCCTCTATTGTATTGTCTGAATGTCTGCTGCAAGTTGGTAACTGTATATATGGTAAACTTTGAAGACACAAAGCTTCTCATTGAATAGAACTGTCAGGGCCCAGTTAATTTTGTAACTGTTGCAAAAGAGTATTTCTTAAAACCTATAGTCCAATTGTCATTGAAAAAGGGTAGGCTAATGATTAAGAACAATTGGGCTTCATGTACACGGGACGTTTTGAAACCTCTCCTGAACGATTTAACTTGACAGATTGTAACTAACGTTTAAAATGACCGTTTAGCTGCCTTTGCTGTTAGAAGCCTGTTTTACATTGAAAATAGTCAAAAATGTTTCTCCATTAAGAACGCCTGTAAACGAAACGCGGCTAAACGGGAGTTACCGCGTTTACAAGCTTTTACATGCTTTTGGCATTTTAAATGCATCTGAACATCCGTCCTAAAAGGATTTTTTTTGCTTTCCAAAAAATGCTTCTAAACTCAACTGCCTAGAAACGACTATAAACGACCCTGTGTATATGTACTGGTAAGATAACATTGAGGAGAGTTCAGGGGCAGCTAAAAAGAAAAACTGCTCCTAAACATCCATTTACCAGCAGCAGTGTACATGAAGCCTTAGTTGGACAACTTTTTTTTATATTTACAGCACCAAATTTAACTGGCTCACATGCACACAATAATAAAATGATATTTCAATGCCAAAATAAATAATCATATTTTCCTTTAATTTGTTGTTCAGGCAATATTGGATGTTGTTGTAAACTTACAGTTTAGCTTGATTGAGAAGCTGTGGCAGACTTTCTGGCGTTACGCTCCGACCTCTACAGCTGATGGCACCTCCATTACAGAGTCTGGGTAAGACCCTTCCAGCACTTTTGAGGTTGCTGCTAAAAGGATCATTTGTCCAAAGCAGCCATAGTCTTTGATTTTAAATGTAAGTTACAGAATAAAAATATATTGTCAGCCTAATTTGTGGCTTTAGGGAGCTTCTAGTTCTTCTGAAGCTGTTTTTACAAATTTTAACTACTGAGGACTTTTTTTAGTGCAGTAGGGTTATGAAAATTTACTCTCTACTTTTTTATTGCACCATAGTATTTTGCTACTCTGGCCAGATGCACATTACATTATTTCTTAAAAGGGAAATAAAATATATCTCTATTGAGCACATATTTTAAGTTACTAAAAAAATGTTAGACTAATTTTTTTATATCATTTTTACATCTTTACATGCTTGCCCTTTCATACATTTGTTCTTGTATTACGTTTAGAGATTTTTTAGACTAACAGCTCAGAGAAAGCTCTCTATTTTGCTCAGCCTTATTCAATTGCTCTGCTTAACATGTAGGAAGAGAGTGCAAGGTATTCAGTGTCGATTAACCCATAGATGTGTGAGAGAGCAGTAAAGCACAATTACTATGTAACACTACAAAGAAAGCATAGCTGGAGTCTTTAATGAGCAAATATGGCTGCTCCCATGTACATAATTATTCATAAGCTATCACCAAGCATTGATACAATTATCTGCTAGAATTTGATCTCTTTCACATGTTCATTTAAACACTCCTAAAAAGACTTATTTAAAATGGATATAATTTCTGCAGCAATGACCAACTCACCTTATATAACCACATTCCACATTGTATTCCATTCTATTGCCTTTTCTGATTTTTCTCTTACTCACTTAACTTCTTATTGTACTTGAAACAACTTGAGCAATATACTGTTGCAAATGTGGAGATAAATCACATTCTCATTTGATTTGTATTTCTGTTTCTAGCAACCTAAGTGAAATGGAAAGCAGGCTCCCAAAGTCAAAGTTGATTTTGCTCTGCAAAAATGAATTGATTCTGAAGTGGATGTGCAACTGTGACCATGTGATGTATCAAGCTTTGGTGGAGATCCTAATTCCCGATGTCCTAAGACCAATTCCTAGTAAGATATATTCTAGGCATGATTATTTTTGGATCCTAGGCCCAGGATGTACATATTGAGCTTATTCTCTGTCCCCACTATTACAAATCCCCCTCTCCCACCACCATGTAGCTGTCAAATGCCAGATTATGAGGTGGTATCAAAGAGTTTTGAGACTAGCTCTGTGTACAAGAAAGTACTTTATTTATCTACATTTTCACACTATCACCTTCAAAATAGTCCCCTTGCACAGAAATACAGCGCTCCCAGCATTCCTACCACTTCTGGAATGTGTCCTAGAAGTTATTTACATTTTTTTCATACATCACGGGACACAGAGCATCCAAAATAAATACTATGTGGGTAATACGCCAGTGTCTGTAAGGTGGTGGACACTGATGTAATACATGTGCTCTTGGAGCATACTTGGATGTCTAGACGGTTCTATCAAGAATCATGAACTTCAGTCGTATCCATTTGAAAAAGCTGTCAGCCAAAATGGATGGTACCCAAGCCTCATTGGATAGGAATAAAGATTCCTCAGGGTTTGCCTGTAATGCAGCCTTACGGCGCTGGCCCCTGCGTAAGAGAACCCTTTTATGACAAAGCCAGCTGTGATGGGTGAAGGTTGGACTGTTATGTTCAGAGTCCTGCAGCAGGAATGGTAAGTCTGCATTTTTGTGGTTTTTGAGAGATCTGACTGTCTGGTCTTTTTCCAGTGGAGGCAGTGTACTGTTTAATCATGCTCTGTGCACTTCTTAGGAGAGTTGGGCTGCTGTTTCTCCTCCAGACACTAAAGGGCGCAGGCTCGCTTAGTATGGCCTATATCTATATAGGCAGGAAGTGGAGGGACGGCCATGTTTTACAATGTGGTCGGCAGGTTCAGCAGGGCCTCTTGAGATATTACAGAAGCCCATGGATACTAATGAAGTGTGAGTTTTTACTATGGGAGAAATGTGTGGCCAGACAAGTCATGATTATATACTGCATACCTAATGCTTTATGCGGGGGGGGGGGGGGTGTAAGTTGATACACCCCTATACGGGTATTAGTGCACTGTAAGTGGTTGTGTCTCCAGAATAATGTGCATTTGGTCTGCAGGAGCTTACTTTTAGGCTGTTCTGAAGCAGAAAAAATGCTCCATAGGATGCTTGGCTAATCCTGCAAAACTAGTGTGAGGCCAAGTGCATTTGGGCAGGGGCAGCATAGTATACATGCTTGCGCACTTGTTGCTTAAACGCATGTTTGAATAAACATGTTTTGCATAGATGTTGCATAGATACATGTGGCATAAGCACATTTTTTTTGTAAGAACATGGGCATCACCACACTTTAAGGAGTTGTGTCTCCAGAATAGCATGCATTTGGTCTGCAGGAGCTTAGTTTTAGGCTGTTGAAGCAGCATAGAGGCTGCATTGGATGCCTATGAACTTGGCTAACCCATGAAATGCTAGTATGGGCCCATGTGCAGTTGAGCAGGTGCAGCATAGTATACATGTTTCCTAATGCTTACTTACTTGCATAGGCACGTGTTTGCATAGACACATGCTTACGTGAATAAACGCAAGCTAGAGAAATAAAAAAATCTAGCATGAAGAAGTCCTGTGCTGCCTTAACAGTAAGCAACAATTTAGTACATACAATAGCCAAGTGAACCTTCCAATGCACTGCACGGCATGGGTAAAGGGCTTTAAAGGAGTTGTAAAGTCTCAAGTTTTTTCACCTTAATGCATTAAGGTGAAAAACCTTTTGTGGTGCAACTGCCCCTCAGAACCCCCCTTTTACTTACCTGAACCCGATCTTTCCAGCGACAAGACTGTGCCTAGCAGCTCCAGCCGCTGTCTTGGGTCCTCATTGGCCTCGAGAGTCATTGGCTCCTGCTGCTGTCAATCACATCCAGTGACATGGGAGCCAGGGGCGGGGCCGAGTCCTGTTGTCTGTGTCAATAGACACAGCAGCAGGATTTGGTAACACACCCGCACGAGTGCCCCCATGGAATGCGACTCTCTGTGGGGGCACTCAATGCAGAGGAGTAGCCAGGAGCGCCACCGGGGGACCCCAGAACAGGAGGATCAGGTAAATATAACATGTTTTGTTATTTTTTTTAAACAAACCTTACATCTACCTACAAACAATTTTCAGACTCTCATAGCAAGTGATGAGCTGTTTATCAGCTGTAGACAAGTGGGAGGGCTGGTTCAAAGAGAGAGGTAGCAGCCTGAAGCTGCAGCACAGGCAAGCATTCTTTTTAGGCGCAGCAGCTAAAAACTGCAGTGTATCTGGAGCAACACTGAGCACACAAAATTGCCTTTCACTTTTAAATGCAACACAGGGATTTCTTGATTTAGATTTAATATTTGTGCTGTACAGATATCTTTTACACAACTTTGCTAGTAGATGCAGTGAATACAACACAGACACAGTACAGCAAGTGTATAAACTGCCAACTATGTTCTCGCAACTATAACGCAGCTCTGTTTACAATCTATAAGTGTGACAGAACCCACTGTCACTGTGTGTTTTGGAAGGGACTGTGGGTGGGCCTCATACCCACAGATTATGGCCCAGAAGAGACTGGAGACCTGGGGACAAGCTGGCATTGAGATAATGTAATGTAATGCTACATCCCTTCTCCCCCATCCCCCCCTCTTGTTGCTGTGTCTAGTTGTGTTGGTAAATGGCACATAGTCAATGGTCTCGACTGGAGACATCTCTCTGCAGGGGATGTGTATTGAGGGGCTGCCTGCTTACCATAATCCCTTTATATTCAACTGTAGTCTGTTTCAATGTACAAGTGTTCAGTTCCCATTGGTTCTTCCTTGTCCCCTCCCCCTCCCCTCTATGACAAAGCTAAGGGGAGTGTCCCTAACTGTGTGTAAAAGTGTATGTTTTGTAAACAGTTTATGCTTTGCATGTTTAACCCTCAACACCTGTGTGGCTTGTCTTGTGATTGAGGGGTTAAGGGCTGGTTATGGCAAATCTGCAGGCTGCGGGTGCGTTTGGAGGACAGGAGACACAGGTCTGGCAGAGATGCCCACCTGGGGTATCCGAGATCCGTCACAATAAGTAATTAAGGTACTGTGTATATCTCGCAGGACAGTTGCTGCTTTTCTGGGGTTCGTATTTCTCACATTTGTTTTTCATAATATAATTATTGGGAGTTTTACAAAATTACAAATAAAGAACACAACTGGAATGAATTCCACAATGGAGTAATAAAAGAAATAGTAGACAATATTCCTTTTATTTCTACATAAGCTTTTCATAAATACCGCTTTAGTTTCCTGAATAACATAGGTGTTATCTTTTGGTTGGTTTACTAAAGGGTGTCACAACACCCATCCATGGCACTACAGTAAATGCTGGCCTTGAACATTTTATAGTCTGTATTTCATGAATTGATGTACTAGTAGAAAAATAGCACATTCAAGGTCTGACTGAGTACCCTCGCTTGCTCTTATTCACTAGCCAATACTCCTACGTAATACATGGTCAGTTTAGTCTAATTACGCATTTTGTGTAGCTAAAACATTTTCTTCCTCTGAAAAAATGTACACCATCCATGTCAGATGCAGGTAATTTGCTAATGGGGATTACAGATAATCTTTTTTTTCTTCCATGAATGTAGCATTTGTGCTCAAAGCTTACAGGTTACAATATTTTGTCCTTCCAGTCATTATTGTACCACTGCCTGTGTGTCTGTATTCTGCCCATAAGCCAAGCAGCAGGAATTTGAAAGTCAATGTGATTTTCTGAAGAGCCGTAATCCCAAAGAACCTTGTGGCAAACAAAGCTGCTTTCAATTGATGCGTATGCCTGTATTGCGCAAGGCTTATTATATGCAATATAGCACAGAACAGTTTAACGCCTACGGCTTTGCACTACATGAACAAACATATGACCTTTGCTTGCAAACACAAAAAAAGTGTTAAGTAAAAAAAAAAAACACTTTAGATTTTTATTTGTGAACAATATAAAACTGTAGAAGAAATTTTTTTTCTTTGTATACTAAATGCAACAAGAGAATTATTTTGTATTAAATAAAGTTGCCATCTCCATAAAACAATTTCAGACAACTACTGCAGGTTATAAGACAGGTGTGTGTTGCACCATATGATATCCTGTTTCACAGAGTGAAAAAAGAGACATACTTGACTGACATATATGAACTAAAAAAAATGATAAATCTGCTCATAAACTAAAGCTGTCTACATGAAAACATTAGAACCCAACATCTAATGGAAGAACATTAGATGTTACAGATAATCTTTTTTTTCTTCCATGAATGTAGCAGAAGTTTACATACCCTGGCAGAATTTATGATTTCTTGGCCATTTTTCAGAGAATATGAATGATAACACAAACATTTCTTTCACTCACGGTTAGTGTTTCACTGAAGCTATATATTATCAATCAACTGAGTTTACTCTTTTTAAATCATAATGGCAACATAAACTATTCAAATTACCCTGATCAAAAGTTTACATACCCTGGTGATTTTGGCGTGCTAACATGCACACAAGTTGACACAAAGGGGTTTGAATGGCTATTAAAGGTAACCATCCTCACCTGTGATCTGTTTGCTTGTAATTAGTGTGTGTGTGTGTGTATGTGTATAAAAGGTCAATGAGTTTCTGGACTCCTGACAGACCCTTGCATCCTTCATCCAGTGCTACACTGACATTTCTGGATTCTGAGTGATGGGGAAAGCAAAAGAATTGTCAAAGGATCTGTGGGGAAATGTAGTTGAACTAAATAAAACAAGAAAGGGATTTGAGAATGCCAATCAGCAGTGTTCAGACTCTAATCAAGAAGTGGAAAATAAGGGGTTCTGTTGAAACCAAACCACGGTCAGGTAAACCAACTAAAATTTCAGCCACAACTGCCAGGATGCAAAGAAAACCCCACAAATAACTTCAGGTGAAATACAGGACTCTCTGAAATCATGTGGTGTGGCTGTTTCAAGATGCACATTAAGGAGGGACTTGAAGAAATATGGGCTGCATGGTCGAGTCGCCAGAAGAAAGCCATTACTACGCAAAAGCCATAAAGTATCCCTGATACGCGAGACACGCGAAACACATAGAGATTTGACACAGTACGCCTTCACAATGGAGCGATGTGTTTGTAAGTTTTAAACAGCTTAGATGCATGCCGTGGTGTATATTGCTCACTGTGAAAAACCCGGCCGCTGCCTTCATTCATAGCTGTGTGTGTACTTGCCTGTATGCACTGTTTTAACCTGCAAAGCTTTTGAATAAAAATGGTATTACACTATCCCCGTTTTTGTGGCTCATTGCGGTGGAGCCGTTTTGAATTTTTTCCATTGAATGATTGGAACACAGTTTTTTCACTAAGGAGCCATCTGTGTTGAATCTATTGGGAATTGATCCAATTTGGGAGAGATTGTATTAAGTAGGATCCTGAGAGAATCTTTATATGCCTGAAGGTCAATTATGGCCGCCTAAATCTGGTGAGCACATTTTGATTGTCACTTTGGGTGAAGCACTTTAATATGCATGTTGCACTTTCTGAGAGCACGTGGTTAAATCTCGCTACCAGTTCTACATTTGCAATTATTTTAACTTTTTTTTTTTGGATCTGCATTTTTTGGATCTGTATTTTTTTTTTTATAATTTATTGGTGTTTATATGGACATTATTTACACTTGTTGCGCCCTTTTGTACCTTTCTTTCACATAACGTATCCCGCTTACAATACACCAAACAGCACAGAGACAAGCCTCAAACCTTCTGCCACAAAGTCATTTGGAGTGATAAGATCAAAATTGAGTCTTGCCTGAGTAGGGCAGTCTCGGGGTGGTGGGGTTGGAGCACGGGGTCACTCTCTTTTTCTTTTTCTATTTCTTCCTCTATTTTCTCTACTATCTCTTATCTTCTGTTTTCTTCTCCTTTTCACTTTTCTGTCCTTGTCTTGTTATTATGATGATGTGAGAGTCATCTAAATTTTTATTTATTTTTTTGCCTTTGCTCCCTAACCGCTGCGTAGCGAGCATTTCCATGGAGTGTGGTTCGATCTCAGGGAGTGAGGGGGAGATCTTGCCACACAGCCGTTTACACCGATTTGCTTATATATACAGCGGTTAGTTGATGTGTCTAACATTTATGCTTATCTGAATAATTCTTTATGGATGACTTTTGTTTACCTTTAATGGTTGGAGGATTTAATACTAAAATGTCATAAGGTAGTAGATCCAGCCCATGTGTGGAACTTCAAGTGAGCTTTGAAGTCATTGTTGAGGATAATGATGTCTTACTTACTCCGCTTCATAATGATTCCAGTTTGTAATTTGTCTGTAATGGAGGTTCCCATGCATTGTTAGAATAACTAAGGACTTTACTTACATTTTGTATTTCTTTGTAAAAAATTCAATAAAAACATTGAAACTAAGATCAAAATTGAGCTTTTTGGCCACAACCATAAACGCTACATTTGGAGAGTAGTCAACAATGCATATGAAGAAAAGTACCAAGGTGGGTCGCTGATGTGTGAGCTACAAAGGCACAGGAAATTTGGTCAAAATTGTTGGAAAGATGATTGCAGTATGTTATCAAAAAATACTGGAGGAACATTTGCTATCATCAGCCAGGAAGCGACGCGTGGAACGTACGTGGACATTCCAACATGACAATGATCCAGACAAGGCCAAGTCGACCTGTCATTGGCTACAGCAGAATAAAGTGAAGGTTCTGGGCAGCTTTACCATCTGAGAAGATAGAGAGCCTCATCCACAAATACCACAAAAGACTTCAAGCTGTCATTGATGTTAAAGGGGGCAATACACGGTATTAAGAACTGGGGTATGTAAACCTTTGATCAGGGTCATTTGGGTAGTTTCTGTTGCCATTATTATTTAAACAGAGTAAACACAGTTGATTGATAATAAATGGCTTCAGCCAAACACTAACCATGAGTGAAAGAAAACGTTTTTGTGTTATCATTCATATTCTCAGAAAAATGGCAAAGAAATCATAAATTCTGCCAGGGTATGTAAACTTATGAGCACAACTGTATTCCTTTCTGGTTAAAACTCCAGAGCCCTCAAAGTCCTCCACATGAAAGTAAATGAGCCACTTTAATTCAGTAAGGATAAATTTCAAATCCTCCAAAGTTTTATACTCAACTATCAATGCTTCTAGCAAATACACACTGTGCAGGGAGTTACGCAAACACTGCTGCAATTTTTTCTGGCCAGTCTTGAAGCCTCATACACATGTACGGACAAATGTTGCATGATAGATGGAATATATAGGATTTTGTTAGTGCATGCACAGAAGACTTTGGAAGAAGCTGAAAGTTTTTTTAGCAGCAGCTGTATGGTCACACAGCATGGATTTGCCAAGAGCACAGACAGTTGAGTATAAGACCTATGGGGGGGACAGGGAGGGGGGTGAAGTGATTAAATTGACCAAAGTGTCACCAGCTGCTTTACTTGTATTTTTTTGGCTACTTTGCTTTACGGCTGGGTTCACACCGCAGCATGGAGCGGTTTACAGCAGGGGTCCGGTGCGTCCCTCTTCATCGTTTCATGTCCGATTTCAGTCCACATTTTTGGCTGAATTCGGACCTGAAACGGACCAGAGGACACACAGGACTCTTGTGCAATTCACTCCGGAGCCGCTCCGAAGATGTGTAAACCGGCTCCATAGAGAGCCGATCACAATCTCCGAACATGCGAATTGGATGCGGGGAAGACCGCATCCAATTCACAATAGTGTGAACCTGGCCTCAAGCAAGTAAACAACTCCAGTCCTCAAGGCGCCCCAACAGGTCATGTTTTCAGAATTTCCGTCAGCTCTGGTATTTACTTAGGCAGTGACATTGATCAAATCACCTGTGCAAAATATCAGAAAGCCTAAAAACGTGTTGGGGCGCCTTGAGGACTGGCGTTGAGAAATACAGCACTATCTAACCTTCCTAACAAATGAACACTGCCAATGGTCACTTAGCTTGTGTCTGGTCCCCGATTTCTGTAGCAAATGGGACTTGAGGCATCTCTAGGGATTGCAGAAAAATGGGTTGTTTATTTAGAAAACTTGGGCAGTCATTCCCACATGGGTGTATCTTTTTCTACCTCTTCCTTTCTACATCAGTTTCAAGAGAAGCATTTTTTAACTCCATATTCTAGATGACACTTTAGTATAATACATGCCATGGGTCAAATATGTCAAAAGGTCAATCTACTGTTAATCCTTATTGACACAGCTTTGGGTCCAGTGTTTGAAAACAACTCCTATAAAACAATTGCAGTAGCTAAAATTGCCCAAATATACAACAGAATCTATTTCCCCATTGTGATAGAAGAAAAACTAGGTGTGTGCAAACATTGTTCCAATGGCATTTGTTTGAGATGTTCTCACAAGAAAACTAATGTTGTTTAATACATGTCTGAAAAATCGCCAAACTTATAACACACTCACAAACAATCACACCTGTAAAAGAAGCTGCCTATGTAAGGAAAAGTTGCTGCAAGCTTTTCTTTTCTTTTTACAGATAGGGGTCTTTGTAAACGTGACCCTGTGGTGACTGGGTAATTTTAAAGGCCCTGTTACTTTAAATGGACTGGGGAATAATTTAAAGGATATTTGTATAAAAGTACAGCTATTCTTTTAATTTTAATAGCATTTTATTGGTGTATATACAGTGGGTAAAATAAGTATTGAACACATCGCAATTTTTCTAGGTAAATCTATTTCTAAAGGTGCTATTGACAGGAAATGTTCACCACAAGTCAATAAAAATCTGTGCAATCCATACATACAAAGAAACCAAAACAAATACGTTTCAGAAATGATGTTATGTGTAATAAAAATGGAATGACTAAGGGAAAATGTATTGAACACAGTAACTGAAATGTATTTAATACTTCATACAAAATCTTTTGTTGGTAATGACAGCTTCAGGATGCCTCATGTATGGAGAAACTAGTCACATGTATTGCTCAGGTGTAAATTTTGACCATTCTTCCACACAAACAGTCTTCAAATCTTGAAGGTTATGTGGGCCTCTTCTATGAACTCTGATGTTTAGTTCTTTCCATAGATTGGCAGGTGATTGGTGATTGGCAGGTGATTGGCTGAGCCAATTTTATCAAGAATGTCTTGGTACATTTTTCCATTCATCCTTTCTTCAACGATATGAAGTTGCCAGTACCGTATGCTGAAAAACAGCCCCACACCATGATGTCCCCACCTCCAAACTTTACTGTTGGAATGGTGTTTTTGGGGTAATGTGCAATTTGACCTCCAAACATGGTGTGCATAAAGAGTTAAATGTTGGTTTCATCTAACCAGACTATATTCTCCCAGTATTTCCAAGGTTTGTCTAAATGCAGCAAACTTTAAATGAGATTCAACATGCTTTTTCTTCAGCAATGGAGTCTTGTGTGGGAAGCGTGCATACAGGCAATGGCGGTTGAGTGCATTACTTACCAAATTTTCTTTGAAACAATTCCAGGTCTTTCTGAAGCTCCCCATAAGTGGTCCCTGTCTCTTGGACAACTTTTATGATAATTCTTTTCACTCCTCAGAAATCTTGCGAGGAGCACATGGTCGTGGCCATGTTAAGGTGAAATTAATTTCTTTCTACTTCCAGATTATGGCCCAAACAGTGCTCATTGTAACATTCAGAAGTTAAGAAATCCTTCTGTAACCAATGCCATCAGTACATTTTGCAACAATAAGGTTGTGAAGGTCTTGAGAGAGCTCTTGGCTTTTACCCATCATGAGATGTTTCTTGTGTGACACCTTGGTAATGAGACACCTTTGTATAGGCCATCAGTTGAGACTGAACAAGTTGATATTAATTTCCACTAACAAGTGGAAGGATTGCTTTCTAATTACTGATAGATTTCAGCTGGTGTCTTAGCTTTTCATGCCTTTTTGCACCTCCTTTTCTTCATGTGTTAAATACTTTTTCCCTGTGTCATTTAATTTGTTACACATAACTTAATTTCTAAACGTATTTGTTTTGGTTTCGTTGTATGTATGGATTGCATGGGTTGTTACCGTCATGTGGTGAACATTTCTTGTCAATAGCACCTTTATAGTTACCTAGAAAAATAGTAACATGTTCAACACTTTTTACCTGCTATATGTGTTATTAAAAATAGCAAGGGCCTTCTCATATGAAAAGTTAGTTCTGACAAAAAGTACAGTTGTTTAGCGCTAAGCTTTAACCAACACAACACTAGTTTTCGATGCAGTGGGAGGGGTTTGAACTTCTGCCAGGTTTACAATGCTGCATGTTTTTCTGTTGAGGAGATTTTTCTATATGGTCTTTACCCTCATAGTGCAGATGTCTCTTTCTGTACTGTCTGACAATGGTCACCTGAACAGAAATGCATACCTCCCAAATTTGTGAGAATGGAACGAGGGACGCCTATTAGCAAATGTATGTCAGCATAGGATGCACCCCCTGCCACGCCCCCCTGAAGGAGAATTATCACCCCAAAAAATGGCAGGTGAAATAGTGTCTAAATGGCCTGGAAGTATATGTAAAACCGTAATATTGCACATCCATTATGTCCTCCGTTTTGGTCTGCTATATTTGCCATTAAAAATCTTTGGTTATATCTGTTGAATAAATACAAAAATGCCTGTTGATTTTGATAGGAATCATAAAAACGGATAACTTCCTGTGCTCTCTGCCTGTTCACAAAGATGGGGTGTGTAAAGGAGGGGAGGAGATGGTGTGGTCTGAGTTCATTGTAATTGATCAGAAATGAAGTAGGCAGTGATTCAAATATGTGCTTAGGAATTCAGATCCTCAACTCATACTGTATTTCTGGCACAGCAACAATTTATTCTGTAATTGTAGAATGTTTAAAGGGATAAAACATGAGGAAATGTGCATATTTTCCAGTTATATAGTAAATATGTTTCTTGTGGTCTTTTGCCTTGATATACACTTTAACCCCCCCTGACGGTGTTCCCGAGTGTGACTCGGGGTTAACTTTCTGTGCTGCGATCGGTAACCCCGAGTCAGACTCGGGCTCGTCTCGCTGAATCCACAGGCATGGTTTACTTGCCTTGTCCCTGGATCCAGCGATGCCACCGCGCTGTGTGAGCGGGTGCTTGCTCGATTCATACAGTGCCTCTGTGTGCCGCCGATCTCCGTTCCCTGCGACGTTACGACGCACGGGGGCGGAGAACGACGCCAAATTCAAAAAAGTAAACAAACACATTACATACAGTATACTGTAATCTTATAGATTACAGTACTGTATGTAAAAAATGCACACACCCCTTGTCCCTAGTGGTCTGCCCAGTGCCCTACATGTACTTTTATATAATAAAAACTGTTCTTTCTGCCTGCAAACTGTAGATTGTCCATAGCAACCAAAAGTGTCCCTTTATGTCAAAAATGGTTTTAGAGCAGCTAGAAAACAGCGATAATAAAGTTTAATCACTTGCAGAATTGAGCGATAGCGATTTGTGGGGAAATTCGTCATAAAAAAATAAAAGTAATGACAGTGACAATTCTGCAACTGAGCAAATTTCAGTGATTTTGAGTTGATTACATTATTGAATAATTTTTATTATAATTATATTATTATTTGTTATAATTATTTATAATTATTTATTATATTATAATTTATAATTTTGTTTTAAAAAAAATTCATACCCGGGATGCCTACTAGACTCTTGTTTGGTCAGATTTAAGTGAGTTATTCCTAAAAATTACAGACCTACAGTATAAAACGCCAAATTTCCTTGCAAATATTGGTACCGCTTTCAGCACCTAAAATCTGAAATAATCATACCGCTAGGGAGATTAATACATCAATATTGACAGGTTTATTCCACTCCTAAAGCATGTTTATACACACTGGCTCTTTCCTTATATGCTGTGGTTCCAAGGTTTAGTACCAGTATAATGTAGTGAGACTGATGCTGTATGTATTTTGAGCACACACAGGTAATGCAATTGCAGTTCACCCTTTCCATCACTGCCAGGGCTGAGAACTGCATCATCTCTGCCATCATTGTGGATATTACTGTGACCAATAAATGTATATCTAGAGCACTTTTGAATGTGCTGACTGCAGTAATTGACAACTTGCCCAATTTACTACTACTACTACTATTTGTACATTGCAAGTTATAATTAATCTTGATTCTAATTAATCTGTGAGGCTTACTGCACAGAACATGCCATAAAAAGTTATTAGTTGATCACATGCCAGTATGTGGCTATAAACTCTTAATTGGTTTATCTCTTAATACTTCAAGGAACTGTCAGGCCCCGTACACACGATAGAATCCATCCGCAGATAAATCCCAGCAAATGGGTTTCTGCGGATAGATCCTATGGTGTGTACACGCCAGCGGATCTGTTTCCGCGGAGAAATCTCCTCTGGGATGGATTCCAGCAGATCGGATATTTGCTGTGATGCACAACAAATCCATCTGCTGGAATCCATTCCAACGGATGGATCCGCTCGTCTGTACAGACTTACCGGATCCATCCGTCTAAAGGGATTCCCCGCACGCGTCGTAATGATTTGACGCATGCGTGGAATTCCTTATATGACAGCGTCGCGCCCGTCGCCGCGTCATAATAGCGGCGACGGCGCGACACGTCATCGGCAGAGGATTTCAGCGCGGATTTCAATGCGATGGTGTGTACACGCCATCGCATAGAAATCCTCTGAAATCCTCGAGAGGATTTATCCGCAGATACGGTCCGCTGGACCGTATCTGCGGATAAATCCTCTCGTGTGTATGGGGCCTTAAGAACAACTCAAGGTTTGTCTGTCAAGGGCTAAATTAGATTTTGGTGAAGAAACAAATGGCAAAAAGAGCTGCTGCAGTTTACTGTCACTGTCCTGGCTGTTTGTTTTTTGCCTTCAAATGATATCATTGCTGTTTGTGGGCTCTAGTGGTCACCAAGATAGGGTACAATTACCTGGTGATTGCGGTTGCATTGGTGGTCACTGGAAATGTAGATGTTTGCTGAACAAGCAAAATTAGCAGGGCCTTCTACTGTTAACAATACAGCATTTTGGTTGTTACTGAGGCTTTCTATGAACCTGTGAAAATGAAGCAGGTGGTGTTACCTATAGCAACCAGTCAGAAAGCTTCAGGTTGTGTGGATTTAAAATCTTACAGTTATCTAGCAGGTTTTTGCAAGCAAATATCTGACGTTCCCTTTTCTTCAGGGTTCTGATATTGGTCAATCAGTAGAAAAACATAAACCGTAAGCCAGACAGATTTTCACATCTTCTTTAGTTATCTATGTTATTTTATTGTGCAGATTCCACTGGTTTATACCAGGTACTTGCATATTGTTTCGTTTCCTATAGTAGCGGGAGCATTCCCTAGACTGCTTGGAGTCATTATATGGTTTCAGAAGACAGTATGAGGGTAATATTTGGATTTGGTTCTGTGATTCTGTGGATTTTTTTGACTTGGCTGCTCCTCAATGGTGCCTTATGCCGCGTACACACGATCGGTCAAACCGATCGTGTGTGGACCCCATCGGTTATTTATCCATAGGTTAAAAAAAAAGCAATCTTGTTTTAAAAATCCACGCATGCTCAGAATCAAGTCGACGCATGCTTGGAAGCATTGAACTTTTTTTCAGCACGTCGTTGTGTTTTACGTCACTGCGTTCTGACACGATCGTTTTTTTAACCGATGGTGTGTAGGCACGACTGACCATCAGTCATCTTCATCGGTTAACTGATGAAAACGGTCCAGACCGTTTTCATCGGATGGACTGATCGTGTGTACATGGCTTTAGATTTGCCCATTATTATCAAGCATCTATCTGTTTTAACATCCAGGTTGGTTTAAATTTTATAACTCGTTTCTCCTTTTCAAAGCAAAAAGCACCCTCTTTCTCAATATATTCAGATTATATTAGTAGAAAACAATACTCATCATTATGCTTAAAATTACGCTCACATATGTCTTTTGTCTTCCTACAGGTGCCTTGACCCAAGCCGTTCGTAATTTTGCAAAAAGCCTTGAAGGTTGGCTCTCTAGTGCCATGAGTAATATTCCACAGAGAATGATGCAAACCAAGGTGAGTGACTGTTTGTTCAGTAGACAAAAACATTACATTTTTGATGGTGATTTCAGTAATTGAAAAATTGTCTTAACAGGTTGCTGCTGTAAGTGCCTTTGCTCAAACTCTGCGAAGATATACATCTCTCAATCACCTGGCGCAGGCAGCCCGTGCTGTGCTTCAAAACACATCTCAGATTAATCAGATGCTCAATGACCTCAACCGTGTTGACTTTGCCAATGTCCAGGTAAAGCAAAAATAGATGTTTAATGTAAAAAAAAAAGCGCCTTTTGATGATTTGTATGGATTGCGTAAAATTTCACACAATTTACCTATTTTACTATTATCCGCAAAGGAGCATATGCCAATATATAATTATTGAAGTGGTTATAAAGTCTAATATTTTACCCTAAAGTAGAACTATGGGCAAAACTTTTTTTAATTTCTGATAGAGTAAGGGAGGGTTATAACCCCTGTCAGATTTTTTTTTCACTATCTCTGTCCCATTGCAGAGATTTTCCTTCACTTCCTGTCCCATAGCCAAACAGGAAGTGAGAGGATATCTCTGCAAATTAAAAGAGAAGTATGGGTTTTATTTTTGATTCATACTTACCTCGGTGTATGGAGCATCAGACTGATGCTGCAGCTGTCCCCCGCCGTGTCTGCACTGAGAACTGAGCCACCGAACATCGCAGATGGCTCGGTTCTCACAGATCCCGGAAAGGAAAGTCGTTGACTGTCAGTTAGCGACTTTCCTCTGTGCTTCTTGACGCTCATTGGAGCTGTCAATAAGATCCTGTGAGGAGGGATCAGGGGCAGGATCCAACCATGCTGTGTGTGTCTATGGACTCACAAAGCCCAGCTCGAGAGCACACCAACATGTTTAACCCTACAGCGCATTGCTTTATTAAAAATGAATTATTCATTGGCTGCAGCCTGTACATGTTTAATATTTGCCTCATGTCCACTAAGTACAAGGGGCCAAATCCTCAAAAAACCTGCCTAACTTAACTTTCAGCAGTTAAGTTACACAGGCGTTAAATTTCTACCTAAGCGCCCGATCCACAAAGCACTTACCTAGAAATTACACGCCGTGTAACTTAAGTGCCTCCGTCGCAAGGCGGTCGTCTGATCGAGGGGGCGATTCCTATTTAAATGAGGCGCGCCCCCGCGCCGGACGTTCGGCGCATGCATGTGACGTCATTTTTCCCGACGTGCATCGCGCGAACGTACTTTACGCCGGGCTTTGTGGATCGCGACGGGACAATAAAGTTGCGTCGGGTAAAAAAAAAATACGCGCCGGGAAAAAAATTCGAAATTTAAAAAAAAACGCGCCGATCGAAAACAAGGTTTGTTTTTTACAAGGTCTAAACAGTTTAGGCCTTGTAAAAGCATCGCTAATTTTACGCATGCAAAACGTAACTTACGCAGAAAACACAAAGCTAAAAAGCTTTGTGGATCTGCCTAAGTACTCATTTGCATACGCAAAGCAGCATTTCGACTCGAAATGCCCCCAGCGGCGGATGCAGTACTGCATCCTAAGATCCGACAGTGTAAGTCTATTACAGATGTCGGATCTTATGCCTATCTTTGGAAAAATCCTTCTGAGGATCGTTTCCAAAGATAGCCACAGGGATATGCAGGCTGAACAGCAGTTTCGCCTGCGTATCTCCTTTGAAGATTTGGCCAAAGGTCCCTTTATGTTTTTTCTAAGCCGAAAAACAAAAATGTAATATATTGCAGCAAACTATTCCTTAGATGGTGTGGCTACAAATTATTCTTTTTTTTTTTCTTTTTTTTTTTTTACCTGCCGATTCTGTCAGTAACATACTTAGGGTGGCAACGCTCCTCACTGTACTGTATCTATGAAGGGAGCAATGGCTTCTACCCTAGTGTGCTGTCCTGATTTGGACTACAATCGCCTCCTCTTCTTATCGCCATTATATAGCGGGTGTTGCTCTGATGCTTACAAAAGATAACTGAGAAGGCTGATAACATTGTGTGAGATTTCAGTTAAGGATCAACAGGCATTAGAGATTTTTGACAGGATCAGCAGGTTTTATTTACCGTATTTATCAGCGTTTAACACGCACAGGTGTATAGCACGCACAGTAACTTTAAGAGGGAAGTTTCAGGAAAAAAACTTTCCACAGCCCCCTGCATATAACACGCAGGCACAGTTTACCCTCTATGTTCAGGATAAAAAAGTGAGTGTTATACGCCAATAAATACAGTATTTATGTGCAGAAAATGTATTTCTCATTACAAAGAATACTGGTAAATGCAGCCACTATATCTTAGAACTGGTAAGTTGTGATAAATTACATTTATGTTCCTGGGTTTAGATGTATCTTAATTTTATTTTTATTTTATTTTTTGTGTTTTGGATAAGGTTGGCTAAAGTTTCCCCATTTATTTTGTTTACTGTCTTGTGGTAATTCCCCTTTACTTGCTAGCCAGAGGCACAGCAGGTAGCAGTGGCGGCTGGTGCTCAAAATTTTTGGGGGAGGCGCAAACGAAAAAAAAAAAATTGCAGCCTCACTGTGCCCATCACATGCAGCCACTGTGCCATCAAACGCAGCCACTTTGCCATGCCACCAAATGCAGCCACTGTGCCATCAATTGTCACCACTGTGCCATGCCATCAAACACAGCAACTGTGCCATCAATTGTCACCACTGTGCCATGCAACACAGCAACTGTGCCATCAATTGTCACCACTGTGCCATGCCATCAAACGCAGCCACTGTGCCATGCCATCAAACGCAGCCACTGTTCCATCAATTGTCACCACTGTGCCATGCCATCAAACGCAGCCACTGTGCCCCTCTATTGTTGCCACTGTGCCAATTGTCACCACTGTGCCCTTTAATTGTCACCACTGTGCCCATTGTCACCACTGTGCCCCGTGATGACACTGTGCCCATTGTCACCACTGTGCCCCATGATGCCACTGTGCCCATTGTCACCACTGTGCCCCATGATGCCACTGTGCCCATTGTCACTCACCACTGTGCCCTATGATGCCACTGTGCCAATTGTCACCTCTGTGCCCTTTGTCACCACTGTGCCCCATGATGCCACTGTGCCCATTGTCACTCACCACTGTGCCCCATGATGCCACTGTGCCAATTGTCACCTCTGTGCCCTTTGTCACCACTGTGCCCCATGATGTCACTGTGCCAATTGTCACCTCTGTGCCCTTTGTCACCACTGTGCCCCATGATGTCACTGTGCCCCTTTCCCTGTAAAAAGCACTTACCTGAGGATTCCATGTCCTCCCTCGATGTCTTCTGCCGCTGTGGTGAAGCTTCAGCCAATCAGGTTCCTGATAACCAGAATCCGGGAACCTGATTGGCTGAAACGGCCATTTGTCCTATGCAAGGAGCGCAGATTGCCTGCGCTCCGAGTATAGACATCTGAGAGCCGGGGAAAAGCCTATCAGAGCCGCTGGCTTTCATAGGCAGTTCCCCTCAGCCAACCAGCTGCCGCTATTCGGGTAACCGGCGTCCCACATCCGGTTATATGAATAGACAAGGCAGCTGGCAACCAACCAATAACATACATTTGTGCATTTATGCACGAATGTGTGTTATTTGCGAGAGGGGGTGGCGCTGCAGCGCCCTCTATAGACGGCCGCCAGAACTGCGGCTAAAATGTCAAAATGACATTTTAGCCGAATAAAAGTTCTTAAAGGGCCCGTTTTTTTTTTGTTTTTTTTGTGTGTGACTGTGGGAGGGGGGCGGCGCCCGTGCGTCCCTATGGACGGGCCGCCACTGGCAGGTAGTAAGAAGAAATCTCTTTAAAGTAAAGAGAAATCCCTCTGGTCACTGCAATACATGTCCCTGTTGGATTTCCCCTCACCATTTATCCCAATGACAGAAATGGAGAAGGGTGAATTAACCTAGTAGAGAAGAAGCAGACATCAAAACCTGACAAAGGTTTCTCCTTTTACTTTCTACTCTACATTAAAAAAAAAATGCTGTAATATATTTGGCTGATATTTGAATGGTTGCCTATACCTTACCTCTGCTTTTTATTTCCTTCATTTTATATAAATCTGTCATTAATTAAGTCAATTCAATATTTCTAGTAAAACTAGACTACAATACTTTATCAATACTTAATAAAGTAATTTAGGATCTACTGATTTCGTGAAGTGTAATGTAATGGTGTGATGGTTTCTGACAGGAACAGGCTTCTTGGGTGTGCCAGTGTGATGATAATATGGTGCAGAGATTAGAAACAGACTTCAAGATGACTCTTCAGCAGCAAAGCACTTTGGAGCAGTGGGCTGCTTGGTTGGACAATGTGGTGACACAAGCATTGAAACCTTATGAAGGGAGACCCAGCTTTCCAAAGGCAGCACGACAGTTCCTCCTAAAATGGTCATTTTACAGGTAAAATTAAATGTAAATATGTAATGTTTTTTTTAGCTGTATTGTTTTTTATATATAGAAAACATTTTTTAAAAGTTATAAATACCCTATTTATCAGCGTAAAACAAGCACTTTCCCCCCCTTAAAATCAGGGGAAAATCGCGCGTGCGTGTTATATGCCGATCCCTGCTGTCTGAGGGAAGACGAGCGAGTGCCGCTGAATTACATAGATCCGTGATCTCCTTCCTGTGTATCTGGCGCTCCGTCACGCACAGTCATGCCTCCTGGCCCCGCATTGGACCACTGTACTGTCTATCATATGAGCAGGGGCAGGAGGCGTGGCTGTGAGTGATGGAGCGCCAGGTACACAGGAGATCGCGACTCTATGTAATTCAGTGGCGCTCGCTTCCCCTCTTTCCTCGGAGACAGCAGGGATGATCTGACACTAAAGGTGAGACTTTAGATGGGCACTGAACAGGCAGGGCATTTTGGTAAGTCTATAGGCTGCAGATGGGCACTAATCCGGCTGCAGTGAGGAGCAAGGCTGCAGATGGGCACAGATCAGGCTGCACTTAAGCTGCAGATGGACACAGATCTGGCTGCATTGAGGCTGCAGATGGGCACAGATCAGGCTGCATTGATGTTTAGATACCATTATTTTGCTTTATTTTTGGTTTATTAAAAAAAAAAAAACATTATTTTCCGGACACTTCCCTCTTAAATTGGGGCGCGTGTTATACGCCGGCGCGTGTTATACGCCGATAAATACGGTAGTTCTACTGCTGTGATATTACAAAAGCAGGCTAAAAGCCAACATTTTAATCTTACCTAAAGTGGTACAACAGGGATATGCATTGTGCAAAGCTCGCCTCCAAAAGTTAAACGTTATAAATAATTTCTGTTGCTGTGGTATTACAGAAACAGGCAAGAGCCAAAGTCAAAATCTCACCCAAAGTGATGCCCTAAACAGAGATGAGAGATGTGTTATTCTGTGGCATGCCATTGGCCGCTATCTGCTAGTTACCAGTGAAAAGGTCTAGTGCTGTTATGTGATATGTCCCTGGCTACCGTGCTTTACAATAACTCCTAATAACAGTGATGGCTAAGGGGGAATCAACGCCCCCGTTAAGCTGGCTCCTGATCCAATGGTAGCATTGAGTTTTATTGATCTTTTTCTGTTTGTGTTCTGCTTTAAATTGGTGCTCGGAAGTTCCGACGGAATTAAATAGAGAAAAATGTTCTGATTAAAAAAAATCTCTATCGGAATTTCCATTCGTCTGGATGCAATTCCGACGGACTAAAAACCACGCATGCTCAGAATCAAGTACACTCGGTCTGGTAAAACTACCGTTTGTAGTGGAGATGGCACATTCATCATGCTGCATAGAGCAGTAACGGACTGAAAAGCACGAAGACTGAAAAGCGCAAATTGTATCTCACCAAACCTTTACTAACAAGAGATCAGCAAAAGAAGCCGTTGGAATGGAACTTGCGCTTTATACTGCCGTCGTACGTGTTGTACGTCACATCGTTTTTGACGGTTGGATTTTAGTGTGACAGTTTGTATGCAAGGAAGCTTGAGGGGAATTCTGTCGTAAAAACCTTTGGAGTTTATTCTGATGGAAAAACCGGTCGTGTGTACAAGGCATTAGTGAACTTAACTACCTGTTCACTAGGATTGTTCTGGATACAGTAGTAACATTTGAGTAAAGCTGGTCATATACTCATTGAAATTTATTCTGTTCAGCAGGGACCTAACAAATTTCAATTGGTGTGTGGCGGTCCCTGGTTCTGCTAAAGATACATGCTGGAAAGCTGTTGTCGATCAAAGACTGCATCTGCTGATCATTGTATTCTGACAGCTGTGGCAGTCCTTGCGTTGGATGTTTCCTCTATCCACTTCACTTGTGTAGATGGAAGCATCTGTTTTTCTTTTGTTCAGCCCGCTATGGTCAGCTAGCAATCTATGGACAGCTTTAAACCTTATGTAATGCTCTATACACACAATCGTTTTTTCCATCGGAAAAAAATCAGACACGTTTTTCCGACAGAATTCCGCTCAAGCTGTCTTGCATACTCACGGTCCGACCGTCAAAAACGTGGTGACTTGCAACACGTACGTCGAGCCAAGAAAAATTAAGTTCAATGCTTCCAAGCATGCGTCAAATTGATTCTGAGAATGCGTGTTTTTTTCTCCGTCTGAGTTCCATACAGACGAATGGAATTTCCGTCGAAAAAAAAGAGAACATGTTCTCTTTCTAAGTCCGTCAGAATTTCCAACGGAAAAAGTCAGATGGGGCATACACACCATTGGAATATTCGATGAAAAAATTCCGTCTGACTTTTTTCATCGGAAATTCCGATCGTGTGTACGAGGCATAATGTCGCGTACACACGATCATTTTTCAGCATGAAAGAAATGTTTTTCAAAAATGTAATTTAAAATGATCGTGTGTGGGCTTCACATAATTTTTCAGGTTCTGAAAAACGACAAAAACAAAAATTCGAACATGCTGCATTTTTTAACGTCGTTTTAAACAATGTCGTTTTTCGGGTTGTAAAAAATGATCGTGTGTGGGCTAAAACGACGTTAAAACCCAGCGAATGCTCAGAAGCAAGTAATGAGACGGGAGCGCTCGTTCTGGTAAAACTACCGTTCATAATGGAGTAAGCACATTCAACACGCTGTAACAGACAAAAAAGCGCGAATCGTCTTTTACTAACACGGAATCAGCTAAAGCAGCCCAAAGGCGAATGGAACTTCCCCTTTATAGTGCCGTTGTACGTGTTGTACGTCACCGTGCTTTGCTAGATCATTTTTTTAAAACGATGGTGTGTAGGCAACATCGTTTTAATGATGAAGTTGGGAAAACTTCGTTTTTTTCGACATGCTGATCGTGTGTACGCGGCATAAGGCCCCATCCAGGACGAAAAACTTTTTATCTTTAATCTACTCTTTCAATAAGCAAATACATCTCCTTTGCTGCCCTGCTGCTCAATCCAGCCACCAGGATCAAAGAAAATACACAATACATTCAAGTATGGTGGATCATGTAACTTACTTCATATGCTAGCACTGGTCTCAATCAGCATGCAACAACACTGTTGCAGTGAGGAGAGATCAAAGTGTAAGCTACAACTGAGTAGATTACACAGGGTGGCATCTTCTGCTATTGGTAGCCTAATGTAGCTTTGGGGAAGTGAAGGAAAGATGAGCATGTGATTCTAGGATAGATGGATTAAAGCAGGGGTCAGCAACCAGTAGATCGGGTTCTACCAGTAGATCATGGCCAGATGACTGGTAGATCACGGTCTGGGCTTGCTGACCCTCCATCCCAGAGCATCAAGCAGAGTGCAATTCAGAAGGACTACTTGTAAAGTTGGAGCTGGTGTAGGGAACAAAAGGACACATAAGCTTTCGTCTCCTCTGTAGTGATGGCTACCAACTGCACTTCACCTCTTATCCCGGCTAACGGTCTCCAGCAGGAAAGAAGATTTTCAGGGCAGTGTGACGCAATACAATGGGCATAATAGTATAGCACTATATGCACATTAATGTGCTTCAGTTTACCTGCACAGTGAGTGCAGTGCAGGGTACCTTCATCAGTCCTGTGGGTTTGCTGTGCTTAGCCATAGACTTAAATTATAACCTGTGGGTTTGGTGCACTTTCTGAATGCAGTAGTGCTTTTAGAAAGTGAACTACACCTGCAGTATATAAAAGAAGTCTATGGCAAAGTGTCGCTAACCCAGGAAGGTTGCAGATGCGCTGCACCCACAGTGCAGGTAAACCGCAGCACATCGGTGTGAAAACAGCCCTATAGGGTGTTCAAAACAGTCATGCCCTGTTGACGAACCGATCGTGTGTGGGCCCCATCGTTTTTTTTCCCATCGGTGAAAAAAAATAGAACCTGTTTTAAAATTTTCTGATGGTTAAAAAACAGATAGAAAAAAACGATTGTCTGTGGGGAAATTTGTCGGTCAAAAATCCACGCATGCTCAGAATCAAGTCGACGCATGCTCGGAAGCATTGAACTTCATTTTTCTCTGCACGTCGTTGTGTTTCACGACACCGCGTTGGACACGATCGGATTTTTAACTGATGGTGTGTAGGCAAGACTGATGAAAGTCAGCTTCATCGGATATCTGATGAAAAAATCCATCGGTCCGTTTTCATCGGATGAACCGATCGTGTGTACGTGGCATAAGGGTTCTTTTACATTTGTAGTTGATTGGGGGGTGGTAAAACCCCATAGTTAAGGTGTCTTTTTACCGCTCCTGCCCCAACCGCACCCCCTTTAGCTGCAGTGTCCAGGGGTGTACACATATCGCAGCTGCAGCAAAAGTTATACACCCTGTCATGGTCGGTCGGCAGGTGTAGCATCTGCCAAGCACGATGCATTCAAGTGAATGAGGCCGCTCTGCAAGTGCCCTGTAAACTTGTGTAGTACAGCAAACAAGGTGTTAAAGCAGGCATTTTTTTTGCTTTCTCACAACCTGCTTTAACCCCTTGGACCCAGCAGAAGCATGCAGTTATAGGGCGATTGCAGAGTGGCAGGCTGTAGCAGCCACCAAAAGAAACAGGCTGCTTAATTTCTGATGAGGCATGTGTACACGTTTTGGCTGCTGCCGAATGTGTATCACAGGTGATGAGGAGGCGATATGTTGCCTCCTCACCACTTGATTTAGAGTTGAAAATATGTTTATTGGGAATTTCGACATATCAAACAGAAAAAGAACAATAAACATTAGAAAGCACAGTCCGCATACAGTCACAATAATGATTGGAGGGGAGAGTCAGCCAAGTGGCTATCGCCTACAGCTAGACTCTCACCAATAAGCATAACAATAGACATGGCAACAACTGTATGTAAAATGAACCAATAATAAAGGAAATTATGCGTGACCACTAAGGTCTCTTCTTTTTAGCGGAGCTGCGACTGTAAACTACGGTTTTGATACAATAAGTGAAAAAATAAAATAAAATAAAATAAAGAAATGGGGGGGAAGGGGAAAAGGAAAAAAAAAGAAACAGGGAGGAGAGTACAAGAGTGTAGAGAGAGTTGAAATGAGTTGGGAGAAGGAGAAGAGAGGGGGGAGGTGAAAGAGACACAGGTGAGAGGGGATTTGAAGGGGGGAGTGTGGGCTGCCGACAGGAAAATCTAGAGGGAGGGTGTATCTACGGCGGAAGTTCCCGCATCGGGGCCCCAACCCGTCCCGGGGCATAAAACATTACACTAACGATCATGTTGCGGGAGACAACATGCTCAACAGAGTATCAGACGAAGAGAAGTGGAGCCAGGTGAGCCACAGCTGTTTATATTTCTCGTAGGTATCATTGTCCAGAGCTAACATCTCCTCCATTCTCATAGTGTCATTCATGATCGAGACCCAACGTGACAAGGGAGGAGTGGTGGTCGACTTCCAGTAGGAAGGTATGAGCTGCCTCGCTGATGACATAAAGAAGCGGAGGAGACTCCGCTTCTGCGATGCAATGGAGCCAGGCAGAACGGAAAGGAGAGCAATTTTGGGGGAGGGAACCAACGCTTCATTATAAGTCTTATTATAACACTCAAATACCTGAGTCCAGAAGGGGCGGATCCTCTCACATTCCCACCAGACGTGTAGATAGGACCCCGAGGCTGCAGAGCATCGCCAGCAGGATGCCGGGGTGGACGGAAATATTTTGTGCAACATGGAGGGGACCCTGTACCACCTTGAGAGAATCTTGTAGTTCTTTTCTTGCGAGTAGCAGGAGATCGTAGACTTATGGGTAAAGTGAAACGAAGTCTGCCAGTCTGAACGTGGGATGTCTTCACCCAGGTCTGCTCACCACTTGATTTAAACTCATGATTGCCGTGCAATACACGCAATTGCGACATGGAAGTATGGCAATTACAGGTTTAAATCAGGTGTGAGGTGGCAATACTGTGCCCGGTGATCTTTGACTTCTCCCATGTTGTTCAGGTAGATCTCCACCCCTTTAAATTTGCCTACCCCTGGATTAAAGCATAGCATGCAGGGCAAAACAACAAGTTCACTTTAGGCAGTTAATCTAGCTCATAGCTTAGTAGGTCCATATCAGGATTTCTAAGTATCAATTATAACTGTACAAATGTAGACCTTTCAAAAAAAAATTGAAGTAAGGTCATAATAACCTTGCACAGCAAAGCACCAAAAAGATTTTTCAAAATCTAGGCTACCATAATTATCTGAACTTTTTTCCCCCCAAAGATGCATTGAGATATTTATGCTCTTTCTTGTGTATTATGATTACACCATAAATAAAGCAATACTGTATTATGACTTGACTATGATTCTCATAGAATTGTGTTTTTTACATTGATGGTACTAAACAAAGTGGCATACTAGTATTTAAAGCTTTGTATTTTTTATTTATTTTTTGTCATACAGTTCCATGGTTATTCGCGACTTAACCTTGCGCAGCGCTGCTAGCTTTGGCTCTTTCCATCTGATTCGCCTTCTCTATGATGAATACATGTTTTATTTAGTTGAACACCGGGTTGCCCAGGCAACTGGAGAATCACCAATAGCAGTCATGGGAGAGGTGAGTTTGTCAACACACATTTAACTGAACATTTTATTTATAGAGGGTCCATTTAGTATTTCTTTGTTAGTAATGGTTATATACAATATAAACCGTGAACTATATACAGGATCCAAGTACATAATACTACCTTAGTAATTTATATGGCCAATGAGATAAACACAACTTTTCTACTCGCTTTGTATGTCAGTAGAAAGTCAGTGTAAAGACGTAAGTGAAGCTGACCTAAAACATTTAAGCCGGTTATATAATTTAAGTGCTTTGTCAGCATCCACTTAACAATTTGCAAACCTTGTAAACTGGCATCTTTCATACTGTTTACTATTATTTTGAATTGGGTTGAATGTAATGTATTCCAGATAGGTGTATAGTGACATATTATTTTTGAAGTCATATAGAGCAATATTGCAGTCATTTTGTGACTTCTTCAGCTGCATATGTATGATGAGCTTTAGCTATTGAGCTCTGTGAACAACAGGCTGTTTACAGCAATAGATTCAAGCTTTTTCAACATGTTAAAATAAGACCTAAAGCGGAATTTCCCTATAAAGGGTTATGTCCTCCTTCTCCCCACCTCTGCCTCATTAGGCACATATAATTCATGCTCACTTACCTTCACAGATACAGTGGTTTAACCAGAAATTAAATAAGGGAAGATCTGCAGCAGGCATGCAGCAATATACAATTGACAAGAGTTCTAGCCTTCCCTTCTGCTAAAAAACAATACATAAAAACATTTAATTAAATACTTATTTCTGCCTGTACTGCTGTTGCAAAATTTCCCCGCATTTCTGTCTGATAAAACCATTCTCACTGGGGCAGTGTGTGAAGGGAAATCTACCCGATTCCCAGGTATGTGTAACAACCCAACTGAGATTCAAATTCTGATCCACTCTATAAAAAATAGTTGTTGGCTGGACATATACTTTACTTTCCACTTGCTGGCTTTTTTCTTATAATTCCTGAAATATCACAAAAACAAAAAAAAAATTAATAGAATCGCATTACATTCCCATTAATGCACACTGCATATATATCTATAGCTATACATTCAATATCTCACAAAATTAAGGACACCCTCACATTTTTGTAAATATTTTATTATATCTTTTCATGTGACAACACTAAAGAATAGACAATTTGCTACAATGTAAAGTAGTGAGTGTACAGATTGTATAACAGTATAAATTTGCTGTCCCCTCAAAATAACTCAACACACAGACATTAATGTCTAAACCCCTAAGTGAAAATGTCCAAATTGGACCCAATTGGCCATTTTCCCTCCGCGATGTAATGTGACTCGTTAGTGTTTCAAGGTCTTAGGTGTGAATGGGGAGCAGGTGTGGTAAATTTGGTGTTATCTCTCTCATTCTCTCATACTGGTCACTGGAAGTTCAACATGGCACCTCATGGCAAAGAACTCTCTTTCAGGTTTCAGGTCTATTATATCAGCCTATTGAGATAAGCTTCACTCACTTCTCTCAAAGTCATAGAATGGTCAGTACATTTTGTCATCTTATATGTAACATCTTGATCTCTATCATATGTACCTTGACTTTAGTGACCACAGTTTGTGCAGCTAACTTTTTTTCTTTCCAATATTTTTATTGAAAATTTCAAGTAAAGGTACAATAAACAACATTTGTCATTGCATAAAAAGTTTGTATATGCATAAAACTCATACATATTTAACTCCTTGGGGGTTCAATCATGTAGCTAAGAAATTAGTTGTGTATTTCAGTTTCCTTGTTGCATCATTTATTTATTATAGTCAAATACAAATCAGGTTTAGAAACCTCTAAATGAATTTCCACGGAACCCCAAGGATCGGCAGCTAACTTTTTAATCTTTCAATTGGTTTCAAACCAATTTGCTCTGCCTGCTGTAAATATTTTTGTTCTATAGGCTCAAAATCATTATGTGCAAAAAAAACGAAAAAAAAAACGATTTAGTCAAGTGTTCACTGTGATTGGTCGATCGCTTTCTTGTTTATTTTCCATTTATTTTGGCCACACTTATGTGTGGGCAGTTAGACATAGATCTAAATACCCAGTACATGGGCAGTATAGCCAGAGAATATGATGTGTAGCTTAAACTTTTAGCAAATAACTTCAGATATTGGAAGCTTGTAAATGAATGCAGCACATTTTTATACAAAAAAAAAAAAAAATATATATATATATATATATATATATATGTGTGTGTGAAATTAAAATATTTTTTGTTTACCTATTGTAGTTTGGCGACTTAACCGATGGATCTCCTGGTAATATGGAAAAAGGTACTTATCTATTTTACAGCTTTAAATTGATCATTCTTTGTTCTCATTGTGACATCCTTTCCAAGCCATTTACAAATCTTGTGTTAAGTATTTGCATCTTTGTTATGTGATTGGTACAAAGATGTATTCATCAAAGTATTTTCAATTAGCAACATCTGTGCTGCCTGGCGACTACAAATAGGATTAATACAAATCAAATGTGACAGAGAATGACTTGGTGGCCCATTCCTTGCATGTTTGGTGCCACATTTCTGATAATGGAGTTGGACATTACAGTAAGAAATGTTTTCTTAAAAAATAAATCCTACTTCAGTTTTTATTATTGTGTTCCTTTGTCCCATCTTCTTAGGTGCTATATAAGCTAACTGCCTGGTCACTTCCCCCATGGCCGTCCTAACATGCAGCTAGCAAGGAGAAGCCTGCCTTGACAGAAAGCACTTTTTTGTTATCTTCAAGCACTGCTTGTCTTGAACATTTTAGCTGACATATCCCTCTTCCCCTGCATTCCTTGTGTGGGCCTTGTCTCAGGCAATTGCTTGGAGTGCTATCTGTTAACCACTTGCTTACTGGGCACTTATACCCCCTTCCTGCTCAG
This sequence comes from Rana temporaria, assembly GCF_905171775.1. Taxonomy (NCBI): domain Eukaryota; kingdom Metazoa; phylum Chordata; class Amphibia; order Anura; family Ranidae; genus Rana; species Rana temporaria. The sequence goes on along the minus strand of NC_053489.1, from coordinate 291,798,195 downwards.
GCTAATTTTCAGCTTTCAGCACTCTGACATTTTAAATGACAATTGCGCGGTTGTGCAACACTGTAACAATATAAAATGTTTAACATTTTTTACACACACATAGAGCTTTCTTTTGGTGGAATTTAATCACCACTGGTGTTTATTTCTTGCTAAACAAACAAAAAAAGAACAAATATTCTGTTATAAAATTTTGAAAACAGGTAATTTTTCTCCTTCACTGATGGGCACTGATAGGCTGCACTGATGGACACTGATAGGCTGCGCTATTGGGTGGAACGGATGGGCACTGATATGTGGCACTGATGTGTCTGCACTGATGGGCACTGATAGACAGCACGGAGAGGTGGCACTGGTAGGTGGCACTGACAGGCACTGGTAGGTGGCACTGATGGGTGACACCGATGACGAGGCATTGATTGACAGCACTGATGGGCACTAATATGTGGCACTGATTGGCAGAACTGATGGGCAGAAGGTGACCGATGTCCCTCTAACAGAAGCTGTTGGACTGCATTCTTCTTTTCTTCACACTGAGAGAGGGAAAAAAATGATTACCGCCTTCTATTTACTTCTGTGGTCAGCTGTCATTGGCTGACAGCTGATCACATGGTAATGGGCCCACTGTGATTGGCCCCCCAAGGATTTGGCGATCTCAGCGTGCGCAGGCAGCGCAACAATGAGAGGACATCCATTTACGCCCTCCTGGCAAAGGAAGCCTGCGCTGTAGCCTTTGGCTATAGCGCAGGCACCAAGTAGTTATGGTAACTGTCTCTTTGCTAGCTGCATGGTCAGGCAGCTATGGGGGGAAGTGGGGGTTGGGGAATCTCTGTGTAGGTTCACAGCTAGTCTTAGATAGCACCTGGGAAGTTAGGAAAAACTACTACATGTGCTTTGTCCCCTGAGGAATAGAACATATTATTACAAATCGAAGTGAGACTTCTTTTGTTAATGCTAAAAAGTACAACACAATTAGTGAGATATCTGATCAGTCCCATATTCATATGCAGCTGGACAAAGACCAAAAACATAAAGCCAAAGAACTATTTTCAGTAAAACATATAAGCCCTGGAAGGGATGGTTTGGTCCCCACAAAGCCTTGATCTCAATATCATTGAGTCTGCCTGTGATTACATGAAGAGACTGGTAGAATTGAGACAGCCTAAATCCACAGTTTTCCAAGATGTTTGAAACAAACCTACCTGCCAAGTTCCTTAATCACTTCAGTCCCGCTCCCGGAAGGTTTTATTCGTTTCATGACCAGGCCATTTTTTGCGATACGGCACTGTGTTACTTTAACTGACAATTGCGCAGTCGTTCAATGCCGTACCCAAATAAAATGTATGTCCTTTTTTTTCCACACAAATAAAGCTTTCTGTTGGTGGTATTTGATTACCTTTAGGTTTTGAATTTTTTTGCACTTTAACCACTTAAGCCCCGAACCATTATGCAGCTTAAAGACCAGGCTACTTTTTGCGATTCGGCACTGCGTCGCTTTAACTGACAATTGCACGGTCGTGCGACGTGGCTCCCAAACAAGATTGGCGTCCTTTTTTCCACAAATAGAGCTTTCTTTTGGTGGTATTTGATCACCTCTGCGTTGTTTTTTTTTGCGCTATAAACAAAAATAGAGCGACAATTTAGAAAAAAAATCAATATTTTTTACTTTTAGCTATAATACATATCCCCAAAAAATATATATAAAAAACGTGTTTTTTTTCCTCAGTTTAGGCCGATACGTATTCTTGTACATATTTTTGGTAAAAAAAATCGCAATAAGCGTTTATTGATTGGTTTCCGCAAAATGTATAGCGTCTACCAAATAGGGGATAGTTTTATTGCATTTTTATTAATATTGTTTTTTTTTTCTAGTAATGGCGGCGATCACTATGGCAGACACATCGGACACTTTTTGGATTTTGGGACCATTGTAATTTTTACAGCGAACAGTGCTATAAAAATGCACTGGTTACTGTAAAAATGACACTGGCAGTGAGGAGGTTAACCAGGAGGGGGCGCTGTAGGGGTTAAGTGTGCCCTAATGTGTGATTCTTACTGTGGGGGGCGTGGCTTGGCATGTGATGTCACTGATCATCGTTCCCTATGACAGGGAACAGACGATCAGTGACGGGCTCACTAGGAAGCACGGTGAGAGGTTTGTTAACACTTACCTCTCCCCATTCTTCCTCTCTGTGTCCCGATCGCGGGACACCGGCGGCAATCGGGTCCGCTGTTCCCGCAAGGACAGTCACAGAGAAGAGGACCGGGTCGCGAGCGCCCCGCTGGCAACATATATCGTCGTGCAGCGGTCCTTAAGCGGATAAACAAAAAAAGAGGGACAATTCTGACAGAAAAACAATGGCCCCGATTCACAAAGCACTTGCGCCGGCGTATCTCCAGATACGCCGCGTAAGTGCAAATATGCGCCGTCGTATCTATGCGCCGGACCCACAAACTAAGATACGCCTAAAAACAGGCTTCATCCCACTGATTCACGAATGTACGTGCGCCCGACGCAAGTGCGCGTAATTTATACTTGCGTTGTAAAGTTATGCCCCATAAAGGAGGTGTAACTCAGCAGCATCCATGCAAAGGGCTGCACCAGGGAACACAAGCTGGCCTATTTTACGTAGTTTACGTTGGACGTGAATATGGCTGAGCGTAGGTTACGTTCACGCCGTAGGCAGTGATCCGACGTATCTTAGGGAGTAGTTCCGACGTGATTCTGAGCATGCGCACTGGGAATGCGTCCACGGGACAGCGCATGCGCCGTTCGTTATACGTATCTGTCTGCCGCTCGGCCCATCATTTGCATGGGGTCACGCCTAATTTGCATGGCTCACGCCCACTTCCTTACGCCTAGGAAACCCAGCGCAGTTTTGGGAGCACTGGCTTTGTGAATTTAGTGCTTGCCTCTCTGCGCTGCGTCGGCGTAGCGTACAGGAGATGCGCTACGGCGGCATAAATGTGCGCCGCTGTCTGTGAATCCGGGCCAACATGTTTTACTTTTTGCTATAATAAATATCAAATAAAAAAATTTAAATCAAATTTCTTCATCAATTTAGGCCAATATGTATTCTGCTACATATTTTTGGTAAAAAATCCCAATAAGGCCCCACACACGGGGCAGCAGAAGTGCGGTGGTGGTATAGCGGCGCGATTTTTATCGCCGCTATACCGCCGTATTTACCGCAATATTTGGCCGCTAGTGGTGCGGTTTTAACCCCTGCTAGCGACGGAAAAGGGTTAATACCGCCTGCAATGCGCCTCTAGCGCAATGCACGTCGGGAAATTTTAGGGACGGCGCATGCGCAGTACGTTCGGCGCGGGAACGCGCCTAATTTAAATGCTCTACGCCCCCTACCCGGCTCATTTGAATTAGGCGGGCTTGCGCCGGGGGATTTACGTTACGCCGCCGCAACTTTACAGGCAAGTTCTTTGTAAATAAAGCACTTGCCTGTAAAACTGCGGCGGCGTAATGTAAATTACATACGTTACGCCGCCGCAGTTTTACGCCCATCTACGAGAATTAGGGCCATAGTGTCTAAAAATTATGGGATAGTTTTATGGATTTTTTTTACTAGTAATAATGGCAATCAGCGATTTTTAGCAGGATTGCGGCAGACAAATCGGAACACCTAACTGACACTTTTGACACTTTTTTGGGGTCCAGTGACAATATTGTTGTGGTCAGTGCAAAAATATGCACTGTTACTATACTAATAACATGATAATGTACTAATGGCAGGGAAGGGGTTAACAGCTGGGGCAATCAAAGGGTTAAGTGTCTCCCTAGGGGTGTGGGGATTGCTCTGACTGGGAGAATACAGAGATCCATGTTCCTGCTAAGCAGGAACACAAGATCTCCATGTTCTCCCCTGTCAGCATGGCGATCACCTTTCTGCCTCTCTGGTAGATAATTGTGGGTGGCCGGTGGACATCGTGCCTACTGGACCCGCTGATTGGCTCCCCCTCTGGCCAATCAGCACGCGCGCTCCCAGAGGCTACTGCATGAAGCGACATACAGGTATGTCGTTTTGCGCAGCCGGGCCACCTTGCCGCAGTAAATGGGCAGAAGGCGATACAGAAGTAGTTAAAATAACTCTGTGCGAATGTACGTTGGAGAACTGAGCTGTTTTAAAGGCGAAGGGTGGTCACACAAAATATTGATTCAAATAGTTATTTTCTTTTAGCCAGATTCACGTATGGCGGCGTATCTTTATGCCGGCGTAGCGCATCCCATTTGCACTACGCCGACGTAACATAGTGAGGCAAGTACTGTATTCAAAAAGCACTTGGGGCCAAATCCTCAGCCAGGCGGCGTAACTTAACTTTCAGCAGTTAAGTTACACTGACTTAAAGTTTCTACCTAAGTGCCTGATCCACAAAGCACTTACCTAGAAATTTCAGGCCGTGTAACTTAAGTGCCGCCGTCGCAAGGCGGTCCTCCTCTCCGGGGGGCGTTTAAAATTTAAATGAGGCGCGCTCCCGCGCTGGCCGTTCTGCGCATGCGTGTGACGTAATTTTCCCGACGTGCAGCGCGCAAACGTAATTGACGCCGGGCGGCTTTGTGGATTGCGACGGGACACTAAAGTTGCGACGGGTGAAAAAAAATATACGCGCCGGGAAAACAAATAATTATAAAAAAAAATGACAGCGTCGCTCAGCATGCATTCCTGAGAGGGAGAACTCCATGCCAATTTTCAAAGAAAAAACCGGCATGGGTTCCCCCCCCCAGGAGCATACCAGGCCCTTAGGTCTGGTATGGGTTGTAAGGAGACCCCCCCACGCCGAAAAATCGACGTAGGGGGTCCCCCTACAATCCATACCAGACCCGTATCCAAAGCACGCTACCCGGCCGGTCAGGAAGGGAGTGGGGACGAGCGAGCGCCCCCCCCCCCTCCTGAGCCGTGCCAGGCCGCATGCCCTCAACATGGGGGGGTTGGGTGCTCTGGGGAAGGGGGGCGCACTGCGGGCCCCCCCACCCTAGAGCACCCTGTCCCCATGTTGATGAGGACAGGACCTCTTCCCGACAACCCTTGCCGTTGGTTGTCGGGGTATGCGGATGGGGGCTTATCGGAATCTGGGAGTCCCCTCAAATAAGGGGGCCCCCAGATACCGGCCCCCCACCCTAAGTGAATGGATATGGGGTACATCGTACCCCTATCCATTCACCTGGAGGCAAAAAGTTAAAGTTATTAAACACACAACACAAGGGTTTTTAAAATAATTTTTCTCTTATCGTCCATGGACGGACACAGCTCCTTATATCTTGACAAGTGGGTTATGTTCCCTGTTTACAGGAGAGGACTAGGCAGAAACATGTTAAATAGTTAAATACATGTTACATTAACAGAGTTGAACAGCCCCGCCCAGGGGGCGGTCCCTCCAGACATAACCCTCCTCACTGCAGCTTGCAGCCTCAGTTTCGTTCTGCCTAGCAAAGGAGAAGGACGTATGGCTCCCTTTGGGCCCAGCGCCCTGAGGAGAAATTTTATTTTATTCTATCTTATTTTATTTTATTTTCACTTTTTCTTGAAGAATCTTCTTTCAACTGTTGGCTGAGAGACAGGCTGGATATTATAGATCCTTGTAGTCTACTCAGTCCGACCAGCAAGCGTGGGCACACCTATGCAAAGAGGCTTGGTCTGCCACGCCATACCCCATGACTCCTGGGGTGGCCAGTGAGCTTTGCTCCGAGGTCCACATATGACTGAGCTGTGGTGTTGTCTCACTCACAGTGGACCGGGCCGACAGCTACCTCCATTTCGGTTGTAGTTCTGTCAGGAATGCGTCAGCGAGTCCTCGCTTGGACGGGTAAGTACAGTCCCTCCTGCTTCGGTGGGTTGGTACGGCTGGGCATTCCTGGGGTTCGGGGGTCCCTTCCCCTTACTTCCCTGCTCCTTTCCCTTGCTGCATTGCTAACATTGCCGCTGTCAGGGGGGAGGGGGCCTTCCTGAGGGGACTGTGTTATCTGGCCTGTGTTTTCTTTTTTTGTATTGGGCTTTCCTGTGAGGTAAAAAGCCCTGTGATGAGCACAGATGTTTATGATTATACTTCAGCAGACGCTGACTGATTGGTGACACCTGTAACGGTTTTGCTTTTTATGCTGTATCTGTGACTTGTCCTTAAATAAAACAGCCCCAGAAGGCTTTTCCTGTTTAAACACAGGTCCCTGCAGAAGTTACCTCACGGTTCTTTTCCTCACAGGCAGCGCTGTGCAGTCTCCTCCTGAGGGAGTCCCCTGGTTACCCCTGGTCAGCGCAGCAAGTGGGTGAGAGGCCCTGAATAGGGCTCTAGGAGCTTTTGTCTATTTGTATGGACAGGTGTGCATATTATAATACACACTATATGTAAATATTGGAGTCAGTATCTGGGTCCTTCCCCACATGCTGGTGGTGGCAGCAGGTGTTAGCACCTGGGATTCCCACAGAGTTTTTATTGTTAGTCCTGGACACAGTTTGTGCCAGGGTGGGGGTGGACTGCGGGCGGGCGGTAAAAGAGTGCCCCCTTCCCCCGTTATCCCCTGGGGAATGCTCTGTTATGGAGCCATGGACTAGGTACCTAGTTAAAAAAAAAAAAAAAAAGGCAGAATAAGGCATTTATGGGTGCGCTTTTTACTGCTGCAAGGGACTCTCCTAAGCTGCATAGTGCAGCTGGGTTTCCGCCGAGGGCTCGGTCTTTTTTGGATCACACAAATCAGACCGCTGTGTAGGTTTTTTCCTTCTGTGCCCTTCTTTGATAATTTCTGAGATGCGGAGTGAGAAAAGCCACTGAGGGCTTTTGTAGTCCCTCACCGCCGGGCGGGAGCTCCTGCTTGTATGGATCTGACTGATAGAAGATCCGAAGTACTGACCCGTTTCATGTTTACCATGCTGGGGTCTGGCTTGCGGCCTATTGTGGCCACTACACTGGGGTCTCAGTGGTCGCTGGCGCTATTTTTTGGGAGGTGTTTCAATTACATTGAAAACTCCCATTGGCGCCCATTTTATCGTAGCCACGCTATGGCGCAGCTTACATTGTGCTGGCCATTTTCCTGTGGCCGCGTTCTGAACGCTCGGCGGCCATCTTGGAGTAGTCCTGACCCCTAGTGCTGTATACAACTCACAGAGTGAGCATTTTGCACCAGACAGTGGAGGAGCACCGACTCTCTCCTGAGGTTATTAGCCTAGCGGACCAGCTGGTCCAGGGCCTCATATAGGTCTGTGATGCTTCATTGAATGCTGCGCCCTTGTTATCCAGGGCGTCTGTTTCAGAATGGTTTTATGCACACGGTGGTGTAGTGCTTAACTCCATTACTTGGCAGCAAAAGAGTCATTGGTTCGAATCTGCACACTGACGCCAATCTGCACACTGACGCCAATCTGCCTGGAGCTTGCATTGTCGCTCCCTGTGTCTGCGTGGGTTTCCTCCGGGTACTCCGGTTTCCTCCAAAGACATGTGTGCATACACCTACATAATATACATACACACTATGTGTGTGTATTATTTAGGGGCAACCCTCCCAGGCCGTCAAAGGCCCAGCTGGGGGACTAATCTGTCCCTGGGTGCATAAGCCGATCACGCCGGCACCCAAATCCTGACAATGTATGTAGCCTTCCCTCCCTGTCTCTAGGTGGGAGGGGCGGCTTGCAGGTTCACAATTCAGTGAAACCTCCCTGCTCTCCGACTAGTGGGTCTGCGAGGTGGTCTCTTCGGAGTACTAGATAGGGTTTCCTCCTATCCACAGAACAAAGTTCTGTCCTTGTGTCTTCCCCTCCCGGCACGTCGGTCTGCCTTGGGCAGTGTGGGATTTGCTAAGCTGCAAGGTAATTTTACCTTTCCTGCAGGACGAGAGTTTTGGGGGTTTTCTATGGGCCTCAGGCCCTAAATACCTTTGTGAACGTCGGGTAGTTCCGCATGGAATCCATTTGTTCGGAGCTGCGCTTCATCCGGGGGATGTCATGACGTCCTCGGACATCAGGGACGCATACATGCATGTCCCGTTTTGCACATGTCACAGTGTTTTTTTCTGTGCTTCGTGATGAGAGAAGGGTCTCTGTCAGCCTGTGGCCCTCCCTTTTGATCTGGCGTCAGCACCATGGGTTTTCAGCCAGGAGCTCGCACTTATTTGAATTTTGTTGGGACAGCGAGGCTTTGCCTCATTGGCTACTTTGACGACTTTCTTCTGAGAGCAGCTTCTGTCTCCGACCTAGTGGATGGGTTATTCCCATTCAGACCCTCCGAAGATTCGGGTGGATGTTAAATGTTTAGGCCAGAAAGTGTAGCTCAGTGGCAGCAAGCCTGCCCTCCATGTGTGCGACCCAGGGTTCAAATTATGGGCATGCTAGGTTCCAACTCAGCGTTGGAGTATCTAGTGTTGATCCAGACTCCTCAGTGGCAAAGGTCCTTCTTCCCCTGGAGAAATTGCAGACTCTTCAGTCTGCAGAGAAGGTATTGGCATCACGCAATCGGTCTTCTCTCCGGGCGCCTGCTGGTTCGGGGTCTGTGGGTAGCCTCCTTCAAGGTGGTACTGTATGCCCAGTTCCACACCCTGGTTTTCCAGTGGAACTACTGTCCAGGTGGTAAAAATCTCTTGTCTCTGAAATCATTAGATTCCTGTGCGCCACCTAGTCAGAGTCTCTCTGAGTTGGTGACAGAGATTCCCGACTCTTCGGTCCGGGAAGTTGTTCCTTCCTTCCAGTGGTCGGTGTTTACGACGGATGCCAGCTCACGGGTTGTGAACCTGGAGGTTCACAAAACTGGGGGGTCCAGTCGGCCCTGAGTCGCTGGACTTGCGTGGACCTATGACCACACCTCCTTGAATGTGTCTGGTCTCGGTAGCTACCCAGGGTCGGGCCTGGCTAGTGCCTGGTGGGAGACCGCCTGGGAATACCAGGTGCTGTCTACTGTTCATTGTCCTACTATTTTAGGCGATCAGGCTATGCTTCTCCTTGTGGTCGACCGATCTGGTTTCAGCCGGACAACGCCACGGCCGTGGCTTCAGTCTACCATCAGGTATGCCGGCAGGCGGACTACTGGAGTCGCCAGATGCTGGACCAGGGCGACTGGTCTTTGTGCTTGGGGTGTTTCGGCTCCCTTACAGGAGGTGAGCCTCACATGGCATGGATCTCCTGGCAGCTTGTCTCCGCCGCAAGGGTGTCAGTTAGTGGCCAGGTCTAGTGATCTTGTACAGACGCGTCAGTCGCGCTGGTGGCCCTGTGTTGTCTGTATCGGTGATTTTTTGCCATTCCTCCATGGTAGTTGCTTCCTCGGCCGCTCCACAGAGTGGATGCTGAGGAGATCCCGATGATTCTAAAAGCTCCAGATTAATCTTGGCGTCCTTGGTACGCTGATATCGGGCGCCTGGTACAGGAGGTTCCTGTCTCAAGGTCCCATACTTCCTCCTGTTGTACAGTCACTGACTTGCTTAACATGGTTATTGGAAGCCAGACTTTAGGTGACCAGGGTCTGTCTGACTCGGTCATCTCAACAGGGCACCGTAGTCTTCTTCCGGAGGATCTACCGTCGCACCTCTCTTGGTGCGAAGGGATGGAGTGACGTCCACGGGTGTACTCTCGGTGTCCAGGGTCCTGCTGTTTTTAAAGCTTGGATTGGATCTAAAAATTGCTTAAAGCACCGTTTGGGGGCAGATTTCAGCCTTGGCTGTGTTCTTTTAGTGGCCTTTTTGCGGCCCGTTCCCTGGTGGGTCCCCTTTTTTTGTGTGCAAGGGGTTTGTCATATACTTTCCCCTCTTGGCCCATCTCTTCCCCCATGCGTTTTGACTCTGGTGCTCTCGGTTCTTCAGGAACCTTCCTTTTGGAAACATCAGAGAGATTTTCTCTTGACACTATCTCAGAAGGTGGCCCCTTTAGTGGCCTTTACCTCTGTTAGAGGGGTTTCTGAGTTGGCGGTTTTCTCTTTAATTCGCCATGCTTGATCCCCCATAAGGATTAGGTGATGGTGCGCCCGCGACCTTCCCTTCTTCCGAAGGAGGTTTTGGCCTTTCATACTTTAGGCGTGGTACGTGCTTTGCGGGTATACCAGCCTACTACGGCTCCATTTCGGAGCTTCTGACTCTCTTTTGTGTCGGTGTCTGGTCCACAAAAGGGCCTGTCGGTCTCGTCGACCACCATTTCTCGGTGGATCGGGCAGGCCGTCATACAGGCCTATGCTCCTAAGGGCGGGCCCCCCTTTCCGGTCACGGCACTTTCGACCAGGGCAATTGGTGCTTCCTGGGTTTTTTTTTTTTTTTCCGACATCATGCGTCGGTCTCACAGGTGTGCGAGGCGGCGATTTGCTCGTCCGTTCACGCTTTTTCCAGAATTTACATGGTTGCTGTGAGTGCATCTTATGATGTTTTTTTCAGCCGCTAGTTTTTGCCGGCGGCTGTTTAAAGTTGCACCTCCTCCGTTGAGGAGTTCTGCTTGTTTTGGGGTGAAGTTAAAATTGTTTTTACTGATATATTTCCCACCCCTCGTTTTTTGACACTGCTTGGGGACGTCCCACTTGTCAAGATATAAGGAGCTGTGTCCGTCCATGGACGATAAGAGAAAATAGGATTTTTTGTACTCACCGTAAAATCCTTTTCTCTGAAGTCCATGGACGGACACAGCTCCCACCCCTCCTTTTTAGGTTTGTACTGCTTGTTACGAACTGAGGCTGCAAGCTGCAGTGAGGAGGGTTATGTCTGGAGGGACCGCCCCCTGGGCGGGGCTGTTCAACTCTGTTAATGTAACATGTATTTAACTATTTAACATGTTTCTGCCTAGTCCTCTCCTGTAAACAGGGAACATAACCCACTTGTCAAGATATAAGGAGCTGTGTCCGTCCATGGACTTCAGAGAAAAGGATTTTACGGTGAGTACAAAAAATCCTATTATTATTCTGCTCCGGAGGCCCCCCTGTCTTCTTTATTAGCTCTAATACCAGGGGGGGCTTCTTCTTCCACTCTCCGGGGGTCTTCTTCCACTCTCCGGGGGGGGTTTCTTCTTCCGCTCTCCGGGGGGCGGCCTCTCCGCTTTCCGGGGGTCTTCTTCTCTCTCCGGGGGTCTTCTTCTATCTTCTCCGCTCTCCGCTGTTGACTCGGCGAACCCCGGTTCTTCTGCAGCTGTCCGGTGCCTTCTTCTTCAGCGCTGGCTGCCTGCTATCTTTGTGTGTTAGCTCAATTAGTAACAGGCAGCCAGCGTGGTCTTCTGTGACGTCAGGTTCTTTCTCTCCCCTCTTCCGATGTTGACTCGTCGCCTCTTGTCACTGTAATGATGGAAGCGCGCCTTGCATCCCATTTATATAGGCATCACCGTCCCATCATGCTCCGGCAGGTACCCACGTGGTGGGTGCCTACCCACGTGCACCCACCACGTGGGTACCTACCGGAGCATGATGGGACGGTGATGCCTATATAAATAATATATAGGCATCACCGTCCCATCATGCTCCGGCAGGTACCCACGTGGTGGGTGCCTACCCACGTGCACCCACCACGTGGGTACCTACCGGAGCATGATGGGACGGTGATGCCTATATAAATGGGATGCAAGGCGCGCTTCCATCATTACAGTGACAAGAGGCGACGAGTCAACATCGGAAGAGGGGAGAAGAAGAACCTGACGTCACAGAAGACCGCGCTGGCTGCCTGTTACTAATTGAGCTAACACACAAAGATAGCAGGCAGCCAGCGCTGAAGAAGAAGGCACCGGACAGCTGCAGAAGAACCGGGGTTCGCCGAGTCAACAGCGGAGAGCGGCGAAGATAGAAGAAGACCCGCGGAGAGGCCGCCCCCCCGGAGAGCGGAAGAAGAAACCCCCCCCCGGAGAGTGGAAGAAGACCCCCGGAGAGTGGAAGAAGAAGCCCCCCCTGGTATTAGAGCTAATAAAGAAGACAGGGGGGGCCTCCGGAGCAGAATAATAAATTATTTTAAAAACCCTTGTGTTGTGTGTTTAATAACTTTAACTTTTTGCCTCCAGGTGAATGGATAGGGGTACGATGTACCCCATATCCATTCACTTAGGGTGGGGGGCCGGTATCTGGGGGCCCCCTTATTTGAGGGGACTCCCAGATTCCAATAAGCCCCCGCCCGCATACCCCGACAACCAACGGCAAGGGTTGTCGGGAAGAGATCCTGTCCTCATCAACATGGGGACAGGGTGCTCTGGGGTGGGGGGGCCCGCAGTGCGCCCCCCTGCCCCAGAGCACCCAACTCCCCCATGTTGAGGGCATGCGGCCTGGCACGGCTCAGGAGGGGGGGGGGCGCTCGCTCGTCCCCACTCCCATTCCTGGCCGGCCGGGTAGCGTGCTTTGGATACGTGTCTGGTATGGATTGTAGGGGGACCCCCTACGTCGATTTTTCGGCGGAGGGGGGGTCTCCTTACAACCCATACCAGACCTAAGGGCCTGGTATGCTCCTGGGGGGGAACCCATGCCGGTTTGGATTTTACAAATTGCCGTGGAGTTCTCCCTCGGGAATGCATACCAAATGCCGTTGCTTGAATGTGCTTTTACATGGTGTTACTAACTTTAGACCATGTAAAAGCAGCCCTAGTTTTACACTTGGCAAACTAAAACTTACGGCGAAAAAACGAAGCAGAAAAGCTTTGTGGATCGCCCTAAGTGCTAATTTGCATACCAGAAGAGGCATTTCGACTCGAAATGCCCCCAGTGGCGGATGCGGTACTGCATCCTAAGATCCAGCAGTGTAAGTCCCTTACAGATGTCGGATCTTCTGCCTAACTTTGGAAAACTGCTTCTGAGGATCAGTTCCAAAGTTAGAACCAGAGATACGACGGCTTACGCCGTCGTATCTCTTTTGAGGATTAGGCCCTTGCTCCCTAAGTTACGTCGGCGTAGCGCAAATGGCCCGGCGTAACCCCGCCTAATTCAAAGTAGGCATGTAGTGGGCAGGCTTCATTTAAATTAACCGTGACCCCATGTAAATGAGGGCCGTTGGTATGGCGCATGCATGCTCAGAATCACGTTGCAAATACTCATTGCTTTCGACGTGAACGTAACATACGCCCAGCCCCATTCACGTACGCTTACGCAAACAACGTAAAATACGACGGCTGTTCCGTCGTCCATACCTTGCATGGGCTGCGCCATCTTTTTGGTGGTTTATCTTTACGCCGGAAAAACGCCTTACGTAAACAGCGTATCGGGCCCAAGTACATTCGTGAATCGGCGTATCTAGGTAATTTGTATATTCACCGCGTAAATCCACGTACACGCCCCTAGCGGCCAGCGTAAATATGCACATAAGATACGACGGCGTAGGAGACTTACGCCGGTCGTATCTTAGCCAAATTTAAGCGTATCTGGTTTCCAGAATACCCTTTAATATACAACGGCACGCATTCAGACTTACGACGGCGTATTTACTGATACACCGACGTAAGTCTTTTTGAATCCGGCTATTTATGTTTATGTCCTTTGTACTATTTAATTTTTTCATATCATCCTCATTTTACAGCATTTTCTTTTCACAAGTGCCTGTCATGTAAATAGAAAGTAAGGGTAGATCCCCCAGCAGGGAGACAGACAGCAATAATAACATGACAGAGTTTGTCACTGCCCTCCCTTTCCCTATTCAAACTGAAAAGAAAGGTATGGTTGGCGTTGGGCTTTATTATTACCTTTGTTTTTTTCTTTAAAGCTTAACTATGGTCAACATTTGAAATCATATGTTAATTTCTACAATGTATTTCAATGTATTTCCTGCCTATACCTATTAATCTGAACGATATTGAAGTTTGTAAACTACTTTGCTAAGATCCCCACACATTTACTGTCTGTCCTGTGAGTAGTCACTGCTGTGTCACACAGTTCACAGAGCCTACCTCTGAACTACTGAGGTACTGAGAGGAGTAGTTTCAGGAGGCGGCATCCATACAGGAATCGCTGCTTACAGGCAGTAAGGTTTAATAGGATATGTAGTCCTTAAAAATTGAAAGAAAACAGCAGTGGATAGGCTACAAAGCATGCATGAAATCTAGGAAGTTGAGGAAAGATTTTTTTTGTATTGCTATTACAGTACTCATGTTATAAAATGAACATGCATGCTGTGACCGTAGATTTTCTTTAAGTATAATGTTGCTCTTAGTAAATAAATATATGATTTGGCATATTTCTGTTTTTTAATGGTTGTTTATTTGTGCAGATGAGGGAAGTGATGTAGACAGTGAAATGGACGATGAAATGGATGACTGTGGAGAGCCCCTGGCAAAGAGGGAGAAGACTGAGTTGGCTCAGGCATTCCAGGTGGGCTGTATGCAGCCATCACTAGAGGGCAACGTCCAGCAGAGCCTGGTTTTGAACCAAATACACAGCGAGCACATTGTCTCAAGCACTCAGACCATCAGACAGTGCAGTGCCACTGGGAATACCTATACTGCAGTCTAGTGAATATGAAAGATTTTCAAAAGAAGTTTATAATATATGTATGATGGGCTTAAGAGTATGGCAGAAACGCAGAATACGCCTGAAGGTCGACTGTTGTCAAATTTTCCTATTGTGACCTTAACTTTCTTTGTCAACCTTTCCCCAAGCACACTTTCCTCTACTTTTCTCAGTGTACAAACATGTTTTTCTTTGTGCTTGGTGTTAACGTTGTTTTTATATGATTTCTGGTTTTATTCATGTTATTGTTTCAAGCAGATTGTATCACAATTCCTAATTCCTTGACGTTCCACTGGAGTTGTTTTAATACTGGATTTTTTTTTATATCTATTTTACTGCTGAGTTGTATTGTAGTTATTTTATTAGTTGCACATCTTTTTAAGAAAATGCTGATCATTTACACTGGAGAAAAAAGGTGCGGCAGCAGACGAATGACACTCATTTTGGGAATCCCCTTATCTATGTAAGATAAGATAGTTCTACCTATGGAGGTAAATGTTTTGGCGGTTGTTCTGTTGTGCGAAGGGAGTATTCAAGCAACTTCTTTGTGCCCTACAAATCACTATCGTGGCCTGCATAAAATAGTGCAGTATGCTAAAGTTGTGAAAAAAAAGTATGCTTTTGTGTAACGGTGAACAACGCAATCAACTTCCGTTAACTGTATCCATCTGTTTTAGGAAGATGCCTGTAAAGGCTGAGGGTCTCTTAGCAAGCATCTTTCTGTAACGTTTATTCAGCTAGGTGCATCCTTAGCTACACTGTTAAGATACTACTGATTGTGCATTTGATACTATTGCACAAATGCTATATGCTGTTAAACCATGCTGATAACTGAAGGTATGAGATATAAAAACCCAAATTCTGGGCTTATTCAGTAAAACTGCACAAACTACAATGATTACATGCAAAGTGCAGTAACCCAAAAAAAAAACAATCACATTTCTGTGAAATGGAGTCAAATCCACAACAATGATTTCTGATTTGTTGGTATCCATTATTGAACTTTGCATATTGCTCTTATCCTTACTGATTAAGTCTAGCATAAACCTTTAACCTCTTCAACCCTGATGGGTTCTTTGAAGCAGTGCAAAATGACACAGTAGACATAGCCTCACGGTCAAAATGAAGTGGAAGGAACCTAATCTGATGTTACCAAAAGAGTGCCATGTCAAGACTCAAAACTCAGGGAAGATGGGGTTAAAGACATGTATGTGCAGAATAGATAAGGGCCAATGTCATATGTTTGTGTTCCTGCTATTCCAGAAACTATTTCATAACAGTAGTTCATTCTGCTGCTATTAAGCTGTGTACGTGTGTGTGTGTGCATGTAAGCGTGTGTGTGTGTTTTTATATATATATATATATATACGCACACACACAAATACAGAAATTATAGAATGCAAGGAATGTAGCAACCTGCATAGTATTTAGGATTAAGAACCTAGGTTCTTAGAACTGCAGTTCATGATACCAAGGTTGAGATTTTTAGAGACTGCTGTTCAAACAAGCTTTCTTTATTGGATATGTTGCAACTTTACTGTGTAGACAGACTGATTTATGATCAGTAAGCCACGTGCCTATCCTTAACAGATATTTTGTTTTTAGATTCTACATACATTTCCCAGACACCTAAGCACTATTGATATTATTACATTAAAAACTAGGCTTTCTCTTTAGGCATTTCAGAAAGCTTTATCTGGCTAAGCATCTACCGTATATATGACATGTCTATTATTGCCCTTCTTTTTCTGCTGACTTTCAGGCCTGGTAATTCACCCAGTAACATCATGCCATTGCTCAGTATTATTAAAGGTAGCCTTCCACTTTACGATTTCTAATCCGTTGAATTTTGGAAGCATTTTTTTTTATGAACAAGACTAATTGAAAAGCCATCATGTTCCTTGAAATATATCAGCCTAGTTATGTAAGAAGCATAACTTGGCTGTACACAAATTTATTTCAATATCCTATTTCTCATTTTGTACCAGAGAAACACCAAGATAAATCGAATCAATAGGACTCATGTGCCTTTAAAGGAAGCTTGTGTGAATGTATCTTTTATATAATAACCAGGGCATCAAGGACTGCTGTATTAATGTGAGTAGGATAAAGTGTGTGAAAAGAGTAAAGTGCGTGTAATATATTTTAGGCAGTGTACCTGGCACACCTCACTGGAACTTGTCCCCATTTGTGTAGGGTTTGAACAGGTGGCTAGACACACCATTGCCATTTAAGAATGTACATCAGGGATCACAGTACCTCGCCTATTTCATGGTGCCTTAAACAGAACTGAAGCTAAGGTGTAGTTGAATTATTTTCGTTCTTGTTAAATCACTTTTTTTTTCCGCAGCAAGGTGTGCCTGTTGTTTTTAAAGCCCACGGAATGTGGGGAAAAGTCCTAATTTTGTAATAAATTAGAAAATACTTTCTGCTCTTTTAGATTGAAAATGAAAAGTTTGTGAAAAATGAAAATGTGTTTCCCCATTTTGTAACTAGATGTATTTTGCTTTAGTGCAAGTAGCAGATACTAGGGATTATTGGAAATTTGTCCACAAGTAGCTAAAATGTCCAAGGCCCCCCAAGCTGCATGTACTTATTGCTGTGAAAAGAAAGCCACTCCAGCAAGCATACTAATTAGGACACATTCCGTTGTGTAACTAGAGTTGGCATAGCTGCAGCGATGTTCATCCTTATAGGGATGGCAGGATGTGCACTCCAGTGAAACCCTCACATATTGCCTCCTAATGCATGGTTTCCATGTGTCCTGAATAATTCAAAGTAATTGGGAATAAATATGTATTCCAATTAAGGGGAAAGGCTAGGACTGGATATACTTGTCAACACTATTTTATTTTTAGAAAATAAAGGAATCACATTAGAGAGGTATGATGGAAATACAAGATCATCAGATTTTTAAATTTACGTAAAAAGTATGTATTTATATTTGCTTTATGGAGAGTGTGGAAATGAGTTTGTGTGCCCTCAGCTTGTTATTGTATGTAAAAATAAGCACAATTCCCTTTTTGGTTTTTAATTACGTGGCCCCAACATAAATTCTAACAATAATCATCCACAGAATACAAAATACACATAAAAATACATAAAAATTATAACAATTACACATCCTTATCTAGTTTCCAAAAAGCATTTTATAGAACAAGAAATCTCTCTCAACAAATCTTTATATAATATTATTACTTTTATTACACAAACCAACCATGTATTTTCTTAGGAAAGCAAATGATATATAGTAGATTAGAGCTCATCCGTTTCAAATTCTTAAACCGTTTAAAATCCCAGGGCAGGCTATTTGGGTATTTTGGACAGAATATTTTGTAAAAAGCTTGCAGGAGCCATTTTCTGCCATTTCAGAAAAATACAGGTGCAAGTGTATTTTTGTCCATTTGTCAACCATGCTTAGAACAGTTGTCAATTATCTTTACTATAAATGATATTGAATTTCCCTTTTTATGTACACTATATTATCTTTAAAGCGGTTGTATACCTGCAGATTTTTTTTTATAACCTTGTAAGACAAAAGGCATAATGAGCTAGTATGCACCGCATACTAGCGCATTATGAAATACTTACCTTAGAACGAGGCATCGGCAGGCGATCTCGGTCCACCCCGAGGGAGCTGGCCATTTTCCCTCGGCGTGTCTTCTGGGTATCGCGGCTCCGGCACTGTGAGTGGCTGGAGCCGCAATGTCGTCACTCCGCACAGGATACTTCTTTCCGGCAAGGTCCGGCAGCGTCTGCCGGACCTTCAGCTGGTCATTCAGATCGCATGCGCCGCTGATGTCAGCGGCTGCATGCAAAGGGAATATCTCCTAAACCAGGGGTCTCCGAACTTTTCAAATAAAGGGCCAGTTTATTGTCCTTCTGACTGTAGGAGGGCCGGGTTGTGGCCAGTGAGGATAGAAAATGTCCCGGCCCAGCATTGGTGAGAGCAAATATGGCCTCAGAGTTTGCAGTCAGTAGGATAAAGCCTCGTACACACGATCAGACCATCCGATGAGAACGGTCTGATGGACCATTGTCATAGGTTAACCGATGAAGCTGACTGATGGTCCGTCGTGCATACACACCATCGGTTAAAAAAAACGATCGTGTCAGAACGCGGTGACGTAAAACACAACGACGTGCTGAAAAAAACGAAGTTCAATGCTTCCAAGCATGCGTCGACTTGATTCTGAGCATGCATGGATTTTTAGCTGATGGTTGTGCCTACTAACGATCGTTTTTTTCCCATCGGTTAGGAATCCATAGGTTAAATTTAAAGCAAGTTGGCTTTTTTTTAACCTATGGTTACATAACCTATGGGGCCCACACACGATCGGTTTGGACCGATGAAAACAGTCCATCAGACCGTTGTCCTCTGGTTAACCTATCGTGTGTACGAGGCCTAAGGAGTAGTGTCCCTATTAGTAGGAGTAATTGTATCCCATCCCTTGTTGGCGTCAGTGGGAAGAATAGTGCCTCATATCAGTGGGAGGAATAAAGCCCAAAGGGTCGGATAAAGGCTAGCAAAGGGCCACATCTGGCCCTCGGGCCGCAGTTTGGAGACCCCTGTCCTAAACCGTACAGGTTTAAGAGATATTCTTTTTACCTACAGGTAAGCCTTATTATAGGCTTACCTGTAGGTAAAAGTTAAAAAAAGGGTATACAACCACTTTAAGTCCATTTGGATTCCAGCCTTTAAAAAGGTAAATACTAAAAACAGTTCTGACATTTCAAATATTTTTTTCTTGTTCCTCACAATTCAAAAAAAGATTAAATTATGATTTAAATGTACTTAAAAAATCATAATATAACACTGAGGTATATTCACTGGCTTTCATTATTTTTTCAAATTTTTATAATAAAATAGGTGTATGTTAAAGTTGTAAAGTAAACTCATCAGCACATGTGTTTCTGTTTCCTAATTATTGTGATATAGCCTGGGATTTATGCAATTTAAACATGGTTTTAACCAAAAGAAGACTGTAAAATCAATAATTGCGATCTGCTTCTTTTTTTTTTTTTTTTTACAGTTGAAGTGTACAATTGTAAAATTAATGAAGTGAACAAAATAAGGGTCTAGTTTGCAAATGTAAAATTTGGACCAGACAGTTACTTTCTGTCTCTTTTTTTTTTTTTTGAATAAAACGTTTTGCCATTTTCAAATCATGCCATGTTGGGAATTTCCTAGAGCCCATTCAGACTTTGTGTTCCAATAATGTATGTGTGTTACTGATTAACCACTTAAGGACGGGCTCCTGTACAGCCGGCACTTTAAAGATGGATATCTCTAACGACAGCAGCTGCTGCCACAACCGAGGTATCCATCTTTTCAGTGGCCGGTCCTGTTTATGATAATGGTGGTCTCTGCAGTGGATTCTCCCGCGCTCTCCGCCGCTTACCGGAGGGGTCGGTAGTGGCGGAGGCAATCAGGTCCTGGGTCCTGTTGGGTATGGATACGATTGAGGGCAAGATGGCCCTCACCCGCCTCCATACCATAGCAGGGCGGAAGCAATGTCAAAACATCACTTCCGCCCATACGCCTTAAAGGGACTTTTTTTATTGCATTTAAGTCCAAATATGAGATCTGAGGTCTTTTTGACCCCAGATCTTATATTTAAGAGGACCTGTCATGCCTTTTTCTATTAAACAGTTTTAAAATCAATAAAATAAAGTAAAATAAATAAAAAATAAATATATTTTTTTTAACCACTTAAGGACCGCCTCCTGCACATATATGTCAGCAGAATGGCATGGCTGGGCACAAGCACGTACAGGTACGTCCTCTTTAAGTGCCCAGCCGTGGGTCGCAGCCGGGCCCGCGACCCGATCCGAAGCTCCGTGACCACGGGACCTGCGATCGGTCCCCGGAGCTGAAGAACGGGGAGAGCTGTGTGTAAACACAGCTTCCCCGTTCTTCACTGTGGTGCCGTCATTGATCGTGTGTTCCCTTTTATAGGGAAACACAATCAGTGACATCACACCTACAGCCACACACCCCTACAGTTGGAAACACAAATGAGGTCACACTTAACCCCTTCAGCGCCCCCTTTTGGTTAACTCCCACATTTTTATTGCATTTTTTTCTGTGAAAATGACAATGGTCCCAAAAATGTGTCAAAATTGTCCGAAGTGTCCGCCATAATGTCGCAGTCACGAAAAAAATCGCTGATCACCACCATTAGTAGTAAAAAAAAAAGTTTTTTTATAAAAATGCAATAAAACTATCCCCTATTTTGTAAACGCTATAAATTTTGCGCAAACCAATCGATAAACGCTTTACCAAAAATAGGTAGAAGAATACGTATCGGCCTAAACTGAGGACATTTTTTTTTTATATATATTTTTGGGGGATATTTATTATAGCAAAAAGTAAAAAAGATTGAATTTTTTTCAAAATTGTCGCTCTATTTTTGTTTATAGCGCAAAAAATAAAAACCGCAGAGGTGATCAAATACCACCAAAAGAAAGCTCGATTTGTGGGAAAAAAAGGATGCCAATTTTGTTTGGGAGCCACGTTGCACGACCGCGCAATTGTCAGTTAAAGCGACGCAGTGCCGAATCGCAAAAACTGGCCAGGTCCTAAAGGTCCGGGTCTTAAGTGGTTAAGCGAACGCATACGTGAGCAGAGCCTGCATATGAAAATGGTGTTAAAACCACACATGTGAGGTATTGCCGCGATCGTTGGAGCGAGAGCAATAATTCTAGCCTTAGACCTCCTCTGTAATTCAAAACGTGCAACCAGAAATTTTTAAACGTCGCCTATGGAGATTTTTAAGGGTAAAAGTTTGACGCATTCCACGAGTGGGCGCAATTTTGAAGCGTGACATGTTGGGTATCAATTTACTCGGCGTAACATTATCTTTAACAATATAAAAAAATGTGGGCAAACTTTATTGTTGTCTTATTTTTTAATTCAACATTTTTTTCCAAAATAACTGTGCTTGTAAGACCGCTGTGCAAATACAGTGCGACAAAAAGTATTGCAATGGCCGCCATTTAATTGTCTAGGGTGTTAGAAAAAAATGTATAATGTTTGGGGGTTCTAAGTAATTTTCTAGCAAATAACATTTTTTAACTTGTAAACAACAAAACTCAGAAAGAGGCTCGGACCTTAAGTGGTTAAGTAGCCCATTCATTTTGCATGAGCTAGCAGCACACTTTAATATACTTAACTATTTTTTTTAACGCATAGTACAGCAAACCACATTACGATGTTATTGAAACACAAAGAGGTCAGTAGGTCCTTACTGAAATTAACATGGATGTTTATAAGGATTTTCTACTACATTCTGGATAAAATATGGCAGTTTGTGAAAGAGTTGTTTTACCATGACATGTGTTAAAACACACAATGAAAACTATCAACTTGTCTTGGATTTAGCAAGAAGTCATCTTTTTGGTATTTATTAACATTTGAAAAGTAGTCCTACCTTCTGACCTGACCCTTATTCTCTAAGGTAACAAAGTTCCATATAGTCTGCTTAACAGACAGTTGAGCTGTCATCTTTGGTGTGACGGGCATAGTTACTCCCTAGTCTGCATATAATTGTTTCAACCCTGCCAACACATATAAATTCACTTAAAGTCTGATCTGCTATTTGAACTTTCTGTTATGTGCAGTTGAGTAAGGTTGGTCTGTCATTGACAACTAGAGCAAATATGAGGAAATGTGCAGCAAATAAGGGAGATCATTTTTTTGGGTTTGCAAAATAGACTCCTTAGGTTAAGGAAAACACAGTCATTTGAATATTCTCTTGCATGATATAAGTCAAAGCTTACCTTTTAATGTAATACGGCTAATCCTGAAGCTGTTCTTGTTCACATGATCAATGCCAAGGCATTGACCAAGAGGTCTTTGCCAATGTGAAAGATCTTAGGGGAGTGACATCAGGGTGCAAATTACCCTTACTACAGTAAAAGGTAATATCTTTTGGTTTCTCTTTTGAATATTAAAATAACTATGGATTCTTTTTGTCACTTTAGGTTAGTTCTAAAATTGTATGTCTGCAGCAACTATCTGTAAACATTTTTATCTTCTATATAATTGATTCATTTTAGTGTGTACTGTTTAATATTAAATATTCATAACAATTTATTTTAAAAACAATACAAAAGTAGGGCGTTCTTTTCTATTAACACTTCAACAGTTTTAGTTCCATAATCAAACAGCAACGATGAATTAAAATAATTTGGTGCTTTGTATAAGAAAGTATTGCCTTGATTAGAATCAAATATAATTTTAATATTTTTAAATTGCCCTCAAAAATACCTTCGGTAAAAATTATGGCCCAGATTCACGTAGAATCGCGGCGGCGTAACGTATCGTAGATACATTACACCGCCGCAAGTTTTCATTGCAAGTGCCTGGTTCTCAAAGCACTTGCATGAAAACTTACGCTGGCGGCCTCCGGCGTAAGCCCGCGTAATTCAAAGGGGCGTGTGCCATTTAAATTAGGCGCGCTCCCACGCCGGACCTACTGCGCATGCTCCGTTTTGAAATTCCCGCCGTGCTTTGCGCGAAGTGACGTCATTTTTTTAGAACGGCGACGTGCGTAGCGTACTTTCGTATCCCCGGACGTCTTACGCAAGGACAAAAAAATTTCAACTTTCGACGCGGGAACAACGGCCATACTTTATACAGCACATACGTGGGCTGTGTAAAGTTAGGGCAGCAAAAACGACGACTAACTTTGCGACGGGAAACTAGACTAGCAGTGACGTAGCGAAAAACCGTCGTGGATCGCCGTAACTACTAATTTGCATACCCGACGCTGGTTTACAACGCGAACTCCCCCCAGTGGCGGCCGAGGTATTGCATCCTAAGATCCGACAGTGTAATTCAATTACACCTGTGGGATCTTAGGGCTAACTATGTGTAACTGATTCTATGAATCAGTCGCATAGTTAGGAAGACCCTGAAACAGAGATACGACGGCGTATCAGGAGATACGCCGTCGTATCTCTTTTGTGAATCTGGGCCTATGAGCTTACTTGCTTCTTTAGGATTTAAAAAGAACGCTAATTTAATTATATGCCTTTTTTGTGTGTAGATTTGTATTTATAATTTATTTTTTGTCTCTTTACTATGTACTGTTTTTTTTTTTGTTTTTTTTATTGTTTACAAAGGAGTGTTGAACTGTTTGGCTTGTAAAGTTTAGTGCCTATCTGTCACTTAAATGTAGACATTTTATGGGAATATGGCAGTTTCAGGTGTGTTGTGCCTAATCCTTCTGTCCTTATGTATTTGGTAGACAGCCTTTAACTTTGCACACACTCAGTTCTTAATATGAATTCTATTGAGTGTACATTACATTTATTGCAGTTCAATCTGTAGTAAGTTAAAAAGGAAAACAAATGTCTGCTATACGGCCTTCACTTCAGTACACATTTCATTTTGTCTGCTCTTTGTAAATTAAATATATTGACAATAATTATTCGACATGTACAGTAAACATGTGCATAAGCTAAGCACAAGTATCCAGAAAAACAACAAAACTGTATGAAGTGCAATTTATTGGGATTTTATCCAAAAAGTTTCTGCTGTTCATTAAAGCTATGTCTGCCCAGAATTATTATCTTAATGCTGAAGGATGACATCAACCATCAACCTCCTCTAAGCCCTGTGGTTCTCACAGAATTTTCTCACAGAGATTCCCCTTTGGCTGCATGTGATCTTTTTTGACTAAGCCTTGTAATGGTGTTACACTACTATGAGTTGGATTCCCTGTTTACTCCTAAGTTATAGCCATGTTGAGTGCTAATCTCTCAACTTGGGTCTCCAACATTTTTTTTAAAGCTAGCAGGTAATTTACTATAGATGCATCTAACCAAAAACTGAGCACATTCATTTTTATTCTTTTGACGTTAAACCTGTATGTTCAGGCAAAGTGCTAGCACAACAAAATCTAGTGCTTTCACATCTGTCTTAATACATTGGTCACACATAGGCAAGCTTTGGGTATTTTTGAAAATCCTGTTTTCATTGTTATATTTTCTGTGGATGTAGGTGGACAGAGATGACTGTAATCAAATAGTAAAGTAAAGTAAATTAGAAGGAACAAGCTGACTATATTGCATAATGAATTAAATCAATCTGTATATAATTTACAAAGTTCAGTTTGTTCCCTTATATTTTCTACTTGCAACACAGCCATTCTTTAATTTTTTTTTTTTTTTTTACTTTTCTTTGAAAAAAAAAAAACATATAGGCCTAATATTTGGTGTGTGCTAGACTGTAGGCTCACAAGTGTTTTTTCTAGAACACAAAAGGTAGGAGCTATTAAAAAAAAAAAAACACAGCTCCAACCCTTTCCACGCTAGAAAAAGGTGTTATGCATACAGTTTGATATACAGGCCTGACTTGGTGTTGTAAGGGTTGAAAATACCTCTTTTGTCTGTATAATCATATATCTTGTCTGCAGAACAGTGGCAAGTATTTAAAAAACACATATGCACTACTTATTTGGAAAATTAGCTAATAAAAACTGGAATAGAAACATCATTTATATTATTAGTGTTTTATAAAGTTGTGCTTAACCCTTTGAGCATTGTAAAAAAAAAATAACCAAGGTATTAAATAAGTCGCTCAGTTCTATTTTCTGCTCCACGTGTATAAGGTATCTTTGGATAATTGGTTTCTAGGCCAAGTGGAGGCGGCTCACCTTTAACATGGTAATGCGAAATGCATGCCTGTAATTATTTCCTTTATGTTTTGGCATCTAATAAGTGCGGTCTGTTTGTAAAATATGTTCATCTCTGGAAGGAGTAAGTTTAAGCAGAACTCAATGTTAATTAAAACTCAAGCTAATCTACTGAAAAACATTTGGTGGTTCATCTTACAACTGAATGTTTGTTTATGCCGCGTACACACGGTCGTTTTTCGGCATAAAAAAAACAACGTTTTTAAAAACGTCTTTTAAAATGATCGTGTGTGGGCTTCACATCGTTTTTCGGCTTCTGAAAAACAAAAAAAAAAAAAAAACCGAACATGCTGCATTTTTTAACGTCGTTTTTTAAAATGTTGTTTTTCGGGTTGTAAAAAATGATCGTGTGTGGGCTAAAACGACGTTTTAAACCCGCGCATGCCCAGAAGTGAGTTATGAGACGGGAGCGCTTGTTCTGGTAAAACTACCAGTCATAATGGAGTAAGCACATTCATCACGCTGTAACAGACAAAAAAGCGCAAATCGTCTTTTACTAATCAGGAATCGGCTAAAAGTAGCCCAAAGGCGAATAGAACTTCCCCTTTAGAGTGCCGTCGTACGTGTTGTATGTCACCGCGCTTTGTTCATCATTTTTCAAAAACGATGTTGTGTGGGCAACATCGTTTTTAATGATGAAGTTGGAAAAACTTTGTTTTTTGGACATGCTGAAAAACGTCTTTTTTTTTCATGCCGAAAAACGACCGTGTGTACGCGGCATTAAACTCTTCTCCATGGAACATTGTATTGCCATTGTGTGTCTAAAATAAGAACTACTGCCCTATCAATTATTTTGTATAAGATGGGACAGCAAAATAAAAGCATCTTTCTATTGGATGACACAGTGGGCTTGCTTTAGAGTGAAATAGGCTGAGTCGCTGTGACGTTAATTGAACAGAAACTTCAATCGTGCAGGGAAATTTAAAATAAAAAAACCTTTCACTTTTACTTTCTGCCCTTTACTACTGCTTTGTACAAATTTAATAAACCACTGATAAGCTTTTTTTTTCACAAGTCACTGGTTTTACAGATACGCTCAAAAACATGAACTTAAAAGCCTGAAATAATGTGAATATGATACCTCAAGTAATATGCTGTGTACACACATTGTTTATATGAACGTCAGCAGTCTGTATGAATATATTAGATCCCCTTTTAATGCTTTGCATTTTTATTTGAAAACTTGTAGCTGTGAATTATCCCAATGATTGCATTTATTAACCTGAGCTTACATTTGGGACACTGATTCTACAAAACTACTGTGAATTAAACTACAGTCTTGTTACTATTTAAAAACTACCATGGCCAATGGCTTTCTTTTCAATATTTGGCATTTTTTTAGGTATATGGTTCATTTATTCGTAAATTGCTTGTGAATATCTGATAAGGTTATCAAAAATAGAGGATAGATTATGGGAAAAATCACTTTCAGGAACATGATGGTAGAGCGGAAAGGAATTTAACACTACAAGACTTATTCAGTAAAAAAGGAGCTCAGTGCAAAAGCAACAAATCAGAATCTGTTGTATTCATCTTACATCAGCAACAATAATTCTGATTAGTTTCTGTGAAAAAATGCACTTTGTTTCTTGCACTGTTTATTGAATAAGCCATACTTGGTAACTGTAATAGGACGCATTTCATTTCCAGCTTAAAACCAGACCCTTTTTGTCTTTTATTTTTGTGAAATGGAGTAATATGTATAAATTATTTCAACGCAAAACTGAATTCTGGGAGTGACATTAGGTGGTTGTACGCCCTGCTTGACTGCCCACTTATTTTCTATATATCTGTTAAATACAGCTGTACAATACTCAAAGGGTTGTAGTTTGACAATTATTCTGTTGATCTTCACAATTATTTACTGTATATGCTTCTAAGTTTGCATGCCTTGATCATTGCTGCTAGTGGTTGTACGTGCCAGTAGATTTAAGTAGAGTTTACCAATTTTGTCTTAGTGAAAGCCACTTACAAAGTTACTGCTGGATAACTCCTGTAGTATTTGAGGTGTCACTAGTTTATTTTCAGTGATATGCAACATGCCTTATTTTATTACACTGGGGATGAAAGCTCTGAGTTGTAAGATTTGTTTTTTTTATGAAGGAAGCAGCATTCTCTATGAACACATCACTGACTGAATCATAACCATGTAGAAGAAATATTTAAATTATTAGTATAGCACTGGAAGGATTGGTTGTGTTATTTTATTATATTTTTATATGATTTTGGACATTAAAAAGATACCATCTGGACTGCAAATCCAACTAGAAGCACAGCCTTGTAGACTACTATTTAAATTAATCTTCAACTTGAAAATATTTTCAGTACTTTTATACAACAAGCAAATTAAAGTGGGACTCGAATCAATACACAAAAACTTGTGAAACATTTTTAAACATACAGTATATTTATCTGTGGTGTTTTTATAGTGTATGGCACAAAGTTATTTCACCTTAAATGGATTTTTAACCCCTCTCAAAATGCTGTCTGTGAATTGTATATTGATCTACAAATTCAAAGTCCAAAAACAAAAAGATCAGCTTAAATGTAGTGGGTGATTGCGGTGAATTAGCCTTTAAGAAAAAAAAACTTAAACCTAGATCTTTTTACAATTTGACTGAAAAAATTGCTTCAGTTATAATGAAAATAATTTGTTGCACTGACCATTATGAGGGCGACCAAATAAAACAGTGCCAGTATAATAAAATAGCCTTACAAATACATTTGTGTACAAACACACATAAATTAAGCTAGGATTGGTCGTTGTTGTTCAGTAATAAAATCATGAGCCCTAAAAGCATGATTCATTTGTAACTTCTCAGGGCTTTCTTATCCCACCAAGCTTCACAACACCATCTTTTTACTTTTGTTGTGTCTTATTTTTCTATTTAAGTGCCATTTATTTCCATGACACTTGGTAAGTGGCTAAGGACTAAGGTTTGGTCCATAAGCACAGAGGTATAGTAGCAGTAGAGATTTTTGGTTTTCTTTTCTTTCTTTTTATTTTTATTTTATTTAAGTTTTTATATATGATTAATATTTTGCATAAAAAGATAGGCAGCTTTTTTTCCTTAATAGAGATTGTATGTGTGTGATAATGTAATGTTCTTTTCCAGTTTTTGGATTACAGTTGACTATACTTTTTATTTAAAACCTATTTGGAGAAACCACGTGATGCATTTTTTTGTATAATGTATTGGATTTTGTAAATACGTATTTCCTGATGTGATTTTTGTGAAAAATGCTAAATCTTTTAGTATATCATGTCCTCTCCGAATTGGCAGGAGCTAAATGATAGTTTGTGGGCAATTTGTATTGTGTACTGTACAATAACTGGGGAACTTTTATAATTATAAAAAAATATATATATTAACTTTTAGTGTGTTGTTTAAAAATGACTGGAACATACTAAAGATATTAGTAGGATTTTTCTGAATATTTCAGACTTGAACTCAGGCTAGCTTTCTTGTGTTGTTTTTCAAAACAAAATTGTGTCTTGTCTTTTAAAAATTAATAAATTTGTTTTCTTGTTACAAATGTGTGTTGTCTGTATAATTTCCCTATCTGACTAATCTTTTTGCAATAAGAAAAAATAGGTGCAGTAGAGTTTGGGGCAAACAAATGTTGTAGAATACATTTGTTAGCAGGATGGACGGGTGGAAGATAATTGGAGGATTTCCAATCTTTTGGCTTCCGTTTTTTGAGTCACTGATCTTGAACAAGTATTCATATAAGGAGTGCTGCACAGTTTGCATGCTACACAATTGTTCCAGGTGGCTCAGAAAGAGTCACTAAGCTTGGACAGCCAAGAAAATTTCCATCATATGTTCAGTTACATTGATAAAGTTTCTGGAACAACTATCCATAATTTACTATACCCTTTCAACCACTATGTGCTCACCATGCAGAGGGCAAATCGAATGAATTTAATAATTTAAAGACCAAATTTGGAAAACAACTTAATCCCATACTGTGTCCATATCTCATATGCACAACTTCCCCACCAGTCCGACACTGGTTTTTGCTCTTATTTCAGGGGACTACAATTCAGCTCCTGTGTGAATTAAACCTGCAAGAAGTGTTTGCAGGTTTCATTTACAAATGGGTTTCTACAATATTATTGGTACAGTGTGTAATGTTTAATGCCCTTTAACCAGCAAATAGCGTCGGCCCCAAATGTTTTGTAAGTAGCAAATAATTTTTTTCACTTTTTAACAAAGTGTGTGTGATCACATGCCTGACGAAAAGGTCCTGCATGGCTCCGAAATATTGCACTTAACCGGTTGTGATTTGATCTTTCTGCAACTAAAGTTTTGGACTGCAATTCAAAATCCATGGTGTGCTGGCGAACATGTTTATTTATTAGGAATAAAACCATCCTTGTCTCCCCTCGCCAATCTCGCAATCGCTGTACCCAAACAATTCACCAGAACCTTAGTCAAAATTTTAACATCGATATTATTTAAGGAGATAGGTCTGTGTGAATCACATTTAAGAGGGCCCTTATGTGGCTTTAAAAGAATGACAATCAACGCTTTCCACATTGATGGAGGAAGAACCCCAGCATCCAATGCCTCAGTAATTGTATGAAGGAGAAAAGGGTTCAACAACTGTTTGAAATTAGCATGCCATTCGGATAGAAAGCCATCAAGGTCTAGAGTCTTATGGGTAGGCAGCTGCGAGATGGCAAGTTCGATCTCCTCAATGGAGATACGTGCATCAAACTCCTCCCTCCTACGTGAGGACAAAGAAGGGAGAGTAATCTGAGTCATATAATCGGATGATTGTTTATTATCCATATAGTGAACTGTGGAGGTGTAAAGTGAGGAATGAAAGCATCCAGAACCTCATGAGGGGCAGTACCAATTTGATTACTAGATACTTGGATACAGGGAATAAAAGTGTGTACTTAGTCAGGTCTGACCAGATATTCAAGTAAACGACCAGCCTTGTTACCATGTGCAAAGATTTTTTTGGTTAACTTCCAAGGATTTTTTAGTTGGGTCACTAGTGTGTCCATATTCTACACTGTTAACCACTTCCTGACCGCCGCATGACTATATACAACGGCACTTTGAAGAGAGATATATTTGTTATTACTAGGATATTAAGACTAGGATAACCCAGGTATCCTAGTCTTCAGGCAGCAGTCCGGTTTACGATAATAGTGGTCCTTGCTGGGTATGGAGACGAGTGAAGGGAAGATGGCCCCCACCCATCTCCATACCATAGCAGGGCGGAAACGTCGTTAAAATGTCACTTCCGCCCATACCTCTTAACCACTTAAGGACCGCCTCCTGCACATTTACGTCGGCAGAATGGCACGGCTGGGCACAAGCACGTACCTGTACGTCCCCTTTAAGTGCCCAGCCGTGGGTCGCGCGCCCGCGACCCGGTCCGAAGCTATGTGACCGCAGTCGCGGGACCCGCAGACCCGATCGCCGCCGGTGTCCCGCGATCGGTCACAGGAGCTGAAGAACAGGGAGAGGTGTGTGTAAACACACCTTCCCAGTTCTTCACAGTGGCAATGTCACTGATCGTCTGTTCCCTGATATAGGGAAAGACGATCAGTGACATCACATGTCCAGCCCCGCTCCCCTACAGTTAGAAACACATATGAGGTCACACATAACCCCTACAGCGCCCCCTAGTGGTTAACTTCTAAACTGCAATTGTCATTTTCACAGTAAACAATGTATTTTTATATAGCAATTTTTGGTCCCAAAATTTTTTCAAAATTGTCTGATGTGTCCGCCATAATGCCGCAGTCACGGAAAAATGGCTGATCGCCGCCATTAGTAGTGAAAAAAAAATATTAATAAAAAATGCCATAAAACTATCTCCTATTTTGTAAACGCTCTAAATTTTGCGCAAACCAATCGTTAAAAGCTTATCGCGATTTTTTTTTTACCAAAAATATGTACAAGAATACGTATCGGCCTAAACTGAGAAAAAAATAGGGGGCCAGATCCACAAAGCACTTACGCCGGCATATCTCGAGATGCGCGGTGTAAGTGTAAATATGCGCCGGCGTATCCCCAAAACGAGATACGCCTGAAAACCAGATTTTTCCGACCAACGTAAAAAGATTACACCGGCGCATCGTGTGCGCAAAAATACGCTAGACGCACCATTGTTTTGCTATGCAAATGAGGGAGATACAGCGATCCACAAAAGTACGTTTGACCGGCGCAGGCTACGCGCTTTGCGCATCAGCTGTACGTCCGGTCTAAAGTTACCCCTCATAAAAGCAGCTTTAAAGCGGTGGTTCCCCCCACATTACAATCGAATTAAGGCTCTTATTTTTTTTTTTGCTGCTGTACATACCTTGATACAGCATCTTCACCCGTGCATCCGGGTTGCGAGTCCCGCGGGAGTGGGCGTTCCTCACATGCTGTTGATTGACGTTTTGCCCAAAAACGAGCTCTCCCCCCGTCGCGTAAGCCGCGTCACGATTGGCGAAAGGAGCCGAACGGCGATGCGCATGCACAGTATAGCGCCGACTCGCCGTTCGGCTCCTTTCGCCAACCGTGACGCGGCTTTCGCCAACCGTGACGCGGCTTACGCGACAGGGGAGAGCTCGTTTTTGGGCAAAACGTCAATCAACAGCATGTGAGGAACGGGACTCGCAACCCGGATGCACGGGTGAAGATGCTGTATCAAGGTATGTACAGCAGCAAAAAAAAAATAAGAGCCTTAATTCGATTGTAATGTGGGGGGGCAGTGGAATAAAAAAAGTTGTTTTTAAGGGGGAACCACCGCTTTAACTTTGCACCATATGTGTGCAGGTCAGCTAAAGCAACACCGTTAGGGACGAGCTGAGCAGCCACACTTGCAGGACAACAATCTGTATGCCAACATGCCAGGGGCATCCATGGTCATAGCTATACTACTGGCTTTAGATGCGCGCATTAGGCATCTTTGCACGTTAAACACACACATTAATCATGGCACAATGAGCATGCATGCACACCACTGTGGTCCCTGGCACAGACACATCGCATCCTCATCAAATTGGACTTGGGAGCAGCAACGCCACGCCAAGGCTCCAATTATGTCACTGTACATTCATACACCATTCACACGGACCTGGGGATCACTTCTCCCTGGTCCTGGGGATCCCTTCTCCACCACAACTGAGGGTGACACCCCTTTTCCGGCAGGAATGTCACCCCCACAATCATACATCATTCACAAACATAAAACAAATCATAATCACAGTAAAAAAAGAATAAAAAAAAACACTGAAAACAAAAAAAGAGAAAAACTTAACGCCGCTGGCGTGACCCACGCCTGGGCCAGCCACGACCCGGGCTCCGCAGGGGAGACTCATGGGGGGGAGGAGAATCAGGGGAAGGAGGAGCATCCCCTGGTCTCTGCCCACCTGGCGGCCTGCCCTCCAAGGCCTGGGCAATCCATGTGAGGCCCACATTGAGGGCTGCCGTATTGGCCTGGCACGCACGCACCTCCTGACCCACGCCTGCTGTGGCAGTCTGCAGGTCATTGCAGCAGTTTATCATTGCCAGAGAGTTGCAGCCCATGTCCTGAACTGACTCCTTGATGGAGGCCAGGCTCTCCTCCATCCGGCCCAAAGTCTGGGTGACCTGACCCAGATGGCGGGTCTGAAGGGCCTGGTCCCTCCGCAGATTTGCCGGCAGAAGCTCTGCCAGCCCCCTGGTCTTGCGGGTCGCCTTCCTGCCTCCAGATGAGGCTTGTGGCCTGGGAGTAGGGGAGACCCCTGGGGGGGAAGCCCTGTTGGGGGAGGAGTGGGAGGGGCTACCCCTGATGGAGGCCTGACTGCTGCCAGCCCTAGGGGGAGACTCCTCCAAATGGAGCGTGACATCATTCCCCAACACCACCTCCTCCTCAACCTCCTCCTCCTCAACCTCCTCAGAGGACTCCGGGCTTGCCTGGGTGTCTACCTCAAACTCGTGTCCGGTGGAGGCTGCGGACTGTCCAGTTGGCCCAGCACCCTCCTGCACATCTGTGGATGACACAAAACATACACAGGTTGGAGGATCCACACACTTGTCACATATTCCCAACCCCCCCCCCCCACATGCTACTCACCAGATAGAAAAAAAAAACACTTACCTGTCCTCACGGCCTCCTCAATGGAGTCAAAGCCAGGCAGGCCCTCCACTTGCTGCTTGTGGAAGCACTGGGCCACCGCACGCTCCTCAGCAGTCAGCCTAATACTGCATGGTGGTCCCCCTCCAGTGCCCCTGGCATGAGCCACGATCTTGGCCAGCTTCCCACGGACCACACGCCTGAGATTTATTTATTTATTTTTGTATCCCATTGCGGGTCCGGGTCTCACCCGCAACGCATTGACATCGTCTGTGATATCCTGCAGTATCTGCCTCCTCCTGGCCTGGGTGGTGTTGGCACTCTCAGGGCCATGCAGCAAACTACCAAATCTGGTAATGGCCCTCACAATAATCTCCTTCTCCTGCGAGGAGTAGTTCAGCTTTCTCTTCCTCTCACTCATCTTTCCAAAACACACGATCAAAGACACTCTCCAAAAAACACAACGACACGACACAAACCAACAAACAGCCACAGGCAACAAAACAAAGGCACCTTGCTTCAGGAAGGGAAACAAATGGATGTACTTTTGCAATGGAAGGGCGTATGTCTGGGCCTATTTATGCACTGGGCGTATCTCACTAAGTACGCCGGGCCTAGTTCCTATCTCACTGATTGCGCCGGGCCGAGTTCTGAGCATGCGCAGAGAGGCTCTGACCATAGTCGCCGTCATGCACATGCGCAGTCTGGCCGGCACTTCATTTGCATGGGGTCACAGCTCATTTCAATGGAACACGCCCACGTCCTTCCCACTTTGAATTACGCCGGCTTACGCCTCGGAATTTACGCTGCGCCTGCGCAAATTTGGGCGCAAATACTATGAGGATACGGCACTTACGTCTCTAAGTTGAGCCGGCGTAACGGAAATGAGATGCGCTACGCCGGTCTATATTTGCGCCGATGTACGTGGATCTGGCCCAATGTTTTTTTTATATCTTTTTGGGGGGTATTTATTATAGCCAAAAGTAAAAAATATTGTTTTTTTTTCCAAAACTCTCGCTCTATTTTTTGTTTATAGCGCAAAAAATAAAAACCACAGAGGTGATCAAATACCACCAAAAGAAAGCTCTATTTGTGGGAAAAAAGGATGCCAATTTTTTTTGGGAGTCACATTGCACGACGGAGCAATTGTCAGTTAAAGCGACGCAGTGCCGAATCACAAAAACTGGCCAGGTCCTTTACCTGCGTAATGGTCTGGGTCTTAAGTGGTTAAAGGGACACTGACAAGTTGACAAATTTGCATTCAAGTCTAAATATGGCCCCGTACACACGTCCAAGGAACTCGACGTGCCAAACACATCGAGTTCCTCGGCGGGCCAACTTTCCTCATTGAACAACGAGGAAATAGAGAACATGTTCTCTATTTGGCCCGACGAGTTCCTCGTCGGCTTCCTCGGTGAAAAGTGTACAGACGACCGAGTTTCTCGGCAGAATCCAGCTCCGATCGAGTTTCTGGCTGAATTCTGCCGAGAAACTCAGTCGTGTGTACGGGGCCTATGAGATTTGAGGTCTTTTTGACCCCATATCTCATATTTAAGAGGACCTGTCATGCTTTTTTCTAAGGGATGTTTACATTCCTTGTAATGGGAATTAAAGTGATAATAATAAAAAAGAACAGTGTAAAAAATAAAAGGTAAAATAAATAAGAAAAAATAAACATTTATAAACGCGCCGCCTCCTGCCAAGTTCATGTGCAGAAGCGCACGCGTATGTGATCCGATCACCCTTGCTTATATAACAGCTGTCACGGTCAAGAGACAGCAGTCGCTGTGAGGCCTCCCATCAAGGCAGATCTTTTTTATTTATTTTTTGGGGCTGTCAGGCAGCATGATTGAAGATGGGTTGATATCGCGGGAATTTTTTTTTTCTTTTTTTAACAAAGGAATTGTCAAAAACTGTCTGTTGTGGTTTTTACTTTTTTACACCTTTTTTGGTGAATGGGTAGGGGTATAATGTACCCAATACCCATTCACATAGGGGGGCGGGATCTGGGGGCCCTCTTGTTAAAGAATGCTTCCAGATTTTGATAAGCCCCCCGCCCCCGACAACCAATAGCCAGGGCTGTCAGGAAGAGGCTCTTGTCCCCATCATATAAACAAAAAATGGGTACCCCTACAATACTTTAACCACTTAAGCCCAGGACCAATATGCAGCTAAAGGACCAAAGGTGTTTTTACAATTTGGCACTGCGCTGCTTTAACTGGTAATTGCGCGGTCATGCAATGTTGTACCGAAACAAAATTTGCGTCCTTTTCTTCCCACAAATAGAGCTGTCTTTTGATGGTATTTGATTGCCTCTGCGATTTTTATTTTTTGCGATATAAACAGAAAAAGACTGTAAATTTTTGGAAAAAAAATATTTTTCTTATAACAAAAAGTAAAAAATATCGAATAATATAAATTTTAGTCAAACATTTAGGCCAAAATGTATTCAGCCACATGTCTTTAGTAAAACAAATCGCAATAAGCGTATATTTATTGGTTTTCGCAAAAGTTATAGCGTCTACAAACTAGGGTACATTTTCTGGAATTTACACAGCTTTTAACTAGGGCGGTGATCAAGGGGTTAAACCTTTATTAAGGGGGGGGGGGTAGGGGGCTACCCTGGACCTAAAGGGGCCTAAAGCTAACTGCCCTAACACTTTTTTCTGTCACAAATTACACTAAATACAGTGATCAGAAAATAAATGATCACTGACACTGTGACAGGGGGCTGGGGGGGTGATCGGGTTGTGACTGGGGGGGTTGCGTGCCTATGTGTGACTGTGTCAGTGTACTGTTAAGTGCAACTCACAGTTCTGATGTCTTCTCTCTCCTCAGCGTTGGTCAAAAAGACCGCCACGAGGAGAGATGACATCACTTCCCCCTGCCTGTTTTTACACTTACACAGGCAGGGCGGGCAGAGGCGGCAGATGATTCGCTGGGAGCGATCGCGAAGGGGTGGCTAGAAACGAAAAGCCGCCCCCTCATCCCGGATCGCTCCCAGACAATTACCGACCGCAGCATGTACCGGGGGGGGTCCCGATCGGTCCCCCGACCCACGTCTAGGCAGGGACGTACCAGCACATCCATCTGCCTGTACGTGCCATTCTGCCGACGTATATTTACATGCGACGGTCGTTAAGGGACCAAAGGACCGAATAAGTGACACTGTATGCAATGTATTGGAAATAGTAAAATATGATAATTTATTGATATATATCATAAAACTCCACAATAGGAGGAAAATAAGTAGAGATACTTGAAATTTAACACTAAACAACAATGGGAAACAAGCATCAAATTATCACCAAGTTGTGGCCACTAAACAATACAAAGCACAAGACAAAACACACAACAATGGGATACAAATAAACGATCGTCCGGATGCCTAAAAACTATGGGCAGATCCACAAAGATCTGCCCCGGCACAGCGTATCTGAGATACGCTACGCCGCCGTAACTTACTTCTCTTTGGTTCGAATCCAGAAAGAATTTGCGCCGTAAGTTACGGCGGCGTAGTGCATCTCTCGCGGCGTATGGGCGCGGAATTCAAATTGGGCGGGTAGGGGACGTGTTTCATTTAAATGAAGCGCGTCCCTGCGCCGAATGAAATGCGCATGCGCCGTCCCTAAATTTCCCGCCGTGCATTGCGCGAAATGACGTCACAAGGACGTCATTGTTTTATCCCTACTGTATAGAGTTAAATATAAATCATTCATATGAATATTGCTGAAACAGGTGCAGACTGGGGCAATGTTTAACCTGTTGCGGACCGTTTACCATATATTTATTGCTGGAGAGTGGCCGCCCTGCACCAGATCACGTACTTAGTACGTGATTGGTGCTTCCGTGTAGGGGGGAACACGTGTGCTGTCATGGATATGAGAATACATACGGTTTATGCACTTCAATGACAATGAACTCTGTTATCCTTGGGGTAACCCCAAATATGATCGGCTCCATATAACTCAGCCCCTCTTAAATAATTTTAACCAAAAATTTGCAGACTTGTATATGCCCCAACAATTTGTCCGCATAGATGAGTCCCTCGTAAATTTTTCTGGCCACCTTGCTTTCTAACAGTTTCTTTTCAGCAAGTGTGCCAGATATGGGGTCAAAGGGCCTGATCCACAACGAGCGGGCTTAACTTAAATATTCGGATTTAAGTTACACCGCCGCAAAATCTCTACCTAAGTGCCCGATCCACAAAGCAATTACCTAGAAATTTTGAGCGGTGTAACTTAAATCCATCCGGCGCAAGGCGTTCCTAATTTAATGGGGCGAGTCCTATTTAAATTAGGCGCGCTCCCGCGCCGGACGTACTGCGCATGCTCCCGACGTTATTTTCCCGACGTGCTTTGCGCGGTTTTACGTTGCGCCGGGTTTTGAGAATCGCGACGGGCGTAAAAAAAAAAAGTTGCGGCGGGAAAAAAAAAATGTAAAAAAAAAATGACAGCGACGCAGGATAGAAGGGTCTCCTTTTACGAGGTGTAAACAGTTTAGACCTTGTAAAAGCAGCCCTAATTTTGCGACGGCAAACTAATACTTACGGAGAAAAAACTAAGCGTAAAAGCTTCGTAGATCTCCGTAAGTGCTAATTTGCATACCCGACGCTGGATTTCGACGAGAAATGCCCCCAGCGGCAGCTGGGGTACAGCATCCTAAGATCCGACAGTGTAAGTCCCTTACACATGTCGGATCTTCTGCCTATCTATGTGAAACTGATTCTGTGGATCAGTTCCATAGATAGAAACAGGGATACGACGGCGTATCAGTAGATACGCCGGCGTATCCCTTTTGTGGATCAGGCCCAAAATGTTTAAGCTATGTGAGAGGGCAACAAGCTATACATGGAGTTTCCTGATTTACAAGGGAAAAGTTATTTACGTGAAACCCCGCCACTGCCCAGACTAAATAGGGAGCAGTGGCAAGATTGTTTGAGACTTGGTGTCTCCTTTGTTCAGTAAAGGGTACCATTTGTAAATGGACGATTTTTATACAAGCGCTTGTAACGGCTTGTAAATACCCAACTTACTGTAAATGGGGAAGGAGAACCTGCTTGAGAAATAATGAATTGCTTGCAATGAAGTGGAAGAACAAACGGAATATTTTTGTACCGTCTTAAATTCACGCAGATACGATATTCCAAATTGCATCATCAACTGGTGTTGTTAAGAAGCCCCTCTGCGTCCAAGACTACAACCTTAACATGGGAGGGGTGGACTTCAACGACCAGATAATGGCGCTGTACTTAATTTCCAGGCGCTGGTACAAAAAATGTCTGTATATTTATTCCAATTGGCTGTGTTCAATGCTTTTGTACTATACAACGCACCAGGAAGAAGTGGATCCTTCCTAAAAAGAGAACCTCGCAACCCTTTTGTATGCAAAAGGTGCTGTAGCCCAATTTCCCAATCCAGATGCAGTGAGCCGGCTGCATGAGTGCCATTTTCCGGATGTCCTACCTGGTACCCTGACCCAAAGAGCACCCCAAAAGAAATGTGTCTGTAATAGATGCGGATATAGGCATGAAACCCGCTATCTTTGTCCCTCCTGTCCTGGCCAACTGGATCTCTGCCTCAAGGGGCAGTTTCCGTCGCTACCATGCACCAGTGGAGTATTAGTATAGGGTACAGCACAGTCTAGGGCAGTGGTCATCAACCCTGTCCTCAGGGCCCACTAACAGGCCAGGTTTGCAAGATAACTGAAATACATCACAGGTGATATAATTTACTGCTCAGTGATTGCACTATTCTAGTCTGTATCTCCCCAAGGTAATACATAAAATCTGGCCTGTTAGTGGGCCCTGAGGACAGGGTTGATGACCACTGGTCTAGGGCACACATTCACACAGGGTCTCAAAAGATGTTAGATAGTCAGGAAACTGGCTATTGCATTTTTCGAGAACCTAGCCTGGAACATTTGCAGTTTTCTACAAAAAAGTAAAAAAGAATAAAGAAATAAAAAAGCCACAAATAGTTGTTGTTTTATTGAGTTAATGTTCTGTTGTTACTGTGTTTTATTGTTAAGCATTATTTTCTTTGCAGGAACGTCATTCAGCTACAGCTGATCTGTTTATTCTGACAGCAACAGGGTGTGCTTTCAGAATACATACGTCCGTGATTGCAGCACTGTAAGAGGAGATTTTTCTACCGCAGTTAAAAAAAGAGTGTATATCGTGAAGCATGTGTGCTGGGATGGTCAGTGCGCAGATTGCCCCTATGCTTCAGCATATTATTATTTTTTTTCACTTTTCTTGGCAGAGATTTCTTCATCCACATCATATCCCCTACTTTAGTTAGGCTTTAATCTCTCCTGAGACCTTAGAAGTTAACGCAGACCATATTCTATCAAATTGTATTGGGCACCCCCTAGCAGTATAAGTCATTTTATGCATAGGCGTTCCGTTTTTTTTCCAACAAAGGGCAATTGCCTTTTTTTGCATAGAAAAAAAAAAGGCACATATACTTTTTGAGCAGCACCTAAACCTTCCTCAATAATATCACCCAAAAGACACCTGGCAAGGGGTACATATATTGGGTAAAGCCAGGGTTGTTTCCATAAAGGAAGTAATACTGTACCAGAACCAATGTATTTTGGAGCATTCCC
Organism: Rana temporaria; assembly: GCF_905171775.1. Classification (NCBI taxonomy): domain Eukaryota; kingdom Metazoa; phylum Chordata; class Amphibia; order Anura; family Ranidae; genus Rana; species Rana temporaria. The sequence goes on along the minus strand of NC_053489.1, from coordinate 291,758,446 downwards.
AGATCATATTGAAAAAAATTCCTGTAGCACTGTGGCACTTATGACATTCAGAGGACTCCAATCTAACCATCTTACATAAGCGAACCGGGGTAAAATAAATTTGATGTAAACAGTTCACTTGGATTACCTTTTGTCCCGCTGCTATAACCCCCCGTTAGTTAAGAACAGCGATTTTTTTTAATTAGGAAAGCATCTGATCGCACTGTTCTTGGTGTGGTCAGACGCTTTAAGGGCAGAGGAAAGATCTAGAGTCTAATAGACCCCAGATTATCCAGAAAAAAAGAGTACCTGTCACTGCCTATTGCTATCACAGGGGGATATTTACATTCCCTGTGATAACAATAAATGCGATAAAAAAAATAATTAACGGGACAGTGTACAAATAAAATAAAAAAAGCAAAATAAATAATAAAAAAAGCACCCCTGTGTCCCCCCATGGTATCACCGTGATTGTCAGATCAAAGGCAGTAATTCTAGCAATAGACCTTGGGCTAGATTCAAATAGATTTCGGCGGGCGTAGCGTATCTCAGATACACTACGCCGCCGTAAGTTAGAGCAGCAGGTCCTGTATTCACAAAGAAGTTGCGCTGTAACTTACGGCGGGCAGTGAAACTGGGCCGGCGTAAGCCTGCCTAATTCAAAATAGGCTGGTTGGGGGCGTGTTCTATGCAAAATACTAGTGACCCCACGTATTTGACGTTTCTAACGAACGGCGCATGCGCCGTCCGTGGACGTATCCCAGTGCGCATGCTCCAAATGACGTCGGCAAATCGTTAATGCTTTCAACGTGAACGTAAATTACGGCCAGCCCCATTCACAGACGAGTTACGCAAACGTAGTGAAATTTGAAAAATTTGACGCGGTTCCGACGTCCATACTTAACATTGGCTGCGCCATCTTTTTGGTGGTTTATCTTTACGCCTGAAAACCCCTTACGTAAACGGCGTATCTTTACTGCGACGGCCGGGCGTGTACATTCGTGAATAGGCGTATCTAGCAGATTTACATATTCTAGGCATAAATCAGCGTACACGCCCCTAGTGGCCAGCATAAATATGCAGTTAAGATACGATGGCGTATGAGACTTACGCTGGTCATATCTTAGCAACATTTAAGCGTATCTCAGTTTGAGCATACGCTTAAAGTTGCGACGCCGCGGATTCGGACTTATTTCTACTGATACGCCCGTCGTAAGTCTTTATGAATCTGGCCCCTCCTGTTTAAATCTAAACTGGTAACCTCTAAAAGCTTTTAAAAAGGTACTTAGTTTGTTGCCACTGCGCGGGCATGCGCAATTTTAAAGCATGTCATGTTTGATATCTATTTAATTGGCTTAAGATTATCTTTTATACTTTACAATTGGGCAATATATTGTGTTTTTGTGCATTAAAGCAAGGGGCGTTAATAAAATACGATAACATCTGGAAACCTTGGTGGGAAGCAAGAGGGATCAGTGTTTAATTATTAGAGAGGGAGAGAGAAGGAAAGAAAAAGGAAAAAGATAGAAAAAAAAGCACTTAACTGTTGAAAGGTGACCTAATGGAAACGAATGCCCCGTACACATGATCGGAATTTCTCAGACAGATTTTTCTGACGGAATTCTGTTCAAGCTGTCTTGCATACACACTGTCACACCAAATTCCAACCGCCCTAAAAGCGGTGACGTACAACACTACAACAAGCTGAGAAAAATTAAGTTCAGTGCTTCCAAGCATGCGTCGACTTGATTCTGAGCATGCGTTTTTTTTCTCCGTCGGAGTTCCATACAGACGAAGGGAATTTTCGATAAAAAACTTGCTTCTGAGCATGCGCGGGTTTTTCGTTAAAAACCCACACACTATAATTTTTTACAACCCGAAAAACGACATAGTTTAAAACGTCGTGAAAAAATAGAGCGTGTTCGGAAAAAAAATTGGACGTTTTTCAGAACCCGAAAAATGCTCTGAAGCCCACACCCTCATTTTAAATTACATTTTAAAAAAACTTTTTACAACCCGAAAAATGATTGCGTGTACGCGGCATTAGGCTTATGGCAAAAAGAGAAGTTCTGAGAGGGATGAGTGCATGTAAGGGACGAGGAAGAGGAGTGCCTGGTAAGGATAGTAGTACCAGGTGGAGCACCACTAGGTAGGCCTAGCGGTAAGAGGCCAAGGCCACTTAAGAGATAACCAAGTAGTAGCCCATTATTATTTGCTCTTTTTTTCTTATCCTTGCTTTACAAGCGGAAGGGAAGAATGGGAGGAGGAATGGGGTATTTGGGGGTATGACTATTATGCTTGTATGATGTAAGAATTTGTAGAAAAAAGGAAAAATAAAGAAATAAAATTAAAAAAAAAATTGTATTTTTTTCCAAAAATTTGCATTTTGAAAATCGCTGCACAAATACTGTGTGACAAAAAAATTGCAGAAAACATGTCAGAAAAGGTTTCGGTCTTCAAGTGGTTAGAAGAGTGGATGATGTATTGCATAGGCTTCTAGTGTTGGGCAGAAAATGCCAGGACAGTTCAAACACCTCCAAATTACCATTTTTTTGGAAAGTAGACACCATAAGGTATTTGCTAAGAGGCATGTTGAGTCCATGGAATATTTAATATTTTTTTCCGATTTTCACTATTTCTCAAAAGGCGCAATTTAAAATTTACAAATATTTGTTACTTTATTAACTCAATACAGGTTAAGCTTTTATATTTAGTAGCAATTTAGCAGAAACTTTGTAAAACGTGCTGTGTTTTGTATCTGCTAATGATTTTAGTGTATTTTTAGCGAAAATATTGCTTTGGTAAACATTTGCGCAAAAATCAGTAGCATCTTCTTTTTATTCTACTGGTTCTATGCTTTCAGAAAATATATGGTTGGCGGGGGGGGGGGGGGCTTTCACAAATTCTGAATACTGTAAGGGGAAAATGAAAATCTTCCGATTTTTTGAGAAATTTGTATATTTACATTTTTGCGTATGTTCGATTTTAACCATTCTGCAAAAAGGCGCATCGTAAAAATTACAAATATTTGTTGTGTATTTACTCCATACAGGTTAAGCTTTTATATTTAGTAGGAATTTTGTAAAATTAGCTGTGTTTTTATTTACTAATAATGGTTTTAGTGTATGTTTAGCAAAAATATTGTTTTGATAAACATTTGCGCAAATACTGCGTGGCCTAAAAAATCAGTAGAATCTTATTTTTATTCCAGCGGTCGCATGCTTTCAGAAAATATATGGTTTGGGGGGTCTTTTACAAACTCCGAAAGCTGTAAGTGAAAAATGAAAACCTCCTTTTGAGAAATGTTTGGGTACGTTCGTCATCAATTTACAAAAAGGCGCAATTTAAAATGTAAACATATTTATGATTTATAAACAGGTTCAGGTTTCATATTTAGTAGGGATCTATCAAGAATTTTGTAAAATTTGCTGTGTTTATCTGCTAAAAAAAAATGTAATTCTTTATTTTATTATAATTTATAGTCTGCAAAATGTATTAAAACCATACACCATTTCTCACGTCCATAAGGGTGTGTCAGACATATTCACCTATTTCTATCCCTATATCCTTTCCCTACTACCCCTCTATCCCATATATTAAAATTCAGTGAAGATAAAGCGGTTCAACACAATAGCGGGAAACAAAACGTATTAATAGATGACCACGAAGATACTCTGCATATAACTTCAGGTGCGACATGATGTAAGGCTGCCCAAGAAGTCGAAATGCTCCAGGTTGAGTGCGCAGACACTGCCTCTGAAGGAGCCAAGCCCTTGGCATTGTATGCCCTCTGGATGGTCTGAACTATGCAAGCTGCAATGGATCTGATTGAGGCCCGTTTTCCTTTGTTCTTTCCATGAAGAAAAATGAAAAGAAAATCCGTTTGTCTGAAAGATTCTGTCATTTCCAGATATTGACTTAATGTGTGCCCCACATCAGGGGGATGAATACTTTGATCTTCAGAAAGTGGGCAGTACATTTTCCTGATTTTCATGAAAAATGGATGTAACTTTAGGATTTGAGCCCAGCATAGGAATTAATACTGCTCTATCTGGAAAGAAGGTCAAGAATGGTTCTTTTGAACCCTACTAGAAAGACAGTCTTGAGAGTAAGATCCTTAGCTGATAGTGGTTTATCCAGATCAGAGCTGATCGTGGTAAGATAGCCCAGGACAAGAGGCAATTCCCATTTGGGGAACCTTGGTTTTCTCTGGGGTCTAAGCCGGATGGCACCCTTGAAGAACTGGTGAACCAAAGGATGATTGGCCCAAGAGATTCCAGTAAATGCAGAGATGGCTGAGATTTGCACTCGGAGTGAACTGATTGCTAAAGGCAAGCCCAAACCTGTTTGTAAGAAACTGAGTATATCTTGGACGTCTGGGGAACTGCAAGGGTTAGTTCTGGAAGACATATGATCTGTAATTATTGGCCAGATACGCTCATAAACTTTGTTAGTACTATTTCTTCTAGCGTTAAGAAGAGTTGAAATGGCTTCTTCTGGACATCCTAATGCTTCAAGCTTTCCCCTCTCAAGAACCACACCCTGAGGTGCAGATGAGCCGGACATGGGTGCAACGTTGTGCCCTGAGAGAGGAGATCCGGTCTGAGAGGAAGAGGGATCGAGTCCCGGTAACTGAGAAGCGTTGGGAGGGAAAACCATGGCCTGTTGGAATCACTGCTAGGATTTCTACATCCTCTGATCTGAGACGGCAAAGAAATTGAAGGATCACAGGGACTGGTGGAAAGGCATATGCTTTGCTCAATTTCCATCGATCTGTGAGAACCTTGCATAATACTTTGTCAACTTGTGATTGCATGGGGACGCAAACAGATCCACTTCTGGGGACACTCCCAGTGTTAGAAGCCAATTGAACACTTCTATGTGCAGAGACCATTCGTTGTTGTTCAATTTGATTTGTGATAGAAAGTCCGCTTGAACATTCTGGACCCCTGGAATGTACACTGCCGAGATGTTGGCTAGATTCTTCTGGGCCCAATTCACAATTGGCTCCACCTCTCAGAGTAAGGACCAGCTGTGGGTTCCTCCCTGCTTCCTTATGTAAGCAACAGTGGTTGTGTTGTCCAGCTTGAGCATCACAGAGGAGTCCGGTAGATGGCGGAAGGATTTTAGCGCCTGAGGCAGCTCGCAGCTCCAGTATGTTGGATACAGTTCCTTGAGAAGGTGTGCTCCACTTGACCTGAGCTATTTCTGACAGGCAATGAGCACCCCAGCCCTGATTGTTGGCATACGAGGATATTGTAACCCAAGTGATGGGATGGATAAAATTATAGTTGCAGAGAATCTTCCCCTGAAGCCACCACAGGAGAGACTTTCTCATGGGTTGAGTGAGCATGATGCGTTGATTATTGCTGGGGAAGTCCCATTGCTGGAGAAACCCTTTTGGAATGGGTGAGTGTGCCACTTCACCATAGGAATGGTGGCTGCCATGGTGCCAATCACCTTCAAAACATTGAAGAGCAGATAGGTAAGGAGCAGCAAGTGTTGCGTGTATCCTGTCCCAGATTGTTGCAATTTTCTCTTCGGGTAAAGAAATGGTGCCTTCTATTGTGTTGAAGAGGGCACCTAGAAATACCAGAGATTGTGTTGGAACAAGATGACTCTTCTCCAAATTCAATAGCCATTTGAATTCTTGGAGAGTGGCAATTACTAGGTCCCCGTGTTCCAGGAGTTGACTTCTGTCTTGAGCTAGAAGTAAGAGATCGTCTAGGTAGTGATGAAGACGAACTCCTTTCACTCGGAGGAGAGCCACACCGGCTAACAGAACTTTGGAGAACACCCGAGGTGACGTCGTGAGACCAAATGGTAGGCAGGTGAACTGTAAGTGTTGATTGCCTACCGCAAAGCGAAGGTACTTTTGATAGTCTGCCGCCACTGGAACGTGGAATTATGCGTCTTTCAGGTCTAATGACACTAACCAATCTCCTGGATGGACTGACTGCTGGATTGTCAATAGTGACTCCATTTTGAATTTTTCTTTCCGAATAAATCGGTTGAGATGAGTCAAGTCTATTACTGGTCCCCAGGTACTGTTCTTTTTTCTGTACCATGAACAAAGGGGAGTACATGCCTTCGCCTCGTTCACCCTCTGGAACATTAATAGCTGCGCCTTGAGTTACTAAAGAGCTTACAAAAGCCAATAGGATTTGTTTATTTTCTTCTGTACATGGAAGATTTGTAGGCATGAATCTGAGCCTGGGGTCGCTGTTGAAGACCCAGGTGTGGCCTGAAGAAACCGACTTGATGGTCCAAAAATCTCGAATTGAGGCCGCCCAATTTCAGAAAGACTTTTCAGTAGACTCCTGATTACTAAAAGGAGTACTCTTAGTTTGCTTCTTGAAAGAAGATTGTCTGGATTTCCAGGGCCTTGAAAATTCACGACCAGGCCTGTAGCTGCGTGCTTCCCTTGAACGGTCTGTATTCTGTGCTCTGAAAAATGTGCATTTCTGATTTTGTAAATGCCTGTCCTGAGGGAGGGACCCCGACTTACCACCTGCAACCCGGGAAATGGCACTATCGTGTTAATTGCCAAAGCGAGAAGAGCCCTCAAAGGAAATGCAGCACCAAGTTTGCTTTAAAGCTGAATCCGCCGACCAGGGACGAAGCCATAAGGCACGGCAGGCAGTTACCGCTGACAACATTACTCAAGCCACTAGGCGAATAACATCAATAGAGGCCTCCCCCAGAAAGGCCGATGCTAACCTGATTTCCTGAATAGGAGAGCTCTTGGCCATTTCTTCAGAGATACTTCTGAGGGAATCATTCACTTTGTCTGACCATGCCTCTAAGGCTTTTGAGACAGCTGCTAAAGCCAGAATTGGTTTACAGACTGATCCTGCTGTCAGGTAGATTCTCTTCAGGTCTGAATTAATCCGTCTCTCTAGAGGATCTTTGAAAGAAACCGTATCTTCCAGGGGAAGGGTTACGTATCTCACCAAACGCATCAAAGCTGCATCAACCAATGGAACAGAGTCAAGATGTTTCACGTCTTGCTCTTTAAAAGGATAACATTTTGCAATTTTTGACTGCATAGAGCATTTTTTATCAGGTTTACCCCATTCTTCTGAGATAATGGCACCTATTTCCGTGACAAACAGAAAATAATGTCGCTCCTTATTGAGCTGTTTAAAAAGTTTTCTTTGTTTGGGAGGAGAGATAATGGATCTTCCAAATTCAAAACTTCCTTGACTGCTTTCACTAAAGCAGGAACTAAGACATAATGAAAGCCTATCCCTGTATCCTCCACTTCTGAACCACTCTCTGAGGGGGAAGCTGAGGGATGGCTGGTTTCAGCGACTTCAAAAGTCTCATGCATTTGTCCCTGATCCAAAAAGGGAATCATTGGGTCTGGAGGAGAATCATGCTGCACTCTGGCATCTATCTCCTGTAGCGACTTGTCCACGACCCGCTTAACCAATGCTTCTAGGTGTTTGTCTGCACCTTCCCTTTCATTGGCTGCCTTTGAAAAACAACAGTCGCAAAGGGACTTGCTAGCAGAATCCAACAAAACCAACAAAATCTCTCTGACCTTTTGCTGTGAGATGAGTGGGGGGGGTGAGGAGTATCCCTACTGGGATGTCCGGATTTAGAAGAATTATGGTGTCTAGAAGATGAGTGCCGGTGGTGCGATTTAGAGGACCTGCTGCGTCTGCGGGACTCGCTGTGATGTTGGTCAGACCTAGAAGGGCTGAAAAAGAAGAAGAATAGAGAGAGACAAGCATAGTCATGACAATGCCCTATACTCCACTCTCTTCCCCCCCAACAGGTAAAGAAAAACAAAGGTCCAGATTCTCGTATATGGGCGTAAAACTGTGCGGGCGTAACGTATCTGATTTACGTTACGCTGCCGCAAATTTTACAGGCAAGTGCTTTATTCACAAAGAACTTGCCTGTAAAGTTGCGGCGGCGTAGCCTAAATCACCCGGCGCAAGCCCGCCTAATTCAAATTAGCCAGGTAGGGGGCGTGTAGCATTTAAATTAGGCGCGTTCCCGCGCCGAACGTACTGCGCATGCGCCGTCCTGAAAATATCCCAGGGTGCATTGCTCCAAATGACGTCATTGGTTTCGACGTGAACGTAAATGGCGTCCAGCCCCATTCACGGACGACTTACGCAAACAACGTAAATTTAAAATTTTTCGACGCGGGAACCATACTTAACATTGGTTGCCCCTCATATAGCAGGGGCAACTTTACACCGCGCAAAATTAATGTAAACGTCGTAACTTCACTGCGTCGACCGTGCGTACGTTCGAGAATTCGCGTATTTAGCTCATTTGCATACACGACGGGGAAAACGACGGCGGCGACACCTAGCGGCAAAAAAAAAATTGCATTTAAGATCCGACAGCGTAAGAGCCTTACGCCTGTCGGATCTAATGGATATCTATGCATACCTGATTCTAAGAATCAGTCGCATAGATACGACGGACCAGATAAGGACTTACGACGGCGTACATTGCGTTGCGCCGTCGTAAGCCCTTAGAGAATCTGGGCCATAGTTTTCCAACCTTACCTGCTGAGAGAGGGCTAGCCACTAGGGGGCAGTGAAGCATCCATAGTAGAACAGACACATTGCAGGCGGGAGAGTCAAACACCAGATCTCAAATGACTAAAACACATGCTAAAATCCGACCGTTACCTGGGTTAGTCTCTGTAAATGCAGCGGGAAGCCGTCGTTTCGAACAATCGTTCCCGAGCTTCACAGATTTCCCCCAACTTTTTTTAAAAACGATGGCGATACTTGCGCACATGCGCAAACCAAGCTTTGCTTTCGTTCCCGGGTCCGTCTGTTCGTAGAACGCAGACGGAACCCGGAAGTAAGAGGGAGCGGCGGCTGGAACGCACGGGAACCAGTCGCTCACTGGGCATGAAGCAATCATGAAAAAACAGCATATGGAAAAACAGAGAAAACAAACAACAAACATAAACACTGCTGCCATGAAGGTGATACTGCTTACCACCACCTATGATCAATCCGGCCAGGGACACCGCATCCATACGCACACCTGGCTTTCAGCAGATAATGGCCACCTGCACATTGCTAGGTATTCAGGCCTGTGCGCGCTCGTCTGTCCAGTGGAAGACATAATCCAGCTCTTCAGCGCTACTATGCAATATACTCCATACCCTGCTTAACAGTCAAGGCTTATCGGAGGGATGAGACACCATATCATCGGCCGATCTTGATCGTAGGAACAATCGTCTTCAGGTAGGAGAACCAAAACACATGGTCCTACGGAGGAGGACAAAAAAGGAACACGGCTGAGAGCCCACAGCTGAAATTTATAGGGAGGGGTCCTATTGGGTAGTTATGGAGGTGGCGCCAACCCACACGAATGCTACCATGGAGCATGTCAGGAAATGCTCCATTGAAATTAAATCATCTCCCTCTCTCAACGGATAAGGGAGCGCAGCTATGAAACGCTTGAGTTGGAAGAACCTCCATTCGTTTATATCTATCAAATCCTTCTTCATTTTGAACTCCTGTATAGTGCATATTTTTCCCCCTTGTGTTATATCCCGAAGTTGTGCATTTTCTTTTTTAATCCAATTCCCTCCCATGGAATTTTCCCTGGTGCAAAATAATTATTACCTTTTAGTGCCATCAGTGGTGAATTATATTTAAATGTATTATTCCTATGCACTCTATCCCAGGTTTTTAATACGATCTCTGTCAGTGTAATGCCCTGTACACACGATCGGTTCGTCTGATGAAAACGGACCGATGGACCGTTTTCATCGGACGAACCGATCGTGTGTGGGCCCCATCAGTTTTTTTTTCCATCGGTGAAAAAAAATAGAACCTGTTTTAAATTTTTCTTATGGTTAAAAAAACGATAGAAAAAAACGATTGTCTGTGGGGAAATCCATTGGTCAAAAATCCACGCATGCTCAGAATCAAATCGACACGTGCTCGGAAGCATTGAACTTTATTTTTCTCAGCACGTCGTTGTGTTTTACGTCACCGCGTTGGACACGATCAGATTTTTAACCGATGGTGTGTAGGCAAGACTGATGAAAGTCAGCTTCATCGGATATCTGATGAAAAAATCCATCAGTTCGTTTTCATCAGACAAACCGATCGTGTGTACAGGGCATACGTGTTTTTTCTCCCAATATCCTATACTGTGGTGGTGTCCATATGTCCCTTCCTAATTGCGTATTTGCCATTATGTGCAGCAGGGCCGGTCTTTAGGTGTTCTGGCGCCCTGTGCGAGCTAATCCTGTGGCACCCCCCCATCTTCACGCCTCGCCCCCTGGTCACCTAAACATACACAAAGAGGAAAAAAATATTTGTAACAAATAATTTGTTTTAATTTAACTTTACATTACACAGCACCCTGCATCTCTGGACCCCTTTACATTACACAGCCCCCTGCACTCCTTTACATTACACAGCACCCTGCAGCTCTGGACCCCCTGAATGTTACACAGACCCTTCTTCAGTGCAGACCCCCCTTCAGTGTATCCACCCCTTCAATGCAGACCCCTCTTCAGTGTAGCCCCCCCCGTTCAGAGTAGCCCTCACCCCGTTCAGTGTCACCTCCCCCCTTTCAGTGTAGACCCCCTCATTCAGTGCATCCCCCCTGTTCAGTGCAGCCCCCCGTTCAGTGTAGCCCCCCTCGTCCAGTGCAGCCCCCCTTCACCTTAGCGTGGCGGGACATGCATAGCAGGTCCCCTCCCCCTGTTTACACATAAACAGAGAGGAGGGGGAGGCGGCTTCTTTTGGCTGTGCCTGTGTGACATCCAGGATCGCACAGACAGGCAGCCCGTGGCCACAAGAGGAGGGGATGGTAGGTGCAGCGGCGTCACCCTGCACCCCCCTCACACACCCCCTCCCCCTCGCCACTGTAGCTAGCTCGCCTCTCCCTGCCTGTGCCAGTGTGCCGCTGCCTAAACCCACGGCGCTGCCACAGGTGTAATACAATCGCGGAGGGGGGCGCCGGTCTGACACCCCCCCAGTGTGTGGTACCAGGGGGGCGGCTCGCCCCCCCTCAGTACGCCTCTGGATGGCTGCACGGCGCCCTCGTTGCCCATGGCGCCCTGTACGGCCGCACAGCTCGCACACCCCAAAGGCTGGCCCTGTGTGCTCTATATTAACCCATCTTTTATCATTTCCGAATTTCGTCCATTCCACCACCCTTGTTAACAATACTGCCTCATAATATTTTTGAAAATCAGGGACACTCAGTCCCCCTTGGCTTTTTATTTTCTTCAATGTTGCCAGTGCTATTCTAGGTTTCTTGTTGTGCCATATTAATTTTGTAATTAGTGTTTTTAATATTCTAAAATACATTGGAGGTATATATATATATATATATATATATATATATATATATATATATATATATATAGGAAGCATCTGAAACTTGTACATGATCTTCGGGAGTATTATCACTTTTAGGGCATTTATCTGACCTAGCCATGATAGAGGGCGTGCTGCTATTCTCTTTTAGCTGGATTCATAAAGAGCGCCACATCTTTAAGGCGGCGTAGCGTATCGTATTTACGCTACGCCGCCGTAAGTTAGATAGGCAAGTACTGTATTCACAAAGCACTTGCCTCCTAACTTACGGCGGCGTAGCGTAAATGTGGCCGGCGTAAGCGCGCCTAATTCAAATTAGGCTGAGGGGGCGTGTTTTATGTTAATGGAGGGTGACCTGACGTGATTGACGTTTTTTACGAACGGCGATGCGCCGTCCGTGTACATATACCAGTGTGCATTGCGCCAAAGTAGGCCGCAACGACGTATTAGTTTCGACGTGGACGTAAATTACGTCCAGCCCTATTCACGGACGACTTACGCAAACAACGTAAAATTTTCAAATTTCAACGCGGGAACGACGGCCATACTTAACATTACTAGTCCAGCTATTTGATGGAATAACTTTACGCCTGAAAATGCCTTACGTAAACGGAGTATCTTTACTGCGACGGGCGCACGTATGTTCGTGAATCGGCGTATCTAGGCATTTACACATTCTAGCCACCTAGCGGCCAGCCTAAATATTGCACCCTAAGATACGACGGCGCAGGCTGTCGTATCTTAGCTAGGTTTTAGTGTATCTCAGTTTGAGAATACACTTAAACTTAGGATGGTGCAGATTCCGAATTTTAATTTCCTCTAATAATGGGATGTAATTTGCTTGGTATATTTTTTAAGGCGAGGCAGTTAATTTAATCCTCAGATATTTTATTTCCATCCTCCTCCAAGGGAATGGGAATTCCTGTTGTAGACATTGTTCCTCACTTTCATATTTACCGTATTTATCGCCCTATAGCGCGCACCGGCGTATAGCGCGCACCCCCAAACCTAGAGGAGAATCCTAGGGAAAAAAATTAATACTGACAATTTACAGATGCAGTTACTTACAGTTGCCCGGCGTCCATCGGTAGCCTTGTCCGGTCCGGCGTCCATCTGCGGCATTCGTGGTGTCCTCCCCGCTTCTTCCCGCTTCTCCCGTGCTGTTTTTGAACCCGCCGCCGACATATACCGAGTGCAGTACACTCAGCTGGGCTCGGCCACGCTTGGCTCCTCTCGCGGAGCCGAAGGTGGGCGAGTGTACCCGAGTGTACTGCACTGGGTATATGTTGGCGGCGGCGCTCAGAAAGCCAACATATACCGAGTGCAGTACACTCGGGTACACTCGGCTGGGCTCAGCCATGCTCGGCTCGGTATAAGCGCACCCACTATTTCCCCCTGATTTTAAGGGGAAAAAAGTGCGCGTTATACGCCGATAAATACGGTATATTTAATATCTCTGATTTACTCGGATTAATCTTAAAATTTGATAATTCTCCATATTCTTTTAATGCTCTCATCAAATTAGGCATTCTAATTCGGGGGTTAGATATGTAAAATAAGTAAGATGGCCCCCACCCGTCCCCATAGCATAGCAGGGCGGAAGCAACGTCAAAACGTCACTTCCGTCCATGCTTCTTAAAGCAATATTTTCTTGTTGTAATTTTTTCAAATTACACATTTATTTATTTTTTTTGCATTTTAGTCGAAATATGAGATCTTTACAGATTACCACTTTAGGTTTACAAGAGGAGGTCTACTGCTAAAATGACTGCCCTCGATCTGACCTTCACAGTGATACCTCACATGCATGGTGCAATTGCTGTTTACATATGACATCAAACCGACATTGGGCCAGATTCAGGTACATTTACGTTGCTCCCCCGCGGCGTAACGTATCTGATTTTACGTTACACCGCCGCAGGTTTACAGCGTAAGTGTATGATTCACAAAGCTCTTACCTGTAAACTTGCGGCGGTGTAACGTAAATCCGCTCGGCGCAAGCCCGCCTAATTCAAATTAGGCGGGCACCATTTAAATTAGGCGCGTTCCCGCGCCGAACGTTCTGCGCATGCTCCGTGTTAAAATTTCCCGACGTGCTTTGCGTGAAATTACGGCGCCCCGAAGCTTTTTTTGAACTGCGACGTGCGTTACGGCGTTTCGTATTTCCGGACGTCTTACGCAAAAAAAATAGAAATTTGACGCAGGAACGACAGCCATACTTTAACATGGCTGTTCTAAAGATAAGCCATGTTAAAGCAGGGATAACTTTGCAATGGGAAAAACCGACGAGCGACGACGTACGAGATTGCGACGAACGCGCGGATCTTCGTGGATTGCCGTAACTAGTCATTTGCATATTCTACGCCGACCGCAATGGAATCGCCACCTAGCGGCCGGCCTAGAATTGCATCCTAAGATCCGACTGTGTAAGTCAATTACACCTGTCGGATCTTAGGGCTATCTATGTGTAACTGATTCTATGAATCAGCCGCATAGTTAGGACGGGCGGATCACAGAGATACGACGGCGTATCAGGAGATACGCCGTCGTATCTCTTCTGTGAATCTGGCCCATTATTTTTATTATTTATTTTTCTTTTTTTCTTTTATTTATGTTTTATCATTCTTATCTAAGGGAATGTAAATATCCCCTATGATAGCAATAGGTAGTGACAGGTACTCGTTTTTTAAACAATTGGGGTCTTTTAGATCCTAGATCTCTCCTCTGCCCTCAAAGCATCTGACCACACCAATATCAGTTTGATAAAATGCTTTCCCAATTTCCCAATGGCGCTGTTTATATCAGGCGAAACCTAAGTCATGAAATGCTCATAGCTTCCGGTTTCTTAGGCCATAGAGATGATTGGAGACATTCTGGTCTCCGATCAGCTCTATGGTCAGCTAACAGAACCACAGACTGCATTATCGGGTTCCCTGTTGGGACAGGAGAGCCCGAGAAAACCATGGAAGACAGTGGGAGAGGTGGGTCATTCTCTCCCACTGTTTGTAAAAGAAGTCTAGAGGTGAATTAGCCACTAGGATTGCTTTTACATGAAAGTGGACCGATGGCTGAAAAGAATGATACCAAGATACCTAAACCTGCAGGCATCATTCTGGTATAACCACTAAAAGTCCAGCAACATACCAGTACATTGCTTGTCCTTGTTGGGCATATATTGCAATCTTTTTTTCATACAGCCTGTTGTCAGGGAAATAATCAGCTTTAATCTGTCCAGCGTGTCACATGACATCCTGGCTGCCTGCCAGGAAGCAAACAGCCTCAATCTGATTCAGCGTGTCACATGACATCCTGGCTGCCTATATAAGCTGAGAAAATCCCCAAGCAAATTGCTTTTTTGTCTTCAGCTTCCTGTGATTCTGAGTTCCTGTTTCCTGCCTGCCTGATTTACTGCTGTGACCCAGATTGCCTTTAGACTACTCTGATCTCTCCTTACCTGACCCTTGGCTTTGCTTATTGGACTTCGCTGCTATCTCCTGTGTTTGACCCCCTGCTTGTGACCCGGACTTTGCTGCCAGCATCCTTTACCTGACCTTCTTGCCTGTGACCCGGATTACCTCCAGTCTCAAGTACTTGACCCTCTTCTGGCTTTCAGACTTTCCTCCTTTTGGGTGTTTGACCCTCGGCCTGCTCTGGACTTTCTGCACAACTACACCAGCTGAGTTCTGATCACCATCAGTTCCTGTACCTGTCCTGCTCAGCCTACTGGTAGCTCGTGCCTCTTTGTGCCATCCACCCTCTGTCCCATCTCCAAGGGGTGGAGTGCCCTTAGTCACAAGAGTGAGCCGCTCTCTGCATCTCAGCCTCGGTGAGTACCCTTTTCTGACACCTGTGGGCTGAATGAAAAAAAGCGATTGATCGATGGGTATGCCCACCATTAGAATACCGCCCTTCATTCACCCACTACTAATGATGGGCATAGATGCACCATTTTTTTAAACTGTGGTGGTGAAATCAGTCGTTGATTTTCGTATTATGAGAGCAACCGCTGTTGCTGTCAAGATAAATAAATCAGTGTTGCAGCTAAATTGCAAACCTGAAAAGCAAACAATGGTAACAATAAAACCTTAACGCAATAAAACAACAACAATCTGTGCCAAAAAAGAGAAAAAATATATGCTAAAGCATGGGCCTAATGTTAGGGGCTCCTACACCCCTGCCCCCATGCTTTGGCATATATGCTCTTTTTTTTAACTGTAGTGGTGAAATCACCTCTTACAGCGCTGGAGTGGCTGATTTATGTATCTTGAGAGCAAACGCTGTTGCTGTCAAGATGGATAAATCAGTACTGCAGCTGAATGGTGTACCTGGAAATTAAATAATGGTTAACATTAAAACACAGTAAACAGTAAAGTGTAAAAGAATTACATACCTGAAAAGCAAACATGATAAAACATAGTAACAATAAAACATTGCAGTTAAAAAATACAGTAAAACAGAGCAGAATAGAGAGAGAACAATTGAGAGAGATTAGAGAAAGAATAAAACAATTTTTGGCTTTTTTATTTTATATATTTTATTTTTTACTTATTTTTTTAAACACTTTTATTTGTAACTGTAAAGCCTCATACACACTTCCATTGGACAAATCCGTGGATTTTTGTCCGAAGGGCGTTGTCTGTGAACTTGTTCTGCATACAGACAGCAGGAACATTTTCAGCCAACATTCACGCTTGTATAGCACATAAGCGTTCAGCAGAGCCAATTGGAATAAGTATACAGACACTTTTTTGTACCAGCATCTGGCCTTACGGGAAATTAAGTATGGCTCCAACAACTGGTCATTAAGGTCCACCCCTCCCATATTAAGGTTATATTCGTGGACACAGAGGGATTTCTCCACAACACCAGTCGTGTCTGCGTGAAGGGAGGACAGAGCGAAAACATTCTTATTATCCCTTCACAGCGAGCAAATTATTACACTTCAAGCAGGCTCTCTCCCCCAGCCTAAGACATGAATCTACAAGCCGCTGGGGTAAGCCCCGGCGATTAGATTGCATGGTGCCACATGCGCCAATTCCATGATCAAACAAGTGATTCAAAAAAAAAGGGGCACGCTCGTGTAATAATTGTCCACATACAAGTGGTACCCCTTTCCGAATAAGGGTGACACTAAGTCCCACACAATCTTACCAGCGCTCCATATGTAGTCTGGGCAGTTCTCTGGCTCTACGTAACTATCTCTTCCCTCGTAAACCATAAAATGATATGTATAGCCTGTGGCCCTGTCACAGAGCTTACACATCCTAACCCCATATCTGGCATGCTTGCTGGGAAGATACTGTTTGAATGACAAGTGGCTAGAAAACTTAATCAGGAACTCATCAACGCAGACAACTTGATTGGGAGTAAACAAGGCTGCAAACTGTTGGTTGAAGTGGTTTACGAGGGGCCGAATTTTGTAGAGCCGATCATATTCAGGGTCACCCCAAGGACGACAGAGTTCATTATCATTGAAATGCATGAAATGCAAGATCGGCTCGTATCATGTCCTGGTCATGGAGGCAAAGAACACAGGCATATGATGATTTGGGTCAGTGGACCAATATGACCGCAACTCACTCTTTTTAACTATACCCATAAGGAGGGATAGGCCCAGGAAGGTCTTAAATTCGGAAACCGTAATAGGTTACAAATCTCTGGCAAGGGACAACTGGGGATTAGAGGCAATGAATTGACCAGCATAGAAATAGTTTTGGTCGACAATAGATCTACAGAGATCTTCCACCTGAATTTCCAGGTTGGCCAGTGAATGGGGGAAGTACGGGTGCTGCAGAAGTGGTGGGCTCCCAATTCGGATAGGAAAATGCAGCAGGAAGGGCACTATGGGCTCGACGGGCCTGTCTTTGTCTTCTTGGTGGCTGCCGGACTCTACTTGTGCTATCCATCTCACCAACTTGAACTGCACTGATGGGACTCACCATGTCACCAAGTGTTACTGCAGTGCTGGATGTACGACCAGGATGTACTAGGCCGATGGTGCTTGCCAGTTCACCAGAAGGATGAGCGGCACTAGTACTGGCTCTCTGCTCCATACGAGAGCCCTGCAGTTCTTTCACCTCAACAACAGCAGAAGAATGGGGTCGGGTACGCCTGACCTTGGCAGGGACCATAACTCTGTCGTCAGAGCTATCTGTCAGGCTGCTGTCTACCGGATCGTATTCTGAGTCTGAATCTGACAGATGGGTGACTTCCTCTTCACTTTCTGTCATGCTCAGAAACATGTAGGCCTCTTCACTAGTGTACCTTCGACATTTTGGCCTCTAAATTTACTGGTACCAAAAAGCAGAGATCAGGCCTGACTCTGCGAACGCTGCAGTTATGTGTTTTGTAAGTGACAGTGATCTACTAAGGGAGGTGTATGGGACTAATCTGATGCTGCCTGGGGCAACTCAGACCCTATCTGACGCTAAAACCTAACTGATATCACCCGCCGGGTGATCAGGGGGTTATACCTTTATTTAGGTGATATACGGCGGGTACCCTGATGCAAAAAAAAATAGTTAACTAGCGTCACCTGTGACACTAATACGGTGATCAAGGTGTTAAACCTTTAATGGGGGGGTTAGGGGAGTACCCTAAAGCTACCTGGGCCTACCACTAACTGCCCTAATGCTGATTAGTGTCACAAATGACACCAATACAGTGATCAGTGAAAAACCTGACAACTGCACTGGGTGTCACAGTGACAGGGAGTGAAGGGGTTAACTCAAGGGGTGATCAGGGGGTGACAAGTGTACCTACGTGTACTGGTGTCAGCGTAGTGTTGGTGCAACTCTCGGTAAGATGTCCTCTCTCCTCTCTCTGGAACGAAAAGGATTCCACGAGGAGAGATGACTTCCCCTATGTGTGTTTTTTCCCTAACTGTGTTCTTTCACAGGCAGAGAAAGATTTAATTTGCCAGAACCGATCAGCAGGTCCAGGCCATAAATCACTGGCCTGGACCGATGGTCTTGAGCCACGGGCAGGGGCGTGCCCCGTACAGGTGCAGGATTTTGCACAGCCGAGCCCTTGTGCCGCAGTATATCTATGCAACACGATTAAACAAACTTAGTGACAGCTCTTGGCTGCTAAGTTTTAGTTATAGATTAGCTCCTTGTGCTGCAGGGGGTTTGTTCTGCACCTCTAGCAGGTATCAGTTGATTGCAATTGGCTCAGTAAAAGATAAGTGTATTTTCTGCCATGTTGAATAACTTACAAAATTGATCACAATACATATAAGGGCACCTATACATTTAAACAACTACTATGTCTATATGCATACCTACACTGATCTTGGGTCTGATAGTAGATTTTTTTTATATGGATATTTTGTAGTTTGTACTGCAGGAAGTTTGATCTGAATTTTATTTAACATCTCTATATTTCTCAAGACTTCTCTCTCATGGCAATGTATTGGCAGAGTATTTTGTGGGTACTGCCAAAGGGTAGTTCCAAACCTGTGCAGTGTCTACTATAAGTAGACTCAGACTCTATTAACATTGTCCATCTAAACCATACCTAATATACAGTTCTTTATAGCCAGCCCCAATTTATGCCACGGCAAACTTGGCATTGAGTGAGCATTCCCTCCAAAAATACTGCTGAAACTATTCTGAAAGCAGCAAGAAAATGCAGTGTTCCTTGTAAGTTTAGTACTCTAAAGCCCCGTACACAAGATCGGATTTCCATCAGACAAATCCGTGGAATTTTGTGCGAAGGGCGTTGGCCGTGAACTTGGTATGCATACAGACGGCAGAAATTTTTCAGCCAACATACACAAAACTACGTGGTTTTTCAGCTCTTTAGCGCCACCCTTTGGGCAACTTCTGCTAATGTGGTCTTATGGTTAGCATTGGGTTGGAGCATGCGTGTTTGTACTTTGGATTTTTTTCCAACAGACTTGTGTACAAATGATTGGATAATCCGACACATTTGTTGTCCGAAAATTTGAAAGCATGCTATAAAACATTTGTTGTCGGAAATTCCAACAACAATTGTCTGATGGAGCGTACAAATGGTCGGATTATCCAACAAAATCCTGCCATCACACATTTGTTGTTGGAAAATCCGATTGTGTGTATGAGGCTTAATGATATCTTCCCTAGGTTTTTACTTTCCTATCCTGTCCAAATTTAATCAAAAAGAAAAAATTGCGCTAATCAAATAAAAATTAAGTGAATAAATAGGAAGGCTGAAATAGCGTGAACTAACACAAAATAATGGAAAAAGGGGAAAAATTGCGCCAACCAATAATATAAACAATAAAGTCCTTTGTGTACCCACAAGTGAATTAGAAAAAATGCACCATATGAGTGCATTTAAAGCATAAGTGAATGAAAAAATCCGGTGTCAGAGTCCATAAATGATGAATCCAAACCAGACAACACCCGGTGTGAAGATGATATTACAGTTGTGAACTGCCACCATATGGACTGAGGCTTACCGATAGGTAATTAAATAACAGCGTTATTCAATTTACAACAGGATACTCCAGAGTACGGGATCACAGCCAGGAATATACCAGATCACGGCCCTTTAAGAGATCCACGGCGGGATGCAGCAGGATATAATATGCAGTACTCGTCCTCATAACATCTCAACAGCCCAGTCGGTTGTAAACATATAAGGAAGGAGACCGCACATAGAGTAGTATGCACTAACAGGTTTATTAAAAAAAAGGATAAAAACTACTTACAAACGAAGGTAAATAGGGAGCAAGTAAAACAATTGCCGGCCGGCATCTAACAGGAGCCCTTCCTGTACGCGGTGACGTCACTGCACTCCGTCCCAGACGCGTTTCGTCACAAAATGACGTTCTCAATGGGAACGTCATTTTGTGACGAAACGCGTCTGGGACGGAGTGCAGTGACATCACCGCGTACAGGAAGGGCTCCTGTTAGATGCCGGCCGGCAATTGTTTTACTTGCTCCCTATTTACCTTCGTTTGTAAGTAGTTTTTATCCTTTTTTTAATAAACCTGTTAGTGCATACTACTCTATGTGCGGTCTCCTTCCTTATATGTTTACAACCGACTGGGCTGTTGAGATGTTATGAGGACGAGTACTGCATATTATATCCTGCTGCATCCCGCCGTGGATCTCTTAAAGGGCCGTGATCTGGTATATTCCTGGCTGTGATCCCGTACTCTGGAGTATCCTGTTGTAAATTGAATAACGCTGTTATTTAATTACCTATCGGTAAGCCTCAGTCCATATGGTGGCGGTTCAAAACTGTAATATCATCTTCACACCGGGTGTTGTCTGGTTTGGATTCATCATTTATGGACTCTGACACCGGATTTTTTCATTCACTTATGCTTTAAATGCACTCATATGGTGCATTTTTTCTAATTCACTTGTGGGTACACAAAGGACTTTATTGTTTATATTATTGGTTGGCGCAATTTTTCCCCTTTGTCCAAATTTAATGTTTCCTTTTTTCGAGATTTGTTTATGTGATGGAGGTGAATTCCTATAATTTTTTGACCAGAATGGACTTCAAGTATCTTTTCATAATGAATAATTTCCCAGGCAGAAATTTTGTTTCTGCCTGAGACATCTCAAAAAATGTCTGAAAATGTTTCTCACCCATCTATTGTACACTTTCTGTGAATGGTTTTAAATGGTTAATGACCTGGGTTGTTATAATATCTAATGTTTGGTGTGCGTACACACCATCGTTCCAAAAACCGATCAGGTCAGAACGCGGTGACGTCAAACACACAACGTGCTGAATAAAACGAAGTTCAATGCTTCTAAGCATGCGTCGACTTGATTCTGAGCATGCGCGGGTTTTAAACCGATGCTTTTCTGTACTAACCATCGGTTTGGACCAATCGGGCATCGGTTCGGTTTTGAATCATGTTTTAAAATTTTGGACCAAAGGAAAACAGACTGATGGGCTATACACACGGTCGGTTTGGACCAATGAAACTGAACCTCGGTCCATTCTCATCGGTTTTGTCCGACTGCGTGTACGGGGCCTTAAAGGGTTGAGAGGTAGCCGGCATGAAAGAGTTAAATGGGCCAAGCTAAATTCTGATAAGAAACAAGAGGGTTTCCTGGCTTAGGATATTCATTTATATTTTCACTCCCAATAATAAATTAATGATAGAATCATAACCTTTTTTATTTTAGTGACAGGGAGAGCACATTACTGCCCCATTCAAATGTGAGTGACTATAAAGGCTCGTACCACTGTCAAAATATCTGTACGGCAATAGAACTTCAGCAGTCTCAACATCATCACATTGCTAAATATTTAATCCAGAGCTCAGTGGATCAAAAATTAACCTAAGCTATTTATTTTTTATAGAGCTTTAGATGAGCTGCCATGGACATGTCAAATTTGAAAAAATAAATAAAACCTTTTTTTACACTTTCCAAAAAAGAATAAATATACAACTGACCAGCTGTTTTATATAAAAAAAAACATATATGTAGTTGTTAAAAAAAAAACAGAAAGCATAACTATTAAAAACGAATTATAATTACAGATTTTAAACCTATAGAAAGAAATGTATCCTGAATACAGTGGTATTCCATATGAAAACCGTATGAAACCATCCCCTATAGGAAGAACCCTGTAGCCGGTAAGGAATTATAATAGTAGCTCTATTTTTAATTAAAATTGTAAACCAATAGTGACTGTCATTGCATATAAAGTGCAGGTTGATTGAAGTAAAATGTTAATGAATTATAAATGTGAAAAGCTCTGTGCCAATGATATAATAAACAATTATCCAGCTGCAGTCACTAAACTCAGTGTGCAAAGAAACAAATATGAGTATAACAGAGCTCAAAATATCAAGTGTTAAATTACCTAAAACAAGAAAAAGTGTTAAAATACTACTATATAAAATGTATTTATCACTTGAGCACTGGAAGATTTTACCCCCTTCATGACCAGAGCATTTTTTTCTATTCGACACTGCACTACTTTAACTGGCGATTGAGCCTTCATGCAATGCTGTATCCAAAACAAATTTGTATAATTTTTTTTACACAAATGGAGCTTTCTTTTGGCGGAATTTGATCACCACTGGGTTTTTTATTTTTTGTGATATAAATGATTTTTTTTTTTTAAATGTTACTTTCTGTTTTAAAACATATCCAATAATGTTTTTCTTTTTTTTTTTTTTTTTTATCAAATCAAATGTATTCTGCTACATATTTTGATACAAAGTGTATATTGATTGGTTTGTGTGAAAGTTATAGCTAAATGAAAAAAAAGTTCTTCTGCACTCAGTGTGGTACCCTATATCCAGAGCTGCACCAATTATATATCTGAATACAAAGACGCTCTTAACATATACCCTAAAACCAGTGCGCTACCAGATAAAAAAAAGGAATATACATATATGCAGTATACTTAAAATAAGCAAAAAGTGCACTATCAACTAAATCAATAAGTAAATGCTAATGTAAGGACAATCCAACTTAAAATTTTGTGAAAAATGCAAAAAAAGTTCAAAAGTCCATCCACCAAACAAAATTGTCATTCAGATTCCTAAATTCACTCTCATAAGCAAGATGATGCAAGGAACATTCCAAACAATCTCATGACCCTCCACCACAAATGTGCCTCTTATGCCTCGTACACATGGCCAGACTTTCAGAGAAAAAAAGTCAGACGGGCTTTTTTTCTCAGAAAGTCCAGCCGTGTGTAGCCTCCATCTGACTTTTTTTTGTCGGAAGTCCGACGGACCTTAGATAGAAAACATGTTCTCTATCTTTCCATCGCAAAGAAAAAAAGAGAAGAAGGCGCCTCCAGGTTAAGGACAAAGTAGCTTTAATTTACAATAGGTGACAGCATCCACTTACATAATAGGTAATGGAGATCCGGCATGTAGATCCTTTAATAGTGGTCCTGGATCTGGCGTTCTTCCGCACTAGATGTCGGCTGAAAAAGTGCTCTGGCGCCTCTCTGTGTCGAACCGTCCGTGTTGCAGGAAGTCTGGCTGGAACGGTAAGACCATCGGGGGCGAGGCGTGGAGCGCAGCGTGAGTCGTGGTGACGTCACAGGAACCTTTGGCATGCGACGACGTTTCGGAGCTGGCGCTGCGTATAGCTGGGCGCTCTCCTTTTTCAATATTTTTTTCAACACCCTAAGGACTTGTATAAAAATGGACTTCCCATGTTTGTTTTTCTAACCTCAATGTACCACTGATCTTCAGCGCCACCACCCGATTTGTCTATCTTTCCATCGGACTTCCGACGAACTCACGGCGGACTTTTGCATGATTAAAAGTCCGACCGTGCGTTCTTCCGCACTAGATGTCGGCTGAAAAAGTGCTCTGGTGCCTCTCTGTGTCGAACCGTCCGTGTTGCAGGAAGTCTGGCTGGAACGGTAAGACCATCGGGGGCGAGGCGTGGAGCGCAGCGTGAGTCGTGGTGACGTCACAGGAACCTTTGGCATGCGACGACGTTTCGGAGCTGGCGCTGCGTATAGCTGGGCGCTCTCCTTTTTCAATATTTTTTTCAACACCCTAAGGACTTGTATAAAAATGGACTTCCTATGTTTTGTACTCGAGCATCCCCCACGAGCAGGGTGTCAGGATGGCTGGCTCTTTCCTTTACGAACAGGAGAACACCTCCTGGCCGCTGGTTAATTTTGTTTTACAGTTGTTATTGTTTATCCTAACCAGGAATCACTTCATTTTTAACGATCAACTGTTCTTGCAAACCCAGGGCGTGGCTATGGGCACCTCCTGTGCCCCAGCCTATGCAAACCTATATTTGGGTGCATGGGAACGTTACCTAAATGCAAACGAATTATACAGCAGATTTATGGACAAGATACTGATATGGTATCGATTCATAGATGACTTGTTCATCATTTGGACAGGTTCCAAGGAGTCCCTACTCGAGTTTGTACAGATGCTTAATATCAATGAGTTTAATTTGAAATTTACAGTGGTGTTTGATGAGAGCCAGGTCCCCTTTTTGGACCTGACTGTCATCAAACAGGCAGATGACACACTATACACTGACCTTTACAGGAAGCCGACAGCAGGAAACACCCTTTTGTGTGCCTCGAGTGCCCATCCTAGGCCCCTCATTCGAAGTATTCCATTTGCCCAATACCTACGACTGCGGAGGAACTGTACAATACCTACAGATTTTAAGAGACAGGCAGATGAACTACGAGATCGTCTCCTTGCTCGTGGATACACCCACACTAATCTGAAAAAGGCCTACAATAGGGCTTGCCTTCGACCTAGGCAATCCTTGTTGTATGACCCCTCTAAAAATATTAAAAAACGTATACATGAATCAGTACGATTCATCACAACATATTCTGCACACCACAATGACTTACGTAACATACTGCAAGCTAACTGGCACATCCTCGCTGAAAACAATATCCTGAGGAAATATGTTAAACAACAACCCGAACTGGTATTTCGTCGGGCTTATTCATTACGCGACCGACTGACCAGTAGTCATTATGTTACGGAGGACACAACGCACACATCACCTAGGGGCACCTACAGATGTGGCAGCTGTCCAAGATGCCCATGGGTGATGGAGGGTGATCATTTTCTGTTACCCAATGGCGAGGATTTTTACCCCCCATTCTCGGCCAATTGTGGCACGAAGGGCATTGTTTATCTCATGACTTGTATTTGTGGAGCCTTCTATATAGGCAAGACCTTTAGGGAATTTCGACAGCGTTTGGGTGATCACCTTTACGATTCAAACGTAGGGAAATTAACAACAGTAGGGCGTCATATTGGATTGTATCATAAATATGACCTTTCTGTTGTAAGGTTTTTTATCTTGGAAATAATCCCACAACATCCACGGGGTGGAGACTGGAATAGGATTATTTTACAGAAAGAATGCCTGTGGATCGAGCACCTCGATGCCACAACTTTTCCAGGATTAAATGAAATGAACTCCTACAAATCTTTCCTACGCTAGTATTGAGATCCCCCTCTAGTCCCCTAGATGGCGGTCATTTCTCCTCCCCCCCCCCCCCCATCCCCCCTCCCCCCTGTTCTTTTTTCCCCCCCCCCCTCCTTTCTTCCCGTGTCTTTCCTCCTCTTTGGAAAAACATACTGATGTCCTAAATGCCAATCATTCCTAAATAGGTTGTGGCATTAATGTGGAGGCGTTTATCTGCCCCCAAAAAAAGTATATTTTTATTCATATATATAGGGACATTAGAGGGTAACTATGTGATGATTTTTCCATAACCTATCTTGGCAAAAAAAGACCCTCTACTCTGAATTAACAGCCAAGCATTGTGATGGGGTAACCCCACGCTATTTCATAATTTCAGTATTGAATATGTGTATCACTCTACTTGCAATGCAAATGTCCATGTATTTCTGTTTACAATACAGCGCATTCTCGGAGCTCAGACAGCCTGGCTGGCCGATTGGATCATGCACCTGGTTTTTCCCCTTCCTATTGGCGCGTGGTGTGTCGTCCCCGGCCGTGAGCACCAATTGGAGCTCTCAGCTTGTAGCCTATGACCTGGCGCACTGCCATTGGGTCAGCAGCTACACACCCACGCACTCACGTGCATGGGTTGGTGGGACGTTGGACGGCGGCGGCGTCGCAATTTGATGACGTCACACGCCGTCCAGGGATACCTACAAAAGCGGCTCACACAGCCGTTTCTGTGAGTTAGCACGGACGCTCTCCCTGGGGACACATGTGAATGTCCTACATTCGAGGTGAGTACATCTGACTGCCTGTCATTAAGACTGCTCTACCCTTGATTTGGCAACTGCCCTCATGGATAAATCTTTCCTTTTTTGGATTTCTCAGTTGGACTGACTGCACAGCGATTGCCCTTATCCTGGCAATGCAAAGCTACTATTTAAGGCTGATTCCACCTCAATCTTTGTGCCCCAGTAATTTGTGTACTATCAATATGTTGATGGTAAGGCCCCTATGGGGAACTTCCCTATTATCTATTGGTTATCCTGGTGATGGGTACTCTTAACTTCAGTAAGTGCTTGGTGATAGTTCTTTTTAATCAATCACTTCTTCTCTGAATTTTATTCTTTATCATCTATTATGCAACACTGCACCTTGGATGTATAATTGCTGGTGCTTCTCACTGGCATCTTCCAATTTTTTCCCCCCCTTTTTCTTCCATTGCCCTTTAAAATCTCCCTTCCCGTTTTAATTTTCCCAATCCCCCATCACAGTCAATCCCCCCTCTTTTTCTTCACCATTCTACCCCCTTTTCCCCCCCCCCCCCCTTTTTTTCTTCACCTTTCTCATCTTTTTCACTTTTTATACTTCACCAATACTTTTGCCCCCCCTTTTTTTCTTCACCTCCCCCCCCTTTTTCTCACTTTTTTTTTCACTTCAGGTTTATTTTTTACTTTTTTCTTTTCACCTATATCCCGCTACCTCTTCACCATCAACCCCCCAACTCCCCCTCCCCCCCCCCATGGCCTCCACCTTTTTTCCCCTCTTTTTCATTTCTCCCTTCCACCAACCAAAAACCCTCTCTTTTTCTTCCCCTCTTCCCCTTCCCCCCCCCCCACTTTTCCCTCCCCCTTGCCCCGCTTCAATAACTCTTTTTCCGCTCCTCCTCTTGTTTTCCTCCCCCTCTTCCCCTATCTTCTTCCCTTCCCTCCCTCTCCCTTTCTCCCATTCCTTTCTCTCCTTCCCTCCTTCCTTTTTTTCCCCCCCCCTTTCCAATTCTTCCCCTCCCTCCCTTCCTTGTTCTTTTCATCCTGTTTGGTCATTCACACACCTTCCTCACCCCCTGGTGATCCATACCTCAATAACTAATTGGCCATCCTTGTTATATATATATTATTCATTCTACTCCTTATCCTAATAGAGCCCGTCTAAATAAAAATATCCCCCTCCACGCGCCACAGAAGGCTTTTGCCAGGTTTCACGTCCGACCATATGACCAGCCTGGGTGAGTGCTTTGCTCTACTGTATAATGCGCTGTTTTGAATTATACATAATGTATATATATTTTGTATGTTCTGCTTGTTTATTTCAACTGTTTATATATACCTTTTAGAACATAATCTCCTCCTGAAGAAGCGGTAAAACCGCGAAACCGGTCGAGGTCATCAATTCCACTAAAACACAGTCTGTTAATCACTTTCTGATGTATGATGTGGGGATTGTTCTTAAAATTTCATCTGTATTATATATGTATTTTCTTTGTTAAATAAATATCGATACCTTTTACCAGATTGTTTGTATCAGTGCCGCGAAAAGTCCCCTCCAAAATCCCCCTCCCCCCAATCCCTGACCCAAATATTGACTCTTACTGGCCTCAAGCACCCAAGTTGTCAAATATTTGTGGTCACATCTTTCTTTATATTCAATGGGATGTAGGCACAATTTTCATCTATTATACCCCCATTTTAAGAGAGGCGACACTCTCCCCTTTTCTCAATCGACTTCCTATGTTTGTTTTTCTAACCTCAATGTACCACTGATCTTCAGCGCCACCACCCCATTTGTCTATCTTTCCATCGGACTTCCGACGAACTCACGGCAGACTTTTGCATGATCAAAAGTCCGACCGTGTGTACGAGGCATTACAAAATGTTATGGATCTTAGATGATAGAGATCAATATAGCAGAAAGGTTGCATCTGATGTAAATAGAATTAATGTTCAAGTATGCACAGTAAAGAACATCATGGCAGAGAAAGAGAGGTCAACAAACCGCCTGACCAGTTTCCTTGGACACTGCCAACTTCCTCAGAGGAAAGTCTCTGAGGAAGTTGGTGGTGTCCAACAAAACCACTCATAGCTTACACAGGACTATGGACTCCCTGTGTGACAATTCTGATTGTTTATGAGCTGTAACAGGGTCTAACAATTGTAGATTAGGGTGAAAAGTTATATGAACACTTTTTAAAAAAAATCTTTAATAAGGTAGTGCAAAATATTAGATTTAAAATCAACCAGTTGTAAGGTTTCTGTAATCAAATAAAAAAAATTAAATTCGGATTGGTTGTTATGGGTTATTCCTTGTTACACATACAGTACAAGTTTAAAGTGTAAGTTCATCTTTGGCACTAAAAATCTAATTCATACAGTATATAAATCATGCCTAACATTGATGACAATCTTAACCACTTCCCAACTGGCTCCCATACATAAATGGCAGCAGGTTGGCTCTCCTGCCTGAATTGCCATATATGTACGCCGCCTCCTTTAACCACTTAAGCCCCGGACCAATATGCTGGCTAAAGACCCAAGGTGTTTTTACAGTTCGGGACTGCGTCGCTTTAACAGACAATTGCGCGGTCGTGCGACGTGGCTCCCAAACAAAATTGGCGTCCTTTTTTCCCCACAAATAGAGCTTTCTTTTGGTGGTATTTGATCACATCTGCGGTTTTTAGTTTTTGCGCTATAAACAAAAATAGAGCGACAATTTTGAAAAAAATGCAATATTTTTTACTTTTTGCTATAATAAATATCCCCCAAAAACATATATAATTTTTTTTTTTCCTCAGTTTAGGCTGATACGTATTCTTCTACCTATTTTTGGTAAAAAAAATCGCAATAATCGTTTATCGGTTGGTTTGCGCAAAATTTATAGCGTTTACAAAATAGGGGATAGTTTTATTGCATTTTTATTTTTTTTATTTTTTTTACTACTAATGGCGGCGATCAGCGATTTTTTTCATGACTGCGACATTATGGCTGACACTTCGGACAATTTTGACACAATTTTGGGACCATTGTCATTTTCACAGCAAAAAATGCATTTAAATTGCATTCTTTATTGTGAAAATGACAGTTGCAGTTTGGGAGTTAACCACAGGGGGTGCTGTAGGAGTTAGGGTTCACTGTGTGAGTGTTTACAACTGTAGGGGGGTGTGGCTGTAGGTGTGACGTCATCGATCGTGTCTCCCCTATAAAGGGGATGACGCGATCGATACGCCGCCACAGTGAAGCACGGGGAAGCCGTGTTTACACACGGCTCTCCCCGTTCTTCAGCTCCGGGGACCGATCGCGGCACTCGAGCAGCGATCGGGTCCGCGGGACCCGCGGTCCCGGAGCTTCGGACCGGGTCGCGGGAGCGCGCCGCGGGCACGCGCCCGCGACCCACGGCTGGGTACAAGTACAGGACGTATATATACGTGCTTGTGCCCAGCCGTGCCATTCTGCCGACGTATATGTGCAGGAGGCGGTCCTTAAGTGGTTAAGAGCCATAGCAAGCACACACGCCCACTGCATGGTGGGGGACTCGATACACAAATCCCTGCTCTGATAGGGGAGAAGAGACAGATCGTGTGTTCCTACAAAGTAGGAACAGCGATCTGGCTACTCCTCTAGTCAGTCACATCCCCTCACAGTTAGAAATACACATAGGGAACACTTAGGCCCTGTACATACGGGCGGATATCCGATGAAAACGGTCCACCGGACCGTTTCCATCGGATATGTCCGCTGGCGGATTTTGATCTGATGGCTGTACACACCATCAGATCAAAATCCCAGCGGAAAACATCCGCGGTGACATGGCCGTGCCGTCGCGGCGACGATGGCGCGGCGACGTGCGCGACCCTGGAAGGTAAATACTTCCACGCAGGCGTCGAATCATTTCGACGCATGCGAGGGATGGGGATCGGACGTACTTATCCGGTGAGTCTGTACAGACGACCGGATAAGTCCGAAGGACAGGTTTCCAGTGGATAGATTTCTTAGCATGCTAAGAAATTTTTATCCGCTGGAAAACCGTAGGCTGGACAAATGTACGCTTGAAAATGTCCGCTAGGCCCTACACACGACCGGATCTATCTGCTGGAACTGATCCGCGCATAAATCCCAGCGGACAGATCCAGTCGTGTGTACGGGGCCCAAACCCCTTGATCGCCCCCTAGTGTTAACCTCTTCCCTGCCAGTGACATTTATACAGTAATCAGTGCATTTTTATAGCACTGATTGCTGTATGAATGCCAGTGGTCCCAAAAAGTGTCAAAAGTATCCGATCTGTCCATCGCAATGTTGCAGTCCCGCTAAAAATCGCAGATCACCGCCATTACTAGTAAAAAAAAAATAATAATAATAAAAATGCTATATCTATTCCCTATTTTGTAGACGCTATAAATTCGCACAAACCAATCAATATATGCTTATTGCATTTTTTTTTACCAAAAATATGTAGGAGAATATATATTGGCCTAAACTGATGAAGAAATTATTATTTTTTTGAGATATTTACCATGACAAAAAGTAAAACACATTGGCCCAGATTCTCAAAAAAGCGCCTATCTTTAGGCGGGCGTAGCGTATCTCAGATACACTACGCCGCCGTAACTTAGAGCGGCAGGTCCCGTATTCAGAAACAACTTCTGCTCTAAGTTACGGCGGCGTAGTGTATCTGATACGGCGTAAGCCCGCCTAATTCAAACTAGGCTGGTAGGGGGCGTGTTGTATGTAAATGTTTTGTGACCCCACGTAAATGACGCTTTTATAGAACGGCGCATGCTCAGTATCACGTTGAATTTTCAAATTAAATTACGCCCGCTCAATGCCTAGTCGACGTGAACGTAACTTACGTCCAGCCCCATTCACGGACGACTTACGCAAACGACGTAAAACACGACGCTGTTCCGACGTTTCCGACGTCCATACCTAACATGACTTACCCCTGCTTTATGAGGGGTAACTTTAAAACCGCAGAAATTAGGAAATACCACCAAAAGAAAGCTCTATTTGTGTGGAAAAAAAGGATGTAAATTTTGTTTGGGTGCACTGCCGCACGATCACGCAATTGTCAGTTAAAGCGACACAGTGCTGTATCGCAAAAAATGGCCTGGTCATTAAGGGGGCAAATCCTTCTGGGGCTGAAGTGGTTAATGTGCATATTTAATTTTTTTTGTAAAAATTACTCACCCCTGAGTTCTTCTGCATATCCCATTTTTGTGAGTCATTTCGAAAAATGCATTCAAAGCATTTTCTGAATTTTCTGCTTGCTACTGTACTTCCTTCTGGCAATGCCTTCTGGGATTGTAGTTCACTGAGCTAATAAGAAAATACAAGTCTCATGCCTTTGTGCCTGTATAGGAGGGGCTGGTGTTTCATCAGATGAGACGACCCTTCAGATTTTGTAATGTAAGTGACGTTCCATCGTCGCCATCTTGCTACACCTCGCACTGGTCCACAGTAGGGATACAGTGAGAAGGCGGCAAGCGGATATCTTGTTACACCCACCGGAGTCTTGCATTTCACACTTATTTTTAACAGTAAAGTCAGCTTATATAGTGAAATACAGTATTTGGAAATGTAAGGGGGAGTAAATACAATAATTTAAGGGAGCAGTGATTTAAAGGTTCCCCCTTATATGAGTAACCCTCCTTACCTTAGTGTATTTACTCTGCACCCCCTTACCTTCGTGTATTTACTCTGCGGAAGGTGGTCTCTGATCACCAGAGCCCCCCACCCACATCAGAGTTCCCGGAACTCCCCTTTACATCAGAGTCTGCAGTATCCCCCTTACAGTGCAAGATGGAACTCTGTGACAGACCCTATTGTAAGTGGGAACTGTGATGTAAAGGGGAATGCAGTGGACTCTGATATAAAGGGGTCTCTGGTGACCAGAGCCCCCCTTACATCAGAGTTCTCCCTTAAATCATGATCTGCAGCATTCCCGTTTACGTCAAAGTTCCCTTGCACTGTAAGGGGGAATCCTACACACTCTGATATATGGGGAACTCTGTACTGGCTGGGTTATATTAATCTGACAAGGCGAGAAAGTTTTGGATTTTAAATGAAGCATATGACAGACCATAAAATGTGTAAAAGTATCAAAGTATTTATTATAAAAGAGTATATCTAGCACATATTATATACATGCAGAATTGATATATATACAAAACATGAATATATTGAATATAGGTACACACATATATTGCATTGGTGTCAAGGCACATGCTGGTGGCCGGTATGTGTGACTCCATAAGGTTAGTAAGGGATAATAATGGTAAAAGTTATAAAAATATAAAAGAAACATGGTGGATTGAAGTCATGACTGCATCCTGAATAGGGATTGAGGTATGGGGGTGGTGGTGCTGCCCGCCCTTCCACCTAAAAAGGGGATGCGGAGGTAAAATGGGACCCTCAAAATAATAAGGTGATAATATCTACAAATACCAATATGTGTTAGTAGATGAATTAAGTGCTAAACTGTGTATTGAAAGGATATATGTGATAGGAACTTACATAAGCATTGTGAGCAATTGTCATGTGCCTGTACCGTATGTACTATCAGTTGTCACCAACCAATGTGATAATGAGTTTGTAATCTGTGCCAACCGTGCAATGTGTAAATAATAGTGCGTACCGAAATATCATAAAATACCCTAGTTCCAACCAAGATAATACCAATAAAAAATCCAGCTCCTTAAAGTTGATTTAAAAAAAAAAAAAGGGGGGGGGGAATTAAAAAAGATGGTATATCAGTCTATATATATGCGTTGGTATTCACATAAATTAAAAATGAAAATAGTGATCACAGAAATGTTATAATCAAAAAATCATGATAATGATGGGTGAAAGTCCTTAAAAAAAACGTGATTAAAGTCCCAAACATTATAATCTTGCAATTCCTGTGACTAATAAAGTGTTGGGTTCCGTAGTGAAGAGTGGTCCTATGTTATAATATGTGCTTCCAAGGTGATTCCAGTGCTCCCCCACAAGGGTCCCCACTCACCGAATAGACTCACCCCTCCAGGGGTACACAGCATGTAATTCCAATCTCCCGGACCTTTACTGCTACGGAGCCCAGCACTTTATTAGTCACAGGAATTGCAAGATTATAATGTGTATGGGACTTTAATCACGTTTTTTTGAAGGACTTTCACCCATCATTATCATGATTTTTAGATTTTTTTGATTATAACATTTCTGTGATCACTATTTTCATTTTTAATTTATGTGTATACCAACGCATATATATAGACTGATACCATCTTTTTTCATTTTTTTTCCCCTTGTTTTTTTTGTTTTTTTTTCAAATCAACTTTAGGGAGCTGGATTTTTTATTGGTATTATCTTGGT
Organism: Rana temporaria; assembly: GCF_905171775.1. Lineage (NCBI taxonomy): Eukaryota > Metazoa > Chordata > Amphibia > Anura > Ranidae > Rana > Rana temporaria. The sequence goes on along the minus strand of NC_053489.1, from coordinate 291,725,131 downwards.
TGGAACTAGGGTACTTTATGATATTTCGGTACGCACTATTATTTACACATTGCACAGTGTGCACAGATTACAAACTCATTATCACATTGGTTGGTGACAACTGATAGTACATACGGTACAGGCACATGACAATTGCTCACACTGCTTATGTAAGTGCCTATAACATATATGCTTTCAATACACAGTTTAGCACTTAATTCATCTACTAACACATATTGGTATTTGTAGATACTATCACCTTATTATTTTGAGGGTCCCATTTTAACTCCGCATCTCCTTTTTAGGTGGAAGGGCAGGCAGCGCCACCACCCCCATACCTCAATCCTTTTTCATTCTAGTATCCCCCTGAGGGGGACTCTATTGGGGGGGCTGCAGTCTGACCTCTTTTATATTATTTTCCTAAGTGCGGGTTACCATCCAATTTTATGCATCCTGAATAGGCCCAATGTGTTTCATGGTAAAAACCACTCATCAGGGGCGGATGCGTCAACAGTAACACATGTTTTGCTATACACATGTTTATTCCCTTTGTGTGTATTATAACAAAACAAAAAAAAGGAGGGAAAAAAAGCAAATTGGACATAATGTCACACAAAACTCCAAAAATGGGCTGATCAAAATTCTTGGCACCCTTAACTTAATATTTGGTTGCACACCCTTTGGAAAAAATAACTGAAATCAGTCACTTCCTATAACCATCAATAAGCTTCTTACACCTCTCACCCGGAATTTTGGACCACTCTTCCTTTGCAAACTGCTCCAGGTCTCTCTTATTGGAAGGGCGCCTTTTCCCAACAGCAATTTTAAGATCTCTCCACAGGTGTTCAATGGAATTTAGATCTGGACTCATTGCTGGCCACTTTAGAACTCTCCAGCACTTTGTTGGCATTCATTTCTGGGTCCTTTTTGACATATGTTTGGGGTCATTGTCCTGCTGGAAGACCCAAGATCTCGGAAGCAAACTCAGCTTTCTGACACTGGGCTCTACAGTGCGACTCAAAATCCTTTGGTAATCCTCAGATTTCATGATGCCTTGCACACATTCAAGGCACCCAGTGCCAGAGACAGCAAAACAACCCCAAAACAATATTGAACCTCCACCATATTTCACTGTAGGTACTGTGTTATTTTCTTTGTAGACCTCATTCCGTTTTCAGTAAACAGTAGAATGATGTGCTTTACCAAAAAGCTCTATCTTGGTCTCATCTGTCCACAAGACGTTTTCCCAGAAGGATTTTGCCTCAAGTACATTTTGGCAAACTGTAGTCTTGCTTCTTTATGACTCTGTGTCAGCAGTGGGGTCCTCCTGGGTCTCCTGCCATAGCGTTTCATTTCATTTAAATGTTGATGGATAGTTTGCGCTGACACTGATGCTCCCTGAGCCTGCAGGACAGCTTGAATTTCTTTGCAACTTGTTTGGGGCTGCTTATCCACCATCCGGACTGTCCTGCAACCTTTCATCAATGTTTCTCTTCCGTCCACGCCCAAAGAGATTAGCTACAGTGCCATGGGTTGCAAACTTCCTGATAATGTTGCGCACTGTGGACAAAGGCAAATCTAGATCTCTAGAGATGGACTTGTAACCTTGAGATTGTTGATATTTTTCCACAATTTTAGTTCTCAAGTCCTCAGACAGTTCTCTTCTCCTCTTTCTATTGTACATGCTTAGTGTGGCACACACAGACACACAATGCAAAAACTAAGTGAACTTCTCTCCTTTTTATCTGCTTTCAGGTGTGATTTTTATATTGCCCACACCTCTTTCTTGCCCCAGGTGAGTTTAAAGGAGCATCACATGTTCGAAACAATCTTATTTATCCACAATTTTGAAAGGGTGCCAAGAATTTTGACCAGCCTATTTTTTGCGTTTTGTGTGACATTATGTCCAATTTGCTTTTTTTCCTCCCTTTTTTTGTTTTGTTCCAATACACACAAAGGGAACAAACATGTGTATAGCAAAACATGTGTTACTGCAATACTTTTCTGTGAGAAATACTTGATTTTCTGGAAAAATGTCTGGGGTGCCAACAATTTCAGTCATGACTGTATGTGTGTACATATATTCAATGTATTCATGTTTTGTATATATATCAATTCTGCATGTATATAATATGTGCTAGATATACTCTTTGATAAAGTCCCGCCCATTTTCTTTTCATATTAATCTGACCTTCATGTAAATGAAGAAATATGTTTTTGGACTTTTTTGTTTAACTTAAACACATTACGAATAGCACTAGTTACATGGTTATAGTTTAAATATTGATATTTGCACTGTTTGGCAACACTGGCCCTGACACCGTGGTCAGTTTACGTGCCTTTGTCAGCCACAGCTCTCCTGTCCGCCTATGTGCTCCTGTGTCCTTCTCCCCCCTCCCCTCCCTGCCTGCCTGCTCCTGTGTCAGTGCCATCCCCCTCCACTCCTGCTGCTCTCATAACTTTTTTAAATGCATATAATCCTGCTGGTTCCCTAATGACAGGTGCTCCTCCCTGTGTGTAATAAAAAATGCCTCAATTACTGTATTGCGGAGTGGCTCCTTGCAGTCACGTGACCGGCCGGCCGGCTCTCTCTCCTCCTTGCGTCCCGACTGACGTCAGTGGGAAAATCTCGGCACTGCCCGGTGCATCTGTCAGCCGGCAGAGAGGAGACACGGCTGGTGACGTGATCGTGGAGAACCATTGTGAAATCAGGTAAAGGAGGCATTTTTTTTAGAGAACACAGAGACAGGAGCACCTGTCATTAGGGAAGCAGCAGGATTATGTACATTTGTAGGGGTGGGTTAACAAACACTTTAAGTAACGTTCCAGATAATAGTAAATGCAGCAACCAGGCAGCCATTGAAGGCATTTCCCTGGAATTTTGAGATCATGAAAGAAAGCTTTAAAACTTACAAACATATAAAAGGGGTCTAGTTTTAGCCTTAATGCCTAACTAGAATAAGGAAGAACTATAAACACATAGCCAAGCAGTTTTGATAAGGTAATAAGGGAAGAGTCAATAAGGAAAATAAGTGTTCCACAGCAAGGCTTTTCATAATAGCAGCTCACGGTCCAATGAGCATAATGTGACTATGATGGCAAAGGTTGGAGTATGTTAAATGAAAACATATAATTTTTATATTTAATGGTCATTTGAATGTCACATAGTGTAACAAAAGATCTAATGTCAACAAATTTGTTGCAGCTATCAGTGCTATCATTAGGAGAACATGTTTTTACTTTTCAGATCATTAGGTACTGCACATGATTAGTTCCTGTTACCTTGGTAGCACTGAATGAAAGTCTCGATGGATTGACACCCCTTTCTTCTGTCTTCATCTTTACTACCTCAGTTTTGGTAATAAATTGACCTGTACAGTGAACTGACCTCTATGTTTTTTTTAATGGAACTTTAGCTCCCTTGGACTGTTGCTGCTTGGGATAAACTGCATCTTATCAACACTCTGATGTCAGTGCAACATACTCCAACTTGGAAGGGATTTCCACCAGTTTAGGTTCCAAGATTTAAAAAAAAAAGTTTGGTTTTGCAGTTGCAGGTAAGTGGATGCAGGCTGTGCTGCCATTAGTCCTCTGTCCCACCACCTGCTGCCTGTGCCACCGTTAATATCCATTTCATTTTTAACTGTGTTTCCCATGCTGCAGAGCTTAAATTTTAGGGAGAATATGTAAGTTTGGGAGCTGGTTTGTTGTGAGAAGAACATATTTACCATAGCAGAAACTGCCAATCCCTTTACCTAGACAGCAACAGTGGAGTGGAGGCTAATAGCACAGGGTACTTTAGAGGGTGGCAAAGAAGCAAGCAATAAAGGTGTACAGAAAGAAGATTCAGATTATAGACTTTTCCAGTCTCCAAGGAGATGAGTTCTTAAAATGTCTTTATTTGTAAATACAGATTGACCTAATTGACTGCAACATTACTCACAATTACGTCATTGAGCCTTATATACTTGGAAAAAATAAAGAAAAAAATATTTAGTATATTTAGTACACCATGTGGGTGTAGTGTCTACAATACACCCACATGGTTTGCAACCATTGGCCAGAGGTGGAACAGGTCAGAGCGGTTCTCGGTCGGCCAAGATACTACTGTCTGACTGTGAGTGAAGTGGCGGCGCGGCGCGGTGGCAGCCTTTTCTTTCCCCCCACAAAATGTTTTATTGAATGTTTTTTATAGATAATACAAATAGTACCATAAAACATACAACCAAGTTACAAGTACATGGTTCCAACTAGGCGGAGACATAAAATTAAAGGTATCTGAGAGTAAGAACCTTCAGATGCTGCCTCCACGTATAGCTATAAAGAAGGCCACATAAAGAAACTTATAGGAGTAGAGAGTAATCTTTTTTTAAAAAAAAAGAAATACTGCAGTGTATTACAGGCCTGCCTGATTCACGTTGGAATGGGAGATTTCACATAAAGTTATTTCAATATGGCTCCTGTAGGTACTATACGTCAAACAAGGATTAAGAGAGGCCTCCGACTACTAGGTCGGAACTCAACTCCAGAGCCTTTTTGTAGAATAAAAAAAAAAAAAAACAAGAAAAGAATGAGAAGAAAAGGGAAAAAAAGGAAAGGAAAGAAAGAAAGGGCAAAGTAGAGAGGAGAGGAGAGGGGGTGGCGTGAGGGGGGCAATGTAAGGGGAATATGTGAGGAGGGGGTGGGATCACCACCAGCTACACTTCCCAGTAAACCCCAGGTGGTGTGAGAGGTATAGCGACCCTCAATGCACCTTTTAAGGATTATACCGGAATCCCAGAATAAGTCCTGATAACGCTGCAAGTTTTGGTATTCAAGCCAGGATGCCCATGTTGCCGAGAAGTATGCTATTCTGTCCTGAGTGGTGCAAATCAATTCCTCCATCACTGCTCTCTGGTTAACCCGCGCCACCCATTCCTTGGAAGCAGCCGGGGGGGGGGGGGGGATTGCCGCCCTACCCCCCGGCCAAGTCCGTCCCTGAGAACACCTGTCAGGATTTTATTGATGTCTATTTGTCCTGTGTACTGTTATGAATGAAAGGGAAATTAAAACAAAAACCCTAATTATATGGTGTCTCCAGAAAAGTAATATGGGGTAAATCTTCCAATCAGTACACTAGTTCTTGTGGCCCTGGTGACAACCAGGAATTCCCTCACTTTGGAGAGATTTCCTTGCACTTAGGCCCCGTACACACGAGAGGATTTATCCGCAGATACGGTCCAGCGGACCGTTTCCACGGATAAATCCTCTCAAAGATTTCTGCTGATTTCGATGGGATGGAGTGTACACACCATCGCATTGAAATCCGCGCGGAAATCCTCTGCCGATGACGTGTCGCGCCGTCGCCGCGATTATGACGCGGCGACGGGCGCGACGCTGTCATATAAGGAATTCCACGCATGCGTCAATTCATTACGACGCGTGCGGGGAATCCCTTTGGACGAATGGATCCGGTAAGTCTGTACAGACGAGCGGATCCATCCGTTGGAATGGATTCCAGCAGATGGATTTGTTGTGCAGCACAGCAAATATCCGATCTGCTGGAATCCATCCCAGAGGAGATTTCTCCGCGGAAACAGATCCGCTGGCGTGTACACACCATAGGATCTATCCGCAGAAACCCATTTGCTGGGATTTATCTGCGGATGGATTCTATCGTGTGTACGGGGCCTTACTCTTTTGGCTATGGAACATGAAGTGAAGGCATATCTACCCAATGGAACACAGGTGGCAATTATAAAACTGACATTGGTTATATTTTTTCCTCACGCCATCCAAAATTAAAAAAAATAATAATAATTTTGCCTTTAGTTAGTTCTACATTAACTGTATTAAAATTGAAGTAGTGTTATCATCCCTGCCTGAGTTTTCCCTTAGACAACAGAACATATTCCCTTATGTTATGGAGATGAGGAGGGTGGGTGGTGTTCTGTAGTCTAAAAGACAGAACACAAGTAGGGCTGACAACACTGACTGGGGCTTCAGTACAGTGTGGCAGCATTGAAATCTGTACATCCAACTGCAAAGCTAGTTTGCTGCTTCTGCTCATAAGGGTCAATTACTATTGAGAGGTTCCAACTAAAAGGATCTAAGCCACCAACAATACTGTTACTTTGGACAGTTACAGGTGTCTCTCTTATTAAATCACTGTATCTTATCTGGCTCCTCTTAAAGGGCTGCCATTACTGGTAGAAGGCCTGAGATATTTGGCTTTATTTGGGTATCATGTGCCACTAACCCTCTTTCTATGAGTTTATTGAGCAAATAAACAAACAATTACTAAACTGACTGGCAATCAACTGTGTGTTTTACCACAACACGGTCCAAGGACCCACTTTTAGATGTTTAAATTGCTAGCCTCTCCAGTAGCTCGAGTTTCATTACTCACTGCCCAGGGGTAAGGAAGTGCTACACAGCAATTATCCAAAGAAAATTATACTGGATTTACAGATTACAGAAGTTGAAGGGAATGAATAAATTAATTAACATTTATTGGTTGATTTAGTTTTTCCACAGAGAGTCTGGCTTCTTCACAAAGAGAGGTTTTCTTCTGCTGTACATATGTATTACTGTATATACTTGAGTGTAAGCCAACCCGAATATCACCACAAAAAAATGGGAAAACGTATTGACTCCAGTATAAGCCTAGGGTGTCCATCTGCATGCCTCACTGTGTCCATGTGCATGCCTCACTGCACATGGACACAGTGAGGCATGCAGATGGACACCCTAGGCTTATACTGGAGTCAATAAGTTTTCCCATTTTTTTACTTTCACTTTCAATGATAATGGTAAATGCAACAAATAGAGAGGGTTAATCTTAGACATGTGTGGTTTGTTTTGTTCCGAATAAATATTCGGATTCATTTTTAGTTATTCAGGGTAGAGGGTCGACCAATATCGTTTTTTCAGGGCCAATGCCAATTTTTCAGCTGCCTTTCAGGCCGATAGCTGATAGGTGCCAATATTCTGTAGATTTAAACGTTTTATTTTTAAACCCCTCCTCTGCACTTGAAAGTATTCAACACGTCAATATCAGTTTTGAATACTTTCTATTTTCTAAAACTGGAGCCTTTACGATGCCAGTAATCCGGGAACTGATATCATGACATTGGGTCCAGGTTACTAGATCCAAGATCCAAAAAAAGCCGATCTGGCTTTGTTCAGGGCTTCGGTCAGCTGACGAACGTGCTGGCTTGTCCCTTGGGCCTCCCGGTGGGACAGGAGACCTGGGCAGAGGTGGGGGGATGTCCCCTCTCGCTGCATGTAATAACAGCTGAATGACTGCTGAGTCGCATCGGTTGTTATTAAAAGAAAGCTGACCGTCTGCTCTAAAGAACAGGGTGATTACACCGGTACAACCCCTTGCAGCAATATCGAAAACATTGGTAAGTTTGTGACCAATACCGATGCTTAAAAAAGTGAATATCGGCCTGCCGATAATAGGTCGACCCCCAATTCGGAGATTTGGATGTATCTGAATACCTGAATTACAGTATAAACTAAGGGCCAAATTCTCAAAAAACCTGCGTAACTTAAATTTCAGCAGTTAAGTTACACTGACTTAAAATTTCTACCTAAGTGCCCGATCGTCAAAGCACTTACCTAGAAATTTCAGGCCGTGTAACTTAAGTGCCGCCGTCGTAAGGCGGTCCTCCTCTCCTGGGGGCGTTTAAAATTTAAATGAGGCGCGCTCCCGCGCCGGCCGTACTGCGCATGCGTGTGACGTCATTTTCCCGACGTGCAGCGCGCGAACGTAATTAACGCCGGGCGGCTTTGAGAATTTCGACGGGACACTAAAGTTGCGACGGGTGAAAAAAAAAAGACGCGCCGGGAAAACAAATAATTATAAAAAAAATGACAGCGTCGCTCAGCATGCATTCCTGAGAGGGAGAACTCCATGCCAATTTTCAAAGAAAAAACCGGCATGGGTTCCCCCCCCAGGAGCATACCAGGCCCTTAGGTCTGGTATGGATTGTAGGGGGACCCCCTACGTCGATTTTTCGGCGGAGGGGGGGTCTCCTTACAACCCATACCAGACCTAAGGGCCTGGTATGCTCCTGGGGGGGGAACCCATGCCGGTTTTGAATTTAAAAATTGCCGTGGAGTTCTCCCTCGGGAATGCATACCAAATGCCGTCGCTGGAATGGGCCTTTACAATGTGTGACTAACTTTCCACATTATAAAACCAGCCCTAGTTTTGCGCAGGCAAATTCGGAACTTACGCAGAAATCACAGTGATGAAATGCTTTGAAAATCTGCTTAAGTCCTCATTTGCATACGCAAAGCTGCATTTCAATGAGAAATGCCCCCAGTGGCGGATGCGGTACTGCATCCTAAAATCTGACCGTGTAAGTGTCTTACACATGTCAGATTTTCTGCCTAACTTTGGAAAAAGCCTTTTGAGAATCGTTTCCAAAGTTAGGCACAGGGATACGCAGGCTGAACAGCAGTTAAGTCTGCGTATCTCTTTTGAGAATCAGGCCCTAAGTTTACGGAATGCTCCGAATAACAAAATTAAATTTGTCCGAATTTCTGAAATTCAATTTGAAATTCGATTGGAATATTACATCGAATTTCAGTCTAATTCGAACTGTAAACATGTTTCTGAAATCAAAAACTGTGTGTGTCATTAGAGTACCAATTTTGGAAAAATGCTGTTTTTGTTAAGCCAAAGGTGATTTAAAGAGTCATTGTAATCATTTGATGAAGATTTTTCATTTGTTTGTTCACTTTGCCACATTCAAATCGATTCAACCGATTCAAAATTTATCAATTCAAACGTTTCAAATCGAAGAAAAATCTGTAGATTCAATGAAAATTCAAAAAAGACATAAAACGAATTTCCGATGTTATGAATTGCGAATACGTATTATACAAATCAATCGAATTTAATGAAACTAAATAACTAGATTAACGTATCTAAACAAAACTAAACACATTTTTTCATCATGTACATGACTAATGAATATGCCTAATGGGGGCACAGACAGCAATAAAAACTGACTGGGCTTCTAATCCCTCTCCACTCTATGCAAAATTTAAGAAAAGTTTAAGGTTTTGCCTTTAATTGTACTTTAAACTTCCATACTGGGCCTTTTCTGGAACATCTTTTTTACAAGTTTAAATTAGTATTTTTTGCTAGAACATTACTTGGAACCCCAAAACATTATATATGTTTTTTTAGCAGAGACTCTAGGGAATAAAATGGGGGTTGTAACTTTTTATGTCACGCCGTATTCTTCATAGGCGATGCTTTAATTTTTTTACAGGATACCAGTTTAGAGTTACAGAGGAGGTCCTGTGATAGAATTGTTGCTTTCGCTGTAACGCACACGGCAATACCTCACATGTGTAATTTGAACGCTGTTTACATATGTGGGGGCAAATTACATATGCGTTCGCTTCTGTGCCCGAGCATACAAGGGCGCTTTAACCACTTCAATAACAGGCACTTTTCCCCCTTCCTACACAAACCAATTTTCAGCTTTCAGCGCTGTCACATTTTAAATGACAATTGCTCATTTCATGCTACACTGTACCCAAACAAAATTTTGATCACTTTGTTCCAACAAACAGAGCTTTCTTTTGGTGGTATTTGATCACCTCTGGTGTTTCTATTTTGTAATTTTTTTTTTTTAAGTTTTTCTTCGTCTCTGTTATAAAATGTTGTAAATAAGTATGTTTTCTCCTTCACTGATGGGCACTGATGAGGCTGCACTGACATGCACTGATGAGGTGTAATTAATGAGGTGGCACTTATGAGATGACACTGATAGGCAGCACTGATGGGCACTTATAGGCGGCACAGATGGGCACTTATAGGTGGCATGATAGGTGGCACTGATGAGCACGGAAAGGCTGCACTGATGGGTACTTATGGGTGGCACTGATGGGCACTGATAGGCGACACTGATGGGCAGGGATGGGCACTGGTAGGTGGCAATGATGGACACTGATAGGTCGGAGAGTGGCGGGAGGGGAGATCCCCCAAGCGACTGAACTGCCGCTATGATTGTTCTTACAGTGCACGAAAAATATGATATCTACAGGTATCATTCAGATATCCCCACTCAAAGTCAATGACCTCATATGACGCCCTTGGGCTGGAAGTGGTTAACCACTTAAGACCCGGACCAAAATGCAGCTAAAGGACCCGGCCAGGTTTTGCGATTCGGCACTGCGTCGCTTTAACTGCGCGGTCATGCGACGTGGCTCCCAAACAAAATTGGCGTCCTTTTTTTCCCACAAATAGAGCTTTCTTTTGGTGGTATTTGATCACCTCTGCGGTTTTTATTTTTTGCGCTATAAACAAAAATAGAGCGACAATTTTGAAAAAAATTCAATATTTTTTACTTTTTGCTATAATCAATATCCCCCAAAAATATATATAAAAAAAAAAAAAAATTTCCTCAGTTTAGGCCGATATGTATTCTTCTACCTATTTTTGGTAAAAAAAATCGCAATAAGCGTTTATGGGTTGGTTTGCGCAAAATTGATAGCTTTTACAAAATAGGGGATAGTTTTATTGCATTTTTATTAATTATTTTTTTTTACTCCTAATGGCTATTTTTTTTGTGACTGCGACATTATGGCGGACACTTCGGACAATTTTGATACATTTTTGGGACCATTGTCATTTTCACAGCAAAAATGCATTTAAAATGCATTGTTTACTGTAAAAATGACAGTTGCAGTTTGGGAGTTAACCACAGGGGGCGCTGATGGAGTTATGTGTGACCTCATGTGTGTTTACAACTGTAGGGGGGTGTGGCTGTAGGTATGATGTCATCGATTGTGTATCCCTATAAAAGGGATCACACGATCGATGCCACCACCACAGTGAAGAACGGGGAAGCTGTGTTTACACACAGCTCTCCCCGTTCTTCAGCTCCGGGAACCGATCGCGGGACTCCAGCGGCGATCGGGTCCGCGGGTTCCGCGGTCCCGGTCACGGAGCTTCGGACCCACGGCTGGGTACTAGCACAGGACGTACCTGTACGTGCATGTGCCCAGCCGTGCCATTCTGCAGACGTAAATGTGCAGGAGGCGGTCCTTAAGTGGTTAATAAACTTCATTAAAGAAAAAAAAAACTTCAAGTTCAGAATTTCAGTGCTGTGTCCAGGGTAAGTCTTGATGTCCCTATTGTGACACTTGTCTGATGGGAGAACACACCGGGTCTCCTTTTTTTCCAACGTGGTGTACTATTTGCAACCAATCAGTATCCAGCACTTTTACAGGGTAGATATGGGAAGAGATTGACAAATGCATTTCAGGCACTTTTTTTATTAAAGTGGAACTACAGTTCATATGAGCACCACGGATCAAAAATGCTATTTAAAGTGATACTAGTTTTTTCATTTAAAAATAATAAACAGGTTATACTAACCTGCTCTATGCAATTGGTTTTGCACAGAGCAGCCCAGATCCTCCTCTCCTCTGAGGTGCTCCTGGCTCCTCCCTCGTGCCGAGTGCCCCCACAGCAAGCAGCTTGCTATGGGGGCACCCGAGCCAAGTTGCTGCTCTGTGTGTCCATTCACACTCAGCCCACCCCCTCTCTCTACTCATTGGTTTACAGACTCAATTCATTAAGATAAAAAGCCTTCTGTGTGCAGAAGCCCCCCTAATACTTACCTAAACCCCATCTCTGTTCAGCGATGTCCACAAGTGTCTTGGCCATCCGAGACTTTACCTCCTGATTGCCATTGGCTCTGGCTGCTGTCAATCAAAGTCAGTAAGCCAATCAGGAGAGAGAGGGGCAGGGCCGGGCCGCAGCTCCTTGTCTGAATGGACACAGGAAGCTATGACTCGGCTCGGGTGCCCCATTGCAAGCTGCTTGCTGTTGGGGCACTCGACAGGAGGGAGGGGCCAAATCACAGAAGAGGGACCCCGAGAAGAGGAGGATCCGGGCTCCTCTGTGTAAATCCACTTCAACAAAGCAGGTAAGTATAACATGTTTGTTCTTTTTATTGAAGAAAAAAAAGAGACTTTACAATAACTTTAATTTAATGTCTCAGCCAATTAAGAGGGAGGTGACCGGACAGCCGAGACTTTTGAGTAACATCTCTGGATCTATGAGTGGGGCTGCTGCACACAGACTTTTTTTATCATGCATAGAATGTAATAAGGCTCCATTCACACTTGTGCAACTTGTCATGCAACTTTGGACATCAGAGTTGCATGACAAGTCGTTCCCCAGGTTTTCCAATGATATCTATTCATATTGAGGCTCTTGTGCATATCACTGGATTGAGGGGGAGCGCAGGTGAGTAATGGGGGGAGCAGCACACAGAGACTTCTGGAGTAACACACAATTTGAAAGACACCAACACAGGAATTGTGTTGAGACTATAATATCTTTTAATTTCCAACTGGGACTCAGTTTATTATATTTTTTTTATAAAGGCAAATGCGCTATATATAAATGTTTTTTTGGAATCATAATTTTTTTGATTGTTCGGATTCTATTTCTTTAGATTTCTTTCCTGAAGGATACCACTACATATTGTCACTAGGATTGCATATATCACCTCTTAATTTTTCAAGTCACCACTACATTTTTGTGCACATCTTTGCACTGAACTATTGTGTTTTCACCTATACGTTTATATTGCTGATCCTATCATGGGACTGTGCATTTAAATCTATATTTTTCACTACATTGTTTTTTTATTGTTGATTTCCATCCACAAGATTGGACTTCTATATAAAAAAAAATTCACTTTAGCATTTTTTCATTGTATACACTTTTTTTGGTCATTATGTGCTGTCCATTTATAACACAGTATTCTAATCTCATGGCTGTTCATTTACTTTTGGCACTACACACTTTTTCTTAAGATGATTTATAAGTTTGGTATATTACTTATTGGTGTTAGCTGCTGCCCCCACCACAGCACAGAGATACATCTTTTTTATTTTGGTGAAATTGAACTGTGCATGGTAAATCATAAAACTGCCAAATGAGACTTCAGGAACAACACACCAAAAGACACCAACACAGGAATTGTGTGGAGACTATATTAAGTTTTTATTTCCAACTGGGACATACACTATATACAAATGTTTTTTTGGAATGATATAATTTTTTGATTGTTCGAATTCTATTTCTTTTGATTCTTTTCCTGAAGGATACCACTACATATTGTCACTAGGATTGCATATATTACTGCACAACATTATTTTGAAAAATATTTGTATTTTTCCATGGGGACATGTGGTCTCAGCTCCTCTCTCTTTTTCCCTCTCTCTCTCTCTCTCTCTCTCCACTTCCTTCTTCTGGGGTTTCCAAGCCAGCCTCCCAGAGACAGGAAGTGCTGATAAATAACTATACAATACATAACTCTGTGATAGCTAGGTTGTTCACAAATGCGACCAGTAGAGTGCAGTAGATCCCTACACAGGTCATAAATAAAATAAAAATTGAAGGTTATAGTATGTTAAGAGAAAATGGCAAAGAAAAAATAGGAGGGCTTTATCTATATGTAAAATCTTGTTTTAGACCTACTGTTATTGAAGATATCTGTAAAGACTCAAAGTGTAGAGTCTGTATAAGTAGATCTATGCAGTGAAGGTAATCAAATGCACTAAATTAATGGGGTTTGTTATAAGCCACCTCATATACAGTAAGTGATGCCACTAAAGCTGCTACAAACTGTGGCCAACATTACAATTCCTAAAAGGCTGATGGTACTGATAGAGTACATTTTATTTAATTTAGGCAATATCATGAAAATGTAAAAAAGGAAATCAAGTTAGCAGCGACTGAAGCTTAAACATAGATCGCTAACAATACTAAAGTATATGCCAGTAATTTACTAGTATATTAATCCCAAGAGGAAGAAGTCTAATAATATAGCGAGTAGCCGTTAGGCACATCCATCTGAATTTGTTCTTTAACATTGAAGATGTTTCATAAGTTATCCAAGCATATGCTTTATAATAACATATAAGACTTCTAAAGAGAACATAGAAAACATTACATAGGACTAAAAAGTAAAAGCTGAGCTCTTATATAAAAACACTAATTTACAGGATTTTTAAAAAAAATGTATTTTTCATCTGGCTGATGACAAAAAATATAATGGAGAAAGATAACCAATGGTGCTCACTGAATGTGATTTGTCTCATAAGAAGATATAGTGTTATGCCTAAACAGTATTAGGATTGATAAAGCATCTGACCAGATGACATCCATCCTCATGTATAATATTAATTAAACTACTTTGAGGGCTATTTAATGTAAAGGTAAACCCTAGCCAAATTGTCTTTTGTTTACTTTCATAAAACAATTGCCATGTTTATTTTTAACTAAACACTTTTTTTTTCTCTTTTTTTTTTAACCTCTTGTTGCACCCCATTTGTGACCACTTCCTGTCTACATTCACTCTGTATTGCATTTCTTAGGCCTCGTACAGACGACCGGATCTATCTGCTGGGATTGATCCGTGGATCAGTTCCAGCGGACAAATCCGGTCGTCTGTACGGCCTAGCGGATATTTATCCGCGGAGATTCGTCGGGCCGATCGATTTCAAGCGGATAGAAATTTCTTAGCATGCTAAGAAATCTATCCGCTTGAATCGTTTCCAGCGGATTGATCCGGTCGTCTGTACAGACTCACCGGATCAATCCGTCCGCTCCCCTCCCTCGCATGCGTCGTAATGATTCGAGGCATGCGTGGAAGTACTTACCTTCCAGCGTCGCGCACGTTGCCGCGTCATCGTCGCGGCGACGGCGCGACACGTCACCACGGATGTATTCCGCGCGGATTTTGATCCGATGGTGTGTACAAGCCATCGGATCAAAATCCGGAGGATTTCACTACTACAATTGGTTTTGTATGATGACTGGTCCCCTCCTGACAAGCTAGTTTTCCTTCCTAAGTCTATTGTCGAGGAAGCACACGGCCCCTGAGGGACGGGGGCCCACTGTGCTCTGATACACACCACCCACATGGAGTAAATATCAATAGTTCTACCACGTTTCCCTGGGGTCTGGCCCCAAGTAGCGGTAACTAACAGCAGCTATGGAACTTCTGTTTCATTTTTGGCACATAGGCAACAACAGCCAAGTCACATTTGCAGATACAAAGATTTTAGTTCTGTCCACTCATGCCCATAGCCACTGGCAGCCCTGGCTGGCAGAGTGATATGCTCCTCATTATATCAGGAGGGAAGGGCTTTGCGGAGAGCAGCTGTTGTTAGATTGGCTGTATACCTGTCAGGTGGCAGGGGCGGCAGGCTGGCATGCAACAGGGATTAGACTGTGCACAGTTTTTTACTGGTAAGAAGATTCTAATGTCTACAGTAAAGTGAGACACAGGCTGCAGTATTTGTTATACTACTACTACTCCAGACAGGAGTAGTAATAGTATACAGTGTAAACACTGTCTGCAGTCATACAGCTACAACAGTTATAAAAAGGGGAAATGGGGAGAGGGAATAGCCTAAGAGAAGGCTAATTGAAAAGGGGTTACTTTTAGCAACAAGTAATCCCCACCCACCCCGTTTGTAAAAAAGAAAGTGATATTGGCATATAACACGCACCCACGATTTCCCCCTGATTTTAAGGAGAAAAAAGTGCTTGTTATACGCCGATAAGTACGGTAGTTTGCCTAAGGCAAACTAAGGACTACAGCAATTAGGACTACCAACTAACAACATGGTTTAACCAGTGCATGCACACGGCCTTTACTCTCATTACCAAGATAAGGCAATTTAGGTTGTCCTCTAGCCAAATTTCCATTGTAAAAGCACCCATTGGCTAAAGGAGGGGTTATCAAGCACTATTTCTTGAACCCATTAACTGCCCCTCTTACATTTCTTTAATAGCTAAATTAATGAATCCAATTGGATGGTGTGCATATAAACTGTGGCTGAATCAATTACGTCCGGACTAGTGCTGTGTTTATGTTTTGTAACATGTGAGTCTTGTCCGTCATATATGTCCATGGCAATCTATTTCTTTTAAATTATTCAATTTTTTCTATAAAGTTTGTCATAACTGCACTTTTAATATACTATTTTGATACTGGAATAAAACTAATGTTGTATCATACTTTGTTTAGATCATTACTTGTTGCTAAAAGTAACCCCCTTTCAATTAGCATTCTCTTAGGCTATTCCCTCTCCCCATTTCCCCTTTTCATAGCTGTGCATATTGGTTACAGCCAGGGGTCAAGTCCTGGGGAAAAAAGTGTGGGAACTCTCACCCAAGATCCACTCCCCCATCAAAAAAATAAAATAATGATACGCTCATATGCATAATTACTAAACCGCATGTTTCTTTCTAAATCCCGTGATAACTCGCGGCAGACCTCCGCAATGTCTCCTGGGAACAATGACAAAAGCTCCCAGGAGACATTGGGGCATCGAGGAAGTGACGGAATACCCGCACACTACCTGATGAATCCATATACAGGAAGCGGCCAGTAACATAAAGGATTACTAAGGTTCGCCTGCCCCTGACAGTGAATCGAGCTGGGCATCGCTGCTTAGTAAAGGATTGGTTCGGGCGACTCGGCTGCTCTAGTCCTGCAAAGGGAACTGAGTTCCTGCTGTGAAAAAAGTGCAGGAACTCCGTTCCCACGCGTTCCCGCAGGACTTGAGCCCTGGTTACAGCAACAAAACCCAACAGGGTACATGATCAATTATAGGCATCTATATTGATTACCTACAGTATATACTAGTGGTTAACTTGCCTTCCCTTCCCCCCAATTTTTCCCTTATATTTTCTATACAGCTACAACAGGGTCTGACAGGTAAAGTGAATATATAGCATTAATAAGGGTAGTGGAGAGAAAAAGGCACCAAATCCCATATATATAGAGAGTACAAGTAAAAAAAAAAATAGCTGTGGGACTTTCCAGGTGCCAAAAAGACACACTTCACATTGAATATGTAAAAAATATTATGCTTTATTATACAACGATAACCTAGACTCTCTTAAAAATAGTAATAATGCCCACTAAGATTATCAGTATATGTAGTATAAATCCATTCTTGATTGTATTTTATAGACATCTTCACATTACAACAGGTGAGTAGTGGCTTCAACATGTTTTGCAAACGACTGCAGGAAACACTCTACCCCTGTACACCCATCCGCATAATGTGGGTACTCAGACTCTTCATGTCTTCAGAAGGGGAGACCACTGACCACTCAAGTGTACCCAAGGATGAGCAATATTTGGGCCGCTGGAGGGGGAGAGGTAAGTGTACTAATACTGATTACCATCCAAGATGTATACTTATACACATAATGGCCCGGATTGACAAAGCACTTACTTATTTCGAGATACGGCGCGTAAGTGTAAGTATGCGCCGTCGTATCTATGCGCTGTGCCCATAAACTGAGATACACCTGAAAATAGGCTTCATCCGACCGACGTAACTTTCCTACGCCGGTGTATCGTGGGTGCATTTGCCGCTCCCATTGATTTTCTATGCACATATGCAAATGAGGGAGATACGCCGATTCACGAACGTACTTGCGCCCGGCGCATAATATACGCAGTTTGCATAAGTCGTACGTCCAGGGTAAAGTTATTCCCCATATAGGAGGCACAACCCATGCAAAGGTATGGACCAGGGAACACAAGCCGTCGTATCTTTTGTCGTTTACGTTGTACGTGAATATGACTAGGCGTAGGTTACGTTCACGTCGTAGGCAGTGATCCGGTGTATCTTAGGGAGTAGTTCCGACGTGATTCTGCGCATGCGCACTGGGATGTGGCCACGGGACGGCGCATGCGCCGTTCATTTTAAGTAGAAAGAAGGAACCGCCGCTCCAGATGATGTACCTCAGTGGTGAATAAAATAGCCCAAAATCCAGTGGGTGCAGGCAATGCACAGAGCATAAATGGGAGAAAATAAATTTTGGACAGCCGCACTCCAATAAAAGGTAAAAAGGTGGTGCCTTTTGTTCTGGAAAAAAATACTACAAAAGCAAGAAAAAAACAGCAAACAGTGGGGTAATAGAGCTAACTAGTTTCACATTGATAACCAATCACATTGATAACCAATGACTAAGCATTGGTTATCAATGTGAAACTAGTTAGCTCTATTACCCCACTGTTTGCTGTTTTTTTCTTGCTTTTGTAGTATTTTTTTATCAGAATAAAAGGCACCACCTTTTTACCTTTTATTGGAGTGCGGCTGTCCAAAATTTATTTTCTCCCATTTATGTTCATTTTAAGTACTTCTATGGCGCCTGGCCCATCATTTGCATGGGGTCACGCCTCATTAGCATGGCTCACGCCCACTTCCACTTACACTGGCTTACGCTGAGGAAACCCAGCGTATCATAAGAGCGAGTGGGAACAAGTGCTTTGTGAATCCAGTGTTTGCCTCTGTGCGCTGCGTCGACGTAGCGTATATTAGATACGCTACGCCCGCAAAAATATGCGCCAATGTATGTGAATCCGGGCCAATGTATACAAGGGTGTACACCTTTAGGCTGTCTGCACCCCGGTGTTATGGCCTACCAGGCCGGGGCGTGCATGCCACGTGGAGTTCCTGGTTCCGGAACCATGTTGGTCCGGAACATTTGAGCTGTGGCAGGGAACCCAGTGGTCGACTGGGTTCCCAATCCCGAAGATCCCAAGCGGTATAGCTGTACGGTGGGGAGTCCATCTGAGGAGAGCCAATGAGAGACTGGCGATCCAATGGGTCTCGAAAATCCACCGGGGATCGAGGTATCCGGACACTAAGAGGCTGGTCACCTGTCAGTCGGTACCTGAGAGCAACTTGAATGAGATCCAGGCGTAATTCTACCAAGGAGGTTCATCTCCGTAATCACAATAAGGAGGGCCTGTGGCAGAGGTTTCTCACTAAATCCATTCCAGGAGGGTCTGTGGCAGAGACTTATCCCAAAAGGTTCCAGTTCATTCCAGAAGGGTCTGTGGCAGAGACTTATTTTTAAAGGTTCGAGTGATACTCTGGATGCCAGGTCAGTGAGAGAGGTCTGTCCAGGTACGCTATTACCACTCAAGCAGGAGTGTTACATGTGGGAGCAGGACTGTTTCTCTATCGCTACGCCTGAATTTGTTATTCTTCTTCTTCCTTCAACTTTACCTTCTTCACCACAAGTTTATTGTTTTTACCCGGCTGGGTAATAAAGAGCACAGCAAAAGACACCTGTTGCGGACATTCCTTTACTTCTGCTATATGCACCATACACCCCTAGGAATTTGGAGAGCCACGAGGTAAATGTGCCACCCAAAACAAACCAGTAGCTCCTCCGGGGGTAGTGCTACACATACTATAGTGCATTACAGTCTCCTGCACTATATACACTATATTGCTGGCAGCCCCTCTCCCCTTACATCACAAATCAATACCTACAGGTGGAAAAAGACAATCTCCCCAGGTCTCCAGGCTATTTATCAACAACCAAGCTTCATCTGGGCATACCTCCCTTGGCCCTGCTGAATATACAGACTGGACATTTAAATCCTGCAACCCTAAGCTCTGGATATTTGTTCTAGAGGCAGAGGGAAGTAATCAAACCTATCAACCTGTGAAGCTCTGAGCAGGCCAAACCAAACAATTACTGTTCCTGTGATTACATCAGAAGACAAAACTAAATATACATAGCAGCCTAACTAGGAGGGTGATAAACATAAACACTATTGTGAAATTATTTACCTCTAATCCAGAGGTAGTGTGTAATGAAGTCAGCTTATCTGCTTTATTTGGTCTATGAGTTCCTGTGTCCCCACAGAGGGTATGGGATGAGGCTCCTTTTAGCATGTAGGACAAAACTTATTGTATCCTGTACCAGGATAGTGCTGGATAGCATCCCTTTGCTGAGGGGAGAGGGTCGGACTATTTAGAGCTTCCTCCACTGATTGACACAGGGGAACTCATGTCTTGTGGTTCCACTGGAAGGAGACTAGAAGGTGTTTAGGACTACTTCCCACATGGATGGTGTGCTACTCTCTCGCCCTTGGGACTGCTTGGACTTGCAGTTCCATATTGGCTGTGCCTGTCTGTATCTGTCATTACTTTTAATAAATGTTATCTTTTTAATTTAGTAACACTTTGAGCTCAACTTAAGGAACTGATTTTGAGATTTGTGTGTTTTAGTACTTTCTACAAGGTATGAAGTAAAACGTGCTGCCCTTTTCTACGTACTTGTTTTCCAGGCCTGCTTCACTTTAGATAATTTAGTTTTAGGCTTTGTTTGCCTGTGTTTGACATGTGTTGGAACTTTAATTGAGCAGTCCAAACAGCATTTTACAGGCTGTGTTTGACCTGCTTTGCGCTGTGATGGTGTTTGCGCAAGGATTCGTGTTTTAACATTTTTATAGTTTATTAGCAAGCATAATCTCAAAGAGGCACAATTACTTTTAATATTTAAATCATGCAACACTTTTATTTGAGATATAAATAAAGGTGTTAAATGCAATTATCTCTAATTTATCAAAATGTGTTTGTTAAACTATGCATATTCAGACGAAATCAAATAAAGAAACAGAATTAATAAGCTAATATATGGAGAAGTATTTCACAATAAACATGTTGCTGACAAATTCTGTGTATTTGCTAGTTTATACCGTATGTTGTTAACATTAGTCCTTGCCATATACATATTGTATGCAGTATGAACATTATGAATGTGTAAAAATGTGTCTCGTTACTGTGCAGAATAGAGGTTAATGAGAAATCTGAAGAAAATTTTCAATATTAAGGCCTGTACACACGATCGGATATTCCGACAACAATTGTCAGACGGACGTGTTTTATCGGACAATCCGACCGTCTGTATGCTCCACTGGACAATTGTTGTCGGAATTTCCGACAACAAATATTGGCTGTGCATGCTCTCAAATTGTCCGACAAAACATGTGTTTCATCGGATCATCCGATCGTGTGTATACAAGTCAGTCGGACTAAAATCCAAAGTACAAACACGCATGCTCAGAACCAATGCTAAACATCAGACAATAGCAGAAGTTCCCAAAAGGATGGCGATAAAGAGCTGAAAAACCACGTTGTTTGGTGTATGTTTGCTGAAAATGTTCTGCTGTGTGTATGCATATCAAGTTCAAGGCCAACGCCCCTTTGCACGAAAATCCACGGAAAGTCCAATGGAAGTCCGATCGTGTGTACGAGGCTTAAGTGTAAAGGTGATTTGGTGAACACGATCCAACTTTTTGGGCATAATTGTCTGACGGACGTGTTGTGTCGGACCATGTGTATGCTCCATCAGACAATTATTAGCTGAATTAACAACAACAAAAGTTGACTGTTCATGCTCACCAATTGTTGGGCAATAAATATGTTATGTCGGTTTATCCGATTGTGTGTACGCAAATCTGTTTTGTCGGTTTATCCGATTGTGTGTACGCAAGTCCGTCCAACTAAAATCCAAAGTACAAACACGCATGCTCAGAACCAATGCAAAACATCAGACAACAATAGCAGAAGTTGCCCAAAGGGTAGCGGTAAAGAGCTGAAAAACCACGTGATTTGGTGAATGTTAGCTGAAATGTTGTGACGTGTGTAAGAAGAAGTTCACGGCCAACGCCCTTCGAACCAAAATCCAAGGAAAAGTTGGTTGGAAGTCCGATCATGTGTACGAAGCTATAGACTTTTCACCATAGCCTGAGCCTGATAATATACAATCTCTAAAGGCCCATACACACGATCGGATATTCCGACAACAATTGTTCGACGGACGTGTTTTGTTGGATAATCCGACCGTCTGTATGCTTCATCGGACAATTGTTGTCGGAATTTCCGACAACAAATGTTGGCTGTGCATGCTCTCAAATTGTCCGTCAAAACATGTGTTCCATCGGATCATCCGATCATGTGTACACAAATCCATCGGACTAAAATTCAAAGTATAAACACGCATGCTCTGAACCAATGCTAAACATCGGACAACAATAGCAGAAGTTGCCCAAAGGGTGGTGGTAAAGAGCTGAAAAACCACCTGGTTTGGTGTATGTTGGCTGAAAACGTTCTGCCATGTGTATGCATACCAAGTTCACGGCCAACGCCCCTTCACACAATAATCCACGGAAAAGTGCAATGGAAGTCCGATCAGGCTTTAAGCCTCGTACACACGATCCAATTTTATGGCCATAATTTTCTCATGGACGTGTTGTGTCGGATAATCCGACCTTGTGTATGCTCCATCAGGCAACTGTTGGCTGAATTAAAGGGGTTGCTTTTAAATGTCCTTATGTCTTCTGAGAAATCCTTACTTCCTGTTCTTCTGTCTGTAACTACACACAGTAATGCAAGGCTTTCTCCCTGGTGTGGAGTGTCGTGCTCGCCCCCTCCCTTGGACTACAGGAGAGTCAGGACGCCCACTAACACACAGCTCCTTTCTCTATCTGCAACGTAGAGAGTGTCCTGACTCTCCTGTATTCCAGGGGAGGGGGCGAGCACGACACTCCACACCAGGGAGAAAGCCTCACATTACTGTGTGGAGTTACAGACAGAAGAACAGGAAGTGAGGATTTCTCAGAAGAAATAGGGACATTTAAAAGCAAAATTTAAGGATGAGGTAAGTGAAGGAGGACTGCACTAAGGTAAAGGAAGGTATTTAGGATTTTTTTTTTTTTACCTTTACAACCCCTTTACGACAACAAATGTTGACAAACACACATTCTTAGAATGTATACTAAACATCAGACAACAATAGCAGAAGTTGCCCAAAGGGTGATGGTAAAAAGCTAAAAAAACACGTGATTTGGTGAATGTTGGCTGAATGTTGGGCCGTGTGTATGCAGAACAAGTTCGCGGCCAATGCCCCTCCGCACAAAAATCAATGGAAAGGTCCAATGGAAGTCCGATCATGTGTACGAGGCTTTAAGGCTCATACACACAGTCAGACATCCAACAAAATTTCCCTTGGATTTTTTTCCTAATTGATTTGTCTGGCCACACCCATAGCATACACACAGTCAGACTTTTCTGCAAACTTTTCTAAAACTTTCCTAACATCACGTGTTTTTTTTTGCTATTTTCTGCTCTTTACCGCCACCCTTTGTTTAACTTCTGCTATTGTTTGTTGCTTTTAACATTGGTTCTGAGCATGCATATTTGCACTTTGTCCAAAAGTTGGTTGGATTGCTGTACACACAGTCAGACAAGGCACCATCGGACTTGTTGCCGAAAAGTTGGTCCGTTTGCAGACCCAACTTTTTGTTGGATGAAACCCGAAAAAGTTGGTCCGATGGAGCGTACACACGGTCAGACAAATTAGAAAACTTGCAGATTTTGAAGTTGGTTGGCAAAAAGTGTGACCGTGTGTATGGGGCTTAAAGGCTCATACACACGGTAGGACATCCAACAAAATTTCCCTTGGATTTTTGTCCTAATTGATTTGTCCTGCCACACCCAGTCAGACTTTTCTGCAAACTTTTCTAAAAGTTTCCTAACATCACGTGTTTTTTTTTTATCTTTTCTGCTCTTTACCGCCACCCTTTGGTTAACTTCTGCTATTGTTTGTTGCTTTTAACATTGGTTTTGAGCATTCGTATTTGCACTTTGTCCAAAAGTTGGTTGGATTGCTGTACACACGGTCACACAAAGCACCATCTGACTTTTGTTGCCGAAAAGTTGGTCCGTTCGCAGACCCAACTTTTTGTTGGATGAAACCAGAAAAAGTTGGTCTGATGGAGCGTACACACGGTCGGACAAATTTGAAAAGTTGCAGATTTTGAAGTTGGTTGGCCAAAAGTCCTACCGTGTGTACAGGGCTTTAGACACACAAAAAAACATGGCTACAGTTTTTATATTCTTCACTGTATTTCTATATTTTATACAGTAAATGTTTGGTGAATTATGAACACTTTATATAGTGCTACTATGCGTTTGATTAACTAAAATTGGAGAGTGCAAAATCTGGTGCAGTTGTGCAAAAAAAACAAAAAAACTTCCAGGTTTTTTTTTAACAATGCTTAATTGAACAAGCTGAAGTTAGAAGCTGATTGGCTAGCGTGCACAGCTTCACCAGAATTTGCACTCTCTTCTACTAAATCAACCCCTATGTTTTTTCTCTGCCATATCAGATAGTATTTTATCTTTTGTAGATCCAATTACAGCTTAAAGGACGGGGCAAGAGGGAAAGAGGGACAATAGCTGAAGTTGGCCCAATAATGTTCCCTCCCCCTAAAATTTAAGGACTGTCTTGGTACAGTAAAAATAGCATACATATAATTTAAAAAGAAATTTATTACATAAAGAATTGTACAATAAATACATGATTAAAATTGAAAAAACAGAGGCCTAAGATAACTCGAGGCAATTTCTGTAATTTACAACCATATGGAATGATCTGAGTCTCGACTAGTTTCGTGGTTTGACCACTTCTTCAGGAGAATCATTCTACAAAACAATACAATAAAAATAAGACAAGAAAATTGGTAGACAATAATTCAGCTGAAGATTAATATAGACATTAAAGTTTGATTGGAACTGGCTTACCCGCCATATATGGTGGTCATGCGTGGCACCAACCCGCCGGAGCAATTTACCCTGTGCGGTGGACTGGGGGGAATATGCGAGGATCTTCTAGGGGGGGCATAATGTGAAATAAAGGTTAAGGCGAGGAGCACTAGTGGAGTGGAGGGGACCACCAAGTGAAGGGGAAGCAAAAGGGAGTGAGAGGTGAGGTGGGAAGAGGGAGTGGGGGGTAAGGTGGAAAAGGGGGGGGAGACAAGGGGGAGGGGTGGAAAGAAAAGGGGGGGGAAAGGAGGAAGGAAGGGGGAGAGAGAAAGGAAGGAAGAGAAAGGGAAGGGGAAGAGGGATGTGAAGGGTTGGGGAACAGGTGTAGATGAGGAGAAGGGGGAAGGGGAGGAGGGAGGGAAAAATAGTGGAAAAGGGACAAAGGGGAGAGGGAGGGAAGTGAAGGGTAGGGAAGGGGTGTGGATAAAAAGGGGTGAAAATGGGTGGCGCCAAGGGAAGGAAGGAGAAGAGTGTGAGAAGAGCAGGGGAAAGTGGGGGGAAAAATGCCCATCACCTAGGTTAGATGAATTAACACGGGAGACAATGAAAAATTAGGCTCACCGATAAATGGGGATGGATTGCCAAAAAAATTATAATAAATAGTACTGCGTGGGTAGAGGCATGATGGAGGTAGGGGGTAACCAAATGCAATGGTAAATAAACATACAGTGGGTAAACGGTATGTGTAAAGATAGATATTGCAAACCAGATGACTGTGGGAAACAGGTTGGTTAGCATCTATGGGTAAAAACAAGGGGATTGCAGTAGTGGTTACAGTGGAGACTTACATGGCGAAAGTGCCAATAAGAACCGGGGCCATACCTCTGGGGAGCCGCTCATAGGTTAGTAGCAGTCTTCAGCCTCTACCCCGCATAATGGACATATCCATGGAGAGATCCTTGCATGCTCATCCACGGGCGGAGGCCCGTTAAATGAGCTCCCCAACCCGGGGACGCCAGACAAGAGTTCTCCCCGTGCTGGGCTTATGGCTCCGTAGCTCGGGCCGAACGCGCATGCGCGGTAGCGTCAATCACGCACCCGCGTCACGTGGAGAAACTGACCTGGTTACGTCACACGCGCTGCCCTCCGGCGGCGTGTCTGGCGTCCCCGGGCCTCCGCCCGTGGATGAGCACGCAAGGATCTCTCCATGGATATGTCCATTATGCGGGGTAGAGGCTGGAGACTGCTACTAACCTATGAGCGGCTCCCCAGAGGTATGGCCCCGGTTCTTATTGGCACTTTCGCCATGTAAGTCTCCACTGTAACCACTACTGCAATCCCCTTGTTTTTACCCATAGATGCTAACCAACCTGTTTCCCACAGTCATCTGGTTTGCAATATCTATCTTTACACATACCGTTTACCCACTGTATGTTTATTTACCATTGCATTTGGTTACCCCCTACCTCCATCATGCCTCTACCCACGCAGTACTATTTATTATAATTTTTTTGGCAATCCATCCCCATTTATCGGTGAGCCTAATTTTTCATTGTCTCCCGTGTTAATTCATCTAACCTAGGTGATGGGCATTTTTCCCCCCACTTTCCCCTGCTCTTCTCACACTCTTCTCCTTCCTTCCCTTGGCGCCACCCATTTTTACCCCTTTTTATCCACACCCCTTCCCTACCCTTCACTTCCCTCCCCCTCCCCTTTGTCCCTTTTCCACTATTTTTCCCTCCCTCCTCCCCTTCCCCCTTCTCCTCATCTACACCTGTTCCCCAACCCTTCACATCCCTCTTCCCCTTCCCTTTCTCTTCCTTCCTTTCTCTCTCCCCCTTCCTTCCTCCTTTTTTCCCCCCCCATTTCTTTCCACCCCTCCCCCTTGTCTCCCCCCCCCCTTTTCCACCTTACCCCCCACTCCCTCTTCCCACCTCACCTCTCACTCCCTTTTGCTTCCCCTTCACTTGGTGGTCCCCTCCACTCCACTAGTGCTCCTCGCCTTAACCTTTATTTCACATTATGCCCCCCCTAGAAGATCCTCGCATATTCCCCCCAGTCCACCGCACAGGGTAAATTGCTCCGGCGGGTTGGTGCCACGCATGACCACCATATATGGCGGGTAAGCCAGTTCCAATCAAACTTTAATGTCTATATTAATCTTCAGCTGAATTATTGTCTACCAATTTTCTTGTCTTATTTTTATTGTATTGTTTTGTAGAATGATTCTCCTGAAGAAGTGGTCAAACCACGAAACTAGTCGAGACTCAGATCATTCCATATGGTTGTAAATTACAGAAATTGCCTCGAGTTATCTTAGGCCTCTGTTTTTTCAATTTTAATCATGTATTTATTGTACAATTCTTTATGTAATAAATTTCTTTTTAAATTATATGTATGCTATTTTTACTGTACCAAGACAGTCCTTAAATTTTAGGGGGAGGGAACATTATTGGGCCAACTTCAGCTATTGTCCCTCTTTCCCTCTTGCCCCGCCCTTCTTTGTTGTTATATACTTTCCCGGATGATGGTACACCCCTATTGATTACTACCCTATGTATAGGAGGCTATACTCAAAATTCTTGCATACAGCTTAAAGGAGAAGTATAGCCAAAACTATTTTGGCTATGCTTCTCCTGGGGATCACAAGTGTGCAGTTCGTTCTGCACTCCTGTGACCCATTTCCAACCGACAGGGGACTAAAGCTGAGCCAGGTTGGGATCCACCCACATGCCTGGCTTGACAGCTGGCTCATCCTCTCGGAGCTGCTGAGAGCCTGAGCCAGCCGCTCCCGCCCCCTGCCCAACCCAGCACTCCAGTGAGCACTAAAGGGGCAGGGCAAAGAGCCAATGGCTGGCAGTCACTGGCTCTCTGCTCACTGAAGGTTGTGAACCGAGCATTCAGCATTCTTTAAACGCTCAGTTCTCAGTATTAGAGCTGGAGGGAGACATATGCAGCATCGTTATAGCAGTGTATTTTTTTATAAGCAATGTAAGTACCTGCATTTGACTTGGTAAAAGCCTCTAGCAATCCCCTGCAAATGAAAGCTAAGGGATAGAGAGAGAGGAAACAAAGAGTTGTGGCTAGGGTTTTTTATTGCTAGCCAGGAGCATGCTAACAGAAAGGGAGCAACAAAGATATGAGCTTATCAGTTTGCTGCTTCTTCCTTCATTGTCTAGTCACAGGCAGGGGAAGGACAAGACCTGTGTGGTTAAAAAACTCTAAAGGTTTTTCCCTTAATGCATCCTTTGCAAGCACGCTCACACGTTTTCCCCCATATCAAGCAGCTTACTGTGGGAACACATGCTGAAGAGGTGTAGCAGAGAGCACTGGTGGGGGACCCCAGAAGGGGCAGTAAGGAGCCACTCTGTGGGATAACTTTTCACAGCAGGTAGGTATAAACCTATTTATTCTTTTAATAACAAAATATAAACTTTTGATCACACAGAGCACTTGGTCAAACTCTGGTGGGCTACACATATTTTAACAAACTGCATACCTTCTATAATGGGAAAGTGGAGGTAAAACTAAGACAAATGAAGCTGTCACAACAAGGTCTATCAGACTAAAGCCCTGTACACACGATCGGATATCTGATGGAATCTAACCCGATGGATTTTTTCGTCGGATATCCGATGAAGCTGACTTTCATCAGTCTTGCCTACACACCATCAGTCAAAAATCTGATCGTGTCCAAAAGCGGTGACATACAACACTACGACGAGCCGAAAAAAAATGAAGTTCAAACCTCAGAGACCCGCCCTTGAACTAATAAAAACTGACCGATACCCTTGTTTAAGTAGAGACAGACGTGACAATCCAAGCCCGATACAGATGGGTCCGCCGGGCACGTGGGACCGTACACGTGGATCCATGCTCGTGGGTCCCCCCCCCCCCCCCCTCCTCCCCACCCCGCTACTCTTTTACTTCCCCTCTCCTCCCCTTACACTAGACCCCCTGGGGGGAAGTCTCCCCACAGGGTGTCACCCCCCCCCCCTTCTAACCCCCGAGCTATGCCTCGGGAACTGCTGCTGCCCGCTAGCCCCCTTCTCTTTCCACTTGCTATTTCTCAGAAACCAGGAAAATGTGGGCAAGCCCACGGATCCTAACTACAAGAATCTGATGGGAATGTATGTTTGACTGGAATCCACTATACTTACATGTTTGAAATTACCATTGTGTTTTGCACTTTTATTGTGATCCGTGCGGAAACGCCCGTTGTGTTGTACAAATAAAGAATTTTGAAAAAAAAAAAAATGAAGTTCAATGCTTCCAAGCATGCGTCGACTTGATTCTGAGCATGCATGGATTTTTGACCGATGGAGTTCCATACAGACGATCTGATTTTTTTATCGTTTTTTATCCATAGGAAAAATGTAAAACATGTTCTGTTTGTTTTCACCGATCGAAATAAAACCGATGGGGCCCACACACGATCGGTTTGTCAGATGAAAACAGTCCATCAGTCTGTTTTCATCAGACAAACCGATCGTGTGTACAGGGCTTTAATGTATTATTTTTTGGGAAATGCTTGGGCTAGTTGATATTCAATCAAATACAGTGTATGATAATTTTTCACTGTTTTGAAAATAGATACCAAATATTTGAAATAAGGATGCTGTAAATGACTGTTGATTAAGTACAAATGGCAAACCTCTTTTGGCCCTATTTCTCCTGTGGGTCACAGGATTGAACTTGGTTCACAGTAGTTCACAGACAGTAGGCTAAAGTCGGCTGTCGGCTGACATTATTCAGCCGGTCCAGGCACTGGAGGGATCAGGCACATTTTTTGGCTTGTTTTTACTGTGACACACATAGGGGATTTCAATGGGCTGTCCTACATATAGCAAAGTAGCTACTGGGACATTTTGGTGCGGTGCGAGTTGCATGTTTTTTGCAATTTTCTACATTTGTCACCCATTTTTTTCATGTGGCAAAATGTGTATTTGCAGTGCCATTAACAACTAATGGCACTGAAAGTGGCATTAGTTAATTTTAGGTATTTAAAAGGTGGTCATACACTATACAATCTGATTGTAAAAACTATGGAAAAGGAGGACCCACTTATCTTACTATTCGCTCTGTATCCAATCAGGTAGGCCCTTGTACTACATCAGGGGTGTCCCCAGAGAGTTTAGCAAACCTAGAAGCTGTGTCAGCCTACATTGACAAGCCAGGCAAATTAATGTGTGGAGAGGTGCTGGGGGATGCTGTGCAAACATAGTTGATGGGTGAAGGGTGTGTGCTAATGAGGTCAGCTGGTAAACTCCTTCCTGTGTCTTACTGGTTTCTCCATCACAAATCTATATACCAGGAAGTCTCTGAAGCTTTCTAAGAAATACAGGGCTAAGGTAAGGCCTTGTTCTGAAGATCAAAGAAAGTTTTTCTTTTTCTGCAACCAAGGTACGTTAATGGTATATTGGTAAATAGGGAAGCTGGAATGTAAAAAAAAAAAAGTGAACTTCTCCTTTAAGAGCTTGAAAAGAGGCAAGGGGACTTGATGGTACCCCAAAAAGTATACTTTGGACAGTGAACTTTCTAGAACTTTTAGGTTTAAACACATAGCAACAAAACGGTGAATGGTAGTCAGACTTGAGCTGTAGCTTAAATTCAGTTTTCAATCTCACAAAAAGACTATATTTTATGAAATTTTGGCATTCTGTTTGGCAATATAGTTCTAAGATGCTCCTCGTAAAGCTGTCAACTGCCAAATGTATTTGGAGTTGCGTTTATACGTCATATTTGGCTGGAGTCAGCAAACAATAAAATAATAATTGTGAAGGTGTTTTGGGTCCATGCCCCTGTTTGCTGTGAACACAGATGAAGAGATGGAAAGTAAGCATTTCTACTCATAAGTCATGTCTGAGGAAAGAATTCTTAAAAGTAAGAGGATTTCTACCATTAAGTTATTTCTATAAGTTTGAGCCCATTGTTAATGTTCTTATTGTGATAGGGAGGGGCATTAGAAACCATATGGGATAATACTGTACATTGTAAATGGGTAAACTCTAGACGTGCATTAAATGGACCTTTTGGTGCAGAAACCGAAAATTTTGAATGCACTTGGCTGAAAGCGAAAATGACAGTTTTCGAAAAAGATATATACTTTTATATATAATTGTAATATATTCATCTTTTTACTTAATATCACAAATTTAGATTAATATGAATTTATTGTCGGCCATTTAGCTTTAGCGCAAGAAAAGCTCAAGAAAAATGCATCCCTTTAAATTCTATGTATGTCATCACACTGGACCATTGCGCTTCCGTTGTGGTGTTGAAAACCTTGCTTGCTGCATTTTTGGTCAATTAAAAAAATGCATCTAAAATGCACCTCCCCGTTGAAATGTATTGAAAACGCAGCAAGAACACATCAATAACTCACCTGTGTTAATTTTTATTGCGGTTTTTGAGTCAGGTGACCTATAAAAAAACACACCATAAGCACAGTAATTAATTTTTTTTTGGCGCCAATGTCGGCATGTTTTTACTATCGGCAAAATGGTGAAAACTAAATTTTCTGCTGAAATGTTTCGACAACTGAAATTTTGGTGCATCTCAAGTACACTCCCATACTTGAATTACAACTTACTAAATTTGTGGCTCAGTACAGATAGATTGCCAGTGCGCATTGGTGAGAATTTCTAGTGTCTTCACTCAAAAAAACTCAAGTTACACTTGGTTACCATCAATTAATGTTATAAATAAATTAAATAAATAGCAACAGGCTTGACCTTCTATATATATAAATCTGAGTGAGTAAGTGAGTGAGTGAATAACTTGTATAGCGCTACAAATGCAAACTGAATCGCCTCAAGGCGATTGGCATCCATTTTCCTTCTATTTATCCTTCAGAATAGGTGGGTCTTGAGTTTTTTCCTGAAGGCCTGGTGATCAATTTCCATTCGGATGTTAGTCGGTAATGCGTTCCACAGTCGAGGTCCTTGGACTGCGAATCTTCGTTCTCTTTTGGCCTTGTAACGGGCTTTGGGGATTGGGAGTAGTTTTTGGTTAGTTGATCGAAGAACGCGATTAGGGTTTTGATATTTTATTTTATTTTATTCAACCAAATATTGGGGGGCGCTTCCGTGTACACATTTATGCATCAGGCATAGGGCCTTAAATGTGACTCGGTCCTTTATGGTCAGCCAATGGAGGGATATCAGGGATGGAGTGATCAATTCCCAGGGTTTTTTCCCTGTTACCAGTCGTGCCACCGTGTTCTGGACGACTTGGAGATGGGCAATCTGGTATTTTGGGAGTCCGAGGTAAAGGGAGTTTGCATAATCTAACCTGGAGTTAATAATTTTCCCTACCACTACTGCTGTATCCTTTTTTGGGATGAAGGGAACGAGTCTTCGTAGCTGACGTAGAAGATGGTGAGATCCGCTAACTACTGATCCTATTTGTACATCCATTGTCATGTCAGAGTCAAAAATTACTCAGAGACTTTTGACTTTGGTGCTTGGGGTGATGGTTTGTCCCAAAATGGGTGGTGGTGTCCAGGTAGTCCTGGCCAGTCTCTTTTGGTTTGGTTTGGTTTGGTCCTTTTTGTTGCTGATTCGAAAATAGAGTGTGTCGTCCACGTAGGAGTGATAAAGTAGGTCTTGGTTACTAATAATTTTTAGGAGTGGGCGGAGGTAAATGTTGAATAGTACCGGCGATAGGGGTGATCCTTGGGGGACTCTGCATGACACCATACGTGTTTCAGATGTGAAAGGTCCTAGTTTCACTGTCTGGGATCGTTTTTCCAGAAATGATATAACCATGGCAGATCTGAATCTGCAACTCTGGCTACTTCTGTGAGGCGAGACAGCAACAGTTTGTGGTGTACTGTGTCAAAGGCAGCACTAAGTTCCAGAAATATCAGAAGACAGAATTCTCCGTCGTCCGCTGCTTCTAGAGCGTCATTCCATATTTTGAGAAGTGATGTTTCTGTCCCGTGTCCTGGACGGAAGCCCGATTGTAGTGGGTCCAGTAGTTTGTGGGTGTCTAAATGGTGTTTTAGTTGTTGTACTACTGCTTTCTCAATAACCTTGGAAAATATGTTGAGGCCGGTTAAAGGGCGACGGTTGTTAGGGTCTTTTAGGTCAAGGTTGGATTTTTTTAGAAGGGGTTTAATAATGCCTTGTTTTAGGGAGGTCGGAACCATACCTTCTTTAAATGATTGGTTTATAAGGTGCGTGATCGCGGGTGCCAAAATATCAGCACATTCTTTCAGCAGTTTTGTGGAGATGATGTCATTGCCAGATGTACTGTCTCGTAGACTTCCGATGATTTTTTTAATAGTGTCGATGGAAATTGGCTCCAATGAAAATGTTGTTGATTGAATCACGTTTGTATTACTAATTTCTTTTTGATTCGTAGGTGTGAGGTTTGTGGGTTATATTCTGTTGAATTGTTTCACAAATTTTTTCAATTTTGTTAATGAAAAAATCTGATAATTCATTGCAAAAATCTTGTGATTCCGGGCTTTTGCGATTATGTTTGAGAAATTTTATTTTTTTTGCTTTGAAGATTTCTTTGTGATATTTCTTAGTGATTGATTTATAATTTGCGTGGTTTTCCTTTGTAGGATTTCTACTCCAGGCGCCCTCCGCTCTCCTGCGTTCTTGCTTTAATGATGTGAGAGCGTCATTGAATCAGCCAGAGTTATTTTTACAGATGAGCGTTCTGCGTTTCGGGCGATTTTGTCTGCGGTCTGTAGTAAAGCTTGTTTAATGGAGTTGAGAGTTTCCACTGCTGATTGAGTTTGTTTTATTGCTGTCATTTTGTTTAATAATGTAGTTTTGAAGTGCTCCGAGTGGAGATCCTTCAGGGATCTTGTCCAGTGTGTTATTGCCTGGTTTGCATGTTTTTTTAATATGGTGTACGTGGTTATTTTGAATTTAATTGCATGATGATCTGTCCATGGTAGGGGTTCATTCTCTGTAATGTTGACATCCATATCCTGTTTGAAGATTAGGTCTAGGATGTGACCTGAAACATGCGTGGGCCCGCATATCAGTTGCTGCAAACCTAGTCCTTCCAATTGGTCAATGCAGGCGTTGGCTATGGGATCCTGTGAGGAGTTGGCCCAGAGGTTGAAGTCCCCAAGTAGCAGGAGGTTTTCGGTTTTTAAAGTATAAGTGGAGATTAATTCTGTCAGCGATGTGAGGAGCTGCGTTTTTGGGCCTGGTGGTCTGTAGCATAGTAGTATGTGGACCATGTCCTGGGGTGTTGTTTGGAGTTGCAGAGTAAGTGTTTCCATGAATGGCAATGAACTCTGTAAGTCTGGTTTGGTGAGAGAGATATGAGATTTGAAGATCACTGCTAGGCCTCCGCCTCTTTGCCCAGTTCTGTTCTTGGTTAGAATACCATAATTCTCTGGCACTAGTTCACCTAAAATGGTATTACAATCCAATGTTAGCCAGCTTTCTGTGATGAAAAGGCAATCTATATTGTGTTGGACGATGAAGTTGTGGATTTCATGTCTGTGCTTGATGTTTGTGTTGATCAGGGCGCAAGATAGGTTTTGTATCTGAGATGATGCCATATTGTTTTACAATATTTAGTTTGGAACTGTGGGGTTCATTTATTAAATGCATGTAGGCGGTTCATTTTGCAAGGGTGTTTTCCACAGAGCTTAGTGAATGTGCTGAAATGTCACTTTGCAAAGAATATGTAGCCATCTGCAAGGACAAAAAAAAATAAAAAATTTGATTGCACATGATTGGAGAGATAATCAGCAGATCAACATGATCAGCAGAGCTCCACCTCATTCTAAGCTCTGGGTAAAATGGTCTTGCAAAGTGCAACGTCCCTTGCAAAGTGAGCAATCTCTTTACCTTTAGTAAATCAGCTTCTATGTGTCAAATTAAATATGCATTTTATAACGTAAATTGTCCATGCCCCTCAATGTGGCTAATACTATGGGGTTTATTTAAATAGGCTGTTCACTTTGTAAGGGAATGTTCATTTATCTTAGTGAATGAGGTGAAGCTCTGTGGACTTCCATCATCCAGTCGTGTACAAACAAAATACTGTTTTTTTTTATTTTATTTGCACGTGATTGGTTATTCTTTGCAAAGTGAATTTTTACCAGGTGCCCAATGGTGTGCAGAGCAATTCTGTTTCTTCACATCCTGGAGACTTCAGTGTTCAGTGCACAGTTATTACTAGTCCCCATGTAACAACTATATTGCACTAAAGATCCTCGCTGTTGATTCATAAGGATCCCGCATTAAAACAAATTACAAACAGATCACCAACAAAAACCAACAAGAGGGAATTATTGTAGTACAACTTTATTTAGATGAAAAACTAAAGCTCTGAGCAGATGGATTTTTATCCCTAAGGATTTGAAGACATACTTTTCAATTATAACCATAGCATACCTTTAATCTTACAAATATGCCAATTCCACATCTAACATTTAAATACAGCCACGTGATAATAAAACAAATCTGTGGGAGAAAATATTAATTTAACATTTGAAATAATAATTGTAAATTTAAATGTGTCATTGTTTCTATTTTAAATGAACACCTTTATTCCCCAGCTATGTTAACATATTTCAATATAAGCAAACTAAACAGCACTGTTACAGATATGCACATTCGTAATGTTTTTTACTTCATCTCTAATGCCCTGTACACACGATCGGTTCATCCGATGAAAACGGTCTGATGGATTTTTCCATCAGTTATCCGATGAAGCTGACTTTCATCAGTCGTGCCTACACACCATCGGTTAAAAAAACGATCATTTCAGAACGCAGTGACGTAAAACACAATGACGTGCTGGGAAAAATTAAGTTTAATGCTTCCGAGCATGCGTCGACTTGATTCTGAGCATGCGTGGATTTTTAACCGATGGACGTGCCCACAGACGATCGTTTTTTTTCTATCGGTTAGTTAACCATCAGATAATTTTAAACCAAGTTCCTCGTTTTTTAACGGATGGATAAATAACCGATGGGGCCCACACACGATCGGTTAGTCTGATGAAAACGGTCCATCAGACCGTTTTCATCAGACAAACCGATTGTGTGTACGCGGCATAAGAACTCCTCCTGGCCACTTAGATAATCCTTCTGTCCTGCCAAGAGAAATGTTGTACAGGAGTGGCAGGGGTGTATGATGAATGGGCTGTGGTTGATACATCTTCTTTATGCTGTGCTAGAGGCATAATGTGGCAACCAATATATATCCAATACCTTAATGCTCAGAAGGAATTATGAAAAAGCAACTTGCCAGAAATGCCAAAGTTAAGTTTATTAAAGCAAATCAATGCACAAACAGGTCCACTAGGTGCAACCAACCCTAACATGTTTCACTCCTAACTGGAGACTAGCTCAAGCTAGGAGTGAAACGCATTAGGGTTGGTTTCACCTGGTAATACCTGCCTTTGCTCCAAAAACAGTCTTTTTTTACTTTATGATGAGTGGCTTTTTCCCCCTTTCTTCCAAGGACTAATGTGTTGGATGTGGAGCAGTTCACTGAGAAGCAAAATGCATTAGGGTTGGTTGCATCTGGTGGACCTGTCTGTGCATCAGTTTTCTTCAATAAACTTAGGGTCCTTTCACACTAGCGGACCGTTCGTCCGTTCATTACAAGTCCGTTAACGGACTTGTAATGAATCCCTATGGGATCGCGTCCGTTAGCGTCCGTCGTGATCCGCTTTTGCGAATGGAAGAAACCCTATTTTTCTTCCGTTCGGCGGAATGGATCGGATGCAGACGGACAGACGGTCCGTCTGCATCCGATCCCCCATAGGGGAGAGCGGAGCAGAGACAGGGCGTTCTCTGCACTGTGTGCGGGGACCGCCCTATCCGCCGACA
Source organism: Rana temporaria (assembly GCF_905171775.1). NCBI lineage: Eukaryota > Metazoa > Chordata > Amphibia > Anura > Ranidae > Rana > Rana temporaria. The sequence goes on along the minus strand of NC_053489.1, from coordinate 291,688,923 downwards.
GCTTAGGGGGGATCCCCGCTGAGCTTTGGCGGACACACGGAGCGGACACAGAAACGGTCCGCTCCGTGTGAAAGGACCCTTAACCTTTGCTTTTATGGCAAGCAACTTTTTTCCTCCTTTCTTCTGAGAACTGAGGTGTTGGATGTGGAGCAGTTAATGACTATAGGGAGCCTCCTTCCAATGTCAGGTGGCTGGAGAGGAAGGTAAAATCTGTCAGTCTGTGGAGGAACATTACTTTCTTTAGACTACACTCGCTTCAAAACCACACTATCCAACAAAAATGCGATGCTAACCCAAAACTACTCAACTGAAGAAACACTCAACTCCCTCAACAAAGCATTACTACAGACAGCAGACACAGTCGCACCAAGACGCAGAGCACTCATCCGCAAAAACAATTCTGGCTGGTTCAATGATGCTCTTACATTACTCAAACAAGAAAGCAGAAGAACTGAAGGAGCCTGGAGACAGAATTCAACAAAGGAAACCCACACAAACTACAAATTACTCACCAAGAAATACCACAAAGCAATCTTCAAAGCAAAAAAAAAAAAAACTTCTCTAACACCATCTCAAAAGCCATAAACCATCCCCACAAACTTTTCAAACTAGTCACTCAGACTATGAACCTTCCTGGAGTCTCCAGCAAACGAAACACAAGAATTCTGCAATGAACTATCTGATTTTTTTATTGACAAAATCACAAACATTCGTGAAATAATTCAGCAGAAAAAAACCTCACTCGACCAGAAAAAAAAGCCACATAAATACTCTACAATCAACGAAATTTACTGTGGTCCCAATCATCATCGACACCACCAAAATCATCATTACATTATTTCTACAAAATTTCTGAAAGAATGTACTGACATCTTGGCACCCACCATAACACACCACATAAATCAATCATCCAAAGAAGGTATTTTTCCGATCTCCCCCTCAAGCAAGGCTGTAAGAAAAGTCCGGCCAACAGACTTGCACCTGCACTCAAGCACGGGCACACCAGTGTGTGCACAAAGGACTTGTATTGATGCATGCGCGCGCCAATGCACGTGCGTGTGCACGTGCACGTATGGGCGCCAAGTAACCTTATTTAAACGGAACACTGACACATGAACATTGCTGAGTGGTCTTTCAGCTAGTGTCTGCTTACCCGTTCTCATCCAAGTTTCCTGTGTCTTGACCCGGCTTCAACTGAACCTACTCTTTGATCTCCGCTTGCCTACCTGATCCCGGCTTGTGTCTGACTCTGCTTCTGCCTAATGTTCCTGCACCTTGCTGCCCGACTGTGTACCGAACCCTGTCTGTGTCCCGTCTCTGCCTCTCGTCTCGGTACCTGCTCTGTTCGGCTGTTGATGACCTCCTGGCTTACGTTCCAGTTACACCTCCATCTGCTGACCCAGTCTGCTCAGCGCTCTCCACCCACCTGGTTCCTGCCAAGACTCAGCCAGTGCCATCCATTACATCGGCCCTCGTGCCACTCTGTGTCTGTCACTCACTGTCATCACTACCAGGGGTGTCAGACAGGAGGTGCAAGAGAAACCCCCTCTCCAGCTTGATCTCCACCAGGTACGTGACAAAGGCATAATCAAACCCCTCCTAAAGAAACCCAACCTCGACCCCAAAGACCCAAACTACCGCAGACCAGTAACAAGCCTTAACACCATCTCCAAGATCATTGAGAAAGCAGTAGTACAACAGCTACAACTCCATTTGGACATCTACAAACTCCTGGACTCACTACAATCTGGTTTCCGCCCAGGCCACGGGCATTGAGGTTATTTAGTTCGCATTGGTAGCGCTATACAAGTTACTCACTCACACTTACTCATTAGGGGGGAATAACTATGTCCAGGGCTGGACTGGGACAAACATTTGGCCCTGGACTTTATCCAGACTTGCCCACTTTGACAGGTCTCTCCCATGGCGGCCGGACATCATCTGTACCCTCGTGCTGCTCTGGTCCCCCCATGCTCCTCTGGTCCCCTTCATGCTTTTCTATTCCCCCCTGCTGCTCTGCCTCCCATACTTCTCTGGTCCCCCCATGCTCCTCTATTCCACCCCATGCTGCTCTGGTCCTCTGTGCTCCTCTATTTTCCCCCATGCTGCGCTGGTCCCCCATGTGCTGCGCTGGTCCCTCATGCGCCTCGATTCCCCCCAGGATGCTCTGGTCCCCCATGCGCCTCTTTCCCCCCATGATGCTCTGGTCCCCCATGCGCCTCTATCCCCCATGATGCTCTGGTCCCCCATGCGCCTCTATGGTACCCCCATCCGGATCATATTATGAGCTTCTCAGTGCGACTCCCGAGGAGCATGTCTGTATTCAGTCACGCTGAAGTTAACTAGCCAGGGAGAGGAGGTGAGCGCTGAAGGGGGGTGAGAAGAGGTGAACGCTGCGGGGAGGTAGAGGAGGAGAGTTCTGCGGGGAGGGAGAGGAGGTGAGCGATGAGGGGAGGGAGACACAGAGGAGCGGAGGGGGGGCGACGGTCCGCTGTCACTGAAGCCGGCCCACTGAGCCATCGGCCCACCGGGAAACTCCTGGTAGTCCCGATGGCCAGTCCATCCCTGACTATGTCTCAGACTATAATGTCTAGTCTAGCAATAGAACAAAGCAGAGTTTTTGAAAACTGATAATGAGCCAGTAAGTTGGTTATAGGCTGAATAGCCCATTCTTAGTACTAAATTTCTCTAAACACTGGCAAAGGAAAGAGTTGCTTTAACTCACCTTATAAATTACCTGGCAGCTTCAGTTGTCACTGTGCATCACAGAGTGAGACAAAATGACAGTTGAAGCTGACAGGCTGCAGATATCTTTGTGGATTACAGTGTGTAAAAGAAATAACATTAAAACATTTTAATTAAAATCAGTTGTGTTCAAATAGCCCAAAAAATTATGTTTTACCATCGTTCTCATTTGTTAGCTTATAAAAAAAAATATGAGAATGGTATTTATTTACAAAATGAACCCAATGCCTTTGTTCTGCTTCTGCAATCTAAGCACTCAAAGTGTGATTTCTATAACTGATCCAGTTGTGGTGAGATAGCTTAACTTAGAGTCTCAGTAGCTTGGCAGACAGTGACTTGATCCAAATAACATCTTGCAAATCATACAAAGCTTTAATCCAAAAATGTGTGCAGATCAGGACAGATGAACATTAAGTAGGTAAAAAAAAATCATAGTTTGTCTAGCTCCAGCAGAATACAGTACATGTGATGAATGAGGGCTAAATCATGAAGACCAAGGGTGGGACTAACTACATAGAGTATCCCCTAACTACAGAGTGAGGTAGGGACAACATTATTAAAGGCAAACAAACAGACAATTCACGACATGATAGCCTTAAATTAGGCAGATGAGTCAAAGCATTATTGTCAACTTAACCACTTTAGCCCCGGACCATTTGTCAGCCTAAAGACCAGAGGTTGGAAAAGTTTGAGGTACACAAACCATAGGATGGACTATGGGTGTCCTGGGGTACTGCGATGCCACGTCCTAAATTGTATTGGAAGAGTTTATTGTTTGAGGAAGGAATGGACTTTCTAGGCACCAATAGTTGACACAGAATAATTTTTTATTGATACAATCCCAAAGGATGGGTAATTGAATCAACAGTACAGTACATATGAGTACAAATACATTTAAAAAACATGAATTATCACAGAATAATTTTGTAATAATAAAACAACTAAAAAAAAAAATAATTACGAAAACCAAAAGAGGTCCACTAGAGACATCAACGTAGGTTGATGGCTAACATATATGTTAGTAGACAATTTGCATGAGCTCTACATGTTTCGCAGTTGAGTGCTTCTTCAGGAGCTATAGGTTTTCTAAAAAGGAAAAAATAGACTATTATTGGTTTACAGTTTAGTAATGAGCTAAACATTCGTAAATAACCATAGACCGTATCATGCGTGCATTGAAGCACTATAGCAAAACAAGTGCATCTATGACCAGGGTTGCCGTAGCGTCACCAATAGGATAGCACAATGAGGGACCACACACCGAAGATGTAGGGACACACCCAGAAAAGTTTGTAGTGTTAGAAAAGTGGGTTCACGCAAAACATGAGAACATTGGTATGGATGTGTTTACAGGCTGCAGAGGGTACTGCAAAGTAGTGAAGGAAAGGTAATAGTGGTGGGGGGGATAGGAATGCAGATCAAAGAACCTCCAATAGGAACCAACATGGTGATGGAAGGGCCTATATATGGTGACACAGGAAAGAAGCCAGAGGCAATAATTATATGCCTACCATCCAAGGTAATGGATAAGGTTTGATTTTAAAGTCCGGTAGGAGGAGCTGGATAAGGAGGTAATAAAAATATCCAGATATCACCAAAGGTCCAGATGGAGATCCCTCATTGTGCTATCCTATTGGTGACGCTACGGCAACCCTGTTGATTCAATTACCCATCCTTTGGGATTGTATCAATAAAAATGTATTCTGTGTCAACTATTGGTGCCTAGAAAGTCCATTCCTTCGTCAAACAATAAACTCTTCTAAAGACCAGAGGTGTTTTTACAATTTGGCACTGTGCTGCTTTAACTGGTAATTGCGCAGTCATACAATGTTGTACCTGTCCGTCCTGAAGCTCTGTATAGCACATGAGCGTTCAGCAAAGCCAATTAAAATAAATAAATATACAGACACTTTTTTGTACCAGCGTCTGGCCTTACAGGCAATTAGGTATGGCGCCAACAACTGGTCATTGAGGTCCACCCCTCCTGTGTTAAGGTTGTACTCGTGGATACAGAGGGGTTTCTCCACAACACCAGTCGCCGTAGGAATTTGGAATGCCGTGTCTGCGTGAAGCGAGGACAGAACGAAAACATTCCGTGAATCCCTCCACTTCACAAATTATTACACTGCAAGCAGGCTCTCTCCCCCTGACTAAGATGGGATTCTACAAGTCGTTGGGGAAAGCCCCGGCGATTAGGTCACACGGTGCCACATGCACCAATTCCACAATCAAAAAGGTGACTAAAAAGTGGCACGCTTGTGTAATAATTGTCCATGTACAAGTGGTACCCCTTTCGGAATAAGGGTGACACCAAGTCCCACACTATCTTACCAGCGCTCCCTATGTAATCTGGGCAGTTCTCCGGCTCTACGTGACTATCTTTTCCCTCGTAAACCATAAAACTAGATGTATAGCCAGTTGCCCTGTCACAGAGCTTATAAATCTTGACCCCGTATCTGGCACGCTTGCTGGGAAGGTACTGTTTGATAGACAAGCGGCCAGAAAACTTAGCGAGGGGCCGAATTTTGTAGAGCCGATTGTCGTCCTCGGGGAGACCCTGGATACGGAGTTCATTGTCACTGAAATGCATGAACCGCAAGATCTGCTCGTATCGTGTCCTGGTCATGGAGGCAGAGAACACGGGCATATGGTGAATTGCGTCAGTGGACCAATATGACCGTAACTCACTCTTTTTAGTAATGCCCATGAGGAGGGATAGGCCCAGGAAGGTTTTAAATTCGGAAACCGTAATTGGTTTCCAATCTCTGGCAAGGGTCAGCTGGGGATTAGCGGCGATGTATTGACCAGCATACAAATTGCTTTGGTCCACAATAGATCTATAGAGATCTTAGGTGAATAAAAACAGCAAATAAAAATCAAGTGACGTAAAATCAGCTGTTTCCACCTGAATTCCGGGTTGGCCAGTGAATGGGGGAAGTACGGGTGCTGCAGAAGTGGTGGGTACCCAATCAGGATTGGCGAATGCAGCAGGAAGGGCACTATGGGCCTGTCTTTGTCTTCTTCTTGGTGGCAGCGGGACACTACTTGTGCTTGCCACCTCGCCAGCTTGAACTGCACTTATGGGACTCGCCACGTCACCACGTGATACTGCAGTGCTGGATGTACAACCAGGATGTACTAGGCCGCTGGTGCTTGCCAGTTCACCAGAAGTATCAAAACACAATACTTATAGTGACATAAGATCCATAATAATAGATACAAAAAATGTGACTTAAAAAATAATGAAAGAAGTCCATGTGCAAAGACCAGACACCACAAACAATGTGATGCTGGAAAAAAGTGTACACAAAACACTATATGTGAAATAGTCCGTGTACAGAAATGAGTATATCTGACGTAGACTGATGAATATCTAGTTGTCTGCAGGGATCACCAAGGCAACAAGTATGAATAATGAGGTACTCTTACCATGGGGTGTAACAGTAAGTCTGATACGCTTGATGGCCTCTGTGGACCTGGATCACTGCAACAAGGACTCCAAGGTTGATGGTGCATTCTCAATCACTCAGGTGGGATGAATGCCAGGAACGACGGGAACCAAACTGATGGGCCTTCAGATGCAGGATAAGTGGGAAAAAACAATTCCAACAGGCTCGGAAAAAAACAAAAAGAAACAGTGCTCCAGATGGTGCAGGTCAAAAATAAACCATGACAGGTTTTATTTAAAAGGTCATGAAAAAATGACAAAAATATGTAAGTTAAAAGTGATCACATAAATAAAAGCAGTATAGGGTGCTGTAAAGCGGAAACCAACGCGTTTTGGCTTAGAGAGCCGTCACCGGGGGCATGTGCATATTTTTGAAATTTTTTCATGACCTTTTAAATAAAACCTGTCATGGTTTATTTTTGACCTGCACCATCTGGAGCACTCTGTTTCTTTTTGTTTTTCCGAGCCTGTTGGAATTGTATTGATCCGTTCAGATACTATACCACTAAGGGAGGCGTATGGTGCATGCGTGGGTGTTAGCGCTACTGGCACTAATCTGACGCTGCCTGGGGCGACGCAGACCCTATCTGGCACTAAAACCAAACTTTGATCACCCGCCGGGTGATCAGGGGGTTAACCCTTTATTGGAAAAAATATGGTGGGTGCCTTGACGCTATAAAAAATAAACTAGCTAAACTGCATCACCTGTGACACTTAGGCCTCGTACACACGACCAAGTTTCTCGGCAAAAACCAGCAAGAAACTTGCTGTTTTGTTTTTTTTTGCCGAGGAAACCGGTCGTGTGTACATTTTTAGACGAGGAAACTGTCGAGGAACTCGTTGAGCCAAAAAGAGAGCATGTTCTCTTTTTCCTCGACAGGAATGGAGAAAATTGGCTCGCCGAGTTCCTCGACAGCCTCACAAGGAACTTGACGAGCAAAACGATGTGTTTCGCCCGTCGAGTTCCTCGGCCGTGTGTACGAGGCTTCATACTGTGATCACTGGTGACAGGGGGTAACCAAGGGGTTAAACTGATCAAAAAAAAATCTGATTGCTGTACTGGGTGACACAGTGACAGGTGGTGAAGGGGTTAATTGGGGGGGGTGATCGGGGTGACACGTTTAGATGTTCTCTCCTCTCGGTCTGGAACGAAAACACCGACACGAGGGAGAGAACATCACTTCCCTTGTCAATGTTTACAGTTACAGAGACAGGGGAAGGGTGTCATTGGCCAGGAGTGATCACCAGGTCCAGGCCAGATTTCATTGGCCTGGGCCTGGAGATAGATCAGTTCTAAAACAAATCTGATCATTAGGAACGGCGGGGGGGCATGCGCGCGTGCCCCCTAGCCGGCCGCGCGAGTGACGTATAGCTACGTGATCTCGCGCAGGGGAGCCGACCTGCGGCTGTAAAACTGCGGCAGCTGGTCGGCAACTGGTTAAGTAATGCATTTTGGTCCTACTAAATGGTATGAGTATCTAGACTTCTGACCTAAGGCCATTAACTTTCTGGTAAGTATGAAGTGGAGGTCTTGAAAAACTTTTCCCTAATTCTTGGCTTACACGCCAGTACATTTGGTGGTTCCTTCTCTTGGTTTAGAAGGAGTGGTCTACCAGGATAATGTCTCAATTGTTCTTTTCATTTTACAAGAAAGGCACCACTTTTGTGTAGTGCCTGGTGTACTAAAAGTAATTACTCAGCACCACATGACTGGATGTTTAAAGTGATAATTTTCACTTCTTGTCACTTTAAACCTTATTAATGCAGGCCCAATGACTAATAGGGGTCATTTCAACTATGATACTGGGCCAACTGCCAAACTGGACACATTTGAAAGCTCATTTGTCAGATAGTTAAAGAGTTTGTCAGATATTAAAGTTTACATATTCTTTCCTGCATGGTACACACTGGAGTGAGGAAGGAAATATTCCCTTTGATCTATAAACACCAACATCTACTGCATCCTACTGTTTGCTTGACTGCTCAGGTGTGCTCAGATCCTAGTCCAAACCCTTGTGAGCAAGCCTGCCAGGAAGCTGGCACCTGTACTGGGCCAATCATCTGCAGCCAAGGCTTTCCCCACCCTATGACCCGGATGCAAAAAAGGGGCATATAACGTATTTATCGGGGTATTGCGCGCTCCAGCGTATAGCGCGCACCCCTAAAGTGGACCCGCATTCCTGTAAAAAAATGTTTTAGTACTTACAGTTTTGGTGTCTTGCGCGGCGTCCATCGGCGGCCTCGTCGGGTCCGGCGTCCGTTTGCGGCTTTGGTGGTGTCCTCGTCGGGTCCGGCGTCCTTCTGCGGTGTCCTCCCCGCTTGATCCCCGCTTCCCGCGCTGAGTTTGAACTACTGCGCCGGCATATACCGAGCGCAGTACACTCGTGTATAGTCGGGCAGGCACGGCTGCGTCCTGTACGTCCAGGACGTGACTGCAAGAGGAGCCGAGCCTGCCCGACTATACACGAGTGTACTGCGCTCGGTATATGCCGGCGCAGTAGTTCAAACTCGGTGCGGGAAGAGGGTATCACGATTTTGATACGATTTTGCCCTGAATTTCAGGGCAAAAAAGTGCGCGGTATACGCCGATAAATACGGTATACGTGCGACTTCAGGGAGTGCCTTAGCCATAGATGATTGGCCCAGTACAGGTGAAAGCTTCCTGACAGGCTTGCTCACAAGGATTAGGACTAGGATCTGAACACACCTGAGCTCAGCCCTACTTCCATGTTTATGACTACAATTGAAGTACGGACTATACTGTTACTCAAAGAGAAAATGTGACGACGACACTGAGCTACAACCAAGATGTAGCATAGGCTTTAATTCTGTACATTTAGCCAATCACATCAAGATATTTTATTTTTCGGGTGCATTTCTTTGCTCTGTCGGGGATGTTTTGTGCACTATTTCCATGGTTACAGTTCAGCAGAAAAGTTTATGGTAGTTTTATAAGATCATAGCTAGCTGCTTTAAAAAATGTAGCTAACACTAAATGACTGTTAAAGGGAATTCTTGTGTAATAACAGCAGAAACCTTATTCAGTTAAGATCTCATTCCTAGAAGCTAGCTTTCTGACTTTCCATAGTGATGGGTCACAAATAAGTGTGTTTTCCACTTTTAACCCTTTCATCTGTTCTGTGTTTGTAGGTAGTTTAGTGTTCTGCCTTCGGCAGCCTGTGCTGGTACATCCATCTGATTTTGTCTCTACCGACTCTTACATTTCAGCCTCTGTTAATGCTGTTTAGCCTAGGCCACTGTGTCTTTTATATCCAGATGCACGGCTGTCTTAATGAGAGGGCACACCTGGGCACTGCATGGGGGGCCCCTGCACTTTCCCCAAAGCAGCTGGTCCTTGAGCCCACGCTACCCTATAATTGAGAGTGATATATACACAGGGGAGGCAGTCTGCCTCCTACCTACTTGATGTCTGTATACCTGCACTGTCACCATTGTAGGGGCCCCAGAGCATTACTTTGCCGAGGGGCCCATGATCTATTAAAACGGCCCTGTCCAGATGTGACATATAATGTATATACTATAGTGAATAATGCACAGAAAATATATTATAATCCTAAAGCATGTGTGAGTTCTAAAAACACAGGTGTTTATGTATCCCCAACAAGCTACGTTTAATCATTTAGCTGCTATCGTAACCAGCATCATTTTCTAATAGGCTATTCCTAAATAATCCAGTAGATGTCACTAGAGATCTGTGGTAATCTTTAGTGGCGCTGTATTACAAAGGCAATGGGATATAAAATAATACGGTTGCTTTACAGCCAAAAAAAAAATTACAGAAAAAATACCAGGGGGTGTCTCCTGAACCAAATGCATTATTTTTATTTCCAAAGTGTATGCTTGGGAGCTTTTAGTTTCTGTGAAGTTGCTCTGTATTGTACAGTTTTCAGAAAGAGTGAGGTTCAGTAGTGGTAGTTTTGTTTTGTAATCATTTCATTTTTATTTTATCATTAGCAGTGATTCTCATCAGAGACTACATGAAAGAATGCTTCACCATGTTGACAGTGTATAAGACATGTGCATACCTCCCAACTGTCCCTGAGTTTGAGGGACTGTCCCTGATTTGGAACAATCGGCCAGATACACAAAGCAGATGCGCCGACTTAACTCGAGATACGCGGCGTAATTAAAATTTCCAAGGCGCGTATCTTTGCGCCTGATCCTCAAAACGAGATACGCCTTAAAATCAGGTTTTTCCGTCCTACCTAAAAAAATTACACCGGCGCTTTTCCGTGCGCAAATTACGCTAGACACGCCGCTGTTCTGATAGGCAAAGATGCAAATGAGGGAGATAGGGCGATCCACAAAATTAAGTGTGTGCGCCGTAGATTACTCCCTGTGCGCTTCTGTTAGTTTCAATGTGTAAATTTACACTTTATAAAAGGTGCCCTAATTTTACACATGCCGTGTAAAGGTCAGCTAAAGCAACACCATTAAGGAAGAGCTGAGCACACACACTTGCTGGACTACAATCTGTATGCCAACATGCCAGGGGCATCCATGCGCATAGCTAGACTAGTGACTTCAGTGACCGAGGGTACCCCCTCTTTTGAGGGAACAGCAGTCAGGAGACGCCTCGCAGAATGCATCTTTGCACAGTAAACACACACATTAATTATGTCACAATGAGAATGCATGAATGCACACCACTGTGGTCCCTAGCACAGACATATCACATGCACATCTAATTGGATTAGATCCAAGTACCCCCCCCCCATTGGTACTTGGGAGCAGTAACGCCATGCCACGGCTCCAATTCTGTTACTGTGCATTCATACACCATTCAGGGACCTGGGATCACTTCTCCCTGGTCCTGGGGATCCCTTCTCCACCAAAACTGAGGGTGACACCCTTATTTCATCAGGAATGCCACAGCCCCCCCCCCCCCCCCACATTCACACATCATTCACACACATAAACCAAATCATAAGTACAGTATACCAAACAAAATCATAAAAATAAAAAATAAATCATAAAAATAAAAAATAAAAAGTACCTCTGCAAATTAATTGCGGCGGCGATTGCTCCTGTGAGCCACAGAAGAAGTACAGCCAAATGAGCTTTGGCTGTACTTCTCCTTTAAATCCTTATTTTCTGTGTATACATTTAATTATGTCTGTGCACTGAGGAAGCCTTTTGCAGTCTGGTTTCTACTTTGTTGTGTTGCACAATGTTTGTATATTACTGCTGCTCCTTCTCACACTGAAAATCTAGAAGTCTCCAGTCCCCTGAGACCCTTTTACATTTTGCTGCACTCAGTGCCATTTAGCCCGTGAGCAGTACCGATCCAGTAGCTGGCACCTTGTCAGAGCCTCTCACTCACCTTGCCATCGCTGGTAGTAACTGGGGTAGTGATCTGAAAGCAGGAAGCAGCCAATACTACTCCATCACTAGGGGCTCTGAAGAAGACCACCCAATTCCTTATACTCTGCTCCTTGGTGAACCCAGCCACGTTTAAGATAGGTGTGACGTATCTTTTAATTCTGTATGAACTCTGTGGGGTTCATTTACTAAAGGCAAATAGACTGTGCACTTTGCTAAGTGCAGTTGCAACAGAGCTTGGTAAATGAGGTAAAGTTTCAATTCGTTTTTCTCGTGAAAAAAAAATAAAAGTTTCAATTTGCAGAGTACCCAATCACATGCTAGGAACATAAAACATTAGTCATAGGATATAGTGCTTAAATGAATATAAGTGATTCGGTGATCATTTTCAGCATTAAGACATATTAATATATTCTTATCTGGCTTCTGAACAAAATTGTGAAATGAATGACTGGCTAAGATAATGGCACTATGTGTATAAAGCTGGAATTCTTTCCCACACCCATACCGATTTAGGATCCTAACAGATTGCTCTTTCTATCACCAGCACTGTGAATGTATCATTTTCTGAAAACTCTATTAGCATTTGTAAAACCATTTACTAAGTCCAGTGGCAGCTGGTGCTCAACATTTTTGGGGGGGGCGCAAACGGAAAAAAAAATTGCAGCCTCACTGTGCCCATCAAATGCAGCCACTGTGCCATCAATTGTCACCACTCTGCCATGCCATTAAACGCAGCCACTCTGCCATCAATTGTCACCACTGTTCCATGCCAATAAACGCAGCCACTGTGCCATCAATTCGCACCACTGTGCCATGCCATCAAATGCAGTCACTATGCCATGCCATCAAACGCAGCCACTGTGCCATGAATTGTCACCACTGTTCCATGCCATCAAATGCAGTCACTATGCCATGCCATCAAACGCAGCCACTGTGCCATCAATTGTCACCACTGTGCCATGCCATTAAACGCAGCCAGTGTGCCATGCCATCAAACACAGCCACTGTGCCATGCCATCAAACGCAGCCACTGTGCCATCAATTGTCGCCACTGTGCCAATTATCACCACTGTGCCCTTTAATTGTCGCCACTGTGCCCATTCATGCCGCTATGCCCATTGTCCCCACTGTGCCTATTGTCGTCAGACTCGTCACTGTGCCCTTTAATTGTCGCCGCTGTGCCAATTGTCTCTATTGATGTCACTGTGCCCCTTCCCGCCCCCCCCCCGCCCGGCACTTACCTTTACTGGAGTCAGCCATCCACATCCTCGACCCTCGCCTCGATGTCTTCTCCCGCCCTTGATGACGCTTCAGCCAATCAGGTTACCGGTAGCCAGAACCAATCAACCTGATTGGCTGAGACGCCTGTCAGTCTTATCCAAGGAGCGCACATACCATGCGTGCCGAGGATAAGCTTCCGGGGACCCGAGGGCTGTACTCGGAAAGCCTATCTGGCTCTGATAGGCACTTTTGTACAGCCAACCAGCTGCCGTTATTCAGCTGGCTGGCGCTCAACATCCAGCCAGCTGAATAGTGGGCGGCAGCGGGACAATAATGTAGATTCGTGCAATGTATGAATCTATGTTATTAGACTCAGTGGCGGTGAGAGCCAGAGGGGGCGGCGCTCCAGCCCTCTATGGACTTAGTCTAAGTCTAGCTTATGTGTAGGTAGTTAATGATAGCCAAACAAAATATACCTAATGCCGCGTACACACCATCACTTTATGTGATGAAAAAAACAACATTTTTAAAAACGTCAATTTAAATGACCGTGTGTGGGGGAAAACGTTGTTTTATGTCTTGTGAAAAACGACAAAAAAAAATTGAAGCATGCTTCAATTTTTTGTGTCGTTTTTCAAAACGTTGTCTTTTGTTTCACAAAAAATGACCGTGTGTAGCAAAAAACGACGTTTAAAACGACGTTTTTAAACCGGCGCATGCCCAGAAGCTAGTTATGAAGCGAGCTTCAATGGAAAAAAGTGGTGAACGTAACCTCGCTTTGCTAGAGCATTGTGAAAAAACGATGGTGTGTAGGCAACGTCGTTTTTGAAAATTGAAGTTTCAAAAATGTTGTTTTTTACTTCACAGAAAATTTCGTTTTTTTCCATCACATAAAGTGATGGTGTGTACGCGGCATAAGAAATGAAGTTATTTAGGCTGAAGTAAAATTTAAAGTATAACGAAAGGTACAACTTTTTTTTTAGTTTTGGATATTGTGGAAAGGTATTAGAATACCTGTCAGGTTTGTATTACTGTCTGTGTCCCCTTTTTATCCTCTCTAGTTGTCCTGTTTATGGGTAACACTGATAGTGAAGGAAAATCCCAAATTTTGGGTTGTCACCAGAACAATAATAGAGGGGGATCTTCCAATAAGTACAGTAACTCTGATTAACCTGATGACAAGGGATTTCCACACTTTGGGCTATAAGAGAGGAAGTGAACAGAAATACAAACATTCTAACATAAAGTAAAAAAAAAAAAAAAGATACCTAATGCTTCTATGTTAGTAAATATGCTTTGACGGGACATTAGTGCTGAAGCTAGTTTATGTTCACTGCAGGAATGAATGAATGAATGTATGTATGGAAATAGCAGCTCAGACCAGTCCTCACCAGAGCCTTTTGGGTTCAATAATTTCTCCCCATTACTGGCTGGGAAGCCATTCAATGTCAATCTTTTTAGATTTTTCAGATGGATGATGCTGCAATGTTATCAAGATTCAGAAAATAAATGGCTAAAATGTTTGGACCTATACATTTTGTTGCAGGTAACGGAGATTTTGTTTTTAAATGCCTAATTAACCAGGATAGAGAGCATTGTCGTGTTGGAAAGCGATCCATTTTAATTACTGTAGGCGCCATCAATGCTCTGCTCGAGTTTATGTCATGCAGTGGTAAGTGTTGCATGTGCTGTTATTTGTCTCTATGTCATGCTGTTCTATTGCACACTGTTCACTAGCTCCTTGTAGGATTTCTTAAGTGACAATACCAGACATTTAGGTGAATGCTTTATAATAATATATAATAACTGTAATTACCCTACCACATAATGCAATATTAACTACTTATAATGGCAGTTTATGCTTGCTTTATCATGTATGGATGTAAACATTCCTTCTTCCAAGCATTAAGCTATATGTGCATCTCTGAAATATCCAACATTAACACATTTGTTGTTAGAAGATGAGTAGAACTCTTCCAATGACCAATATTCAGAGTAGAGGGTGGGGAGGAAGCTACAGCGGGTATAGAAAAAAATCATCCCCTTTAAAATAATCACATTTTGTTGCTTTGCAGCCTGAAATAAAGACAGACACAGTTTTTGTTTTTTTCAGCTATATTTTCTCAAGGCAACTTATAACATCAAAGTGAAAGATATAACACCAACATGTAAAAAAATAATAATTGGAAAAATTGGTAAAAATATTTGAAAAAGGATCCTTGAATGCATGAAGGTTAAAAAAAAACTTCAGCCTTTGGAATCACTTTAACCAATGACCATGTTCTCTGGCAAGTAAAATAACCTTCCAAGACTCATAGACATCAACAATTAACTGCTGCACGGGAGGAGGAAAAGACATGAATATGAGGAGGAAGAGGTAAAAACCTTAACTGCTGGTCCGGTAAAAACAATTTCGGCATCCCGCAGCAGCCCCCAAACCCCCCCCCCCCCCCTCCAGCTCAACAAATTCAATGTCCTGTGAAATTGAATCCCGTGGTAGCACCCCCCCCCCCCTCAACAACTTTAATTTCCCGCAGTTCAATGTTGAAAAGTTGGGAGGTATGGGATCACCTATATATATGTAGCGCTACCCCCAAAGGAGCCACTGATTTGTTATTGGGATCGGCATATTGAGTTACCTTAATGTGGCGTAAGGGTGCAGTTGGAGAACAAAGCAGTGAGCGAAGGTCCAGACAGTGAATAAAGGGTTTTCCAATGCTTTATTCCAGGCCAAACACGGCCAACATCAAATGGGAAGAGCAGGTTGATGAAAAAGAAAAGAGAACCTTGCAGTGTCAGGCCCGGATATTAATTGAGCATTACTTGCCCGATAGAGTACCAAACTGTTATTCGTCGCCACTCTAGTTGGAATGGGTAAAGTGCCCCCGGACAGACCCCTCTCACAAGCCTGGCAGCCGAAGTGTCACTTATGATTTTCTGGGAGGAACAGATCTCTCTCACAGACCTGGCTCTAGGGCCTCTGCGACAGGCCAATTACTTTAGGTGATCTAGATGGATAAATTGAGCAAATCCTCCCAGTAGGTTTTTAGCATAGGTCACCGGATGACAGCAAAACGTACCTGTCAACATTCCGGTCAACAGATCCCCGATTGGTTCGTTCAAGCCCTGTTGGACAACCTGCCTCCGGGTTCCCCTCAAGCCGACTCCCCAATCGAACGGCACCCAGCCTGGGATCCTTTAAATAGAACCGGGAACCCAGTAAGTCACTGGAGTCCCTTTTTACCTCCGGATGAGGGTTTATGTAGGCTGCAATTCTGGCCTGGTGGGCCTCGCTTGGGGGGTCCATGGATGCGCACACCCTGAAGGTGGATGCCGCACCTGGAACTGGGACCCCGCGAAACTCGGTTAGCACATGACACCTGTCACAGATATGCCCCTCCCCAGCATGCCTTGCGAGGGAGAAACTGGGGAAAGTTGCTCTGCCAGAACCCCTCTGGTGCTAACTGCTGGCCAGGGATGGTATTGCATCCCTGGAGCACAGACTGACCCAGTGGACATTTCTGGAGTGACAGAAGTCCCAATTTTAGCAAATTTTGAATGGGAGCAAAGTAATTCTCCCATTCCCCACTAACTTTAGCGTAGTGCCCATACTGAAAGTAAGGGGGCGCTACATATATATAGATATATATATCGGCGTATAACACGCACAGGCATATAACAGGCACCCTAACTTTAAGAGGGAAGTTTCAGGAAAAAAACATTCCACAGCCTCCTGCGTATAACAAGCAGGCACAGTTTACCCTCTATTTTCAGGGTAAAAAAGTCAGTGTTTTACGCCAATAAATACAGTATATCTATATATACATATATATATATCCTGTGCAGCGTGGCCGCTCTGTAGCACTAAAACTGCTATAGGGCGGTTGGCAAGTGGTTAAGCAGACAACACATACATTTACACACTGTTTCTCTGTTTAAGGGGTTGTAAAGGTTCATGTTTTCTCACATTAATGCATCCTATGCATTAAGGTGAAAAACCATCTGACAGTCCAGCCCCCCCCCTCCCGTTTTACTTACCTGAGCCCGTTTACCTTCTCCGCTCAGTCTGGCCGTTGATTGGCTAGAGTGGATGGACTGATAGCAGCGCAGCCATTGGCTTGCGCTGCTGTCAATCCCATCCAATGAAGCGGTGTGCCGGGGGGGGGGGGCGAGTGATACAGTGAGCAGCTATAGCTGCTGGCTGTATCATGGGATTGCGCTTGCAAGAACTAACCCCCATGGGAGAGAGCTCCCATGAATGGGGGTAGTTCTTGCGGGGAGGAGCCGGGACAGCCGCCGAGGGGCCCCAGAAGACCAGGTTCGGGGCCACTCTGTGCAAAACGAGCTGCACAGTGGAGGTAAGTATAACATGTTTGTTATTTAAAAAAAAAAATTCTACAACCCCTTTAAGCAGAGCAGCCAAAAACTATAATATACTCATCCTAGCACATATCTAGAAGGGTGCTACACCTGTATGTGTCCTAAATCGAGGACCCTTTAAAAAATTGGCACATGTAGAAATATTTGTGTAGGCTAGGGTGATTTTTTTCCAAAATCTCTGGCTCAGATACAAGAAGCACAGGATATAACAGGATATCTTGAGGAGCTTGGACAGAAAGTTGATTTATACATCAATAAAAAATATGGTCTGCAGAAGAGATTTTGGCAGTAATCCGCTCATCATAAATATTTTACTTTTTATTGCTATATTAGGTTGTTCTCTTATGCAAGTATATCACGTCTAAATGAATGTGATTTATAGATTTAATTCATAGTTTCAAATTCAATTAGAGAACGTTTATGAGAACAAATATAAGGACAAGATGGTTTTGTGCCACATCTATCCCCGCTGAATCTAGTATTTCAGTCTAACAAATGAGCCATGAAAAAAACTGCATGCTTTGAATTTTCTTTAGTCTTACCACATACAGTGAATGAATCACACTTAAGAATATAAATGCAAGCAAAGGCCTCTCAGGAAAAAATATACATATGACAAATCATACTTATATTTTGCACAAACTGCCATTCCTACAGACCCTATGCCACTCACCATAATCAGGTGTTGCTGCCGTAGCCAAACAGACTAGACAAAAAATGGGGGTAAGGGAGACCTCAGATGAAGGGAACCTAAAAGAAAAAGGGGCTACCAAGGCAACGATGGGCAATGTTAGAGACGAATTGAATACATTTGTTTGCATTTTCATCAAAGGTTTTAAAGAATAAAAACATGGCTCAGAATACTGAGGTAAGGAATATTGGGGCAGATCCACAGAGCAAGTACGCCGGCGTATCTACTGATACGCCGGCGTACTTTCAAATTTCCCGCGTCGTATCGTTGTTTTGAATCCTCAAAACAAGATACGACGGCTTCTGGGTTAGATCCGACAGGTGTATGTCTTCGTACGCCTTCGGATCTAAGATGCAATACTTCGGCGTCCGCTGGGTGGCGTTTTCCGTGTCGGGTATGCAAATTAGCGATTTACGACGATCCACGAACGTACGCGCGGCCGTCGCATTTTCGATTGTCGTCTGTAGTTGGCTTTTTCCGGCGTATAGTTAAAGCTGGTATTTTGCGGCGTATAGGTATACTTGCCATGTTAAGTATGGCCGTCGTTCCCGCATAGAAATTAGATTTTTTTTTTTTTTGCGTAAGTCGTCCGTGAATAGGGATGGACGTAACTCACGTCTAAGTTCAAAAAATGACGTTGTTGCGACGTCATTTCGCGCACAGCATGGCGGGAAATTTTTGAATGACGCATGCGCAGTTCATTCGGCACAGGGACGCGCTTCATTTAAATAAATCACGCCCCCTACCCACCGATTTGAATTATGCGCCGAGAGATACACTACGCCGCCGTAACTTTCGGGGCGCAAGCTTTTAGGATTCGAACCAAAGCCGGAAAAGTTACGGCGGCGTATCGTATCTCTGATACGCGGCGCAGGTGTAAAGGTATGTGGATCTGGCCCATTGTCTTCACCGGGTTACAGGTTAAGAGGTCCCACACTACTGAAATAGAGTGCGGTTCACAGACAATGGACACACAGACATAAAACAAATCACATACTTATAACGAAGGTCCAGATGCCAAATTACCATACACACAGGGATTGCCGGCGAAATACGCAGTTTATTACATATAAAGAAGATATTTCTCAAATGAGAAATCTAATCTAGGCAAACTGTGTGCATGGCCCCCGGGGGTTTGGGAAAGCAATAATTATGAGGAACCTGCGGTACATCAAAAAGGAAATCTGGTGATGGGATTTATGGAATGGGATCGCACACTGTGGATCAGTGCGTTGAACCACACGTATCTAAGATACGTTTACTGTGATTGGATGAAGGTACATTGTGTTTACTCCTGACCCTCGTGAAATCCTGCAAGGTAGAGGTCGTGTTCAATAAGTTGTGGTGACCATTAGGAAGATGTACTGAAATGACATAGTAGATGCCTGTATATGCTAGGTTGGCTACTGGCTGCTACAGAGCTATGAGTCTTAGGTCCCAGAGTATATGCTTATGTATGTCAAATTCTTCCGATTCAAAGATTCATTGGTATAACAGATGCAGTAATATACACTTCAGTCTAGTAGAGACACGAACATTTCAGCAGCCAGCAATGCCCAAAAGGTACTGACCACAATAGAGTCAGGTTCCGCTTAGTAAGCAAGTTGTAAATCAGGTTAGCAGACAAACTTATAGGCATTTACAATTGTGCATAACAATTCCGAAGCAGAGCTTGGGACAGGGAAGCGATCCTACATTACCAAATCCTGTGGTTTATAGTATACTGATCACAACAAATTTTTTTTAATTGATTAGTACTTTTTCAAACTTGCATTTCTCAGTAATTTCAAATTAATTTTTTATCAAATAATGAGTTAAATAAGAAAATAGTTGTGTAAAACAGCAATCTAAATATACAAAATTCAAAATGTCAAACACTGCTTCATCTCTTTTATTTACCATTCTGGATATTGTACATACAGCTCCTCAAATGTAAATAGAACATTTTTTTTGCATACTGTATAGGTGGTTTGTTATGTCTCTTAGAGAGTATTCTATTATGGTTTTAGAAAGAGAGAAAAAGCCTTTCGTTAGCATTATTTAGCTGGCCTCCATTGTCCATATACATACCTTTGCTAAACAGGAACTTCGGCTTCCCTACAACTTCCCTCAGTTCTGTTTAAAAAAGAGAAAAACATCTCCCTCTTTCCTCCCTAACCAGGCCCTGCACTCAGACCTACCACTCACATTGCCCCCTCACGCCTACAGACTCCTTGTCACCTTAATACCTACTTCTACTCCACTCAGGCTATAGACCCATCAAGCTGTTTTTCACAACATACAGCAACCTGGCCTAATAGTCTTTGTACTGTCTCGTTCTCACAGCTTTACCACCAAACACAATCCCTTTTAACTCCCCTCTTTATAATAATGTGGTGAAGAAACAAGGAAGTGACAGCAACAGGTGATAAACTCCAGCAGGCCTCAGTGTCTGAGCGACCAGCACCAAACACCCTGGACTTGGCAGAACTTCAGAAACCTCCTTGCCCCGGCTGGCATAGAGGAAAAAGCAGTCACTGACAAGAAAAGTAATTTTTGACTGGCGACTGCCGCCTCGTTGTGAGGAGTATGATGACCTGAGTTTACCTGAAGGAGTCAAGAGCTGGAATTAGAAAGGGGAGACGATAAAACCTCAGTACACGCTGTTTGCTGCTTATTTTTGCAGCTTATTGTTTGGTGAGTGCATATTGGTGGAGCATTGGTGACACTGATGATACTTTATGCAGCACGGTTTAACCATTTGCCACTCACCCATAGTACATTTACTGTGAAGCCTCGTACACAACCGAGGAACTCGACAAGAGAAACACATAGTTTTCCTCATCAAGTTCCTTGTTAGGCTGTCGAGGAACTCGACAAGCCAATTTTCTCCATTCCCGTCAAGGAAATAGAGAACATGCTCTCTTTTTGGCTCGTGGAGTTTCTCGACAGTTTCCTCAACGAAAATGTACACACAATTATCTCTAAACGTGAACTGTAGTTCAAACAAAGATGAAAACAGCGCTAATGAGTAGATATGTCAACTCAGAAAAGGGCACTGGTAGACCCAGATGGCACAAGAGGTGATCAGAACCTGAGTGTATGTGCACCAAAGATAGCTCAAGTAAAAATTGCCTCAAAAATGGCTAGTGTAACCCTCAGGGGGTGCAAACCTGCCACGGCAGAGAAAGGACTCTGCATATGCACCATCAGTTCCTCCAGATATTGTATGGGTGATAAACGTCTCAGCAAAATCACATGAAAGAGAAATCAACAAGCAGATAATAGTGCAGTGATGTCTTAAAGTAATCAAATGAAAGCAGGTAAAATAAAAACCATTAGTGTATGCCCGTACAATATGTCACTGAAAATGAAGCAAAAGTAAACAGAAAGGGTTCACCGCTGTCACCGCTGATGTCAGACACCTCCTGGGGCCGCGCGCGCTCTGTGCAGTTGTTGCTGTATTTGGTGCTGGGCTGCGATAGGAGATCTGTGGAGCGCGGTGGAACGCAAGCTGCTTCCGTGTGTAGCGTCGTTGTAGCCACGCCCTGACGCGTTTCGTCACTTCCGACTTCAACAGAGGGCGGAAGAATGTACACACGACCGGTTTGCTCGGCAAAAAAATATCTCCCAGCAAGTTTCTTGCTGGTTTTTGCCAAGAAACTTGGTCGTGTGTACGAGGCCTGATTGGAAGGCACAGCCAGGCACTGGCTTCCTGGTTTTCAGGTGCACATGCGCCTGCTGACCTGTGCAGTGAATGAACACAGCACAAGTTTGTCAGCGGGTTACAGCCAATCATTTAGGCTGTATACCTGCTGATTGACTGTAGTCACAGTATAAATCGCTGATCACCAGTATTACTAGTATAGTGTCTGTACGGATCAGTATCTTGATCATGATCAGGAGGACTATACTAGGGTCCCCAATAGTATAGTGTTCCCAAAAACGCAGTGTTCGCAGGATAAGCCTCTGATCACTGCTAGCACTTGCAACATGTAGCAGAACACATTTTGGCCTAAATTTATGAATAAAATTTTATTGGATATGTTTTATAACAAAAAGTAGAAAATTATTGTTTTTCTTCCCAAAATGTTCTGTCTTTTTTCGTTTATATAACAGAAAATAAAAAAACCTTCCGGTGGTCAAATATCACAAAAAAAAGCTCTATTTGTGTGAAAAAATCATATAAATTTAATTTGTGTACAGTTGTATGCTGATTAGAAAAAAATGGCCTGGTCATAAAAGGGGTAAAACCTTCCGGTGGTCAAATGGTTAATGAAATACTGGACTTTTATTTATGAATGCATTCATATACAAGATGCATAGATTAAATATTAGGAGTATTATTAACCACTTTCCCACCGCGCTATAGTGAAAATACTGCTACAGCTGGGAGGACGTCCCTGGGACGTCCTTCCAGAATCCTTCACTCGCGCGCCCCCTGGGGCGCGCTCCCGGAATCATCCGTGAGCGCCAGGTCTAGAAGACCCGGCGCATCACGGATCGTGGTAAATTGCCGCTGATAGCGGCCGTTTACCACGTGATCGCTCCGTCAAATGACGGAGCGATCACTTGTAAACAAACCGGCGTCATGTAGTGACGCCGGTTCCTCCCTCTCCTCTCTGTACAGATCGGTACAGTGTGAGAGGAGAGGGGGGGAGCAGGTGGCAGCAGCAGCAGCATTGTGGGCTGGATCTGTGACAATTGCAGTCACAGATCCAGCCATCCCACCCTGCGCAATACTCTGCAATACCCCCCATACTGTGCAATACCCCCACTACTCTGCAATACTCCCCAGACTGTGCAATACCCCCCAGACTCTGCAATACCCCCCAGACTCTGCAATACCCCCCAGACTCTGCAATACCCCCCAGACTGTGCAATACCCCCCATACTCTGCAATACCCCCCATACTCCGCAATACCCTCAATACTTCACAATACCCCAATACTCCACAATACCCTCAATACTTCACAATACCCCAATACTCCACAATACCCCAATACTCCAATACCTTGCAATACGTCGCCTATGGGGATTTTTAAGTAGCGAAGTTTGGCGCAATTCCACGAGCGTGTGCAATTTTGAAGGGTGACATGTTAGGTATCTATTTACTCAGCGTAACTTCATCTTTCATGGTATGCAAAAACATTGGGCTAACTTTACTGTTTTTTTTTTTTTTTAAGCACAAAACTGTTTTTTTTTTTAAAAACACGCGTTCAAAAAATTGCTGCGAAAATACCGTGCAAGATAAAAAGTTGCAACAACCGCCATTGTATTCTCTAGGGTCTTTGAAAAAAAAGCATATATAATGTTTTGGGTTTCTATGTAATTTTTTAGAAAATAAATTATAATTTTTACATGTAGGAGAGAAATGTCAGAATTGGTCTGGGTGCTCCAGAACGCCTGATGGTGCTCCCTGCATGTTGGGCCTCTGTATGTGGCCACGCTGTGTAAAAGTCTCGCCATACTCGGGAGGAATAGCAGAATGTGTTTTGGGGTGTAATTTGTGGTATGCATATGCTGTGTGTGAGAAATAACCTGCTAATATGACAGAAACTAGATTTTTTTTTTTTTTTTTTTTACAGAATTTTCAGTCTTTTTTCTTTTATAGCGCAAAAAATAAAAACCGCAGAGGTGATCAAATACCACCAAAAGAAAGCTCTATTTGTGTAAAAAAAAGGACAAAAATTTCAGACGGGTACAATGTTGTATGAAATTTGATCTGGTTAGGAAGGGGGTTTATGTGCCCAGTGGTCAAGAGGTTAAAGAGAGCAGGATGATGAGACCAAAAGAATGGACTACCATTTCAAGATTTTTCTCTTTACTAAGTTTATAATTTATAAATGACTTTATTATACTTCCTTTGTTTTTATAAGAAAGGATTTTTTTCATACAAATTTAATTAGATGGATTTTGTTCAAGTTGTCACAACAAGTTTGCCCAAGTTCCTGGATTAATGGTGACCACACGGACGCCCGGGCACATATTACCTCTTGTTTGATCAATTGCAAGATGTATGGGAGCCCTATTGGTATAAGTCTATTGCCCACATACATTTTTGAGATCCCAACTGACATGTTCGGTCATCTGTACACACACTCAATCTTTTGCACCCTCTGTTCCACTGTAGATCCCCTCATCTATGATCGAACAGCGGGCAGCCAGCCTCCAAAATGGCGAATCTGGTCAGCAAGCGCAATGCTCTGCGCCGTTTCCGCCTTTTGGATTTCATGCATGTGCACTAGCACCCAAATATGCATCTGCGTTTCGGGAGTGACATCAGACGCTTCTGCAACAGTGAAGGGATTTAAGCTTGGGTGTGGCTGCCATTATCTGTCAGAGGCCCATAGGAGTGAGAGAACACATATCTCTCCTCCCTCTCTTTATGCCTTAACCTAATCCAACTGTTTGGTAAGTTTTCGTTCTTTGATACTTATAGGAATTCATATTATTTCCTACTTTATCTTTCCACCCATGTGGTCTATTCTAATAGCAGATTTCATTATATCTATTATATAGGTTCTATTCCCATTGACTTATTTGGGAGGTGATCAGTTTTGGGTCAATTAGTTGAGGAGCAATTTCAGTGGATCAATACCATTCTGATAATCCTCAAGACATCTCAACAGCAACATCCCGATTTGTACCCCTTCTTTTTCTCCTCCCTCTAGTACTCAACTCTTGGGGTCCCCATCTCCATCGAGTACCAAATCAATTGATCCCATTATATTAACAGGATTAAGGTAATTTCTATTTCATCCATTGAAGTTAGGAATATTCTTTAAATAAATTTTATAACATATATACAACTATATATTTATGCTCGTCCCCCCTCCCCCTTTCTTTTAGGAAAGAGGCGGTATCTCTTATCCCTTCTCTATGATTGTATTTTTTGTAAATACCTACTAGTAATTTTTGTTTTTCAAAACTTTATATAATTATTTTCTTGCTGTCCTTTTGTTATATTTTTTAGCATTCAATCTATACAACACTTTAAAGTCTCCTGAAGAAGCTCTTTGAAGCGAAACATGTAGAGTGTCAGTGTTTGTATCTGTATATGAATTGACCTAATAGTACAACAAGAAATTTTTATGAATTTTAATGTTAATAAAATTAAAATTTTTTCATATAAAATGTATTACTGTATTCATTTATTTGACACCTTAAAAGTTCTGCCGTTTCCCTTTTTTCATGTATTAGGACTTGGCAGTTTATTTACGTATTTGTACAGTATATGTTAATACACACAGTGGTTGATTATACTTATGTTATTGATATTTTTATGGTATAATTGTACTATTTTTTTTTTTATTATTGTTTATCACTGTTTGGCGCTGCACATATGATATAATTTCCAGTATTAATTAAAAGGAATGCTGGAAGTGTGTTACCATTTGCACACTGATATCTCTTCATGGTCATTTTATCAAATACGATTTTATGACAAAGTCTTTCAGGAATAGCAATAAAAAAAATCTAGACCAAACACCTCTTCATATACCATGTTCTAAAACCTTACGTGAGATCTAAGCTAAGGCCTTCACTGATATTTAAGTTCCTTTCATAATAAAAAAGCACAAAGACATTGATATTTATAATGTATAGGCATAATTACTCCCTTATTTAGTAAAACAAGTGAGATGTGGAAAATGGGCAATTTTATTTCAAATGGAGAAAATAACTTTCCAAGCTGCCGCAATCTAAATTGCTGTAACGTTCCAGTGAGTCCTACAGTTGTAAATTATGTTGTAATTTTCATTTGAAATGTGTTGAGGAACAGTACCTGTATGCACCAAAGCACACTAATTAACCGAAAGAACGGAAATTAACAGATGGAATGTGCATCCACAAAAATGTCCTGAACAGTTTGATGGCAATCAGCACTTTATAACAACACATAAAGCGGAAGCAGAGCGTTGTGATCATACGTGCTTGTTATTCCTAATGTTTTTAACCAGAACTGACAAGGAATTTTAGATAAGGTAATTACAATGTAATGATGCATACGTTTTAATAGATTCATGTACTATGCTTTCTATTTGATATTCACATTGTGGCAGGAGTAGACCAGACTGGATTTAAAACTGGCAATATTCTTGATTTAAAGAGCCCTTTTTTTAAAGTAAGATAATTGATCATTGGAGACAATATATTTTATATACTACTGACATTTCAGGCAGTATTTACCAAGTACTGTACATACTGCCATTGCAATCAGCTCTGAGAGAAGCTTATAACCTTATAGTTGTACCAGTGGCCGGGGGTGGTACTCCCGTGGTGGGGCCTTGGCTTGTGTGTTAGCGGCGATGCAGAGCACTGAGGACAGCCATCTCCCGGATCTCCCCATACATTCTCTCTGGCTTGTGTTGTGTGTGTTGGCGGTGGCGGCTATGCAGAGCAATGAGAGATCGGTCCGATGAGGATGGGCATCTCCTGGATCGCCATGTACACCCATCCTCCCTGTACCAGCCAATACGGTTGCTTCTCCTATTGGCCAATTGGGTCTCAGGACCTGCTTCCTGATTGGCCAGGAGGAGAAGCAAGTGAGAAGCCGTGCATTGCTTTGTCTGAATTATATATGGATAGTCTACAGTTTCAGTCCTGCATGAGAAAGATGCAGACCTGCACTCAAAGATAAGATTCCATAGAGGGTCAGCCTATTCGCTACCATCATTCACACAAACAAAGCCATTCCAGGTCATAATGACACCCTCAGGAATTATCATTTTGAAACACAAAGTGGTAAATGTGCACTTCTGAGAAAGTTTGTATATCAAATGTGTCTACACTAAGCTACAAGAAATAAAGAAACTGACAAAAGAGATGTTATTCCCTTAGAGCCCTTTCACACTGGTGCGTTTTTGCTGCGTTTTTTGTGGTAAAAATAGCGCTATTAAAACACACATGAATTGCTCCCCATGCATCTCAATGGACCCTTTCACACTGAGGCGTTGCGCTGGAGGAGCGTTGAGAAAAGTCCTACAAGCAGCATCTTTGGAGCAGCTTTTGAGCGCTGAAAAAAAAAACGCTCCAAAAACGCCCCTCTCCATTGAAATGAATTGAAAACGCGGTAAAAACGCCCTGAGCTGTAGAAAAGTCACATGATCTCACAAAAAATGTAACATGCAAGCCTAAAAGCGAACATCTATGGGATCTCAAAAACGATAATTTTTCAAATAGTCCCAAATGCCTAACCCCGCTCCCAATAGTGCCAAATCCCTAACCCTAACCCTAATCCCGCTTCCACTAGTTCCAAATCCCAAACCCTAACCCTAATCCCACTTCCACTAGTCCCAAATCCCTAACCCTAATCCCTGATCCCACTTCCACTAGTCCCAAATCCCTAACCCTAACCCCAATCCCACTTCCACTAGTCCCAAATCCCTAACCCTAGCCCCACTTCCACTAGTCCCAAATCCCTAACCCTAATCTCACTCCCAATAGTCCAAAATCCCTAACCCTAACCCTGCTCCCAAATCCCTAACACTAACCCTAATCCCACTCCCAATAGTCCAAAATCCCTAACCCTAAGGGATTCCTTGTAGTAGTGTGTTTTCAACATTTATTGTCCAATTTGAGAGGACACTTGAAGCCAATGTTAGTTCCACCACAGGTGTCCATGTAATTTTGTGGACATAGTTTTTTTTTTAAAGTTTAGGGCACTTTTGCAATCTATGCATCCCAAAATGTTACAGCATTTTCCATCAGAAGTGTGGTATGCCTTGCTATTGTTATTCAAGTAATAGTAAAGGTTCAGGTTTTTTTTTTAATAAATACTTTAAATACATTTTTACACTTTGCCCATTTAGTGAACAAAGTAAAGAAATCATTTTGAATGAATGATCCAAAATTGATCTGCAACAACAACAGATTTAGGGCCAGATCCACAGAGAGAGTACGCCGGCGTATCTACTGATACGCCGGCGTACTTTCAAATTTCCTGCGTCTTATCTTTAGTTTGAATCCTCAAACCAAGATACGACGGCATCTGGGTTAGATCCGACAGGCGTACGGCTTCGTACGCCTTCGGATCATAGATGCAATACTTCGGCGTCCGCTGGGTGGAGTTTGCGTCGTTTTCCGCGTCGGGTATGCAAATTAGCTATTTCCGACGATCCACGAACGTACGCGCGGCCGTCGCATTCTCTTACTTCGTCTGTAGTCGGCTTTTTCCAGCGTATAGTTAAAGCTGGTATTTTGTGGCGTATAGTTAGACTTGCCATGTTAAGTGTGGCCGTCGTTCCCGCGTTTCATTTGAATTTTTTTGCGTAAGTCGTCCGTGAATCGGGATGGAAGTAACTCACGTCTAAGTTAAAAAAAATGACGTCCTAGCAACGTCATTTAGCGCAATGGACGGCGGGAAATTTCGGGACGAGGCATGCGCAGTTCATTCGGCGCGGGTGCGTGCGTCATTTAAATGAAACACGCCCCCTAATCGCCGATTTGAATTCCGCCGCCAGAGATAGACTACGCCGCCGTAACTTACAGCGCAAAATGTTCCTGGATTCGAACTAAAGCAAGGTAAGGTACAGCGGCGTAGCGTATCTCTGATATGCTGCGCGCGTGCAGATCTCTGTGGATCTGCCCCCTAGTATACTGTACATTTGAGACAACTTCTCTTCTGTTTGGCCCCCCTGGTGAATAAAAAATGTTGCACAGGACAGAAAAGTGTAAAAATGTATTTAAAGTATTTATAAAAAAAAAAAAAAATGAACCTTTATTAACAATAGCAAGGCATACCACACTTCTGATGGAAAATGCTGTAACCTTCTGGGATGCATAGATTGCAAAAGTGCCCTAAACTTTAAAAAACCTATATGTCCACAAAATTACATGGACACCCGTGGTGGAACTAACATTGGCTTCAAGTGTCCTCTCAAATTGGACAATAAATGTTGAAAACACACTACTACAAGGAATCTAAACCAAAAAGTACTTAGAAGCCACTGCTAGATGGTGACTTTGTGGGGGAATTGTCTGTGAGCTATGTAATCCCCCATCACATCTAAAAGGGTATTTCAAGTGAAAACCTGGTTAACATATCCAGCATTAAAGACAAATTGTTGCAGGATCCCATACAACCGGTTCAACATTTAGGAAGTTAGTTAGAATCTGACATTAGCAAGGTTATGGGTTTACACTCAAGTTAAATCTTGTTGGGTAGGAAAAAATTATGTCAAACAATCATTGGATTGAAAACTGTTTTCTGATAATTGCAGAGAGGGTAGCTCTTATAGACCGAGTAAAGAATAAAGGGAAAAATTGCAAGAGCTTTTATTCAACCTTTAGAAAGATTCCCAAGAACAAGACAACTTTTTCATTGACACAACAAATATTATTTTTTACAGCCGGCCAGGTATATCCAATGGGAATTTGATGAAAACTCTTCACTCATATCTGGGCAGAAAATATTTATGATTCATGGACCAATTCAACCATTTCATTGGGTTATCAGTGGAATTTTAGGAAAAAAGCTGTCAGCTGGTCCGCCTGTTGTGCTGCAGCAGCCTCTGCGACTTGGCGATTGGTTTCTTACTGAGCCACATTGGCTTGTAGCAGGGCCTTTAACATTTCCTCTGTCTTCAGAAAAGTGCCCACTGAATCCACCATGTGTGGGAGATTAGCTTGTTATCTGACTATTCTGAATCAAAGTCCGTAAACAGGCACTTTCTTAAAAGTCAGGCAGGTGCCAGGTTTTATTTACAAGAGGTTTGCAGGTAAAAAATAAACAAAACAGTAAATGAAATCCTTGCTGTCCGGTACTAAACTAAACAAATGGTCTCCTCTCTATACAGTGCGGGTAATTCCCTTAGAATAGAGCGAATGTGAGGTGAAATGTACCTATAATCGTGTATCGTGTATCTCACCTTGCATACCGTCACAATATATATATATATATATATATATATATATATATATATATATATATATATATATGTTATACGTTTTGTAATCACTAGAGGTCACTAGTTTTACATATTAACCACTTCAGCCCCGAACCATTTCATACCTCCCAACAGTCCCTGATTTCGAGGGACTGTCCCTGATTTGGAGCAATGTCCCTCTGTCCCTCATTTTCCTCATTTGTCCCGCATTTTGGTCTGATCTATATAGATGTATATAAAATGCACTTTTTATCTATCAAAAAGTGTTTCCCAGTGCTAAACCTTTAATCTGATTTCTAAATTGCTGCATTTGTAAATTCCAAAAGCCAATATAAAGAAATAGTAGTGGTAAAAAAAGCACTTGTGGGTTTAACCAATCTTATTTTTTTGTACAATTCTCCTTTAAGGGGGCGTGGCAAGGGGTGTGTCCTATGCCTGCATACTTTTGCTGATAGGTGTCCCTCATTCCCATCTCAGAAAGTTGGGAGGTATGCCATTTGGATGGCCAAAGACTAGAGCACTTTTTGCGATTCGGCACTGGGTCGGTTTAACCAATGATTGTGCGGGCGTGTGACGTGGCTCCCAAACAAAATTTGCGTCCTTTTTTTTCCCACAAATAGAGCTTTATTTTGGTGGTATTTTATCACCTCTATGGTTTACACGACACTGATTACTGCTCCCGATGACGGGGAGCAGACGATCTGTGTCAGTGTCACTAGGCAGAACGGGGAGATGCTTGTTTACACAGGCATCCCCCGTTCTGTAGCTCCGTGACACACGATCGCGGGACACCGGCGGACATCCAGATCACAGAGCTTGTGGCAGGGGCGCATGCGAACCCACACGGCGACAAATTTAAAGTGACGTATATATGTCGATTTGCCTGTCCGTGCCATTGTGCTGACGTAAATGTCCGTGACCCAGTCTGCAAGTGGTTAATGTTATTGTGATATATGTGTTATCATTTTTGTACCCAATATAGGTCACTGGTTGCACATACCACTTTCATTGTGATATGCAGTATATACGGAAATATATTTTGGGTGTCATATGCAATACTCCCACTAGGGGTCACTATTTTATTTTATTTATTTTGTATTTACATCACATAGTATTTTTTTGGAAAAGAGGGAGCACTTTTTTCTTTTTACTCTGATCTGCTGATAACAGTTAATGTTAAGCACCAACCTCTTAGATTTAATATATAGCACTTATTTTATATTAGTAGTGCAGAAGTACATTTATTTTTATTTATAAAATATGTGACGTTGAGAAACTCCATGGGATTTATTTACAGTATACACAAAGGTGTTTCCTTCAACCCCTTTAACAAAGCTCTTTGGGTGAAATATATCAGGTAGTGAGATCCTGGTGTGGTCGTACTGTCAAGTTCTCTCAAGTACAATTCAAACATTCTCAAGTGCAATCAAGCCGTATATATTATGCTGGAAGACAGAGTATGGCTGTGTTCCTTGGTTCAGAAAATGCTAGCTGTTTATCATCTTGATCCTTTGACTTTTCAAATCTTTGACCTAAAATAAGAAAGTTCTGACATAGTTTGATGTATGTTTTATTCTGGGGTCTGACCCAAAAAAATATTTTATTTTTTAAATAAAGATCTACATTGACAGCCCCCTTTCTCTTAGTACAGTTTCCCTTAATTTTCTTGAAATAAAGCTGGAGGATACTCATAGTTTTACAAAACTAAACTCGAACTATAATCAACTATTGTTTTTTTTTTTTTAAGTTATTTGGTGACATTCCTCAATTTGTGTTTAGAAATGCAATGTTTGTACATTAATATTATCAGGGATTGATTTTTTTCCCCCCATCAAAATACAGTATATTTACAACCATTTCCCCACCTACCTGGGGATGTTTTTTTTCTTTTTAGAGAATATAGGCTAAAAGCTAACTCTATAATTAAAATAATACTGTAAATTGCATTATTATAATAATTTCTCATGGTGGAGTGTCTGCTTTCAGAAATACCTCTAGGAAAGACCATTGAAGAAAAAAATGCTTCCAGATACTCTAAAGCTGACTTGCACAATGTGGATATGTTTAGCTAAAATCAGCCAGGGACTGAATTTTTTTTATTCATATCTTGACATAAATGTGTGTTTTCCTCCTGGCTGTTTCGTATGAGTTCTCTTGAAAATAGAACATATGAAAATTAGTAGCCACCTGGGATAAAGCACTGAAAGCATGTACAACACGGCTACACAGCTCATTAGAAATGTTTCTTATGGTCCTGGAAGGTGCTCTCTTTACGGGATTCAAGAATTCATGTTCATTTATTGTTTTACAAGAAAGTATGTTTAGGGAAAACAAAGAGCACATACCAGAATGTGTTTAATAAAGTGTATTTACATTTGTGCATATCAGCCATCAGAGATTTAGGCCCCTTCCACACGGGGACGGATCTGTCAGCGGCGTCCACCAGCTCTCTCCGTTGATCTCTGCTGAGCCGGCGGATGACAGGTCCCTCTCTGCTTACTGAGCGGGGAGGGGCTTGTCGAGCACGGCTGCTTGTCTATGGAGAGATCGGAAGAAAACCGACAGCATGTCCGTTTTCATCGAATTTTACCCGATCCGGTGACGTATCGCCATCTGTCTGATTTTAGCGGATCGGAACGGATGTCAGCAGACATGGTCACCGCTGACATCCGATGCTTCATAGAAGAGCATGGAGCGCCCGTTCAGGTCCGCCGAATAAACTGAAAGGTTCGCCCGTGTGAAAGGGGCCTAGAAGTTATGTAAATGTAAGTTAAGTAATCAAAACTTTAAGGACCCCAATTGGAATTTTTAATACTATATCTTTAAAAATACTAATATTAGATACAGAGCTATTAAAATTAATTACCGAAAATAATTATTTTATGATAAGTTATATTGTGCTCAAAAACACCAATCCACAACATTGTATTATGTCACCATAACAACAGAACATGTTCCAATTTTTTTTATTAAACATTTAAAAATAAAAACTTTAACTGTCAAGTCTCCAATCAAGTCTACTGAAGCACTTGTGCCATTCTTTCACTTCATATATCCTTCACAATTTATATAGTGAAATAATGGCACATTGAGTATTGGTATATAGCGGTGATGGCGAACCTTGGCACCCCAGGTGTTTTGGAACTACATTTCCCATGACACTCATGCACTCTGCAGTGTAGTTGAGCATCATGGGAAATGTAGTTCCAAAACATCTGGGGTGCCAAGGTTCGCCATCACTTGTATATAGTATCAAAAATGTAGTGATTTGTTATACAAAGTTCAAATGCAGAAAAGTTCTAAACTTTTAGGCAAAGCTTGCAACATTGTAATTTTAGCAAGGTGCCATGATATTACTGAATGTATGGAACACTATATATATATATATATATATATATATATATTCTCCTCCAAACATGGAAATGTGTTTACTCACTACCCATTACAGGTATACATGCATCCTCACGCTTTACCTCATTCAATAAGTTAAGCGAAAACTCCACTGCAAAATGTAAATTCTTTGGCAAACTGACCAGCCTATTTGCCTTTAAGAAATCAAAATCACTTAAATGAAGAATTATGAATCTTGTATTTTTTTTATATTTATGAGAAACAATAATATATGCAAATACCTGTTTTTTTTTTTTTTTTTAGTTTACAATATAGTACAGAAAATTATTAGTACCTTGTGATTGTAGCTTCATTAATTTAATTTGAAATGGTTTTACCATCAAATATGGTAATAAAAGAAGATGAAATTTGTGATTAAAATACCACCAATTTCTTGTGAGCTTATGACCCACTGGGAAATCCTTCACAACGTCTTATCTCTTATTCCACAAATTTGCTATCTACCCACAGCTACTGCATTCTGGGATTTCTATTCAGCAAGAACACAATATTTTGTGTATTAGTTTCACTTTTTTGTTTTCGTAAGATACATAATGTAAGCCATACAAATGCTCAAATGTGACTAACATATGAAGAAGCATTTCAGAACGCATCTGTAAGTCATAGAAAGTAATAAAGGTTATAACAGTAAAGATCAATAGGTATGACATTCTACAAGCCAGAGTTGCAGTAACAATGCCTGTTTTGTGAATTGGATGAAAATAGGTCGGAAAGGAAGGGTGGAAAGGGTAAGGGGGAGGGCAAACGTGTGTTAACTTTGAACTAGGAAACACTCTTGGATTAGATAGTCAGGCCCTATACAGAAGGTGGTCAAAATATATGGACAGAGGGCCAAGAGAAATGCCAGAGAAAGGAATAGAGCTGGACTGAAAGAGAAAGAAAAGAGCAAAAGAAAGACATCAGGGACACCCTAGCCAGAAACCCAGGGCCATGCCTATAGCACTGTGTAGATTTCAGAGGACATGGAAGGATGAGCTCATTATATTCATGGGGCCCAGGTTTTTAAGATTTTTTTTTATGTGTGTGTAGCACCTTGTAGCTTAGGCAGGGAGTTCCTCACAAATGTACTTGCTATGAGTAGTTATCCTGGTTGATTGATAGAGATCTATTGATTTCCTCCTTTGTTTGGCACTGTTGCACATTTCTCTTCTAACATTAGGTGGCCAGGTACTTGGTATTACTCAGAGTTTTTTTCTCAGAAAATAGGTGGAGGAACTCAACCACGACCCTGTTCATATTTCACAAACAGTAGAAGGGTCTTAAAGGGGCATTAAATACCAGGATTGCATTCCATACATACAGTGCAGAATTCAGGGGGGTTACACACAGAGTGCAGAGCTGTCACTTGCAAACACAGAAACCAGACTTCTGTGTTTACAAGTGATTGTGGTGAGCAGGCACCAAAGGGTCTGAGCCAGAGGTGGTGGAACTCCCCCTGAAAAAAAGCCCTGGTATAACTAGATATGAGAAGGGAAGCCCAAGGTAAGGTTATGGGTATATGGATTATCTCAGCCAATGGGCAGGGATTATATTAAATCCCTTGGCCTGCTGGGAGCACCTATATATTTTGGTGGAGTCAGGTTGTCTGTGTTCTGTGCCACCTGGACGTCTGTCTGGGTGGACGTGTGTCATACACATTGGGCTGCTAGGCCAGAGATTGGGCCTATCCCGGGGGCACCTGGCTGCCAGGCTGTGTGAGGGCCTATCCAGAAGTAATAGGGCAGCGCTGGGTTGGGTTGGGATTGCCGCCTGCAGTCCAACCAAAAAGGGACGGTTCTGCCGGCTGGAGAAACTGTTATGGTCGGAGGTAAGAAGGGGAGCTGTCGCCACTAAGGGACCAACCACTAAAATGGGGTATCAAACTACAGTGGAACCTGGAAGTGCAGTCACTCTAGATCTGAGGGGGACATGCAAGGAAAATAAAAAATAGCATTTTAGCTTGCAAATGAGTCGATGATAAAATCAGCTTCACCTCATTTCAGATCTTCAACTCAGATCTACAGCGATCTACAGCGACTTGTAGTGCAAAGTGGATTTGCCTTTCGTAAATAACCCCAATAGTATGTCTCTTGTGCAATAAGCTTGCAATTTTCAAAACTGTAATGCCGCGTACACATGACCATTTGTGGTGTCCCAGTACAGGTATTTGCTGTAGGCCCTGTCAGATTGAGGCCCTCGGCTTGTGGGGTCTCCCCTGCAGGGACTCAGCTAGTCATGATGTGATTTATACTGTTATGGTTGATAATACGTTTATTAGGTGTGTATAGCTTTAAGAGGTTTAGTCAGCCATCTCATGTTCAGTCAGAGTGTATTAGAGTCAGGAGGACTAAGTGCTAGACAAGACCTTACTGTGTTGTGTTATACTTTAACTTGTAACAAACTTTGAATGTAAGTTCCAAGGGGAATACAGGTCAGTCTCTATGATCCACAGCTCTCAACCAATGGGCTTCAGTCTTATCAGGCCCTTATAAGGGATTGTACTTCCTGTTTAAGTCAGTCTAGTGCTTCACACAGTTCCTGGCAGAGCAGAGCAAAACACAGTCAGAGGAGAAGCAGTGCAGGCCAGAAGCCTCCAGTTCAGGAGAAAGTACAGCAAAGCGTGGAGTATCCCTAAACACTACAGAACCAGTACTTCAGCTCATTTATCGGATCAATCCATTATTACGGCGAAAAGCCTCAAGTCTACCGACACTTCAGTAAGTGTATCTATTTTTCAGCCTAGTTAAGCATAGGCCCTGAATTACTAATCCGGCCTCAGCAGCCGAGTATATATATGATCAGCCAAGCTCAAGCATTATCAGCTGTGTGATCCTCTAGAGACTGTCTGCAGAACCTTTGTGACACTCTGTTTAAACGCTGTGAAGATTTTGACACCTGCCTTCATGCCAGTAAAGCCTTCGTTGTATTAACCCCTGTTGTGGACTGTGTTATTACCATCCTAACTAGCGGGGATACGGAGGCCCCCGGAGCTGTAGTTTCCCGGGGTATACCAAGACTACAGTGGCGTCACGTGACAGAGAGGGTTAATACCATCTGGCCCTCACTAAGGGTTAATACCACCTGACCCTGGGCTCCTAGCCCCAAGAACCAAGTAGCTAACCATCAAGCGCATGTGTGTGGCCGTGGGGCTCACCCTCCCCGGTCACCACACATTTTTCAAACGATCGTGTGTAATTTAGAACATGCTCTAATTTTTCTTGTCGTTTTTCACGACGGGAAAAAAACAAGCATACTCAGAAGCAAGTTATGAGATGGGAGCACTCGTTCTGGTAAAACTAGCGTTTGTAATGGAGATAGCACATTCGTCACGCGGTAACAGACTGAAAAGCACAAAGACTGAAAAGCGTAAATCCTCACCAAACTTTTAGTAACACAAATTTAGGAAAAGCAGCCCAATGGGTGGCGTCATCTGAATGGAACTTCCGCTTTATAGCGCCGTCATACGTGTTGTACATCACTGCGCTTTGCTCAAGCTTTTTTTTTTACTATTGTGTGTATGCAAGGCAGGCTTGACAAGAATCACGTCGAGAAAAACTTTGTTTTTTTTCCATGACATTAAAAACAGTCGTGTGTACACGGCATTAAAGTTTCGCTCTAACCCTACCATGAAAGGGTGGCTGTAGTGAAAGAGATTTGCCTTTCGTAAATAACCCCCATTGTCTATTTGTTGCTTTACTAGAATCATAAGGCAAAATGCTATTATCCAACTGTCGACTCGAAAAACTAGAAATGCTGCCATCTTGTGGTGAATATAGTTAAAAACTGCGTGTAAAAATGTAAACTAATATTTGTTCAATAATACATTACTCGCTATGTGTACTGGTGATTATGAGAGTATTCGATTTACATTTTAAGAGCTTTTACATTTATAATTGAGAGACAGTAATAATAAATGTAAAAATATTCTGATTTAATACTCCATTTTTCTATTAGACAGTATAGTCTAAATCAAGTAAAGAGAAATATCATTAAACATTTCTGGCTAAAGGTTGTAAAAAAAAAACTATGTATACAGTAATAAACTGAAACGTACAAAAATAAATGTGCCTAATCATGTAATCCCTTCTGCGTGAGCTGACAGTTTAAAGGCCTTTATCAATAGGCTTTTGTTTGCGTCAGAACTGCTTCTCTTCTAACTGTATAATGCTGCCTATTAATTAGCCCTGAGTCGTCCAATCTAGCGGGTTACAACGATGCTGCGGTGATGCCCCCTTATATAGCAAGCGGCATTGGACCCGCCTGGGTCAGAGCTGGGATCTCCGTGTTGCCGCGTGGTAGGCCGCAGCCGTCTTGCACAGCAGCAGAAGGGTGTTTACTTGATGGACCCCAGGAAACAAGACCTTGGGCGTAGTCTGCTACCCTTTTAAAGCCTCTCCCAGAGTTCCTTCTTTGGAGCAAATGTTAGGATGTGTAGTCCAGGCATAGTTCTACAGAACCAGGATGTCTGTTCAGGAGATTACAGTCCCCACAATGCTCTCTGCTGGTCTCAGGAAGATGATGCTGGTAATTTCAAGCCCAGCACTAGAGGAACACCGAGACGGTCTAAGAAGGGAGAGGGTCAGTCTGCAGTACCAGATAACTATAGTCCGCTGTCGGCTACATCGATACTACACTTCTGTATAAAAAGCTAATTTACACTCATAGAGGATGCTCGTCCGAATACAATAAAGTGTGGGATCGCTGGTTGGAGCACTCTGCCACACGTACATAAAGCAGGCCCCATTGACTAGAGATAAGAAAGCCTGGAAAAAAAAGACGATAAATTGTGGGGGAAAAAATCTGGATTTTTTCAACGTTTTTTTTTTTCTGGAAATTTTTGGGGAAAAATTAACTGCGGAATACGTTATTTTACAATGATAAGTAATATATCTATGATATGGTATTTAAACTATATGTAACATGAAGACCCTAATAAAAGATTTCTGACACTTTATGTAAAGTCTTAAATTATTGCAAGTTCTCTCAGCTGAAGATAAGCAAATCCTGGAATATTTTCAATACAGTTCTGAGAAATATGCATTTATGCCACTAGGGGGCACTGCAGGGAAAAGTCTCCAGTTTTGTTTGCTTGTAGGCTCCAGCTTGTTGGGTGATTGTTGGGATAAAGTAGATCAGGGGTGTCAAACTCAATTCCATCGAGGGCCGCATCAGCATTATGATTACCCTCAAAAGGGCCGGTTGTATCTGTAAGATTAGATGTACAGTGCAACTCCTCCAGTTACATTAGATGTTAAGAGCCACCCCACCATCAGAAGTTGAGTCCCCACTCTCCCTTACATCACAGTGCACCCCCTTTCCTTATGCTGCAGCTGGGAAGAAGCTGGATGCATTGCTTAAAAGCATAAAGTACAGGGTCTTCAGGAGGACCAGAGGAGGGCTGTAGCTCTCCTGCAGCTGCAGGAGAGGTGTGAGGGCCACATAAAATGGCCTGGAGGGCCACATTCGGCTCACGGGCCTTGTGTTTGACACCTGTGCAGTAGATGATAGTTTCTGTTCTCTCAGGACTTAAAGAGGAGTTCCACCCAAATGTGGAACTTCCTCTTAACCCACTCCTCTCCCCCTTACATGCCACATTTGGCATGTAATTTTTTTGGGGGGGGAGTGGGGGCTTCAGCACGAGTGGGACTTCCTGTCCCACTTCCTCCTTCCTGTAGGCAAATAAGCTTAATCGCCTTCAGGAAGTGGCTGCTGTAGGCGATCGCCTAGGACACATCACAGGTCCTAGGCGATCTCCTGGCCAATTACACGGCGCGGCGCCGGGCCGCGCCGCTCGCGCATGCGCAGTGCCGCGCCGCTCGCGCATGCGCAGTGGGTGCCCGGCCGTGAAGCCGAAAGCTGTCACGGCCGGGTGCCCACACTGAAAATGAAGACGCCGGCCGGGGAGGGGGGGAGAGGAGCGGAGCGCTGGAGCAGGTAAGTGCCTGTTTATTAAAAGCCAGCAGCTACACTTTTTGTTGCTGCTGACTTTTAATAAACATACAAATGGCTGGAACTCCCCTTTAAGAGGGTAAATTTGTCTGACAAATTACCTTTTTAATCTTTAAAATTTTCCTTTTAAAGTGGAAGTAAACCCTCTGTGGTTTTCAGTTAAGGAAGCTGCCATCTTGGCCTCTGTTTGATCTTTTAAGGGGTTGTAAAGGAAAAAAAGTTTTTCCCTAAATAGCTTCCTTTACCTTAGTGCAGTCCTTCTTTAATGACCTCATCCTTCGATTTTGCTTTTAAATGTCCTTATTTCTTCTGAGAAATCCTCACTTCCTGTTCTTCTGTCTGTAACTCCACACAGTAATGCAAGGCTTTCTCCCTGGTGTGGAGAAAGCCTCTTGAGGGGGCGGGCAGGAGTGTCAGGATGCCCACTAACACACAGCTCCTTTCTCTATCTGCAAAGTAGACAGTGTCCTGACCCTCCTGCTCGCCCCCTCAAGAGTCTTTCTCCACACCAGGGAGAAAGCCTTGCATTACTGTGTTCAGTTGCAGACTAGAGAACAGGAAGTGAGAATTTCTCAGAAGAAATAAGGACATTTAAAAGCAAAATGGAAGGATGAGGTAAGTGAAGGAGGACTGCACTAAGGTAAAGGAAGCTATTTAGGGGGGGGGGGGGGATCCTTTACAACCCCTTTAACTGCCATGATGCTGCACATGTGATCAGTTATGACACCAGCCATTGGATGGTTTGACAGTTTGGTTGAGAGCACATCCAATGTGACAGTTACATTCCTGGCATGTGCCAGAAATTGTACTTTTTTTTTTAAACTGTTAAATCTGTGAAACAAAAATAAACAAATTACATGCACTGGATCTACTAGTGTCTATGTGTGCAAATCTTGTTGCTGCTGTTCATGACACATGTCAAAATATGTAAAATTGCAAATCACAGCGCAAACAAACCCAAAATGCAATACAAATTTAATAAGTGTAATTACTGTGCATATACTGTACAAACAGAATGAAATTATACAAGTAAAAAAATTAAAAATAAAACTGACAAGCATGTAGCCAGTGAAAGTCTGTGTTAAAATGTATAAACAGTCTCCAACACAATTCTCTTCAAAAGGGATCCTGTGTAAACGATATTCCAAAATGCTGTAGTGCTCAAAAAAAAAACCACACAGGTGATCAGTGCTTCACACAGCCCCTTTTGTGCTTAAACTCACCAAATAGATTGGCCCCGTTAAGGCTCGCACACACAATCAGAAAATCGGAAGTAACATTTTGTCCGATGAAGGAACCGCTTCTCTTTCGATATGAGACTAGCAGCATATAGAAAAGCGTGACCATGTGTACTCGGCTTTAGCAATACTGCATGTGGGTCAATCAGGCTTAGACTGGTGAGCGGGGAGATGAGATGACACTTCATAAGTATCTTCCTTTGTAGTTCAAACTTGTACATAAGGAAAGAGAACCCATATAGTGTAGAACACTTGGTTTATTTCAATAAAGAAATTCAAATGTCACTTACAATGTAGCAGAGTAAAAAGCGCATTAATTTAATTATGCAAAGAAAGTCTGCTTGCTCCAGGAAGCAGCTTGGTTCTCTCACGACCTCACCTGCGTTCCACCGCTCGCCGGACGTGACGTCACTGAGGAGCTGGAATCTACATCGTAGGGAACTGTTTATACATTTTAACACAGGCTTTCACTGGCTACATGCTTGTCAGTTTTTTGGGGATTTTTTCACTTGTATAATTTAATTTTGTTTGTATATGCACAGTATTTGCACTTTATGAATTTGTATTGCACTTTGGATTTGTTTGTGCTCTTGTTAAATCTGTGGATTTACTTACGCTTTACTTTTCTCTACTATCATAGGAGAATATTTTCCTATAGTCTGGTCAGTAAATTGTTTTTTCTTTTCCTCCTCTCTGTAAAATGATGAGACCAACATCTAGAGTTTGAAAACATTTCCATAGTGCAATTTGCAAATATTGTGAGAATACTCTTTTCCAAATGTTACAAATATGACAAAACACATCCTGGCATGCCAGAGGTGCCCCAACGACATATAAAAATACCTAATGGAATGAAATGATGAGAACCATAATGAAAGTACAAGTAACTTTTTCCTCCAGAGTTCTCATTCTAGAAACGCTCATTTTGCTGCTTCTGGATCATCACAAAGTGTTTCTTCACCAGCAGCATCCTCAAGGAAGTAAGTGTAAAGCCCCTTTTTATACCAGCGGACTGATCAGGTCTGCCTTTCCTTTTTTTTTAAGCGGACCTAGTCGGACCACCCATTGTTCTCTATGAGTCGGGTGATGTCAGCTGGCATCCGATCCGGTCTGCTAAAAACAGATTCCCCATCCCTCTGGCAGATCGGATGACAATTGAAAGGCAGTCTGTTGCCATCCGACTGCCCCATAAGGAATAAGGACCAGCGGGTGGTGTCCTATCTGCTCTGCATAGAGCAGACCTTTAATGCGCCTGCTCAGTGGGGATCAGTGGAAAGATCACCCGCTGAGCAGGCAGATCCGTTTGGACGAAATTCTGCTCCGTCTGAAAGGGGTCTTACGGATCACACTGCAGGTGCATTCAGATATGTAACATGAACTCCAAAAATCTGTGTCTGAGGACATGCGTTTCCATTCTGGTATTGGAAAAAAAAAAAATAACAGAAGAAAATGGACCTGAAAGCAAGTATTATAGGAACTATTGTGTGAGTAGAATTGTTATGGCTGTGTAAATGTAGCCATACATTGGAAAGGCATGACTTAGCACTGGCTTTTGCCAACAACATCCTGCCTTGGTTTGAATGAGGCCAAAGTGGACTTTACATTACTACAATGTCTCCAAGTTGCGCTGTGCACTAATATCCCATTTAGAACTTTCTTTCTACTCATTTTTAAAACACGATATACTAATACACAATGTTTGAGAACAGTTTATTTCTGAGAGCACGGCCATTCTTGTAAAAGAAGAAAAAAAAAAAACTTTTGACCATTCAGCAACCCTGCTGTGAATGAAATGTGCTCAGCCCACAGTCTGTCATTACAAGGGATGGAGCCATTCCAGCAAGGTCAATATCCTTGTCACAGCCTTGCCTCCTCCGCAAATCTCCATTGACGTACTGCTGCTAACACACTAGCAGTAAATATATCACTGCTAAACACTACGTTGTGTACACATGCCCACAACCAACATGGCGGATACGAGATTCCGCATGTCAACAAGCTTTATTGACATGTGAACATTGAGTTAGACGAACGGTCTTCCGTCAGAATT
The DNA here is from genome assembly GCF_905171775.1 of Rana temporaria. Lineage (NCBI taxonomy): Eukaryota > Metazoa > Chordata > Amphibia > Anura > Ranidae > Rana > Rana temporaria. The sequence continues at coordinate 291,646,598 of NC_053489.1, read as the reverse complement.
GGTAACGGAAGTGACGTTACGTCGCCGCCATCTTGCTACACCCCGCACTCCTCTACAGGAACATCGGCTTGCTGAAAGTTTACGCTAGCGTAAGGCGAGAGGGTTTGGCACATGCGTAGTAAAACCGAAAAGCCACACGTGTGCGTCCATGGTGGATGTCCCGGAATTGTAAGAGGCGATAAAAGGAGTGAAGGAAGGAATAGACGAGGAGTTCAGTAGTACGGTGAGCGTGTTGGTTGTCACATGTGCACTGTGTGTGTTAGTGTATAGAACAGGCTTGGTGTACACGGGCTCCCTAATGTGTGCATTGACTTGTATCAGATTGTGTATATGGACCGAGCTTCTTATCATATAATTGGGACTTATTATACGGATAGTATTATTTTCCACTTTAAAAAATCCCTTGGCCTTAGTTTAGACTCGTATCTGAACAGAAATGTCTGTGAAAAGTGATCTACGCTCAGAGGCATAATTATGGTACCAATGGGGCATTTAAAGCACTTCCCCCATTCACTTCAACACAACAGAAACCATTGTTTTTGTCCCAGGCGTGAAGCAACGCTTTGCAACCGCGACATAAACCCCCCGTCTGCTGCTTTTGCAGCTAAAAACACTGCTTGACTGCGTATTTGTGGTTCCTTCCCAACTGCAAGTCTACATTTGGCCTAAGCTAATGGTTTTTAGTACCCCTTTCACACTGAGGTGGCTTTTAGGCGTTTTAGCACTAGAAATAGCGCCTGAAAACCACCATTTCAGTGTATCCTTTCACACTGGGGCGGTGCGCTTGCCAGACGTTGGGAAAAGTCCTGCAAGCAGCATCTTTGCAGGGTTTGGGAGCGCTGTATTTGGCAACACAGGCGCTTTCAACCCCCTTCTTAGTTAAAAGTGCCCTGCTAGTGCCTGAAAAGTGCCGCTTTAACAGCAGTAAAGGTCTGCTAAAACAAGTGGCGCTTTACTGCTAAGCCAAGGGCAGCCCTAAAGTGAAAGGGGTTATACCGCCAGAAAAAATACTGCAGCTGCTGACTTTTAATATATGGACACTCACCGCCCGCAATATCGACACCCGAAGCCGATCTGTCCCTTGGCGCTCAGGTGGAGGCGCTGCCATCTTCGGTAAGGGAATCAGGAAGCTAAGCCTTGCGGTTTCACTTACTGGTTCCCTACTGTGCAAGTCGCTCTGCACGATCCCACTGGTCCCTGCTGTCTTTTGGGACCTGTGTGTCTTAAAGAAGACAGCAGGGGGACGGCGAAGGCGCGGGACCTGGCGTAGGTCGCCACGGCAACCTGTGCCCGGAAGTGGGAGCAAATACTTAGTTTACACAGGTATCTGCTCCCTCCTCCCCCTGAAAGGTGGCAACTGTGGAACTCCGCTTTAACCCATTCTCTGTATTAAAGCTGGACTGTAAGAAAACCGTGATCAGACAGGCTTTTTTTTTTTTGCAAGGTCACTTCTGCAATGAATTAACCCCAACCAGCCTGCTCACTGTCTTCTCTGGTGCTGTAAACTGAGCAACGAATGCTCAGCTTGCAGAGCTGTGTGCCAGAATGACTGGCTCCTGCAGAGGAGTGAAGTCATCCTGCGTCAGCCATTGAAAAGGCCTGAAGACTGGAACTCAGAAGAAGATGCCCTTGCCAGCGAGGGACCGCTGTATAGGTGAGTATTCATCCTTTAGTTCCGCTCTAAAGCTAAATAAAAAAGAAAAGTTTCACCCTGCAAGGCAATATAATGTGCTAGTATGCATCGCATACTGGCACAATATGAAAGAATTGCCTTAAAACGAAGCCCTGCAGAGGGTTTCAGGTTTGGGGACTCCGGCATTCTCACTGGTGAAACCACAATGACGGGTATACCGTTGCTTCAGAGCGCATGCACTGGTGACGTGACTGGTTGCTGCTCGCTACAATATTTTCTAAGACCCCTTTCACACTGAAGCGTTTTTACAGCGTTTTAGCGTTAAAAATAGTGCTATTAAAACGCTCTCCATGCATCTCAATGGCCCTTTTCACACTGAGTCCTGCAAGCAGCAGCTTTTGGGCGCTGAAAAAAAACGCTCCAAAAATGCCCCTTTCCATTGAAATGAATAGAAAGCGCTGTAAAAACGCCTTACCCTTTCACACTGAGGCACTGCCAAAACGCCCTAAAACGTTAGGGTCTTAGCGATGCTTTACCAGCGTTTTTCGGGCACTGTCAGTGTGAAAGGGCACTGAAAGCACTCAGGCTTTCACATTGGGATTGCAGATGAGGCTTCTTTCAGGCGCTTTACAGGCTTTTTTTTTATGCCAAAGCGCCTGAAAAACGCTTGAATAACCCCCGAAAAACGCCCCAGTGTGAAAGGGGCCTAAATGGTGCACATTTAGGACATATTAATTACCTACAGGTAAGCCTTATTATAAGCTTACCTGTAGGTAAAAAAACAGAGTATAGTTCCACTATAAGGTAAAAAAATCTTTTAGGTGCAGTTCCCTCCTCTGCCCCCCTAAGTACTTACTTGAGCCCAATCTCAATCCAGCGCTGTGTCCGAGAGCAGTGGATCTGCTTTCTTCCATTCCTCACTGGACTCAGTGAGAGCCATTGGCCTCTGCTGCTGTAAACCAGATCCAATGAGGAGGGAGCGGGGTCAAGCCACACTGTGCGCCAATAGACAGTATGGCTTGAGATTGAGTTTGCACAAGTGCTCCCATAGCAACCCGCTTGCTATGGGGGCAGTCAGAAGGCAGAAGGTGCTAGGTGCACTGGCAGGGGACCCCAGAAGAGGAGGATCGGGGTTACTCTGTGCAAAACCATTGCACAGGGAAGGTAAGTATAACATTTTTGTTATTTTAAAAAGAAAAAAAAAAACTTTACATTCACTTTAATTCCAGTGTAATGTAGTTATGTTTTCTTTTTTCTAATTGTTAGAGGGAATTTTCTGTAAATACTTCTTGGGTACCTTGCACAAAAAAAAAAAAATACAAAACGTAAAAAAGAAAAAAAAAACATGGGCAGACTCGATGGATCACTCCCTGTCTTTTTTCTGCCATCACTTTTCTATGTTTCTACTGTCTAGTTTCTGTACGTGTCTCCCAGCATAGAGTCTGCACTCCAGTAATTCATCCCTTAATGTACAGGACCCTAAGAGCCGTGGGCTGCGTTGGTGGTAAAGCACTGCTAGTTTTAGCGGCACTATTAGGCCACTAGCAGGGCGCTTTTAACCCCGGCTAGCGGCCGAAGAAAGGATTAAATGCACCCTAAAAGTGTCGCTGCCAAAGTGCTTTGCAGGCGCTTCAGCAGCGGTGTCCATTAAGTTCCATGGGCAGGGGCGGTGTATACACTGCTTCTCCACTGTCTCAAAGATGCTGCTTGCGGGACTTTTTTTTAACATCCTACCAGCGCAGTGCCCCAGTGTGAAAGCTCTGGGGCTGCAGGGAGAGGCGTTTTTCAGGTGCTAAAAATGCACCTGAAAAATGCCTCAGTGTGAAAGGGGTCTAAACATAAGTACCACTCCGTACAGCGTTCAGCCCATCCAGCTGCAGCATATTTCAGCTTGCTATAGACTTTGACAGGCTGTAGGGGGCAGGGCTTGATGCTGTGCAAGTGCCTCCTGGGCAAACTAAAATGCTGTGAGAGACACCCAACAGCTAGACACCCTGCGTACTAGAGGCTATAGACTTAGGCCTCATTCACAGAGAGTGTATTAATCCTTAGGCCGTGCTTACCAGCACGGGGATGCACAGGTGGTGTTTACATCCCCATACTGGTAGTCCCAAAGCTGTCATCTGGGATGTAGTGTATGCACAGCCTCTGCTTCCAATGTGACATCTGTGTGGGTGCACAGCCCTAAAGCAGGCTTTGAAGGGTAAGTTCACCTTTTCACAAAAAATGTACATATCCTGGCCAACCCCCCATGATGTTCCATGCTGCCGGTGTAACGGTCTGCAATACAGTGTCAGGATGAGTATCCATCATAATGCACGCAGTGGTAAGCACTCACTAGTCAGCGCGACCGCATTGACCAATCAGAAGCGCTTCTTTCTTCTGAGACACCTTTCTGGAAGAAGAAGCCTCCGGTACACTTCTCATTGGCCAGCACAATCGCGTGATCATGTTGACCAATTAGCGCTTGCCATTGTAAGCATTATGGTGGATACACATCCCGATGCTGTTTGTTGCTGTATATAGACCACAACATATGGGGCATCATGGCCACTATGTACAGCGAATCCCAGAAAGGTGGCCGGGATATTTTATAGTTAACTTACCTTTTCATTTTTTGTGAAAAGGTGAAATAAAGATGGTTCTAGATGGATCGATATTCAGCAGGGACCAGCTAAATCTCAGCAGGGAGGACTACCTCATCCACATTGATTGTGTGGGTGGGTGGGGGAATCTTTTTATACCCCTTTAAAGGGTGATCGGAAACAAAAGTAATTTATAGCCAGTCTTACCCTTCAAGGTGTAATCTGTTTTATTCCCTATGAGTAATATATTCATCAATGTTTTTTTAAAATCTGATCTGTGGGTTTGTTGACAGTAAAAATGTCTTCATTGTGCGTGTTATTTTTCTACAGTCATTATCATGGAAGCACGTAAAGAGCAAGGTAAAAGGCAGTTTAAATCCAAAAGGACACCTCAAAATACATCTCCCAAGAGCACAACTTTTAAGAAAAAAGGTAACTAACTTGAATTTCTAAAGTTGAATTTAAATATTTATTATAGCATTGTATTCCCTTGCAGCCGATCCTCCTCTCTTGCAGAAGTGCCAGTAGAATCTTCAGCATCGGACACTTCAGGGGATGTTGGATATCTGCATATCTCTACTATTCACTGTAACTACCTCCCTGGTCACTACATCACCAGACTGTCCTTGTAGCTCCAAAGAGACACACTAGTGATGTGGAAGCCAGGGATAGAACTATAGTGCATAGCAGAGAGACTCTGGTATCAGACACCTAGGAAGAATTGGAGGGTGAAGATTCTACCAGCATCGGCAAAAGAACAAAGATCAACTGTGAGAGAGGCAGTGAGTTTTATAAATGTACTTTACTGTGCAGTGTATTTGGTAATTTTTTAAACTGTGAAAGGGTCTCTTTAACGGCTGATCAAAGACTAAGGCAGGCCATACACAGCTCGAATCTCGGCTGGTTCAGCAGGAACCGGCTGAGATTCGAACCGTGTATGGGCAGTCTGAATGTACCAAGTTGAGCGACATGGGTATAACCAGCATGCCGGGTCTTTACCTACAATTATCTCTAGCAGCTACTATTGCCACTAGCAATAATCGGCGGCTCCCCCCCCCCCCCCCCCCCCCCCCCCGCCGGAAAATGACAATGGCTCGGCAGGAGGGATTCCCGCATCAACACTGTGGTTGCATGAAAAAAAATGTGTTCTGTGTGTGGCCAGCTTTAGACTGTTTTGGGGTAAATGTGCTGGATTTTGGAGTTTATTACTCAGAAGCAAATTCTGGAATGCTTGGTAATTTACACTTATCCTATATAGCAATATAGTTATGGAATCTTGGAAATAAATTATGCTGATAACATATTTTATCAAGGTAGACATAGTGTGGACCAAGCTCCTTTCAGTGCTAGCAACAGCTAATGGGCCCGTGCACACGATCAGAAAATCATACAGAAAAAAAAAAACGTTTTTGAAGTGATAGTATGATAATCTGATCATTAGAGCTTTTGAGAGCCAAACATGAAAATGTATCCGATATTATCCGATGGGACAAGCACGACATTTTTTTGTTTTCTTTTAACCAGTACAGTTGTACTACAATACAAATACACTACAGCTGTTGACATTACATCACTTCCCAATTTTTATTCTGTCGTGCGAGAATTTTCGTCACTTCAGTAAACTCTGAGACTAGCATGTAAGAAAAATAAATAAAAATTGGTCGATCATTTGTCCGATAATCCTATCGTGTGTACCAGGCATTATGCTTATCAACAGATTTTCAGTGCGTAAATTGAAGGTAGGGTGTAGAACTATTACATTTCTGTTTACACAAACAAACTCAACTTTTTATCAGATTCTCATTTATAATGCAAACATTTTTACACCAGCTTAAGAAGATGTTTTAAATGGGCTCATTGCTACCTTTGATTACTAGTGGTGATTTTACTTTTACTATTTTAAAGGGTATGCATCATAACAAACAGACACATTTAAATTCACATCTGTTAGGCTCCTTTCACACAGGGCAGATCCACTAAGTGGAGTCCGCCAGTTCAGCAAGAGATTGCTTCGTTGATCTCTGCTGAGCCGGCAAATTATTATTATTATACACGATTTATATAGCGCCAACAGTTTACGCAGCGCTTTACAATGTAGAGGGGGGATGGCACAATTGCAGTACAATACAGAAGGTACAGGAGGCCCCTGCTCGTAGAGCTTACATTCTAAAGGGAGGGGGTGGTGGTACAAAAGGTAATAATAGCTGCAGAGAATGATTTGATGGGGGTGGCTCGGGGACAGAGAATGATTTGATGGGGGTGGCTCGGGGACAGTTATTATGTGGGTGTGGGATTGACTTCCCTGAAATAATGAGTTTTCAGGGATCTTCTAAAGGTGGACAGGTTAGGGGCTGATTGGACATACCGGGGCAGGAAGTTCCAGAGGATGGGAGAGGCTCTCGAGAAGTCCTGAAGGCGAGCATGGGAGGAGGTAACAAGGGAGTTAGAGAGTAAGGATGAGCTCCAGCGTGTTCGCTAAGTACATGTGCAGAGCTCGCCAGGAAGTCTGCACGGCTCTGCGCTAATCACAGCCAGGTAGACATTGTCCCGATGCTCGGCTGCAGAGATCGGGAAATGTCTCCCTGGCTGTGATTAGCACAGCGCCGTGCAGACTTCCTGGCAGGCTCTGCACGTGTACTATGCGAACACGCTGGAGCTCATCCTTATTAGAGAGCAGGAGGTCCTGGGAGAAGCAGAGGGGACGATTTGGGAGATATCTGCAGATGAGCTTGGTGATGTAGATGGGGGAGATGTTGTGAATGGCCTTGTATGTTGTGGTTAGCATTTTGAATTTTACACGGTGGAGTAGGGGAAGCCAGTGAGGGGATTGGCAGAGAGGAGCAGCAGTCACGAATCGGTTAGTGAGGTGTATTAGTCTAGCAGCATAATTCATAATAGACTGAAGGGGGTATAGCCTACTTAAGGGTAGGCCATTAAGGAGAGAGTTGCAGGGAGGAACCTGTCAGAGCCCTGCTGATTTCTATGGGGAGATCGGATGAAAACGGACAGCATGTCTGTTTTGTTTAGATCTCATCCGATAAGACGGATGGCGAACCTATCGCCATTAGTTTGTTTTGGGCGGATCAGATGGCAGACGTGTGTCAGTGGACACATCTCCGCTGACATCCGCCTGCCCATAGGAGTCGATGGGTGGCCTGCTTGGATCCGCCTAAAAAACGGACAGGCGGATCCGAACTGGCTTATAGTGTGAAAGGGGCCTTAAAGGGGTTGTAAAAGTAGTTTTTTTATTCTCTAAATAGGTTCCTTTAAGCTAGTGTATTGTTGGTTCACTTGCCTTTTCCTTTGATTTCCCTTTTAATTTTTTTTTTCTTTGTCTGAATTTCTCACTTCCGGTTCCTCCTCAGTAAGCTGTACAGTAAGCTGTTCTGGCTGACTAACCCCCAGCCAGAACGGCTCGGATGATGGGGGCAAGCTTACTGAGGAGAAACAGGATGTGAGAAATTCAGACAAAGAAAAAAAACATTTAGAAGGGAAATCAAAGGTAAAGTGAACCAACAATGCACTAGCTTAAAAGAAACCCATTTAGAAAGTAAAAAAAAATAGATGACAATCGGCGTTCATAGAAAGGAAAATGACTGGGAGAAATATCAGGTCGGGTAGAAACTGAATTGAGAGGAAAAAGAAATGGGTACGCAGCTTTCTTCCCAAGGGAAACCGGCAATAATAGGGGGAAAGGGGGAATAAAGAAGCGTAATAAAAAAAGGAAGGTAAAAGCGAAGGGAGAAGGTAGAGAGGGATAAATAAGTCAGGAGCATTTCCTAGGTTATCATTCCAGTCCAATCCTGATTCGTTACAAGGTAATTTTACTTTAAATTTTGAGTAAAATAATATTATTATTTTTTACTACAGTCACTCTTTTAGGGTAGGGTTAAAGCGAAACTGTTTTGAAAATTGCAAGCTTATTGCACAAGAGACATACTATGGGTGTTATTTACAAAAGGCAAATCTACTTTGCACTACAAGTGCACTTGAAAGTGCAGTCGCTGTAGATCTGAGCGGAAGCTCTGCTGATTTTACCATCCAATTATGTGCAAGCTAAAATGCTGTTTTTTTATTTTCCTTGCATGTCCCCCTCAGCTCTACAGCGACTGCACTTCCAAGTGCACTGCAAAGTGGATTTGCTTTTCGTAAATAACCCCCTATGGCTCTCTTGTAATAAAATCTCCTTACCTGTCTGTTTGCAGTTCATTCATCTGGGCACCCTGCAGATGCCAGGACTGTACATTTAGCTGCACATGGACACTCAAGGAAATATTGCAGTCAGCCTCAGCTACATACAGCTTATACAGCACATCCAGTAGCCACAAATGTCAGTCAGGGAAATTGTTTGTTTGGGACAGCTTGGCATCTATTTAAACTGAAACGTAAGGTGGAGATCAGCTTTAACTTCAGGGTGTGGAGGAGCATGTGGTCTCCTAGCAGGATGCAGTGCTTGGGCCTAGTGTCACCTGATGAGGATCGACCCTGTGTAAGCTCTGATACCCAGTCATCATGGAGTTCTTACAGATGATGACTCTGGAGTGGCAGAGAAGCTCAGTGAAGGGGGGCTAGTAAAAATTCCATCACTTTACCCTAAATAAGTAAAGTGTCAGATTATTTATTGATCGTTCTTTAAAGACTGTGTTGTATTATAATTTATGTAGAATAAAATACTTCCTTTTGTCATTCTTTAGCATTTGGCTCCCCAAAAAATCATGGCAAAGATATTGGACAGAGTGCAAAGGGAAATGCCAAAATAAATAAATTTGAAAAGGGCAAGAAAATGGCTGTCCAAAAGGGAGGCAAAGCTGGTGTGAAACAATTTGCATCCAAGAAGACAAAACAGGGAGATGGCTTCACAAAGAAGAGGAAACGTCCAGCAGAGGACCAAGAAGGCAGTAAGTTTGAACTGCATGTGTTTTTAAAAGGAATCAGTTAACTATTATGTCTCTATACCCTGTAAACAGTCATTTCAGCAAAAAAAAATGTTTCTCTTCCGTTCATGGACCGACACAGCAGCATTGACCTTAAGGTTATATATCCTTCCTTTCAGGAGAGACTAGGCAGAAAAAACAACACTTAAAGTGTTAAAACACTTCTCTCAGTACAGCACCTCCCAGGGGGCGGGTCCCCCGGGTACATACCACTCTCTGCATCATGCAGCCCCAGTTTTTTTCTGCCTAGCGATAGGAGAAGACATGGCTCCTCTGGGCCCATGTGCTCTTGAGTTGTTTTTTTTTAAATCCAAACAACTCGCATGTCAAAGCGAGTTTCCCAATTGAAGTCAATGGAAACGAAAATAATTAGTTCTGCATTGACTTCAATTGGATGCAATACCGCATGCGGCCAGAGGTGGAGGGGCGATGGAGAGCCTCGGAAACAGCCAGAAACGGCCTGATACCCTTTCTCCTGCAAATGCTCCCAACGCCTAGTCCGATACCTGGACACTCACGGATGATCGTGCAGAAGCGGGGAAGTTATAATCACGATCTCCCTGTGTGGCTTTCAATAATACAGCTGACAGCTGCTTCTCCCCTCTGCGACTTTCAGCTGATTTAGGGAGATTGGTGATTATAACTTCCCCCGCCGCCACACCGACCGTTCCTGAGTGTCCCCTGTATCCTCCTCCGGCTCCCCTCTGTGTGCTCCTCCGGTACCCCCCCCCCCCCAGTCCTCCTCTGGTCCCCCTCCGTGTGCTCCTAGAAGGAGAGCGGAGATAGGAGTCGGTAAATGTAATTTACCAGCTCCTTCCTTTTCCAGATGCACAGAGTCAGTGATCACTGGCTCTGTCCATTCATAACTGAGCATTGTAAACTGTGTTTACGGTGTCTCAGTTTATGAATGGACAGGAGCCGCTGTCTCTTGTCCATTAATTTCCAGTGCAGGCTGCTGAGAAAGGGACTGGGGAATCTCTATCCTTCGTCCCTTTCCATGTCTCAAAGTGTTGATGTCAGGGGTCTGTTTAGACCTTTGATATCTCACCAAAGCCCCCCCCTATATTGTAAAAAATAAAAAGCTACTGACAGTCCATGCCTCATCAGTGCTGCATATTGGTGCCACTGCCACATGACATAAAAAAAAAAAGTATTGTGTATCGGCGAGTACTTTCTTTTAAATGTGGTATCAGGACAACAACCCTAATATTTAACTTGATTATTTCCATGCAAAAAAGTTCAGATTTTAGTATTAACCACTTAAGCCCCGGACCTTTAGGCAGCTAAATGCCCAGGCCAGGTTTTGCGATTCGGCACTGCGTCGCTTTAACACACAATTGCGCGGTCGTGCGACGTGGCTCCCAAACAAAATTGGCGTCTTTTTTTCCCCACAAATAGAGCTTTCTTTTGGTGGTATTTGATCACCTCTGTGGTTTTTATTTTTTGCGCTATAAACAAAAATAGAGCGACAATTTTGAAAAAAATGCAATATTTTTTACTTTTTGCTGTAATAAATATCCCCCAAAAACATATATAAATTATTTTTTTTCCTCAGTTTAGGCCGATACGTATTCTTCTACCTATTTTTGGTAAAAAGAATCGCAATAAGCATTTATCGATTGGTTTGCGCAAAATTTATAGCGTTTACAAAATAGGGGATATTTTTATAGCATTTTTATAAAACAATTTTTTTTTTTACTACTAATGGCAGCCATCAGCAATTTTTTTCGTGACTGCGACATTATGGCGGACACTTCGGACAATTTTGACACATTTTTGGGACCATTGTCATTTTCACAGCAAAAAATGCATTTAAATTGCATTGTTTATTGTGAAAATGACCGTTGCAGTTTGGGAGTTAACCACAGGTGGCGCTGTAGGAGTTAGTGTTCACCTAGTGTGTGTTTACAACAGTAGGGGGTGTGGCTGTACGTCTGATGTCATCGATTGTGTCTCCCCTATAAAGGGGATGACACGATCGATGCGCCGCCACAGTGAAGCACGGGGAAGCCGTGTTTACATACAGCTCTCCCCGTTCTTCAGCTCCGGGGAGCGATCGCGATGGAGTGGCTATAAACGCGCCGTCGTCCCGGATCGCTCCCCGAGGGAATCCGCACGCAGCGGAGGGGGTCCCGATCAGACCCCCGACCTGCGCAAAGGCAAGGACATATATATACGCCCATCTGCCTGTTCGTGCCATTTTGCGGACGTAAATAGTCGTGCGGCGGGCGTTAAGTGGTTAAGCTGGATACATACTATATCATTTTCTGTAGATTTTTTCCTTCAGATTTACCAAATTTACCAAAACTATATAATGAGGTCAAACCTTAATGCCGCGTACACACGATCGGTTTGTCTGATGAAAATGGTCCGATGGACCGTTTTCTTAGGACGAACCAATCGTGTGTGGGTCCCATCGTTTTTTTTTTTCCCATCTGTGAAAAAACGTAGAACCTGTTTTAAAATAATCTGATGGTGAAAAAAACGATCGTCTGTGGGCAAGTCCATCGGTTAAAAATCCACGCATGCTCAGAATCGAGTCGACGCATGCTTGGAAGCATTGAACTTAATTTTTCTCAGCACGTCGTAGTGTTTTGCGTCACCACGTTCCGACACAAACGGATTTTTAACTGATGGTGTGTAGGCAAGACTGACGAAAGTCAGCTTCAGCGGATATTTGATGAAAAAATCCATCGGTCCGTTTTCATCGGATGAACTGATTGTGTTTACAGGGCATTAGAGTTTAAATGTGTATGCAATCAGGCAGGACCTTGCTAAATCTAAAGGAAATTCGGACAACAAAAGTTGTACAGTGTGTATGGGGTCTTACGTTTAAAATAAAAGATTAATAACCCCCTCTCCACCCTTCATATAGCTTTATGTCTGAAGTTAAAATACCCTGTATATCATACTTCTGGGTATATTTATTTTTACATATACTGTATATAAGTTTTATATATATTTATTAAAATAATAATTATTGCACTGTTTTACAGTATAAATTTTAAGTTCTAAAGCCACAAGGATTTTCACCCCCCTCCCCCTTTTTCTTACCTGAACCTGATCTGATCCAGCGAGGTGCACAAGTGCATTGTCATTGGACAGATTAATAGCAGCAGGAGCCATTGGCTCTTGCTGCTGTAAATCAAATCCTGTGAACGGGGGCGGAGCCGAGTCCCGCAGTCTCTGTCAATGAACGCAGCAGCGGGACTCGGGAGCAAGCTCACATGGGTGTCTCCAGGGAAAGCGGCTTTCCGTGGGGGCACCCGATGAAGAGGAGGGGCCTGGAGCACTGATGGTGGACCCCAGAAGAAGAGGATTGGGGCTACTCTGTGGAGAATTATATATATATATAATCTCATACATATCATACATGTTCCATAAACAGCCGCAAAAGAATGCAAAGTTGTAATGTACAAAGAAATATGGGGGAAACCCCCCCCCCCCCCCCCCCACAAATAGGCAAATACAACTTTTAATTGCATAGAGCTCACTAAAGAGAACATACAGCCCCACCTAGTGGCTGAAAACCGAAATTACAGTGCCAATAGAGCATCATAATTTCACACTCCAAAGTCAGATAGTAATAACCAGCATTGAGTAACCAACAGCATTCTACCCCAATATCCTATCTATATTCTGGTCTACTGGGGCCAAGCCTGGTACATCAAGCCAACCTCCCCAAACCCTCTCAAATGTAGTGGGGCATCTTCTCATAGAATGCATTAGATAAGAAAAACATTCTGCCTTTAAACTCACAAGAGGAACAGTGCTGCAGGATGGAGGCGAGGGTCCTTAGGACACATTATCGGACAGAATTTGAGTATTGCAGGAAAAACAAACTTTTTTATTTTAACAGATGCTACAGAAAAAAAAAAAATTCTTCTTACCTGGAGCTGGACCTACAGTTCCTATTGACCTTGTTCTTTGCACTGTGTTTTTACAGATTCTGAAGCCAAGAAGCCAAAAACAGTGAAGAAGGAGTTAAAGCAGACCAGGCAGCTCAACGAGAAGAGTAACTATGACACCATGACAAAATCCAAGAAGATTTGGGAGTCAATTAGGAGGTATGGAAATATTTTATTTTTCATTAAGGGCTCATTCACAAGGATGAACGGATCTGTACACCCATGCAGAAGGCCGTGTTTGTAACCTTGGGAGGCCCAGATCTTCACTGCTGGACCGATGCACACAGATTGCATTCAGAGCTCCTGTAAAAATGTATACACAGGGATGTGCATGAAGATCAGTGAAGAGCCTTGCAGCCGTCAGTCTGTCATCCATTCTAACAGGCTTGCTGCACTTGGCCACCTGAGCCCTAAAAAGAACTGAATAGATTTAAGAACTTCTAAAGACAATCTATTTTCGAATGTGATTGTATTAGGCTTCTTTTAAGGAGCAGTGTAAAAATCTTAATTTAGTCCTTTTTTTTTTTATGTAGTAAAATCATTTAAGATGCCCCTCAAGCTGAAATTCACATTAAAATGGACTAAACTGAAGTAAATGCACAGAAAACTGAGCCAGAAGGATTCCTCTTTGGTCTCTATAATTTTTATATAAAAATAAAATGAGAATTTGTTTTATGTCATGTAGTGGCTATATACAGAAAATTACATATGCTGTGACCATTAACCACTTGACCTACAGAAGATTTACCCCCCTTCATGACCAGGCCATTTTTTTGCAATACGGCACAGCGTTAATTAACTGACAATTGCGCTGTCATGCAACGCTGTACCCCAAACAAAAATTATGTTCCTTTTTTTCTTGGTGATATTTGATCACCTCTGCTTTTTTTTTTTTTACACAATAAAATTTCAAAATTAATTTGGTCCAATATGTATTCTGCTACATATTTTTTGGTAAAAAAATCCCAATAAGAGTATATTGATTGGTTTGCGCATAAGTTATAGCGTCTACAAACTATGGGATATTTGTATTTATTTATACTAGTAATGGCGGCGATCAGTGATTTATAGCGGGACTGCGATATTGCGGCAGACATTCTTATGCTGTCACTGTTGACACTTTTTGGGGACCAGTGACACAGTGGGAGACCACCACATACCTTAGGTCTAAGTGTTGTTTTACATCTGCTTAATATGTAATGCTGTCTGATGCTTTCATTAGGAACCAGAAAAAAGGAAACCCTCTAAATATCTTGTGTGTTTATTTCTAGAAAGGACTGTGATGCCCAAAAAAGAGTCAAGTTAATGGACGAGCTTGAGAAGCTGCTTCAGGGGAATGTGAAAAGTGTGAGTGGACATGCTTGAATGAACCTGCGACCAGAGTCAAACCACATATTACGAGTCTTTCTCTCTACATGTTTCCGCTTTAATTGCTTTCATTAAGCAGCTAATCAATGTGAGCTGCTCTGGTCTTGAGACACATAAGTCAGTTTAATTAGATTGCATAATAGCTCAATATGTATTACATTTAAATATGCCTTTGGCATCCCCTGAGACTTGATTATTGCAGTGTATCTGAAAGCAATTAGGAAATGTGGTACATACATGATCCTAAATGTTCTATTATATTGTATTCATTGATTTTATAATTTATTGCCTTATGTTATTCTTTAACCCCTTCCCGACCGCCGCATGTACATATACGTCGGCAGAATGGCACGTACAGGCACATTGGCGTACCTGTACGTCCCTGCCTAGACGTGGGTCGGGGGTATGATCGGGACCCCCCCCGCGACTTGCGGCGGTCGGGTCCCCTCGGGGAGCGATCCGGGACGACGGCGCGGCTATTTGTTTATAGCCGCTCCGTCGCGATCGCTCCCCGGAGCTGAAGAACGGGGAGAGCCGTGTGTAAACACGGCTTCCCCGTGCTTCACTATGGCACTGCATCGATCGAGTGATCCCTTATATAGGGAGACTCGATCGATGACGTCATTCCTACAGCCACACCCCCCTACAGTTGTAAACACACAGTGTACACCAAATCCTACAGCGCCACCTGTGGTTAACTCCCAAACTGCAACTCATTTTCACAATAAAGAATGCAATTTAAATGCATTTTTTGCTGTGAAAATGACAAAAATCCCAAAAATGTGTCAAAATTGTCCGAAGTGTCCGCCATAATGTCGCAGTCACGAAAAAAATCGCTGATCGCCGCCATTGGTAGTAAAAAAAAAAAAATTATAAAAATGCAATAAAACTATCCCCTATTTTGTAAACGCTATAAATTTTGCGCAAACCAATCGATAAACGCTTATTGCGATTTTTTTTTTTACCAAAAATAGGTACAAGAATACGTATCGCCCTAAACTGAGTAAAAAAATTTTTTTTATATATGTTTTTGGGGGATATTTATTATAGCAAAAAGTAAAAAATATAGAATTTTTTTCAAAATTGTCGCTCTATTTTTGTTTATAGCGCAAAAAATAAAAACCGCCGAGGTGATCAAATACCACCAAAAGAAAGCTCTATTTGTGGGGAAAAAAGGACGCCAATTTTGTTTGGGAGCCACGTCGCACGACCGCGCAATTGTCTGTTAAAGCGACGCAGTCCCAAACTGTAAAAACACCTTGGGTCTTTAGGCAGCAATATGGTCCGGGGCTTAAGTGGTTAAGTAATGGTAGTCAACTCCTGTTACATGTAAAAAAAATATTTCTGATTAGAGTATGTTTAGAGTAGAACTATAGGGAAAAAAAAAATATTTTTTCTTTTTGGCTACAGTAAGGGAAGCTTATAACCCTAGTCAGATTTTTTTTCATCATCTGTGTCCCATAGCCAAATAAGGGAATTCCTAGGGGGACCTCCAGGTCACCAGAACTAATGTCCCTCTATTACTTTTCTGGGTTTTGCCTAGTTGTATTTTAAAATGGTTGTAAACCCTTTACAACCACTTTAAACTACAGGCAAGCCTATAATTATGCTTACCTGTAGATGCACTGGATATCTCCTAAACCTGCAGGGTTTAGGAGATATCCCTGTATTTGCATGTGCCGACGTCATGTGGCACATGCGCACTTAAGCCAACTGAAGCAATGGCACATACGTGCCGTTGCTTCAGTTGTACTGTGCCATTCCCGTCGGCTCCCACGCATGCGCTGGAGTGACGTCATCGTGGCTCTGCCCATTCACAGCGCCGGAGCCGCGGTACCCGGAAATAACCTCTGGGATAGATGTCGCTGCCCGGAGGGGGAGACGAGGACAGCTTCGGGGGCTTTGTTCTCAGGTAAGTAATTCATAATGAGCTAGTATGCTATGCTATGTGTGTCCCCCCCAGGAGGGTTTACAACCACTTGTATACAGTACTCTCTAGCATACCCGTGTCATTTTTATAGTTTTAGAGATTGTGTTTCTAAATTTTGTATACTTGAAACAAACCTTGTTCCTCTGTGCTATACTTGCAAGGGCCAGAGAAAGGAGTACAACACTCAATAAAAAAAACCTTGGATATTTAGGCCAGTTGCACAAATAATTTACTGATGTTTACTCTGGAACTTTTTGACAGAAATTCTGAGTAAAAAAAAAAAAACTGTGTGTAAAGACCTGAGTAATGTTGATTATAGTTGAGGTGCGCAAGCGTATGTAGACAAGTGAAATTCTTCTTCATTGCCAGTGTTGTAACACACGTATGCGAGTAAATGACTGCACTCAAATGTAAAATGTTCTATTTTTGTTTTGCTACTCGATACTCATCGCTGTATTACGCCTCTTTACTCGGCTGTGTGCAATGTCCCGTAGACAACAGTGCATCTCATTTCACATCAGTAAAAAATGCAGCGTTTTTTATTACCCTGTACCGGAGGCCTTAAAGTGTATATCCAGCCAAAAACCTAATGTACTGGTTTTGGTCAGAATAAGAAAGGATTACAACTTGTGTTGTTTCCTTAATGCTATTAGGGGCTCCATTAGAGATTTACCCTCTCTTGCTGGTTTATCTGGAAATTTGCAACAGAAAGGAAATTAAGAAAAATCTGCAAAAGGGGGAGATAGGGGAAGAAACGAAATACAAAGAAAAGTATTTTAATTTCTGCCTGTGCTGCTGTTACCCTTACTTCCTGTCTGTTAAAATATTGTCAACAGGACAGTATCATAAAGGATTTGTAGAAAAGGGGAAAGATTTGTTGATCTTTTATTGTTATTGTGTGACCAGAGCCTATGGCCATCACAATAGGACTTTTTATGGTCCTCAATAAAGTACTTGCTGTGATTTTTTTAATAAAGCGCTTACTGTGATGCAGAACCAAAATAGTGACTTGATGATAAAAGAAACTAAAAAAAAAAAAGTGATCCCAGGTGAAAACACTCTGCACTTGCCAGTAATTTGGTTTCTGCATCACAGCAAGCACTTTGAGGACCCTAAAGATCTTCATATATGAACTTCTATATGTGTTTTGCACTAAGCACTTTTTTGGGGATTATTACATAGCACTTTTGTGTCACGCATTTTATACTTCCATTTTGATATTGTATTTGTGTTATTATGCTAGAAACTATAACACTTTATATTTGAATTGGTTTTATGATATTAAACAAGAATGGTTTTGAGAAGTGTAGTTTGTCTTTGAACTTTGGTAATACTATCCAGCTTTTTATAGCTGTAAGACTCGTAGCTCTTACCTAACGGTTATTCATTATTAGATTTATGCAGGTTCTTATTATTTTATATATATATAGATAGTGCTATTATGCTTAGCTGTTTGTTAGTAAGAACCAATTGGTTCAGTTAAAGAGCAGTCTATTGGAATTTCCATTTTACAGTGCCCATTTTAGGTTGATCTGTTTTCATGTCTTGTCTCTACAGATTGCATTTGCTCATGATACAACCAGGGTTATCCAATGTTACATAAAATACGCTAATGAGAAAAGAAGGCAAGATGTTTTTGATGAACTTAAAGGTATCTTTTCACAATTTATTATATTTTTTATGCGGCAGACACCATCATTTATTAAAGTGTTTATCCGTGCATTACCCAAATTTGCCCCAAAACCCTTTTCCTGCCTCTAGAGCATGTCTAAACAAACTTTTTTTTTAACTTGTTTCTGTAGCAAGAAACTGCTTTATTATTTCCTGTGACATTATTACCCGGCAGTTGCTGAGAGCTCAGTTCCTGTTGATGCCCCCCACCCAAGGCTACCTCTCCCAGGATGCCAAACCAACAGCATTTAGGCTGACTCTTGAATGCTAAGGCAGCAGCAGTGTTTTTCTAGGAAAGAAATCAATGTACAGAGGTCAGACAACACTGGCTGGGTTTTTAATGCAGTAAAGCCACTGTGTTGTCAACACAAACAAGAAGTTCGAAGAATATTGGTTTTCTGGCAAATTCTGTATTTCCTGCATTACCCCCCCCCCCCCCCAATCATACTTACCTAGGTGGATGCAGCATTGTTCCGATGCTGCATCTGTTCCCCAACCCCTCTACACTCAGAACCGAGCAATCGAACATGGCCGATGGCTCGGTTCTCCCAGCTTTCCGAGCAGAGAGCTGCTGACTGTCAATCAGAACATCTTTGCTCTGCTCCTCCACGCTCACTGGAGCGCTGAGCTGTGTAGGGGAGGGGAGCGGCCATCTCAGGCTCTCAGCGGCTCGCTGAGACAGGTGTCAGTCCAGACACCTGGCGGATCCAGACCTTATTGTCGCAATGACGCGGTGTCTGGACTGATTCCTGTGACATCAGAGAGCGGATTTTAGTTCTCTCTCTGCTGAAAACAGGTCACAGGAGTGCAAAAAAAATTGGTCACCTGTGACCCATAGGAGAAGCCCAGCCAAATTAGTTTAGGCTGGATTTCTCCTTTAATGGAAATATCTACTAAATGGTGTGTGTGATTTTTGTTGTTATATAAAATTAAATATGGTTCCATGCCATACCCTTTAATCGGATAAATGCAGTGTGAAAAGGTAAGCATTAATTCATCTTTGTATTTGTTATTGAAGGCAATCAGTTGTGTTCCATAAATGGCTATAAATTAAGCTACTTTTGTAGGCTATGGAGGCATCAATGCTTAACCTGATATTGAAGGTTATTAAAAAAAAAAAAAAAAAAGAGGTTATACATACCTGCAGGTTCCTTACCTCCTGTTTGGCAGTCCCCTGCTGGTGATATCTGATTTTTCTTCCTCCAAGTCCCTTCTTCGAAAGTCAAATGCTATGGGGCACCACATGCATGCGTGATTCCGAGCTAGGCTATGTGCGCCCATAGACGCACACAGCACTGGACAGCCCGCTCCTCACAGGAGTTTGACTGACAGCAGCAAGAGCCATAGGTTCCTTCTGCTCTGTGTCTCCTGTAAAACCAGGAGATAGGAGAATGATGCTAGAGCCAAAACAGGAGTCACGTAAGTTTTTAGCGATGGGGTAGGATGGGATAGCTGGGATTTTTTTTTTTACCCTAATGCAGAGAATGCGTTCAATTTAAAAGAGATGGATTTTAGAACCACTTATATTTTTTATAAAATCCCATTTATAGTGTGTCTTGCACAGCAATTTACAGAATATGTAGGACTGTTTACATCAGCCTTTGCTCCCAAAGTAAATTGCATCTTAACTCTGCATTGAATCCTTATAAAAAACTTCTGTAGAATTTTGATAATGGTTACAGTATTTAATTATTTTAATTCAATGAAAATGTGTGAATAAACTCTAAACTGTAATCTGTCTCACAGAGCACATAGTGGACTTGAGCAAGTCAAAGTATGCCAGAAATATTGTGAGGAAATTTCTGATGTATGGGTATGTTTTCCAGATTTTCTTTGTACTGCATGTGATTTTGTAAATGTGCTAATACAATTTCTTTAATGGAGTCAGTAAAAAAATAAAATGTAAAAATATTGATCTGCTATGAAAAATGTAATTGGGACCTAAAACATGTAGAGACATATGTAGTTAAATGAAAGATAAAAATATTTGTACTCTATATAAATTTGAATTTCCTGATTATTTAACCATTTGCCAATCAGCGATGTACCCGCACATCACTGGACTTCAAGCACTTATACCAGAATGATGCCTGCAGCTGCAGGCTTCATCTTGGTAATGTTTTTTAGAGCTTTCTGACGGCTCTCTTGTAATAGCAATCCTAGCAGCTAACTAGCTGCTGTATTGCTTTTACAAGTAGTGGGAGGGGACACTCCCCGCGGCGGCTCTCTAATTCCACTAGTATGCTCGAACGACCAGTCAAGACAGCCCAAGCAAACCAGGATCGACTTTCAGCTATTTACCGTATAAGCCTCCTTTCTCCAGGACTAGCACGATCCACAGACACAAAAAGCTATACACTCAGAGGACAATCTCCCCCTTTGCACAATGACACAGGACGGGATAATCTTTACCTCCTCCAGTAACATGACACACAGATATATTCAACTTTCCAACAGTAGACCATCTTAGCAGGGAGGAATTCCCCCTCCCTCCACCCTGCCCCCGGTCTACATGCTAGAAACACATATACATCCCATAATAGGTTGCTCCCAAGGCAGACAGAAATAATAGAACAATGGGATACAGCCACATCTTAAACGATATAGACTGAGACCAAGCTCATACAATTTTCCAGCAGTTGGAATTCATTTATCTTCATATATTTCTTGAGGGATATTGTTCAGAAATATTACTGTCCCAAGTGAAAGAGCCCTTTCATTCTTTCAACACAAACCACACATATAGAACCCTGGATAACATGGGTAACATGAAATTCTGAGTCCTGTGTGATTGTACAGTGAGTCTGGTTAGTGCAGACCAGACTAAGTTTCTCAGTCACCCTGTCGGCCTAATAGACACAGGGTAACTTACACATAGTAGGGGCCGGGGGAACAGGACAAGGAGTTTCCAGAGCTCTCTAAGGTAAGCTGGGTTTCACAAGCGGAAACGCCACCTAGCGGCCGCAGAAGAATTGCATCTAAGATCCGACGGCGTACTAAGGCGTACGCCTGTCGGATCTAACCCAGATGCCGTCGTATCTTGTTTTGTGGATACCAAAACAAAGATACGACGCGCAAAATTTGAAATTACGCGGTGTATCAAGAGATACGCCGGCGTAATTTCTTTGAGGATCTGCCCCGTAGTTTAAATTGGTTTACTCTGTGAGTTCCCATGTTGATGTGTGGTATTGTCTGTCCCCTTGGTTAGTGGATAGATGTATGTATGATTGCTACTTTTTGTTACTATATGATTTTTAACTTTAATCTTTACCGTTAAAATGCCATTGTCTACAAATTACAGCATAGGAAGTGTTATACCTAGGGTATCATAGTAATATTGTATATTGAAAGTGCTTGTGACTGACATTTCAATCATTACACAACATAATGAATGTTCTTCTCTTTTACATTATGTCAAAACACTTTGTGGGCTGCACCTGGGTTGTAATGATTAAATAATGTGCTCTATATTGAAGTGTGTGTGTGTGTGTGTATGTATGTATGTATGTATGTATGTATCACAATTATTAACCACTTAAGGACCGAGACTCTTTGAAATGAATGGGCAGTGCTGCAAATAAAATAAATAATTAATTAATATTGGCAGGAAATTATCTAACATGTGAGACTAATAGTGTTTTACTATGTTTGTGAACCTTTACATTCTCACCATAGGACAGAGTCCTTGCCTTCAAGTCCTCTGCTCGAATATTGGAAAATAATGTATAGCAACATTGCAGCACTCAAAATATCCTCCAGCAACAAGAAAAACTGTGCTCAGAGAGTCACCATTGGGCTGGACTTTAGAGGCATAGAAAACAATGTGGAGGTTAGAAAAATAACAATTTGAAAAAAGTACATGGTATAGTCGAAAATGTTCAACATTGATAAAAATCATATAAAATGATACAATTTGTACAGTAAGCCCTTGTGCATCAACGCGTTTCACTGTTGGGCTTTTTCAGGATACAGTCAAACAAGTAACAAAAAGAAAGAGAACGAGTCTCACTGTCTTATAGTGAACTTGGCACTGTACACAGTGCTAGACTGTCTCCCAGGGGCATACCCTTATATCTTTCCTCTTTGGATATGGTGTCCAGCTGGGCTATTTAATAACCCATCAGCATACAGGAGTTCCGTGTTGGTTATTCTCCTCTGTATCTTGTATCCTTTTGATATGGTCCCCTGCTTGATGTCACATATGACGTCCATACGCCCCTGCTCAGCAATCCTTTAATTCTGATGTGAAAAGAATCTGCTGATTGTTGTTCTGCAGTCTTTTGGAACGTCCTTTATTTTGGATATATTTAAACTAAAAATCGTTTTGACCACTGGACCTTTACAGACGAGGCCAAGTCCACTATAAGACAGTAAGACTTGTTCTCTTTCTTTTTGTTACTTCTTTAAACTTTGACTGTATACTGAAGAAGCCTAACTGTGAAATGTGTTGATGCACGAGGGCTCACTGTACAAATTGTATAATTTTATATGATTTTTATAAATTTTGAATATTTTCGACTATACCATGTACTTTTTTCAATAAATTATAATTTTCTAACCTTCTGAGATGTGTGCAAACCTGGTGGCCAACTACAAGAAATGTCTGACTTCTGTGATTGCTAAAAGGGGTTTTGCCACCAAGTACTAAGTCATGTTTTGCGAAGGGGTCAAATACTAATTTCACTCATTAAAATGCAAATCAATTTATAACTTTTTTAAATACTTTTTCCTGGATATTTTTGTTGTGGTTCTGTTAGAATAAACCCACAATTAAAATGTTAGACTGAACATTTGTCAGTGGGCAAACACAAAATCAGCGAGGATCAAATGCTTTTTCCCCCTCACTGTACTGCTGATTAGAAAAGGTATTTAGTTTATATTTACTAAAAATAATTGTATTTCCATATTCTGTGTACTGTGGGAGACCAGATATTGTGAATGCAGGGTCCTGGGTTTAGTAACACTTTAAACATTTATCTTTTTTTGTTTGTCACATATTATTTTTCATATTTACAGGTCAAAATCCCAAGTGGCTGAAATAATTAAAAGCTTTAAAGGACAGGTGAAGAAATTGTTGAGGCATTCAGAGGCTTCATACATTGTTGAATATGCATATAATCACAAAGCCATTTTAGAGCAGAGGAACATGCTGTGTGAAGAACTATATGGAAATACATTCCGCTTCTACAAGGTAATTAGCAGATAAGGTTGGGATATAGTGATCATTTGACAGTGTTTAACAAGTGTTAATTGTTTGAGCCTTTGTGTGATTAGGGCAAATGAGCAGCAGATAGAAGACTGTTTGCTTAAATTGACCCCTTTGCAGTGTAAAATTTTTGAACAAAAGTCAGCCTGTAAAATAAGAAGCTAATAATTTTCCGCCAGGTGGTGAATCAATTCCTAATTTTCTTAAAAAGATCTGGGCACTGCTGCTGACATTTCCCAGTGTGTCAGATAATGTTCCCCTCTGTTGGGTCCTGTGGTTCTTCCTGCCAGCTGCTTCATCACTACTGTGTTCTCTAGTAATTTGTCAGCGTGAGCAACCACAGGGTATGAAAGGATGACATTAAATAATTAATACGGCAATATTGCTGCTTTTTATATATTTTTTTAAAATGTGGTGGCAATAGGTTCTTCTTTTTCTCTGCGTGTTCGCTATGAGGGATGTAAAGCAAATTAGAGCTTTTTTCCCTCTTTCTTCATCTTTTTTGACAGCGCTAATTTAAGGATTGTACTCACCTACCAAAGGGGACAGGGGTTTAACTGGCCATAGATGGATTGAAACATGGCTAGTTCAGCAGGAACTGACCACATTTTGATCCATCTGTGGCCATTCCCATTCAATTAAATGATCGACTCTTCTTGACTGGGACTGTTGGTAATTTTTCCTATTTCTGACAATAGAGCAGTCCCTGCTGTCAGAACACAAGTGTAGCTGCTAGTTGTCAAACTCAGGGGTGTGGAACTCAATTCCATCATGGGCCGCATCAGCATTCTGGTCCTTTCAGGGACAGTTTTATCTGTTAGACTAGATGTCAGGAATCTCCCATCCTCCCTTACAGTACAATAAACCCCCCTACTATGTGTTGCTACAGGGAAAAAGCTGGGGCTGGAGCTGTGAAGTAGACAGTGCATGGTCTGGAGGAGGGCCAGAGGAGGGTTGGAGTCAGCTACTGACCTTGTAGGATCTGTAGGAGGAGTCTTGTCATCCTCTCTGCTGCTGACTGCTGAGATGGGGGGAAGGGGTGCCTCTGCGGCTGTACAGAGAAGCATAGGATCTGGTGGAGGAGTTTTGTCCTCTCTGCTGCTGGCTGCTAAGATGAGGGGGTGGGGATGCCACAGCTGCAGGAGTGGTGTGAGGACCACATGAAATAATTTGGAGGGCCATATTTGGCATGTGGGCCTTGTGTTTGACTCGTGTGGTATAGCAGGTAGGATTCCCCCATCCACCTTGCTTGTGTGAATGATTGGGATAATTTAAATATTTTTTTTTTAATCCACACATTCGCTTGCTTTTCCCATCCCAAGTACTGAATCAGCCTCCTGTTTGATTTTTCCAGGAGGGCACCCAACAAATTACATTTTTTATAGCGATTACTGCATATTTCTGTACTTGATAAAATAATTGACATGAAATATTGTACTATTCATCCAGCTTAATTAGAAGCAGCAGAATGCAATAAATAGAACAACAAACATATACAGGGTAAAGTAATTATGCCATAATAAGTAGGGTATGTACTGACTATATAAAAATAAAAAAGTACTCTGTACAATTCTGTTGCGCATATATATATATATAGATATATATATATATATATATATATATATATATATATATATAGATATATATATATAGATATATATATATATATATATATATTTTTTGTAGATTGCAGTTTATTTCTTGCAG
Organism: Rana temporaria; assembly: GCF_905171775.1. Classification (NCBI taxonomy): domain Eukaryota; kingdom Metazoa; phylum Chordata; class Amphibia; order Anura; family Ranidae; genus Rana; species Rana temporaria. Next base: position 291,621,656 of record NC_053489.1, on the reverse strand, counting down.
ATAACTATTTTCCCCAGTACTGCTATACATAATGGAAACAAAATAAAAGTGTGTTGCGCTACAGTGATTGATATTAAAATACTGAAAAGGAAATTATAAATAGTCCAGAAAAAATGGCAAACTCATTATTCAGCTGTGGATAAGGTTATCCAATCCCTTCACCAAGTGAACACGCCACCACCACAATAGGTTGGACTCTTACCAGATAGCCTGGACCCTTTATTACGAAGGGTCAAACAGGCTTGATGAATGTGTCCCAGTAGGAGTCGTCAGCAGGGGATGTACAAAGGTCCATTATGGTCCATTTGAGAGACTGATTTTTCTAGACTGTTTTTATACTTTTTTTTCCCCCCAGTATTTTTAATATCAATCACTGTAGCGCAACATACCTTTATTTAATTTTTTGTAGTAATATCTTACATTTGTGGTGCTGCTTTTTTTCCACACTGAATAACCTTTTTCACACCTTTTTTTTTTTTTTTGTATTTGTACATAATACAAAAGCTGCACTTGTTTGATTGTAAACTGTATTTCCTGTTGAAAACTACAGGATAGCAACATATGAAATGGCATAGCTTTCAGTTCCTTTTTATGGGACTTTATGCTTGCCCTTACCCTGCTTAATACTGATTATTATATATGATACCAGTTATGACTGGTAAATTATGAGATTTATTAGGCATTTCACGGATGCATTACACTTTAAAGTAATTGTAAAGTTTTTTTTTTTCTTAACCACCTCCATACCAGGCACTTTCCCCTCTTCCTGCCCAGGATAATTTTCAGCTGTCATGCTTTGAATGACAATTGCGCGGTCATGCTACGCTGCACCCAAACTAAGTTTTTATAATTTTCCCCCCACAAATAGAGCTTTCGTTTGGTGGTATTTGATCACCTCTGCGGTTTTTCGTTTTTTGCCGACCAGCTCTCCCTGTCAGCGTGAACACGAGGAAAGTCGTTTACCGGCACTTCCTGGTTCACACGATGATCAGCTGTGATTGGTCACAGCTGATCACGTGGCAAGAAGCCTCTGTCAGGAGCTTCATACCACGATCGGAGTTGCTGTGTGTCAGACTGACACACAGCACCTCCGATCGCCTCGCTGAGCACGGGCGCTCGCCGGCAGTGATATCCTGATGACATCATATGACGACCAGTCAGGATATCGCAACCACTTTGCCGCCATCATTCTGCTATATGGCAGCAAGGGTTTTGCACAGAGCAGTCCTGATTCTCCTTTTCTGGGGTGCCCTGGCAGCGCTCCTGACTCCTCCTTCGAGTGCCCCCACGAAGAGCCGCCTTCCATGGGGGCACCTGTGCTGGCCCGCTCACGAGTCCCGCTGCCAGGTCCATTGACACAGACAGCAGGACTTGGCCCCACCCCCCGCTCTTGTCACTGGATTTGGCTCCTGCTGCTATCAATTTATCTAATGAGGACAGAGACAGCCACTGGGCTCGTGCTCGTCGCTGGACCAAAGGGCTCAGGTAAGAAGAGGGGGGGTGGGGGCTCTGGGGTACAACTGCAGCACAGAAGGTTTTTTTCACCTAATGCATGTCTTTAACCACTTCAAAACCGCACGCCGTCATATGACGTCCAAAAAGGGGATCTGTTATCCCGGGTGCACCTAGAGGCATTATTCAGGTATCATTTTCTTCCGGCGGCGATCCTGCGCACCGTAAAAACGATCATAGCGGCGGTTCCGCCGCCTTGATCGTTCTTATAGGCGGCGGGAGGGGACACCCCCCTCCCGCCGCCATCCAGTGCTTCTCCGGGCTCTCCTGTGCCGTTGGGGGCCCGGAGAGATGATCGCCGTCCGCCGAATGTGAAGCATAGAGATGACTGGTGACCAGATGGTCACCAGTCATCTCTATGACCGTCGGAGGCCCGGGCGCGATTTGTTGATGACGTCACGCCCGGGTACCCGTAAGGAAACAAACCGCGATTGCGGCTAGTAAGAATGAGATCTGTGAATTTTTTTATCACAATCTCATTCCTTTCAGCCTGGAGGAGAGATGTGGGGTCTTATTGACCTCGCATCTCTCCCTAAAGAGGACCTGTCACACACTATTCCTATTACAAGGGATGTTTACATTCCTTGTAATAGGAATAAAAGCGATCGGAAAAAAAAAGTGTACAAAATAAATAAGTAAAATAAAAAATAAATAAATTAAAACGCCCCTGTTCCCGGTAGCTCGCGCTCAGAAGCGAACGCACACGCAAGTCTCGGCCACGTATGTAAACGTCGTTCAAACCACACATGTGCGGTGTCGCAATTGGGCTAACTTTACTGTTTTGTTATTTTTTAATTCATGAAACCATTTTTTTACAAAAAAAAGCGTTTGAAAAATTATTGAGCAAATACCGTGCAAGATAAAAAGTTGCAATGACCGCCATTTTATTCCCTAGGGTGTCTGCTAAAAAACATATATCATTTTTGGGGGTTCTGAGTAATTTTCTAGCAAAAAAAATATTTTTTGTACATGTAGGAGAGAAGTGCCAGAATAGGCCCGGTATGGAGGTGGGTTTTAAAGCCCGGTATTAAAGTGGTTAAACACACACCATGCTGGCCTAGAGCGCTAATGCCTAGCTGTCTGTTTAGCAGCTGTCTAGCTAAGGAGACACTTGCAAAAAGACAAAGGGGACCTGCTACTTGGAGACCAGTTACAAGAGGGAAAATAGCAATACTTTTAAAGAGAACCAATCATTTAATGCAAGTGTGAACTTCCTTCCCTTTTATAAAAAAAAAAAAGGATTTTATATAACTACACTGCTTAAAGTGTTACTTAAACCCACAACAGTAAAATCAGTCTGTATGTAAAAAGATCCTGTTTTTTCTGATCCTCCCCTTCTTTTATGGTCCCCAATCTACCTCCTAATAGTACAGAGCCCTGGGGGCACTCTGCAAATGCTCAGTTTGATGTATATTAGAGAGTTTTTTTTGGGGGGGGGGGGTGCATGTGATTAGCACAGTCCAGACAGATGGTCAGGGGTCCTGCAGCCTCATAGGACAGTCAGAGTAGAAGGAAAACTTCTCCTACAAGCTTTCACCAGACACTTAAAGAAGTCATAAGACTGCTAAATACAGCTGATGAGAAAAGGTATTTAGCAGTATATTTACTAAAGTAATTGCATTTCAATGTTCTGTGTACTGTGGGAGACCACATATAATGAATGCAGGCTCCTGGGCTTAGTAACACTTTAAACCTTGTAAAGAAAATTTCATACTATTTTTTTTTTTTTAGACTTTGTTCATCGTTTATTTATTAAACCATTTTCCATGGTTAGTCAACCTTGTCTGGATTCCAGAGTAGGATATAGACCAGGAGTAGGCAACCCCAGAACTCCAGCTGTGGTAAAACTACAAATCCCATCATGCCTCTGCCTTTGGAGTCATTCCTTTGGCTGTCTATCTTGCAGAAAATGTGTAGTTTATCAGGGCTGGTGTACCGAGGTTACTTTACCCTGATATAGACATATGGTCTTGCAGGAATGATCCAAGCAACTAATGTTCTCTTTTGGGGCAGGCACAAACGCATTGTGTTTTTAGTAAAAGTAAAAGAAACAATGCATAAACCGTGTTGGTACTGGCTAATCCATAAATGAAAAACAGTAGTCTTTGGATAAGACTTTACAACCTGTCTGATTGCTTTGTCCCCAAAAACAGTTGTTTGGGCCAATTGTAGATTGCCATATAAACAAATCATCACTAGACCTGGGGACTTTTATCTGTTATGTGCATAATATGTAGACTACTGTGTAAAAGGTAGTTTATGTAGATAGTGATTTGTTTTTTATACTGAGGATATCCTTATGTTGGCTTTTTTTTGCAGACTGCAATTCATCCTTCTTTAGATAAAGTATTAGAGGCTCAACCTCAGAAGCAAGAATCTATCCTGGAGGAAATGAAACAGATCCTTGTACCACTCGCACAAAAGTAAGTTGTCATTTTGAGGGTGGGAGTATAAATACCTTTTCTTTTTCTTTTTTACACAGAAGGTTTTTCTGTGAATGTATGTAACTTCAGATTTATTGAATTGTAATTAAATTCAAGATTACAACAAATTACTACAAATATTAGGAGCTCTTTTAGGCTTCATTCACATTTGTACAACTCCTAAATCGTGCGATTTTGGAGCGCAACTTTGGATGGGTTTGACTTTGATGCGACTGTGGCTTTGACCAGTGATAATTGACAAATGTGGCACAATTGTAAAACATTCAGGTGCGACTTTCATGTGACGTTTGGGGGTTAACATGGAAGTTTATGGACCTCAAGTCACATGAAAGTCAGACCAAAGCAGTGCATAAACTACATTGAAGTCGCATAGATATGAATGCTACTCATTGGAAAACATAGGGTGCAACTTGCCATGTGACAAGTGTGGCCTATTTTACAAATTCAGTCCAGCACCCCTGGAAATTAAGTTAGGGCAATGAAAGAGCACAGGTGCCTGGATGTCGGTACTGGTTGTTGGAAATCACAGAAGCACTGGTATCCAATGTGCAGGTCTACAGCTTGTAAAACACCAAGGAAACGCCAAGTTCAGGTACAAGCTGGAGTCAGTAGTAGGTGAACAGTGAAGCACTAAGTCATACTCAGAAACTAAGGACGAGTAGCGTGAAGTACTAAGTCTATTGGCAGAATCTTGGTCAGTGAAGTACTAAGTCAATAAGTAGAATCTTGGTCAAAAGTCTAGGCCCCAAAGTCAGTAACGGAAGTGAACAGCAAACACAAGCAGACAGGGGAAATACAAATGCAGTTTAGGTAGAAGCCGGGTCAGCAGCAAAAGTTAGGCACAAGTTAGGCACTTCTTGCCCATGTCTGTGGTGGAAGAACATGTGCATTTCACACACGCTGTGATGCATGCTTGCACAAAGTAGCTCATCTACTTAGGCTTTTACACACAGAAGCTTGTACGTTCATTCAGGTGTCTCAGCTGGCACAATATTCGTGACATTTAGTTCATGCCCATGTCAGATTGCACAGTTTCTGTGTGCTGTAATGAACTATGAGTTTCTACTTCATTTATGACCATTTCAATGTCATTTCAAACAGCCAGGGCTGTTTAGTGGAAATGACTGGAATGAAGTACCTTTTTGTACCTCGTACACTTAAGCCCTGTACACACAATCGGTTTGTCCAATGAAAATGGACCGATGGACTGTTTTCATCGGTCAAACAGATCGTGTGTGGGCACCATCGGTTAAAGAAAATAGAACATGTTTTAAATTTTTCCTATGGATAAAAAAAACGATCGTCTGTGTGGAAGTCAATCGGTCAAAAATCCATGCATGCTCAGAATCAAGTCGACGCATGCTCGGAAGCATTGAACTTCATTTTTCTCAACACTTCGTAGTGTTTTACGTCACCGCGTTTGGACACGGTCAGATTTTTGACTGATGGTGTGTAGGCAAGACTGATGAAAGTCAGCTTCAATGGATATATGATGAAAAAATCAGTCGGATTAGATTCCATCAGATATCCGATTGTGTGTACAGGGCTTAACCCATATAAATACATACAGTATGTACTTCAGCACAGCACATAAATATAAAATGTCCTTTAAACTGGCATCTTGACATTGTACAGTTTTGTCCTTCATGTTCTTACTCATGCTATGCTTGGTGTAGACTCTAGGAAAAGTATGACAGAGTTTGTAAATTATACTCTCTAGTTTGTTGCATACACAGAGTAAAACTAACATTAGACACAGCGCAGTGCTTGTCAGCCTTTTAACTGATTTTGTATAAAAGATCTGCTGCTCAAATCTTATGTTTACAAAGTACAAGAGACCACGCCAGATTTCGTTGAAATTATGCTTCAGGGTACAGCTAATGCAAATGGACATTGTCTGCTATTAAATACAATATGGCTAAATATCCTTCAAATTGTAGAAAGCAAGTAAACATGAGTGTTTCTGGGAGTGATAATTCTGATGATGTTAGTCTGTTGTGAGAATCACTTTTTTGGCTAAAGAAAAATAAACTTCAAAGTGTTTTTTCTATTTGTAGATTAATACTATAGCTGTTGTACATATCGGCAACATCTGCCGATTTGTATCGGATTGCATTAGTAATGCACTGTATGTACACATAATATTACATCTCACTCTCCACCACAATAATAGTATTTTTTAATTAGATCTTCAATGGTGAAGAATAATAGACCAGCCTCTTGTATTTAACATTGTATGTAAGATGTCGTCATCCTCCACCCAGTTAGATTTTTTTTTTTCAAACATTGCCTTAAGTTTGTACTGCTTTGAAATACTTTTTAAATAGTCATTTTGTTTGTATTAATATTTTAGCTGTTTCTGTTTTCAAGATTATTGTTTCACTTATATCCTTATGCCATTTGCGTAAGAGATTGACCTCTTTCTTATTAATCTCTTCTAAACTGATTAGCTATTTGTCATATCTGAAGGAGATTGCCTTTGCAGTAGTAACCAGCTGCAAAAGGCACCTACGCACAAAAGCGGGTTTGCAGTTTGCAGGTCTAAAGACTGCCAGGGTCATAGGATGGACACAGGGGTTAGAGATTTATTTGTTCCATTGCCGTGCTTTAAGCTAAATAAATTCATATACTTCTCACACCAGGGCCAAGATGATTACACAAGTTTAGCATGACTGTTTTGGACAAAATAGAATTGAATTTAAATAAAGTATTTTTCTATTTAAGGTTAACTGTTTGGTTACATTTCCCAGACCGTGATGCACACAACAGATCTCGGAGTCCCAACAGCATAAATGTATAGAACAGCATATTAACAATTGGTACCACTAAAACATACAGCTCCATAAGAACAACACAAAAGCAACAGTGAAAATTATCCAACCCATCGCTAGCACCTTATATTGTTTATAATTTACATTGTGGTAAAATCCTTGGGGGGGGGGAAATCAGAAGAAACCCACATGTTAATATTTTTTAAAGCTAAACTCCGGACAGAACATTTATTAGCTGGCAGTATTGGTGCTGTCATACCTTGGTGCAATGTGTTGTTTGTTTCTCTCCCTATTGTGTAATCTTTGAGAAATTCAGGGTGCATTATCTGAATCATAACTTAAATGCCTGTGACATCCGCTTTGTAAGACCAGTGGCCGCTATACTTTGTATCCCTGTTGCCACCGGTCTTGTCTCTGCCCTGCACACGCTGACTTATCTCCTGCATTTCTCTTTGCATCATGGGGAAACATAGTCTTCTTTCCTTGCAAGGATATGATGCACTGTACAGCATGAGAGAAAGTACTCCTCCCGGCACCAGGGACATGCACTTGTTTTCTAAGGAAATATGACATCACTGGGGCTGTAACTCTTGGATCACAAGAAAAGTAAGGCACTATCATTTAAACTGTTATTTCAGTTCAAGAGAATTTAGGGAGAGCGTTAGTAATTGCAAAGATAGTTAGATCCTGGAGTTTAGCTTTAAAGTGATATTAAATCCTTTGCTATTTATAAAAAAAAAAAGTTATACTTGCCTGCTCTGTGTAATGGTTTTGCACAGAGCAGCCTGGATCTTCCTCTTCTCCGGTCCCACACTGGTGCTCCTGGCTCCTCCCTCCGGCCTGGTGCCCCCACAGAAAGCAGCTTGCTGTGGGGACACTAATGCAGGCTTACTCCAGACCCGCGGCTCTGTGTCTCCATTCACATACAGTGTCGCAACTCTTCCCTGCCCCCTCCGTCTCCTGAGTGGCTCATGGCTGTGATTTTAGCAGCGAAAGCCAATGACTCCTGCTAAAATCCAATCAGGAGTGCAAGTCCCCAGAGAGACGAGGCTCTCGTGAACATCGCTGGATCGAGAGGGGGCTCAGGTAAGTGTTAGGGGGCTGCTGCACATAGAAGGTTTTTGGTGAAATACCAGGGGTCTAAACAGACCCCAATGTCTCAATTTTGAGACCAAAAGGAACTGAGAACATACAGTCCTTATTGTCTTTCTCTGCCTCCGCTGCACTGCATATGAATGAATAGAAGTCTCTGTAGAGAGGTTCCAATTCATTTGCAAGCTAAGGCATAGTATACACAGTTTTCTATGCTTCTGTGATGAATGAACACAGGAGCCATGGGTACCGATCCCTCACTGTGCTCATTCTTGAAGGGGCTGGTAACACAGCATGTTTATTGTTTACCCACCCCTTCCTCCCACTCTCCATCCTGACACTGCACCAATCTCCTGACACCCCAGAAGCACCTATAGCCGGGAGGAGAAGAAGAATCCGAGGGGTGCTGGGGATCAGTGGTGGTGGGGGTAATTCCTGATTAGGCACATTCCAACCTCTAGGTAGGGTGCCCCTCTGAGGCATAAAGATTGCTCCCCCATACACTGAATCTTGTCAAGTAGTTCTCACCTAGTGTGATGATACAGTTCCCCATCCTAGAAATTGTTCTCATTTTCCATGCTGCATTTTCTTCTGTTTTGAATCAAAAAACACCTAGCTCTTGCTATCCAGTAGGTCTTATTTAGGTCTTCCTAACATTTTGAACTTGCACTCCTTGTGTAATTCCCTTTGAAAGAAGGTGTTCTTCATCACCGTTGTGATTTTCTGTATCTCTCTGGGGCCTTCCCCAAGTGCTTTTGCCCTTGCAGAGCCCTCCCTGTGTGTTTAAAGTGTTTGTAAACTTTAAAAACATTGTGCTACTAAATCTTTAAAGCAACATAATATGCCTTTTAATGAGTAATGTTATGTTCTCCTTCCCGTGTTGCATAAAACCTTGTTGATCCTGCCTGTACCCCTCTTCCTGAGAGTAAACTGACCACACTAATCATGGCTGCTGATCCAAGACAGTGTGGTCAGTTTAGATCTTTCATCATTCTGTAGCATGTCTGTAAGTTCCATATCCTATTGAAAGCTGCACCCCATCCTCCCCGTCTTGATGCAGCGAATGTCTGCAGCTTCTCCTCCCCTCTTCTTTTTTTTCTTTTTCTTTTTATGCTACACAAGGACAAAGTATCCTGGAAGCCAATTCTTATCTCCCTGGGGCTCTTTTTATCACTGTGTGTGGTGAGTGAATTACGCTCCCCTTCTTTTTCCCTTTATTTATCACCACCTGGTGCTAGGTACTGATTAGATTATTGATCATCAATACATAACACCTCTATTTAACCACTTCCATACTGGGCACTTAAACCCCTTCCTGACCAGAGGACTTTTTGCGATTCGGCACTGCGTCGCTTTAACTGACAATTGCGCGGTCGTGCGACGTGGCTCGAAAACAAAATTAACGTCCTTTTTTCCCCACAAATAGAGCTTTCTTTTGGTGGTATTTGATCACCTCTGCGGTTTTTATTTTTTGCGCTATAAACAAAAATAGAGCGACAATTTTGAAAAAAAAAAAAATATTTTTACTTGTTGCTATAATAAATAGCTCAATTTTTTTTTTTTACGTTTTTTTTTTATCCTCAGTCTAGGCCGATACGTATTCTACATATTTTTAGTAAAAAAAAAAAAAAAAAATCGCAATAAGCGACTGGTTTGCGCAAAAGTTATAGCGCCTACAAAATAAGGGACAGAATTATTATTATTATTTTTTTTTTTTTACTAGAAATGGCGGCGATCTGCGATTTTTATTGGGACTGCGACGTTATGGCGGACACATCGGACACTTTTGACACGTTTTTGGCGCCATTCACATTTATACTGCAATCAGTGCTATAAATATGCACTAATTACTGTATAATTTTTTTTTTTTACTAGAAATGGCGGCGATCTGCGATTTTTATTGGGACTGCAACGTTATGGCGGACACATCGGACACTTTTGACACATTTTTGGCGCCATTCACATTTATACTGCAATCAGTGCTATAAATATGCACTAATTACTGTATAAATTTTTTTTTTTACTAGAAATGGCGGCGATCTGCGATTTTTATTGGGACTGCGACGTTATGGCGGACACATCGGACACTTTTGACACATTTTTGGCGCCATTCACATTTATACTGCAATCAGTGCTATAAATATGCACTAATTACTGTATAAATGTGACTGGCAGGGAAGGGGTTAACACTAGGGGGTGAGGAAGGGGTTAAATGTGTATCCTAATTAGTGTTCTAACTGTGGGGGAGGGGGGGTGACTGGGGGGGTGACCGATCTGTGTCTCTATGTACAAGAGACACAGACCCGTCTCCTCTCTCCCCTGACAGCACCGCTGTCTGCGAGAGCCGGGAATGAGAGATGATCTCATATGTAAACATATGAGATCATCTCTCATTGGCCGCACAGATCGCCTAGGAAACGGCCGCTCCGATTGGCCGTTCACGGCGATCTGTGACTGGCTGTGTCCAAGGGACACGGCCAGCACAGCAGTTCCCCGCTGCGCGCTCGGGAGCGCGCGCGGGGAACGTGAAAAGGGGCGGCCGTAAAAATACGGCCTCCCAGAGATTCAGAGCCACCCGGCGGCCGTATATAGTCGTACGGCCGTCGGGAAGTGGTTAAATAAACAAATGTGCTAATATTCTTCTCATGGGGTATATAAGTGCACCCAAAAGAGATATAAACCTATATGCAACTTGCGTGAATCTGTCTATACAGTTATGACATAGTGCTCTTATAGTGCTTTGGTACCCTTATCCAATATGTTAAAGGTGGCTGCCCATCCAAGGCAAACAAGTGTTATACAAAAACAACAAATAAAACAATATTATAGAACAGTATATATGGTGAAACAACATATATATATTTATATATAACACTTAGATGGAGGATTACAAAATAAATCCTCTGTTCATTAAAGTCCCAATGTGCTGATTAAATATTCATATAAGTGCTTCTCCCATGGGTTTATAATACAGCGATAATGACACCACTTTCTGGGATATTCCCGTCACCGCTAGAAATGGCCACTCACCAGATCTCAATCAATCAAAATGCCTTTGGTTCATTCCCAGGATAACCACTCCTTTTACACGTCTGTTCACCAATCTCCAGATGCATTGAATATGCCAATGGGGTCTCTATCTCTCCTACAATGGCTCATAAAAAAGAGGAGTGCCCCTCATGGTGTAGTTCGTAAAAAAATGTATTGGCTATTTAAAAATAAACAGATATTGCACTCACATTTAAATGTGCCCGTATGCCGGCACCAAGCTTCTCCAACCATGTATGCAAAGCCAAGCCAAGATGGAAGGTGAAAGTCGTTCCTCTCAAGTTCCCCCAGCGCCTACCTCACGATCAGCGCGCCGTTCTGTGGGTATCGGCAGCCTATACGCATTTCGCAATCAATGTTGCATCCTCAGGCTTACTGCAACAACGCACATTTGTTTATTTAAATAGAGGTGTTATGTATTTATGATCAATAATCTAATCAGTACCTAGCAACAGGTGGTGATAAATAAAGGGAAAAAGAAGGGGAGTGCAATTAACTCACCACACACATTTTTTAGAAGGATCAGACACCAACAGGTGCCCTGATCCTTTCTTCTTTGATTGCAGCACACCCACTATAATAACACAAAATAATATATTTTCATTTGCGCCAGCAATATATTTTTACTCTTTTTATCACTGCCTTTGGAAATGTCATTCTCCCTCCCTATGTCTTGCTTTGAAGACATGTCAATTACTTACAATACACCTTATGGATGGGGTCAGGACTGTTGCCTATGGCTGCCTGCAATGTATTTCCTTGTCAACTAACCCCTCTTTAATTCCTCACAAGGCGGTACCTCTATGAGATTTCTCCCTCCTCTTTCACCTGGCTGGGTGGTCATTTTGCTTTTTTTCCAGGACTCCTGACCTCAGTGATCAAGTCCCTCTTTCCCTACCTGAACCCATTCTCACAAAGAGGCTGGGGTTCTTTATAACATCTGCCCTTATGAAGGGTTGCAGGGCCACCATCTTCTTTTCTGTTCTTGTTTGTCGGTTTGAGTCTATTGACCTTTCCTGTTCTTGCAAAGTACAGCCATGGACAAAAGTTTTGAGAATGACACAAATACTAATTTTCACAAAGTCTGCTGCCTCGGTTTTTGAGATGGGAAATTGCATATACTCCAGAATGTTATGAAGAGTGATCAGACGAATAGCAATTAATTGCAAAGTTCCTCTTTGCCATGAAAATTAACTTAATCCCATAAAAAAAAATTCCACTGCATTTGTGAAGAAGGCTTCAGGGTGCCCAAGAAAGTCCAGCAAGCGCCAGGACCGTCTCCTAAAGAGGATTCAGCTGCGGGATCGGGGCACCACCGGTGCAGGGCTTGCTCAGGAATGGCAGCAGGCAGGTGTGAGCGCATCTGCACGCACAGTGAGGGGAAGACTTTTGGAAGATGGCCTGGTGTCAAGAAGGGCAGCAAAGAAGCCACTTCTCTCCAAAAAAAACATCAGGGACAGATTGATCTTCTGCAGAAAATATGGTGAATGGACTGCGGAGGACTGGGGCAAAGTCATATTTTCCGATGAAGCCTCTTTCCGATTGTTTGGGGCATCAGGAAAAAGGCTTGTCCGGAGAAGAAAAGGTGATCGCTACCATCAGTCCTGTGTCATGCTAGCAGTAAAGCATCCTGAGACCATTCATGTGTGGGGTTGCTTCTCATCCAAGGAAGTGGGCTCACTCACAATTTTGCCCAAAAACACAGCCATGAATAAAGGATGGTACCAAAACACCCTCCACCAACAATCCAACAACAGTTTGGTGAAGAACAATGCATTTTCCAGCACGATGGAGCACCGTGCCATAAGGCAAAAGTGATAACTAAGTGGCTTGGGGACCAAAACGTTGACATTTTGGGTCCATGGCCTGGAAACTCCCCAGATCTTAATCCCATTGAGAACTTGTGGTCAATCCTCAAGAGGCGGGTGGACAAACAAAAACCCACTAATTCTGACAAACTCCAAGAATTGATTATAAAAGAATGGGTTGCTATCAGTCAGGAATTGGCCCAGAAGTTGATTGAGAGCATGCCCAGTCGAATTGCAGAGGTCCTGAAAAAGAAGGGCCAACACTGCAAATACTGACTCTTTGCATAAATGTCATGTAATTGTCGATAAAAGCCTTTAAAACGTATGAAGTGCGTGTAATTATATTTCACTACATCACAGAAACAACTGAAACAAAGATCTAAAAGCAGTTTAGCAGCAAACTTTGTGAAAACTAATATTTGTGTCATTCTCAAAACTTTTGGCCACAACTGTAAATATACATCTAAGATGGCATTCATTTTGGCAATGCCTTAGTTGCTTTAAAAAATAAATAAAAAGCTTACTTTATTTTGCAACATCCACTTCATTAATTGCTGCAATAAAGTAAAAAAAAAGATGAAATATATTGTTGGCTACTCTACAAAGTTGCTGCCTGGAGCAGACTTTATGTAGAACTGCAGCTATAACTTATTATCCACTGTCTTTTTATTTTTTGTCGGCAGTATGAGACTGCCAAATATGCAGTTTGGTGTCTGTCTGCATTGAACTCTAGTTGACTGTATTTAAACTTGATTGAGCAAACAAGAAACAGTACCTATTTTTTATCTTAAACGCATACATTTAAACATGTGTTAGAGCAGATCTCCAGCCCCACTACAAATACTGTAGCTGTTGACTTTTACTATTAGGACACTTACCTGTCCAGGGATCCCGCAATGTCCGCACTCCAGCTGATTTTTTAATCTGCTCTCGGGTGCTTCCGCCGTCATTTCTTGTGAGGGAAACCAGCAGTGAAACCTTGTGGCTTCACAGCCGATTCCCTACTGCTCGAAGCTTGCTGCGCTTTGTGAATGGGCCCGTGGTGGGGGAAGAAGGAAGGGGCCGAACTTCTGGGGGACCTCGCCACGGCGAGGTCATCCAGATGTGGGGACGGGTACCCTTTCAAAAACGGGTACCCTCTCCCCCCTCCCCCTTAAAAGGTGCCAAATGTGGCAGCGGAGGTGGGGAGGAAGCGGGGGGGGGATAATTGTACACCTACAAAGCAGTGGGATGCAGAAGCATGTTTTCACAGTCTGTGTGGGTCATTTCCCTATCTATATGTTTTTCAAGGAGGAACACTGTTAGAACTTTCCCTTTTGGAGCACAGGCTGTAAAAATCTCATGTCCCATATTCATGTCATGCATATGCTTCTCTTCTGCTGATTTCACTGGGTAGCTCCAATGCAGCTCTTGGCCAATCTCCAAGAGGTTCAGAAAATGGCTAAAAAATCTTAGTAATTTTGGTTGACTTCTAATTGTGCTTGTGTTCCATTGTTCATTGTTTACTTGTTTACTAATAACTTCTATTTCTGTTCCCAGGGAGGCTGTAATCAAGCATTCTTTGGTGCATAAGGTTTTTCTGGACTTCTTTTGCAATTCAACCCCAAAAATAAAATCGGTACGTAAATACTGATGACATTTTAATCATCTGGTTTGATCTATTTTTTTATGGCTGCCGCCTTTCAGATGTACTAAAATGCGTAATATTCTAAAAGGTTTCATGAAGTAGAGTATTAAATGTTTGTGTTTTAAAGAAAACCTGTAGGTATAGTAAGAATATATAAAAAAAGCACTTACAGTATACCTGGCTGAGCCTTATGTCGTGTTACCTAGCAGAGACACGGCGGCATTTTTAAGCATGTGTAAGATACACAAACTGGTTCCTAGGATGCGTGACGTTAATGAAGGAGGCAGTTGGTGCGATCTCACACGTGCGTACAAATGCCAAAGGGATGCGACCGTTGGCATGTTTGGGTATGCAAGTCTAGATATGTCATCCTTGCCTAGGCGAGGATTGAAGATGCATAGATTTAAAACAATAAAAAGTTTACTATGTTTTACAAATGTTTAATCTTTTTATGGTTAGGGCTAAAGAAAATAAAAAATAATTTTAGTTTCTTAGTGTAAATCAGGGGTCTCCAAACATTCTAAACAAAGGGCCGGTTTATTGTCCTTCGGACTCTTGGAGGGCCGGACTTTGGCCAGCGGGAGTGACAATTTTCCTGGCATCAGTGGAAGTAAACATCCGGTATTAGGGGGAGGAATAGTGCCCCATTGCTGGTATCATAGGGAGGAATAGTGCCCCATTAGTGGTGTCAGTGGAAGAAATGGTGCTTCATTGTCGGTGTCAGATGGCAGAATAGTGTCTCATATCATTGGGAGGGATAGTGCTCCAAGGGCCAGATAAAGGCAAGCAAAGGGCCGCATCCGGCCCTTGGGCCGTAGTTTGGAGACCACTGGTGTAAATGAATATAATGTCTTATCCAGCCACCTAGTGGAACTTTTTACATGTGTTTTTTTTTTTTTTTTTTTTTTTTTTACCATTTGAAAAAAGTTTTAAGGATTCAGTAGCTCAAGGAAAATTTTACACACAAAATTGAATGATTTTAAGCAGTGACTCACCCCGTGTGTCAGGTGGCTTATATGAAATTTCAGTGAGAGAGATTTTACCTGACTGGATTAGATCTGTTCTGTCTCTTTATCTAACTTTTTAATGTTCTGTAATCTTAGGAAGTGATTGAAGCTATCAGAGAAGCTGTAATATACATTATCCATACACACGATGGTGCTAGAGTGGGCATGCACTGCATATGGCATGGAACACCTAAGGTATGATTTAGGAAATTATTATGTTCTTAATATTTTTCAAAATGTATTTTTCTGGGGCTGTCCCTAAACATGAGCCACCCAGTTTTTCTTAGTTAGGAATTTAGTCAACTATAACAGCAGTTCAGCAAGTACTTAATGTGGTATGAAACCCAAAACCAAAAAATCTATATATTGCAGCTTACAATTCCCTAGATGTGGTGGTTGCATATGTTCCCCCCCCTGATCTGGCCAGTAACACACCACCTCTATTAGAGGAAGGAGCACAGGTTTGACATAAATAAAAGCTGATCAGAGTACTGCTCTTATTGTTAAAGTGATTCTAAAGTTAGAAGGTTTTTTAACTGAATGCATTCTATGCATTCAGATAAAAAGCCGCCTGTGTGCAGTAGCCCCCCAATACCTGAGCCCGACCTTCCTACAGTAATGTGCATGAGTGCCTCGGCCGTCCAGGACTCTCCCTCCTGGTTGACTGAGCTGTGGCGCTATTG
Organism: Rana temporaria; assembly: GCF_905171775.1. Taxonomy (NCBI): domain Eukaryota; kingdom Metazoa; phylum Chordata; class Amphibia; order Anura; family Ranidae; genus Rana; species Rana temporaria. The sequence continues at coordinate 291,605,664 of NC_053489.1, read as the reverse complement.
GCTCCTGGTGCGGTCAATCAAAGTCAATTAGCCAGTCAGGAGAGAGGGGGCGGAGCAAAACCGTTGCTTCGTTTCGAATGGACACAGGGAGCTTCGGTTTGGGTGTCCTCATAGCAGCTGCTTGTTGTGGGGGCACTCGACAGGAAGGAGGCGCCAAGAGAGCTGGCAGGAGACCCGAGAAAAGGAGGATTTTGGCTGCTCTGTGCAAAACCATTACACAGTGCAGGTAAGTATGACATGTTTATTTTTTTTTTTAAAGAAAAAAAAAAAAGGAGACTTTACAATTACTTTAAATGATTTGTCTTAACACTCTAAACTGCTACACCTGTAGGACAGCTTGTTCTGCTGAAAAAAGACCTTTATGTCAATAACAGACTGTACGCTGCTAAAGCCCTTAAAACATGCAGCTTCTAAATGGCTGCTAGCCTGTAGATGAAATATCATGAGTAAATACATGAAATAGAGACACAGAAAACAATCAAACTTGACAGAGATTATTGTTCATCCCTATTTTATATAAAAAAAATTTGTCTGGTGTACAAAAAAATACACTATATACATACAGTATTTATTTATTGCTTTTTCGGTGGATAAGGAAAATTCTGAATTGTGCTTGATCATGGGGAATAAAGTAAAGGGCTCATGCACTGGCCATATAGCACAGAACTTTGTGTATTCCCTGCTAGGGCTGCGTACAACTGCCTGTATGAAGAACATCTGAATACAATGTTGTGTTATTTTTGTTTGGTAATGTTTTCTAATTATCCACAAATTGAATTTCACTGTTAGAGGATGTGTAGCATGGTGATGGGATCATCACCCAACAGTAGCCAATCTCAGTTTGCTATCCTATTGCCATGCACACCAACTTTAACTTAAAGTGGAGCTTCACCCAAAAAAGGGACGCTCCACTTGTTTGCACCCTCCACTGCCACATTTGGCACTTTCTGCGGGGGAGAGGGGAGTGGTAAAATTACTCCGTCTATAGTTGGCTTGAGACTTTCTGTAATCAAGGCAGTTGAATGACTCTGTTTAAGGCTTCATGCACACGGCCATACAAGGGCTGTACAGTGTGGAGAGCTTATGTGATTACTATCCCGGGATCCACATCTTCTTCAAACAGTTACTCATGGAGATTAATTTGAAGAAGTAACTGTACACAGTTGTGCACCAGGAGTTGCGTAAAGCACCTAGGCATACATAGATGTATGCCGCGGTATCTGTGTGGAGCATATGTTGTGTGAATTCTATACACAAACCCTGCACACAGCCGTATCTTCTTATTCACTCAATGGGTGGCTGTGTTGGTCCTGGGAGAGTAAGGCTGTCCATACATTATACTATTTTCTTATTCAATTTCCTTTAGATCAGTGGTTCTCAACCTGGGGGTCGGGACCCCCTCGGCGGTCAAATGATGATTTGCCAGGGGTCACCAAATCCTGGGCTGTTCCTGAAGCCTGCACCTCTTCCAGCTTATATGCGGCTGCCCAGTAGGGCTGTCCTTGGAGCCTGTGGCCGCCCATCTGGGCTGTTCCTGGAGCCCACGGCCACCCACTCAGCCTCTTTGCAGCGGCCCATTCAGTTCACGGCATGGCTGGGGGGCAGAGACTAGAGATCCGCTGACTGGTAAGGATTGTGAGGTGGGAGGGGCTGGAGGAGACCCCATCTCCTGATTTCAGCATTGGTGTCACTGCTTTGAGACACCACAAAGTCGGAGGCACAGTAGGTAACACTACCTGCGATTATAGTTCCCATTTAAAGTCCCCACTACATTTCTCAGATCAGCAGATGACCTTGGCTTTTCAGAATTCCCCCCCAGCATTGCCACTCATCCCATTCCCCCACACCAAGAAATAAGAGAAGGAATAAAACTAGAGAATACATGGAAGGGAGAGGAAAAGAGGGGCAGGACGGAAAAAAAGGGAGAGAAGGAATAGGAGAAAAATCAAGAAAGATGGCTAGAGAGAGGGATGGGGAAAAATAAATTAGGATAGCCAGAGATAAAAGGGAAAGAAAGGAGAACAAAAGAGAAAGAGTGGTACATCCTAAAATGTACCATATGAGGTTTTAATACTGTACGAGTGGAAGGGACTCAAGGAGCGCAACATTTCTGTGGGTTAGGGTCGCAAATTACTTGTCGTGCCTTGGGTGCTGACAACCCACTCTACGGAAACAATTTTACTGTTGGGGGTCCCCACAACTTGGGAAATTTTATCAAGGGGTCACGGCACTAAAAGGTTGAGAACCACTGCTTTAGATTTACCTTTAACTATATAGTGCAAGGGCCTAGCTGATTGCATACAAGTTAAGTGTTTAGGTTTGAGCTTATATTACATAGTTTTGGTACTGTAAATCCAAGGGAAAATTGTACAAGAAAATTGTATAATGTATGGCCAGCCAAATTATGGAGGCTCTGTCCTAGCAGAGAGCAGGATATATATTTGTTTAATGAGTAGCTGTTACATTTTCCAGATATATCCATAAAGAAAAATACAAATATAATGTAATGAGATTAAAAAATGTAAATAAAAACCCTGATGTACTTACAGAACCCCCACATTGTGCATTCTGTATGTGAAATATCTAAAGCACATGCTGCACATTACAGATACTGTATCTGAACAAGTTATAGATTTTTATGTATTTTTATAGATGCCATTTTTGTATTACACAAAATAAATAAAATAGCTAAGGTTTTATAGTGCGTTTCTGCAGTTTTGCAAGTTGCTTATTTTACAGTTTTACATGACCTGTATTTTTACCATTTGGTAAATGAGCAGTTTCCAATTTACTCATATTTGCAATATATAAAACATAAAAAAAATATTTTATTGATTATGCTGTTCGGTAATAGTTTTAGTGTATTTTATATATAATATAGATTTAAAAAATAATTTTCACTACTAACATGGGAAGTACAAAATCAATGCCTTATTATAATTCTATAGGTTCCGCACGTATATGCCTTGGGCATCTTTAGTAAATTTCCAGGTCTGTAATGTGTATGGGAATCAGAGACATTAGTTCAGCCATCTGAGTTGCAAAATGAGAAGCAGAATCTGGCAGTGAAGGGGTTAAAGGAGCTGTAAAGGCAGAAGGTTTTTTTATCTTCATGCAATTTATGCATGAAGATAAAAAGCCTTCTGTGTGCAGCAGCCTCCCTAATAACTTTTCTGAGCCCTATCTCTCTCCATTGATGTCCACAAGTGTCTTAGCCTCTTTATTGGCTGAGAAACAGCAAACGGCACCATTGGCTTCTGTGGCAGTGAACCAAAGTCCGTTAGCCAATCAGAAGGAGGGGGGGGGTCGGGGCACCGTGTCTGAATGGACACAGGAAGCTGTTACTCAGCTCGGGTGCCCACATAGCAAGTTGCTTGCTGTGGGGGCACTCGACAGGAGGGTGGGGCCAGGAGCACAGAAGAGGAACCCTAGAAGAGGAGGATCTGAGCTGCTCTCTGCAAAACCAACTGCCCAGAGGAGGTAAGTATAACATGTTTGTTATTTTTAATTTCATTATTTTAAACAAGACTATACAATCACTTTAAGGATTAAAGTAGACCTATGAGAAAGCCATGAGATGAATATAGGGCCTGTCATATTGATCTCACTTCTGAAAATTCTAGTTTCCTTGCTGTCACACTGATCTTCCTGGACTCCAGTATTTTTCTGATTCACTGACAAGGAACATTTCTACAAGTCCAAGAAATGTCAGAAGACCTTACACAATAAATTCCCCCAAAAAGAAGGGGAAAGGAAGGTGGTGGTGCAGCTCTCTAGTCTGTGACCTTATTTACAGAAGGAGTAAGATGAGAACTCTTAGTGCCACCTGTTAAAACACAGTTCCAGTAAAAAAAAACGTTTTGTCTGTCTTGCCTCTTCTTATCCAGAACTGTAGCTGCCTGGACTCTGCTTTTTAACTAGATTGTTTTCTTCTCAACCTGTGTACCTGTATTGCTGGAATGAATCCACTAGAGGGCACATTATATATTTCTAGGAAGAAAGGCTGTATAAAGAACTCAATCATCATGCAGCTCTTGCACAGATTATTTTTTTTTTGTGTGTGTCATGCCTCCATGGGCTGTGAAACACAGAACCTAGAATGTAGGCGTTCTAAAAAAAAATGGGGGAATCAAACATTTCCTGCCTTTATAATCAACCTTTCCTGTCTGTGTTGTAAAAGTATCTTACGTGGTCATTTCCATCTTCTGAACTGTGCAGTTGTCATACAGATTGAGACTTTGGACAAATGTCTTCTAATAAATCAAATTGAACATCTTTATGAGTTTACAGCACGTAGTTTAGATATTTTATATCTCCCTGTAGTCAGTGAGTGATGCCCCATGCAGGGTGGTAAGGCACACTTTGTACAAAAATTCTGCTGATCCTGATTTTTTGTCCTCTGTGAAATGCATGCATTTGAGCACCAAGTGAACTCTAGCTTTAAAGAATATATTCATTCAGGGAATTTAGGCTATGTATGTCTGACCATAGGTAGTTCAGTAACTGCTTATCTATGTTAAACAGACACTGAACTTTCCGTTTTGCAGAGAATTAAAGAAAGCAGTTATGATTGGGTTTACGCAAGAAAATAAATATGCCATCCTAAATTTAATTTGTGCAAGCTTATTCAGAAATAATTTATATTTGTTCTGACTAAGCATCACCTAATTAATTTGTCTGGGAGTCCCTCTTGTGGCCGAGAGGCCCTCTCTGCTAACAGTTACTGCCTTTTGAAAATTTTAATCGTTAGAGTAACTTATTCTGCATTCACCCATCATTTTATGGAATAATAAAAAAAAAAGAAGCAAGAATATAGACTACACAACAACTGTAAATTTGTGTTCATTTTCTTTTCTCCAGCGTTAAAGCTGAATTTTTACTTACCACTTATGCATCAGCAACTGTGAGTGTGAAGAATTGGTGCATGATCCTGTCATTCAACTGCCAGTCCTCCATTCACTTTGCGTTCTCGGAAAGAATAGTCAGTGTTTTGTGAATGTGTGGAAGATTGCAGGTACCGTGTTCCAGTTGACCAATGTAGGGTGTTTCTAGAGTCACTTCAGGGACGATTTCTACACTAAGCAGCATCCAGGAGGACGGGGAACACAATACATTATAGGTAAGTTATGTCCCTGGTGCTGCATAGCCGAAATGAACTGAATTTCAGCTTTTTATATTATATATAATATATAAAGCTGTATATATTTTGTACACCCCCGGCACCTTCTAGATTGTGAATGTGCATAGCAGTGTCAGTAACAGAGCTCTGTAGCAGAACTAAACTATGGCGGGAGATATTCTGTGTCTCTCTTCTGCCATAAAAGGCTTCTGGTATACCAGCTATAAACATATGCTGCTCAGTGTACATGCGCTTGTCCTTGTGATGGGCACAGTGGCCTGGGGAAGGCGTCCTGGATATGATCACTATGGACTGATTTTGAATCACCTATATGAATTAAGAGAGCACTTTTATTTATTTGTATCACATGTTGGTTCTATGGGCCAGATCCACAGCCAGCCGCCCTAACTTAAATATTTCCATTTAAGTTACACTGCCGTAAAATTTCTACCTAAGTGCCCGATCCACAAAGCACTTACTTAGAAATTTTCGGCTGTGTAACTTAAATCCGGCCGGCGCAAGGCGTTCCTATTCAAATGGGGCGAGTCCCATTTAAATTAGGCGCGCTCCCGCGCCGGCCGTGCTGCGCATGCTCACAACGTCATTTTCCCGCCGTGCTTTGCACGGTTTTACGTTGTACCGGGTTTTGAGAATCGCAACGGGCGTAAAAAAAAAAATATGAGTTGCGGCGGGAAAAAAAAAATTTGAAAAAAAAAAGACGGCGACGCGGGATAGAAGGGTCTACTTTTACAAGGCCTAAACAGTTTAGGCCTTGTAAAAGCAGCCCTAATTTTACGATTGCAAACTAATACTTACGGAGAAAAAACGAAGCTTCGTGGATCTCCGTAAGTGCTAATTTGCATACCTGAAGCGGCATTTCGACTCGAAATGCCCCCAGCGGCGGATGCGGTACTGCATCCTAAGATCCGACAGTGTAAGTCCCTTACACATGCCGGATCTTCTCCCTATCTATTGGAAACTGATTCTGTGGATCAGTTCCAAAGATAGAAACAGGGATACGACGGCGTATCAGTAGATACGCCGTCGTATCCCTTTTGTGGATCTGGCCCCATGTATTTATGTATATGTAGCTTTAATATAGGTTTGGATTGAGTTATTACAGAGGAACCCAAGTTAATCTTGATACATTTTTAGAAAAATAACAACCAGCATGTAACAATGATTTTTTTGGTTGTCTTGAATTTATGGTCTGTTGCAATATATGGTTTCTTCTGCCTCCACTAAGGCTGTCCATACATTATACAATTTTCTTATTCAATTTCGTATAGATTTGCCTTCAACTATGTCATGCAAGAACCTGCCTGACTGCATACAAATTGATAGTGTTTCGGTTTGATTTTTCATATTCTAGAGTTTTTGTCAATCTAAAGGAAAATTGTACAATAAATTTGTATAATGTATGGCCAGCCTTAGTGTCCATTTCCTTTGGTGTACAATAGAAGTTCTAAATGCTTAATTTTTGTGGTCAGTGAAGCAGTACACTTGTAAAGGAAACATCTGAATGTGTGCTGGATGCTAAAGATTCTTCAGCAAGCTTATTCCTGGAAGGCAGCCAAGTTTAAAGGTGCAAACGGTATATGTATTAACATTATTCTTTGCAGCAAGGCCTTTTTAAATAGCTGCAGTCACTTTAATAGTATTGGCCAGAACATGACAATTTTTTCATTTTACCCCAGTGGCAAACTGGACATTTAAGATCTACCAGTTTATGCAACAGTTTCTGGCTAAAATATAGAGCACTTTATTTCAACTTGCATACAGTTTTCAGTTTTCCTGGCTTTTGTTAGTGCAGCATATATACCATATTTTTCGCTCCATAAGACGTACCTGACCATAAGAAACAACCAGAAAAAAAAATATTCTGAACCAAATGGTGTACTAAAATATTTACCAGTGCCAAAGAAATGCGGCCTGACCATTGGCATAAATGCTATCTGACCATTGACATAAATGCCGCCTGCCCATTGCCTATAAATGCCGCCTGCCCATTGCCTATAAATGCCGCCTGCCCATTGCCTATAAATGCCGCCTGCCCATTGCCTATAAATGCCGCCTGCCCATTGCCTATAAATGCCGCCTGCCCATTGCCTATAAATGCCGCCTGCCCATTTCCTATAAATGCCGCCTGCCCATTTCCTATAAATGCCGCCTGCCCATTTCCTATAAATGCCGCCTGCCCATTTCCTATAAATGCCACCTGCCCATTTCCTATAGATGCCGCCTGCCCATTGCCTATAGATGCCGCCTGGCCATTGCCTATAGATGCCGCCTGGCCATTGCCTATAGACGCAGCCTTCCTAGTGCCATAACACAGTCTTACCTGATGATGTCATCACATCTGCCTGACAGAAGACAGAGCAGCCTGAATGGGGGCAGGTGGCGGCGGTGGGCAATGCCTGGTGTATATTCACTTCATAAGATGCAGTGCTGTTCTCACACATCAAAGGCAGTAAAGTAACTTTACCAACTTATACAAGCTTCACCTATCCAGCTTGTGAACTGTCAGTGCCAATGAAGGCTATTTTGTATCTTCTACATTAGTTGTTACTTAATTTATTAAGCAGGACACAGTAGGACTGAATCCATTATACCTGCCCAAGAGTTTAACTCCTGAATGGTGAAGCACCATTTCCAAGTGGTAACACTCTCTTAACGAAACCAATTTATCCGATTAAGAAGAAAAAAATACAGTGTGCAGTCAGCCAAGTGTTTAATTTGTTCATTTGCCTCTGGGATGCCCTTGGGATTCTGTAGGCAGTTTATGTGATTTATTTCTAATCTTGCTGTGAAGGATTCACTTGCTTGCAGGAGATAGATTGTAGCCAGCCTTTCTGTTCTGGTTTGGTGCATCTCCCCCTTCCAGGTCACGTATGCCTGAAACATTGCTTGAGGAAATCCCACATAACTCACATCCTGTGATCTTTTTAGGCAATGGTGCTGATTCTCAATGTACAGTTTGAAATCATAAAAGCAGCAGCTATGATCCTGTCTACAAAGTTTCCCAGCTGACATAACTGCCCTCGTTTTTGAGCGTCTATGGTTTTTGTTTTAGAGATCCAGTGACATGTTTCCATTTTAGAAGCACATTGTCCCAGCACTTGTGATCTCATTAAACAGTATTAAAGAACAAGTGGCTTACTTTGTGTTATGTAGTGTGAAATAAAGCAATTTGAGGCTAAAATGTATTGTATTATCTTCTCAAGTTTCCGAGGAGCTGCTTACCTTTTTAGATATTAGATTATGTAATTTAGCCAGATCAAGTAACAACTTTAGGTATTTGGCCAACGTTCGATCAGAGCAGAGACTTTCCCCAACCCACATTGATTATTCTGTAGTTCGTCAACCATGTTGGTATTTCACAGCTAATCGTTGTTCCTTCTGCATGCTTGGATGATATGAGTGTATGCCTTTGAATGTTTGTGTGCGTACATCTGACTTTCCTATACCTCATTTCACTAAGATGTTCATTGTTTAAACAATTGTTCTGATTATATATATATATTATTTTAAATTAAAAAGACATTTCCCTGGAGAAAAAGTTATTTCTTGTCAGATTATAATAGAACTGTCTAATCAGATTTTGAATGATAAACCAATTAGTTGAAGTTTTTTTTTTTAATTAAACTGCATTGGTGAGGTTCATTTAGTTCCTCAAAATTAAAGGGCAAAAAGAAGAAAAAAAAAGTACTGTATATAATTCCGTCTGCTATTGGCATTAGCACAGCAGTTTTATGTTTTTCTGGGTTTTCCCTGTAACATTATTTTATTACCTGATGATGGTGTCAGTAGATCCCTTATTTTATCACTTTGTTTCATTGAAATTGCACTTCAGTGTTGCCACCCTGTGGAGAGGTTAGGTCTAAAGCCAGCCATAGATGGAGTGATTTTCTTTCCTGCAACCAGCTGGTCTATGGCTGGCTTTAGACAGACATGTTGCATTAAATGGACTTTAACCACTTCATTACCGGGCACTTAAACCCCCTTCGTGCCCAGACCAATTGTCAGCTTTCAGCGCTGACGCATTTTGAATGACAATTGCGCGGTCATACAACACTGTACCCAAATTATATTTTTATCATTTTTTTCCCACAAATAGAGCTTTCTTTTGGTGGTATTTGATCATCTCTGCGATTTTTATTTTTTGCGCTATAAACAAAAAAAGACAGAAAATTTTGGGGAAAAACACAACATTTTTTACTTTTTGTTATAATAATATCCCAATTAAAAAAAAAAAAAATACTTATAAGCGTATTTGATCGGTTTGCGCAAAAGTTATAGCACCTACAAAATAGGGGATAGATTTATGATTTATTTTTTATTTTTTTACTAGTAATGGCGGCGATCTGCGTTTTTTTTTTTTTTTTGTCAGGCCTGCGATATTGCGGCGGACATATCGGACACTTTTGACACAAATTTGGGACCATTCAAATTTATACAGCAATCAGTGCTAAAAAAATGCACTACATTACTGTATAAATGTGACTGACAGGAAAGGGGTTAACCACTAGGGGGTGAGGAAGGGGTTAAATGTATTACCTGGGTGTGTTCTAACTGTGGGGGGAGGGGACTGACTGGGGGAGCTGACCGATGCTGTGTCCCTATGTACAAGAGACACAGCATCGGTCTCCTCTCTCCCTGACAGGACGTGGAGCTCTGTGTTTACACACAGAGCTCCACATCCCTGCTGTCACTGACGATCGCGTGTACCCAGCGGACATCGTGACCGCCAGGTACACGCATCGGCTTCCCAGCGATGCGCCGGCACAGTGTTTACCCGCTGCGCGCCCCCCAGTAGCGCGCGCGGGTAATGCACAGAAAAAGACGCCCACTCGGCACTTGAGAGCCGCGCTGTAGACGTCTTTTGTCTATAGTGCGGATCTCAAGTGGTTAAGAGAAAAACAAATTAAATCCAACGTCCAGCTAACATTGTATTAGAGTTAAAAAAAATTGTTTGCTTTTGGGGGAAAAAGGCGTAAACCATATGAAACTATTTAAACATTATAGACAACCCCCTACAGTGTTCTATGGTTTGTCCTAAACCCTGTTAAAGCTCCGCATGTTCACATCCTCCCTCCACTGCCACATTTAGCACTTTGGGGGAGGGGACAGGAAGATCGGCGCGCGGCGATCTACGTCATGTCCAGCTTCTCTCCCCCACCCCCCACTGCCTTCCGGAATTTCCGGGACCTGTCTGTGCCCCAGAAGACAGAGAAACCATTCAGAAAGTGCAAGCGCGGCTTTCCCATGCACAGTAGAAAACTGGCTGTGAAGCCTGAAGTCTTCACTGCTGATTTCCCTTATGTGCAATACCGGCGCTGCACCCGAAGCCAATGGCCGAATCGGCTTGTGGTACTGACATCGTGGGATCCCTGGACAGGTTTGTGTCCTTTATAGTAAAAGTTAGCGGCTACAGTAATTGTAGCCGCTGGTGTGTAATTTTTTTTGCCCTAGACTGGATCTCTGCTCTATTTCGGAAGCTAAAAAATAACATATCTACTGCCAGGATCAGCAGATAATAAAACTGTGTTACAGTGGCGATTCCAAAATACAAAAATGACTGTATTTATGCTACTGACAGACTATATCTTATATGCAATTCTTGATTTTGCTCTCGGTTCCAATTTAAATACTGTTAGCACCCATAACTGAAATTTCAAACTTTGCCTAGTTAGCCAAGTTCTTCTGCCTAAATGGCCTGTGGAGCAAATGTTAAAGCGGTATTAAACCCAAAAACTTAATATATTGTCACTTACCCATCATTAGATGTGAAGTGGCTGTATTCCCAGCCCCCCCCCCCCCCCCTTTTGTACAGCAGTATTTTCAGTCCCGCATGTTCTGCCCACAGATTCCCTGCTGAGCGAAGCAAACTTCATGTGAAAGGGGCCAAATGAAATGAGGCTAAATACTTTTCGGTTTAAACTGATCAGAACAAATGTAAACTGATCTGAAGGGAAGCGATCTGTTTACATCTGTTCACATAGGAACAAGTGTGTGCAATGGAGCAGAGTCCACTCCACTCACCAGGGGATATGTGAGCAGATCCCCTGCTAAATCAGAGCAAAATGGGACGAATTTCATTTTTTTGACACCTGTGCCCATTCAGTTTATGCCTAGCAGACAGTATACTTTTTTCCTTTTTCTGTTCCCCTTTTTGACCGTACACCTGCCTTTTACACATATGGACTATTTTGTGTTTTTTATTACCACACATGACTGCTATTGTTAGATTCACTTTATTGCACTATTATTGATGCGTGTACAGTTTTTGCGCGAGAACCTTCCTTTATTTTGACTAAAATTTAAGCCGAAATCCAGCTACACTTTATAAGCATTTTTTTTTATCCTTTTTGTAGTAAAGGTTTTTACATAAATAAAATCTAGTCGTAAGCACCTTGGTTAAATGGTTTGATGTGACCTTCTATTTGCTACTTTTTCTGGAAAGCTTGTTCTGTTCAAGGAAGTTAAAAAATAGCAGACTATAATATAACAATATTGGCTGGATCTCTAGGAAAAACGTATTAAAAAATAAATCAATGCAACCACCACATCTAAGAATTGGTGGGCTGTGATTATAATACAGGGAGTGCAGAATTATTAGGCAAGTTGTATTTTTGAGGATTAATTTTATTATTGAACAACAACCATGTTCTCAATGAACCCAAAAAACTCATTAATATCAAAGCTGAATATTTTTGGAAGTAGTTTTTAGTTTGTTTTTAGTTTTAGCTATTTTAGGGGGATATCTGTGTGTGCAGGTGAATATTACTGTGCATATTTATTAGGCAACTTAACAAAAAAAAAAATATACCCATTTCAATTATTTATTTTTACCAGTGAAACCAATATAACATCTCAACATTCACAAATATACATTTCTGACATTCAAAAACAAAACAAAAACAAATCAGTGACCAATATAGCCACCTTTCTTTGCAAAGACACTCAAAAGCCTGCCATCCATGGATTCTGTCAGTGTTTTGATCTGTTCACCATCAACATTGCGTGCAGCAGCAACCATAGCCTCCCAGACACTGTTCAGAGAGGTGTACTGTTTTCCCTCCTTGTAAATCTCACATTTGATGATGGACCACAGGTTCTCAATGGGGTTCAGATCAGGTGAACAAGGAGGCCATGTCATTAGTTTTTCTTCTTTTATACCCTTTCTTGCCAGCCACGCTGTGGAGTACTTGGACGCGTGTGATGGAGCATTGTCCTGCATGAAAATCATGTTTTTCTTGAAGGACGCAGACTTCTTCCTGTACCACTGCTTGAAGAAGGTGTCTTCCAGAAACTGGCAGTAGGACTGGGAGTTGAGCTTGACTCCATCCTCAACCCGAAAAGGCCCCACAAGCTCATCTTTGATGATACCAGCCCAAACCAGTACTCCACCTCCACCTTGCTGGCATCTGAGTCGGACTGGAGCTCTCTGCCCTTTACCAATCCAGCCACGGGCCCATCCATCTGGCCCATCAAGACTCACTCTCATTTCATCAGTCCATAAAACCTTAGAAAAATCATTCTTGAGATATTTCTTGGCCCAGTCTTGACATTTCAGCTTGTGTGTCTTGTTCAGTGGTGGTCGTCTTTCAGCCTTTCTTACCTTGGCCATGTCTCTGAGTATTGCACACCTTGTGCTTTTGGGCACTCCAGTGATGTTGCAGCTCTGAAATATGGCCAAACTGGTGGCAAGTGGCATCTTGGCAGCTGCACGCTTGACTTTTCTCAGTTCATGGGCAGTTATTTTGCGCCTTGGTTTTTCCACACGCTTTGTGCGACCCTGTTGACTATTTTGAATGAAACTTTTGATTGTTCGATGATCACGCTTCAGAAGCTTTGCAGTTTTAAGAGTGCTACATCCCTCTGCAAGATATCTCACTATTTTTGACTTTTCTGAGCCTGTCAAGTCCTTCTTTTGACCCATTTTGCCAAAGGAAAGGAAGTTGAATAATAATTATGCACACCTGATATAGGGTGTTGATGTCATTAGACCACACACCTTCTCATTACAGAGATGCACATCACCTAATATGCTTAATTGGTAGTAGGCTTTCGAGCCTATACAGCTTGGAGTAAGACAACATGCATAAAGAGGATGATGTGGTCAAAATACTCATTTGCCTAATAATTCTGCACTCCCTGTACATTTTTGTTTTGGAGTTTATTCATTTTTAGTACCTTGGTTGGAGGTGAAGGGGCAACAGGTGAAACCTTCTACTTTGGTACCATAAACTAACAAGTGTTTACCCAGTCTTGAATTTTGTTTTGGTGGAAGCATTTAATACCGGAGACTGTAATCATCTGTTTTTCTTTTTTTATCTTAGATTTTCATTGATGTGTTTTTTTTATTTTATTTGCAGGACAGAAAAGTATTTACAAAAACTATGAAGACATTTGTTGAAAAAGTGGCCACGGTAAGTTTTTCTCAAGCAATATACTGTATACGTGTCAACTGATCCTCAGTAATTAGTTTGCTGGCTTTTGTTGAACTGCAGTTCTGTACCCTTCCTCTCTGATATAAATGGTTGTCTCTTCCACGCTGCCTAGTTACAGGTTTATGATTCTGGACTGTTGGTGATACAGCTGTCCCAAGTTTATTGCACGTTGTCAAAATGTATTTACACGTATAAATGCAATGGTGAGTTTATGATATATTACAGGAGACATCTAGACCACAGAGCAATGGGAAGTGGTTTGTACCAATCCGCACATTTCCTGGTTTTCGACTCAATAGTGTACTGCATTGGCATGAATAGGTTCTTTTGAGTAGATTTCAGACATCTGTACTTTCCTGGTCTGGAAAATGCATCAGAATTCAAGGAAATGCATGTGGAATGAATTGGGCAAGTCTTAAGTCCACAGCTTCCCTTCCCACTGCATTTTGCTTAGTATCACATACGGATTTTCCCAAAAGAACTCTGTTATGATTGGAGAAACATGTAGACTGACTTTGCAGAGCTACCAAGAGAAGCCACAGCAAGAGAAGTCACAAATGATCTGCTTATTTTTTTCAGATCAGTGACTAAAAAAAGCATTAAAGCCACTGGGTCGGCAAAAGAGACAATTTTTTTACAAAGAGATCTGGAATGTCTGGTAATAGGTTTATTTTGGGCCAGTATGCTGTGATATGTGTGCTGAAAGTCTCACAAAATTTTAGAAATGATAGAGCTGAGTATTCTGGTGCTCTGCTTTGGCAAGGAGGGAAAGAGAGAACACAGCTTTCATAGTGAAGGGCTGAAGTGACTAGGAGAAGAGGTGAGATCTGGGAGGAGGTGCAAGCTGTCTTTTCTCTCCAGCTCCTCCTTACTGTCTGTGCAGCCCTCTAGTACAAGCCTGTCACTGGCAGCTGTGTGTGCAGGAACACTGCAGAGGGAACACAGTCTACACATCCTCCCTGCTGCATCCACCTGGCTAGATGAGACAGTGATCAGATGGGGCTGCAGGGGGAGGAGAATTTGAATATCTGGGTGCTCTAGTTGCCTCTATAGTGACTAAAGAGCTTGGAGGCTTCCTACTATTGCAGAGCATGCACACCTACAATTGGGCAGTAAAGAGAAATGGCAGGATCAACCAGGTGTTTACAAATGTAGAAAACATGAAGAATTGTAAGCTTCTGCTAAAAGGTACGTTGCCTACTTTTATAGATAAATACACTTTCAAAATTTCTGAGTTTAACCACTTAAGGACCAGCCCATGTACATATACGTCCACAATATGGCACGTACAGGCACATGGGCGTATGGGTACGTCCTCGCCTATTAGCGGGTGGGGGGTCCGATCGGGACCCCCCCCGCTACATGCGGAGGTCGGGTCCGCTCGGGGAGCGATCCGGGACCACGGCGCGGCTATTTGTTTATAGCCGCTCCGTCGCGATCGCTCCCCGGAGCTGAAGAACGAGGAGAGCCGTGTGTAAACACGGCTTCCCCGTCCTTCACTATGGCGGCGCATCGATCGCGTCATTCCCTTTATAGGGAAGACACGATCGATGACGTCATTCCTACAGCCACACCCCCAAACAGTTGTAAACACATACTAGGTGCACCCTAACTCCTACAGCGCCCCCTGTGGTTAACTCCCAAACTGCAACTGTCATTTTCACAATAAAGAATGCAATTTAAATGCATTTTTTGCTGTGAAAATGACAATGGTCCCAAAAATGTGTCAAAATTGTCCGAAGTGTCCGCCATAATGTCGCAGTCACGAAAAAAATTGCTGATCGCCGCCATTAGTAGTAAAAAAAAATAAAAAAATAAAAATGCAATAAAACTATCCCCTATTTTGTAAACACTATAAATTTTGCGCAAACCAATCGATAAACGCTTATTGCGATTTTTTTTACTAAAAATAGGTAGAAGAATACGTATCGGCCTAAACTGAGGAAAAAAAATGTTTTTATATATGTTTTTGGGGGATATTTATTACAGCAAAAAGTAAAAAATATTGCTTTTTTTTCAAAATTGTCGCTCTATTTTTGTTTATAGCGCAAAAACTAAAAACCGCAGATGTGATCAAATACCACCAAAAGAAAGCTCTATTTGTGGGGAAAAAAGGACGCCAATTTTGTTTGGGAGCCACGTCGCACGACACCGCAATTGTCTGTTAAAGCGACGCAGTCCCGAACTGTAAAAACCCCTTGGGTCTTTAGGCTGCATATTGGTCCGGGGCTTAAGTGGTTAATGCTACTAAGAAAAGCCATCATGATTTGGTAATTCTAATTCATAATGACGTGTATGCACAGGCACACACTCTTTGTATGTATGTGTATGCATATATAAATTGATTAGTTTAAATGTTTAACACGTGTCAAACATTAAATAAAAATTGGACCGCAACCATTATGGCTTCCCCTTAACAAGTGTATGATCAGATGGTTGCGCTAATCATAGTGATGACCAATATCATAGAAGGTACAAGGATGCAGTGCAAGCCAGTCTTTGTCCTTGTGCTAACTTTTAGGCCTTGTGCACACAGGACGTTTTTTGATGTTTTTACAGCTGTTGTTTTTGGCTGTAGATGTTTTTTTCTACAGTCATTAAACTCTCCATTGTGTTATCCTATGTGTCCATGCACACATAGGCTGTTATCAGCAGTTTTGGGCAGAGGTGTTTTTGAGAAGTAAAAAAAAAAAAAAAAACAGAACTAGTGGGTTCTGAGAGATGTTTTTCAGCTGTTCAAACGCGTATAAACGTTGATAAATGCTCAAAAACATCGTTCACCGGCGGTTTTTAATGTTTTTGATCCACTGGAAACAATGTTTTTTTTTTTTTTTCTTCTTCAAATTTTAACTTCCAGTGTGCATGAGGCATACATGTTGCCAATAAACAGATTTTAACTGTAACTGTAGGATGTTTCCTGTGTGCATCCTTCACTTTGAAGTAGCTGTAGTCTATTGTAGTTTAGAAACTAAAGCACAGAGGAAGGAAGGAAAAATCACAATTACCAGAATGCTACCCAGAAATTCTGTTTGAACTGCAGGTACAATCAGAAGAGCCACTTAATTCATCCTAGATAACAGTTTTGAAGCTAGTTGTTTTCACAAAATGAGTGTGATTGTGGTACATACAACTCTGCTGAAGGCCTGGTTTACACTTGTGTGGGTGGTTCCCACTGCGGGTCTGCACCCATCCTGGTAGTGGCAACTACCCGTGCAGGAGATGCATATGGGTACCATTACTCTTATTGTCATGCAGTACTGAACATATAGATAGATATAAAATATTTTTTTCTTTTGGTGATATTTAAAGGGAAATTTCACCTCACCCGGCTTTTCCCAGAAAGGTTCCCATTTATCAGTGTCTCCAACGTATTACAGAGCTTTTCTTAATTGAAACCCCTTCTCAGCTGCTGACGACATTGTCCTCCCCAATCCGTTCTGCAAATGGCAGGACTCACCCAGCGCTGGATGCAGTACCCTTGTAAATCCAGCCTCCCTGCCCACTCGTGCATGTGCAGTCCTACCTCCTTGTAAAAATGTTGAGCTGCCAAAGAAGCACACTTCTGTGCATTAGAGGGGGGAAGGCCAAGAGTTTGGGGGGTGTGCACCTTGCCATCTGCAGGATAGACTGGGGAGGAGAGTGGTGTAAGCAGCTGAAAAGTGAAAAGGTGGTCATTTGTTTGAGGAATAGAGCACAGCATTTTTATATGTTTAGGACAATGTGGTGCTTGGGAAACCCCTTGATAAACACGTGTACAGGTGAATTCACCCTTTATTATCTCTATAATATATATATATATATATATATATATATATATATATATATATATTTCCTGTGAGGATGGCAGTCGACCATATATGCAGGCTTTTTATGCAAGGGAAGATGCTTCTATAAATAGGTAATTTAATAATTACAGATTTTAATGCTGGTTGACAATTTTGGTTTTCAATTTTTCATAAATTGCTAGACTTGTAGAGATCCATCACTACGCAAGCATATATAGTTTGATCAATATACTATGCATTTAAGCTATATTTATATATATATATATATATATATATATATATATATATATATATATACATTCTCTAATGTTAGTATCTTGTTTTGTTTTCCAGGGAGAATTTTCTCATCTGGTCTTGCTGGCAATGTTTGACTGTATTGATGATACCAAGCTTGTGAAGCAGTTAATCATTTCTGTGAGTATTTCCCTGTCATATACAAGTGTGTTGGAAGTTGTCATCTAGTACATATGTGTTTTTGCCAGTTATGGATACAGTTCCTGAATGATAGATTTTTGGCACCTAATAATAGTTTGCCTTCCATTTTCTTAACGTTCTTAACATGCTATATCATTTGCAATATTAGCACATGTAAAAGTGCAAATAAAAATCTTGAAAAATATTAAAGATAGAGGAGCTTTTCATACCTCCTCCTAAGCTGAACTCTGTGATAATTAGTTGTTGTCGTAATACAAGAGGCATGTGTATTCTTACCTGAGTCTTGGTGTGCTTTGTGTATTTCTTCCAGATCTGTGCTGATCCCCGCTGAGCCGGCAGATGACAGGGCGGTCCACGCACACTATGCAGGGACCGCCCTGTCAGATCTCCGCTTTCCCCTATGGGGGGATCGGATGAACACGGACCATCTGTTCGTGTTCACCCGATCCGCTCTGCAGACGGATGGAAAAATAGGATTTTCCTCCGTCTGCAGAATCGGAGCTTTGCGGACACCGATGAGATCGGGTGTCAGCGGATGTTCATCGGCTGACACCCGCTATCTCGTAGGGATTAACGTATGTCCCTTTTTCATCCGTAAACGGATAGATGAAAAAGCGGACATACGGTCCGCATGTGTGAAAGGGGCCATAGGCTCTTTGAAAGGAGCTTCCTGCAATGAACCGGCCAATGCTACTATCTCTGCTTTTGCAGAGCACAAGTCTTGTATCCGCCCCCTCTTGTAGTTTCTACAGAAAACTTGTAGTGGGTGGAGCCTGCTGAAACCCTCCCACAGTTCTACACTGTGTACAGACTATGTACAACACAGAGGCAGGGCTGTCTTAATGAGAGGGCACACCTGGGCAGTGCCCAGGGGCCCTAGCTGCATGGGGGGCCCTTGCACTTTTCCCAAAGCAGCTGGTCCACGCTGCCCCGTAATTGGGGGCCCCATGATGTCACTGAGAGTGATAGATACACAGGGGAGGAAGTCTGCTTCCTACCTACTTGATGTCTGTTTACCTGCACTGTCATCATTGTAGGGGCCCCAGAGCATTACTTTGCCCAGGGGCCCATAATGCTATTAAGACGGCCGTGCACAGAGTGTAGTATATGTGTTTGCAAAAACATTTGCCACACGCAAATTGGACTTGTATATCATGTTCTATTGAAGAATATATTTAAACAATGTTTGTGCTTGGAGCTGAACTTTAATTAACCATTTAAAGACTGGAAGGATTTGCCCCCTTAAAATGGCTATTGATGGAAAAAAAGAATAGATCAGAAAAGAAAAAAAGGTTTATAGGAAGCAGGGGGGCATGATTATGCTGAATAATTGTGCTGAACAACTGAGTATGTGTTAACAATTTGTCAACTATACTGTCAAATATTCATATTTTTTTTTGTATTACTTTTAAGTAATGAAGCAGGTTTGTGGTTACAAGGAAGCAGCTTTATGTTTGTAACACAGTTGGTATGGAGATTGTCAAGTGCTATGTAAGATTATTATATTGAGCAGTTTATTTTTCTATCTAATGCTATAATTGGCAGACTGTTATGTACCAGTAATATGTTAAAGTTAATTGTTGTTGGGTGCATTTGTTTCTTAGTGGAAGTGCCTAACTTCAAATTACTTGAATTTGTACACCATGCATTGCATGCGCTTTGTCACGTCGATGGCGTCTGCCTATATGACAGCTGGATTTCTACAAAAGCACCCATCCTGTGAGATTCTTTGGCTCATTGTGGTGAATAAACCCCTTGTTCTGCTTCTTTTGTGGAACAAATCCTGGCAGTTTAGTGGGATAGTAATCCAGCCCATTGCATCTCAATTGCTTGAGAATCTGTTGCACCAGATAAATCTATCAGGCCCTCGGTTTTGGAATTATACCCTGGAACAATACACTATGCCAAAAAGATATTTGAGGGCCTTTTGTGTCTAGGATGTGTGCTTGTTTTCAGACGCCTTTTTGTTTGTTTTTTGGAATTCATCCATATTCCCTTAGAGGGGCATTGAAAATCACATTAAAATGGCTACTTTAATCAGCTTTTCTAAATGGTAATTTTCTTATTTTTTTTCTTAATTTTTATGAATGTGAGGTCACTGTTTGCCTGTTATTAATATCTTGTATTAATGGTGGTGCCATTCTATAACAATCTTCTATATCTAACACAGAGCTAAAATGTGAGCAAAGTTACACAGGCATCAATGTTTGACATGTTCCATTTATGTATATATCCTAAACCATTAAAGTTTGTTACTCCATAAATTAATAAAGGTTTTCAGTAAAATACAGAGTGATACTGACAGTTCCTTCCAAAGATATCCCCTTCCTGTGTAATTCTTACCACACTAGGTATGGAAACTGCTCCATCCAAGCATGGTCAGAATATAGTACATCATGCTGACGCATTTCATGGCTATGTTCCTGTGGCTGTATTCCTGCGGCTGTATTCCTGCTGTGCTCAGCCACTCGGTCAGGACAGCCTAGGGATGTGAGTCCAAAACTCTCCCTACAGCAGTGGCTTTAGGCATTGCTTGTGATGCTTTCCAGACCTTTTGTTTGGTGTGTGTTAGCCGCAGAGCACTTTATGGGCCTAGGGTCATAGCGCAGCTTCTGGTGTGACCTAGTCTCAAAATACCTTTTTAGGAGTATGCAGTGTTGGTCCAGCATCAGGAACCTCTACATTTATTGGAGTACGCAGTGTTGGTCCAGCATCAGGAACCTCTACATTTATTGGTACCGTTGAATTCCATTATTGCCACCTCTTTTCTATTTGTTTCCATGGAAAGGGTTAACATGCTGAGGAAATTTGTACTGTCTCCCACAAACACTTTAAACTCTATTCCCACCTTTTCAGCATGAGGTAGCATCTTCCTGCTATTGCTCCTGTTTACATATTTAGTTACGTAGTCCTAACAGTGACCAAGTCACCTCTGGCCATTTATATTGATTGTTTTCTGAAGCTGCATTTTGAGTACCTGTGGTTTTACGCTGATCGTTGCAATGCTTCACAGGCTTTTACCTTCAAAAAAGTGCATTTATTTTTATTTTTTCTAAAAGGTGAACTTATCCTTTTAACCAGTGCCAAGTGGAGGCCTCTCCAGCTCACTATCTTAACAGTTCCTTGAATGGCCTGCAGTGTTCCCCCTCAGGGACCTGATACCAGCAGCCTGGATTGCTGTCCCCTGCCTAGGACTACCATATACACTCCTTGGAGTCTTCTTTAGCTCCACCAGCTATAACTCCTCTCCAGGAAAGTGCTCTCTGCAGCTATGCTGGGTTTAATTGGCCAAAGTGCAAATACTGCTGGCACAGAACGCTGAGGCTATAAACATACTTCTATGGTTTCCCTTCCAGAGATTTTGCCTAACATGCCTGCGGCGAGCTGAAGCTTCTGTTTTGTAAACTCTATTTGATGAAGAGTCCCACAAATCTTGGTGCGAATCAGGATAAAGATAAATCTTAAAGGGGTTGCAAAGGTACACTAAATAGCTTCCTTTACCTTAGTGCAGCCCTCCTTCACTTACCTCATCCTTCCATTTTGCTTTTAAATGTCTTTATTTCTTCTGAGAAATGCTCACTTCCTGTTCTGTCTGTAACTCCACACAGTAATGCAAGGCTTTCTCCCTGGTGTGGAGTGTCGTGCTTGCCCCTCCCTTGGACTACAGGAGAGTCAGGACAGCCAGTAACACACAGCTCCTTTCTCTATCTGCAACGTAGAGAGTGTCCTGACTCTCCTGTAGTCCAAGAGAGGGGGGCGAGCATGTCACTTCACACCAAGGAGAAAGCCTTGCATTACTGTGTGGAGTTACAGACAGAAGAACTGGAATTGAGGATTTCTCAGAAGAAATAAGGTAATTTAAAAGCAAAATGGAAGGATGAGGTAAGTGGAGGACTGCACTAAGGTAAAGGAAGCTATCTAGGAAAAAAAAATGCACCTTTACAACAACTTTAAATCACTAGGGGTAAAAGTACTCATTTGCCCCAACTGAAGAAGACTAAACTTCAAACTCCTCCTTTCTCTGAGGACAGGAAGAGTTCCTTTCGGTAGAGGGAACTGGGACACTTATCTCAGAGGATGATTGGGAGAAATCCTTCTTGATGTTTATGTTGTATAGCTACCCATATCCAAGAGAGGAATTGTAAATTGCTCTCCAGATGAAATAGATACCCAATATGTTACATAAAATGTTTCTATTCATTTTAAACGAGTGTTGAAGGTGTGGACAAGGTGGAGGTACCATGCTTCATGTATGGTGGTTCTTTACATGAATTTGATCGTACTGGGGATACAGTTTTCTGTTGTCCCATCAAAATACTGTTTCTGTGTGGTCAGAGACTCTGGAGGTGGCAGTACTCTCTACAGCTTTCTACTCTGAGTGATGGAATTGATTACCTGAAATTGGAGATCATCCATAATTCCCAGCATTAACAAATGGGTTGATGAACTCAACCATAATATTAGAATGGATGAGCTGGTGGCTAGTTTACAAAAAGTCCAAACAAAGTTTATAGAAATATGATGCCCTTTTATCAAGTTCTGAAGCACTCCTAGGCTTCAATCCTTCTGGCTGTTACAATTTGATTTATCTGCCCTTAAGGGACCCTCACGGATTGTGTATTAACCAAAATGCCCCCTTCTCCCTCTTGGATTTCTAAGTTTCTTTCTTTTATTTTCTATATTCTTTTTGTTTCCCACTGCTTAGTTTTTTCCTATTTGCGCCCTTCCAATTTTTTATACACCCTAGTTGAAGGCAATAATTAGGGCCTTTAACCCTAATATTTGTAGAGGTCATAAAATGTATGTATAGTATTTCACATGACATTGAGTAGCCTGATATGTGTTGTGAATGTCTCTACTGGATTGCTCTGGCTTCTTCACTACAGTCGACACTGGCCTACTGTCTTGTGATCCGACTGTACCAATCCTTACTATATCTGTGTGTCTATTTGTAATACCTTTTAACATTTCAAATTAAGTTATTCTTTAAATAAAAAAAATAAAAAATAAACTCCAAGGCGTGACCCAAGCCAGAGGCCAACTTCATTCAGGAATGAGGGTATTTAAGCTTGTTTTAGCCTTACTATGCTCCCATTGTGGAATATCTGGACAATCTCCTATTGAGGGAATAGTTGGCACGAGTTCCGGCCGGCAATGTGATGCAGACAGTTCAGAACTAAACAAATTTCAGTTAGATCCAGAAATCGACACATCACTTGGGAGTATTTGGATTTCATCCTAGACACAAACACAGTACAAGCCAGAAAAAAGCCACACGTTTCTGACTCTCCACTCCCAGATAACTTTTCACAAGATGTGGACCTCCTGGCCTTCAGGTTCCAGATTGCCAAGATCTATCCCAAAGTTTGGTTTACCACTAATGGTCACTGACTTTAATGGCAAGTCTAATGAAGCCCTGAGACATGGGCCTCTCTGAATTGGTCATTCCCATGCTATTAAAAGCTAGAAAGTCTACCTACTGCAGGGTTTACCATCTCACACAGAGTGCGTACTTCCCATGGAAAGAATCCTGACTTTTCTGCAAACAGGGCTAGGTCAACATTTGGTCCTGATTACCATAAAGGTGAAATCTTAGCCAATGCAATCTTATTCCAAAGACCGCTAGTCTCCCAGTCATTGGAATTCAAATATAGTTTAATAGCTTTCAAGGAGTAAGTGGCAATATAACTGTCAGATGGGGACTTTTTCATTTTAATTAAGGTACACTGGCCTGACAAGTAAAGTTACATTTTTATTTTGATATGTTGGATTATAGACCTTATTTCTTGTCTGTCCATACAATCGCCCAATAGAAATCACAGATGTGGGACATATTATAACAGTTTAAAGCTAACCAGGTCAAATATCCAGGTACATTATTATGTTAGTCATGTAGCCTTTATCTTGTTTTGTCATTAATTCAGTCATTCATTTTCAACAACAGGCAATGAATTTCAGAATCTTTACATTTACCTGGGCAGTATTATAGCTACAGGTACAAGTTATTCTCCAACCTGTACCAGCCTAGACACTTAAGAATTATGCTTTGGAGAGCAGAAGAGAAAGTAATAAAATGTTTGAAGCTGGTCTGCCTCATGCTAGTTAGGATTGAGGAAAAAGCCCTGTGTTCCAAATGTTGCCTTATTTTTTGCTCTACACCATTCTGCTAATCAGTGTGCAGGCATTAAAATCCTGTTATGTTCTTAAAGTAAATTAATCTCAAACCTGTGCAAGTGACCATATAATGAAAACATACATGCACAGAGGTTACTTTCAGTGAAAACTGCATGTCGTAACGACCTGGCCTTCAGAAAAAAAATTAAAACCCATATTTTCCGAAGGCAAGTCTACAGTAGGTGAATTGGATACTAAGCGCCCAGAGGCGATTCAGTTTGCATGTGTTGCGCTATATACGTTTCTCACTCACCCACCAAATTTAACTACCTCAAACCGCAAGTGTAAACATAACCAAACTGTCAGCAAGTTAAAATTGCTGCAGCCACAGTATGTGTACAGCCTTGCCCACCCGTAATGGTAGAATTTAGATGGGAGGTCAGGGGCAGTAAAACTACGTCTCAACTGCCTATTTTTTTTATCACCCCCTGGCTTTTCATGTGAAAGAACTTCATGACTTGTTAGAAAAGTCTTTGAAAAGACTTGTATATTTAGTTGGATCTCACGATTGTTTCTATGTGCGGTTTTCTCTGCAGGTAAATGATGCATATACATTTTTCATATTTTCAGCATAATTTTCCCAGGTTTGCGGTTTGCTTTTAAAACTCTGTTTAGAGGGGTGAAGAGAAATCTCACATGGAAGAATCGGTCTTAAAATAACATTTATTCCACTCCTATTTGATTTACCTTCCAGTCCTGCTATGCTTTGTGTGCGTCATTTCACCAAATATCAGTAGGTGAGGATTTCTATAATAGAAGCCTGGGATTAGGTAGCAATTAGTTTCAGACCAGAATATTTATTTACATTTTCAACAAGATAAAGGGATATAAAACATTCTAAGCTCTAAACAAGCAATGTTTTATGAAAATGTGTTTATTTTGGCACAGAAAGGTCTGGCATAATTATAACTTGCCAGATGGTACAGCAAACAACTAATTGTCCATAATAAATCCTTAACTGCCTTAATTAGTAAGAGCAGTACCAGAGTTACAATATGCTTTAGTTACATCTCATAGAGTATTATGGTAATTTACTGACAGTTACTATCTACTTATATATTTCTTTGGAGTTGTATAACTGTAAGAGCCCATTCACACCTAGGCGTTTTGTCGCCTATAGTGTGACGCCGCTGCCGCCCGACACGCCAGAGGGATGATTTAACATTGCCCTCTATGGAGATGGTTCACATCTCCACGCCGAACGCCTGCCGCCTGAAAAAAAGTCCCGGACCTTTTTTTCAGGCGGCTTTCGGTGTTCGGCATAGGAGATGGGAACCATCTCCATAGGGGGACAATCTAGGGGCACATCTAGGCGGACAATCGCGGCGTTTTGTCGCCGCAAAACGCGGTACAAAAAGCCGCTATTTGTCGCCGCAATTCGCGGGACAAAACGCCGCGATTTTGTCCGCCTAGATGTGAATGCAGCCTTAGTGTGTACGCATGACAGCATGCAACACTTTTTGTTAGTCTTTATTTTCAGGCCATATTTACATTCGGTGCCCATTTACATCTTTACGGTGCATCAACATGGATTGCATTAAGGTAGCACAAAATGAGTGGGATGCCAATGTGCTTAAAATTGCAGCTCCATTTTTTTTCACGCACCGCAATACACTGTGTATTGCTACGGGCTGAAGTGCAGGTTGTTGTCTCAAAATCAATGTCCTCACTACACGTTATGTGCATTACCTCTTTTTCAGCTTTATTGTCAATAGCTTACATAAAGAAAACCCAAACAATTGTCCATTATAGCAACCCTGCCAAAAATACATCTGCAGTACCCTGTGAAGAAAACATCTTTATAATTACTTGTCTGGCAGCCTTTTTGTTGAAACCATAGCAGATCTCCCAGCACCGTTCTTATTTAAAACCTCTGGTATGTTAAATAGTGTGTCCCTTGCTTGCTGATCTGGTTCCTCTTGCTGAACATGAGTCATTGCAGGATCCTGCATAAAGGTCCAGTCTAAGGTACCTGTAAAAGGTTAAGTTCAAAGTTGAACTTTGGCTGGGTTCAGGCGTCTATTGTAGTCAGGGGGTAGATATTTGCCAGGACACCAAGGATCAGCACAAAGTGGCATCCAAACGGGTAGTTTATTGCATGATCACAACACAAGAAAAGTGCAACGTTTCGGAGTCACGCAGGACCCCTTCGTCAGGCATGTGATAAGTGTGGGGTAAAATGAATTTAAATAACCATAACCAATCAGAAAAGAAAAAAAACAGAACTCCTTCCACCCCCAGATAGGTATGATGTTACAAATCCCGCCAAAAAGACAAAAAAAATTAGCACAATTGCACAGATCAAAGAAAACTTATGAGAAGAATGGGTTAACAAAATAACACTCAAACTACCTGTGTGTAGACATGTAAGATTTGGAACTGTGTATTATGGGTCACTGTGCAGTCAGGCATGCCAGGTCAGCAACAAATCTTGATAGTAAGGTACAGATTCAGAATCCAGAAGTGTGGTCAGAGGCAGGCAGGATCATACACAAGCTGGCAGAGTAATGTAGAATCGTCAAGCAAAGGGAGTAATTCAGGAAACAGGCAGAGGTCAAAGTTCAGGAGATCAGCAGTATATCACACACTCGGCAACAAATGGACCCATTACTCAGGAAGTCCTGTAATTTAAGCTGGGTTCATTTTGGATTGACTGCAGCTGGAAGACAGGTGGAGATAGAGTCCCAGGAGCAGAAGTACTAACAGAGTGTAAGATTTCCCAATGGCAGAGCGAACAGGACAGCAGCACAGCGTCAGTAAAACACAGGTTCAAATCCAAGCACATGACATCCACGTAATTGTAATTGGGACTCGCCAAATGGAGAGTACATTCTTTCACACACCCAAAAGTGTGGGGTGGGATCAGCACTTTAGGCTCTGCTACAGAGCAAACCTGCCGCTGAACAGGCAAGTATATAGGCCTGTCTTGGTCTCCATATGACATCAGTTTGAGATGTTTCTAAGATCATTTAGAATGTGACCTGCATTTCACCCACTTTAACCACTGGAGTGCAGGCTGTAATTGCCGGGTTATTTTTCAGTGCTTTAATTGTTTGATCTTTACTTGCTCATGCAGCACTGTACGCAAATATATTTATATCTTCTTTTTTTTTTGAGCTTTTCTTTTGGTGGTATTTAGTTTTTATTTTCTAAAGGAAAAGGGAAATTTTTTTTTTTTTTTTTCTTAAAAACTTTGTTAAAATAAGACCAGGACAGTGGGAAGACATTTTTTGGAAAGCAGACAACCCAAGGTGATCTGATCTTATTTTTTTCCCTCATTAATTTAAACTTGATAATGGTGCACTAGATGCATTAAAGTGGTTGTAAACCTCGGACATGAAATATAAACAAGCATATCCCTGTATAGGGCGTACTTGTCTCAATCAAGATCACAAAGTGTCATTTCTCTCTGCTATACGGTGTGTAAAAATTCAGAGCAAAGCATGAAAGAGGAAGTTTTCAGGACCTTACCAGGTTCTATGCTAAGTTGAATACAAGTCCAACATTTTTTCAGCTTCTGTCCCCCTAATATTTTTATTTCTAGTCCCACATTTCATATTACAAATGCTTACAACAGGGCCTTGACTTATGGCTATACCAACAATTCTGTAACTAAACAGTGACAATAAATGATTTGTGTTAGTCCGATATATGTATAAAGTTGTTTAAATTGTAAGCAATATAAAGCCTCATGCACACTGGACGTTTTTGGACGTTTTTACAGCAGCTGTTTTTGTCAGTAGACGTTTTTTTCTACAGTCAATAAACTCTCCATCATGTTATCCTACGTGTCCATGCACACATAGGCTGTTATCGGCAGTTTTGGGTAGTGGTGTTTTATGAGCAGTAAAAAAAAAAAAAAACTAGTGGGTTCTGAGAAAAAATTTTCAGCTGTAACGCTATTAAAGCTGATAAACGCTCACTCACCAGCGTTTTTAACGTTTTTGATCCATTGGAAAAAAAATATATATACATTTTTTTTATTCAACCAAAAAACACTAACATGGAAAAACGCTGAAAAAAAACAGATTTTTTAAAAAAAAAACCTCACTGCAAAGCTACTGGCGCTTTTTTTAACGCTATTTTAACATCCAGTGTGCATGAGGCCTAAATGTAAATTTATACCCATATTAAACATTTCATTCGATTTCTGCCAATATTTGTTATGTTGTAGCTGGAAAAGATCAGAGGAAGTTCAAAGAACGTTTGAGGCTGTGGCCCCTAATCATATGTGCTGTAAAGCTGAAACTATATGTCAAGAGAGCACTCGGCATTGTTAATCAAATGCAGACGCTTTGTGACATTTTGTTTTGTATGCTCTTTGATGAATATATCAACAGACTTCAGACAAAATCTATTTACACGCTTCAAGCAGTTAATGTGATGATTTCCTTTTCTGCAAATCTATTTTTTTCTTTTCTTTTTATGCTACCAGCAATAATATGGTCACACTGGACACAAAACGAATAGGGAGGTGTAATGAAGTATGACCTGAGTAACGTAAAATACTATCTTAATTGTACAAGACACAGGCTTGGTATTCATAGACCCTGGGTTATAGGTTGGCACTTTCAGGTGATTGGATACTGGCAAAGCTTTGAAGGACACGCCCCCTTTGTATCCCCCTATAACCTTACCCCACTTTGTGAGTCCTCTGTTTTTTGCTAGGGTCCTTAGGTGATGAACCTCCTCGCACTTATGGAGAAATTACTGTTAGCTTAACTAGTTTTATTTTATTTTGGGACTCTTCAATCAACTCCTCAATCAAACTCCTCACTGTCTTCTAATACCACCGGAGAAGCAGTGCATCTGGAGCAGTGCAGCCTTGTTAGCTGTACCTGGACCCCATGATGTTGGGACAGCTTGTAATGTTTGAGGCACTGGAACCTACTTGGGTGCTCTCACATCCACATTTGGTACACTGTATGTAGTCGGCCACAGGGTGCCATACAGGTCCAGGGTTGTGGTCAATCCCTTTAGAGCCCAGACACTGAGAACTCCTTCAGGGGCATGCCTATTGTGACAGGTGAAGCCATACTGGGTACGAACCTTATCCTTTCAGATAAACTGCTGACAAATTGTAATATATTGCATCTTACCAATCATTAGATGTGGTGGCTGAATTCGTTTTTTTTTTTGTTTGTTTTTTTAGAACTCCTCTGATCTTGCCAGTAACAAACCTTCTGTATTGGAGTGCTCCCACTCTGGATAAAGGAGTTTGAGGGCAACTTTGGACAGCAGCATTACTAATCTAGGGGGGAGGGAGTATTGGATGTATTAGAAGATTTTAATGCACTAACAATTTAAAGCCAAACTCCAGCTAACACTTTATAAGCAGTTTTTTTTCCGTTTAGGATAAAGGTTTTACATAAAAGCTAATCATTGTAAGCCCCACTGGCCGTCGTAAATGGTTTGTCTGTTCTCTAACTGCTACATCTTCTAGAGAGCTTGTTCCTTTGAAAAACAGATTTACTAGCGAGATCACCAGGTGAAAATAAGAGAAAGAAAGCCTAAAAAAGAGAACGCAGCCACCACATCTAAGAATTGGTTTAATACCACTTTATTTGTCATATTTTTTACTCTCAAGCTTTATGCCAAAACTTGTTTGGGCGAGGAAACTGTTTAGCATAGACAAGTAATATGGAGAGGGGACCAGGTGAGCAGTGTACGGACATTAGAGAAGTAGTGGGGAGTGAGGGGGATTCTGATAGCAAAAATTGAGAAGGTGAGTGAGTGAATAACTTGTATTGCGCTACAAATGCGAACTGAATCGCCTCAAGGCCTGGAGCAGAGTGTGAGATGCTGAGTGGGGCTAATAGAAGAGATGCAGATTGTAGAAGGATTAGCAAAAGTATGCACATGAAGATGAGTCAGTGGTGATGATTGAGGATCGCAGGGCCTGGGTGAAGTTAGGAAAATCAGCTTTTTCTGGGTTATGGTTGGGCAAACCCCAGTACATTTTCAGCAGCACATTGTTGAAAAGTCTTATTTTATTACCTGTAAAACGTTCATCCTTGATGACAAAACATGTAATCTTAGGCAAATAACATATTCTTTTGTGTATAGATAGAGCATGAACCTCCAGAGCAGCTTGGAGTCCTCCCAAATCATTTTTTTTCTAATGCTGAAACACGAAACATGAAAGTATAACCCAAGTAGGAATATCAAGACCTTCCTTATATTTTGGGTTTCCTTGAGCAAGGTTCATAAAGAAGGCATGCACAGAATTTGATGACGCTTGAGCACTGAATTGTCACCTAGACAGGAAGTGAGGATAAATCGGGGGGGGGGGGGGTTTCCAATCTTGTCCTGCCACACTACTAGATATTTTTTTCCCCCATC
This sequence comes from Rana temporaria, assembly GCF_905171775.1. Classification (NCBI taxonomy): domain Eukaryota; kingdom Metazoa; phylum Chordata; class Amphibia; order Anura; family Ranidae; genus Rana; species Rana temporaria. The sequence continues at coordinate 291,575,356 of NC_053489.1, read as the reverse complement.
TGTGTCGCTAGGGAGAATAATGGCTGAGGTTCAAATTGGAGGTCGACCGATATATCAGGCGGCCGATATTTGGCCGTTTTTAAGAAATCGGCCGATTTTCGGCTGCCACACTAAACCCTGCTCCACATACAGCAGCACGAGAAATGAATCCTTCAGCCACGCTGCTGGTAGCCTGCGTGCCGGCAGCTCCTCCTCCCCCCCCCCCCACCTTGGCGGGCTGTAGCAGAAAGCAAACATGTCACAAGCCCAAGCAGCTGCAGTAGTTGTCTGTGCGAAGAGATCACACTTGTAAAGCTTCCTGCATGCTGGGACGGTGGCGGGATTACTGAACATGGGCTCTAGGCTACGTCTCCAGCCGTAGCCTAGAGCCCATGTTCAGTAATCCCGCCACCGTCCCAGCATGCAGGAAGCTTTTGTGATCTCTTCGCACAGACAACTACTGCAGCTGCTCGGGCTTGTGACATGTTTGCTTTCTGCTACAGCCCGCCGAGGTAGGGGGAGGCGGGGCCTGCGCGCAGGCTACCAGCAGCGTGGCTGAAGGATTAATTTCTCGTGCTGCTGGAGACTGCCAGCCTGATACTGGGGTAATGTATTCATATTATCTCTGATAGGTGCCTCGGCTCTCTAGTGATTGTACATAGTACTCAACTCACGTGGGAGCTCACAGGTGTCATCCAATGGGCAGTGCTGGAGGGAACAGTGTGTACATGTCAGAGCACACCCCTTTCCTGTATACACACTCGTATACATACTTCTGTATACACACACATTTTATATATATCCACCCCCCTCCACAATGCATCCCCCACCCACGGCCAGCTCCATCCATCTACCCCCTCTACAAAGCATCTCCCACCCACGGCCAGCTCCATCCATCCACCCCCTCCACAATGCATCCCCCACCCACGGCCAGCTCCATCCATCCATCACCCTCCCTCCATCCACAGCCAGCACCATCCATCTCTTCCCCTCCACAACGCATCCCCCACCCACGGCCAGCTCCATCCATCCATCCCCCTCCACAACGCATCACCCACGGCCAGCTCTATCCATCCACCCCCCTCCCTCCATCCACAGCCAGCACCATCCATCTCTCCCCCTCCACAATGCATCCACCACCCACGGCCAGCTCCATCCATCTACCCCCCTCTACAAAGCATCCCCCACCCACGGCCAGCTCCATCCATCCACCCCCTCCACAATGCATCCCCCCACCCACGGCCAGCTCCATCCATCTACCCCCTCTACAAAGCATCTCCCACCCACGGCCAGCTCCATCCATCCACCCCCTCCACAATGCATCCCCCACCCACGGCCAGCTCCATCCATCCATCACCCTCCCTCCATCCACAGCCAGCACCATCCATCTCTTCCCCTCCACAACGCATCCCCCACCCACGGCCAGCTCCATCCATCCATCCCCCTCCACAACGCATCACCCACGGCCAGCTCTATCCATCCACCCCCCTCCCTCCATCCACAGCCAGCACCATCCATCTCTCCCCCTCCACAATGCATCCCCCAACCACGGCCAGCAACATCCATCTATCCCCCTCCACAGCGCATCCCCCACCCACGGCCAGCATCATCCATCCATCCATCCCCCTCCACAACACATCCACCGCCAGTACCATCCATCTATCCCCCTCCACAACGCACCCCCCACCCACGCCGAGCACCATTCATCCATCCCCCTCCACAATGCATCCCCCACGCACAGCCAGCACCATCTTTCCCCCTCCACAACGCATCTCCCACCCACGCCCAGCACCATCCATCCTCCACAATGCATCCCAATCCAAAAATCGGCCGCAAAAATCGGCATCATATATCGGCCATCGGCTGCCCCGATTTCTAAATATCGGCATCGGCCAGAGAAAAACCCATATCGGTCGACCTCTAGTTCAAATGCTTTCCATTAGGGGTTCCCTGCAAGGAACTTCTGAAAAACAATTGTTTTTCTGACAGTTTTCTTATTTCTGCCTAAAACGATTTCAGATTTGAACCTTAAAAATCTTCAAAAAGCAGAGTTTGTCCTTAAATAGATTGGAAAATTGTTTTGTACAGAGCAGCCCTGATACTCCTCTCCTTGGGTCCCTCTCTCGCGCTCCTGGCTCCTCCACAAGTCCCCCCCACCCTCCCGCCCCAACTGTGTGGCCACTATAGCAGCCACTTTGGAGCCCACCGTATATGTCCATATACACACACACAACAGGGCTTGGCCCTGCCCCCGTTATCTCCTCGCTGACTGTGATTGACATCTGCCGGAGCCAATTTAAAACAACATTTTTGGGTCAGTATTCTTTTTTTTTTTTTTTGTGGCCCGTTTAAAATAACAATAACCTTTTGTTTTTGGTACAAGGCATGGCAAAGTTGTTTGCAAATCAAAATTGTTTTCTTTTGTGCATTTCATTGTTTTCCAACACTAAAAGGAATTATCAACAAAATGAAAAAAATTATAATTTACAATAAAAAATAAAAAAAAGCAGAAGAAAAGAGAGAAGGGGAGGAAAGAGTTATTTTAGGGAAAAGTAAGCGGTATAAACGATTAATACATAGAAATAACATTTTATTTATTTAAAAAAAAAGCACTTTTTAAGGTATGGGCAGAAAAGCCATTGTAAACGGACAACAACTACACACTAACCAGTGCTGGTGGTGTGGACCAGAACAGACATAAGACCGCCACTGCGCTGAACACTTCTGAGTGGTGAGGAGCGTCACACCACCTCAATAATGATGCATTGATGAGGCCTCCCATCTCTTTCTCGAGATTCTCTGGACTTGAGAAAGAGGCGTTGACTAGCATGTCGTTTTGGTCTGTTTACATCAGCTTTTCTGGTGGCTCGGTCATGCGTATCTTCCCCTCTTGGTTGGCCATAAGTCGGGTCACTGCATTGCCTTTAATAAAAAGTTAACATCTGGATTGCCTTTAATAAAGTGGGCATCATTGCACATAATTTATGGAGCATTTGTTTAATTGTCTTGAATGCGTTTTTGCAACTACTGCGGTCACTCCGTTTCTGGGACCAGACGTATTTCCCTGGTACCTTCTCCTTAAAATTATTTGGGTTGTTGATGTGGAAATTCATAGTACCACCATATGACATGGTTGGTCTAGAATATAGAACAATAAATCTATACTTTTACCACCTACAGTTAGGTCCAAAAATATTGGGACATCGACACAATTCTAATCTTTTGGCTCTATACACCACCATAGTGGATTAGAAGTGAAACGAACAAGATGTGCTTTAACTGCAGACTTGCAGCTTTAATTTGAGGGTATTTACATTCAAATCAGGTGAACGGTGTAGGAATTACAACAGTTTGTATCTGTGCCTCCCACTTTTTAAGCCTGGGTTCACACTACTACACTACTTTCATCCTACTTTGCTCTGTGTTCAATGTTTCCCTATGAGAGCGTCTTGTAGTGTCCTACACAAGTCGGTCCGACTTTGAAAATGCTCCCTGTACTACTTTTGGTCCTACATTGATCCTACTTCAGGCCCATTGAATATCATTGAAGTCGGACCAAAGTAGTATCCTGTTCATGAAAGTAGGATGGATGTAGGACCAATGTAGGATCAATGTAGGACCAATGTAGCAGAGCAAAGTAGGATGAAAGTAGTGTAGTAGTGTGAACCCAGCCTTAGGGACCAAAAGTAATGGGACAATTGGCTGCTCAGCTGTTCCATAGCCAGGTGTGTTGTTCCCTCATTATCCCATTTGCAAGGAGCAGATAAAAAGGTCCAGAGTTTAATTTAAGTGTGCTATTTGCATTTGGAATCTGTTGCTGTCAACTCTCAATATGAGTTCCAAAGAGCTGTCACTATCAGTAAAGCAAGCCATCATTAGGCTGAAAAAACAAAACGAACCCATCAGAGAAATGGCAAAAGGTATTAGGTGTGGCCAAATCAACTGTTTAGAACATCCTTAAAAAGAAAGAACGCACCGGTGAGCTCAGGAGTAGCCGCAGGAGTAGATGGAGCTGTGTGTAAGAGATGCGTCTTAAAATATTGTTGAATTTTTTAAAGACCTATCTCTATGTTCAAAATCATCAAGGATAACTAGTTTTCTCAATATCAAGAAGGTTTTAAAAGCTAAAAAAAAGCACATCTGCGTTATGGATCAAACAAGATATCTGTTTCACTTGTTGATTGGCAAGAAATCCCTGCAGAGCAGCAGTCTTGGCTTTCTAGTTGGAGGCTGTTTGGATGTCTGTCAAGCAGATTTGTAAGGCTACATAATATGCCAAACCCTATAATTTGCACACCATAGCAAATAGGACTTGTCCTTTAAACAAAAAGTCTTTACTGGTAAAAATGATAGGCCCCTAGACCTTGAACTGGATTGTCTAGATCAGGCATGTCCAAAGTCAGGCCCGGGGGCCAAATGCGGCCCCCTGTTGATTTAATATGGCCCCCTGGGGATTTGGATATATATATTGTTTGTGGCCCCCAGGGCCACAAAAGATATATACTGTATTTATTGACGCTGCCTTGGAGGGGACAGGGAGGGGGCAGGACGAGTGCCGTCAGATTACATGAAGAGAATCTCCTGTTTACTCAGCAGCGTCTCTATTGGAAGTCCCATCTCCTGGGATGCCATTGGACGACTGTTCTGTCTATCATAGGAGGCAGGACTTTGTATTAAAGAGGCCACAGGGTAAAACAAAACAAACTCCTGTTTGTAATCTGTTGGCACTCGTCCCACCCCTTCCCTTTGCCCTCCGAGGCTGCAGATGGGCATCGTTCAGGCTGCACTGATGGCAATTGTAAGGCTGCATTTATGGCACATGTGAGGCTGCATTAAGGCACATGTGAGGCTGCATTTATGGCACATGTGAGGCTGCATTGGTTGCAATGGTGAGGTTGCAATGGTAAGGCTGCATTCATGGCAATTGTAAGGCTGCATTCATGGCAATGGTGAGGCTGCTTTAATGGCAATGATAAGCCTGTGCGTGTTAAACGCTGATAAATACAGTATATCCAAATAACACACCCAAGCTCATCTCTTCACCACACACAGCCACAAAGGCAAGAGAATTCTTGTTGGGCAGTGTATTAGTGCTCAGACGAACACACTTAGGCAGAATTTTAATGGTTCAAAGAATGTCAGGCAAAATAGTCGGCCCTCACGCATGTTCACTTAATCAAATCTGGCCCTCCTTGAAAAAAGTTTGGACACCCCTAGAGGTCTTAGATTACCATTCCTGATTGTTTCAATGAATAAATAATTTTGTGTGATCTTTTAGACTTCTCTGTGCTTCATGTACTTAATAGGAGCAGACCTTTGTGCTGGAAATCATATTACCTATAATGGTAATATACAATTCTTGATACCAGTCCTTTACCAAACTGTCAGTCTGACTGGAACGGAAGGACAGGACTTGGGGGCCTGTTGGGCTAGTGGCCCAAAGTGGAGATACTTCATCAGTCAGACATTGATCAGTGGGAACCTGCAAGCTGTGAAACATGCTTCTCTCTGTATAAACCTGCCATCTCGGCATCAGGCAGAGGGAGGTTTTCCAACATTAATTTCCTTTGCAGCAATGAGATTTAGTACATAATTGATTCTTGACATTTTGCATTCAATCCCTAAACTATATAGATTAATTTATGGACTTGCGTATTGTACAATAAGAAAAAGTTTTAATAATAACGGAGCAATGTATAAGAACCAAGTTAGAGAACAAATCATAAATAGTCAGGTTTAATATCTCAAGCCTCTGAATAATAACTTCGGAATAAATTGTTACTGTTCCCAGTGTGCTATTTATTTATTCATTTTTGTTGCTTCTGTTAGTCTCTCCACAGGCAAGACACTGATTGAGAAAAATTCAGGCGCGCATTACCAGATTCATATTTAATCATAGCATTGAAGAAATGCATTGAGATCATTTATTTGCTTTGCCAGCACAAGCTAAACAGACAGCATTTTTGTGTAGAAAAGCTTTAGAATCTTGGCTGTTGCATGTTGTTTGGTATACATATAACATGGAAAGAGTGAAGAAAGTATATTGTGAATGTCGTTTTTGCTTAAAATTATGTTGTAATTACACAGGAACTGATCAGTGCTTTGCCCAACATAATCAATGACAAGCATGGAAGAAAAGTGCTACTTTATTTGCTTTGCAGACGAAATACTTCACATTTTCTGCCGGAGATAATTGAAGTGCTCAAACAAGGAGATTGTAACACACACAGGTAAGGTTGACATGTGCAACATCTTTAAGAGTATGTATATTAAATATTAATGGTTTCTTTAGGGATGCACATAATGTATCATCTGACCCATAGACCATCTCTAAAATCAAAAGGCAACACAATGGGGGTTATTTACTAAAGGCAAATCCACTTTGCACTACAAGTGCAAATTGCACTGAAAGTGCACTTGGAAGTACAGTTGCTGTAAATCTGAGGGGTAGATCTGAAATGAGGGGAAGCTCTGCTGATTTTATCATCCAATCATGTACTGTACAAGCTAAAATGCTGCTTTTTATTTTCCTTGCATGTCCCCCTCAGATCTACAGCGACTGCACTTCCAAGTGCAATTTCAAGTGCAATTTGCACTTGTAGTTCAAAGTGGATTTGCCTTTAGTAAATAATGGCTTTTATTCATTTCCGACAAGCTAAACACACCAGTGTATCTGACATATTTCAGCACATGCACCGAAATACATATATATTCACATCTATGTGTTGTGGTATGTAGGATGGTCAGGTGAATTAGACAAGGGTTCACCTTTTAAAAAAAAAAAATGCACATCTTTTTGCAGGTAAAAGTTCATTCAATTATTAGTTTTTCCTAAGGAGCCTGCAGATCATTGCACCCAGTAACAGCAGATCACTGGTGCAATGCCTGGCTCCTGCAGACTCTCGGCATAGCTGTCTGCTCATACCTCCAATACAAGCAGGAACATCTATGGACTACGAGGACTCTCACCAGTGCACTCACAGCTTATTGAGAACTACAAGCTGTTGGCCACAATGGATGATGGTACTTGTGGGCATGGCCACACTGTTTTAAAATTGTGACAGCAGGCACAGGGAGAATATCCCCCACCCACTGTCATAGGGAGGGAAATTCAGGGGGCTGCAGATGCTGGCACATGTTCCATCCTAAATATGAGTTGAACATGGAACATGTTCCAAAGCTGAATTTATCCTTTAATGTTACAGGAAAAAAGGTGATAACTGCGCTAACTACGTGTTACTGTGTATTATACCACTTCTATTTCAACAGTGAATATTCAATATTAATAAAGTGCCATGATGTGCTTAGAAAAATAATCTGTGAGTGGAATATTTTTTACCTAATTTTATTAATGAATAGCAAATATATTGCCCAATGATGGCTATTTATTATATGAGATTCTGAGATAAACTAGCACGGATGTTTAAGAAGTACATTTTGGCATACCGATTGGAAAGTGTTTTAGATTGATCCCTACAGGGAGTGCAGAATTAATAGGCAAATGAGTATTTTGACCACATCATCCTCTTTATGCATGTTGTCTTACTCCAAGCTGTATAGGCTCGAAAGCCTACTACCAATTAAGCATATTAGGTGATGTGCATCTCTGTAATGAGAAGGTGTGTGGTCTAATGACATCAACACCCTATATCAGGTGTGCATAATTATTAGTCAACTTCCTTTCCTTTGGCAAAATGGGTCAAAAGAAGGACTTGACAGGCTCAGAAAAGTCAAAAATAGTGAGATATCTTGCAGAGGGATGCAGCACTCTTAAAATTGCAAAGCTTCTGAAGCGTGATCATCGAACAATCAAGCGTTTCATTCAAAATAGTCAACAGGGTCGCAAGAAGCGTGTGGAAAAACCAAGGCGCAAAATAACTGCCCATGAACTGAGAAAAGTCAAGCTTGCAGCTGCCAAGATGCCACCAGTTTGGCCATATTTCAGAGCTGCAACATCACTGGAGTGCCCAAAAGCACAAGGTGTGCAATACTCAGAGACATGGCCAAGGTAAGAAAGGCTGAAAGACAACCACCACTAAACAAGACACACAAGCTGAAACGTCAAGACTGGGCCAAGAAATATCTCAAGACTGATTTTTCTAAAGTTTTATGGACTGATGAAATGAGAGTGAGTCTTGATGGGCCAGATGGATGGGCCCGTGGCTGGATTGGTAAAGGGCAGAGAGCTCCAGTCCGACTCAGACGCCAGCAAGGTGGAGGTGGAGTACTGGTTTGGGCTGGTATCATCAAAGATGAGCTTGTGGGGCCTTTTCGGGTTGAGGATGGAGTCAAGCTCAACTCCCAGTCCTACTGCCAGTTTCTGGAAGACACCTTCTTCAAGCAGTGGTACAGGAAGAAGTCTGCATCCTTCAAGAAAAACATGATTTTCATGCAGGACAATGCTCCATCACACGCGTCCAAGTACTCCACAGCGTGGCTGGCAAGAAAGGGTATAAAAGAAGAAAAACTAATGACATGGCCTCCTTGTTCACCTGATCTGAACCCCATTGAGAACCTGTGGTCCATCATCAAATGTGAGATTTACAAGGAGGGAAAACAGTACACCTCTCTGAACAGTGTCTGGGAGGCTGTGGTTGCTGCTGCACGCAATGTTGATGGTGAACAGATCAAAACACTGACAGAATCCATGGATGGCAGGCTTTTGAGTGTCCTTGCAAAGAAAGGTGGCTATATTGGTCACTGATTTGTTTTTGAATGTCAGAAATGTATATTTGTGAATGTTGAGATGTTATATTGGTTTCACTGGTAAAAATAAATAATTGAAATGGGTATATATTTTTTTTTTGTTAAAGCGGTTCTCCACCCTAAAGTGGAGTCCCGCTGATCGGAACCCTCCCCCCTCCGGTGTCACATTTGACACCTTTCAGGGGGGAGGGGGGTGCAGACACCTGTCTAAAGACAGGTATTTGCACCCACTTCCGGCCACACGCTACGGGCGAAAGATGGGCATTCCGTCACATCCCGTCTGTCGCCCGTTGTGTGCTGGGAACACTCGGCTCCCAGCACACAGCGTGTGAGCCAATCGGCGGGCGCAGCGCGACTCGCGCATGCGCCGTAGGGAACCGGGCAGTGAAGCCGCAGCGCTTCACTTCCTGGTTCCCTCAGCGTGGATGGCGGGGGGAGCAGCAGAGTGACGAGCGATCGCTCGTGCTCTGCTGCGATCGGCGCTGGACTCCAGGACAGGTAAGTGTCCTAATATTAAAAGTCAGCAGCTGCAGTATTTGTAGCTGCTGGCTTTTAATATTTTGTTCCCATGGCACATCCGCTTTAAGTTGCCTAATAATTATGCACAGTAATGGTCACCTGCACACACAGATATCCCCCTAAAATAGCTAAAACTAAAAACTACTTCCAAAAATATTCAGCTTTGATATTAATGAGTTTTTTGGGTTCATTGAGAACATGGTTGTTGTTCGATAATAAAATGAATCCTCAAAAATACAACTTGCCTAATAATTCTGCACTCCCTGTATGAGTGGAGTGGAGTGGTTATCCCTTATATGAACCAAAGGCACATATGTAGTTTCTGGGGAGTGACCATTTCAGAAGGTGGTGGTGTCTTCACAAGTTGGTGGATAAGTAGCTTTATTCAGTCACGGATGAGGAATTGAGCACACGGATTAGTGGAATTTCCTCACAAGGGAGACCTGCACAGATAATTAGGGCAAGGATCAGAGGAATTTTCTCACAAGGGAGACCTGCACAGATAATTAGGGCATGGATTAGTGGCATTTCCTCACAAGGGAGACCTGCACAGATAATTAGGGCACGGATCAGTGGCATTTCCTCACAAGGGAGACCTGCACAGATAATTAGGGCACGGATCAGTGGCATTTCCTCACAAGGGAGACCTGCACAGATAATTAGGGCACGGATCAGTGGCATTTCCTCACAAGGGAGACCTGCACAGATAATTAGGGCAAGGATCAGAGGAATTTCCTCACAAGGGAGACCTGCACAGATAATTAGGGCAAGGGTCAGAGGAATTTCCTCACAAGGTAGACCTGCACAGATAATTAGGGCAAGGGTCAGAGGAATTTTTTCACAAGGGAGACCTGCACAGATAATTAGGGCACTGAATATCAGTGCATCCCCAACAGTGGCCATCAGTGCTGCCATACAGGGGCCATCAGCATCTGCTCACCAGTGCTGCGTATTAGTGCCAACTCATCAGTGTCCATCAGTGTAGCCTGATCAGCGCACATCAGTGAAGCAGAAAAATTGCTTATTTACGACATTTTCAGACAGAAGCTTTTTTTAATTTTTTCAAAATGTTTGTCTTTTTTTTGTTTGTGTTTTTAGCAGAAAATAAAAAAATCCGGTGACGATTAAATACCACCAAAAGAAAGCTCTATCGGTCTAAAAAAATCATAAAAATGTCATTTGGATACAGCGTTGCAATTGTGACAATCATTGAAATTGTGACAGCGCTGAAAGTAAAAAATTGGCCTGGGCAGGAAGGGTGTAAAAGTGCCCAGTATTGAAGTTATTAAAGGCTTATGCCTTTTTTTTAATAATAAACATGATACGCTTACCTGCTCTGTGCAGTGGTTTTGCACAGAGCAGCCCTAATCTTCCTTTTCTTGTGTCCACCACCGGCGCTCATGGCGCCTTTCCCCTTGCCAGGTGCCCCCATAGCAAACCACTTGCTATGGGGTTACACGTGTGCTCTCTCCCTAGCCCTTGCATGGCCCCACCAGTGCTCCCTCCTCACTGCCTGTGATTGACAGCAGGAGGAACCAGTGGCTACTGCTGCTATGTCTCAGCCAATGAGGATTGAGAAAGCCGCTACACTTGTGCACATTGCTGGATCGGCCTCGGATAAGTATTTGGGGGTAGATGCTGCACAGAGAAGGTTTTTTACCTTCTTACATAGAATGCATTAGGGTAAAAAAAAATGCTTTTACAACAGCTTGAACCCTTTAGTTTGAATGGCATTTACCATGTGTTACATTCATCTTGTGTGTGTATATATAAACTTCTTTAATTTATCAAAAAGAGAGAAAACATGTTTTGCTTTTTAGACCTGTGATATTTTAGTAAAATGTTTTGACATACAGTATAATTCATAAGACAGGAGTTGATGTCACTGTATAATGGTGGTTAACCTGTGTCACTGATATCGCTGTCTCAGTTGATTCATTTTAGGTTAATCTATGCCATGCTCCAGCTTGCAGAGACTTCAGCTTTTACTGAGTGGTGACTTACCAGTACAGAAAAAGATAATTTGTGATGCTGATTCTTTATAGCACATTGACGTTTACACATGGATAGTTCTCAGTGCAAAGCACATATAAGTGATGCATCATTTAAGCACATGCTGCTTCCCCACCATGTTGGCTTTTTTAATGTCACACAATTTTTTTTTTTTATTGAGCTAAATAGGCAAATTAATGCTATATTTTCATCTGAAAATTAATATTTAATTTAAATGTACTTGTGCTTATTGTTTTATTCTTCATTATGACTGATACTGAAGATTCCTCAGCCGTTTTACAGTGAGGGAAAAAAGTATTTAATTGCCTGCTGATTTTGTATGTTTGCCCACTGACAAAGAAATGATCAATCTATAATTTTAACTGGCAGGGAGGGGGTTAACAGGGGTGATCAAAGGGTTACATGTGCTCCTATTGAGTGCTTTCTAACTGTGTGGGATGTGCTTTGACTGGGGGAAGACAGAGATCCATGTTCCTGTATAGTGCTCTTCCTTGTTTACATAGGCAGACCACCGTTCTGCCTCTTCTCAGAACGATTGTGAGGTGCCAGTGAATAGGGATGAGCTCCGGCGTGTTCACACAGTCCACGTGCAGAGCCAGCCAGAAAGTCTGCACGACGCTGCGCTAACCACAGGCAGGGAGACTTTTCCCGATGCTCGGCTGCAGAGATCGGAAAAAATTGTCTCCCTGCCTGTGGTTAGCGCAGCACCGTGCAGAATTCCTGGCAGGCTCTGCCCGTGGATTGTGCGAACACGCCAGAGCTCATCCCTACCGGTGAACATCGGGTCAGCAGGACCTGCTGTATGGCTCCCGCTGTGTCCAATACCAGTGGGAACGTGTCGCAGGCAGCGCGCTTCCCAGACTCAGTGCACAAAACCACATACACTTGTATCAAATTTCGTCTGGTTCCTGCTGAACAGATCCAAATTTTGATCTGTGTGTACAAGAAATGTGTTACTGGCAGAATTACCAGATGAAAATATAGGGGAAAAACCTGTCTATAACAACAAAAACCTGGGGAATGCCCAGGGAAAAACCAAGCCTACTTACCGACCAACTTGCAGAAAACCAATTAACCTGTCCACAGTATGTGTTAAAAACAGGGGTTCAGTCTGCACGCATTTGCAAACGCATGCAAAAACCTGTCTATTACATTTTTATTTTTAAATACCACTTTAACTTGGATCTCTTATAAATAATATACATATACACATACTGTGGTTCATTTATTTATAAAATGAGAATAAGAAAATTGTTACTTACTTTCACCAATTAGGTGCCAGGTGGCACATTCAAAATAAAAGGTAATAGGTCACTACTGGTAGTTGCTTTTGGCTGGGCTCTCATTTACCAGTTCTAATAACTGATCAGGTTATACGTTTGCTGTCCCTTTCTCTTTACAGCAAAAAGGATCCCGAGTTGAGGCACAGAGAACTACTAGAAGCTGTATCAGGACCCTTGCTAAAGTACCTTAAGGAGAACATTAAAGACTTGGTTCTACAGAATGCTATGTGCACCATGATTACAAATATTTTACTGTATGCAGTGGGAGATCCACAGCCAGTCATGTCTGCCATTGCCACTATAGCAGAAGAAGATTTTGTGCCAGGTGGCACAGATGGAGAGGTATGGGTTTATCTTTTTGTCTCTGTTCTAATTGTTTCATTAAGTTTGTCCCCTTCTGATCAGGGAAATAAGGACTTTTTATCCAGGTTTCTTTGCTCTGATTTGTGTCAATGGCAACAGTTTGACTAGTTTGAGACACTTCTGAGATCATTCAGAACTTGCTGGCACCTGCATTTTGCCTGCAGTTTAGCGCCTTTTGATCTTCATTTCACCTGCTTCAAACAAGTTTTGCATTCCCATGGACTTGTATAGCCCTTTCATGACTAAGCCTATTTCTGACATTTGGGCCCAGATTCCCAAAGGGCTTAGGACGGCGCAGCGCCATTTACGCCGTCGTAAGTCCTAATCTGGGCCATCGTATCTATGCGACTGATTCTTTGAATCAGTTACGCATAGATATCCATTAGATCCGGCAGGCGTAAGTCTCTTACGCCGTCGGATCTTAACTGCAATTTTTTTTTTGGCCCGCTAAGTGGCGCTTCCGTCGATTTCCCTGTCGAGTATGCAAATTAGCTAGATACGCGAATTCCCGAACGTACGCGCGGCCGACGCAGTAAAGTTACGACGTTTACGTTATGCTTTTCCCGGCGTAAAGTTGCCCCTGGGTCTATGAGGCGCAACCAATGTTAAATATGGCCGTCGTTCCCGCATCGAAATTTGAAAAGTTACGTCGTTTGCGTAAGTCGTCCGTGAATGGGGCTGGACGCCATTTAGGTTCACGTCGAAACCAATGAAGTCCTTGCGACATCATTTGGAGCAATGCACCCTGGGATATTTTACAGATTGCGCATGCGCAGTTTGTTCCGCGCGGGAACGCGCTTCATTTAAATGCTACACGCCCCCTACCCGCCAAATTAGAATTTTGCTGGGTGATTTACGTTACGCTGCCGCAACTTTACACGCAAGTGCTTTGTAAATAAAGCACTTGCCTGAAAAACTTGCGGTGGCGTAACGTAAATCAGATAAGTTACGCCCGATCTACGAGAATCTGGGCCTTGGTGTTTACAAGTTAAAATTCGTATTTTTCTCTTATCGTCCATGGACAGACACAGCTCCTTAAATCTTGACAAGTGGGTTATGTTCCCTGTTTACAGGAGAGGTCTAGGCAGAAACATGTTAGATAATTAAATACATGTTACATTAACAGAGTTGAACAGCCCCACCTAGGGGGCGGTACCTCCAGACATAACCCTCCTCACTGCAGCCTCAGTTTCGTTCTGCCTATCAAAGGAGAAGGACGTATGGCTCCCTTTGGGCCCAGCGCCCTGAGGAAAAGTTTTTATTTTATTTTATTTTTGTCTTTTGACTTCTGTCAACTATCAGCTGAGAGACAGGCTGGATATTATAGATCCTTGTAGTCTTCTCAGTCCGGCCAGCGAGCGTGACCACACCTTTGCAAAGAGGCTTGGTCTGCCACGACATGCCCCATGACTCCTGGGGTGGCCAGTGAGCCTTGCTCCAAGGTCCGCACATGACTGGGCTGTGGTGTGCCTCACTGACAGTGGACCGGGCCGAATGCTACCTCCATTGCGGTTGTACGCCTGTTTGGAATGCGTCAGTGAAGTTGTCGCGTGGACGGGTAAGTACAGTCCCTCCCTCTTAGGTGGGGTGGTACGGCTGAGCATTCCTGGGGTTTTGATATCCTTCCCTGCTCCCTTTTTCCCTCTGCTGTTTCATTGCTGTCGGGGTGGGGGGCACATTGCTGAGGGACTGTGCGCTGGCCTATGTGTTTTTTACTGCTGGGGGTCCTCTTTTTCTGGAGGTTTTGTGGCGCTGTGCAGCCTTTTTAGATTTTCACTGTTTAAAGCGGGAGTTCACCCATTTAAAAAAAAAAAAAAAATCTCCCCTTAGCTTCCTGCTCGTTCGGTCTAGGGGAATCGGCTATTTATATTAAAATAGGTGCAGTACTTACCCGTTTTCGAGCTGTATCTTCTTCCGTCGCTTCCGGGTATGGGTCTTCGGGAGCGGGCGTTCCTTCTTGATTGACATTCTTCCGAGAGGCTTCCGACGGTCGCATCCATCGCGTCACTCGTAGCCGAAAGAAGCCGAACGTCGGTGCGGCTCTATACTGCGCCTGCGCACCGACGTTCGGCTTCTTTCGGAAAATCGTGACGCGATGGATGCGACCGTCGGAAGCCTCTCGGAAACCTGTCAATCAAGAAGGACCGCCCATTCCCGAAGCCCATACCCGGAAGCGACGGAGAGGATGCGTCTCGTAAACGGGTAAGTACTGCACCTATTTTAAAATAAATTGCCGATTCCCCTAGTAATAACGAGCAGGAAGCGAAGGGGGAAAAGTGCCCTCTAAGGGTGAACCCCCGCTTTAAATTGCGGCGTTTTGCCGCCATTCTGGCGGCTCTGGAGCCATTTTTTGTGTGATTTTCAATTCCTATTGAAAATCCTATTGGTGGCCATTTTGTTGTAGCCGCGCTGTGATGCAGCATATTATTGCGGTCAGCCATTTTCCTGTGGCCGCGTCAGGCTCCATATGCTGTGCCTGGCGGCCA
This sequence comes from Rana temporaria, assembly GCF_905171775.1. Classification (NCBI taxonomy): domain Eukaryota; kingdom Metazoa; phylum Chordata; class Amphibia; order Anura; family Ranidae; genus Rana; species Rana temporaria. The sequence goes on along the minus strand of NC_053489.1, from coordinate 291,560,007 downwards.
TATTGCCTGAGTCCTCGGCCTCTAGTGCTGATTCCTACGGCGTGCGGCGCCGTTCGCCTCACACAGCACCACTGCAGATTACCTCAGCTACCTCACGGTTTTCTCCTCACACACAGCTGTGTGCTCGGGCAGTGGTGCTGAGCAGGCTCCCCCCGGTCAGCGCAGCAGGAGTGGTGGGTTTTTGTTCAGGTCTGAACTGGGCCCTGGGAGTTTTTCCTTATAATGGTGTCAGTATCTGGCTATGTGAAAATATATAATAATTGCGCTAATTACTAACTTAATTAATGATGCCAACCGTGCTAGACAGTGATTAAAGCTCTGAGTATAATAACACAGAAAAACAATATAGGAACAAATCCACAAAACATGTCCAATTGTGCTTGAGATGTGCACCAGTGGTTCAAATGAAAACAACACCCAGTTCAGTGTAGTGATAAGAAAAAATCCGATGTGATTACAAACACACTCCTGCTTCACAGATAAGGGATCTCCTCCACATAAACACCGCTCATGGAAAAAAAGAGAGAGAGAGACAACTCATAGCGCAGATGGTGAGGCACCAAAAAAACATGAGATAATTCTCTAGCAATAGCACACTCACGATACCGCCGTTCAAACAATGCATAGATAACCAGTGCACCGATCCTTCATAGAGCGGCTCAGCTGATGTATCATCTCCTCATTCGGATCCACTATCCGTCCCGCTCGTAACTCCTCCCCCACGCGTTACGTCAATGGTCACTTGACTTAATCATGGGTCAGTATCTGGCTATGGAGTCAGTATCTGGGTCCTTCCTCAACATGCTGGTGATGGCACTTTTGTGCCAGGGTGGGGGCGGACTGCGGACGGGCGGGGATTAAAAGAGTCCCCCCGTTATCCCCTGGGGAATGCTCTGTTATGGAGCCGCGGACCAGATACCTGGGTCGGTGCAGGATAAGGCATTATGGGTGCACTTCTAACTGCTGTACGGGACTCTCTTCAGCTGGATAGTGCAGCTGGGTTTCCGCGGAGGGCTCGGGTCTTTTTTAGTTCACAATTCAGACTGTTCTGTGTAGGTTTTTTCCTTCTGTGCCCTTCTTTGATAATTTCTTAGATGAGGAATGAGGAAAGCCGCTGAGGGCTTTTGTAGTCCCTCACCGCCGGGCAGTTCAGTGCCCCTTTGAGGAGAGCCCTTTCAAGAGGTGGGCTTCTTCTCCGGTGGTGGACCCTCCGGGTGTAATGTATAGGTGACCATTCTCCCTATTGCAGGAGGCCCCGCTTGTATGGATCTGACTGATAGCAGATCTGAAGTATTGACCCTTTCCATGTTTACCATGCTGGGGTCTGACTTGCGGCCTATTTGTGGCCGCTACTCTGGGGTCTCAGTCACTCACGGAGTGAGCATTTTGCACCAGACAGTGGAGGAGCGCCGACTCTCCCCCGAAGTTATTAGGCTAGCGGACCAGCTGGTCTAGGGCCTCATATAGGTCTGTGATGTTTTGTTGAATGCAGCGCCCTTGTTATCCAGGGCTTCTGTTTCAGAATGGGTTTATGCACACGGTGGTGTAGTGGTTAACTCCATTACTTGGCAGCAAGTGTGACAGACACTGACACCAATCTGCCTGGAGCTTGCATTGTCGTTCCCTGTGTCTGCGTGGGTTTCCTCCGGGTACTCCGGTTTCCTCCAAGGGCATATGTGCATACACCTACATAATATTCATACACACTGTGTGTGTATTATTTATGGGCAACCCTCCCAGGCAGTCAAAGGCCCAGCTGGGGGTCTAATCCATCCCTGGGTGCGTAAGCCGATCACGCCGGCACCCAAATCCTGCGACTATGTAGCCTTCCTTCCCTGTCTCTAGGTGGGGGGGGGCTTGCAGTTTCACAATTCGGTGAAACCTCCCTGCTCTCCGACCAGTGGGTCTGCAGGGTGGTCTCTTCAGAGTACTAGATCGTGTTTCCTCCTATCCACAGAACAAAGTTCTTTCCTCGTGTCTTCCTCTCCCGGCCCGTCGGTCTGCCTTAGGCAGTGTGGGAGTTGATAAGCTGCAGGGTAATTTTACTTTTTCTGCAGGACAAGAGGTTTGGGGTTTTCTATCGGCCTCAGGCCCTGAATACCTTTGTGAACGTTGGGTAGTTCCGCATGAAATCCATTCGTTTGGTAGCTGCGCTCCATCCGAGGCACGTCCTGGTGTACATGCATGTCCCGTTTTGCGCATGTCACAGTGTTCTTTCTGTGCTTCATGGTGAGAGAGGGCTCCCTGTTGATCTGGCGTCTGCACCATGGGTTTCCAGCTAGGAGCTCGCACTTATCCTAACTTTGTTGGCTACTTGGACGACTTTCTTCTGAGGGCAGTTTCTGTCTCAGACCTAGTGGATGTGTTGTTTTCATTCAGACCCTCCGAAGATTCGGGTGGGTGTTAAACATTTGGGCCAGAAGGTGTAGCTCAGTGGCAGCAGGCCCGCCTTCCATGTGTGTGACCCAGGGTTCAAATCCTGGGCATTCTAGGTTCCGACTCAGCGTTGGAGTATCTAGGCGAAGGTCCTTCTTCCCCCTGGAGAAATTGCAGACGCTTCAGTCTGCGGGGAAGGTGGTTTTCTCTCCCGGCACCTGCTGGTCCGGGGCCTGTGGGTAGCCTCCTTCGAGGCGGTACTGTGTGTCCAGTTCCACACTCGAGTTTTCCGGGGGAAATACTGTCCAGGTGGTAAAAATCGCTTGTCTCTGAAATCATCAGATTCCAGTGCGCCACCTAGTCAGAGTCTTTCTGAGTTGGTGACGGAGATCCCCGACTCTACGGTCCGGGAAGTTGTTTCTTTTTTTTCAGTGGTCGGTGTTTACGACGGATGCCAGCCTCAAGGGTTGTGAGGGCACCTGGGGGGTCCCGTCGGCTCTGAGTCGCTGGACTTGAGTGGATCTGTGGCCACACCTCCCTGTATGTGCCTGCTTTCGTCTGGTCTCGGTAGTTACCCAGGGTCGGGCCTGGCTTGTGCCTGGGTGGGAGACCGCCTGGGACTACCAGGTGCTGTGGACCCTGTCTACCGTTCATTGTCCTACTATTTTAGGCGATCAGGCTATGCTTCTCCTCGTAGTCGAAGGAGGTTGCAAGGTCGCCCGATCTGGTTTCAGCCGGCCAAAGCCATGACTTCGGTCTACCTTCAGGTATACCAGCAGGCAGACTACTGGAGTCGCCAGATGCTGGACCAGGGCGACTGGTCTTTGTGCTTGGGGTTTTTCGGCTCCCTTGCAGGTAGGTGAGCCTCACAGGGCATGGATCTCCTGGCTGCTCGTCTCCACCGCAAGGGTGTCAAAGTTAGTGGCCAGGTCTAGTGATCAGGTACAGAAGCGTCAGTCGCGCTGGTGGCCCTGTGGGGTCTGTATCAGCAATTTTTTGCCGTTCCGCCATTGTAGTTGCTTCCTCGGCTGCTCCACAGTGTGGAGGCTTAGGAGATCCCGATGATTCTAATCGCTCCAGCTTGGCCTCGGTGTCCTTGGTTCGCCGATCTTGGGGCGCCTGGTAGCGGAGGTACCCTGTCGGTTGCCAGGGCGGGAGGTCCCTCTGTCTGGAGGTCCCATACTTCATCCTGTTGTACAGTCACTGATTTGCTCAACATGGCTATTGGAAGCCAGACTTTAAGAGACCGGGGTCTGTCTGACTCAGTCATCTCAACAATTCTGAGGGCACGGTAGTCTTCTTCCGGAGGATCTACCGTCGCGCCCGGCAGGCTTACATCTCTTGGTGCGAAGAGATGGAGTGAAGTCCACGGACGTACTCGGGTGTCCAGGGTCCTGCTGTTTTTACAGCTTGGAGTGGATCTCAAAATTGCTTAAAGCACCGTTTGGGGGCAGATTTCAGCCTTGGCTGTGTTCTTTCAATGGCCTTTTTGCGGCCCGTTCCCTGGTGGATCCCTTGTTTGTGCAGGGGGTTTGCCATATACTTTTCCCTCTTGGCCCATCTCTCCCCCCATGAGTTTTGACTCTGGTGCTCTCGGTTCTTCTGGAACCTTCCTTTTGGAAACATCTGAGAGATTTTCTCTTGACACTATCTCAGAAGGTGGCCCCTTTAGTGGCCTTTACCTCTATTAGAGGGGTTTCTGAGTTGGCGGTCTTGTCTTACAAGCTGCCATGCTTGATCCTCCATAAGGATTAGGTGGTGGTGCACCCGAGACCTTCCCTTCTTCCGAATGTGGTTTCGGCCTTTCGCCGGAATAAGGACATTGTTCTCCCATCCTTCTGTCCTCGGCCGGCGCATCCTACGGAGGTTACCTTTCATACTTTAGATGTGGTACGCGCTTCGAGGGTGTACCACCCTGCTTCCGCTCCGTTTCGGAGATCGGACTCTCTTTTGTGTCTGTGTCTGGTCCACAAAAGGGCCTGTCGGTCTCGTCGACTACCATTTCTCTGTGGATCAGGTAGGCTGTCATACAGGTCTATGCTCTTAAGGGGCGGGCCCCCCTTTATGGTCACGGCACTTTCGACCAGGGCAATTCCTGTTTTGTTTTGTTTTTTCGACATCATGCGTCGGTCTCACAGGTGTGCGAGGCGGCGACTTGGTTGTCCGTTCACGCCTTTTCCAGAATTTACATGGTTGCTGTGAGTGCATCTTCTGATGCTTCTTTCGGCCGCTAGTTTTTGCAGGCGGCTGTTTAAAGTTGCACCTCCTCCATTGAGGAGCTCTGCTTGTTTTGGGGTGAAATTAAAATTGGTTTTACTGATGTATTTCCCACCCCTCGTTTTTGACACTGCTTGGGGACGTCCCACTTGTACAGATTTAAGGAGCTGTGTCCGTCCATGGACGATAAGAGAAAATAGGTTTTTCTGTACTCACCGTAAAAACCTTTTCTCTGAGTCCATGGACGGACACAGCACCCACCCCTCCTTTTTAGGTTTGTACTGCTTGTTACGAACTGAGGCTGCAGTGAGGAGGGTTATGTCTGGAAAAACCGCCCCCTGGGCGGGGCTGTTCAACTCTGTTATTGTAACATGTATTTTATTATCTAACGTGTTTCTGCCTAGTCCTCTCCTGTAAACAGGGAACCTAACCCACTTGTCAAGATTTAAGGAGCTGTGTCCGTCCATGGACTCAGAGAAAAGGATTTTACGCTAGAAAATTACTTGGAACCCCCAAACATATATATATTTTTAGTAGAGAATAAAATGGTGATTGTTGCAATATTTTATGTCACACGGTATTTGTGCAGCGGTGTTTTAAACGCAACTTTTTGGGAAAAAGACACTTTGATGAATTAAAAAACATGAAAAACTAAAGTTAGCCCATTTTTTTGTATAATATGAAAGATGATGTTACGCCGAGTAAATAGATACCAAACATGCCACGCTTTATAATTGCACGCACTCGTGGAATGGCAACAAACTACCTAAAAATCTCCCTAGGCGTCGCTTAATTTTTTTTTTACGGTTACCAGGTTAGAGTTACAGAGGCTGTCTAGTGCTAGAATTATTGCTCTCGCTCTGATTATCGCGGCAATACCTCACATGTGTGATTTGAACACCATTTGCATATGTGGGTGTGACTTCCGTATGCGTTTTCTTTGCTGCGCGAGCTCGCGGGGACCCGGGGTGATATAATATTTTTTTAACGTTATTAAATTGTGTTTTAAAAAAAAATGTATCACTTTTATTGCTGTCACAAGTATTGTAAACATCCCTTGTGACAGTAATAGGTGGTGACAGGTACCCTTTATGGAGGGATCGGGAGTCTAAAAGACCCTTCACTTCAAAGTATTCAGATTGCCGAAAATGGCTATTCTGAATACTGTATAATTTTTTAAATCCGGTGCTATTGGCAGCCGAGTAAACCGGAAGTGACGTCGCTTCCGTGTTTGCATTCAGGAGACTGGTCACTAGGTGCCAGAAGTACCGGATCGCGGATCGGGTTTCCCGGTAGGACGGGAGGCCCGTTCAGAGCGGCGGGAGTGGGGGGATGTCCCCTCCCCCTCCTCCGGGATAACAACCAAGCGGCTGTTAGCCGCGTCGGTTGATATGCCTGGAAAGCCGATCGCCCGCTCTAAAGAACGGTACCGGGATGATGCCTGCAGCTGCGGGCATCATCCCGGTATAACCTCAGAAACCAGAGGACGCATATATGCATACGCTCGGCGGGAAGGGGATAGGATTAAAAGCCAGTCGACACAGACTCTTAAGTGTTTTCCAAATCGGTGACCGTTGAGATGTGATGTGAATTATCTTTTACATACTTCAGCAGAAATGTATACTACATTTTTTACTAAAATGTATGCAAATTTGGTATTTAGCTTAAAGCAGTATTAAATTCCAAAGCAAACATTTATTATATTGCAGCTTACTAATTCTTAGATGGTATAGCTGTATTAGATTCCTTTTTTTAGGCTTTCTTTTATTTTTATCTGGTGATCCAGACAGCAAGTGTGTTATTTTTTAACAGAAAAGCTATCTTGTAGTTGCAGGACAGAGACAGATCATTTAACACTGGAAGGGGTGCTTAACATGATGATCATGTAAAAGCTATATCTCAAAGGGGAAAAAAGTTTGCCATAACTGATTATAAAATATTTGCTGGAGTTTAGCTTCAATTTGTTACTGTACATAAATCTGCTAGTACATCTAACGCATCCCTCACCTGGACTGACAATGGGAAAGATTAATGGCATTTTTATTATTATTTTTTTTTATTAGTAATGGTGGTGATCTGCGGTATTGCGACAGACAGATCAGAGACTTTTGACACTTTTTTGGGACCATTGCCATTAATACAGCGATCAGTGCTATAAAAATGCACTGATTACTGTGTAAATGTCACTGGCAGGGAAGGGGTTAACACTAGGGGGCGATCAAGGGGTTAATTGTGTGTTCCCTCTGTGTGTTCTAACTGTATGGGGACAGGATTGACTAGGAGAGGAAACATATCGTTTTTCCTACTTAGTAGGCACAAACGATATGGCTCCTCTCCTCTGACAGCACAGGGATTTGCTTGTTTACACATACATATCCCTGTGCTGGCGCTCATGCACACGACCACGCGTGGCCGGCGGCGATCGTGCCCGCCGACCACACGCATCGGTCCCTCGCCCTGCAGCGGCGCGCGCCCTCTGGTGGCTAAAAAAGGATAGGATGTACCTGTATGGAATTTCACCCAGGAGAGCCATTATATCTGCGTGACATGATCGGGAACCGGTTAATAGGAAAGCAGAGGTACTAGCAGGAACACCAGGGATTTCACATAAAGGAAGCAATACAAAGAGAACAGGAGACTTTCTCATACAAGTACATGTTACAACAGCCACATATCAGGAATATGAAGTTTTGGGGTAACAAACGCTTTAAGTCTGCACTGGATTTCTTATCTCATTCATTTTATATTTTTTTGAGGCATGGGTACACTTGGTAATACTGGCATATTTTGCAAGAGAGTGTCACCATTACTCCTAAAAAATATTTGGGGCCTATAGTTCACTAAGCTAGTGCTTCATTTTATTGTTATACTTTAATAGTAAATTTTCAGTGATGTAGATTTTCTAGAAGAACTGTTTAGATCATTCTGTTGCCAGAAAACACAGGTTGCACGGCCTGCAGTTTTCACTATGGCAGCATCATGTATCACATCTAATTAGAATGCTTTTCAGGTTTTAGCTCAGTTGGCTTCTTTTCTGACATGTTTCCCCTTCTAATTCTCTCCCTTTGTTGTGTTGTGAGATTTCCTTTTACGCATTTTGTTTTCACTATGAGTATTTTTACTGTATTGTGTGTAGACCCATAATGTAAGGCTATTTATTCCAAACTATAAATTGGTAACACTGTTTGATGTAGTCTGGGTATTCCACTGGGGACTGAGTTTGATCTTTCTCATTGTGGTTCTTTAAAGCTTCACATTGCAGAACATGCCGCGGGTCACCTGGTGCTGAAATGGTTGTTAAAGCAAGACAAAGACTTAAAAGAACGTGGTAAAGAAGGTAAGATGATGCAGAGCGTTTTACGTGTTATATTGAAAATAAAGAGAGCAAAAAAGTACAGCACACCTATAGCCTTACAGTTGGAGCACACTGTCTTCTATTTTCTCTTCTTCTATTTTTGTTTTTAAAAGAAACTTGTAATGGGATTTGGTTAGTTTTATTTGCTTGTATTATATGTTTACAAGGATACAGCGGGTAAAATTAGCATTGAACACATCACTATTTTTCTTGGAAAATATATTTCTAAAGGTGCTATTGACATGAAATTTTCACCACACGTTGGTAACAATCCATGCAATCCGAACAAAGAAACCAAAACAAATAAGTTCAGAAATTAAGTTAAAGCTGGGTTCCCATTACATTTTTCAATTTTTAAACATATCTGCTTTCATCTCTCGTTGTAAATGTCAATATAGTGTCACTTACTATTTAAAAAAGTTCCGCGAGTTATTCAAAAGGAACACTTTATATTGTTGTCTGCAGAACGTTCTCATTTTGCTTGTGGGCATTGTGAAGCCCACAAGCAATTACTTCCGGGAATAGTGTAAATGACTAGCTGAAAGGGCCGCCCGTCCCGCCCCATTCTCATGCGTCCGCAATAGAACTGCAGCGCCACGCCGTCAAACACTTGGGTTGCCATCACAACGAGCGACGGCAAAAGTGCACGCCGTTATGATGGCAACCCATAAACATCAACAAGCCGGGAGACACAGGGGAAGCGCACGGCATCCTAGGAGCCAAGGGAGCTGACGTCCGGATCCAAGGTGAATAGGAAGGCAGATTTTGTGGGAACGCATAGCAACAGGCATTTTGAGTATTTTTTTTTGTTCAGGTCTAAGCTACAATATAAAGCAAAGTTATATTTTTGATGGAAACTCCACTTTAAGTGTAATGAAATGGAATGACACAGGGAAAAAGTGTTGAATACATGGCATGGAAAGCCAAGACACCAGCTGAAATCTGTCAGTAATTAGAAAGCAATCCTGCCCCTTGTCAATGCCAATTAATATCAGCTGGTTCAGTCTTAACTGATGGCCTATAAAAAGGTACCTCATTACCAAGATGTCACGCAAAAAACATCTCATGATGGGAAAAAAGCAAAGCACTCTCTCAAGACCTTTGCAACCTTATTGTTGCAAAACATACTGATGGCATTGGTGTTACAGAAGGATTTCTAAACTTCTGAATGTCCCAGTGAGCACCGTTGGGACCATAATCCGGAAGTGGAAAGAACATAATTTCACCAAAAAAAATTAGCTGGTGCAATTGTTTCAAAGAAAACAATAAGTAATTCACTTAACCGCCATGGCCTGTATGCACGCTCACCACACAAGGCTCCATTGCTGAAGAAAAAAAAACAGTTCAAGCTGGTTTAAAGTTTGCTGCACAACATTTGGACAAGCCTGTAAAATATTGGGAGAATATATTCTGGAAGAAATTGAACTCTTTGGATGCCATAATACACACCATGTTTGGAGATAAAATGGCACTGCACATCACCCCAAAAACACCCCCATACCAGCAGTGAAGTTTGGAGGTTGGAACGTCATGGTGTAGGGCTGTTTTTCAAACTTCATGTTATTGAAAGAAGGATGAATGTAAAAATTTACCAAGACAGTCTTGATAAAAATCTGCTGCCGAGATGAAACGAGTGTGGACATTTCAGCAAGATAATGATCCCAAACACAAAGCCAAGGAAACTCTCAATTGGTTTCAAAGAAAGAAAATCAAGCTGCTAGAATGGCCCAGCCAATCACCTGACTTGAATCCCATTGAAAGCCTATGAAAAAACGAAACATCAGAGTTCATAGACGAGAACCTTCAAGGTTTGAAGACTGTGTGTAAGAATGGGCCAAAATCACACCCGAGCAATGCATGGGACTAGTTTCTTCATAGAGAAGGCGTCTTGAAGCTGTCATTACCAACAAAGGATTTTGTACGAAGTATTACATTTCAGTTAGTGTTTTTTAATACTTTTTCCCTGTGTCATTCTATTTTATTACAGATAACTTAATTTCTGAACTTATTTGTTTTGGTTTCTTTGTATGACAGAATTACATGAGTTGTTACCGACATGTGCTGGAAATTTTATGTCAGTAGCACCTTTAGAAATATATTTTCATAGAAAAACAGTGATGTGGCAATACTTATTTTACCCGCTGTATATGATAATGATTTTTTTTTTTTTATTATTATTATTATTATTAATTTAACAAATTGGCATTTAATACAGATTATCTTCCATGATATAATATTTGTAGAGCATACTGGGATTTCTAAGAAAGCTCAGCAATTGCTGCTCATTTCCTGTCTTAACCTGGTTGAAACTTAATAGCAAGCCCTAACAGCACAAAAAGAGAAAGAGGGGTTTATTTTGTTGTATGTTAATAGCAGATCAAACTACAGACTTATTGAAAATGCATTAGCAAGGGTGGTAAACGGACTCCATTGTACCACATTCTGGTTCCAGTGATAAATGAGAATATTCATATAAAATTCTTTTTTACCGGCCTAAAAATACATATTTTTTTCAATTGTAATTCTGAACCCAAAGTATGCCTGTGACAAGAAAAATAAAGTGGTTACCATTGCTGATCTTCTAAATACATTATTTGCCTGGCTATTATACTGTCCAAGTTGCATAATTTCTTTCTAAGTCACTGACCTGCTATAGGAACACAATCTGGACAGTCAGAAAAATCAGAAGTTCTTATCTATCTGCTTGTTTCAGGCCAGTGGGCCAGCATGACAGCCTGGCAGCTAGTGTTTTCACAGGGCAAGGTCATCGATGACAGCCTGTGAATTTTTATTGCTATTATTCCATAGTTTGATTTCTTGGTCCCCATTATTCTTCACTTATCACCCATCACTAGGTGCTGGTTTCTTTGAAATATGTAGGTAAATCTGACACCTGGCAGGATAAAGTGAGAAACCTAAAGGAAGTGACTGAGACTTTTAGATAGAGGACTGAGGGCATAAAAGTCAGTGTAAATCAGACATCATATTTGTCTCTTTTTCCTCTGATAAGGGGATTTATAGTTTATAAATCTGGCAGGATTTCATACCACCTAGGTCTTGATCACACTAAATGCTCCATTTTGCTGTCAGTTTAGTTACAGTAAGGTGCAGTGTGATTGCAGCACATTTCAGTAAATTGTTTATTTATTTTTTACTTCACGTTTCTGCTGCTCTGAAGTAAAATATGGTGTCTCTATGTGCACTGCAGTAAATTGCTTCTTGTCTGAATTTTACCTCAGCTCACCACATCATCTGGCTGCGTTGCAGAGTGAATGGGGCATTTAGAAAGCAATAGTTTTTTTATGATCCCTAGTGATAACTGGTGTTCATTCAGTACAGAAAGTCACTGTACTGCGTGAGAACAAGCGCTTAGAAAGCCCTTTTATGTAACAACAGCACTTCTGCCTTGCAGGACTAGATTCCTTGGTTTGATTCTAAATTCTAACAGTGAAAGTGGTCTTCATTTGGGAGAGTTCATTCACTCCAAAATCAAATGTTAAAAGCAAACCCTTTTTAAAGAACTTTCAAAGGACCTTCGTCGTTGTTAGGCCCCAGGTATCCTTGCTCTGGGTACGAGGAATCCTTCGACCGGTCGGGAAATCTCCCAATAAGACATTCACACAAGTATCATTTAGCAAGATTACAATTTATTTCCGCAATTTAGTTGGTTTTATTTGTGAATTTGAGATACACCCTTTGGGATGTATCTCTTCGTGGACCAGCCAATCGGGTTACAATTTCTTACAGTATATTTTTTTATACAAAGTCTGTCCAGTGATACCATATAAGTAAAATATCTTAAAATACAAAATTTGCCTGGAGATATTACTCATCAACAAATAAAACTATTTCCTGACCACCGTCTCACATTATTTCTATAAATGTGTATACAATTGTTAATAAGCTTGTTAATAAAACTTCAAATGTCTGTAAAATATTAGCCAATATTTTACACTTTGAAAAGAATGTTTCACACATTCTGCAGAATGCAAGCTTTAAGTTTCCTGTAATATAAGCAGTATGCCTTTGTTCCTTAAGCGAGAAAAGAATTTGTAATATAAAAGTCTAAGAAGAATTTAAAATGATTGAGTTTAATAGGAAAATAAAGGCCAATACCCCCTTGTTCCTAGACCAGACCACCCAGAACAAAGGGGTAACCCCACTATCAACCGTGTCATTGAATGCCCATGTATGGGCAGGTTTGAATTCTGAGGCAGAATGATTTCAACTGGTATGCTTTTTTGTGTAAAAAAAACAGACTAATTTTGTTTTTTGTACTTTTTTTTTTGTGAGCGGGTTGTTTTTTTTTTTTTTTTTTTTGTCGCTTTTTAAAAAAAAAACAAAGTTGAGGGAATTTTTTTTATTCCTTTGTTAATAATTCTGATTGCTTTGTACCAGAATCACAAAAACTAAAGGCAAGCCTTCTTCTTTTTTTTTTTTTCATTTTGGATAGAGTAAGGTAGGATAGGATTATAACCGCTGTCAATTTTATATTTGCCATCTGTGTCCCATTGGGGAGATTTCCCTTCACTTCCTATCCCGAACCCAAAGCAGGAATTTAGAGGAAATCCCTCCAAAGCAGGGAAATTCCTGGTGTCTCCAGGGTCAGAAGAACTTTTAACCACTTCCTGCCGACGTGGCACATATATGCGGCCTCTTGTGGGTGGGCTTTAACGCCAAGAGGTACATATATGCCACCTTATGTAAACAGTTTTCTGTGCTGAGAGTGCACTCCCAGCACAGTCACCAGCAGGGACTGGAAAGCTCCCAATGCATACTTTACTAACTGATCACATGACAGCCAATCACAGTGGTCACACAACTCGTCTGCCTGCTTTTCGGAACGCTTCACTTCCTGATTCCCTCACCGAGGATGGCGGCGGGGGCAGCCGAGAGCCGTGCGATTGATTGGCTTTGGCTGCCGATATCGCGGGCACCCAGGACATGTAAGTGTCCCTTTATTAAAGGTCAGCAGCTGCAGTATTTGTAGCTGCTGACTTTTAATATATTTTTTTAGGCGGACCTCCACTTTAACAAGATTGGTTGCTTGTTCTGCAGGAAGTAACTAATATTATATTTGAAGTCTTCTGTTTTATGCCATGTATCAGAGGATCTGTAAGTGAAGAAATACACAAGTACTGATCTGCTTTTTTCCCCCCACAGGTTGCTTTGCTAGAACATTAGTAGATTGTGTGGGCCTTAAGAAACTGAGTAGCTGGGCACAAGTGAATAGAGGGGCCATAGTACTTTGCTGGTAAGAAAAAAACAATTGTTTACAAATTCCTATACATTTTATTCTTTCCTTCTGTTTTGCTATTCTTATGTCTGAGGATATGCATAAACTGGTTATACACTTTACAGATGAGTTACACAATTCTCTTTAGATCTACAGAAAACCATAGACTATAGGGCCTACCTTAAACCCAAGTGTAGTCTACCCATCACACCACAAAGAACCAAAAATTATGCATGCAACATTTTCGTCAGCATCTGCCAGTGCATTACTGCGCATGGATGCCAATGGTGTGTTGGGTGTGAATGGACCCTAATAGTCCTTGATTTTTTATCCAATAGGGCAGGTCCTTGTACTGGCTGTTGGTAGATTTGAAAGAACTTATACAGTCATGTTGCCCAGATTTAGAAATCATACTAATAGGAAAAAAATGTACGGTACTATTGCTAAATATATGCAAATACTACCAGACATATTGAACATGAAATCCTATAAAAGGACTGCATATCAATTATTTGATTGAAAGTTGGCAGTTCCTTTATGAATACTATGGTGGTTATCACTGTGTGTAAATAAAGTATCATACTTAAATATGCACCAGCAAGTTTGATTACTGCCTTACTCCCCTAGTATTATAAGAACACCACTGCGAAAAAGTTCTGTGGCTTGTTAGGTGCTACAATTGATAATATATATATATATATATATATATATATAAAATTATTTTTATAGAAATATATTAACATATCAAAATAGAAGGGTTGTGTGCATATCGTAGTTGCTGGAAAATAACGGTTAATTGTAACAGAAATGTACACATACAATACCCCACTAGTCAGAACTTTCCATGCATGAGATGGTTACATCACTTTATCTCAAGCTGATTTTGATGATGGGCTTTGGGTGGGGGTGATATTTGACACAATTCGCAAATCAAGCAATCTGTTTTGTGAGAAAATGTGGACAGCATATCTAAAATTTCAAAAAGTTGTTTACCATTAAATACATATCAGAAAGATTCCTAGGGGACCTACAAATAGGGGTCCAAGGCTTCTGAGACTAAAATTCTAAAAGTGTTATAGTGTATTATACCATGCAGAACAGGTACAATTGGGGATAACTAGTTTTTAAATATACTATATATAAACATTTTAAAGCTGGTACACTTTAATTGAGATATATATAATATTTAAACTATATAACACTTTTATAATAGCAAGTTTATTGTGAGTTTTCACTTGCAGAATTCCCCAAAAATACATAAGACACATGATTCTATCCACCTAATCATTCCATTTGTGGGTTTCAACATTTAACTATGACACTAATCAAGTACTCTATTAAATTGCAACAGTATATAGCCATGTAAAATGTAATGAATTGCTTGTGTATTTGTGGTTGTTTGTTGTGTGTATGTGTCTGAATCTACACACACACATTATATATTTATAATTCATATGCCTGTTCATCAATAGGTTGTTAGAGTATGCACATTTTTCTAGACTGATGTCTGTGTGCTGCTATTCCAGATAAAGGTTATTCTACCTGTACATCAGCTTTTATCATGTGTCATGATCAAGGGCACAAGCCTTGTTAATTCCCTCTTCTTTAGATTGCACCGTTCACCTTTTTCTAATCCTCATTAAGAATGGCTGGCTGGCTTTTTACAAGGCGATTGACTCCTAGGAGAAACCTTTGCAGCTCTGATACTACAGTTAATAAGCCCAGTAGCTTGACTTGAAATGAAGCACATCCTGGTAGGAGTGTAATGGTCGTCGTTCAGTGATTCAGTCAATGTAATCACCTACTCGTCTTATTCCAGTGTATATGGTTTAATAATAGGTCATTAGCTTTGCCTCTATTGGATTTACTTCTTTGTTCCCTGATTACTGCAAATCAATAAACCTGTGCACAGTCACTATCCTTTCTGTTGTTTGATCAGAGAATGTCATTTGAAATTAAGTTGTTTTTGGCAGTTGAATAGAAGGCTTTCCTTTAAAAATAACCTTTTTTTTTCTGCCCTTCGGACTTTCATCTTTTTTTTTTTTTTTTTATTTAAGGGTGAATTTTAATATATTTTTTAAACTATACAGTAAACAAAAACAGTATGTGATCACTCGGCAAAGGATAGGAATAAAATTGGACTATGCTTCATAAGGACATCATGCAGTAGTCTATACAAGCCATGAATTTACAAATCTGCTATTCACTTTGGTGGATAAAATATGGTACAGTTGTTACCCAGAACAATTGCAATAATTGACATGTAATCCAAATTTAAGACCAAAAAAGCTTTTATATTAAACCTAATACAGTGTCTTAACTGTCTACAGTGTTTCTCCATGCATGCATACATAATCTTTAAAGATTGAGCAATGTTGGATTCATTTTTTTTTCTCCAAAGGTGTAGAATTTGTTGTGTCTAGCCAGGGGGACCAGAGTTTCTTAAATTTGTTTGGGCAGCCACAGTTTTAATTTGTTAGTTTTGTAAAGTGGGAGTGCTTTGTTGACTAGCCTTATCCAACAGTTAGGTGCTGGAGTGTCAGAGGATTTCCAACTAATAACTTGAAGATAAGCGAAGAAGGAATTTTAGCCCAGTTAGTCATATCATAGTCTTCAAATAAACCCAGCAAGCACCAAACAGAATTGTGGATATTGGGTGGAGCCAAGAGGGTAGCATTACAATTGGTTATCTTAGAACAAAAAGTATGTATTTAACAAGTTTCAGACATTAGGCACGCTACATAAACCCCTTAAAAAACTCATCAAAGTACACAGGATATATGTAGCACGCCCTGTCCATCACCCACTGCTTTTGCTTATTTAACGTTTTTTACCAGAAATTGTCAGCTGTCAAAATGACAGGCGGGACTTGCTGAGTAACACTGTTTGTAAACCCTGTTTAGAAGTGTGATTCAGAGATGCAAATTAACATCAGTTAACGCAAACTTAAAGTGGAGGTTCACCCAAAAAATAAATTTTTAACATTACATTCAGCCGAGTTGTCCTAATGACAATCGGCTGTTTTTTTTCCCCCCGTACATACAGTAGTTTCACCGCCGCTTCCGGGTATGTCTTCTGCGGGACTGGGCGTTCCTATCTGATTGACAGGCTTCCAACCGTCGCATAGTACGCGTCACAAGTTGCCGAAAGAAGCCGAACGTCGGTGCGCAGGCGTATAGAGCCGCACCGACGTTCGGCTTCTTTCGGCAACTCGTGGTGCGTCGTATCTTTAGTTTGAATCCTCAAACCAAGATACGACGGCATCTGGGTTAGATCCGACAGGCGTACGCCTTCGGATCTTAGATGCAATACTTCGGTGTCCGCTGGGTGGAGTTTGCGTCGTTTTCCGTGTCGGGTATGCAAATTGGCTATTTCCGACGATCCATGAACGTACGAGCGGCCGTCGCATTCTTTTACGTCGTCTCTAGTCGGCTTTTTCCGGCGTATAGTTAAAGCTGGTGTTTTGCGGCGTATAGTTAGACTTGCCATGTTAAGTATGGGCGTCGTTCCCGCGTTTAATTTGAATTTTTTTTTTTTTTGCGCAAGTCCGTGAATCGGGAAGGACGTAATTCACGTCTATGTTAAAAAAAATTACGTCCTAGCGACGTCATTTAGCGTAATGCACGGCGGGAAAATTCGGGATGGCGCATACGCAGTTCATTCGGCGCGGGGACGCGCTTCATTTAAATGAAACGCGCCCCCTAATCGCCAATTTGAATTCCGCCGCCAGAGATGGACTACGCCGCCGTAACTTATGGCGCGAAATCTTTAAGGATTCAAACTAAAGCCAGGTAAGGTACGGTGGCGTAGCGTATCTCTGATACGCTGCGCGGGTGCAGATCTCTGTGGATCTGCCCCTTAGTCTTTAAATGGTTAAACTGAGAACTTCTACACACTGAGTTTAGTTAATTTACAAGTAGCAACATTGTATTCTTTTAAATATTTTTGTCTATAGCTTGCATAGAAAAACATATATATATTTTGCAGGACAATATCGGCAAAATACATTTTTGTTTGTCCTTAAAGAAAGAAAAAAAAACTATTTGTATTACTTTGTTATCCTAAGTAATGGCAAAGTTATCACTGTAAAAAACAGGCCCATAGCTGATGGTAAATGGTAAAATTTCTCTGCATCATACGGAGTATAAAGGTTTGAGAGCTGAAGTGGTTAAATAGACACTACTAAATTCGGCAAGGCTTTCTCATTGGCAGAGAAATGAACGCATTTGTTTCTAAATTTAATTTGAAAGGCAGAACAATTTTGAAATTATACCATTGGTCAGTGATAAAAATACAGATTAACAATCATTCCAGTGTTCCTGTATAACAGAAATAAAATTATATTATTTTCATAAGTGTGATACATTAATGGTTCATTTGATCTATGTATTAGGATGTATTTTTTTTATCTACATATAGTCCTATTTCCTCTTGTTTTAGCCTTCTTCAGAGTTCAGATGAGGAAGTTGCTGCTGAAGTGAAAAATGGACTCAAAGGCCTTGTGGGTAAAGCAGAAGACAATAAGAACTCAAAAGCAATCAAGTCGCTGACAGAAATCTTAAATTCTCCCTAGATTTGGTACTTCTTTCTGCTGTTTAACTGATTAATTGCCTGTGTAAAAGCTGTACACATAATATGCTAATGTCTATGAATAGAACTGCCAAAAAGTTTTATATTTATAATTAAAAACCTTCCTTTACCTTTTATGGTTTGGTGTTTCTTATATCAATATGTGTTTTTTTAGCCTGCATTAACATGTTACTAGTGGTGGAAGATCATAAAATTCATCCATTTGAAAAACTTGGAATTAGACTTGTGTATGAACTATTCACTTGTGGGCAAGAAGTACCGGTTTAAGACCCCTTTCACACTGAGGCATTTTACAGACGTTTTGTGCTAAAAATAGCACCTGAAAAGCGTCTGTAAACTGACTCTTCTGCAGCCCGAGTGCTTTCACACTTGAGTGGTGCGCTTGCAGGACAGGAAAAAAAAGTGATTGGTGGTGATCGGGGACTGATCCTGCTAGCACTACATTTTTGGGGACACTAGTATAGTTCTGATCGTGATCAAGCTACTGATCCATAGAGACACTATACTCGTAATGGCTGTGATTAACGACTTATAGTGTGGTGGACAATCTGGCGCTGACACTGGCTGGGAAGGACACTAACTGACACTGGTGTCGCTAGTACAAGGGGCACTGGCTGAGTGACAGGTGAACAAGATAAAACAAGGGGTTAACTGTGTCTAACAAGCATATGTGCGCTACTTGTATTCACTGATCTGGCTGGGTTTCTCACCTTGCTTTCAGTTATGAATGACAGGTCCAGCCAGATCCTATGTATACAAACACGTAGATCTGTGCTGTGATTGGCCACAGCCGATCAGCAGGTATACAGTCAAAACAATTGCCTGTAACCTGCTGACAAACTTGTGCCGTGTCCAATCACAGCACAGGGGGTACGCACATGCACGCCTCTAAACCAGGAAGTACATTGCGACATACGGGTATGTTGTGGTGTCTGGCCTTGCTGCCCACTAGCAGTAAATGTACCGTTAGTGGGTGACAGGTGGTTATAAACTAAATCAAGAATGGCAGTTTTTGATATTTCTGTCCTTACGAGTGGTCTCTTGAGAAAAAGCACACCTCAATGCTGCATTTGGTAAAGTAACATGAAAAACCACTGAATGTACTGCTAAGCACATTTCCTTTACTGCCAGCTCACAATAATGTCCTTTAAAGCCAGTTAAGGAATGATACATTAAACACAGTTTGCACACAGGGCAGCACAGTGGTGCAGTGAGTAGCACTTTCGCCTAGCAGCAAAAGGGTCACTGGTTCGAATCCCGACCACGACACCATCTGCTTGGAGTTTGCATGTTCTCCCTGTGCCTGCGTGGGTTTCCTCCGGGTACTCCGGTTTCCTCCCACACTCACAAAGACATGCTGGTAGGTAAATTGGATCCTGTCCAAAAAAAATTGGCCCAGTATATATATGTATGTATGTATATCTGTGTGTATGACTGTGTGTCCCAAGCGTGTCGAGATTCTACGGGGTAAAATGACCGCACCAGCCAAGCAGACACTGGCTGGAAAAAGCGCCCAGAGGCGATTCAGTTCGCATGTGTAGCGCTATACAAGTCATTCATTCATTCATTCACACTACACACACTGTCTGCATTTGGAAATTCTGTCTTCTGTGTCTCCAATATATTGCTTTCCATTAAATTGCAGTGTAAAATACACAATACTGTAATAAAAAAAAAAGAAAGCCATCTAAAGCATGACAGCTTAGTATACAAATTTAAAACCTGTTAAATCAGAATTTATTGGTTCAGAAGATATGCAATCATAGTAAATCATTAACACTGCTCAAATAGAAACATTACGCAAATAATCGATCATTTAAACTCTGGGATGTAATTGAGACATCGGCCACATTGAAATTTGGTGAACTAAATGGCTCTATTTGCATAAATACTACCACAGTCAACAGAATGTAGCATATGCAATGTATATATTTAAAGCAGATGTTGCATATCTGTTTTTCTTTATTCTCTGAGAATGGAAGTGTAAAGCTGCATACATGCGCAGTATATTTCTGTTAACAAGAAAGATTTAGAATTCGGCTAAGATACGACTGACGTAAGTCTCTTACGTCGTCGTATCCTATTTGCATATTTACTCTGGCCGCTAGGTGGTGCTTCCGGAGATTTACACGTAGAATATGTAAATTAGGTAGATACGTCCGCCCGGCGCATTTTTTTTACGTCGTTTACGTAAGGCTTTTTCCGGCGTAAAGTTACCCCTGCTATTCGAGGCGTAGCCAATGTTAAGTATGGACGTCGGGCCAACGTCGAATTTTACGTTGTTTGCGGAAGTCGTCCGTGAATGGGGCTGGGCGTAAGTTACGTTCACGTCGAAACCAATGAGGCTTTGCAGCATAATTTGGAGCATGCGTACTGGGATACGTCCCCGGACGGCGCATGCGCCGTTAGTAAAAAACTTTATTTACGTGGGGTCACCATTCATTATCATACAACACGCCCACTGCCTGGATAATTTGTATTACGCGGGCTTACGCCGGACTACATACGATACACTGCCGTAACATAGGGCGCAGGTTCTTTCTGAATACAGAACCTGCCTCACTAAGTTACGGCGGCATAGCGTATCTGAGATACGCTACGCTACGCCCGCACAAAGTTACGCCGGGCGTTCTGAATCCGGGCCGATGTGTTTGCCTGTATAGGCTTGCTGGAAAGGAATCTACACCTAAGGACCTGCAGTGCCACTGTCTTCCTTAACCGTTTCATGACTTCTACACCTCTCCTATTGCTTTTTCTTTTTTCTATTAAAGCGGAGTTCCAGTCCCCCAAATACTTATTTAAAAAAAAATTAAATGCCCCTCTGTACTTGTCTAAACATATATAGCAGGGGTAATGATTTAAAATTCATAGAGGTCCTGTCGGCAAAGTTATCTTCCAGCAGAGAACATCATGTCGTTACCCGTGGCGCCTTTTCGCATGTGCTAAACCGCATGTTGCTGCCGCATTATTTTGGAGAAGACCTTTCTCCGTGTTTTTTGTGGGTAGTGCAGCCTATTAAAATGGGCTAACCTACCCACGACGTGTATACCTAATGCACATGTACAGATCTGAACCCATTCTTACATCAGCATCCTCAGTCCCCAGTGCACATTAGAGTTTTCTCCCTCTTGATGACTGTCCTCGGGTCCTCCTTTATATCACCTCCCTCCAAAGTAATGTTCTCTTACTTCCTTGACACCAACCCCCCGCCAGTACTGTCCTTTGCCCCTATTTATATTACTATCCTCAGCCCCCTTCACATTACTGCCTGATTGCCCCCACATTACATTTCTCAGCTCCCCCACATCACAGTCCTCATCCTCCCCCAATTTAATGTCCTCAGCCCCCCACTGTAATGTCCACATCTCCCCTGTGACAGACTCGGACCCTCTTATGTCTAAAATCATCCTATGTCCACTAGAGGCATAGGATGACTGAGGAATGATATCTTGGACTACCTGAGATGGGATTATTATGTACTTATTATCCACAATATATTCCAGGATATCTGTAAAGAACTATTTACTGTTTGTTGATTCTGAACTCAACGGGAGACTCATTCATAATGTTGGGACACATACTGTAAGATGCTAATGCCATCCCCTCCAGCCATCTCTCTGTTCTCTGTGCTAATTGACCCTGCTATTGTGTGAAAATGTCCTGTGTTTACACTTATGATAATGTGTATTGTATAGCAGGTTGAGCGAAGAGACGGGACATCTACCTTCAGAGGTCATGTCTCAGAGTCGCCGAGTCTGGGTAAATGATTAGTTAATTTTCCCCGGTGGGGTTTTTAGGCAGCTCAAATGAAGAGTTGAAATGCAATATGTAAAAAAGGTTTATTTGGGATTGTCACATACAACACAAGGGGGAATGGGGAGTATAAATAAGATACGAGTTGCGGTATTACAAAGGAATTTAAAATTCCATATTGGATTTACAGCACACAACAGGTTAATATACAGCTGGATATAGTAAACATTGCATGTATAAAAATTAGATCCTAACGCGTTTCGACCATAAAGGTCTTCTTCAGAGGTTTTTGGTTGTGGCTGAAAAGAAATTTACAGAGGATTATTTAATAATATTAAGTATTTTTTGTCGAGTAACCACCCACCCTACCCTAGGCCCTATCTGTGTAGAGGCACTTTTTAAAAAAGAAAAAGGGGAGGGGGAGAAAGAAACAAAATACAATGTATAGATAGTATAGAAGAGATTAGTTAAAATCGATCATTACCAAGTAGAAGAATACGGAACAGTCCAGGTGAATCTTTGTAGTCGCAACCAAGGAGGTCCAGCTGGTTCCCCGGAGAACATTCCAATCTCAGAGTGCTCCCACACGGGCGTCCCAAAAGTGCTGGGTGATCATGTGTGACTCTACAACAGGTCACCTGATCTAGGGCGACGCCCAACGAGGTGGTAGGCAGGGAGGGATCACATGGGGGTAGTTAATGGCCTGCAGTAAAATAATTGAGGGGCAGTGTTCAATTGGGGTTTATTGCGGTTTATATGTATGTATATATGCATAAAACACGCCTATAAATTAATTAATTAATTAGGATGCCATAACTTGCCAGCCCTAACAAAAATTTTAATGTTAATTAAAAATTGAATTTAATTTATTCATTTTAGTATTGGAGTTACCACTTTGAGAAGGTTACCAATCATACACTAGGGCAGGGGAAAGGTGAGATGAGTGTGGAGGGGTGGGGAAGTGACATGGGAATGAGTGAGACAGGGATGGGAATGCAAAGACATTAAGGTGGACGGGAAAGTGAAATGAGGGGCAGAGGGTGGATGCACTCTTAGATTGGAACGTTCTCTAGGGAACCAGCTGGACCTCCTTGGTTGCGACTACGAAGATTCACCTGGACTGTTCTGTATTCTTCTACTTGGTAATGATCGATTTTAACTATTTTTATACATGCAATGTTTACTGTATCCAGCTGTATATTAACCTGTTTTCTGCTGTAAATCCAATATGGAATTTTAAATGTCCTTTGTAATACCGCAACTCATATCTTATTTATACTCCCCATTCCCCCTTGTGTTGTATATGACAATCCCAAATAAACCTTTTTTACATATTGCATTTCAACTCTTCATTTGAGCTGCGTAAAAACCCCACCGGGGAAAAACTCTCTTTCGCCATTTCAAGGGTGAGCGGCAATTTCTCTCTACCACACGTGTTTTGTCCCTTTTGCAATGATTAGTTAATTAGCTCATCTTAACTTATGTTCTGGTTTCCTCCTCTTTAAACTGTATATAAGGTTGCATTCTTGATTAGCACACAAACAAGTCTCGTCGTGTGTTGAGAGCAGCTGGAATATCCAATATCTATATCCAGACTGATAGGAAGCGGTATATGACGGAAGCACTCAAGCGGAGTGTGGGACATTCCGTTACATCCCCCATACATCACAGTCCACTCAGCCCCTCCACCCTGATGTCCTCAGCCCACCACACATCACAGCCCTCAACAACTCCACTTTAACCACTTCCCGACCGCCGCATGTAGATATACGTCGGCAGAATGGCACGTACAGGCACATTGGCGTACCTGTACGTCCCTGCCTAGACGGGGGTCGGGGGTCCGATCGGGACCCCCCCCCCCGCTACATGCGGCGGTCGGATTCCCGGGCGGCTATTCGTTTATAGCCGCTCCGTCGCGATCGCTCCCCGGAGCTGAAGAACGGGGAGAGCCGTATGTAAACACGGCTTCCCCGTGCTTCATTGTGGCTCTGAATCGATCGAGTGATCCCTTTTATAGGGAGACTCGATCGATGACGTCACACTTACAGCCACACCCCCCCTACAGTTGTAAACACACACTAGGTGAACCCCAACTCCTACAGCGCCCCCTGTGGTTAACTCCCAAACTGCAACTGTCATTTTCACAATAAACAATGCAATTTAAATGCATTTTTTGCTGTGAAAATGACAATGGTCCCAAAAATGTGTCAAAATTGTCCGAAGTGTCCGCCATAATGTCGCAGTCACGAAAAAAACGCTGATCGCCAACATTAGTAGTAAAAAAAAAAATTAATAAAAATGCAATAAAACTATCCCCTATTTTGTAAACGCTATAAATTTTGCGCAAACCAATCGATAAACGCTTATTGCGATTTTTTTTTACCAAAAATAGGTAGAAGAATACGTATCGGCCTAAACTGAGGATTTTTTTTTTTTTATATATGTTTTTGGGGGATATATATTATAGCAAAAAGTAAAAAATATTGCATTTTTTTCAAAATTGTCGCTCTATTTTTGTTTATAGCGCAAAAAATAAAAACCGCAGAGGTGATCAAATACCACCAAAAGAAAGCTCTATTTGTGGGCAATTTTGTTTGGGAGCCACGTCGCACGACCGCACAATTGTCTGTTAAAGTGACGCAGTGCCGAATTGTAAAAACCCCTTGGGTCATGTAGCAGCATATTGGTCCATGGTTAATGTCCTGAGCGAGTCAGCACACACTTTCCTCTGTAACTTCACCACCTCCCTCACTTACCTTGCACAGCCCGAAGATCGGAGGGAGGCACGGCATGTCTTGAATGGAGGGTGGGCGTTGCAAGATGGTGATTGGTTGCCAAGACTGCCCTTCATCCTAGCAGCCAATCATCTGCTTGTTAACCTCCGGCAGCTCCGCGCCTCCATCCAGAACTGTCCCACCTCCCGCTGTCGGCTCTGTGTGAGAATTACAGAGATGGCAGGGGGAAGAAAACGCTGATAAAAAGCAGTACCACGACGGGCCGCATAGGAGAGTGAGGCGGTCCACATTTGGCCCGTGGTCCGCCATTTAGTGATGCACGATATGATATACAGCAACATTTAGAACATGTCATATTTGTGGTCATTGTAGGTTATGTTAAAATATATAATTACGAAGCAAATCTCGGAATCAGGCAAATATTGTGTTCGATGTGGGCTGCTGAAGGCCTCTTCTCTTCATTTCTACCCAGCATGCACCTCCCGGTCTGATGCCTGCGCAGGATTGCCACTGCACGGCGCTCTCTCTTGAAATAACGCAAGATTTCGTCACTAGGCGATTCGCCTAGTGACGATATCGCCTCGTGGCTGCAGCTGAAGGTTTTGCTTGGAATACAAGCAAAAAGATATGTAAAAAATAAAAAAACAATTGCATTTGGTAAAATCATTTGTAATGGCCATAAGATGCATTGCAAATTAAAAAAATGTGTGGAACTCTGCTTTAATACCCCCAGTAGTCATCAAGGCATAGCACTGACACGAAGAAGCAAAGCCTCCACACACCGACAGATGAGGTATAGTAAGTCTTGGGGAAATTCTCTGCAGGGAGCCTGCAGACAATATTGGGTGACTAGTCTTTTGCCCCTTGCTTGTCTTTATTTGCTTCCAGGTTTTACTGCACGTCCTCACTATTTATTACGTGGAAAAAGCAAAAAGAAATTGTACTTGATCCCTCATTGAATATGCTTATCTTCATTCATATTCAGGAGGATTGTCTTTTCTTTTTATATCTGGCAAAAGACATTAAAGGAGAAGATTGATGGGAGAAACAAAAACATTCAGCCTTCGGCACGTGCTTGGTGAATGACAAAAACAATTATGTGTGTTCCCAGACGGCATCTCTTTTTTGACAATGATAGAGTTCTTGGCCTTATGTCCTCGCTGTAGTGTATTTTAGTGCAACACAATTTCTATTTCAATGCTTGTTCGCATGTTGTCATTGCTTACTTCAGTCTTGCAAGCTTGAATTTAATTCTAGATTTTTTTTTTCTTTTGTACTTGAAGACTAACAAGCAGGCTAACATTTACTTATTTATGTCACATGAACTAATCTGCATATATACAGAAAAAACAGGCTAGACATTAACCGCTTCAGCTTCCATTCCTGTTTACAATTTGTAGAACAGATCTAACCCATGCATATTTTCTTTTGGACAAATATGGCTACCTAGTATCAATATTGTCTTACAATAATTAACTGTATGTGCATTCTAAAGGCAATGATAAAAACAATCAACAATTGTGTACGTTTTAAATTATCACCGCAGATAAAAATTGTCAATTGTTATCGAAAAATGTTGTCACTTAGGGCTTGTTCACATGGGTTCTCAGCTAAGTTTGACAGGTGTGCAGACATGGGTGCATGGATCTGGATGCACAAGCTTTGCATTCAAGCTCATGTATCATTGCATACCTGTCAGATACAGTTTTGTGGGTGAGTCTGTACAGCTAATGCACTTCCATTCACTTACTATGGGCCACCTGCATGGAGCTCAGCAGTGTGGTTTTAGCTACTGCAAAGGGCTGAGGACACATGTGAATGTTGGTTAAAAATCAGGGCAAAATTCATGTAAAAATAAATGTTTTATACAGGCAGTCCCTGGGTTACGAACACAATAGGGACTGTAGGTTTGTTCTTAAGTGGAATTTGTGTGCAAGTCAGAACAGTAAATTTTTAAGTGTAACTTCAGTCTGTGCAGGGATGTTCTGGGCATGCAGTTATGTTATCTGGGGCTCCTCTGACCATGCAGTACATGTAGATAGCTGCTCGGAGGTATCCAGGACCAGTGTGGAGCACAAGCGGCCGGCAGTGAGGCCGTTCGTAACTAGGATTCGTTTGTAACTCTGGGACTGCCTGTAATCTCTAAATACAGACCAAACAACATTTAAATACAAGAGGTTTTTTTATTATTTTTTTCTAAATCTAGAAAGATACAGCTGATTTTTCTTTCTCGTTCATTGAGGAACACAAATTCAAATACAGTTGTAAGCCAGCCCCCATATAACCCCTCCTCTACCCAACATGCCTTGTGATGAGAAAAGTCAAACTTTTTTGCTAACCTTTCTTCTCTTCTTGGAATTTTTTTGTCAAGACTTCAATCAAGATTACCGTACTTGCTACATAGAAGCTTAAGTACAAAACTTTTTTTTTAAAGTTAGGATAGAGCAAAGAGGGATTGGCACCATTGTCAGTTTTTATAGCTTTCTATGCTACCGTTAGGGAGATTCACCCTCTCTATTTGCCCAATCAGTAGTGAAAGTAAAAGAAAATCCCATAACCTAGAGGGGAAATCTTCCAATGGGGAGTTCTGGTGACCTGGAGGTTCCAAAGAAATTCTCTTAATTTGCCGGTATTTCTGCTCACTTCCTGTTTGGCTATGGGACGGGAAGTGAAGGAAAATCTCTGCAATGAGACACAGATGGTGAACAAAATTTAACAAGGGTCATAATCCTCCCTTACTCTAGCTCCAAAAAATACTAACTACCCCATAAAGCAGTGATTCTCAGCCTTTCTAATGCTGTCACCCCTTGATAAATCCGTTGTGGGGACCCCGAACAGTAAAATTATTTTTGCAGCGTGGGTTGTCCGCACCCAAGGCAAGACAAGTAATTTTCGCTCCTAACCCACGGACATTTAGCGCTCCCTGAGTCCTTTCCTCTCGTAGAAGGACCGTATTAAACCTCTTCTGGTACATTTTAGTATGTACCACTCTTTCTCTTTGTTCTCCCTTCTTCCCCTTTTATCTTTCCCTATCCCAATATCTTTTTTTCCCATCCCTCTCTCTAGCCTTCTTTCTTGTTCTTTCTCTTATTCGTTTTCTCCCTTTTTCTTTGTTCCTCCCCCTTTTTTCCTCTCCCTTTTTTCCTCTCCTTTCCATCTATTCTCTATTTTTATTCCTTCTGTTACTCCTTGGTGGGGGGAATGGGATGAGTATCCGTGCTGGGGGGGGGGGGGGTTCTGATCAGCCAATTTAGGTGCTCTTGATCAGGGTCATCTGCTGATCTGAGAACTGTAGTGGGTCTTTAATGGCAACTATAATCATAGGTAGTGCTACTCACTGTGTCTCTGGATTCACTGTGTCTCCAACTTTGTGGTTTCTCATAGCAGTGACACCTATGCTGAAATCAGGAGATAGGGTCTCCTCCAGCCCCTCCCACTTTACATTCCTCACCAGTCAGCTGACCCCTAGTCTCTATCTCCCCCCCCCCCCTAGCCATGCCGTGAACTGAATGGGCGGCTGTGAAGAGGCTAAGTGGGCAGCCGGGGGCTCCAGGATCAGCCCGACTGGGTGGCCACAAGCTCCAGGAACAGCCCAGGATTCGGTTACCCCTGGCAAATCGTCATTTGACCCCTAAGGAGTCTCACATATTCCCTGTGCGCTCCAGTCCAGCAGCTGGCTTCAGTGAAGAGTAGAAACCGCCAACAATGGCTTTAATGCCTATGCAGCGACATCACCCATAGGCTTACTATGGTGCATCCGTTGTCGGCTGTCCCTCCTCTATTCTAAAGTAAAGAGGACTGGTGCAAAGGTACACATAGGGGTTAATTTACTAAAACTGCAGAGTGCAATATCTGGGGGAGCTGTACTTGGTTGCCAATCAGCTTGTAACTCAAGCTTGTTCAATAAAGGTTTGACAAAAAAACATGTAAGCTGATTGTAGAGCTGTACCAGATTTTGTACTCCAGCATTAGTAAGTCAACTTAATTTTGCCTCATTAATTTGGTTGCCTATAGCAAGCAGAGTGATAATGCAACAAACATGAAGACCATGTAGGGATGTGCTGCCAGTGCTTCCTATAAGCCTCCTGTCCAGCAGACTTCTTAGAAGACTCTAATTTCCTGTCATTGTAACTCACACTGTATCCCCAACAGATGTTTCCATTTAGAATTATTTTCTATAAAAATATGTTTATTTATCAGGAAACAATTGTCTGTCGCCTCACAAACAATAGGAAGCACCTGAGTTTACCTAACATCTATTTT
Source organism: Rana temporaria (assembly GCF_905171775.1). NCBI lineage: Eukaryota > Metazoa > Chordata > Amphibia > Anura > Ranidae > Rana > Rana temporaria. The sequence continues at coordinate 291,531,482 of NC_053489.1, read as the reverse complement.
AAGGATGTTTGCCGGTCTTAACTGAGACTTGGTTAGCTAAAATGCACAAAGCTGACTTAGGAGAAAGACTGTTAATAAAATTGCATAATATTAGATAATTTGCAGTTGTTAAACTAAGAAAGCTCCTCTTGCAAATTAATCAAATTAAAGTATGACTAAAAGCAAATGGTTTTGTTTTTGTTTGGGATGGAGTGGAGATAGATTAGAACCCCTGTCAGTTGTTATTGCTGTATGTGCCCTATGTTAAAGAGCATTACCCTCTCTATTTGACTCTGTTTACCATTATCATTGAACGTAAAAGAAAATCCCACATTTTGGGTTGTCCCCAGAAATGTAATATTGGGGACATTTTCCAATGGGGACACTTGTTATGATGACCTGGGGATCCACAAGGGATTCCCTTAAATTGCAGGGATTTCATCTCACTACCTGAGAAATCTCCACAGATGGTGAACACAATCTGACAAGGGTCAAATCCCCTTGCTCTATCTAAAATGAAAAAAAAAATGCCTATAGTTCTACTTTAAAGACAATTAGAGGTCTTAATAAAGAGTATTGTAGATACTACAGTGAGGAAAAAAAGTATTTGATCCCCTGCTGATTTTGTAAGTTTTCCGACTGAAAGAAATGATCGGTCTATAATTTTAATAGTAGGGTTTTTTTCTTAACAGTGAGAGACAGAATAACAACAAAAATATCCAGAATAACACATTTCAAAAAAGTTATAAATTCATTTGCATTTAAATGAGTGAAATTAGGTATTTGATCCTTTATCAATCAGCAATCTTTCTGGCTCCCAGGTGTCTTTTACACAGGTAATGAGCTGAGATTAGGAGCACTCTTAGAAGGAGTGCTCCTAATCTCAGCTTGTTACCTGTATAAAAGACACCTATCCATCGAAGCAATCCGATTCCAATCTCTCCACCATGGCCAAGACCGTAGATAGAGCTGTCCAAGGATGTCAGGGACAAGATTGTAGACCTTCACAAGGCTGGAATGGGCTACAAGACCATTGCCAAGTAGCTTGGTGAGAGGGTGACAACAGTTGCTGCGATTATTCACAAATGGAAGATCTGGAGCTCCATGCAAGATCTGACCTTGTGGAGTTTCAATGATCATGAGAACGGTGAGGAATCAGCCCAGAACTACATGGGAGAATCTTGTCAATGATTTTAAGGCAGCTGGGACCATAGTCACCAAAAAAACAATTGGACTGAAATCCTTCAGCGCCCGCAAGGTCCCCCTGCTCAAGAAAGCACATGTACAGGCCCATCTGAAGTTTGCTAATGAACATCTGAATGATTCAGAGGAGAACTGGTTGAAAGTGTTATGGTCAGATGAGACCAAATTTGAGCTCTTTGGCATCATAGGAATGCTGCCCATAGGCCCTAATGCCTGGGCACACCTGACCCAAGTCAGGGCTTTCTCGCTGTCAGAAAGTCTTTTTCGGCACCTCTTCTTAGTGACACTGGTAGCTGCAAGTGGGACTGTTTGTCATTTGGATGTGTAACTCCTATTGAGAAATGCAGCCATGGACTCTGTAGTTCAGGTTACAGCATCCCTGACAGCTGAATATCACTCCGCTGCCCGCTGTCAGGGATGCTGTAGTGTAGCCGGAAATACAGAGTCTGCATTGGATAATTCCTGTATGTTAACACCACAACCGTGGCTGCAGTCCTCACAGGAGTTAATTATCCACCATCCTATGGCCCATGTTGCCAGAAAACAGCTTGCAGAGCTCCTCTCTGAGGCAGCAGTTGGTGGAAGGGAAAACTCGGATTCCTGTCTGGCGAAGTCAGGGCATTTACAGCTCCAGTACAGGTGGACGGAGATCATCACAGTGCAGCCCCTTCCTGCCCAGCACACACCACAGCTCTCCCTGGGGCTGACTGAAGATCTGAAAGGACAGATGGCAGCTTTTACGTCTAAGTACTGACTTCCTCTGCCTTCTACTGTACACTATACAATGCTGTGCTGTATACAGGACAGGTTTACTGAATGAGAAAGTGACATTCTCAAACAAGTTAGGAATTACTGTGATTTCTGAGGTGCTACATAGATGTATTCCACCTACATATTATAACTTTTTAAAATCATTTTTTTTTTATAAGATATAGTGTGTGTATGTGGAATACATCTATGTAGCTCCACTCCAGGAAAGTCAGAGTCTATTCTTGCAGTGTGTGTGTGTGTGTCTATTGTCTCTTTTACTCACCTGATTCCAAGCTGTCTTCCTTCACCAAAAGCCTTAAAGTGGATGTAAAGCCACTCTCATCCTTTCTAAACTACTGCCATAGTGCTATTCTATAAGGATATACATGTCTCCTGCATGTATCCTTACCTGTCAAATGTCTCCCCTCTGTCTGTTATGAGACCTGAAAAACTGCAGATTCTGTGGGTGGATCTGTTGTCTGGAGCTCGGTGGGTGGAGTCGTGATGTCAGCAGACTCTCCGTCCACCTCTATTTAAAAAGGGAACAAAGTCTTTACCAAGTAACTATAGACCTGTTAGTTTAACTTCTATAGTTGGGAAGATACTGGAACGTTTAATAAAAGACCACATGGATGAGTTCTTGCTGGAAACAAACTATTTAAGCAGCAGACAACATGGATTCATGAAAGACAGAAGTTGTCAGACAAACCTGATTTCCTTTTATGAAGAGGTAAGTAAAACCCTGGACAGAGGCGTGGCTGTGGACGTGATATATTTGGATTTTGCAAAAGCGTTCGATACAGTTCCGCACACACGGCTCATGTGTAAGGTAAGGTCTACAGGATTGGATATATCAGTTTGTAAATGGATAGAAAACTGGCTGAAAGACAGAATTCAGAGAGTCGTGGTTAATGATTCTTACTCTGAATGGTCCAAGGTTATCAGTGGTGTACCCCAAGGTTCAGTGCTGGGACCCTTACTTTTCAATATATTTATAAATGATATTGGGTCTGAGATCAAAAGTAACATTTCTGTCTTTGCAGATGACACCAAGCTATGCAGTGGAATAACGTCCTTACAGGATGTCTCCAATTTACAAGCCGACCTCAATGCTCTGTCTAATTGGGCGACTAAGTGGCAGATGAGGTTTAATGTAGATAAATGTAAAGTTATGCACTTGGGGGCTAAGAATATGCATGCATCATACATACTAGGGGGAGTACAACTGGGGGGATCTGTAGTGGAGAAGGATCTGGGGGTTTTAGTTGATCATAAGCTCAATAATGGCATGCAATGCCAAGCTGCGGTTTCCAAAGCGAGCAAAGTCCTTTCTTGTATTAAGAGAGGTATGGACTCCAGAGACAGAGATATAATTTTGCCCCTGTACAAATCATTAGTAAGACCTCATCTGGAATATGCAGTTCAGTTTTGGGCACCAGTTCTCAAAAAGGACATCGGAGAACTGGAGAAAGTGCAGAGAAGGGCAACCAAACTAATAAGAGGCATGGAGGAGCTCAGCTATGAGGAAAGATTAGAGGAACTGAATTTATTCACTCTTGAGAAGAGGAGAATAAGGGGGGATATGATCAACATGTACAAATATATAAGAGGTCCATACAGTGAACTTGGTGTTGAGTTATTCACTTTACGGTCAACACTGAGGACAAGGGGGCACTCTTTACGTCTAGAGGAAAAGAGATTTCACCTCCAAATACGGAAAGGTTTCTTCACAGTAAGAGCTGTGAAAATGTGGAACAGACTCCCTCCAGAGGTGGTTCTGGCCAGCTCAGTAGATTGCTTTAAGAAAGGCCTGGATTCTTTCCTAAATGTACAGAATATAACTTGAGTATTAAGATTTGTAGGTAAAGTTGATCCAGGGTAAATCCGATTGCCTCTCGGGGGATCAGGAAGGAATTTTTTCCCCTGCTGTAGCAAATTGGATCATGCTCTGCTGGGGTTTTTTGCCTTCCTCTGGATCAACTGTGGGAATGGAGTTGGGTGTATAGGATTTTACTGTGTTTTTTATTTTTGTTTTTTTATTTTTTGTGGTTGAACTGGATGGACTTGTGTCTTTTTTCAACCTGACTAACTATGTAACTATGTAACCTCTACACTCCCCTTGTCAACATGCATTTTTTCCTATGTATTTCTTACACTTAATTCTGCTATGAAAAGTAACCACGTGACTTCAGAAAAGGAGTAGGGGTGGGAATTAAAAAATAATGCCTGTCTGAAGCTAGTGCATGAGATATGTAAATAACCTGCCATTCACAGCAAGGGGGCGGAATGGACTAAGGTTTTTCTCTGTAAGTCCGTTTTATTTCACTGAACAATAAAAGAGGATTGCTCAGAGCTGGATTAACTCTGTGTGGCAAGACTGGGCACAGATGATAGGAAATCTTATACTCTATATTGTGACATAAAAAAAATTGGGGTTTACATCCACTTTAAGGGACATTAACCCTGTATGGTATGATGGGGGGGGGGCTGGAGTGTGACTACAGCCAGTAACTTAGAAGCTGAAGGAAACAAGTCACAGCAGTGAAGGGAAACATATCAGGAGTTATGTTTAACAACATAAGGAAATGAGACAACTTCTCTACATGAAGCGGCATGCTTGGGATTAGACCCTCAGACGTTTTAATCTATATGCCACAGAGCCACCACATGTGGAGACCTCCTACACATAAATACACATAAATACTGCATTTCCTTGGACATATAGGTGGTGGAATTACATTACTCAAGAATTCTTCTTCTTGATTTTTTTCTGTGATATTTGGTGGGTAAGTGTAGAATAGTGATGTATGATGTTACCCACTCATTTTTGGGAATTACATTTTGATTTCTGATGTTGGTACACATATCAATTTTTTGGGGCTAAAATTATGATTGATTGGAAATAATAAAAAACACACAAAATTGTGACCCATTTTAAATGTTCATCAGCAATGGTATTGTTTGTGGTTTGTGAAGACACTTGTGTGAGTTTGGGTAAAGATTTTCGTGAGATGGACAGGAACAAGTAAATGTGACAGAGAAAAATATATTTTATCAAAACATACCACATTCTAGCATTCTTTAAAACAAAATAGATGAGAAAAAACAAAATAGAAGCAGCAACATTGTTGCAAAGAACATTTATTTCAGAGAAAGATACATTTCATCTCAACATTAAAAGTATTCATTTGGGAAAGTTACAATTGTACCATTAGAATCAATGGCTGAAACTTGCATTGGACTATAACAACTCAGATTTTCATTCTCCAAAACACATTTTAGCCCAGCGCTAATTTTGGTATTTACTATAGCGCCTTGTAAAAAAAAGCCATAAGAGCTGTAATCAGATCTGAGCATGCTCAATTGTGTTGGCACCTAGTTGTACAGAGACAGGGAATTTATCTCTTTTCAAACTTTTAAAGATATTTCAGTGTAGAAATCATTTTTTCACATAGTTTAAAAGCAGATTATCATTAACCACATGACGACCGCGCTATAGACAAAATACGTCTACAGCGCGGTCGACTTATTCTGGGAAGACGTCTATGGAATCCCGGAATCATCCGTGATCGCTGGGTCTAGAAGACCCGGCGCATCACGGATCGCGGTAAATTGCCGCTGGTAGCGGCCGTTTACCACGTGATCACTCTGTTAAATGACGGAGCGATCACTTGTAAACAAACCGGCGTCATGTGATGACGCCGGTTCCTTCCTCCCCTCTCTGCACCGATCGGTACAGTGTGAGAGGAGAGGGGGAGGGATCAGATGGCAGTAGCAGCAGTGCTGTGGGCTGGATCTGTGACAATTGCAGTCACAGATCCAGCCATCCATCCCTCCATGCTCAGCCATCCCTGCCCCATACTGTGCCTCTGCAATATACAATACTCTGCCAAAGCTCTGCAATACCCTGCCAATACTCTGCAATACCCTGTCAATACTCTGCAATACCCTGTCAATACTCTGCAATACCCTGTCAATACTCTGCAATATCCTGCCATTATTCTGAAATACCCCGCAATACCCCGCAATACAGGTGTTTTTAACTAGCCTTGCAGGATAAATGTCATTTTTGCATGTGTGCGCTATAATCTGTTTTGTACTGTCTTTGGTCTTATAGCAGCATCATCTTAGATGTATAGCATTTTTTGGGTGTGCCCCCTAAGTATGTCTTCATATTATAATGTAAACACACCTTGCTGTGGTCTCTCATGCAAGCTTTATTTTGTTTCCCATGGTTAAAATGTCTTGAAAATGCTTTTATGTATCCTTTTAGCCGGATTCAGAAAGACTTACGACGGCGTATCAGTAGATACGCCGTCGTAAGTCCGAATGAGCGCCGTCGTATATTTGAGCGTATTCTGGAAACTAGATACGCTTAAATTTGGCCAAGATACGACCGATGTAAGTCTCCTACACCATCGTATCTTATGTGCATATTTACGCTGGCCGCTAGGGGCGTGTACGTGGATTTATGCGTCGAATATGTAAATGAGCAAGATACGTCGATTCACGAACGTACGTACGCCCGTCGCAGTAAGATATGCTGTTTACGTAAGACATACGCCGGCGTAAAGATAAATCACCAAAAAGATGGCGCAGACCATGCAAGGTATGGACGACGGAACAGTCGTTGTATTTTACGTTGTTTGCGTAAGCGTACGTGAATGGTGCTGGGCATAGGTTACTTTCACGTCGAAAGCATTGAGCCAACGTCGTTTCGTAGGGAGTATTTGCAACGTGATTCTGAGCATGCGTGTGCATGCGCCGTACGAACGGCCCTCATTTACATGGGGTCACGGTTAATTTAAATGTAGCCCGCCCACTACATGCCTACTTTGAATTAGTTGGGTTACGCCGGCCCATTTGCGCTACGCTGACGTAACTTACGGAGCAAGTGCTTTGTGAATACTGTACTTGCCTCTCTATGTTACGTTGGTGTAGCGCATATGAGATGCGCTACGCCGGCTTCAACATACGCCGCTCTACCTGAATCCAGCTATTTGTGTTTTAATCAGTACAAAGAGTAGGAGCTGGAAGCAGGTTCGATGACTCTGGCACCCCAATCCAACGATTAGACAGGAGGTATCGTTATCACTTCCTTCTCAGAAGTTTCCATAGGTCAAAAGTTTTGATGCTATGCTGCTAGTCAGTTAATAATCTGTGGCTTACGTACTTGTATCCCAGTGATGTGTCATCCATCACATATCAACAGTTGTGTGAAAAAACTCAATATTCACATACAGAAACAAATGTTTTGTCAGTGGTGCAACATCATGGAGTCATCTCCTGCCTTTGGAAACCCAGATGTTTGGCCAATAACACCAACTTTTTCACAAGGAGGCATGCTGTTGGGGTTACATATAACTAAGCACTAAATATATTCAGCAGACTAATAAAACCTATATGCATCCATGTTATGTTTATTGGTTGACTGGGTTGTAGTTCTCATTATCTTTAACAGACCTTGTTTCACACTTTCCACCGAAAGCTCTGCAATTTAACAGTTGAATGACATAAGCGAAAGCTTAATTTCAGCTTGAAGCGAAGCCTTAGGCCCCGTACTCACGACCAAACATGTCTGCTGAAACTGGTCCGCAGACCAGTTTCAGCAGACATGTTTGGCCGTGTGTAGGCCGGATCGGACAGGTTTCCAGCGGACTGTTTTAAAGCAAGTCCAGGAAACAGTTGTCCGCTGGAAACCTGTCCCCCCGACATGTACGGTCGTCTGTACAGACCTACCGTACATGTCCGGCCGCCCGCCATCCCTCGCATGCGTCGAATGACTTTGACGCATGCGTGGAAGCATTTTAAAGGCAGGCCGCCCACGTCGCCGCGTCATTGTCGCGGCGACACCACGTCATCGACGTGGCGACACCGCGGACACGCCCCGCGTATTGTTTACGTGTGGACCTCTGTTCGATGGTGTGTACAGCCATTGAACAGAAGTCCCCGGGCAGACATGTCCGATGAAAACGGTCCGCGGACCGGTTTCATCGGACATGTCTGCTCGTGAGTACTCGGCCTAAGCCTCATGTTCAGCCTGGGCCTAGGATCCACAATTAATTTGAACACTAATAAGAAGAGTGAATATATTCACTTTTCCAGAGACCTATGTATTGAAATGTCACAGCTTTTCTGCTCCTGGCCACTACAAATATCTGCCTTTTTCAGATGCATCAAATACCTCTTTCCCCCACTACAAGCTGTAGTGACTCTTGCTGACTTATATGTCCTGTAATGCTGTACGAAACATTGGGGGGAAAAAACCATAGTGTGTGTTGGGGAACAGGTTTTTCACACACCTGAAAGTGTAATACATACTTACAGTGGCTGGGGAGCAGCAAAACGTCAGCGTTTCAAGACACAGGTCTATATATAAACTTTTTTTACAGGTATGCTTTTGTTCACAAGTGACCCAGTGCTAACAGGGCAACTTTAATTCCAGTGGTTTCCCTGGGTACTTTTTAGGCCAGGCCGTGTTCATTTTAATGGAATTAATGCATTTTTGTTTTTTATTAGTATAATAATATATTACCATATTAATAAATATTACTGTAATATAACTTTAACCCCACACGCCAAAAGTAAATCTTATCCCTGTATTTGGAAGCAAGGGTGAGAAAAGTAAAAATACGAAAGGAACTTGGACAGCCGCACTCCAAAAATGTTCCATTTATTAAAATAAATCACAAAATAAACATGCCACAGCAAAAAATTGGGACAAAAGCTAACGCTTTTCGCACTGTGACTTCAGTGCTTAGTCATAGGAACGTTTTTGGAGTGCGGCTGTCCAAGTTCCTTTCGTATTTTTGCATTTCCATTGCATTGCCGGCACCCATGGTTTGGATCCAGTGAAGGGGCTTTCTGATCACTATTGAGTGGTTATCTTTTCTCTCTACCGGGTGAGAAAAGTAGTTGGGGTGGCGGTAGTGGTAGTCACCGGGGAGGAAAAATAGCTAATTGGGCCCAATTTGAATATTTTCACTTAGGGGTGTACTCACTTTTGTTGCCAGCGGTTTAGACATTAATAGCTGCTCAATGATATATTGTTTACCATGTTATAATTAGAAACCTCCAGGATCGATCTTTCATGACTCTATTATGCAATCTAACTTACTTATTGATCTACATTGTATACCTATTATGCAATTCTTGCTGGTTACATCGTTCATCATATGTTACATTGTTTACCATGTTATTATCATTAGACTTTGTCATGAATGATCGATCTTGTCTCTATTATGTACTTTAATATTATTATTGACTACTGTCGATTATAGTGCTCACCATGGGTTACATTGCCTACTATGTTATCATTGGAACTGTTCAGGATCGATCAGTCATGATTTTATCACACACTGTTAACATATTACTTATTTACCTTGTATACTTACCATGCATTATAGCTGGCTATACTGTCCATCATATGTTACATTGTCTACCATGTTATATTATTTATTTGTCACGACTGATCGATTATGGTTCCATTATGTATTTTAACACCTCGTTAATTACCATATTTACCTATTTATGCTTTTTATCCAATTATGCTATTAATAAACTATTTATTATTTGATTGATCGATTCGTTCTGCCCGAAGTGTTCTGTTTCATATAAAGTCCCAACTTTTCCTTAGTCCCCATTAGTCCCCCTCTGTTCATATTACTAGGAATGGAGACTTGTGTGCCGGATGGCTACAGTCTCATTTAAAGTCCCACCAATTAGATTTTTGGATTTAGCAATCCTTAAAGTTTCAATTTTCAATTAATAGCTGTGTGTTTAGTTATTTTGAGGGAAAAGCTAATTTACACTGTTATACAAGCTGTACATGCACTACTTCACATTGTAGCAACATGTAACTTCTTCCGTGTTGTCACATGAAAAGATATAAAAAAATATTTACAAAAATGTGAGGGGTGTACTCACTTTTGTGTTTAAATTATTTTTATTCTTTTCTCATAGAAAAAATCTTTACAAACTTTTTTTTAAAAATCAACATCTTATATATACTTCATAGATTCTTCATACATAAAAACATATACTTTAACATTTACATACAACATAATACATACATATAAATATTTGTGTGGGTGCACAACCAGATCCATCTTTAATCTTATGCCCCGTACACACCATCACTTTATGTGATGAAAAAAAACGACATTTTCTGTGAACTAAAAAACGACGTTTTTGAAATTTCAATTTTCAAAGACGAAGTTGCCTACACACCATCGTTTTTCTCACAATGTTCTAGCAAAGCGAGGTTACGTTCCACCACGTTTTTCCATTGAAGCTCGCTTCATAAGTAGCTTCTGGGCATGCGCGGATGAAAAAACGTCGTTTTAAACAACGTTTTTGCTACACACGGTCAATTTCTGTGAAGTAAAAGTTGACGTTTTGAAAAACGACACATAAAATTGAAGCATGCTTCAATTTTTTTTGGTCGTTTTTTAGAAGACATAAAACGACGTTTTCCCCCACACACGGTCAATTAAAGTGACGTTTTTAAAAACGTCATTTTTTTTCATCACATAAAACGATTTAGATTTATTATGGGCTTATATTATATCTTGGCACCTTTTTATTTCCTGTTCTACCTCTCCTAGCATTAACAAACCTCTTAGGGATACGGTAATCGTCATCTACCCGACATATACCCCTTGGTTTACATTCCCATCTATCATAATAAAAGGCAGGAGGAGGGGAGGGAAGGGGGGAGGGGAGGGTGAGAGGGAAGGGAAGGGAGAAAAAAGAGGGAAGAGAGAGAGAAAAAAGAAAAAGAGAAGAAGAAGAAAAAAAAAAGGGGGGAGGGGAAAAAGGAAGGGGGGGGGGGGAAGGGAGGAGACGAGGGAAAAAGGAGTGTGAAAGGAGGGGGAGGGTGGGAAGAGGGAAAGGGAGCAGGGACGGGTAGGACCATCTAGATGTTTTCATATAGTCCCCATCCAGTCAACGTCTCCTCTCTGTATCCCACCCATCACCTTGTGTATACACCTGTGTATCTCTTTTCATCAAACTTAAGGGAAGAAAAAAAAAAAAAAGAAGAAAAAATATCTCCTTTTTATAGTAAAGTCTATATCTAGTCCTATATCCCTATATATATGTGTCTTTGTTTTAAGGAAGTGCGGAGGGGGGCACTATCTGTCCTCCCTCCAATACTTCATATTATGTGAGGGGGGGGAAAGGGGAGGGGGAAGGGAGGTCCCCTCTCTCTTCTCTATCCCCCCCCCCCCCAATACCCATTTAAAGCTCTCATTCACTCCCTATCATATTCAGATAAGTCGAGGATTGCTTAAATTTTATCCATTTGTCCCACATTTCTTGGAATCTTATTTCTGCATCTTCTTGAAAGCTTATCAATTCCTCCATTACCCTTATTTTATCTACTTCATTAAGCCATTCCTTTATCTTTGGTGGTTCCTTCATTTTCCAATTTCTCGGAATTAATGCTTTCGCTGCATTCAATAGAAAGGGAATAAGGGTAGCTCTATATTTTTTCCTCTGGTCATCCATCGCATGAAATAGGCATTTCCAAGGGTCTAATCCTATTTCCCTCCCCTCTATCTGTTTTATTATATCTAGTACCTCTATCCAGTATATTTGGATCAGCCTACACTGCCACCATATGTGAGCATGATTTCCCTCCTCTCCGCACCCCCTCCAACACAGGGGGGATACATCATAACTTATTTTATGCATTTTAGTGGGAACATAATACCATTTGGTCAGTAATTTATAGTTCATTTCTTTCACTTTTATGTCCCTTGATGTAGAATGTATATAATCCATAACCCTCTTCTTTAACCTCTCTGGAACTATTTGGTTTAATTCTGTCTCCCATTTTTCCAATGGGTGTATTGACCCCTCATCATTAGAGGTTATCAATAGCCTATAGATTTTGGAGATCGACCCTTTTTTGCTCATTCCTCCTTGATCTATAATCTTTTCCCATGGATTTAACTCTTCCAAACCTCAGAGAGGTTTTGGGAGGGATTCAACAAAATGTCGGAGTTGCATATATATCCATCCATCCATCCCATGGCGATGGCCCATATTTGTTTCGTAGTTCCTCTAAAGAGCATAGCCTATCACCATTTAAGACATATTTTAACCTTACTCTGTCCCTGTGGGTCCACTTTAGATATAATTTATTGTTTTTTCCCGGCGGGAAATAGTTACCCCCCGTCAGGGGCATTAGTGGACTGTTATGTTGTCCTTTCATGTTTTTAATTACTTTATCCCATGTTTTTAGTGTTTCTGTTGTAATTGGGGCAAGTGTCTTAGGGAGAACTCTGTATTTTTTGGGGATCCAGATAATCTGGGCTAATTCTGTTTTACTTATATTATCTTCCAGAGAGACCCACTTCTTATGTGTTGAATTATGAACCCAGTCTATGATTCTTTTAATTGTGGCTGCTTCATAATATTTCTGAGGATCTGGAAGTAGCACTCCCCCCTTTTCCTTTAAACTACTCGTTACCTTGTAGGAGATACGACTTCCTTTCCCTTTCCACACAAATTTTTGTATTAAGCTTCTCAAGGTTCTAAAATAGGCCCCAGGGACACAGACTGGCAGGGTTTGAAAGATATATAAAGCTTTCGGAAGCGTCATCATTTTTATCACGTTTACCCTTCCTAGCCATGACAGTCTGTGTGCCTGGTATCCCTTCAAATCTTGTTTGATTTTATTCAAAAGTGGGATATAATTATCTTGGTAAAGTTCTGTTATTATTGCTGATAGATAGATTCCCAGATATTTCAATCCCTTTTCTTTCCACACAAATGGGAAGAGGGCTCTCAGTTCTCTTTTTTCTTTTGGGGGTATATCTATATTCAATATCTCTGTTTTTTCCAGGTTTATCTTAAAATTGGAGACCCCTCCATACTCCTCCATTATCTTTGGTAGTGATTGCTTAGGATTTACTATAAATAGCATGATATCATCTGCATATGCAGCTATCTTATGTTCTTGATCTGCTACATTAATGCCATTTATTTCTGGGTTCTCTCTTATGGAGGCTAAGAGGGGTTCCAACGATAAGACAAACAATAAGGGGGAGAGTGGACATCCCTGCCGCGTCCCATTATATAGCTTGAAAGCCTCCGACAGAGTCCCATTTACCTGGATTTGTGCCGTAGGATCTGAGTATAGTGCCCCAATCCATCTCATCATTCGTGTTTTCAGGCTAAATCCAAGCAACGTTTGTAACATATATTCCCAATTGACTCTGTCAAAGGCCTTTTCGGCATCTACAGCTAAAAAAAGGGCAGGTCTCTTTCTCTTTTTTACTTTGTGTATCAGTAGGATCGTCCTAAGTATGTTATCTCTTGTTTCCCTTCCAGGCACAAAGCCTGTTTGGTCCTTCTCTATGCAATCTGGCATATATAACTTCAGTCTTTTGGCCAAAATCCTGGCGTAGATTTTTATGTCTTCGTTAATCAGAGAGATTGGCCTAAAGCTGGCACATAGTGTTGGATCCTTACCCTCCTTTGGTATCATTGTTATATGAGCTCCTAGTGCTTCTTTACGTATCTTCATTTCTTCTGTGTACTCACTTTTGTGAGATACTGTATTTGTGACTGGCCAAACTCTGAAAGGCGAGCTGCATAAAGATATTCACTTATACAAAATAATGACAATATAAATGATAATGGGATACAAGTTTGATCATTTTAGATGCTTTTCCCTATATAATAGAATGGATACAAATAAAATGTAATCATGACCCCCAAAAAGATATAACATTTACCTAGGTGCACAAATTTAGCAGCTCACAGCATAACCAATGATACATGTATATGTGAATACATGATGTGAGAAGAATAATAAGCATTTCAGCTGCTAAAAAGAATAGAACTCAGTAGATAGCTACCATACTAATTGAATGTTCCTATAGACTCCAATCCAAATGTTCACAATGGAGGTGTTAAATTGTAGATTTAGATCCACTGTGTATCACTGGCAATGGCTCATATTATTCTTGTTCAGCAAAATCAACTTTTTCCTGTGAAATATGTAAGGAGAGTATTGATTTGGAGCTTTACCATCTAACAGTTGCGCAAGTAAGCTATGTGAAAAACTCAAGGAAAAATTCGTAGTATTTGCAAACTATAGGGAACACAAGAATACTGGGCCAGATTCACAGAAGAGATACGACAGCGTATCTCCTGATACGCCGTCGTATCTCTGTGATCCGCCCGTCCTAACTATGTGACTGATTCATAGAATCATAAAATACAAAAAAGGTACAGCGCTAGAAATATTGAGTGATAATAACCAAATAAGTGAAAAATGGTGACAAATTCAAAAAAATGTGAATAAGATGATATAAAATAAACGTTTGAAACCAATATTATATCAATGTAAAAGTCCCAAGTAGTGAAGTGGTTAATAATTTGAAAAAAGAAGAAAGGTGCACTGAAAAAGTCTTCTTCCACCAAAAAAGGGACATCCAAGTAGTGAGATGTAGTCTCCTTACCGAATCCACTGACCGCTATAGCAGCGGTCAGTAAGGCACAGGGATGATTATAGTCTTCCCAATCAGACTTTCTCCGGCAGGTGAATGGAAAGGGCAGATCCTCAGCAACAGTCCCCAACACATGGAATAATATGGCTCATATATGTTGGAAAAATGAACAAAAACACTCCATAGTGAAGTACTGCTAATAAAGGTTGGGTTGCACTTACAGTTAAGATGAATTAAAACAGCATGGGATAGACAGAAAGTGGCGTTTTGATCCGATCCAGTCCTGTCAGCTGGTCTCCGTGTGTGTGTGTGTATCTCCTCGTGAGCGTGATGACGTTCCACGCAAAATCCGGCCCCGACGATGTCATTTACGACGAAACGTGCGTAGGAACGGCCGGATTTTGCGTGGAACGTCATCACGCTCACGAGGAGATACACACACACACACACACACACACACACACACGGAGACCAGCTGACAGGACTGGATCGGATCAAAACGCCACTTTCTGTCTATCCCATGCTGTTTTAATTCATCTTAACTGTAAGTGCAACCGAACCTTTATTAAACCCGCGATCTTTGCAGTACTTCACTATGGAGTGTTTTTGTTCATTTTTCCTAATTTAAATGGTGCCCGCCCCACTTGAATTAGGCGGGCTTGCGCCGAGCGCATTTACGTTACACCGCCGCAAGTTTACAGGTAAGAGCTTTGTGAATCAGGCACTTACGCTGTAAACCTGCGGCGGTGTAATGTAAATGGGATACGTTACGCCGCCGCGGAGTAACGTAATTGTCTGTGAATCTGGCCCACTAAGCCTATAGTGTTGAATATCTGAATTAATATTTTTGACTCTGTGTTGGGTATAATAATTAATGTTTCATTCCCAGTAAATACAAATATCCCTCCTCCTAATTGCAATAGTTAAAATACAATTTTAACTTCAAACTAAATTGCATCACTTCCATCAAACGAAAGAAAAAAATATGTTTTCGTGGGGCAATTTCTGAAGCAATGATGGCACAATTGTACGAAAAATTGATTTTGCTTGACAGTTGTTCTTTATGGCCTGCTTTAAAGTGCTTGTTAACCCACAAAATTAAAAATGGACAAAGAATATATTCCTATAGTGTGTACTTGCCTCAGTCCATAGCACTTAGTATGGATCCTGTCTGCTCTTTCTTGATCCTCGGGTATCTGCATGAGTCACTTCTGACAGTTTTTCCAGCTCTGTCCCACATTAGATACAGAAGATGATTGACAGCCTTGTGCCTCGTACACACAATTGGAATTTCAGATGGAAAAAGTCAGACAGACTTTTTCCATCGGAAATTCCGACCGTTTTATATGCCCCATCAGACTTTTTTCCGAGGAATTCCATCGCCGTTTAGAAAGAGAACATGTTCTCTTTTACTCCGATGGAATTCCGTCCGAATTCCGTTGTTAGTTTAACTGGGCAAAAGCCAGATCGTGTGTATGGGGCATAAGGTGTACATGTTTCCCAGTGGGGCTGTGTAGAGGTGGGTGTGTATCACCTGAAGCTAGTCACTTCAGTGGGCTTAGGTAAGGTTTTATTATCTATTTAAAGGTCTGATATTTATTTTTCCAGTTTGACATTAGACCTGCCATTAACTTCCTTTTGAGCTTCAGTTGACCTTCTGCTGAGCTATATTAATTTTCTTCAAGGTGCTTTTACATTCCCATTGACTTGTAAGGACGAAAAAGCCATTCTGACACAAACAAACGCTTGTCAACACAGGCCCTAAGTCAGAGCTAAAGTCTAAATTGTAAGTTCATGTGAACCCTTGCTACGCATAGTACAACAGCAGTCAACTTATTATGAAAGATCGTGTTTTGCACTTTATTTTATACTGTATATAATTATGTTTTTTTTTGTTAGTAAGGACTAAATCAAAGACTGTCAAGAACCCTTAAAGTGGAAAATTAGTCAGAAAATGTCATCCTAATAGATCAGTTCACACTGGCCCCTTTTGTAGGTAGAGCATTGTAAAACATTAAAATAAGTGGCTATACTTTTTAAAATCTAGTATTACACTGCCTCACCCTGCTCTACGCATGCTTAGTTGCTATCGAATCTCAGCGCTGTACTTAAAAACAGAGCCACTAGAGGCCGATCAGCTGATAGTTTTAAGATTTACTGTTGCTGAAGGGGTAAGAAAGCAACAGAAATGACAGACTGTGTGAAGGGAACAAAGATTTGGGAGGGAGAAAAGAAAAGCGCGAGAGGTGACAGGACAAACTGCTGCCAGGGAGACACAAAATAGTTAAACTTACAAGGATATTGTCATATCTTATCTGCCTGATATTCGATCCTTTTTCTCTGAGACTGAGCACTGTAAAGCTTCTGTCAGCCTTCCTTTCAAATTGAGCCAAGACACACAAAGGATGTACATATTTTATTGCAGAAAGTGACTACTCTTCAACAAAATGGCAGCCTTCAGCAAGAAGAGCATTGCTGGAGGCAATTTAAAGCGCACTAATTTTGGTTGCACAATTAATAATGTAGAATGTATATCCTTTTATTAAAGAACATTAATTGTTATCAAACTGTTATGGATAAAGTTCTGCTTTAATGTAGAGGATAGGATAGATTTGCAAATATTTCGCTTCTCCTAAAAGTTTTAATTTTTCTATGATGGTACCTTTAAATAAGCAGTTTGTCAGTGTAAGAGATACAGATTAATCCTTCGTAGATCACTTCAGTGGTGTCCTGGCAGATGCCGTGTTGGCAAAGCACAGCACTCAGATATTGTCTTCATAGCTCGACCGGTAAAATCAACTTTTCCTCTTTTCTTTCGAATTGTAGTATATTCATAGGATTTTAGTTTGCTATAGTAATCTGAAAACTTGTTATAAAGAATGGAAATGGGCATTCCATTTAGAATGATCCCAAAAGCAATGCAAAGGAAAGCAAACAGACGACCAAGATGAGTTTCTGGGTAAGTGTCTCCATATCCCACCGTAGAGATGCTGACCTGCAAACAAACAACAACAGTGTTCATGTGTTCACTTTCTTTATAGAACCTTTATTAGTACTGAGTACGGAGTGAAAGGCAAATCCGTCTGGTGAGTGCGTTTTTCAGAGGGGAGTTATCACAGCACAGTGATGAGGTGAAAGATTCACAGAATAAGGAATTTTTTCCTCAAATTTGTTCATCAATTTTTTATGGACTTTATATCATTTGTCACGTGGTGTTATTGGGCCGGATTCAGATACATTGGTGTATATATCCGCGGGGCGTAACGTATCTCAGATACGTTACGCCGCCGTAAATTAGGGCGCAAGTTCCGTATTCAGAAAGAACTTGCACCCTATGTTACGGCGGCGTAACGCATGTGGTCCGGCGTAAGCCCGCCTAATTCAAATGTGGATGATGTGGGCGTGTTTTATTTAAATTTAGTGTGACCCCACGTATGTGCCGTTCGTGAAAGAATCCTAGTGCGCATGCTCGAAATTACGCCGCAACTCATCAATGCTTTAGACGTGAGCGTAACTTACGTACAGCCCTATTTGCAAACGACGTAAAATTTTCAAAATTCGACGCAGGAACGACGTCCATACTTAACATAGGATACGCCTCATATAGCAGGGGTAACTTTACGCTGGAAAAAGCCTAACGTAAACGACGTAAAAAAATGCGCCGGGCGGACGTACGTTTCTGAATCGGCGTAACTACCTAATTTGCATATTCCTCACGGAAATATACAGAAGCGCCACCTAGCGGCCAGCGTAAATATGCAGCCTAAGATACGACGATCTTAGGGAAATCTATGTGTAACTGATTCTATGAATCAGTCGCATAGATACGACAATGCAACTCAGAGTTACGACGGCGTATCCGGAGATACGCCGTCGTATCTCCTTTCTGAATCCGGGCCACTGAGTTTATATGTCATTGTTTATTTATTTATTATTATATTAATTAGCGCTGCAAGTTTCTTACACCTATTTAGGTTACGTTTTTTCTGGTGAAGTATTTTGCCAAAAAATGCCACAGTATTGTTCCAAATTCCAGGAGTAAAAATGTCCAAATATTTATAAATTTTCTATAGTTCTTAGATGTTAACACAAGAAATCATGTACTTTTTTCTTTCTCCTTGAAAACAACCCCAGCAATAGAAGTAAAAAAAAAAGTCAATATCGCTCTTCCCCATCTAGCTTGTAACCTCTACTGCACCCTGTGCAGTCTCACACTTACTTGATGTTTAAACTCTGACAAGTTGGGTAGAAAAAGTGGAAACATGGTCCCCTTGTGTAGCTGTTTGTTTAAATTTGAAAAGTATATAAAATGTAAAAAAAACACCGTCTACATATGTGGGCGACAGGGAGCGCTTTAAAAAATGTTTTTATTGATATTTATTTTATTACATTTTCTTTATTTTTACACTGTCCTTTTACATATTTTTTTATCACTTTTACTGCTGTCACAAGACATGTAAACATCTCTTCTGACAACAATAAAGCATGACAGGTCCTCTTTATAGAGAGATCTGTGGTCAATAAGACTCCCGATCTCTCCTCTACAGAGGAAAGTATTAAATAAAATGAAAAAAAGACGCTTCTAAAAGCAATTCAGTGGCTAATGAGCCACTCGGATTACTTTTAGCAGAAAGAGCAGAGCAGCAATTAAGCATCAAAGTAATGACGTATTTTCCCAGTTAGGAGGTCAGCACGTAGTCAAACCCCCTCACATTTAAACCAATTCTCTTCCATCTTCCAATTACTAAATCTTTATATGATGTACCATCCTATAATAGCGTTACAGGTTATATATAGATATCTTTATACTTTCCTTTTATTAATTTCTCTGGGACTGTTGCTTGTTAGTGTACCAAGTTTACACATCCCATGAACTTTTCTATAGAGCAAGCTGGAGCTAGACAGGTAAGGCTTTCTCCAAATACTAAAAAAGCGTTATCTTTTCTGCAACAGAAGTACATTAATGGAATATTGGTACATAGGGGAGCTGGAATAATAATAAAAAAAAAGGCCAACTTAGCTTTTAAAGTGATTGTAAAGTCTTTTTTTTAAATAAATAAATTATAATAATAACAAAACATGTCATATATAGGCGTGCGCAGCCTATTACATTAAAGTGTGCACCCCAAAGCTCAAACACACATGCATACTGTATATATATATATATATATATATATATATATATATATATATATACACACACACATGCGCGCTTTTAGAAATAAAGTGGTACATGTGCACAGGTTTTTTTGTTCAGTTTGCTGGTTGGAGCGAGGGCTGAGAGAGAGAGAGGGGGGTAGGAGAGAGGGCTGAGAGAGAGAGGTGTAGGGAGGAGGGCTGAGAAAGAGGTGTAGGAGGGAGGGCTGAGAAAGAAGGAGGGCTAAGAAAGAGGGAGGGCTGAAAGAGAGGGAGGGCTGAAAGAGAGGGAGGGCTGAGAGAGAGGGGGGCTGAGAGAGAGGGGGGTTGAGAGAGGGAGGGCTAAGAATGTTGGGAGGGCTAAGAGAGGGGGACTGAAAGAGATGGGTGGGCTGAGAGAGAAGGGAGGGGGCTTAGATAGATGGGGTTGAGAGAATAGGGTGGGCTCATAGAGACGGGTTGGCTGAGAGAGGGGGGCTGAGAGAATAGTGAGGGCTAAGAGAGAAGGGAGGGGGTTTAGAGAGAGGGGGCTGAGAGAATAGGGAGGCTGAGAGATGGGGTATGGCTGAGAGACAGGGGGGCTGAGAGAGAAAGGAGAGAAGCTTAGATTGAGGGGGATGGCTGAGAGTATAGGGATGGCTAAGAGGGGGGATGGCTGAGAGAGAAGGGAGGGGTCTGATCGAAAGAAGAGGGCTGAGAAGGAGGGGAGGGGACTTAGAGAGAGGGGGCTGAGAAAGAAGGGAGGGGGGCTTAGAGAGAGGGGAGGGCTGAGCTGAGAGAGAAGGGAGGGGGCTAAGAGAGAGGGAAGGGCTAAGAGAGAAGGGAGGGGAGCTTAGAGAGAGGGGGTCTGAGAGAGCAGGGAGGGGGGCTTGGAGAGAGGGGGGCTGAGGGAGAAGTGAGGTGGGCTTGGAGAGAAGGGAGGGGGCTGAGAGAGAAGCGAGGGGGGCTTAGAGAGAAGAGAGGGGGCTTAGAGAGAGGGGGGCTGAGAGAGAAGGGAGGGTGTCTGAGATATGGGGGATGGGGCTTGGAGAGAAGGGAGGGGGGCTGAGAGAGAAGGGAGGGGGGCTTGACGAGAAGGGAGGGGGGCTGAGAGAGAAGAGAGGAGGGCTTAGAGAGAGGGGGCTGAGAGAGAAGGGAGGGTGGCTGAGAGAGGGGGGAGAGGGCTGAGAGAGAAGGGGGGGTGGCTGAGAGAGGGGGAGGGGGCTTGAAGAGAAGGGAGGGGGCTGAGAGAGAAGAGAGGGTGGCTGAGAGAGGGGGAGGGGGGCTTGAAGAGAAGGGAGGGGGGCTGAGAGAGGGGGGAGGGGGCTTAGAGAGAAGGGAGGGTGGCTGAGAGAGGGGGAGGGTGCTTAGAGAGAAGGGAGGGTGGCTGAGAGAGGGGGGAGGGGGGCTTGAAGAGAAGGGAGGGGAAGTTGAAGAGAAGGGAGGGGGCTGAGAGAGAAGAGAGGGGGGCTTAGAGAGAAGGGAGGGTGGCTGAGAGAGGGAGAGAGGGGCTTGAAGAGAAGGGAGGGGGGCTGAGAGAGAAGGGAGGGGGCTGAGAGAGAAGAGAGGGGGGCTTAGAGAGAGGGGGCTGAGAGAGAAGGGAGGGTAGCTGAGAGAGGGGGAGGGGGGCTTGAAGAGAAGCAAGGGGGGCTGAAAGAGAAGAGAGGGGGGCTGAGAGAGAAGAGAGGGGGGCTTAGAGAGAAGGGAGGGTGGCTGATAGAGGGGGGGGCTTGAAGAGAAGGGAGGGGGGCTGAGAGAGAAGGGAGGGGGCTTAGAGAGAGGGGGCTGAGAGAGAAGGGAGGGTGGCTTGAAGAGAAGGGAGGGGGCATAGAGGGAAGGGAGGGTGGCTGAGAGAGGGGGAGGGGGCTTGGAGAGAGGGAGGGGGGAGTTAGGGGGAGATAAGAGACCCCTAGCCCTGTTCCTGCAGTCCCACCTCTGTCCCAGTCTCTGTCTGCAGGTGTGTATGATGGTCATGGTACCTACCTTCCATAACATGATGCCAGTCTCCTGCTTCGATCCGTCCAATTCCAGCGGCTCCCGCAGCAGCCTGCGCCTCCTGCCCGTCCTCGGTGACAGCTCTGTACCCCCAGTGAGCGGCGAGGCCTGTTTGTCCTCCAGCTCCGGGCCTCACATCAGAGCGCAGTGAGGAACTTGGAGCAGTCCATGCTCTGGAAGCATGGGGTACGCTGCGGCCGCTTGCCTCCTAGGGGAGGCGGGGTCAGGGGACGAGATCAAGAAGGAGGCGGTGCCCGAGTTTCGGGCTCTCGGCGCTAGCAATGGATGCCCAGCCGCCCACATCTTCCCCGGGGTGCTGCTGATTGCTGCCCACTGCCGCGCCGCCACACACATTTTCTGCTGTTATTCAGCCCGGTAGAGGACGAGGTGCATTGACAAGTTCCAGGCGCCCTCTCCTCTCAGTAGAGAGCGCTGTCCCTGGGTGTGCCTGGGCATTAGGGTGTGCCCAGGCACATCCGGCACACCCTGTGCGCACGCCTATGATGTCATACTTACTTGCTCTTTGAGGTGGTTTTGCACAGAGTGACCCAGATCCTCCTCTTCTCGGGTCTCTCTTCTGTGCTCCTTGCCCCTCTCTCCTGTTGAGTGCCCCCACAGCAAGCTGCTTGCTATGGGGGCACCCGAGCCAAGTCACAGCTCCCTGTGCCCATTCAGACTGACTGACTTTGATTATCAGCAGCGGGACCCAATCGCACCACGCTGCTGTCTTAGCCAATGAGGAGGGGAGTCCCGGGCGGGTGAAACACTCCTGCAACATTGCTGGATAAAGATGGGCTCGGGTAAGCATTAGTGGGGCTGAGGGGGGCTGCTGCACACAGAAGGATTTGTTATCTTAATGCCTAGAATGTTTTAAGATAAAAAAAAACTTCTGCCTTTACAATCCCTTTAGGCTGTCCAGGGTCATAGATCTTTGCAGAGTGTACAAAGACACTGAGATTTCTATTTTTCTTAAAATGTTTTCTTAACCCCTCTTCTCATTTTGAGTAGTTTCCATGCATATATTTTGTCACATGAGCATTTTAATATATGTGCTATTACTAATAATGAACTGTTTAACCTTAATTGTTCCTCTTTATGTTTTAGTTTCCTTCCTTTTCTTCTCATTATTTTAGTTTTGCATGCTTTGAACAATGGAAAAAAAATATACCAGTGTTTTTTTTTTTTTTTTTAAACTCTTTAAACTGATGGTATTGACTACTCAATCTCACTATAAACACGTATTCTATCTCATTTCTTTTTTTCCTAATAAATTCTGCTCTATCTCCTCTCAACTTCCTTTCTAACTACTTCTATCTTTGTCTTTTAAATATCCTTTTAACATAATTTTTTTTTATTGGATTGTTTATTGTCATCATCAACGATTAACCACTTAAGACCCGGACCAAAATGCATCTAAAGGACCAGGCCCCTTTTTGCGATTCGGCACTGCGTCGCTTTAACTGACAATTGCGCGGTCATGCGACGTGGCTCCCAAACAAAATTGGCGTCCTTTTTTCCTCACAAATAGAGCTTTCTTTTGGTGGTATTTGATCACCTCTGCGGTTTTTATTTGTTGCGCTATTAACAAAAATAGAGCGACAATTTTGAAAAAAATGCAATATTTTTTACTTGTTGCTATAATAAATATCCCCCAAAAATATATATAAAAAACGATTTTTTTCCTCAGTTTAGGACGATACGCATTCTTCTACCTATTTTTGATAAAAAAAATTGCAATAAGCGTTTATCGATTGGTTTGCGCAAAATTTATAGCGTTTAAAAAATAGGGGATAGTTTTATTGCATTTTTATTAATTTTTTTTTTTTACTACTAATGGCGGTGATCAGCGATTTTTTTTCATGACTGCGACATTATGGCGGACACTTCGGACAATTTTGACCCATTTTTGGGACTATTGTCATTTTCACAGCAAAAAATGCATTTAAAATGCATTGTTTACTGTGAAAATGACAATTGCAGTTTGGGAGTTAACCACTAGGGGGCGCTGATGGGGTTATGTGTGACCTCATCTGTGTTTCTAACTGTAGGGGGGTGTGGCTGTAGGTGCGATGTCATCGATTGTGATTCCCTATATAAGGGAGCACACGACCGATGACGGCGCCATAGTGAAGAACGGGGAAGCTGTGTTTACACACAGCTCTCCCGTTCTTCAGTTCCGGGGACCGATTGCGGGACTCCAGCGGCGATCGCGTCTGCGAGTCCCGCGGCCACGGTCACGGAGCTTCGGACCGGGTCGCGGGTGCGCGCAGAGGGAGCGTGCCCGTGACCCACGGCTGGGCATTATACAATCACGTACAGGTACGTGATTGTGCCCAGCCATGCCATTCTGCCGACGTATATCGGCGTTAGGCGGTCCTTAAGTGGTTAAGCAATTTCTTCTAACTCTCAACATCTGTCTTTTCGGTATACCCTGGTAATGTAAAGCATGAAAAACTGTAAAAAAAAAAAAAAAAAATACAGAAAAGAGGAAGGAGATTAAAGTTAAGGTTAGACAGTTCATTACTTGTAATAGCACATGTGATTTAGATACTTGAATGTCCATGTGACAAAATTTCTGTGGAAAAAAAAAACTGCTTATAAATTAAGATAAAGGCCAAAACATATTATTAATATTTGAAAGAAAAAGAAAAATGATGATGTCCCTGTATGCTTTGCAAAGGTCTATAATTCTGATTCCAGGGGGGCAAAACTGTAGGGCATTGAAAAAAGGTGAGTTGAAAGTGGAAAGGGGCAAATTTAAAATCAAAGGTACAGTATACAAATTTGGTGCACTACTAAGCAATGGT
The DNA here is from genome assembly GCF_905171775.1 of Rana temporaria. Taxonomy (NCBI): domain Eukaryota; kingdom Metazoa; phylum Chordata; class Amphibia; order Anura; family Ranidae; genus Rana; species Rana temporaria. The sequence goes on along the minus strand of NC_053489.1, from coordinate 291,507,169 downwards.
CTCAGTATACATTTAATGATTTATAGCTAGTAAATGAGGTATAAAAGTACGTACAAAGGGTATGACAATCGGGGTGGTGTTTGTAAAACTTGTTTGAAATTTTTTTCAAAATGTCTTTATTTTTCTAATGGCTAATGGTGACAATTGATTACCATTTTTGTCTGTAGTGCTGGAAATTTTTAATGTCTGAATGACAAACAGGAAGTGGAAAGAAATCCCTGCAAATTACCAACTTCAATACCAGGCACTTTACCCCCTTCCTGCTCAGGCCAATTTTCAGCTTTCAGCGTGTCGCACTTTGAATGTCAATTGAGCGGTCATGCAACACTGTACCCAAACTAAATTTTTATCATTTTGTTCACACAATTAGAGCTTTATTTTTGTAGTATTTAATCACCACTGTTTTTTTTTTTTTTTTTTTTGCTAAATAAACTAAAAATTACTGAAAATTTGGAAAACAAAATTTGTTTTTCTTAGTTTCTGTTATAACATTTTGCAAATAAATAATTGTTCTTCAGGAGATTTAGGCCAAAATGTATTCTGCTACATTTCTTTGGTGAAAATCACCCAAATCTGTGTTTATTATTTAGTTTGTAGGAAAGAGAGTCCACAAACTATGGTATATATAGTGCCTTGAAAAAGTATTCACACCCTTGAAATTTTCCTAATTTTGTCATGTTACAACCAAAAATGTAAATGTATTTTATTGGGATTTTATGTGATAGACCAACACAAAGTGCAACAAAATAGTGAAGTGAAAATTATAAATGGTTTTCAATTTTTTTGTACAAATAAATATCTGAAAAGTGTGGCGTGGATTTGCATTCTGACTCTTTTACTCTGATACCCCCAACTAAAAACCAATGGAACCAATTGCCTTCAGAAGTCACCTAATTAGAAAAAAGGGCCAGATTCACAAACAGCGGCGCAAATTAAGTTACTCAAAACGTATGTCATTTAAGTTACGGCGCCTTAATTTTGTGTCATAAGTGCCGTATCCACAGCGCATTTGCGCCCCAAATTGCGCAAGCGTAACTTAAATCCCGAGGCGTAAGGCGGGGTTATTGCAAGTGGGAAGGAAGTGGGCGTGCTCCATTGTAATGAGCCGTGACCCCATGCAAATGAAGGGCCGGCCGTACTGCGCATGCGCGCACGAATCTGCACCTCTCTGGGCATGTGCAGAACTTGGCTTGGCGCAATCAGTGAGATAGGAAAAAGGCCAAGCGTACTTAGTTTGAGAATCGCCCTGTGTATAAATAACCCCAGACAAACACACTTCCCTTGCAAAAGTACATCCCTGTGTTCCCCTTCCTAGAGCAAGTTGCTTCTGCTCTGTCGTCTGTTGGTGTGTGTTGGTGAGTTTAGTGTTAGTTAAAAGATTTGGAGGAGTAGTAGAGTGTAGTAGTTGTGTGTTTTTTCTGATTGTATTTTCTGTTTGTTTTTTCTGATTGTTTTTTTTCTGAGTGTATTTTCTGTTTGTTTTTGCATTTGTAGTAGCTGTCTGCTTGTGTGGTTTGATTTTTGTGTTTGTTTGTTGTGTGAGTATTTGTGTTTGTTTGTTGTGTTTGTTTTTTGTTGGTGCTGAGTGGTGGGTGTTATGGCACCGAAGCGCAGGAAGCTGAATTTTTCGAGCATAGAGAAGCAGATTCTTGCTAGGGCCATTGCCCAATATGGGTGTTATTTGCATGGCCCTGAGAGCCGGAACACCTCCCCGGCCAAGAGGAAGGAGATCATCCAGAAAATTACGGATCAGATCAATGCGGCGGGGGGGGGGAGACGAGGACCCCCGGTGGGATACAAAAGAAGATCAACGATCTTAAGAGCCTGGTCCGTGACAATTTGGCCAAGATCAATGCCCATGCCAGGGGCACTGGAGGAGGCGCACCCTGCCCCATCAGGCTGAGTGAGGAGGAATGGGCAGTGGCCCGGTGTTTCCACCCACAGCAGGTGGTGGGCCTATCAATCTGATTCTCCTGTGAGTACAGGTAAGTTTTGGCTTTTTCTATCTGGTGATTAGCATGTGTGGGTGGGGGAAGGGAAGATGTGCCAAGTGTGTGGATCCTCCAACCTGTGATTGTTTTGTGTCCTCCACAGATGGCCAGGAGATTGCTGGCCCATCAGGCTAGGAGGTTGCTGGGCCATCAGGCCAGGAGGTTGCTGGGCCATTAGGCCAGGCTGCACCATCCCCTGGACAACAGGCTGCAGAAGAGTCCCAAGAAGGGCAGGAGTCCCCAGGGGAGGGGAGTGGCCACACCTCCCCTCATGGGGAGGTTGAGGGGGAGGAGGATGAGGGGGTGGAGGCTGAGGATGAAGATATGGACATTGCCAGGGAAGTCCTTTTGGCCTCGGATTTGTTTACCCCTGAGGCTACCCCTGAGGCTGGCAGCAGTCAGGCCACCATCAGGGGTAGCCCCTCCCACTCCTCCCCCAACAGGCCTCAACCCACAAGGGTCTCTCTCTCTCTCCTATCCTCCCAGGCCACAAGACTCGGCTGCAGGCAGGATGGCGACCTATGAGACCAGGGGGGTGGCCGAGCGTCTGCCGGCCAGTCTGCAGAGGGACAATGCCCGGCAGACCCGCAATCTGGCTCAGATCAAACAGACTCTGACCCAGATGGAGGAGAGCCTGGGTTCAATTAAGGAGTCACTCACTGATGTGGCCACAAACTCCTTGGCGGTCATCACATGCTTGTGTGACCTGCAGACCGCCACAACAGGCGTGGCCCAGGAGGTGAGTGCCCTGACCCAGGCTGTCCAGGACAACACCCGGGCTGTCCAGGCCAATACGGCTGCCCTCACTCTCAGTCTGACCAGGATAGCAGTGGCCTTGGAGGGCAGGCCAGCAGGAGGACAGTCACCAGGGGAGGCTCCTCCTTCCCCTGCTCACCCCCCCAGGAGGCTCCTCTGGTTGGCCGTGGCCGTGCCTGTTGGCGGCCGTTAATTTTTGGGGGTACTTTTGATTTTTGATTTTTTTTTGTATACTGTACTTATGATTTGTTTAATATGTGTGAATGTGGGGGTGGCATTCCTGATTAAATAAGGGTGTCACCCTCAGTTTTGGTGGAGTAGGGATCCCCAGGACCAGGGAGAAGTGATCCCAGGTCCATGTGAATGGTGTATGAATGCACAGTGACATAATTGGAGCCATGGCGTGGCGTTACTTCTCCCAAGTACCATTGGGGGTACTTGGATCTAATCCAATTAGATGTGCATGTGATGTGTCTGTGCTAGGGACCACAGTGGGTGTGCATTCTCATTGTGCCATGTTTAATGTGTGTGTTTACTGTGCAAAGATGCCTTCTGCGAGGCGTCTCCTGGCCGCTGTTCCCTCAGAAGAGGGGGTACCCTGGGTTAGGGGGGGGAATGTCTGGTTCAGGGGTCAGGTCATCACGTATGTCAATCTCCAGGCCCCTTCTCACTGCGAAGTTGTGCAGCATGCAACATGCACCGATGATCTGGCACACAAAGTTTAGGGAATACAACAGGGTACCCCCAGACTTATCCAGGCATCGGAAACGGGACTTCAGGAGGCCAAATGTGCGTTCCACCACTCCACGGGTATGTATGTGTGCAGCATTGTAGTTTTCCTCTCCTGGGGTTTGGGGGTTCCGGTATGGAGTCATAAGATGGGGTCCAAGTGCATATGCAGAGTCACCTGGAAGGGAAAAGACAGGAGGATGTTAGTCATGCATGTGCCCCTCGTGATTTCTGCATCATGGGGGGGGGGACAGTCATACCTGACACCCATGTCACTCACCAACCAGCCAGCTGTCCCCATACACGTTCTGTTCCAATTCTCTGGAGATGTTGCTGTGACGGAATATGTAGCTGTCATGGCTGGACCCTGGGAATTTGGCACAGACGTGCCATATGAGGCATTGGGCATCCACTATCACCTGTACATTGATTGAATGCCAGTGCTTCCTATTGCGGTACATGTGCTCTGTCTCATGGGGGGGCTGTAGTGCCACATATGTGCAATCAATGGCCCAGATGGTGCGTGGGAATCCTGCAATTTTGAAAAAATCGGTCATTGTGTTCATTCGCTGGACCTCCTGGGAGGGTTTGAGGATTTGGTTGGCCATGCGTCTGAGGATTGCAGGGACAACCTGGTGCACACATCTGCTAATGGAGGATTGTGACATCCCAGCCACACCTCCACTTGTGCGCTGAAAAGAGCCAGTGGCCAGGAAATGGAGTGTTGCCAGTACCTTGATCAGTGGCTGCACTGCATGTGAGCGTTGTGTTGGGCTGGTGAGGTCATCCTGCAGGATTGTGGTTAATTCCATGATGGCTTCACGGTTGAATCTGAAGTTGCGATACACCTCAGAAGCAGTCATGGCAAACACATCTAGGCGTCTGCGGTAGATCCTCTCCTGTGCCCTCCTCCTCCTCCTCCGTTCCCTCCTCCTTCTTTGTGCCTCTAAAGTCACTAGTGCAGTTATGAGCATGGATGGCCCTGGCATGTTGGCAGACAGATTGTAGTCCGGCAAGTGTGTGTGCTCAGCTCTTCCTTAATGGTGTTGCTTTAGCTGACCTTTACACGGCTGGTGTAAAATTAGGGCTGCTTTTATAAAGTGTAACTTTCCACCGGGAAACTAACAGAAGCGCACAGGGCGTAATCTACGCCGCACACACTTAATTTTGTGGATCGCCTTATCTCCCTCATTTGCATCTTTGCCTATCAAAACAGCGGCGTGTCTAGCGTATTTTGCGTGCGAAGAAGCGCCGGTGTAATTCTTTTAGGTAGGACGGAAAAACCTGGATTTCAAGCGTATCTCGTTTTGAGGATCAGGCGCAAAGATACGCGCAGCGCAAATTTCAATTACGCCGCGCATCTCGAGTTAAGTCGGCGCATCTGCTTTGTGAATCTGGCCCAAAGAGTCCACCTGTGTGATTTAATCTTAGTATAAATACAGCTGTTCTGTGAAGCCCTCAAAGATTTGTTAGAGAACCTTAGTGAACAAACAGCATCATAAAGGCCAAGGAACACACCAGACAGGTCAGGGATAAAGTTGTGGAGAAGTTTAAAGCAGGGTTAGGTTATAAAAGAATATCTCAAGCTTTGAACATCTCATGGAGCACTGTCCATTCCATCATCTGAAAATAGAAAGAGTATGGCACAACTGCAAACCTACCAAGACATTACCGGTCACCTAAACTGATAGGCTGGGCAAGGAGAGCATTAATCAGAGAAGCAGCCAAGAGGCCCATGGTAACTCTGGAGGAGCTGCAGAGATCCACAGCTCAGGTTGCAAAATCTGTCCACAGAACAACTATTAGTCGTGCATTTCACAAATCTGGCATTTATTGAAGAGTGGCAAGAAGAAAGCCATTGTTGAAAGAAGGCCATGAGAAGTCCTCCTTGCAGTTTGCAAGAAGCTATGTGGGGGACACAACAAACATGTGGAAGGTGCTCTGGTCAGATAAGACCAAAATTTAACTTTTTGGCCTAAAGGCAAAATGTTTTTTGTGGCGGAAAACTGGCACTGCACATCACCCTGAACTCAGCAGGGACATGGAGCCAAATACAAGGCAATCTTAGAAGAAAACCTGTTAGAGCTTGCAAAAGACTTGAGACTGGGGCGGAGGCTCACCTTCCAGCAGGACATCGACCCTAAACATACAGCCAGAGCTACAATGGAATGGTTTAGATCAAAGCATATTCATGTGTTAGAATGGTTCAGTCAAAGTCCAGACCTAAATTCAATTGAGAATCTGTGGCAAGACTTGAAAATTGCTGTTCAAAGACGCTCTCCATCCAATCTGATAGAGCTTGAGCTATTTTGCAAAGAAGAATGGGCAAAAATGTCACTATCTAGATGTGCAAAGCTGGTAGAGACATCCCCAAAAACACTTGCATCTTTAATGGCAGTGAAAGGTGGTTCTACAAAGTATTGACTTAGATGGGCTGACTACAAATACACGCCACACTTTTCACATATTTATTTGTAAAACATTTTAAAAAACATTTATCATTTTACTTCCACTTCACAACTATGCGCCACTTTGTGTTTACCTATCACATAAAATCCCAATAAAATACTGTACATTTACGGTTGTAACATGACAAAATGTGAAAAATGTCCAGGGGTATGAATACTTTTTCAAGGCACTGTATATCTGAAAATTGATCAATCCTGATGTATTAGTATTGCCTCTGTAAAATATGCAGAGTATTGTTCTCTGAAACATTGCATTGCTCTTCCTGGATAAACTGATAGCAGCCCAGGAGAGCTTCGGCAAATGCAGAAGGAGCACTCTGATTGGCTCAGAATATTCTTGATATTTTACAATACAAAATAATTGCGAATATTCGGCAAATGCGGAAGGAGCACTCTGATTGGCTCAGAATATTCTTGATATTTTACAATACAAAATAATTGCGAATATTCGGCAAATGCGGAAGGAGCACTCTGATTGGCTCAGAATATTCTTGATATTTTACAATAGAAAATAAAAAGTGTTTTGCATTGGTGGTGATTCTTTACTCTATCCATCTGTCACAGCCATTTGTCAATCAAACACCTTGAAGATTGAACACGTTCATGCTGCATGCTTTGGACTTTTTTTCACTTCACATCAAAGACATTTTTATGAAAGATTATTTTTCTATTATTGGGACTATATTTCTTTATATATTTGTTTCACTGTGTATTTCACAAGTTATTTGCGCTTGCTTATTTTATAATTTGCCCACATGTCTTGTCACTAGACATATTTTTTATTCTTGTAGAGTGATTGAGGAGGACACAGGAGGAGGGACAGACAGGCATTGTGGCAGCCAGACAAGGGAAAGTGTCCCATGTGCTTGTCTCCTGAGCACTTCCAGAGCCTGTGATTCTGTCCTAACGGGAGGTGCAGACTTGAGAGGGGAGTTTGCAGTGTGTTATTCTGCCCTTTTTCGCCCGATTACCGAAGATGTGCTAACAGTGCAGTGAAATCTAGAGTCGAATTTCAGTACTGCAGTAATCATCATCCTGTTCGGAGGATTCTGTGGTATGTATTGCTCCGATCACCATCCAGTCGACTGAAACAGCGATCAATCTACCAATTGCTGGAAAGAAGATATATCAAGTGCATCTAAGGGCCTCAATGCTGGCAGACTGTGTGTGTGTGTGTGTGAATAGAATTCCCAGTGGCCAGTGATTAGTTAAAACCTATGAGACCTAGATAGGCTCTTATAGTCAGTAATATCACGTTTGGGTAATTGTTGAACATTATTTTTATATTGTTCATTCACCTCTTGTTCAGTGCATTTCAGGCAAGGCCTCTCACTGGCGGTTAAAGTGAACGAACACCAATCCTGTTTTAATTTGCTGAGCGGTTGTACTATATCATTGCATTTAATATTGGTATTATGTTAATCAGTTTATCTATTTTCAGGGCTTATTGCTAGTTCTAATAACGCCCAGCTAAAAGTTTAAACGGTTTATTGGTGTTACTTGGATCCAGGTGAGGGTTAGTCATCACTGGTGTGGGACAGAAGACCCGTATATTACAGCGGCCCTAGCGCTACACGTGGGGGTTCTTTTCTGGGATACCTTTTGGTCCCTGTCACAGAGTGATGACTACCTCTACCAGCCAAGTCACCATGAAGGACCCCGTCATTGCTGCCAAGTGGTGTGAAGAGCAAAATGGCAAGTTGGGGCTCTGTGTAATTATGAGTCTCACTGGTGCCACCTGGACTGAGAAACAGATCCAGCAAGTAGTGTCAGCTTTGATGCCTGATGGGAAAACATTCATATTGGACCTGAAAATTGATCAGACAGCCTCTCGCACCTATGCTTTGCTAGAATGGAAAACAGTGATCTGACCTGTTTCCAGGGAGTTAGCATACAGTTACCAGGGGACCTCGAAGCTCAGCTTATAAAGCCAAGTATACTGGATGATCACCCTGAAAATGCTAGCTGAACAACATCAGGACCAGGAGTATCAGCTACTACTTCCACCCCAACTACAGGGTTCCCTCCTGCTATATTCTTTATCGATATGGGAAAGCTGGTGGGAACGTTGGCCCAAAACTCAGCCGTGTCTGCCAATTAAGGATATCACAAGTTGCAGTTCTATTCTGGGAAGGTCCCTGTGCCATCTGGGGAAGAGGACTTTGAAACCTGGATAGATCAGGTAGTGCAGGCTGTGGAAGAATGGGAAGTCACTGAGACAGTAAAAAGACAAAGGTTAATTGAGAGCCTAAGGCCCCGTACACACGGTCGGTTTGGTCCGATGAGAATGAACCGAAGTTCATTTTCATCGGACCAAACCGACTGTGTGTATAGGCTATCGGTCTGTTTTCCTTCAGTACAAAATTTCTAAACATGATTCAAAACCGAACCGATGGACCTCTGCCCCATCGGACCAAACCGATGGTTAGTACAGAAAAGCATCGGTTCAAAACCCGCGCATGCTCAGAATCAAGTCGACGCATGCTTGGAAGCATTGAACTTCGTTTTATTCAGCACGTCGTGTGTTTTACGTCACCGCGTTCTGACCCGATCGGATTTTGAACTGATGGTGTGTACACACATCAGGCCACTTCAGAGTTGAACCGATGAAAATGGTCCGTTGGACCATTCTCATCGGTTTTGCCCGACCGTGTGTACGGGGCCTAAGAGCTCCCACTTTAGATGTAATCAGAAACCTAAAAATGGATAAGCTGGGCTGCACAGCCACTGAGTGTCTAGAAGCTTTACAAGAGATTTTTGGAGGAGTGGAGGACTGTGCTGAACTAATTTGTATGTTCTCACACACCTATCAAAATGAAGGAGAAGAGTTATACACTTATGTCCGGAGGCTGGATAAAATCCTTCATCAGGTCATTCTAAAAGGAGATATGAAGCCGAGTCATGGAAGCAAAGCTTTGTTAAATCAAATTTTTTAAATAGCACTTCCACTGGATCCCATAGAGTTGAAATTTTGGACTAGAGACCAGAACAAGCCATTGACTTATTCCAACTTGGTCAAAGCTATCCTAGAAGAAGAGGCTTTAATTAGGGCAAAAAAAATGCTAGTGCTTCACATGCAGCTTTCCGTAGAAGTAGGAACCATGGGCATAGTGGAAGTCCAGTCCAAAGTAATGGCTTTGAAAACTCAGATGTCACAGATGATGGAGTTGATGACATTGCTGTCTGCCAGGATTGCCATACCAGAGGGGTAAAAGACATTGAAACCAACCAGGGCAGAGACAATACAGAATGTTCCTGCTGGAGAACCCTTTAGTTCAGTGGTCTGCTATAATTGTGGGGGTATTGGTCACTATCAACAAGACTGTCCCAGCCCACCAAAGCCACAAAGAGAACAGCATAAGCCGTCAGGAAACTCCAGAGGGCCCTGGTGAGGGAGCCAGCCGGGTCCCCATCTAAGTCAACTCGCTCCAGTTCCCAAGTCTTAAATTAAGGGCGGGTAAGGCCTAAACCTTTGTACCAAGCCTCACCCAAAGCCTCAGTTAGGCTGCCCAAGCTACTCTCAGAGTCGGGTCCCAGATCACGGGAGATCGGTGCACACCACAACTAAAACCGTCAGTCCAGACCAGTGTTTCTCAACTCCAGTCCTCAAGGCGCACCAACAGGTCATGTTTTCAGGATTTCCCTCAGATGAAATGGCTGTGGTAATTACTAAGGCAGTGAAACTGATTAAATCCCATGTGCAAAATAATGGAAAGCCTGAAAACATGACCTGTTGGGGCGCCTTGAGGACTGGAGTTGAGAAACACTGGTCTGGACTGACGGTTTTAGTTGTGGTGTGCACCGATCTCCCGTGATCTGGGACCCGACTCCTGAGAGTAGCTTGGGCACAAGCCAAAAGATGGATTCAAGCCCAAACAGCCAAGCAAGCTGCACCAAAACAGCCAAGCAAGTTCCGTAACAAGCTGATGGGTCCTTCTCCTATAGTGCTAGTTCAGGTGGAAGGTGTATACACAAAAGCCCTTCTAGACTCTGGTGCCCAAGTGACTCTAATTTACCGTGATTTCTATGATAAACAGCTGAAACACCTGCCTTTGCAGAAGTTAGAAAGTCTAGAAATTTGGGGTATAGGAACTAAAAAGCTCTCCTATGGCGAATATCTTCCAGTCAAGCTTGAATTTGGCCCATCTGTTGTAGGGCAGACAGACTTACGACACTTTGGCCATTGTATGTCCCCGCCTCCTGGGGGGTAATCAGAGTTTCATGATTGTGGGGACAAACACTGACTTGGTTTGATGGTTATTCTCTCCTCAGCTGTCAGAGGGTGAGGCTGCAGCTAAAAGTACATCTGATGTCCAGCCCATGTCCAGGAACAAAAGACCCCAACAGAAGCAGTGGGAAAATTGTGGAAGTTGGACAAGACGGAAAAGGTCTTGCATCCAGGTGAAGTAGCATGTCTGCGGGCTTCAGTCAAACTGAATTGGGACCAACCTGGTACTTATGTTATCCTTGAAGGTGACCCACAGTAGACAGATTCGGGCTTGGACCTGTTTTCGTAAATAATTTCTATGAAGGCCTTACAGAGAACCCATGGAAAGGTTCCTGTCAGTGTTCGTAATGTTACTGATTCTCCAGTGAAGCTTCAGGCCCGAATGATGATAGGGCAGGTAAATCCAGCCACACCCATCACACAACATGGTGTAGTGGGGGAAGCCAAAGAAGAGTTACCAGAGGAGTATTTCTATCCAAAAGGCTCTCCTATGACATCTGAATGGAAAGAATGGGCAAAAACACAGCTCTTAAAGTGGGGAAAATTTTTCTCTAAAAACAAGTTTGACACGGGATGCGCAGATAGTGCACAGCATCATATTTGTCTACAAGAGGATAGGCCATTTAGAGAAAGATCTTGACGAATCCCATTAGCGGATTAAGATGACCTTAGAGAACATATTGCGAAGTTGAAGAGGACAGGAATTATTCGGGAGTCCTGCTTCTCCCATTGTGGTGGTGAGGAAGAAAAATAGGTCATTAAGGATGTGTATCGATTATCGCACTCTTAACAAAAGAACCATCCCAGACCAGTACACCACTCCACGAAAAGAAGATGCCCTGCAATGCCTTTCAGGAGCCAAATGGTTCAGCGCGTTGCATCTGAGAAGTGCCAATGCAATACTCCCAACGCACACGTTACTGCACAAACGGCTGTATAATAAATTGAGTGCTGAAATGACCAAATGGTCACATGCCTGATGCAGGGATCCTGCGTGGCTCCGAAACATCCCTTTTACTTTTTGATACTATGTGATTAAAGTTTTGGACCCATTTTTGGAGATCCTTGTGTGCTGGTGACATTTCCTTTTCATAACCTGAGAAATGGGTACCCATGCATCCAGATAACTGGGAGAAAAATGCTTTTATCTGCCCTGTGGGGTTCTTTGAGTTTGAACTGATGCCACATGGTCTGTCTGGAGCTTGATGGAACGGACTGTTGGTGACATGAACTTAAAGTGAATGTAAACCCAAATTCGTTTTTTGCTGTCACGATGTAGAGTATAAGATTTCCTATCATCTGTGCCCAGCCTTGCCACAAAGAGTCAATCCAGCTCTGAGCAATCCTCTTTTCTTTTTTCAGTGAGATAAATGGACAAACAGGAGAAAACTTTTGTCCGTTCTTCCCCCTTGCTGTGAATGACAGGTTATTTACATATCTCATAAACTAGCCTGAGACAGGCATTATTTTTTAATTCCCACCCCCACTCCTTTTCTGAAGTCATGTGGTTACTTTTCTGGACTTTGACTGGATGTTAGTGATCATAGCAGAATTCAGTGTAAGGGGAGTGTAGAGGTGGGCGGGGAGTCTACTGACATCATGACTCCACCCATCGAGCTCCAGACAACAGATCCACCCACAGAATCTGCAGTTTTTCAGTTCTTATAACACAGAGGGGAGACATTTGACAGGTGAGGATACATGCAGGAGGCATGTGTATCCTTATAGATCAGCAACATGGCAGTAGTTTAGAAAGGATGAGAGTGGCTTTACATCCACTTTAATTGAAGTTATAGTGTATCTAGATTACATAATTGTCTTTGGACGGACTTTGGAAGAACATGAGGAAAGTCTAGAGAAGGTTCGGAAGCGACTCTCTATGAAGAGGGGTTGAAGCTGTCTCTTGAGAAGTGACAGTTCTACCAGTCATCAGTCACCTTCCTCGGGCATGTTGTCTCAGCGGAGGGAGTGGCCACTGACCCCAAGAATTTGGAAGCCGTTACCACTTGGCCCAGGCCAAGAAATGTGCAAGAGCCGAGATCTTTTCTTGGGTTTTGCTCCTACTACAGTAGATTTGTGGAGGGATTTGCCAAAATAGCCAGACCTCTCACTGAACTGGCGGGCTGGAGACGATGAAGGAGAGCAAGAGGTCTCAGAAGTAGTCCGGCAAACTAGTGGAGCGAGAAAGTCTCGGGAGTCCATAGAGGGAGAGCGGTTAAAGTGAACGAACACCAATCCTGTTTTAATTTGCTGAGCGGTTGCACTATATCATTGCATTTAATATTGGTATTCTGTTAATCAGTTTATCTCTTTTCAGGGCTGAAGCCTCGTACACACGGCCGAGGAACTCGACGTGCCAAACACATCGAGTTCCTCGGCCAGTTCAGCCCTGGAGCCGCCGAGGAGCTCGGCGGGACGAGAGCTCCCATAGAACAACGAGGAAATAGAGAACATGTTCTCTATTTCCTCGTCGAGCTCCTCGTCGGCTTCCTCGGCCGAAAGTGTACACACGACCAGTTTCCTCGGCAGAATTCAGCCAGAAACTCGGTCGGAAGCTGAATTCTGCCGAGGAAACTGGTCGTGTGTACGGGGCCTTATTGTTAGTTCTAATAAAGCCCAGCTAAAAGATTAAATGGTGTATTGGTGTTACTTGAATCCAGGTGAGGGACAGAAGACCCGTATATTACAGGTACCCTTGCACCATATCTCAATGGTGATCCCAACGTAGGAAGAAAATGATTCCGTCTCAGGGTGTGTAGAAAGACACGAAGATTGGAGAAAAAGCGATTTAACCTTAAAGAGGAGCTCCAGCCCCCCCCCCCCCAAAAAAAAACAAATACTGTAGCTGCTGACTTTTAATATTAGGACACTTACCTGTCCAGGTATCCCATGATGTTGGCACCCCAGACGATTTTTCAATCGGCTCTCAGGTGCTGACACCACCATTCCTTGTAGGGCAAACCGGAAGTGAAGACTTACGGCATCACAGCCAGTTCCCTACTGCGCATGCGTCAAGCAGGCTGCTCTTTGTGAATGGCCCGGTGGAGGGGGCAGGAGGAGGGGGGACGCAGTGAGGTCCCCGGAAGTGTAGATAGATACCTGTCAAAAACAGACACCTGCTCCCCCCTTCACCCGAAAAGTGCCAAATGTGGCAGCGGAGGGGGGAGAAGGAAGCAAACGAGTGGAGCTTCGCCTTTTGGGTGGAGCCATGCTTTAAGGTATGTAGGGGGTTTTTCACTGTCAAGGCGGCAAGGATGTGGAACTCCCTTCCACAATCAGTGGTATCGGCAGGAAGTATTGATAGTTTTAATAGACTCCTGGTTGTGCATCTTAGTGAACACAATATACAGAGATATGACAAATGATCATCAACATACACACTATAAAATAAACAGCAATAAAAAAAGAACAGGGGTTCTAACCCCTCTCCACTATAGCCAAAACAACGTTTTGCCTTTAATTATACTTTAATATAAATAAATATGCAAAATACTTATGAATTTAAATAAACTTTGCTTTGCAAAATTCTTACAAAATTCATAAGCAATATAAGAAACCTGTTTAATACATCTGGGAATCCATTTAAGTAGCAGGTCTTAACATTTTTAGGGGCTTTCAAACAAAATTAGTTAACTCAATGATGGCACCAACAACTTTTCCGAATTTCATATGAATGTAAAAAAAAATCTAACCTTGTACTGCTAGCTTAAGCAGGTCATAGGCGGTTCAAATATCGTCCGGTTCAGCAGGAATCGGACGAAATTCGAACCATGTATGGGCAGGCTGAATGTACCCAACTTGGGTACAACCAGCCTGACAGATTTTATATGTGATTATTGCTAGCGGCTGTTATAGCTGCTAGCAATAATTACTGTGTTCTCTCAGTGGGGGCATCTCCCCCCCCCCCCCCCGCCGGGGGAAAACAATGGCTTGGCTGGAGAGATTTCCCTGTCAACAGTGTCTGTTGATTGGGGAATCAAGGTGGTTGCAGGAAAGAAACTGCTTCAACTATTGCCGGCTTTAGGCCCATGTCTGTATCTTTTTGTTTGTACTGTCTGTATAGTACACTTTCTATTATTGTAGGATGGTGCTTTATTTCAAGATTGGGTAACTAGAAAGAAGGAAGAAAACTGGTTTATTGTGTATAATATAAGAGCACTATGGAAAAGCCAGCAGAAAACTCATGATAAAGTTAACATGAAAAGTGTCAGGCTGCTATGCTGGTATTACATAGTTAGTCAGGTTGAAAAAAGACACAAGTCCATCCAGTTCAACCACAAAAAAATAAACAAACAAAATAAAAAACACAATACAATCCCATACACCCAACTCCATACCCACAGTTGATCCAGAGGAAGGCAAAAAACCCCAGCAGAGCATGAGATTCAATTTGCTACAGCAGGGGAAAAAATTCCTTCCTGATCCCCCAAAAGGCAATTGGATTTACCCTGGATCAACTTTACCTACAAATCTTAGTACTCAGTTATATTCTGTACATTTAGGAAAGAATCCAGGCCTTTCTTAAATAAATCTACTGAGCTGGCCAGAACCACCTCTGGAGGGAGTCTGTTCCACATTTTCACAGCTCTTACTGTGAAAAAACCTTTCCGTATTTGGAGATGAAATCTCTTTTCCTCTAGACTTAAAGAGTACCCCCTTGTCGTAAAGTGAATAACTCAACACCAAGTTCACTATATGGACCCCTTATATATTTGTACATGTTGATCATATCCCCCCTTAATCTCTTCTCAAGAGTGAATACATTTAGTTCTTCTAGTCTTTCCTCATAGCTGAGCTCCTCCATGCCTCTTGTCAGTTTGGTTGCCCTTCTCTGCACTTTCTCCAGTTCCCCGATATCCTTTTTGTGAACTGGTGCCCAAAACTGAACTGCATATTCCAGATGAGGTCTTACTAATGATTTGTACAGGGGCAAAATGATATCTCTCTCTGGAGTCCATACCTATCTTAATACAAGAAAGGACTTTGCTCACTTTGGAAACCGCAGCTTGGCATTGCATGCCATTATTGAGCTTATGATCAACTAAAACAGCCAGATCCTTCTCCACTACAGATCCCCCCAGTTGTACTCCCCCTAGTATGTATGATGCATGCATATTCTTAGCCCCCAAGTGTATTGGTATGGTTTTCAAAGTTTTTTTATGCTTTTTGAATTTAATCCACTACTATAAGAATGGATCCTGTTTCCACTTTTATTCTTTGTTGTCATTTGATATTCCTTGGTAGAATCATAACATTTTATGGCCAACCCCATAGTATTATGTTGGCCATAAAAAGATTCCTGTCCGGGCACCAGGATGTGACCTCCTGAAGTAAACGTCAAGCAAGTTATGGTCTGCTTAATACTGTTTACAGAATTCTGGTGAGTGGGGGTAATAAGCAGGGCAGGACGATGCTATTTAAGTGTGTACCTCCTAAATGTATTATTAAATATGTGTCTTTCTTTCCAGTCCTTCTTTGCTTTTGAAATTTGACAATGCCAAGAACTGAATCGGGTCTCTGGCGGCTGAGTGGAACTGCAGGGCAATGTGCCTGTAGTGCTTTAGTCCACTTTGCTGCCATGCCCTCTGCCCAGCCCTGCTCTGTTTGACACTTAGCACATAGATTAATCTGTCTGATGCTGTCCACCCACAATGGAAACACACCCCCTGCTCTATCCTGATGTGATGTAGGAGGATTCTCCTAACAAGTCTCAGCCTCCCCTGTCCTTACCAGCTTGGAAGATAGACTGGTTAGCACAGGGCTCGACAAATCCCGGGCGCCAGGTCGCCATGGCGACTAGAAATGGTGTCCTGGCGACTTGGCTTGGAAGGTGGGCCATCTGGTGGTGAGCCGTTGGTATTACAAGTTATTACCACCAGATGTGTGAGCTGGCGCCATCTAGTGGTGACCGTTGGTATTACAAGTTAATCATTAAAAGTTAAACAGCAATTCTAATGTAATTTTTCACTATTTTCACTGCCATCTTCTTCCCTTTAATTAGAACCCCCAAACATTATATATATATTTTTTATCCTAACACCCTAAAGAATAAAATGGCGATCGTTGCAATACTTTCTGTCACGCTGTATTTGCGCAGCGGTCTTACAAGCGCACTTTTTTGGGAAAAAATTACACTTTTTTTTATTAAAAAATAAGACAACAGTAAAGTTATCCCCATTTTTTTTTTTATATTATGAAAGATAATGTTACGCCGAGTAAATTCATACCCAACATGTCACGCTTCAAAATTGCGTCCGCTCGTGGAATGCCGACAAACTTTTACCCTTTAAAATCTTCATAGGCGACGTTTAAGAAAATCTACAGGTTGCATGTTTTGAGTTACAGAGGAGGTCTAGGGCTAGAATTATTGCTCTCGCTCTACCAATTGCGGCGATACCTCACATGTGTGGTTTGAACACCGTTTACATATGCGGGCGCTGCTCACGTATGTGTTCGCTTCTGCGCGCAAGCTCGTCGGGACGGGGTGCGTTTTCTGGCTCCTAACTTTTTTAGCTGGCTCCTAGATTCCAAGCAAATTTGTCAAACCCTGGGTTAGCAGACATATAACTGTTTAAAAAAAGTTAATTTCAAATGTATTTGACATTTATATTTTAGCATGAGAAAAGTGATTATTGATTACTGTGCTGATTCAGACTGAAGTGATTGACATAGGCTCATTAGCATTCACACACACTTTAAGTTTATACAGTTTAATTGTATATATATATATATATATATATATAATATTATATATATATACACGCATACATACAGTTGTGCTCATAAGTTTTATGATTTCTTGCCCATTTTCCAGAGAATATGAATGATAATACAAAAACTTTTCTTTCATGGTTAGTGTTTGGCTGAAGCTATTTATTATCAATCAACTCTTTTTAAATCATAATCATAACAGAAACTACCCAAATGACCCTGATCAAAAGTTTACATACCCCAGTTCTTAATACCGTGTATTGCCTCCTTTAACATCAATGACAGCTTGAAGTCTTTTGTGGTATTTATGGATGAGGCTCTTTATCTTCTCAGAAGGTAAAGCTGCCCATTCCATTTGGCAAAAAGCCTCCAGTTCCTGTAAATTCTTGGGCTGTCTTGCATGAACTACACGTTTGAGATCTCCCCATTGAGTGGCTCAATGATATTGAGGTCATGAGACAGATGGCCACTCCAGAACCTTCACTTTATTCTGCTGTAGCCAATGACAGGTCGACTTGGCCTTGTGTCATGTTGGAATGTCCAAGTAGGTCCCATGCTCAGCTTCCTGGCTGATGAATGCAAATGTTCCTCCAGTATTTTTTGATAACATACGGCATTCACCTTGCCGTCAATTTTGACCAAATTTCCTGTGCCTTTGTAGTTCACACATCCCCAAAACATCAGCGATCCACCTCTGTGTTTCGCAGTAGGAATGGTGTACCTTTCATTGTAGGCATTGTTGACGCCTCTCCAAATGTAGCGTTTATGGTTGTGACCAAAAAGCTCAATTTTGGTCTCATCACTCCAAATGACTTTGTGCCAGAAGGATTAAGGCTTGTCTCTGTGCTGTTTGGCCTACGGTAGGTGGGATACTTTGTGGAATTTGCGTAGTAATGGCTTTCTTCTGGCGACTATACCATGCAGCCCGTCTTTCTTCAAGTGCCTCCTTATTGCGCAACTTGAAACCACACATGTTTTCAGAGAGTTTTGTATGTCACCTTTTTTGTGGGTCTTTCTTTGCATCCCGAACAATTTTCCTGGCAGTTGTGGCTAAAATGTTAGTTGGTCTACCTGACCATGGTTTGGTTTAACAGAACCCCCCATTTTCCACTTTTTGATTAGAGTTTGAACACTGCTGATTGGAATTCTCAATTCCTTGGATATCTTTTTATATCCCTTTCCTGTTTTATACAGTTCAACTACCTTTTCCCACAGATCCTTTGACAATTCTTTTGCTTTCCCCATGACTCAGAATCTAGAAACCTCAGTGCAGCACTGGATGAAAGATGCAAGGGTCTGTCAGGAGTCCAGAAACCTTTTATACACACACCAATTACAAGCAAACAGGTCACAGCTGAGTATAGTTACCTTTAATAGCCATTTAAACCCCTTTGTGTCAACTCGTGTGCATGTTATCAGGCCAAAATCACCAGGGTATGTTATCTTTTGATCAGGGTCATTTGGGTAGTTTTTGTTGTGATTATGATTTAAAAAAAAAAAGTAGACACATTTGATTTGATAATAAATGGCTTCAGCAAAACACTGACCATGAGTGAAAGAAATGTTTTTTTTTGTTATCATTCATATTTTTAGAAAAATGGCCAAAAAATCATAAATTCTGCCAGGGTATGTAAACTTATGAGCACAACTGTATATATGTAATAAATTCAATATAAAAGTTGTAGTTCTTTAAGGCAGTGTGCTGTAAGCCCTAGTAACCAGTCGACTTGAGATTACAACAAAAATGGATTCTGATTGGCTATGGTTTACTATATACACACCCATATTACCTATGCTTTTTACGTGATAGAACCTGTACAGTCTGCGGAGTTTAGAATGGCACTGAAAGCTGAAGGTATGTGGGCTCTTGTATAATCCAGTTCATTCATAAAATTTGAATTAGGTTGTATGAAACATTGATTGGATTTGTTGGGCCTTTTTTAAGTATACCTTAGCAAATTTTAGCACATCACTTAGGAGAGGATTGCTTTATGTACAGTAAACTCAGGATTGTGTGCTATGGCAAATCTCAGTGGTGCTACCTAACTGGGTACTGTTTTTTCTTTTGCATTTCCTGTTTGTAAAGGTAAATAAATTTACTATCGATCTATATATGCAAGTGTCTATCAGGAGTCTATCCTGACAGGGGGGGGGGGATTTTGCCATATCATTCTGTAAGATTGTCCCTCCAGGGGTGTCAAACTGGCGGCCCTACAGCTGTTGCAGAACTACAAGTCCCATCATGCCCCTGGCTGTGGGAGTCATGCTTGTAACTGTCAGCCTTGCAATGCCTCATGGGACTTGTGGTTCTGCAACAGCTGGAGGGCCTCCAGTTTGACAACCCATGTTCTAGTGAGACTCAAGACTGCCTGACACCTCTTCCACAATGTTAGTAATATGGCACTTTTATGCACATATATTAGATACTGCAAATTTGATCTGTCACCACTCACTCCTGCTCTAACCCTGCTCTTACATCTTAATTACAGTACAGTGTATTCTCTCCCTTTTGTCACACTGATAGACATATAGCCAGTTCATAAAACTTTGAAATTTAAACTAGTTTTCAGTAACAGAAAATGGCAAGGGATATTTCGTCTTTGTGCAAATATCTTTACATATTATAAAAATACTTGTTATTTACACACAGTTGGGAAAATGTAGTAAATGTATGTATTTAATGCTATTCCATTTTTTTATTTATGTAACCCTGTAGTTATGATCAAACCAGGGGAGATGACAATTAAATAATGTCTGATTTGTCTGAATATTAAGGCATAAATCCATCTGATCTGTAGAGAATTAAAGAAATAATGAAGCTAGACAATCATGATTCATTTGTATTATTCACTAGATTAGTCAAGTGTGTGTATATATATGTGATATATATATATATTTGTATTTATGCGTGTGCATTCAGACAAATCAGACAATTTGCAGCTTCTTGTGAACACTGAAAGCAACACTTACTGCTGCCCACCACCAGGCATGAGGAATACTTGTGAAGTTTGTGCCAGAGACATCATGTTCAACCGTGTAGACCATAGCTGAAAAAGAAAAGATTCCCATGGCAATGAAGAGGAATAGACAGCCCACTTGTTGGTAGCACTGTCGAAGAGTAAACCCAAAAGCTCTTAGTCCTGTAGAATGGCGTGCCAGCTTAAGGATTCGGAATATACGCATCAGTCTCATTATTCTAAGTACTTGTCCAACTTTGCCGACTCGTCCTACAGCCTCTATTTCATGCTCATGGCTGGACCTTTTACCACCTTCATCCTCATCAGAAAACGTTTCAAGAAGCAATTGTAAATAGAGTGGCAATATTGCAATGAGGTCCACCGCGTTTAGAACACTGCGCAAAAAATGCTGTATGTCTGGAGTTGAGATGAGACGTAGTATGTACTCTAGAGTAAAGAATGCAATACAGATGGTCTCCACATGCTCCAGATAAGGTCTACCACTAGCAAGCCCAGCAGCATTTTTGTATTGCATATCTTCAACTGTGTTAAGTGTCATAGCCACAACCGATATGAGAACAAAGAAGCTGGATGCTACCGCCATGGCCTTGGCTGTGACTGAAGAGAAGGGTTTTTCCATTAAGTTCCAGATACGGCGTCTCAGCTGTCCATAAAACATTCCTCTAAAGAATTCCTCATTCTCCTCGGTCTCCATTTCAGCTTTAAGTTCTCTTTGGATCTTTAACTGCTCATTGAGCTCATCTTGCCTCTCCTCAAATGATATCCGACAGCAACGAGGAGTATGTTTTACCCTTACACCCCAATAGTTGATTTCTTCCAGAAAACTGCGAGGGCACAACTCATCCCTTATCCACAACACCCCAGTACGATAGAAGTTGTAGATATGATGAAATAAAGCTGGGTCACGGTCAAAAAAATAGACATCCTCTACTGGGTTGTAATCATCACATAGATCTAGTTTACGTTGCCGATCAGTATATGTTGCCAATCGCCCTATCCGGGTTTTGGGATAACCAGCTGCTACCATGTAAGATATAAAGTAAGCTGTTCCACCCACATTAATATGTAGCAAGTTGCTGCGAGCATTTCCAAAAACAGAGGGAGAAAGTAAACGTATGTCTTGGTCATCATCATAGGATCCATGTTCATGGCTAGAAATGAACTGCTTTTTCCATCCATCCAGTCGTTTTTCTTCTCGTTCCGCCCATCTCACTTCCTCTACATCATCATCTTCATCCTCAATGTAATAAACATAATTGCTTTCAGAGTTCCACTGATAGCTGGTAGAACCTCTAGCCAGTCGAACCCTATCCTCATTACCACGGGGTCTTCCAGATCCGTCTCTAAAAAATGACAAAGGAGGAGCCCTGGCCCTCTGCTTGTACTGCAGCATGTCTGGTTAGGGTTCAGCCATCCCAAACATGAAAAGGAGATCAGTCATACCTTAATGCCAGGACCAATGGCTATCTCTCCAGGGATGTACATCATTTCTATCTTCCCTTGTATTTTATTTGCATGTAAGGAAACAATAGCAAAGCATTTTATGCTGTATGTGTCTCTGGCAGTTTTAAGTCCTGCTGACAAAGAAGATTTAAATACTTAAGAAGGGATTTTCATGTTATTATCCCGTTCAGCCTGCAACTTACAACATTCACTGGAGCTCTGAACAAATGTATCACACCGATAGACATATAGCCAGTTCATAAAACTTTAGCACTAAATTAAGATTAATGTGCTTTCTATATTTTTAAAAACATTAATTATATATAGCGGAAGATGGAGATATTTCTCAGTAAAGATGGCACGCACATGGATGTTTTCTGCTATATTAAAGTGATGTATGCTAAAGCATTTTTAAAGGAACAATTAATGTAGAGTTTAGTAGTAGTATTCAATATAGGTTATCATATTTAAAGTATGTGTGTAGCCAACACTTTTGTTTTAGTTTTAAACTACACATTATTATATACAGTTTATTACATATCCCCATATGCAATAACATATTTGCCATAATGGTTTTCATGGGCCAGTTTCATTTTTAATTAAAAAGTCCCCCTCCTCCTTACGCTGCAAGATATATGTTCTCAAATCCAGCAGTGGAACAAATGGGGGAGGCTCTCACTACTGCTATGGGGGTGATTTGGCAATCAGCATTCAATAGAAGTAAATGTAGCATTAGGCAATTAATTCACATTGCCACTCTGGTTGCAGAGGAGGGAGGTGGGAGAACATGTTCATAGGAAAGTAAATTAAGCGATATTAAACTCAAAAACAAAAACTTTATATATAGCAGGTAACCAATCATTTGATGTGTTCCTCTGTTTTCACTTGGTGATCTGGCCAGTAACACAACTCCAGTATTAGAGGAATTGTTGTATCACAGGATTTTCAACTGCTTCCCTTCCAGATTATAGTAGAGTGGGAGCTCTATGTATTAGGCGTTGTGAACGAGCACGAATTAATCGTTTGAAATGCGTCAACAAGTCATGTTTTTGTGATCTTTCTGGCATGGTGACTACAATAAAATATATTTGAGCATTATCCCTCTCGTTGTGGTGTGCGGCCATACTCTTTTTCCTTATACTGGTCGTTGACAGTGGCGAGCACTCTAGCTACACTGAACATAGTGGATGAGAAATCATTGTACCAGGCTGCTCCTGGTACCATGTGATTACTGTGACCATTTACAGTTATCTGACAGTTGTACACAATGAATGGCATTCATTTATAGTCATTCATTGTGTACTATTGTAATGATTTCTGTGATTGGTCACAGTGATCACATGATACAGACAAGACCAATCACAAGGCATCTGTACCATGTAATAGCTGTGACCATTTACAGCTATCACAATAGTACACCCTGTGAATGGATGCCATTCATAAAAAATATTGTTTATAACAATGATGATCACTGTTCTAAGCAATCATAGTGTAAAAAAAACGAATCCCGATCACCTCCCCAGAGTAGTACAGTGTCATTGTTGTAACACTGCACTGCTCTGGTCATAGTATGTAAAAAAAAAAAACATACTGTCCCAAGCCAGTATCCCTAATGATGGCCACACCAGTCATATGAGAACGCTATAGTGCTCTGGTGACTGTAGGTTAACCACTTAAGGACCGCCTCCTGCACATTTACGTCGGCAGAATGGCACGGCTGGGCACAGGCACGTACCAGTACGTCCCCTTTAAGTGCCCAGCCGTGGGCCGGGCCGGTCCGGTTCGAAGCTTCGTAGCCGCGGGACCCGCGTACCCGATTGCCGCCGGTGTCCCGCGATCGGTCACAGGAGCTGAAGAACGGGGGGAGGTGTGTGTAAACTAACCTTCCCCGTTCTTCACAGTGGCAATGTCACTGATCGTCTGTTCCCTGATATAGGGAAAGGCGATCAGTGACGTCACACGTCCAGCCCCGCCCCCTACAGTTAGAAACACATATGAGGTCACACATAACCCTTACAGCGCCCCCTAGTGGTTAACTCCTAAACTGCAATTGTCATTTTCACAGTAAACAATGCATTTTTATAAAAAGATTTACTGTGAAAATGACAACGGTCCCAAAAATATGTAAAAATTGTCCGATGTGTCCGCCATAATGTCGTAGTCACGAAAAAAAATTGCTGATCACCGCCATTAGTAGTAAAAAAAAAAAATATTAATAAAAATGTCATAAAACTATCCCCTATTTTGTAAACGCTATAAATTTTGCGCAAACCAATCGTTAAATGCTTATTGCAATTTTTTTTACCAAAAATATGTAGAAGAATACGTATGAGCCTAAACTGAGAAAAAAAAATTATATCTTTTTTGGGGGTATGTATTATAGCAAAAAGTTTAAAATATTGATTTTTTTTTCAAAATTGTCGCTCTATTTTTGTTTATAGCGCAAAAAATAAAAACCGCAGAGGTGATCAAATACCACCAAAAGAAAGCTCTATTTGTGGGAAAAAAAGGACGCCAATTTTGTTTGGGAGCCACGTCTTACGACCGCGCAATTGTCAGTTAAAGCGACGCAGTGCCGAATCGCAAAAACTGGCCAGGTCCTTTACCTGCATAATGGTCCGGGTCTTAAGTGGTTAAATAAAAAACTTTTGTTTAATTTCTTAATTTTGAAAAAAATTGTAACAAAAAATGATGACTTCAAAAAACTCACCATGTCTCAAAACCTTGTACTGTCTACTTTCCAAAAGGGATAATTTGGGAGTTGTTTGAACTGTTCTGGCATTTAGGGGTCTCAGGAAATGAGCTAAGCAACCAACCAGTCTGCCCAGTCTCCTCTGACATCAACAAGGCATTTTCGTCCACACTGTCCCTCGCTGGATATTTTTTCTGACCATTCTCTGTAAACACTAGAGATGGTTGTGTGTGAAAATGCCAGTAGATCAGCAGTTTTTGAAATACTCAGACCAGCCTGTCTGGTACCAACAACCATGCCACATTCAAAGTCACTTAAATCCCCTTTTTTTCCCCATTCTGATACTCGGTTTAAATTTCAGCAAGTCATTTACCACGTCTAGATGCCTAAGTGCATTGAGTTGCTGCCATGTGATTGGCTGATTAGCAATTTGTGTTACCAAGCAAACAATTGAACAGGTGTATCTAATAAAGTGGCCGGTGAGTGTATGCAAAGACATAGTAAGAATGTGTCTTGAATATGATTTAGTCTTGGGTACCAGTTAATAAGTAATGCTGTGGAAATGGAAAGAGTACAAAAAGGGCAACTATGAAGATTAACTGCACTTTTTATAAATAAATTGTCCATATGGTAAATTTAAAAAGAAAATGTGGAAGGTTAGGCAATTATTTCTGATGAACAGTTATGCCCCGTACACACAAGCGTTTTTCCTGTTGGAAAAAGTCTGATGAGAGCTTTTAGTCGGGAATCCCGACCATGTGTATGCTCCATCATACTTTTTCCAACAGGAAAATTGCTGGAAAAAGATAGAGAGCAGGATCTAATTTTTCCCCGTCAGGAAAAAAACTGATTGGAATTTCCGATCGTGTACAAATCCCAACGCGCAAAATTCTGACGCATGCTCGGAAACAAATCGAAGCATGCTCAGAAGCATAGAACTTAATTTTCTTGGCTCGTCATAGTTTTTTTACGTCACCGCGTTCTTGGCAGTCAAAAGTTCACCGAACTTGTGTGACCGTGTGTATGCAAGGCAGTCTTGAGCGGAATTCCGTCGGAAAAAACATCAATTGTTTTTCCAATGGGAAAACCACTCATATGTATGGGGCATAAGGCTTTATTTCTCTGTTAGACCAAACACTAACATTTTCATCAACATGACTTTTTTATTTCTTTAGCCTATTTAACTTTCCTGAGTGATCTCTTCTAAAGAAGATGACTGGTGAGGGTCACCTCAGGTAGTCAAATGCTTAAGCTTTTGGTCAAATGACTAACAGTGGGGAGAGGCATAGCGTGAAGCAATATTCTCTCTAGAAAAAAAAGGATTTCATCTTTTCACCCACTAGTTAAATAACTGTCATGGATGTTAATATTTCATATTAGGTCAGTTTTAATGTAAGCCGCTATTGCAAAGCAGTCTCGTAACAAATCTGAGAACTGTTATCAATCACAGTGTGTATTTATTTATACAGTGACCATTCTTTTTAAGTATTTGGCTGCAATCCTTGTGCCATCTGTCTGCCCATATGTGTACCCTTGCCTTCCACTCTTGTGCTGGATGTGTGTATAATCCAGACAGTTCTCATTTTTTTGTTTGTTGTACAGAATCTGTTTTTTTTTCTCTTTTTGTTTTTAAGGTTGATGTTTTAAAATGGTGATAGATATGTACAGAATATATAGAATATAGACAATTTGTGAGGCATATTTAAATTCAAATTACAGCATAGGCTGGGTAATCTGATGGTGCAGAGGAGGGCTTTTCATTGGTCCAAAATGGCACGAAACAACCAGGGTAGAAGGTAGGATGTCAGTGTACAGCCATGACCAAAAGTTTTGAGAATGACACAAATACTAATTTTCACAAAGTCTGCTGCCTCAGTTTTTGAGATGGGAAATTGCA
Organism: Rana temporaria; assembly: GCF_905171775.1. Classification (NCBI taxonomy): domain Eukaryota; kingdom Metazoa; phylum Chordata; class Amphibia; order Anura; family Ranidae; genus Rana; species Rana temporaria. Next base: position 291,481,276 of record NC_053489.1, on the reverse strand, counting down.
TATACTCCAGAATGTTATGAAGAGTGATCAGACGAATAGCAATTAATTGCAAAGTTCCTCTTTGCCATGAAAATTAACTTAATCCCAAACTGCATTTGTGAAGAAGGCTTCAGGGTGCCCGAGAAAGTCCAGCAAGCGCCAGGACCATCTCCTAAAGAGGATTCAGCTGCGAGATCGGAGTGCCACCAATGCAGAGCTTGCTCAGGAATGGCAGCAGGCAGGTGGGAGTGCATCTGCACGCACAGTGAGGCGAAGACTTTTGGAAGATGGCCACTTCTCTCCAAAAAAAACATCAGGGACAGATTGATCTTCTGCAGAAAATATGGTGAATGGACTGCTGAGGACTGGGGCAAAGTGATATTCTCCGATGAAGCCTCTTTCCGATTGTTTGGGGCATCAGGAAAAAGGCTTGTCCGGAGAAGAAAACTGTTTAGGAAACTTGAGAAGGATTTAAATGACTGGAGCACTCAAAATATTGGCTGGCTTGGCAGAATTAATTCTGTCAAGATGACTCTTCTTCCTAAACTTTTGTGTCTTTTTCGATCATTACCTATACCGATAATAAAGAGTCATTTGAAGTCTTTTCAAGGTAAGATTACCAAATTTATTTGGAACAAGAAGGGTCCACGCCTTCCATCCCGTACTCTTTTTAATTTACCTGAACAAGGTGGTCTGGGGGTTCCAAATTTGTTATGGTATTATCAATCAGCGAGATTGGCGCAATTATCAGAAATTTATCTCGAACATGACCGACCTGATTGGATTGACATAGAAGAACAGGCATCCCCGTCTCTTACGATAGAGAATTTAATATGGAGTTCCACCAAAAATAGGCCTTCTATTCTATCGCCGACTTTATCTCAAGCTTTGTTTTTATGGGATTCACTTAAAAACAACCCTTCGATAATCTCTAAGGGCCGACCTTTATCGAATATATTCCAAGACCCATCTTTTATTTCTAAAATTAACATTGATTCCTTCAAATGGTGGCATGATAAGGGGTTGTACCGTATAGGACGCTTTGTTTCACGTTTGGGTCCCCTTCCCGAACAACATTTTATAGATAATCTTGGTCTTCCTCTCTCAGAAAGAATGAGATTTTCTCAAATACGTGACCATGCAAAAAGTCTATGGAATAGTGGTTTGATTTCTGGACTTTTAACGCCTTATGAAAGTAAATGCGACCAGGCTTTGGTCAGAAAAGGTAATATTTCAGTTATTTATAAATCGCTTGCTACGAATGACACAAAATTACCTCATATGCTGGCTTGGGAGAAAGAACTCCAGATTGGTTGTAATTTAACAGACTGGTATAATAATTATTGCAGGTCCATTAAAGGCTTCATGAGTGTGTCTCTTATAGAAGCTAATATAAAAATGTATACTAGATGGTATCTAGTCCCTCTTAAATTGATCTCAATGTATCCATCTTCTTCACCACTATGCTTTAGAAATTGCCAGGGATTAGGATCTATGATACTCATATGGTGGTAAAGCCCCAGGATACAGGGATACTGGAATAAGGTGTTTAATATTATCAGACGAGTCACGGGCTGTAGCTTACATCAGTCTCCTACTATAGCTTTACTTAATGGAATGTTACCTCAGATTTCCAAGGTTACCAGACAGCTCGTCCTATTCATTATGACAGGGGCCAGAATCACTATCGCGGCGGCATGGAAGAAACTGACTGTTTCCATCTTATACATGGAAGAGAAAGGTTACATGGATTATGGAACAGGAAAAGAGGATCTGTTCAATGTTAGATAAATCTACTCTTTTTCATGAAATATGGGAACCTTGGTTGAAATACATGGGGATATCTTATAACCCTTGAATGTTATGATTATTCATGTGACTTCAAATTGAGACTGATCATTGGCAGGCTGGCTGCTTATTTCTCTTACTCTTCTTGTTTCCTTCTTTTACTCCTATTTCTTCCTTTTCATTTTTCTTTTCTCTTATATTTATTTATTTATTATTTTCTTATTTCTTTGTTTTTTTTCAATATATATGAGGATGTTGTCCTTAGTTTACTACATCCTTAATCCATTCTACTTTGAAAGGATATGTTTATATATACATGTTTGTAGTATTCCCTCTTTCCTATCGGGAATATAAGTTAGTTGAGGGTTTTATAAACGTGTTTTCGGACACCAATATGATCCAAATTTTATTTATTGACGTTGGTAGGATTGGCTGGATGACTCTACTTCTTGGACACAGGTTGATCCCATTAGGGGTGTCTGAGGGGTAGAAGTGTTCTAGACATCTACCATTTTAGTGGATTCGTAAGTTTAATCTGGAATATGCATTATATTCTATTCTGTATTGGAGGGTAATGGGGGTTTATGAATTCCTTGGTATGTGTGATCATTTTATATTTTTTTCCATGAATCGTTATCTTAGATACATTTTTTTATTTATCCTTTTTAACATAATATCAAGCCTATGTGCTTGTTGAATGTTGAGACAGTGGATTATAGAAGGAGAATATATAATATGAAATATGCTTTGTCGACTTTATATGTGTCAATGTTATATATACCTCTATTTTAATATGATTGTATCTTCTTTTATTGAAAATAAACTAAATTTGAATGAAAAAAAAAAAGAAAAGGTGAGCGCTACCATCAGTCCTGTGTCATGCCAACAGTAAAGCATCCTGAGACCATTAATGTGTGGGGTTGTTTCTCATCCAAGGGAGTGGGCTCACTAACAATTTTGCCCAAAAACACAGCCATGAATAAAGAATAGTACCAAAACACCCTCCAACAGCAACTTCTTCCAACAATCCAACAACAGTTTGGTGAAGAACAATGCATTTTCCAGCACGATGGAGCACCGTGCCATAAGGCAAAAGTGATAACTAAGTGGCTCGGGGACCAAAACATTGACATTTTGGGTCCATGGCCTGGAAACTCCCCAGATCTTAATCCCATTGAGAACTTGTGGTCAATCCTCAAGAGGTGGGTGGACAAACAAAAACCCACTAATTCTGAAAAACCCCAAGAAGTGATTATGAAAGAATGGGTTGCTATCAGTCAGGAATTGGCCCAGAAGTTGATTGAGAGCATGCCCAGTCGAATTGCAGAGGTCCTTAAAAAGAAAGGCCAACACCATGGGCGTCCGCTGACATTTTTACAGGGGGGGGGGGTGCTTCGGCAGCAGCGATACAGAGTCGCATTTTACCCTTTCTTCGACCACTAGTGGGGGTTAAAAGAGCCCCCCCACATTAAAATTTTAAAACACCCCACTGTGCCCCCTGCATCTTTCAATATCTCTTTGTCACTACTGTGTACCCCCTCTCCACAACTGCACCTCTGAACCCCTTTACATTACATAGCACCTCACAGCTCTGGACCCCTTTACATTACACAGCACCCCACAGCTCTGGACCGCTTTACATTACATAGCACCCTGCATCACTGGACCCCTTTACATTACACAGCACCCTGCATCACTGGACCCCTTTACATTACACAGCACCCTGCATCACTGGACCCCTTTACATTACACAGCACCTTGCATCACTGGACCACTTTACATTACACAGCACCCCTTTCCCTTGACTGAAACACTACACTATATTGACAGTATATTTATTTCAGGTCTAAAAGAGGAACCTTTTGGAATGAGGGACAAATGGATTTGACTCCAGAAGAGGGACAGACACTCTAAATAAGGGACAACTAGAAACTATGCCGTAGGCTACAACTCTGTGTTGTGTTTGCTCTGCATTTCCAGACTTGCTAAAAATACATTAGAAAATAGTCTAGTGTTACCTGTGGCAACAGATGTTGGAACAAACAAAGCACAGGCCTAGTAAATTATATAAAACGGTGCTCCCCTCCTCTGTCCTCTGGCGCTCGTATTGTATGTCATGGAGCTGGGTCTGTGTGCAAGGTCCCGCCCCCCTAGTTCGGCTCGTGTGATAGGCGGAACACTAGAAGACTATCAGAGGAGCCGAACTTGGGGGGCGAGACCTTGCACACAGACCCAGCTCCATGACATATGATACGAGCACCGGAGGACAGAAGGAGGGGAGCGCTGCAGTCGCCGCTTGAAGTGCGTGTAATTATATTTCACTACAACTGAAACAAAGATCTAAAGGCAGTTTAGCAGCAAACTTTGTGAAAACTAATATTTGTGTCATTCTCAAAACTTTTGGCCACATCTGTAGATAGAAAAACACTTGTGTTGACTAGAGCTGCACGATTCTAGGGAAAAATGAGAATCACGATTTTTTTTCTTAGAATAAAGATCACGATTCTCGCAGCGTAATATCATCTTTCAAATTATAAAAAAATTGGGCTAACTTTACTGTATTTTTATTTTTTATTCATTAAAATGTATTTTTTCCCCAAAAAAAATTCATTTGAAAGACGTTGCGCAAATACAGTGCGACATAAAATATTGCATCAACTACCATTTTATTCTCTAGAGTCTCTGCTAAAAATATATATATATGTTTGGGGGTTCCAAGTAATTTTCTAGCAAAAAATAATGATTTTAACTTGAAACAAACAAGTGTCAGAAAAAGGTTTAGTCTTTAAGTGGTTAAACTTCCCTCATTTACAGACCATACTTCATTCCTTTGATCTAAAGAACAAAACGTTACAATGTTTATTGCTAGCTCAGCAGGTGAGGAATATTGTGAAACTTGGCAGACTGCCTGGTTTTTTTTTGACAACTGTTGGCTTGAGCAGAGAACTCTGCACAGAATCGGGAAAATTCTTTGTTAAGATCGTGACTCTGTTAGCATAGAAGGAAAATATAATGACTTTGGGCCAAGTTTTTTTTATTAATTTACGTTTTTTGAGTACTGTATGTAAGGTTTTATTTATTAATTTATTTGTAATACGTGACATACGATTTCCAGAGCACTCAGTGCTTTCAAAAGAGACAGCATAGCCTTAGCTATTTCCTGTTTCTGCATGAACGCTCAGGTGGATCCCTGTGAATAAAGGGCTGGCTGGCTCTTGTGTGTAAATATCAGCTTGGACTAATAAGCAATGTAAACATTAATGATGAGCTAAACATTTGAGGCAAGTTTTGCAATCATCAAAGTTCAGGTACCAAATCCGTACCCTATTGAAATCAATGGAAGCCACATGTTAAAAAAAAAAAAACAGTAATAGCCATTTTCTAGCCTAATAAGCAAGGGATTATGAAACAAATGTCATAAGGAGCTGGGCACTGCCTTGTGCCAAAGCAGAAATCATTTTTAAAATATCAGTTTGATTGGGGAGCAGCAATGTTTGTAATCCTTAAAGTGAAACCTTAAAATTGCAAATTTTCTTTGACCACCTCCAGTCCAGGCCTTTTCTGACACTTTTTGTTCAAATGTAACAATCAGTATTTTGTGCTAGAAAATTAGTTGTAACCCCAAACATTATATATATTTTTTTATATATTTTTGGGGGGGATTTTTTTTTTTTAAAACCTGTAGCACAATACATTTCAGCCAACATTTATCGAGAAATTTTCTTTTTTGTTTTTACATTTTATTGGATATGTTTAAGCAGAAAGTAAAAAATTATGTTTTTTTATTTTTTATTTTGCAACAGAAAAAAAACCCAGTGGTGATCAAATACCACTAAAAGTAAGCTCAATTTTTGTGAAAATAAATCATATACATTTTTATTGGGTACAGCGCAATCGCCAGTGCTGAATATCAAAAAATGGCCTGGTCACGAAGGGGGTAAAATCTTTCAGGGCTTAAGTTAAATATAAGATGTTTCCACAATAAGTTAAATGGGATATACTGTATGACCATATAACTATAATTATTGAATATATATTGAATACACACACACATTATATATATATATAGTGGACCCGGGATCACCAGGCAGCTGTAGGTAGAAGAAACCCTCTTTATTTTTCAAGTGTTAAACAAAAACAGCTTACTTCCAGCATGGAAAAACTAAACAAAACAGTCCACAATTCTGGTACATGAAAAAAGTATTTTTGGCTCACCGCCATCACACACTTGTTCTACCACAGGTTTTTCAAATGCTTCCCTTTCAGCCTATAGCAAAATGACGGCTGATCGTGAGCTCTCCCATTCTGAGTGGATGTCATATCACGTCCTCCTAGTCACGTGTCTCCTGCGCACTCTAGCTCCACTGAACATAGTGGATGAGAAATCATTGTACCAGGCCATTTGATTGTTGTGATCATTGTAAGATGTCGGGGTGATTATACTCAAGTGTTGAATGCGGTTTCAGGGACACATGTTAGTCCAGACTGTATTTTAAAGGCTTGGCAGCCCACTTTTACTTTTACAAACAGAAATTTCCCTTGCAGGGGGCTCCACCATGATTGCATCATGGTTATTCAGCCTCCTGGCTTACCGACGATACAGCTGCTTCAGGCCTCACGCCCAGGGCTTAGGTTTTTAGGTTTATTCCCCAGACTTGTATGCTTGGGTCAAGCTCTCTCCTAGCCTACCCAGGGATCAAACTCCCACCTGCAGACTCTCTCCTAACGAACATGGGTGTCCTCCTGACACTCCTGACTGCATAGATGTTGTGTCTGTAGGGCGGCGTCGTCCTGACTCCTCTGCAAAACTTCCTGTCTGCCTGGGTGGCGCTGTCTGCAAGTGGTAGCCCTGAGCTTCATCCCTGGGATGCATATAAACCCAGCCCACAGGTCTGTAATTAGCTTCTGCCACAATCAGGCATATATTGCTAATCCACAGCGCGACACGGGGTCGCCTCTCCACACCATTCGCTGCGATCATATGACAGTTGTACACAATTAATGGCTTCCATTCATAGCCCTTCACTGTGTACTATTGTGATGATCACATGGTACAGATAGGACCAATCACAACACATCTGTACCATGTAACCAATCACAGCTATCACAATAGTACACCCTGTGAACGAATGGATGCCATTCATAAAAATGACTGCTTATAATAATGACGACGATCACTGTTATTAGCAATCATAGTGTAAAAAAAACAAATCCTGATCACCTCCCCAAAGTCACTGTGGTAACACTGCTCTGGTCATAGTTTGTAAAAAAAATATATATATATATATGAAAATACTGTAACAAGTCAGTATCCCTAATGACTGCCATACCAATCATATGATGGTGCTGTAGTGCTCTAGTGACCGTATGTAAAAAATAAAATAAAAAATTATGGACATTTTTATTTTGTTTTAATTTCTCCATTTTACCCCAAAAAATTATAAAAAATATGACTTAAAAAACTCACCATGTCTCAATACCTTGGACTGTCTACTTTCCAAAAAATGGTCATTTGGGGGGTATTTGTACTGTCCTGGCATTTTAGGAAATTAGATAAATTAGAAATTAGATAAGCAATCAGCACATCAGGGTTAATTAATTTTTAAATATACAGTATATACCTTAGCTCGTAGACACTCTTTCACACAGACTAAATAATAAACACAGATGTTTACCAAAGAAATGTAGCAGAATACATTTTGGCCTAAATTTATGAAGATTAATTATTAGCAAAATTTCATAACAGAAACTAAGAACATTTTTTTTTTTTTAAAGTTTCGGTCATTTTTCCCTTAAATAGCAAAAAATGAAAAAACCCAGTGGTAAAAAAAATACCACCAAAATAAAGCGCTATCTGTCTCAAAAAAATATACAAATTTTATTTGGGTATAGTGTTGCATGACTGAGTAATTGTCATTCAAAGTGTGACAGTGCTGAAATCTGATAATTGGCATGAGCAGGAAGAGAGTAAAAGTCCCCCTGTTACATGCTGTGTGTGCAGCTTCCTCCACAGTCAGGAGAATCTAGTTGTAGTACGGGAATAAGTACAGGAGCTGCGCCTGCATAAAACCTAAAGGCATAAGGTGGTATAAGTATAGGATATTTCAAGCACATGCTAATTCAACAAACAGGTCACACATATAATACGTTATAGAATTTAGAATACTTTGTGTAAAAAAAAAAAAAAATGGTTCCACAGGTTTACTACAAAGATTGTGGTAGGGCTTTCACATACTGCACTTTCTGGTACAATATTTTTTATTAAAGTATTTTAGACAAATCGACAAATTCCCACGCAGGGGATACGAAAACACAGGTATACATAAAGCACATAGTAGAAAACATACTATTAAAGGAACTATTCACGAATTACCACCGTCACCCCAGCCGGGGCGGGGGGCAGTGCGATATGCCTGAGCCAAGAGGCCCAGGGGCCAAAGCAGAAAAAAGGGGGAGGGAGCGGAGTTACCCGCAGAACAGGGGAGAAAGGAAAAAAAAAACAATAAAAAAACGCAACAACAAAAAAACAAAACAACAAAAACAAAAAACTAAAACTAAAATAAAAAGAAAAACAACCCTTGCACAATAGAGGAAGAAGGAAAGGAAGAAAAAGGCAGAACAGCGAGCAAAAGCTCGGAAACACAGAGAGAAAGAAAGAAGCCTCAGGCTGGAAAAAAGGACAAGTTAAATTTAGAGCCCCAGACTAGACAGGTGTAAACTAGGGAATGTATAGGACCACCACGGGGCCCATACCTTGAGAAATTTAGCATGAGAGTCATGGAGGACGCTAGACATCTTTTCATGGATCATAAGAGTCGTCAGGGTATTCTTGACCTCTGGGAATGGAACAGAAGGTTTTTTCCAGGCCCTCGCTATTGTCCGCTTGGCAGCGATAAATAAGTATGTAGCTAACTTCTGTTGGTGAGAGAAGAGGCCTGGAATTAGGCAATGGAGTAATGCATATCTAGCGTCCTTACGGAAGGGGACATGGAATAGGGAGGATAATAGGCCAAAGACCCTTGACCAGAATCTAACTAAGCGGGGACAGGACCACCATATGTGCAGCTCATCCCCTCGTTGACCACAACCCCGAAAGCACCCGTCAGTACACGCAGGGTTCGACTTGGCAATGCAAGCTGGGACCCAGTACCAACGTAGAAGGACCTTATAGGCTGCCTCCAAAGTGGCAGTGTTGAAGGAGCATTTAGCTATGCTGGACCAGGCCTTACTCCAGTCTGCGAGATCAATAGGGGATAGATCACGCTCCCATTTAAGCACATAAGAAAGGGTAGTAGAAGAGCTACTGGAAGCAAGTAAAGAATAAATCGTAGAAATGGTGCCGCGAGCACCCGGGCAACGCTGACAGATACGTTCAAAGGCAGTGATTTGATACGGGAAGGAGCCTAGGCGCCGAAGGGAGGTTATCCAGTGTCGCAACTGAATATAGTGGAAAAATTCGGTAGACGGAGCATCATGGGTCTCGTGAATCGATGACCACAGGGGAAAGGCTCGGGTGCGAAGAAAGTGGTGAACCAATGAGAACCCATGAGCAGGCCACCAAGAAAAAACATGGGGTTGTTCTGAGCCAGGCGGGAACATAGGATTATTCAGGAGGGGAAGTAGAGGCAGGAATGGAGACATAAGTTTGCCCGAGTGCCGAATCGAATCCCATAATTTCAGACTGTGAAGCATAAGCGGGCTAACAGAAGGAGGACGCAGTTTAGGGGGTAGCCATAACAAAGCCGAAATAGGAACCGGTGCACAATTGGGCACCTCCAGCAGGACCCAAAGGGGAACATCGGACGTTGCATGGAGCATGGTAAGTTGGGAAATTTGAGACGCCCGATAATACTTTGCAACGTCTGGAACGCTCAGCCCGCCCTGCAATCTATGAGCATATAGGGTAGAACGAGAAACCCTAGGGCGCTTATATGCCCAGATAAAAGAGAGCAATCTGTTCTGGAGCGACCGTAAATAAAAAGCGGGGACCCGAACTGGGAGAGTCCGAAAAAAATAAAGAATCTTTGGGAGAATAGTCATCTTGACCGCGTGAATACGTCCAATCCAAGATAGAGTGGGGAACCGCCAAGATGTCATAAGAGCTGTGACAGTACGCAAAAGTGGGTAATAATTAGCAGAGAAAAGGGAAATATAGGAGGAAGTCAGCTTGATACCCAAATAATCTAGCGAGGAATCAGCCCAACGATAGGGAAAAAAGGATTGGAGATGCAAAACTTGGGGACTCGGAAGGGTAATATTCAAAGCAGTCGATTTATGTGGATTTATTCGAAGACCTGAGATAGTAGCGAAGCGGGCTAGAAGTGCCTGGAGATTCGGCAGGGTGGTGATAGGATTGGTGAGGGTCAAGAGGGAATCGTCCGCAAACATACTAAGTTTATATTTATCTCCTGCATAGGGGATGCCCGTGATGTTAGGGTCTGTTCTAAGGGCAATAGCTAGCGGCTCGAGAGCAAGAACAAAAAGGACTGGGGATAAAGGGCATCCCTGCCTCGTTCCCCTAAAAATGGGGAAGGAGGGCGAGAGGCACCCGGCATAACGAACCGAGGCAGAAGGGGACGAATAAAGGGCCGTCAACCAAGACAATATCGAGTCTCCGAAAACCCCAGCGATGCAATACATAACGCAAATAATCCCACGAAAGGGAATCAAAAGCTTTATAGATATCAAGTGAAAGAAGAAAGCCAGGAATTTTGCGCTGCTGTAACAGGGTAATTAGGTGTACAACTTTCCGGACATTGTCCCCTGCCTGGTGGCCAGGCACGAAGCCAACCTGATCCCTATGAACCAAGGAGCGCAGATATTTGTTAATACGAGAGCACAGAATTTTCCCCAGTAGTTTCACATCCTCGTTTAGTAACGAAATCGGGCGAAATGCCTGGGGTTCATGGGCCTCCTCGATGGTCTTAGGAATCATAGAGATGTGGGCGCGCAATGAATCAGGGGACGGCAGCGCACCTTGTTTCATACAATTAAAATAGGCCGCCAGGTGGGGAAGCAAGAGAGAGGAGAACTTGCGATAATATAGTCCGGTAAAGCCATCCGGACCCGGGGCCTTCGACACACGGATGCCTTTAATGGCCTGAGCCACCTCAAACTCGGTAATGTCAGCGTTAAGAGACGCACAGGCCGCAGAAGAAAGAGGAGGAAGATGAAGATCACGGAAGAAATCGTCTGCAAGATCACTAGGGAAGGGGGAAGGTTGGCTATAAAGCGAGGCTAAAAAGTCGGCTAAAGCCGCAGAGACTTTGTTCGGATCCGAAGTGAGGTCTCCGTTGGCGGAACGAAGGCGAATAGGTTTATGGCCACGAGAAGTGGCATTGAGTTTTTTAGCAAGCATTGCACCCGGTTTATTCGCACAAGAATAAAATTTATGCTTAGTCCATCGCAGAGCTTTCTCTGCCTGGTCGGAGGCCAACAAATCCAATTCAGTGGCCAAAGTGTCCCTAGTCTTCTTATTAGCCAGGGAGGGGCGGGACTTCCACTCTGCATCTGCAGAGGCCAGGAGGCCCGTAAGTTCTCGTATCCGCCTTTCCCTAATACGTTTACGAAAGGATGCTAGCTGTATACAATGGCCTCTCATGGTAACCTTATGGGCCTCCCAGAGAGAAATAGGCGAGGACACGGAGCCTACATTTTCCGTAAAAAAGGTCTGAAGATGAGTGTGAATCTCAAGAAAGGCATCTTGAGATGAAAGGAGTGAATCATTCAATCGCCACTGAAAGGTAGGACGGGCCACACCTGAGAGAACAAACAGAAAAACAATAGGATCATGATCCGACCATGCGGAAGAGGGGATCGTAATCTTATGGATCTTAGACATCAAGCGTAAAGGGATGAAAACATGGTCGATCCTGCTAAAACTATCATGTGGACTTGAATAATACGTAAAGTCACGATCACGAGGATGAAGCTCCCGCCAGGCATCCACCAGACCATAGGACTGCACAAGGGATCTCATCTGCCCCTCCACAACCGGGTCATGAGAGGGGGAAGATCCAGCAGCATATTTCCTGTCCATTGAGGAATCCAAAGCCACATTCGAGTCACCCATAAGAATAAGGGTCCCGGAGCTATGTTGAGAAACAACTTTAAGAAGGTGAGAAAAAAACTTATGTTGGAAACGATTGGGAGCATAGTACCCAACCAAAGTTGAAACATATAAAATATAGATGCGCTAATATTAACTTAAAAGGTGATAAAACGTACAAAGAAAAACTAATCAGGGAGAATACTCCATAAACTGTGAATTACTAATATGTCCTTAATTAGTGCACAGTGATTAGCAGGATTCCATGCAGGGAAAAAATCACTCTCTTCAATCTGAATGCTAATCCAGCCCTCCACCGCTGTGATCAGATGATACAGGCACTCACAGACAGGGATTGCATGAAAGAAAAGAGAAAAAATCTCATTGCGCAATATTCGATGACAGATCAAAAAATGTAATCAGAGCATTGACATATGCACTCACGAATCCCGGCTTTCAGTAAAGCATGAAAACGCCACTCAGTATGTTGTTTCCTCAGCTCGATCCGATGCACTCGGATTCGATCGCAGGCTCCTCCCTACGCATTACATCACAGGCACGCGACTTACTCATGGGTTCATACCCATGAGTAAGTCGCGTGCCTGTGATGTAATGCGTAGGGAGGAGCCTGCGATCGAATCCGAGTGCATCGGATCGAGCTGAGGAAACAACATACTGAGTGGCGTTTTCATGCTTTACTGAAAGCCGGGATTCGTGAGTGCATATGTCAATGCTCTGATTACATTTTTTGATCTGTCATCGAATATTGCGCAATGAGATTTTTTCTCTTTTCTTTCATGCAATCCCTGTCTGTGAGTGCCTGTATCATCTGATCACAGCGGTGGAGGGCTGGATTAGCATTCAGATTGAAGAGAGTGATTTTTTCCCTGCATGGAATCCTGCTAATCACTGTGCACTAATTAAGGACATATTAGTAATTCACAGTTTATGGAGTATTCTCCCTGATTAGTTTTTCTTTGTACGTTTTATCACCTTTTAAGTTAATATTAGCGCATCTATATTTTATATGTTTCACTGTTTGGATTTGGTATCACTCAAGATAGCAGCTATATTATTTGTTTTTTTATTTAGGTGCACGTGGAATTGATTATTTAATTAGCGCTGTAGTATATTTTTCACCCAACCAAAGTTACATCCTGACCATTCAAAGTGCCTTGAAGTAGTAAATATCTCCCGGTTGGGTCAGCTATTTCCTTGGAACATGAAAACAAGAGGTTGCGTCTAAAGGCAATTAGGACCCCCTATGCTTTTCTGGGGCAGAAGCCAAATAAAAAGTGGGGAAATGAGAAGAAATAAATTTCGGAGCAGAAGAAGAGGAAAACCTGGTCTCTTGCAAGCACACTACATCAACACTGCTGGATTTCAGATAGTGGAATACCTTGGAACGTTTTACTGGAGAATTAAAGCCATGAATATTATGGGAATAAAACTTCAACGGAGATTGGGCCATTACGAGGAGATGACAACTAACTCACCTGATGGAGTCCAACAGCAACTTCCGAGTTCAGAAGAGACCCCAGTCAATGATCTCTGTGAATTTCTAGCCTGAGGGAATAAGAGGAGAAAAAGAAAGGAAAGAATACGAGAAGAAAGACAGAAAACAGCGCAAGGAAAAAACAAAATACAAAAAAAAAAAAAGGCAAAAAATAAAAAATTAAAATGTACCGAGTACGCCACGCAAAGCGCGGACCACATCTTCAATAAGACGTGAAAGGCAGGGGGGGGCTCAACCGCCGGACACATGGCCATTATAGGACTTAAATATACACACATGTAGCAAGAAAAAAGGGGGTTACCTAGGAGGGGGAGGGGGGAGCCCCGATCGGGCGCCATAGACCAACCTGAAAACAGGGTACAGCAGGAAATTGCAAATCCAACTCTCAGCATAAAATTAACTTATAACATAAAAGTAATAAAAAAAATAAAAAAAAACAAAAAAAAATTTCAATACGTCAAACAATCTTTAAAGATCAAAACATACAATTCGACCGGTTCTGAACCGGCCGGCTGGGGGGACCAGACTTAAAGACCGCCAGGAGATCCCCGGAAGCCAGCCACCCGGCCCAAACACCACCAGGAAGCGGGTCCCCGGGGAGCCCAGGCAGGTCAAAAAAAAAAAAAAGGGAAGACATCAGACATAGCAGCAATCATTTAACATAAAAGTCCCATGTGGAGACCCTGACTAGACAAATTGGGCAGCATTTGTCAAGGAATAAAAAAATAAGAGGGGAGGGGGAGGGAAGGGGTGAAGGGGGAACAGGCGCCACACATCTGGGAACGGACTGAAAAGTTCAGAAATCCAGGAGCATCACATTTAAAACGGATACAGAGGTCAGCCCGGAGCAGAACGTTGAGAGTCAGCTGCAGGCGAAATGGAGGGAGGAGGACGATTCCGCCCCTTGACCTTCTCCCACGTCCGACCCGGGAGGTTACTGGAGGGTTGTGAAGAAGTGGATTTGGCTGGGCTTCGAGCGCTTACATTAGGTGGTAACAATTGGAGTGAGTCCAGGACGGACTGCGCTTCATCCGGCGAGGTCAGAACATGGGTACGACCATTGTAAGAAAAAGAAAGCTTAAAGGGGAAACCCCAGCGGTACCGAATTTGATGTGTCTGAAGAGCCGAGGTGAAGGGCTTCATCTGTCTCCTCTTCACAATCGTAGTCTGGGAAAGATCCGCAAAAACTTGGTAACGGTACCCTTGAAACGTAAGATCAGGTCTATCCCTAGCGGCACGTAGGAGGGTCTCCTTGCTACGGTAGTAGGTAAACTTAATGATAACGTCGCTGGGTGGTCCCTCAGATTTTTTGGGGCCGAGTGCCCTATGGATGCGGTCAAACTCCAGTCTGTCAATTGGAATAGCTGGGGCAAGTTCCTGGAACAGAGCTGTCGTGGTGGAAGTGAGATCTATGACCGATTCAGGGATGCCCCGCAGGCGCAGATTACCCCTGCGAGCTCTGTTCTCAAAATCCTCCAGGCGCAAAAGGGCCAAATCCAGTTCCTTTTTTAAGTCAGAGATGTCCTGCTCATGGTTCTCTAGGACAGTTGCTGCAGCGTCCATCTTATCCTCCAGGTCATTGGTGCGGGAGCCAAGCTCCCTGATTTCTTTAGTGAGATGGGTGGCCAGCTTGGTGGTTGCTGCTGAGAGCTCTGCCTGCAGCATAGTTTTAAAACGGGAGAGGAGATCTGCATCCCGCAGGGACGGCTGCTGGATCAGAGCCGCCGCCAGGTCTGCGCTCTCAGCAGGAGACAACTCCAGGTCCTCAGCTGCAAGCTGCGAGAAGGGGTCCGGACTCGAGGCCGGGGCTTCAAACATGGCGTCGGGCTGGGAGGCCTCAAGCAATGTACGATCCGCGGCTCTCAAAGACGATGCTCGCGTGAGCATTACAACTCACTCCGTTAGATGCTCGGGGGCTGTGGGTGTCAGTGGGGCACAATTAGGAGCAGGGATACCCTCTTTTAATGCTCGATCTACGGCCGATGTGTCCGGGCGGCGAGGAGCGTGGCTAAGGTGCGACCGTCTCCATGCGCTGCTCACGAGCGCCCCCCGACTCTCACATACTGCACTTTCAAACCAGGTTACAAATGATGTCACATTATAGCAATGAACAGAACAGGTAGGCCTTGTACAGCAAACAACACAGAGGTACATGGCTTTATCTAAACATTCATGCATACTGTAGGTACTGACTTTCTCCTTACTTGTTTTCCATGCCCCAACTATGGGAGACAAATCCAGGCTGACTGTAATGTGACTCATGTTTTTTAATACAAAACTACAAGTAATTAGAACTAATGTCTGCCCTTGATGCCATTGGGAAATCTGACTGAATGAAACGTGTCTGCCCATTACTTTAAAGTGGTTGTAAACCCTTATGCCTCGTACACACGATCGCGATTCCAACAAGAAAAGTGCGATGTGAGCTTTTTCACGATTCAGCAATTGCAAATTCTGACGGTGCTCTATCGCACTTTTTCTGTGAGAATTCCTGGCAAGAAAAGATTGAGAGCAGGATCTCAATTTTCGTGACAGGAAAAATTCCTATTGGGAATCGCGATCGTCTGTATGCAATTACGCCGCGAAAAAACCTGCGAATGCTCACAATTAAGCAGACAAGCCGAACTGCCTATTGAACTTCATTGATCTCGGCACGTCGTACGTCACCACGTTCTTGACGGTCGGAATTTCGTCCAAGATTAGTGTGACCTTGTGTATGCAAGACAAATTTCACGGTTTTCTTGTCGGAAATCGCAATCGTGTGTACGAGGCATTACATATACCCAGTGAAGTGACTGGACTCAGATGATGTACAGAGATACATCCTCCTTCATAACGTGTACTTGTTTATCTGCAGTTTTCTCTTATAGAATTTATACAGCTTTTCTGAGCATTCAGAAAACAGGGGTTGTGGAGCTGAGGTTACACTCTGCAGAGGTCAGTGAGTAGAACTGACTGGTGGCAAGGGACACACTTCACACAGCTGTAATGTGTGCATATCTTCGGGTATGGCCGCATACATAATCTTCCTGACATGCATTATGAGAACACATATATTTTTGGGCACGGCCATTTACACGATCTTTCTGACACTAAAACTATGAAAGACCTTGGGCACCCCAAGGAGAGTAATGATGTGGCTATGCATATAGCTGCAAATAGTGGACCATAATACATTGCCAGTGGAAGGGACTTTAAGTGGTATGGTTAAATAAAACTTAAGCCTACTCTGCTCTGGGTATTAGTGTAAGAAAATCAAAGAGTGCAAGTGTTGGGTGTAATTAACTGGCAGAGCTCAGAAGTAAGTAACATGAAGAGCGCAAGAGTCAGGAATAAATAACATAGAGTGTAGGAGTAAGTAACGCACAGACACAAGAGCATGTAACACACAGAGCACAAAGCGCAAGAGTAAGTAACACAGTGGGTGTTATTTACGAAAGGCAAATCCACTCTGCACTACAAGTGCAAACTACAAGTGCAAAGTGCACTTGAAATTGCACTTGTAATTGCAGTCGATGTAGATCAGAGGGGGACATGCAAGGAAAATAAAAAACATCATTTTAGCCTGCACATATTTGGATGATAAAATTAGCAGAGCTTCCCCTCATTTCAGATCTACCCCTCAGATTTACAGCGACTGCAAATCCAAGTTCACTTTCAGTGCAATTCTATGTGCACTTTGCACTTGTAGTGCAAAGTGGATTTGCCTTTTGTAAATAACCCCCAGTGTGCACAGCTCAGGAGTAAGTAATAGAGAGAGTGCAGGGGTCAGTGGTAACACAGACCAAAAATGCTCACCTATGCTACAGTCCTTGTACTCACAAAATATTTCTGCTACAAGTAACAGACTCACAGGCACACATAAACCTCAGTACAAAGGATCATTAGTTAAATAAGTAAACTCTTCCATTGTTAAGATTTTATGGTCACAAAAAGTTATCGTTCTACCAGAGCCTACCTACCTAAAGAAGCACCTCTTCTTTAAAAGCTGCTGTTTTTTTGTTTTGTTTTTTAATATCTGCTGCTTAGAACACTTGGTCTGGACGAAGTAGAGATAGAGAGGAGGAGGGTGGGGGGATAAGAGAGAGAAGGGAAAGCGATAAAAGAGAGGCAGAGTAGGGTATAGGGAGAGAAAGAGAGATAGAGAAGTGAGGATGGGTGTGTGGGGCAGGGAGAGAGAGATAGGATGTGGGTGAAAAGGGGTGTGTAAGAGGAGGAGAGAGAGAGAGAGTGGTGAGAGATGATGAAAGAGAGAGGAGGGAAAGAGCTCAGAAAGTTACAGCTCACTCGCCAATTATAAGCTCAGGCTCAGTGGCCAAGCTTGGTCTCGCCCATGATCAGGCAGCCAGTATCTGAGCTGAATTAGACAGCTTCAGATTGTAATTTTTTTACTGCTGGTTCCCAGGGACCACACAACCCTCTCCAGAGTCCATCACCAGGCTGCCATTTTAAATCTGCTGTCCTCATAACCCCCTCCACAAACATACATGCAGCCATGCACAATTCTACTGAATGCAAAGTGGGTACTTGAACTGTGGATGGACACACTGAGCTGCTGGCTCCTGCCTCCACTCACCGCCTATAATACCCACAGTACAGAGCTGAGGAGAAGTTTCAGAGCACCTCCCTTGGCTCTGTGCTGTAGGTCTGATAGGCAGTGGAATAGAAAAAATGGTGGTCAGATGCCAGTTGCATTGGGACCCAAAATGCCTAATGCTATTTATGCCCTAGCTGAAACTGCAGGTGTTATTTAATCAGAGGGCAGTACATATCTTTAAATGACAGGACGTAATTCTTTTGCACCTGGTATAATTTATCACATAACTTAGGGGGATTTTAAGTCCACTGAGGCCTCTGTATTTCAGGTCGGGTGAAATTAGTGTCCTTTTTTTCTTACTGTGTTTAACATCCAGTGACAAGAAGAGAAACATTTACTGAAATGGGATGGAGGGGGAAAAAATCTGAATATTCAGTAGGAAAAGCAACAATATTCACAATCAAACATACCTTAATATATACTTCTCTGTGTGTAAGAAATTGATTATGATGTGTACATTATATATTACATACAATTATTATTAATAGGGATGCTTTTACACCTTTCTACCATGCTCCATTTACATCTAGAAAGGCCATAAACGCAATTATTTTTCCCAATTACAATAAGATTTTCATAGCAGAGTATTTGAATTTCTCATGCCTGTTACTTGCTATGTCTGTTCACTCCCCTGGTACCGGCTGCCAGCATTGGTGCTTGCACAAATGAGTTTCAACTAATTTGATTTAATTTTTTCAATTCCAGCATGAATCAGAATAACAGGATAACCGTGGTTCTTAATCCACTCAGGTGACTGGATGACCGAGAATGGATAATAATTCCTTTCTCCTGGTGTGAAAAAGAGGACAAAATGTTTTATAGACAGTGTTTATGTTTTCCAAAAGAATCATTACCAAGGCCTCACCCTGGGCTATAGTATAATAAAGACCTTTACTATTATTAATTTTAGTCATTTAGGAAACACAAGTATGTTTTACATGCATGCTAATATTTCTCTTTTGCAAGATAAAAACAAGAAAAAGTACTTAGTGACCTTAGGTTACCATAAGACAGACCTTCGGTTGCTGTTGGATGTGCATGAATGACAGCACAAGACATTTGTTATTTTAAAGATTACAGTATAGACAGGCATGTGCATATTAAAAGAACATATGTGTTGTTCTGTGATTCACATACTTTTGTTTCCTAAATGACTAAAATTTATAAGCACTTTGGAGTCTACCCCCATGCTGGAGTCTTTGCCTCTTAATACAAGAAAGTATTTTGCTTGAAAACTGCAGCTGGGCATAACATGCTTTTATTAGGTCTAGGATCTACCAGAACCCGTCTCGACCACTGATTCCCCAGCTGTTTGTCTAGTGTTTTGTTTGGTCTCTAGTACGATTACTTTGCATTCAAAGCAATGAGACTCAGACCTCTACTACAATTATAGGAATACAAGACTGACAGATTTACCTACAGTATAAGAAGCAAAATGCTACCTACTTCCTAGAAATAAGCAGCCTACGGTCTGTAAGCAGTAGAAATACTTTAAAAGTTATTTAACTAAGGTTACGGTGGATTCACGATCTCTGTAGTCAACGAGGACCCAGGCTTAATCTATAAGCAGTTGCTGGAGATCAGGCAATAGCATCTTCAGGTATAGTTTCTTCTGGCTTGTACAGACATTCCTTAGTGAGTGAGTGAAAAACTTGTAAAGCGCAACACATGCGAACTGAATCGCCTCTGGGCGCTGCAGTGTTAAGTCATTATAGAGTCCTCTTGTCAGCATATGTCTGAAGACCTTTAATGATCTTTTATTTGGAAAATTTACCATGCCCACATGGGTATGTCCTCTTTCGCAACACTGAGTTTCAATGGGAGAAAAATTATCCAGTTGGCCCTCTAGAGGTCATTTATGTCAGAAGGCCAAGCTATTGTTTGACTCTAGTTACATAAAACAGACATATATATATATCAAATGTAACACACCTAGAATGCTTGATGCATGCATGTTTTTAGCCCACAAGTGTATCATTTTACATTTATCAACATTAAACCTCATCTACCACAAAGTTGCCCAATTAAATAGTGCATTGAGGTCATCCTGTAAGAACGGTATTACACTACACAGCTTGGTTTCATCTGAAGACACATACATAGTAATTTTAATCCCAGACCCTATATTATTTACACATATGTTAATCCCAACACCAAACCTTGGGGTACACCACTGATAACCGTATACCATTCAGAAACAATGGCAGGTTGGGCTGCTGTGTGAGAGCTAGGTGTACTCACTGCTCTTCTTTTCATTATCATGCTTAAAGGACAGCGGAGGGGAGAGCAGAGTCAGTGGTGTGGAGCTGCCCAGGAAACCTACAGATTAGGCCACTATATGCTGAGAGGCAGCAGAGCTCCCAAATCATGCATCCATTCTGTCGGCCATCTTAGTCATTCCCCCAACCTCATACCATTCAGAGTATGATTCATTAGTCTATGTTTTTGCTTCTTTCCTCATAAAAAGAAAGCAGATTTGTTCAAAAATGTCAGTCTTTCATAAACTTATACTGTCTATTGGTTATAATAGTGTTTCCAGCAAAAACATTTTTTTTTATCAAGTTCCCAAGTAGAGGTTAAACTAATAGGTCTGTAGTTACTTGGAAAATATTTGAATCCCTTTTTAAATATAGGCAGCACATTGGCCTTGCGCCATTCTAGCGGTACCGAGACAGTCACTAAAGATTCTCTATAAATTGGAAACATTGGCCCTAAAACAACAGAGCTCTGAGGAAACGTAGGGGTATGTCACCTGGTCCAGGTGCTTTATTCACCTTTATTTTGTCTAAATGTTTCTAGATTTTGAGCCATTGTGGTTCTTTTGGAGCTGTCAATACTGAAACCCTATCTGTTAAAAAAAAAAAATTTTTTTTTAGAATACATTAAGCTAAACTATAAATGCTAAAAGGTATAATGTGCATAATTGAGACACTGCTAAAATGGAAAAAAAAAAAGAATGCTTGAGAATCTAAGGGGATAATGGGAGAAAAAGTCCTTCAAGTGGTTAAAGGTATTTGATCTGCACTCTTTTTTTTTGGCTTGTCGGCACACACCTACCCTTTCCCATCCCAGTTCCACTGCACACTGTGGTCATCTCTGCAGCACCCATTTTACGTTGCAGCAATTATTTTGCTACAGTCAGGTGCTGATGCCTTAGTTGTACCTCTTTCTCACATTCTAAAGTTGAAAGGTATGATGGGGTATCTGGAAGGCTGTGCGGAAACACTGGGGGATGGAGAGTCACACTAGCCTTAAAAGTTTGCCTACCCCCGCTATAAGTTTTTTAATAATAAACAAGTATTTGGAACCCATTTCAACAGTGATCATTAATGAGGATTGTTACACATCATTTTTATAACAATCTGAACTATGCAGTGGAAACAAAAGGGACGCAAAAAAATCCAGGTAAAGTGTCTGCAGATTTAAAGCTGGTAAAGACGAAACCTTAACTGACCTTTCCATAATACACCAGTCTGCAAAGGCAGCTCTGGAGGAAACATTTACATTGACAGCAGACAACACAGTTGGAAAGCCAAATGCAGTACTTGCCAACTGTCCTTGGGCTGCAGGCAGTATTGAATTATTTCTAATTCCTGCTAGCTTCATGTTAGTCCATTATTAGGTTTTCATAACTGCAAAGTGTTCTGTGCAAAATGTCATGCAGTTCACACATCTCACAGTATTGTGCTGGGCAAGAAGATACAGATAAACCAATAAATCCAGTCATATAGGGAGCACTATAACAAAGTATACTACCGTATTTATCGGCGTATAACACGCACCCTAACTTTAAGAGGGAAGTTTTGGGAAAAAAACGTTCCAAAGCCCCCTGCGTATAACACGCAGGCACAGTTTACCCTCTATTTTCAGGGTAAAAAAGTGAGTGTTTGTGAAGGACTTTTTGCCTATGTGCTTCAGTCTAATGCTCTCCCTGCTAACTTAATGCTGTGGGTTAGAGGTAACAGGTGTTCATGTGTGATTCATCTCTCTCTGTAAAGACTGTTCATATGTTAAATAAGGCTAGCTTTTGAAAGGCCTTTAATTGTGTGATAACCCTGTCTAAAAACCTAGTGATTCTCAGAGGTGTTAATAGGTGTCAAACTGGAAGCAGACGAAACGTCTGCTTAGGAAACTCAAGTGTGTGAAGGTGGTTTGTTGTTTAAGGAATGTGCAGTGATTAGACATGATAATTGTCGGTCGGTGCCGACCTGTCTAGAATGTTTTAGTAATTAGCCTTAGTGTGTGATTAGGGGGGGTGGAGATTTCATTGTTGCTTGAATGTCTTGGACTGTATAAAAAGCTGAGAAGAAAACCATTAAAGTCTGTGTTGTTCCAGCAGTAAGCTTGGCATGTGTGGCTTTCTGGGCGACTCCAGGGATATTCCTCCTCGTGGAATATTGGGGTGATTTTCGTTATGGGAAGAAGGGAACGTTGACGGGGATATCATTGTAATACCGTCACAGTGTTATACGCCAATAAATACAGTATATACCCGAGTATAAGCCGACCCGAATATAAGCCGAGGCACCTAATTTTACCACAAATAACTGGAAAAACGTATTGACTCGAGTATAAGCCTAGGGTGTCCATCTGCATGCCTCACTGTGCCCATGACTAGACTTACATTTCAACATGGGAGTATATCGAAGGGGTGCTCGGCTTTAAAAAAAAACGGTGCTCCCCGGTCGTAGGTCCCCCCAAACAGAAAACTTTGCACACTTGTAGAGGAGAACTGGGGCTACATGTGTGCCAAGTTTGGGGTCCAGGGGACCTACAGCCAGCCGGTACCGGGTCCCCAAAGTCAGCGAGATCAGGCGCAAAAAGGTGACTTGAGTATAAGCCGAGGGGGGCATTTTCAGCATCAAAAAATGTGCTGAAAAACTCGGCTTATACTCGAGTATATACAGTATTTTATGCAAAATTAACAGCATAAACATACAATTTGCTACATCATAATTGTGCCTATTGAATGTTTTATTATATTAAAATATATATTTTTATATGTTTTTACCCACCTAAACAAACTGCAGGAGTTCACCATATGATTCCTTGCAACATATAATGTTTAAAGGGGTATTAAACCCAAAACCACAAAAGTACCACATTGCAGCTTAAAGTGGTTGTAAACCCTCCCCCACAACTGTATTACATTTCAATCTGCTTAAATGATGCTAATGATTGCTGCTTGTAGATGTATCCTTACTTGCTTTTCTTGTAATACATCCCGTTCTGTGTAGTGACGTCACCGGTGCATGCGCATATCTCTCGTTTCTCACGGCATGCTCTGAGTGCAGTTACACCATCTATCCATTGACAGGATGCCGTGCGGTGCGATTTCCTCTCCCAGCAGCACTGCGATCAAAACCCACGAGACTGCAGATTCTCTCTGTACTGCGTGACGTCACATGGGGTGTAAACCTCGTCACCGGACTGCATACCATAGCAGTAATTAGCTGCAGCATACAGCAGCTTAACAGGCACACAATACAAGAACGGCAAAACTGCTATACAATTTTGCACTGTCAGGTCGGCTATGAGCGCCGGAGCACGGTCGCCATAGGAACGTTGGATCGAAACTGAGGCTTCGTTAAGACGCGATCATGCATGTGCGAGAATACAGCAAGACATACTGAAAGGGCGGCAGTAATCTGCAGTGCAGACTCGGGAAACAATACCTAAAATGGCACAGCCTAACCCCTGGAGAAATCATTTATAAAAGTTATAATAAAAAGTAAGTAATATGCGATTGAGGCTTATTTACAATGCATAATGTTTGCTTATAACTTCATATAATGGTCTAGATGAAAAGTGGCAACGAAGTGGGAGAGTTTATTTCCTCTTTAACAATCATTAGATGTGGTGTGGATGTTAGTTTTCTTTTCTGCTTTTTTTCCTTTGTTCTCACGTGGTGATCTGCCCTATAACACACCTCCTGTATTAAGGTGCCCCCACTGTGGATGAAGGAACACAGGGGTACCTTTGGGTGGCAGCATTGTTAATCTGGGTGGAGGGAAGTGTTAGGCCCCTTTCACACGGCCGGATAGAATGGTGCTTTTAGCTGCAGATTTTACCACAGCTAGAAGCACACAATGCTTTCCTATGACATCATTCACACACTACAGTTACCTGCGGTTTTGTTACCCACGGTTTTGTGCGGATAGAAAAAATAGATCTCAATGCGTCCAGCTGCGAAATCCCACAGCTATCGGCACATAACCGCAGTGCACTGTGTCAGCTGCGTTTGGTATGAATCTTGAGGGGGAACTCCACGCCAAATTTCAAATAAAAAACCGGCATGGGTTCCCCCTGCAGGAGCATACCAGGCCCTTGGGTCTGCTATGGATTTTAAGGGGAACACCGTACGAAGAAAAAACAGCGTGGGGTTACCCCAAATTCCATACCAGACTCGTATCCGAGCAGCAGCCCGGCCGGTCAGGAAAGGGGGTGGGGACGAGCCAGGCCGCATGCCCTCAACATGGGGGTGCCCTGTGGCCCCGGCCCCACCCCCACCCCAAAGCACCTGTCCCCATGTTGATGAGGACAGGGCCTCTTCCCGACAACCCTGGCCGTTGGTTGTCGGGGTATGCGGGAGGGGAGCTTATCGGAATCTGGGAGCCCCCTTTAATAAGGGGGCCCCCAGATCCCGGCCCCCCCACCCTAGGTGAATAAGTATGGGGTACATTGTACCCCTACCCATTCACCTGGCGGATATTTTTTTTTTTTAGATACACTACACAGGGTTTTTAAAGTAATTTATTAGTCAGCTCCGGGGCCCCCCTCTCTTCTTTAGCTCTTTTAACGAGGGGGGGCTTCTTCGATGTCTTCTGCAGGGGTCCCGGTCTTCCCCGCCATCTGGTTCTCTTCCGCAGGGGGGGGGGGGCACTTTCTTCTTTAGCTCTTTTACAGCGGCCCCCTCACGGGCTTCTGTCGCCTTCTGCCTCTCTTCTTCGATTTTGACACGTCGCTTCCTCCCGATGTAATGCCGCGTGCGCAGCTCGCACCGATTTATGTAGGCCTCTTATGACGTCACAGTCCCATCATGCTCCGTGCACCCTCCACTGGCTTCCGCTCGCCCAACAAATTAAATTAAATTCAAAATACTAACTACTACCTACAAAGCCATTCACAACTCTGCCCCCAGCTACATCACTGACCTAGTCTCTAAATACCAACCCAATCGTTCTCTTCATTCTTCTCAAGACCTCCTGCTCTCTAGCTCTCATCACCTCCTCCCATGCTCATCTCCAGGACTTTTCCAGAGCCTCTCCAAGCCAATGGAACTCCTTACCCCAATCTGTCCGTCTATCTCCGTCTCTATTAGCTTTTAGAGGATCCCTGAAAACCCTCCTCTTCAGAGAAGCCTATACTACCCACATCTAGCAACTGTATTGTAATTTTGTTCCATCTGATCACCCCCCACATCTACTACCCTTTGTTCCACTTGACCCTCCCTTCTAGATTGTAAGCTCTGACGAGCAGGGCCCTCTGATCCCTCCTGTATCGAATTGTATTGTAACTGTACTGTCTTCCCTGATGTTGTAAAGCGCTGCGCAAACTGTTGGCGCTATATAAATCCTGTATAATAATAATATAACTGGGTACTTAGATTTATAGGTAAAATTGATTCAGGGAATATCCCCCTCTCAGGGAGGAATTTTTTTCCCCTGTTGGAGCAAATTGTTTCATGATTTGCTGGGGTTTTTCGCTTTTCTCTGAATCAACTATGGGTATAGGGTTGTGTACAGTGCCTTGAAAAAGTATTTATACCCCTTGAAATTTTCCACATTTTGTCATGTTACAACCAATAATGTAAATATAATTTATTTGGATTAATGTGATAGACCAACACAAAATGGCACATAATTGTGAAGTGGAAGAAAAATGATAAATGGTTTTTAACATTTTTTCCCCCAAATATCTGAAAAGTGTGGCATGCATTTGTTTTCAGCCCCCTTTACTCTGATACCCCTAACTAAAATATAGTGGAACCAATTCCCTTCAGAATTCAACTAATTAGTAGATAGATTCCATCTGTGTGTAATTGAATCTCAGTATAAATACAGCTGTTCTGTGAAAACCTAAGGGGTTTGTTAGAGAACCTTAGTGAACAAACAGCATCATGAAGGCCAAGGAACACACCAGACAGGTCAGGGATAAAGTTGTGGAGAAGTTTAAAGCAGGGTTAGGATATTAATATATCCCAAGCTTTGAACTCCTCCCCTCACGGAGCACTGTTCAATCCATCATCCGAAAATTGAAAGAGTATGGCACAACTGCAAAGCTACCAAGACATGGCCGGTCACCTAAACTGACAGGCCGGGCAAGGAGAGCATCAATCAGAGAAGCAGCCAAGAGGCCCATGGTAGCTCTGGAGGCGCTGCAGAGATCTGTCCACAGGACAACTATTAGTTGTGCACTCCACAAATCTGGCCTTTTTGGAAAAGTGACAAGAAGAAAGCCACTGTTGAAAGAAAGCCATAAGAAATCCAATTTGCGAGAAGCGACACAGCAAACATGTGGAAGAAAGTGCTCTGGTCAGACGAGACCAAAATTAAACTTTTTGGCTTAAAAGCAAAATGCTATGTGTGGCTGAAAACTAACACTGCACATCACCCTGAACACACCACCCCCACCGTGAAACATGGTGGTGATAGCATCATGTTGTGGGCATGCTTTTCTTCAGCAGGGACAGGGAAGCTGGTCAGAATTGATGGGAAGATGAATGGAGCCAAATACAGGGCAATCTTAGAAGAAAACCTGCAAAAAGACTTGACTGGGGAGGAGGTTCAACTTCCAGCAGGGCAACAACCCTAAACGTACAGCCACAGCTAAAATGGAATGGTTTGGCTCAAAGCATATTCATGTGTTAAAATGGCCAAGTCAAAGTCCAGACCTAAATCCAATTGAGAATCTGTGGCAAGACTTGAAAATTGCTGTTCAGACGTTCTCCATCCGACAGGGCTTGAGCTATTTTGCAAAGAAGAATGGGCAAAAATGTCACTCTAGATGTGCAAAGCTGGTAGTGACATCCCCAAAAAGACTTTCTGCTGTAATTACAGCAAAGAGTGGTTCTACATAGCGATTTAGGGGGGCTGAATAGAAATGCACGCCACACTTTTCACATATTAGTAAAAAAAAATGAAAACCATTTATAATTTTCCTTCAACTTCACACTTATGTGCCACTCTATCACATAAAATCCCAATAAAATACATTAAAATTTTTGGTTGCAATATGACAAAATGTAGAACATTTCAAGGGGTATGAATACTTTTTCAAGGCACTGTATAGGATTTTAGATTTTTTTTATTGGTTGAACTAGATGAACTTATGTCTTTTTTCAACCCGACTAGGTTACAATAAAGAATCCTTTCTGCAATCTAAAGATAAACCTCCTTTCTCCTAACCGCATATTTTCTTCAAGGACCTTTGAGTGAACAGTTTATTACAGTTACTGGAGTCACCCTTGATATATTTGTACATTGTAATCATATCCTCTCTTCAAGGAGAGGTATAGCTAAAACTATTTTGGCTATACTTCTCATGTAGGTCACAGGAGTGCAGTTCATTCTGCACTCCTGTGACCCATTTTTAGCCGACATCAGGCTAAAATCTGCTTTTGGCTAACGCTACTCAGCTGGTCCAGTCTCAAGAAAGATTCCACCCAGATACCTGGACGGGCACCGATTCGTTGAGAGCCTGAGCCAGCCTCTCCTGCCCCTTCCACAGCCCAGCACCACTCTAGTAAATGCTGGAGGGGCAGAGAAAAGAGCCGGTGACTGACAGTTACTCTCTGCTCAGAGAGGGAAAACAGAGTGATCAGCTATGTTTTATCACTCAGTTCTCACTGCAGAGCCCGCGGGGGACAGATGCTGCATCGGATCAATGCTGCATCCACCTAGGAGGTATCAATGTTTTTGTTTTTTAAATTCCAAACTTCTCTTTTAAGTGCCTTTTCTCAAGAGTGAATGACTATAATCTATGCAATCGATCATTATAGATGAGGTTCTCCATCTCCCCCTTGTTCATTTTGTTGACCGTTGCTGAACTCCTACATCAACAATGTCTTTCTTGAGGATTGGTGGCCAAAACTGCATATTCAAGATGAGGCTGAACTAGTGTTTGTAAAGGGGTAAATGATTGATTTATCTCTGGAATAGATGTCATTTTAAATAGAAGGCAGTGATTTGTTAGCTGTGGCTTGGAATTGTAGGATACTGCTAAATGTATCTACAAGCTCCCCAGATCCTTCTTCATTACTGATCTGTAATTTGCCCCTTCTGATTTGCATCCAAGTGTATAACTTTATATTTCTTAGTATTCAACCTCATGTGCCATGTAGCTGCCCAACTCCCTATTTTGTCAAGGTCTTTATGCATTGCAGCCATCACGGCTGGTGGAATTTTTGGCCTTCCAGGTTCCTCCTTTACCGCTCATCAACCTGCTAAATACATTTTGAAATACAATAATGTATTTTCTTACATACCTTATTTCAGACCCAGTGACATCATCATTGTCTGCTTCTTTATGCAATGCAGTCAGATCATGACTGATAGGAGGGGTCGGCTGGAAGCTGTACATAGTTTCCTGAAAACATCACAGCACCCAGTCTCAGTACTCCTCTCAAGAACCCTCAGGTTCAAGCAGTGGGCTGGCTCTTGGGAGGAGATATGCAAATTCATGAGCTGTATTCTTGGCAGTTACACTGTTCCCTGCTACTACCAAAAACGACAGAAACCCTCCTTCTGTATGGTATGGCGAAAGTCCTGTTCTATAGCGACAATTCTGCTTCTCCATACAGTACAGTGAGCGAGTGTTGTCATCCTAGGACAGGAAGTGTGCGTTTGTGATAGGATCACCAGATAGGATCACCAGGTAAATACAAAGCCAAAAAAAGTCCAGAAAGAATGTAAAATCCCGTACACATGATCGGATAAATCCAATGGCAATTGTGTAATGACAGGATGTTGTCAGGTAATACGACCGTTTATATGCACCATCGGTCAATTGTTGTCGGATTTTCCGCCAAAAAATGTTGGATAGCATGCTTTAAAATTTTCCGACAACAAATGTATGGTGTTGAATTATGCTATCTTGTGTACACAAGTACAAATACGCATGCTTAGAAGCAATGCTAACCATAACACTTTAGCAGAAGTTGCCCAAAGGGCAGCGCTAAAGAGCTGAAAAAACACATTGTTTTGTGCTTGTTGGCCAACAATTCTTTGCCGTTTGTATGCAATACAAGTTCACGGCCAATGCCCTTCGGACAAAAGTCTGAGGCTTTGTCCGCAGAAAATGCGATCGTGTGTACCAGGCTTAACACCGCTCAGACTGTGGATAAAGAGTTCCTCGTGGGTGCTGGCCCCGGGCTCACCATCGTCAATAGTAAAAACACCACACTACAATCCTGCGCTCATGGGGAAAAAAAAAACACATATGGACTGTCTCTTGGTAGTGTGAAAAAATCAGCAATTTATTCAGCTTCACTTAGGATAAACCGTCCGATCATAAGTAGACTCCAATAAAATGATAAAAAATAAATAAAAAAGGTTTCTAAGAGATTGTACAAAGCCATTCCTGGCTATAAGTCCCAGAATCATTTTGTATGTATCACTTCTTTGGTAACAACAAAACCTGGGGAATGCCCAAGGAAAAACCAAGCCTCCTTACCGATCAGCCTGCAGAACAACCAATTAACCTAACAGTATGTGTTAAAAACAGGGGTTTTGTCCGCACGCATTTGCAAACGCATGCGTGAGCCACAGAGCCGCGCCAAGGCACCCTGTAATCTGTGGTCCTAACACTAAACAATGAGTGTCCCCACAATGGAGGCACATGCATTCTAATGGATAGATAGGGGCAGGTGGACTGAAGGGGAGCCGCCCCTCCTTAAAGGTGCAGGAGCACACCAAGCACCCAGCATGTAGCACAATGGCTGCAAAGGTGTTGGTGGGCTGCTGGACCAATATAAGCACCACAGGTGAAACAAACATGTCCACCGCCCCCATCTATAGCTGGCAATCGCAGTAAGTGGCATTGGAAGGCTAAAGCAGATAACAAAACCTGGGGAATGCCCAGGGAAAAACCAAGCCTCCTTACTGACCAGCCTGCAGAACAACCAATTAACCTGTGCCACATGTGCGAATTACAACACTGTGGTCCTTGTGGTGGGCCTTTCTGAGCTCTTTGGATATTCCTTATAATTGCTTCTCTGAATCTTTGGTCCTTTGTTTTTTGGATGATTTAATGCACCGCTCTTATTCCATTCCCATCTTGTGAAAATTTTAGCAGGGATTTCCTTCTTTCTCAAATGTCAAGGTTTTACTCCCTGTTCTTCCTTTTTCTTGGTGAAGCAGGCCCTCAAGGTTTACCGTTAGCGTTGTTTCCGCAGTGATATCGGTGTTCCAGTTACTTTACATCTTTTGAAACATTTAATATTATGTTTTTTATACACCTTCTGAAGAATTACTTTAAGGTTTCTTTTAGTTTACTTTTTTTTTGGGGCATTTCATATTTCTGAACTTCTGCCTAGGTTTTCAGCCTCATAGGATGGTTTATTATTTTCTGACGTTTCTATGGGTCCTGATTTTATCAGGATATTTTTGAGGTCCAGCAAGACTGATCAATTGGGTAATGGCCAGTGGATTGTTATATATTAATCACCCAACTCATCTATATGTGCCTTTTCCTGGTTGTCCATATTTTTACTATCACAGACTTTTGGCTCGAAGAAACAGCCACACCTTAATAGATTAATAGTTTGCTCCTAATGTCTAATGAGTCCCCACAATTATCACACCAATAAGCTGCTAGGTGTGGGTCCAGAAGAAACAACAAAAAACAATAATATAATCAGTGAAGAAAACAGTAGTCCCAGAGCAGCTATAAAAAAATTGTTCCTAGAAACAATAGAAAAAACACCACACTACAATCCTGCGCTCATGGGAAAGAAAACACACAATATATATATATATATATATATATATATATATATATATATATATATATATATATATATACTGTCTCTTGGTAGTGTGAAAAAAATCAGCAATTTATTCAGCTTCACTTAGGATAAACCATCCGATCATAAGTAGACTCCAATAAAATGATAAAAAAACACTTGAAGTGTCCCCTGTGATCCCTAGAGCAGGGAAGAGCTGACAGTTTCACTCATAAATCAGTGCTGGTTGAATAACCTTGATAAATGAGCAGAAAACGCTGCTACCTCTAAGCTGGATGTCCCCCGGGGGACAAGCGATCCGGTGTGTGGTGGCCCTCCAACACACAGGGTGCAGGATCCTGGAGTGGTGTCTGCCTGTAAGGGGGATTCAGGAAGCTCCGTGCCGAGCAGTGACGTCAGTGCCATCAAGACGTCCGTCCTAAGGCTGAAGAAACAGCCACGCCATCGTCAATAGTAGTTGAAGAAAAAGAAGATTGGTCGCACACCCTGGAAGGAAGAACTTCTGTAGAATAGTTACTTTATTGTCAAGGTGCCAAAGGACATAGACAGGATGTTACAGGAATATTGGCCAACCCGGTTTCACACAGATAACTCGTGCTTGTTCATGCTTCTGGAAGAATGATCAAACATTCCCATAGACCATGGATCCTCAAACTACGGCCCGCCAGCTGTTTTAGAATTACACATCCCACGAGGCATTGTAACACAATGACATTCACAGACATGACTAGGCATGATGGGAATTGTAGTTCCTGAACAACTGGAGGGCCGTAGTTTGAAGACCCATGCCATAGACACACTCCTAAACCTTGTGGACAGCCTTCCCAGAAGAGTTGAAGTGGTTATAGCTGCAAAGGATGGGCCAACTCAATATGGAGCCCTACGGACCAAGACTGGGATGCCATTAAAGTTTATGTGCGTGTAAAGGCAAGCGTCACAATACTTTTAACAATACAGTGTATTTTAGTGTATGGAATTGGAAACCCTAACAATGAACATCTGTTATTAGATCTGTGTCCAAAAATACCTGTTGATCTCTTCGGAAATCGGGAACTGTCCTGTGCACACTTTGTGTTATATCAAGTATAATTAGCCCTTCCAGGTCATATCTTAGAACACAGAACAATTCGTCTTTTTTGTTGTGGAAAATGGCATAGGGTGAGGCTTTGAGTAGTTTAGATAGAAATACAAGCAGGGCTTGACACCATTCAGTCTACAAAAATGCAGTGTATTGTCAGCCCACAGCAGGACGCAGAAGCCGCGTGCATTTATTACATTTTAGGGTCTATAAAAGAATACATTGACACACTTCAAAATCTTTTCCTTGAATTTAGATACAACTTCAACATCTTTTTCCATCTTAGAACCATTCTTTCCTCCAGTACTGCTGTAGCCTCCCTATTATAAAGAAGCTTGTACCTTGGCGTTCTGCAGAAATAGAAATAGTTGTAAATGATTCCACACAAAGGAATAGACAAAGCACACAAACAAAGGATCTGCTGCCCCTACAGATACAACCACCTGAGTGGCATACAGATAATTAGTTTAAAGATATAGTGGTGGTGTTGTTCCTCTAGTACAGTGGTTCTCAACCCCTCTAGTGCCATGACCCCTTGATAAAATTTCCCAAGTTGTGGGGACCCCTAACAGTAAAATAATTTCCGTAGCGTGAGTTGTCAGCACCCAAGACAAGCAATTTGCGCCCCTAACCCACGGAAATTTAGCGGTCCCTGAGTTCCCTCCACTCGTACAGTATTAAAACCTAATATGGTACATTTTAGGATGTGCCACTCTATCTCTCTATCCTAATTTCTTGTTTTTTCCCCCACATCCCACTCTCTAGCTGTCTTTCTTGTTCTGTCTCTAATTATTTCTCTCCCTTTTTCTTTCTTCCTTACCCTCTTTTCCTCTCTCTTCCATGTATTCTCTGTTTTTATTCCTTCTTTTACTTTTTGGTGGGGGGATGGGATGAGTGGCAATGCTGGGGGGAGTTCTGATCTGCCAACTTAGCTGCTCTTGATTAAGGTCATCTGCTGGTCTGAGAACTGTAGTGGAGACCGCAAAAAGGGTGGGAGAGTGGTGGAGGCTTCAGGAACAGCCCAGGATTTGGTGACCCCTGGGCAAATCATCATTTGACCCCCAGGTTGAGAACCACTGCTCTAGTATATATAAAAATAGCCGTGTATTTATAAATTGCCTGAATATTTATTAAAAAAATTAGGGTGATGTAAAGTAACATGTGTTTGTAATAAAAGTAAAATGACCAAGTGGTATATGTGCTAGTTCATAAACCTGTTAAAACAGTGTGTGTTACACCCTCTGTGGTGTGTCTCACTGAAAGTGAGTGGTAAAGTGATGAGTTCTTTAAGTGTATGCATATTATACCCCTTATGCCACTGAAAATGACTCTTAAAAGTAACAAGTGCTACTGGTGTGGGTTATACCCCCTGCTTCAAGTGGGGAAAAAAAACTTTAAACATTCTGATACATGCAAAAATCTGTTATATGAAATTAAAAAGAAAAAAAAAAAAAAAAAAAAACAGTCCTTATAACACTGTGTGCAAAAAAAATTAACAAAGTGACTGGTGCTCTTCAGCGGAAATAGCTTTTCCTGCCCTATTAATTATAGTGATGCTGGTGCGCTTATCTGTGCTCCTATTGGAAATGCAGTAGGGCAAAAACAATCGATTAATCGGCAACTAATCGATTACCATTT
Organism: Rana temporaria; assembly: GCF_905171775.1. Lineage (NCBI taxonomy): Eukaryota > Metazoa > Chordata > Amphibia > Anura > Ranidae > Rana > Rana temporaria. Next base: position 291,447,668 of record NC_053489.1, on the reverse strand, counting down.
TCAGAATCGATTAATCAGCCAGTAACATAATGGGGTTAAAAAACTTCAATTAGCCCTTTATAGTACAAAAAGAATAATCACTACTGTAAATATTACTTTCACTGTTCCACAGTAAAAAAAAAAATCCTTATATTAGCGATTATCTGCTCTTTTGGACTTTGACTAAGTACTAATTTTAGTTTTTTAACCCTGTTCCGTTACTAAACGTCTTAGGCCTGTTTAACACCTGTCTGTTTTTTGGTGCTTTTTGCACAAACACACTACAGTTCACTTAACATGGTTTCCCATGGGACACGTTCACATCTATGCTTTTTTCAGCTGCTGCGTATTTGAAAAAAGTCCTTGACCCTTTCCAATGCAAAAGGTGCTTTTTTGGTTCAATATACTTCAATGGAGAAGCTGCAGAAAAGCATGTATTGCGTTTTTGCAGCAATTTGTTTTTTAACCGCTTGCTGACCGTCGCATGCACATATACGTCGACGCAATGGCACTCCTGGGCAGAAGGCCGTATATATATATATATATATATATATATATATATATATATATATATATATATATATATATATATATATATATATATATATATATATATACGTCCCCTTTAAGGGTCCGTGAACCCGACCGCGGGCCGCGTGGACTTGATCACCTTGGGGATACCCGCAATCGTCTCACGTAGAGATAGAGCGGGGAGATGCCAATGTAAACAAGCATCTCCCCGCTCTGCATAGTGACAATGACACTGATCTCCACTCCGTGTAATCGGAGCAGAGATCAGTGTCATGTCACACACAGCCCATCCCCCCTACACTAAGAAACACTCACTAGGGCACACTTAACCCCTACAGCACCACCTAGTGGTTAAACCTTTCACTGCCAGTGTCATTTTCACAGTAATCAGTGCATTTTTATAGCACTGATCGCTGTAAAAATTACAAATGGTGTCAAAAGTGTCCAATGTGTCCGCTATAATGTCACAGTCATGATAAAAATCGCTGACCGCCGCCATTTCTAGTAAAAAAAAATATATAAAAATGCCATAAAACTATCCCCTATTTTGTAGACGCTATAACCTTTGCGCAAACCAATCAAATGCTTATTGCGATTTTTTTACCAAAAATATGTAGAAGAATACGTATCGGCCTAAACTGAGGAAAAAAAAAATGTTTTTTTATATATTGTTTGGGGATATTATAGCAAAAATGTAATAGATTTTTTTTCAAAATTGTCCCTATTTTTGATTATAGCGCAAAAAATAAAAACTGCAGAGGTGATCAAATACCACCAAAAGAAAGCTCCATTTGTGGAGAAAAAAGGACGTCAATTTTGTTTGGGAGCCACGTCACACGACCGTGCAATTGTCAGTTAAAGCGACGCAGTGCCGAACTACAAATGTGGCCCGGTCATTTAGCAACAAAATGGTCCAGGGTTTAAGTGGTTAGTCTGCCCAACAACAAATTGGCCAAAGAAAAGCATAAAAAAATGCAAAAACAAGCAAAAAAAAAAAATCGCAGCAAAATCAAATGTGCAAATATGTAAATGCACAGCTAAAAGCACTGCAGACAGACCAGAAGCAAACTGCAAAGGTGTGTACCGAGCCTTATGCTAGTCACACTGATCAATTTTCAGACGAGAATATTCATATGAAAAAAAAATTGTACATTCGCTGAATGAAAGAATGTTTAAAATTTCCTTGCTTTTAACATTCCGTTTTAAAATGAATGTAATTTCTGATTAAAAACCACATACAAGTCTGAAAATTCTTTTGACCAAGACCAAATTTTCCCTGTCACTGTGGTTGAAAACAAACGTTGATTTGACCCCACTAACGGTTAGAAAATCTAACGAACGTTCTTAAAATTACTTTTTTTGAAGGAACACATTGTTTTTGTATGGACAGCATATAATATATTACAGTATCGCGCTCGCCCCCTCCCTTGGACTACAGGAAAGTCAGGACCGCTCTTTTCTCCATCTGCAACGTAGAGAGCGTCCCGACTCTCCTGCTTGCCCCCTCAAGGGAGCTAGCATGACACTCCACACCAGGGAGAAAGCCTTGCATTACTGTGTGGAGTTACAGACAGAAGAACAGGACATTTAAAAGCAAAATGGAAGGATGAGGTAAGTGAAGGAGGACTGCACTAAGGTAAAGGAAGCTATTTAGGAAAAACATTTTTTTACCTTTACAACCCCTTTAACTTTTTTTCTTTAAATAAAAAAAATTTGATCTGATATTTACCAGATACAACCTCTAATAGTATATACAGTATATATCTCTTCTGTCTGTTATTCTCAGAGTGAATTAGAGATTTTGCTTCCTACCCATATAGTTGGTTATTTATATTTACCACTGCATAGAGATATTTAACCACTTGCCGCCCGCCAACGACAGATTGACGTCGGCAAAGTGGTTGTAGAATCCTGACTGGACGTCAAAAGACGTCCTCAGGATTCTGAGCCGCTGCGCGCCCCCAAGGGGCGCGCATCGCGGCGATCGTTGTTGCGGGGTGTCAGTCTGACACCCCGCAACACCGATCTCGGTAAAGAGTCTCTCACGGAGACTGTTTACCACGTGATCAGCCGTGTCCAACCACGGCTGATCACGATGTAAACAGGAAGAGCCGTTGATGGCTCTTCCTCACTCGTGTCTGACAGACGCGAGTAGAGGAGAGCCGATCGGCGGCTCTCCTGACAGGGGGGGTTCGCGCTGATTGTTTATCAGCGCAGCCCCCCCCCTCGGATCGCCACATGGACCACCAGGGATGCCCACCAGGGAAGGGCAAAACAAAAAAAAAATGGGGCAAAAAAAAGTAAAAAAAAAAAAAGTCTGGGGGAAAAAAAAAAGATGCACAAAAAAAAAAAAGATGCCAATCAGTGCCCACAAATGGGCACTGACTGGCAACAAGTAAATCAGTGCCGCCCCACAGTGTCCATCAGTGCCGCCCCACAGTGTCCATCAGTGCCACCCCACAGTGTCCATCAGTGCCACCCCACAGTGTCCATCAGTGCCACCCCCCCAGTGCCCATCAGTGCCACCCATCAGTGCCCAGTGCCGCCCATGAGTGCCCATCAGTGCCGCCCATGAGTGCCCATCAGTGCCGCCCATGAGTGCCCATCAGTGCCGCCCATGTGCGCCCATCAGTGCCGCATACCAGCGCCGCCAATCAGTGCCACCTCATCTGTGCCCGTCAGTACTACCTCGTCGATGTCCATCAGTGCCATCTCATCTGTGCCCATCAGTGCCCGTAATTGAAGAGAAAACTTACTTATTTACAAAAAAAATTAAGAAAAAAAAAAACGTATTTTTTTTCAAAATTTTCGGTCTTTTAGTTGTTGCGCAAAAAAAAAAAAAAAAAAAAAAAAATCGCAGAGGTGATCAAATACCACCAAAAGAAAGCTCTATTTGTGGGTAAAAAAGGACGCCAATTTTGTTTGGGTACAGTGTAGCATGACCGCGGGAAGGTACGTAAGTGCCCTGTATGGAAGTGGTTAAGAATAAATTGCCTTTTTTTAAATTTGCATATTAACTAAATTATACACCACGCTTTTTTTTTTAAGGTTATTAACCGAAACAATCGGCCAACAATCAAAATTGGAAAATAATCGTTAGCTGCAGCCCTAAAATGCGCTCACCGGATTCCCTTACCCCACACAGGGGTGTTGCGCAGTCACAGTATATGCCACCATTTCTGCAGAAATAGACTGCATTCTTCCAGCATCAGTATTATTGGACAATCATTAATTTCCCAAGCTCTGTTTTCCCAGGTTTATTACATTTATCAAATGGTGTCCCCACACAGCCACCCTAGCAACATTTGACAGCCAGCTAGCACTAATTATGTGTGGCACGCTATATAAATTTAATATGCGACATTAATATACAACAAAATAAGGTTTCATGAAGGATGATCCACCAAATAAGTTACACAACATCAGTGTCAAAAATATCAGTGTTCAAATATAGGTTACTTCCAACGGTGCATAAATCAATATACCAAACTATTACTTCCAAAAAGTACATCAAATGTCCACAACAAAAATCTTCAGTGCTCAACCGTAGTTGTATGATCAAGGTCTCCACTCAATCCGCAATTCTCCAACTGTCGTGCTTAAAACCAACACCTTTACCTCCACACTGTACGAAATGTATGCTCACCCCAGACCCCTAGATTATAAGAGGTCCCATAAGCTCAAATGTGAGCTCATGACAACTGAAGATTTCTGATGTGAACTTTTAGGGTGTAACATTTGTTTGGAAATTGAATTCTGCACTGTTGGAAGTAAAAACTATTTGGACACCGATGCTGGGTAACTTATTTGGTGGATCATCATTTATGAAACATTATTTTGGTATATATTGGATGGACCATACTGTATTGTTTTTATATAGAGCGGTGCACATTTTTTGTTTGATTTTCTCTGGTTTATTGTTTTGCATCAGTATTTCTAAAAAATACTGCACAAGGTGGTTAAAAATTTAAATTATTTTCTAATCCACAAATTTTGGGGCTCCCCACCTTGGGACTTTTGCATGCTAACAATATACACCATAGCTGTTGAAATTCTTTCCAGACCCTCTCAATACATTTTACTACACAATAATTACATGGGGAGAGAACAGAAAACAATAAGTGCAGCGCTAAAGTTGATATTGAGTGGAAAAATGTTGCCAAAATCACATATCATTGGAAGTGAGAACAACAGAGGACTGTGAGGAATGTGAATGGGAATTCACTCAGCATGGGGGCAATGCTTGTAATGAGTCCATGTGTGTATAACCTAACAGGTGAATGGAAACACCGACCAGGTGCAATGAACAATGAAAAGTTCAATGAACAAATGGAAACAGTTCATAGGTATGCTTCCCAGTGGAAGGATAAAACACTTCAAACGTAATGCTGGTTCAGATAAAGAAAGTAGCAGTCATGGCTTGTCTGTAGCAATCTTCAGAAAATCATATAAAGAGGGTGGATACTCTTACCAGCTAAGGTGGACTTGCATGTTAGTACTAACATCAAGTCGGATACAGCATGGTGGTCACAGCGGACCCTGGGCTCTGTACGGATGGATCTGTGGGATGGTCTCTCCAACTGGAACGATGGAACCGATCTTTTCAGATACCTCTCTCAGGAACAGAAACCCAAATGGACAGGGCCGATGACTCATGGATCAACACAGCATGTGTGGAAAGGAAAAAAAATGCTCCAATGGTGCAGGTCAAAAAAAAACGTGAAGGCTTTATTTGTAAAAAAATTAAACAATAAAATCATGTGAGTAGTTATAAAAGGCAGTATGGGGTACTAAGCATGTTACCCGACGCGTTTCGGCTCTAAGCCATCAACAGGGGCAGGTTACCCGACGCGTTTCGGCTCTAAGCCATCAACAGGGGCATGAGTCATCGGCCCTGTCCATTTGGGTTTCTGTTCCTGAGAGAGGTATCTGAAAAGATCGGTTCCATCGTTCCAGTTGGAGAGACCATCCCACAGATCCATCCGTACAGAGCCCAGGGTCCGCTGTGACCACCATGCTGTATCCGACTTGATGTTAGTACTAACATGCAAGTCCACCTTAGCTGGTAAGAGTATCCACCCTCTTTATATGATTTTCTGAAGATTGCTACAGACAAGCCATGACTGCTACTTTCTTTATCTGAACCAGCATTACGTTTGAAGTGTTTTATCCTTCCACTGGGAAGCATACCTATGAACTGTTTCCATTTGTTCATTGAACTTTTCATTGTTCATTGCACCTGGTCGGTGTTTCCATTCACCTGTTAGGTTATACACACATGGACTCATTACAAGCATTGCCCCCATGCTGAGTGAATTCCCATTCACATTCCTCACAGTCCTCTGTTGTTCTCACTTCCAATGATATGTGATTTTGGCAACATTTTTCCACTCAATATCAACTTTAGCGCTGCACTTATTGTTTTCTGTTTATACTTGACTTTGTTTGTTTGTGTGCTGGCTGCTACATGGTCTAAATTTCTCTAACTAGCGCAATTTTTTTTCCCCACATTTTTTTTATACAATAATTACATACCTAAAACCCTCCCCAGTCCACAATCAGATCCCTCTTTTCACCCTTCAGTCCACGACCAGTTAATTCCTCTCCTACATCTTCTCTAAATGGAAAAAAAGGCTGCAGTGACTCCTCAATCCCCTCCACCCTTTTAGTACCCACCAATTCTCATTCTACTTCCTCTATCCCCAGTCCGTGACCAGCATCCACTTATTCTCAATCCCGTTAGTCCACAATTACGTTCTACCAGAACAGGACAAAAAAATATATATATATTTACACAGACACACCATTAAGGAACATAAAGATGATTTCTGCACACCCGTGGGATGTCATTTATCACAAGACCACACTATTGAAGATGTGAATGTTTTGGTTCTTAAAAAGGGAACTTCAAAAACTACTCAGGAAAGAAAAACTTTTGACCAAGAATGATAATTCTATTTGAGGTCCATATTTAGTCTTATCTTTGTGTCAGTTTTCCAATTCTATAACTTTCTCCCTGCCTTACAGCTACAATCACCTCAAGCTATAATAGAAAGATGAAATGTAATCTCATACTCTGCCAAAACCGCCTGCCATTATTCAAAATTAATTCAAAGCAACGTGCCACATCTCCTGGCTCCAGATAATATATACTGATATGGCATGCGTACCGCTGCGTCAGACTTGTGCACATCTAAATGGGCAGCAATAGATACTAGTGTGTATCAAATGTTCACATCCAAAACTACATTAATGCATACCAGTGTGTATCAAATGTTCACATCCAAAACTACATTAATGCATACCAGTGTGTATCAAATGTTCACATCCAAAACTACATTAATGCATACCAGTGTGTATCAAATGTTCACCTTTGCTGGGCCATCACTGATATAAGAACTGTTTGTACAATCACATTGCAAATGTTCTTACTTGTTTGCCTCTTCATAAGAAATGGAAATTAACGAACACATTTTTTTGAACCTAGTAAAACTCAACATTTCTCTAAAAGCTAGACATGGTTTGTGCGATCAATCAATATGACTAAAGACAGCATGCCAACTGCTGATCTTCAATTATCAGAGACATAATCTGCCACTTTAGCTAAAGGTTACATGCTGCACAGTGTTACCGTTTCTTTTGATCTTATTGCACGGAAGACTCTGGGGGTCTCTCTAATCTGTCCTTGTTAAATTCATAATATAAGATGAAATAATTAACTGTGGGTTGGAACGCTTCACTGAGAACATCAGCAAGCAGACTGAAAACCTGAAATTGTATTGGAATAAAAATGAAAGAGCAAGTCTAGACAAAGCTAAATAAACCTGCCTAAAGAGTTTATCATTACTTTAGTGGTCTGTAAAAATCCAGCACAACCAACCAATTTAATATTTTCCCTATTCCCACTCAAAAGATTTGAAGCATTATTAGACCAGCCATAAACTGTTCGAATCGCAGTTCCTGTGGAACCGGCCCAGATTTGAACCACATATGGGCAGCTCTGAATGTACTCAAGTTGATCGGTCAACTTAGGTACAACAAGCCTGCCGGATTGCATACACGTGGCTGGTATAGCCGCTAGCAATAATCACTATGTTCCCCCGGCAGGGATGGCTGCGGCTGCAGGAAATAAATTCTCTGTATGGCCTGCCTAAGCGTAGGACACCAGCACACAATTGTGTCGGGAGGCAAATAGTTATTGCCTGGGGAAATTGAACACAGATGTTCCATTGAACTATAGACTTAACATCTTTAATGGGTGCCTTGAAAAAGTATTCACACCCCTTAATTTTCCACATTTTGTCATGTTACCACCAAAAACGTAAATGTATTTTTTGGGGATTTTAGGTGATAGACCAACACAAAAGTGACACAATTGTGAAGTGGAAGGGAAAACGGTTTTTAAGCTTTTTTACAAATATCTGAAAAGTGTGACATGCATTTGTATTCAGCCCCCTTTACTTTGATACCCCCAACTAAAATATAGTGGAGCCAAACTGTCGTCAGAAGTCACCCAACTAGTAAATAGAGTATACCTGTGTGTAATTTAATCTCAGTATAAATACAGCTGTTCTGTGAAACCCTCACAAAGTTTGTTAGAGAACCTTAGTGAACAAACAGCATCATAAAGGCCAAGGAACATACCAGACAAATTAGGGATAAAGTTATGGGAAAGTTTGAGCCCAGGTTCACACTGGGCTGCGGGAATGAAGCCATGCGAGTTCAGCTAAACTCGCACGATTTCACACCCGCATGTCAGTCCCGATTTCAAAGACATCTGTGCAGGTTTATGCACAGATGTCAATGTAAATCACGGCCTGAAAATCGCAAAAAGTAGTACAGAAACTTTTTGAAATCGGTGCAGCGCCGCAGATGCAACTTCACACCGATTAGGACGGTGTCAAACCTACCATGGCTGTCCACCTAAACTGACAGGCTGGGTAAGGAGAGCATTAATCAGAGAAGCAGCCAAGAGGCCCATGGTAACTCTGGAGGAGCTGCAGAGATCCATAGCTCAGGTGGGAGAATCTGTCCACAGGACAACCATTAGTCATGCACTCCACAAACCTGACCTTTATGGAAGAGTGGCAAGAAAGCCATTGTTGAAAGCCATATGGGGGACACAGCAAACATGTGGAAGAAGGTGCTCTGGTCAGATAACACTAACATTTAACTTTTTGACCTAAAAGCAAGACACTATGTGTGGCTGAAAACTAACATTACACAGACAGAATGTGAATTATCTACCCATAAGGATCAACCCAGTTTTCTTTTGAGAGGTTAAATTTCTGGGGGCTCACTGCTCTATGTCAATGTGCGCTTGAGGTAGCATTGTTTATCCCATCCAAAACTTTGCGTTTCTGTGGAATGAAGTTGTGCTTACAGTGTTGCCCAATGAGGCAACCATCAGGCTCAAGACCCCCATGCAGGCATGAGCTGCAGGACAACCTAGGGACAGAAGGGCCTGCAAACGATTGCCGAGAAACAGAAGTTTCATCATGGACAGGGCTATATAGTGAGGGGGGGGGGGGGAGTATTTGATTCCCTGCTGATTTAGTACATTTGCCCACTGACAAAAAAATTATCAGTCTAAATTGAATGGTAAGTATGTTAACAGTGAGACAGAACAAAAATAGCCAGAAAAAAAAACATTTCAAAAAAGTTAAATGTATTTGCATTTTTATGAGTGAAATAAGTATTTGATCCCCTATCAGCAAGAATTGTCTCACTGGTGTCTTCTATACAGGCAACGAGCTGAGATTAGGAGCATCTTAAAAAAGGGAGTGCTCCTAATCAGTTACCTGAAAGAAAAAAAAAAAAGAAAAAAAAGGAACTGTCCACAGAAGCAGATTCCAATCTCTCCACCATGGCCAAGACCAAAGAGCTGTCCAAGGATATTAGAGACAAGATTGTAGACCTACACAAGGATGCAACTGGCTACAGGACCATCACCAAGCAGCTTGGTGAGAGTAACAGTTGATGTGATTTTCAAATGGAAGAAACACAAAATAAAAAAACAGTCAACCTCCCTCAGTCTGGGGCTCCATGCAAGATCTCAACTCTGAGTTTCAATGATCATTAGAACGGTGCAGAATCAGCCCAGAACTACACGGGAGAATCTTGTCAATGATCTCAAGGCAGCTGTGACCATAGTCACCCCCAAAAAAATGGCAACACACCCTAAAGGACTGAACTTCTGCAGCACCTGCAAGATCTGAAGTTTGCCAACGAATATCAGAATTATTCAGAGAACTGAGCGAAAGTGTTGTGCACAGATGAGACCAAAATCAAGTTCTTTGGCATTGAGATGGAGGAGGAGAAACACCATTCCCACTGTCAAACACGGAGGTGGAAACCATTGTGCTTGAGGGGTGTTTTTCTGCCAAGGGGACAGGACAACTTCACTGCATCAAAAGTGACAATGGATGGAGCCATGCAAAAAATTTCTGGAAAATCTTGGGTGAGAACCTCCCCCGCTCAGCCAGGGCATTGGAAATGGGTCATGGATGGGTATTCCAGCATGACAAAAACCCAAAACACATGGCCAAGGCAGCAAAGGTGTGGCTCAAGAACCACATTTAAAAAGGTCCTGGAGTGGCCTAGCTGGTCTCCAGACCCTATTCCCATAGAACATGTGGAGAGAGCTGAAGGTTAGTTACCAAACAGCCTCAAATCCTTAATGACTTGAGGATCTGCAAAGGACAAAATCCCTCTGGAGATGGAGTGTGCAAACCTGGTGGCCAACTACAACAAACGTCTGACCTCTGATCGCAAAAAGGTTTTGCCACCAAATACTTGGTCATATTTTGTCAAGGGGTCAAATTTAACCAAACTTTTCACCCATTAAAATGCAAATCAACAGATTTTTTTAAAATGCATTTTTCTGGATTTTTATAAAGCCCCGCACACACAATACCATTGTTGCCCAACCGAGTGTCTGATTTTTGTCAAAAGGGCGTGTGCCAGGATTTTGTCTTGCATACCAATGGTACACAATTGTTGTGCCACAAACACGAATGTAGTGACTTACAAGGAATTTCAGCTCTTGAGCACCACCCTTTGGGCCCCTTGTGCCAATTTCTTGTTTGGGGGCAGAAATAATTCTGGAGCATGCGTGTTTGTACTTTCAACTTGTGTGATTGATTTGTGTACTGACCGTCAGAAAAATCTGACAAACCGTTGTCCGCTGAAAATTTACTAGCATGTCATCCAACATTTGTTGGCCGAAAGTTGGACAATTGTCAAAAGGAGCGTAGTAATGGTAAGATTTTAGGACAACAGTCTGTCAGAGTGCCATGCCAACAATCAAACTGTGTGTACAAGGCTTTATTCTGTCTCACTGCTAAAATAAATCTAATAAAAACAGAATGATCATTTGTCAGTAGGCAAAATCAGCAGGGGGGGATCAAATACTTTTTTCCCTCCTCACTGTATATCTAAGGAGGAAGATGGAACATGCCAAGGATGCATCCTGCCTACTGAAACCAGAAAACCTATAAGCACAATTTGAGCCTTCAGATCCAGAAATGGGACAAATTCTTCCCATTTGCCTTGGGAACTGAAGAGGCCCGAGTACAAATCTTGACAGCCATCTTTATAGGGCCAAGGAATCTCCTCCCCCAAGTTATCTGTGCCCAATTTCTTAAAATGCCTATAGCTTGTTGCACAAATGGGCCAATCTTTGTGTGTCACTGTATATACCATGGCTCATTTACTATTCTGTGTATCTGTTCTACTTATGCTCTGCAAACTTAAAAAAAAAAATATGCATTTACATTGCAATTTTTAATGGAACTTTCTAGTTTTAATAAGTGGCCTTCGTGCTACTAAAAAGAATAGTGTACCAAAAAACAAAGAAAAAAAGGGGAGGGCAATAGTGATTAAAGTGAATCAAAACCAGCTGCAAAACCTAATCAATTGTGTGGGATCTTTGTTGTGTACTGCTGTAAAGTGTCTTGATACACTATGCTTTGGGAAACAGTTTACAATACCTGTATTCTCACTTAGTGCCCTTTTTGTCCTTCCAATGTATTGTAGATTACAACTACACTGGAGGGCATAGACTACCCCTCTGTGTGGCAGCAGATAAAATCCTCAATTGTAAAAGACTGTCCTGTGGCAGTAGCTATAAATTCTATCTTTTGTTAATGCTGAAAGGCATAACAATTCTTACAGGGATAAAACTCCTTCCCAGTGAAAAATGTAGGCTGCTTTGGGGGGTGATTCAACTACCGATTAAACAATCATATCCCTCAAGTTAGGTGCTCTCTTGTAAATTGTTTGGTCCATCTGGATGAATTTCTCAGGTCTTTGTCATTTCTCAAAATGTGCCAATGGCGTTGGACCAGTTTTGCTACTTCATGTTGCACATTATAGTCCAATATCAAACAAAGTGCTTCCTGCCGGTGCATTTTCTTAGTATGATTCTGTAGCATCAATGTTCTATCCAGGTGTCATAACCTTTTACTTCAAATCTGGCTCCAATCAGATTTGCTTGCGTCCTGTAGTCATCTTTTGTGCAGTTGATTTTGATTAGTTGTCCTTTGGGAATGTTATATAGCCAAGATTTAAAGTGACAGCTGTCCATGGATAGACAACTATTGGGGTCTACTTTTTTTAAGGGAGTTTTAGTGACAATTTTACCTTCCTCCAAAGAGATACTTAAATCCCAAAAAGCCACTGATTTTTTCATCCATTTTCCACAACAGGCGTATGTTTGTCATTATTAATTCCTCCAGGAAATTTTCTAATGTGTTCCTATTTTCATTCCACACAATAATCAGATCAATGTACCTTTTATATAGCGAGTTCAGCGGGAGTACCTTTATATACAGTGAGGAAAATAAGTATTTGAACACCCTGCTATTTTGCAAGTTCTCCCACTTGGAAATCATGGAGGGGTCTGAAATTGTTATCGTAGGTGCATGTCCACTGTGAGAGACAATCAAAAAAAAAAAAATCCAGAAATCACAATGTATGATTTTTTTAACTATTTATTTGTATGATACAGCTGCAAATAAGTATTTGAACACCTGAGAAAATCAATATTTGGTACAGTAGCCTTTGTTTGCAATTACAGAGGTCAAACGTTTCTTGTAGTTTTTCACCAGGTTTGCACACACTGGAGGAGGGATTTTGGCCCACTCCTCCACACAGATCTTCTCTAGATCAGTCAGGTTTCTGGGCTGTCGCTGAGAAACACGGAGTTTGAGCTCCCTCCAAAGATTCTCTATTGGGTTTAGGTCTGGAGACTGGCTAGGCCACGCCAGAACCTTGATATGCTTCTTACAGAGCCACTCCTTGGTTATCCTGGCTGTGTGCTTCGGGTCATTGTCATGTTGGAAGACCCAGCCTCGACCCATCTTCAAAGCTCTAACTGAGGGAAGGAGGTTGTTGCCCAAAATCTCGCAATACATGGCCCCGGTCATCCTCTCCTTAATACAGTGCAGTCGCCCTGTCCCATGTGCAGAAAAACACCCCCAAAGCATGATGCTACCACCCCCATGCTTCACAGTAGGGGTGGTGTTCTTGGGATGGTACTCATCATTCTTCTTCCTCCAAACACGGTTAGTGGAATTATGACCAAAAAGTTCTATTTTGGTCTCATCTGACCACATGACTTTCTCCCATGACTCCTCTGGATCATCCAAATGGTCATTGGCAAACTTAAGACGGGCCTTGACATGTGCTGGTTTAAGCAGGGGAACCTTCCGTGCCATGCATGATTTCAAACCATGACGTCTTAGTGTATTACCAACAGTAACCTTGGAAACGGTGGTCCCAGCTCTTTTCAGGTCATTGACCAGCTCCTCCCGTGTAGTCCTGGGCTGATTTTTCACCTTTCTTAGGATCATTGAGACCCCACGAGGTGAGATTTTGCATGGAGCCCCAGTCCGAGGGAGATTGACAGTCATGTTTAGCTTCTTCCATTTTCTAATGATTGCTCCAACAGTGGACCTTTTTTCACCAAGCTGCTTGGCAATTTCCCCGTAGCCCTTTCCAGCCTTGTGGAGGTGTACAATTTTGTCTCTAGTGTCTTTGGACAGCTCTTTGGTCTTGGCCATGTTAGTAGTTGGATTCTTACTGATTGTATGGGGTGGACAGGTGTCTTTATGCCGCTAATGACCTCAAACAGGTGCATCTAATTTTGGATAATAAATGGAGTGGAGGTGGACATTTTAAAGGCAGACAAACAGGTCTTTGAGGGTCAGAATTCTAGCTGATAGACAGGTGTTCAAATACTTATTTGCAGCTGTATCATACAAATAAATAGTTAAAAAATCATAAATTGTGATTTCTGGAATTTTTTTTTTGATTATGTCTCACAGTGGACATGCACCTACGATGACAATTTCAGACCCCTCCATGATTTCCAAGTGGGAGAACTTGCAAAATAGCAGGGTGTTCAAATACTTATTTTCCTCACTGTATTGCATTTTCTTCCCAATCATGCCAGAAACAATTGTATTGCAAGCAAAATGCCAGGCATTTGATCAGAAACGTAATTTGCTTGCATATCAATGTGCTTTGATTCCCGAGAAGCCATTTGGTTGCAGCACATGCTTCATAATGGTGCACAATGACGACATCTGCAGTGGCCAGTACTGGCAGTGTGTCCAACAGTTGGATTATATACTTGGTGTCTAAGATATGCTTGTGTGTTTTGTACTGCTGGTTGAATGAGATCGAAAATTATATATAAAAAAATATTCTAGTTTTAAATACTTTAGTTTACACACACACACACAGTATCTGCTACATTTATCTCACCCACCATCTGTTGGCATTGCCAACAATCTATAGGCTCCTACCTGCACATCCAATAATCTTGTCCCAGAAAATTGCAAATGCTGCGCTAACTAAATCCATCTCACACACACAAGTCAACTCCCCTGAACTGACATGCTCGACAAAAAGTCAGTCCCAAGCAGTGTTGCCAACCATCCGTAGAATTACAGACAGTTCGTTAAAACAAGGCACTTTTTCCCTGTACGTAGTAAGGGAAAGGTGCCAGTAAAAATGGCGGCGATCGGCTCGGGGTCAGAACTGCGCATGCGCAATTCCCGGAAATATCCAAGAAGATCCGATGCTGATCTGCCGAGTCTGACTCCTGTACAGCCTTTGCCTAGCCACCGCGCAGCCAATGAAGTCAGCGCATTTTCCCACCAGCCCATGAAAAGGCAGGACGGAGGAGCCTCAGAGAGCAGAGCTGTGTGTGACTGTCACGGTCTGTGACCTGAGCAGAGGGAGCATTACCAATCGGGACCGGTGGACTGGATATGATAACAGAGCACACACCCCCACCGGAGCAACGGACGGACCCCACCTGCCCGACTGAGTCGTGTGTGGAGCCTGCTGCCTGCTGTTATGCCCCGTGTCTTGGACCTGGTGAGTCAGAGCAGACTAGTAGTTGGACAGACAGTGACAGTGAGTGTGATGAGACTCTCAAGTTGACCGTGTGAGGGTAAGCAGGGAGACAGCCAGGCTGGAATGATTAATTGATGGAGGAAGGGGCTCAAGTGGACCTGTGGCGCACAGTGCTGTCAGACAGGCACAGGAAGCAGTTTCCAGACAAAAATGGCAGTGGCAAGATTGTACAAAATCATTGTGTGCAATCTGTCTGCCGTCTGACCATCTCCTGTATCCTGTCTGCCGTCTCTGACCATCTCCTGTATCCTGTCTGCAGTCTCTGACCATCTCTTGTATCCTGTCTGCAGTCTCTGACCATCTCTTGTACCATGTCTGCAGTCTCTGACCATCTCTTGTACCATGTCTGCAGTCTCTGACCATCTCTTGTACCATGTCTGCAGTCTCTGACCATCTCTTGTACCATGTCTGCAGTCTCTGACCATCTCTTGTACCATGTCTGCAGTCTCTGACCATCTCTTGTACCATGTCTGCAGTCTCTGACCATCTCATCTTTTATCATGTCTGCAGTCTGAGGGGGAGCCAGTAAAAGAGTCAAGAGTGGAAGCGCCGCCAGATTGGGGATCACGAGAGAAGTCAGAGGTGTGTGGACTGTAGTGGAGACTATCGGATAAAACCAGAGGCACCAAGCTGGGGTTGCCTGACTGAGCTCGGCACGGTGCACCTGAGAGGTCAGTCTGAGGCGGGGTCACTGATGCAAGGAAGGGGGGGGGTGAACACAATGTAGGGGGGCACTGAAAACCTACGTTAGATCTACCGATAACGGTATTTCTACGAGCCTTCCAGGACGGCACACCAGAGAGAGATAAGGGCTCCTCCCACAGGAAACACAATCAATTGACAAGTTTGTTATAAGTTCCCACCCACCCCCTTGCTCCTCAGTATTTAATAAAGTAATCTTGAACTGGTTCACAAGGGGCACCCCATCGGTACTTACCATTTAGCATATAGCTTACCTTTCTTTACATAGGGTGGGTAGTAGGCCTGCCGTCCTGGAAGGCTCGTAGAAATACCGTTACCGGTAGATCTAACGTAGGTTTTCTCCTACGCCTTTCAGGACGGCACACCAGAGAGAATATTAAAGAAACTCAGGCCTACTTTAGGGTGGGACCCTTGCCTGCAAGGTCTTTCTGCTAAACGTCAGAGTCTGACTCTGTTTCCCCACCTCCACTACCTAGTGTGTGATGAAGGTATCTTAGCTGGATCATGTAATTGACCTGCAGGTCCGCTCCACCTATGTCCCTGTCTCCTTTTCGGATGCAGGACCTAGGTGGCATGTGCTCTCAAAGAAAGATCTGAGAGCCTGTGAATTTTTTAAGATAGAAGGATTGGCTGTGCCCATATTCTAGCCATCGTGGTCAATAATGTCTGCAATTGCTGCATAGGACCATCAAAAAGTTTAATCAGAGATTTGTTCTGTGGCACAAGGAACTACTCTGATCGACCAAAAAAACATCTGGTTTCAAGCCAGTAGTCTGTTCAGGAGAATGGTTTAGAATGGGTCTCCTGACGGACAATCCTTGTGGGTCCCCTTCTTGTCCACCATAGTCATGGTAAGACAAGGAAGTCAACCCACTCAGGGATACTAGATTATGGAAAGCTTATTCCCTGGACTCAAATGACTGGGCAGGTATGTACCCAAGTAGGGCGTTTGGTGTGTTCCTGCACCTTCAAGGAGGGGTGGTTCCCCTTCAGTTCACCTGCCCCTCTCCATTCATCAGAATGCATGTGCCTCTATAGAGAGGACACCTACTGGTCAGTGTCAGGTCCACAGGATGTCTTGGCGTGGCTCACTCATGCGCCCGCCCACTTGTGCCGACCAACCCCCTGTCTCCAACGCACACTGCTAGACAGGTCAAAAAACGGCTGCTATGCAAGCCTGTTGGCAAGTAAGTCCAATCTTCCCCTGGTCATTTCCAACTTCTGGTTCTCTTCCCATCTGAATGCTGACATGTCAGATGTGAATCTGTTCTATATCCCCCCAGCTCCTCATAGTCCTGCTGGCAGATGCGTTAAACTATGCATGAAGGAGCCTGGTAAGAACTGCGAGTAACCACTGCATTTTTTGGCATATAAAACAAAAGGTATCAGGGGAAGCAACTCTCCACAGCACCCCTGTGCACAACCCGCAGGCACAATTCGCCCTACACTCTCAGGGCAAATTACGTGAGTGCCGCACGCCAACAAAATACAATATTTTGTAAATACACGGCGTCTGAGTGCATAATCTACTCCAGGCACCAGAGAGTGCCAAGTTAAGCAGATCCCTACCATAAGGGTTAGTTCTATAGTAGGAGTAAGAAACGAATATTGGTTAGTCACATCCAGTTCGTCCAATGGGGTGACCTGAAGGATACATACCGAGCTGTAAATTTATCGGATTGGGTGAACTAGTCAGATAAGCTCTGATGTTGTATCCTCAAGCAACCAATTCCTAACAGCGTAACCCCTCTTTTTTATAACCATGATAGGTGATTTTATGACCTTCTTCTAGTGTCCTATAACCCTACTGGGTTCCGGTCTAGGGCATGTCTCTGGCATGCCTAGATGTAAAGGACTGAATCTTTTGCCATCAGAAATCCTGTTCCTTCCATGTGTATGGAAAATAAGGTCTGAAATAAAGTGACAGATATATATATATAATTAATATCACAGATATACAGGTCATAAATCTTAAATTTCTGAAGGGTAGCCAGCTTAGGTTTAATATGGAACATTAAAACAGGAAGACACACCCAGCTTTCACTGTTATATTTTCTGATATACAGTCACCTGTAGGACAAGGAAGACACAAATCAAACTTAGAATGTTGTGTATTTCTAATATGTAATAAGATACCATGTAACCTAAGCAAAGGGAAAGGACAGAGGCTCCAATGTGAGCTTCTGATGCTTAATAGGTTAGGGTCCTTCATCCAACTGAAAGGACAATAGCAATTATGGTGTTTTTCTGAGTAAAAAAACACAGAAGACACGGGCACCTTCCAATGCTGTGTTTTTCTGATGTACAGCAAACTAAGGTAATAGGTTCAAAAACAGGAGGACAAGGACAGCTTCAGTGTTGTGTATTCCTGATACCGACCGCAGTACGGTCCTATAACCAACAGAAAAATTACTAACACCTCTTGCGTATTTTTGATGGTCACGAAAATGCAGTCGCATAGCCAGTATGACCACAAAAAAAGACATATGTGCCCCCCAACTGTGTATTGCTGGTGCTAGACCACCTGCAGTCATGACCAGAGAGTGGCACCAACACACTTCAAATCATTAACAGGGTATAGGACATAAGACAGAAACGTTACCAACAATAACATTGTGCATTTCTGTTTAACAAGACAACCCCGTCATATACCCGGCAGAAATGTCACTTAGTAAAAACTCAATGCTGTGCGTTTCTGCCAGTAATGCTGTGCATTTTTTGATTAGAGAACCTGCACAGCTATACCACAGAATGTTGTCGGCAACTCAACAGAAAAGTCACTAGCCAGACGCCCAACGCTGTGCGTTTCTGAATAGCAACAGTATACAGTTACTGAACCCACAGAAGTGTCATTCCCAGCAATACAATGTTATGCATTTTTTGATTAGAAACTTGTACAGTTATATGACCAACAGAATGTTGCTGACCATTTAATGTATTACTTAATGCAACCTTGTAGGGTCATCTAATCAACAGAAATGTCACTAGCAACTGAAAGCTTAATTCAGTGCATATCTGAATAGCCACCGTGTACGGTCACTTAACCTACATAAATATCCAATACAATATTGTGCGTTTTCTTGATTAGCAAAATTGTACAGTCATATAACCAGCAGAAATGTCGCCATCAGTCACTCAAAGACATGTGTTTCTGATAAGCAGCAGTGTAACATTACATAGTCAATATTATGCATTTCTGATGAACCATAGGATATTTATATAACAGAAAAGACACAAGATAAACTTCCAATGTTGTGCGTTTCTGACTAGCAACCTTGTAAAGTCGCATAACCCACAGAAATATTACTATCAGTAAACTATGTTGAGCATTTCTGAATAGCAATGGTGTATGGTTATATAATAGAAGTGTTACCAACATTTCAATGTTATGCGTTTGGTAAGCAACTGTGTGCCATTACATAATCAACATTATGCATTTCTAGTGAGCCATAGGATAGCATTTCTGATGCGGTCAGGCCAACAATCTATCCTAGGCAAAGCCTAGACTCCAGATACTAATCCTTCCCTCAGTGGAGGAATATGGTAGTTCCAATAATGGAAGTCTGAGGTGTGTGATCATACCACAATAGTGGTAGCTGCTATTCTACCATGCATAAGTCTGAGTAGTTGTAGCTGATCCATACACACAGGTGGGAGCGAGTCCAGGCCTTTAAGGTCTTAACGAGCACAGACCCAGCGATCAATTAGATCTCTAATGCAGAGGTGATCACAATCTTAGGCTGGAGGCAGACACCTGTAGGGCTTCATACTAAATACAGGCTAATTTTCATAGCTTTAGCACAGAGGTTTGCAGAGAAAAAACTCTTAATTAAGGGTTTTAGGCTCACATTTTCTGCTTCTCATACAGCCCTGGTGGTTTTGTTGCCTAAGCCACAAGAGGTTTTTGATTAACTCTTATACACTGATAGATATAGTAGCAGTGTAAGGAGGAGATGATAGGTTGGAACTTGGGAAGATGTTGCCACTAATAAGCAACCTCCTCAAGGGTAATATATATACATTTAAGATGTCCCCTATGAGTGCCCTGTCCACCCCCCTTTAAGAGTTTAGGAGGTAGGTTTTTGCGGGGCTAAAAACCTCTAACATTGTAAGCTGTCAGGTTCATGGCAGTTGGCTCTAATCCTTTAGGGATTAATGGAGTGGATAAAAAACCCTCACCCTGGATTGAGCCTTGCTCAGGCCCTTATGAGATTATTCTAGGGACTTCTATAAGGTCCTCAGAGGCCGATTTTCCCTGCAGAAGTCCCCCCAGATCCACTAGGGTGAATGGGGCGTCCTATTCTGCTCGGCTCCCCCTTATCCTCCCTGTCTTCCTTAGTTTCCTTTACTGGACTAGAGGGAATGACTGTGAAAGCGGGGGGAAGGGCACTAGATCCCATTCAGACAAGGCCTTCCTGGGAGGATGCGTCCTCTCTAGGGATAAGCTCCTCTATGTCAGATCTTAAGTTCTGCCTGGTGGCTTCACGGAAAGTTTTTTTAAAATATTCTTAGCAAAAGGGCTTTGGGTGGGAATTTATCCTTACAGTACCCACACATTTATTTTTAGAGGAGCTATGCCCTGTAGCGGCAGGAGATTGTTTATTTGGGTCTCCTGGGCTCCGCTGGGGAGATTAAAGACAAGAGATATACACTTTACTCTGTCCTCCCCTAGGACTGCAGGTTTGTACTGGGGAGGGGAAAGGGTGTTGAGAAGTAAACTCCAGCCTGTTCTGGCTGGCTCCGGGATCCCAGACCCCTGAAAGCCAGGAGCTCTCACTCCCTTTCCTCCTCCCTTTCCAAGGGGGATTAGTACTCACCACACCCCGACCTGGATCTGCCTGCAGTCACATTAGCCTTCCACTCCTCTTCCATCATGAGGAGGTTGGCTGGGTCCTTGGCTTGCCGGTACCTGTGTTAGGGTTTATCCGCCGCCGACCCCCACCGCTCCACGCTGCTCTCCACGCCGATGCGTCACTTCCGGGTTGCCCTGTAAGGAAACGCCCACGCTCCGGTGGCGCGGTTCCCGTTTCTCTCAGAGAGAGGCTTGGAGCGCAATGCTCCTTAGTGGCAACCCCCCCAGGAAGGAGAGAGCAGTATCGTGGCGGCTTTTTTGCAGAGGGACGATGGCTTTTTCACCACAGCTCAGAGCGCCCATGCATATCTTTGTGGCGACCTGTGAGCGACCGAAGCCAACAGGTTAGTTCAGCTCTCCCCGGCCTCCCTGAACCTGCCTCAACAGGGGTACCCTTCGACCTCACCGTCTCCAGGTAATATAAAACAACAAACGTGCCGCTGTGTTCGGGAGAAACACAATCAAAATACTGAGGAGCAAGGGGGTGGGTGGGAACTTATAACAAACTTGTCAATTGATTGTGTTTCCTGTGGGAGGAGCCCTTATCTCTCTCTGGTGTGCCGTCCTGGAAGGCGTAGGAGAAATAAAGGTTAACCCTTATATCAGCAACCCCCATTACCTTAGTGTATTCACCCTGCGGAAGGTAATCTCTGGTCACCCCCCCCCCTCAGAGTTCCAATGTCCCCCTTTGCATCAGAGTCTGCAGGATTTCCTCTTATAGTGCAAGGGAGAACTCTGCGGACCCTGATGCAAGTGGGAACTCTGATGTAAATGGGAGTGCAGAGCCCCTCCTTACATCAGAATTCCCCCTTAGATCGTGATCTATGGCATCGTCCTTACCTACATCTCCCTTGCACTGTAATGGGGAACTCTGTGCTGGCTGTGTTATATTAACCTGACCTTTATGTAAATAGAGAAATTCAAGTTTTTGACTTTTGTTTAACTTTAAACATGTTGCTAGTGCTATTAGCAATGTGTTTTTAGTTTAAATACTAAAGGTTGCACAGTTTAGCACCGAAAACAGCCATTTTAGGTGCTTTTTTGAAGTGCCAGTAAAAAATTGGTGGTGTTTGTAATTTTTAGGCATCTTGCCAGTAAATTTCATTTGGGGGGGGTTGGCAACAAGATTTGCTACTAGAACATTCCCGGACACTGGAGACCCCTACATCCTATGGATAACAAAAATTGAAAACCTAACTACATGCATACAACAAAACAAACCCATAGACTGACAAGTTCCAAAACATTGGGGGGGGGGGGGGATGGGTGAATTCACTGAAGATGATCTATCTGGACCAAAGATTTCATAACCCAGTTTTTATCTGCCCAGAGGCCTAAAGATAATAGATGGAGTTGAATTCAAGTGTGAAGGATACTTGGCAGGTCAACATTCCTTTCCCATTTTCCACCAATTTTTCCTCAATTCCTGTTCATATATTTAGATCCCCTTTCTAAAAAGGGGAGCATGCAATATTGGAACCCATCAAGATATTCATACAGCCTGACCCAATAATTAACACCTGACTAGTCTTGCTGTGTTTTTAACACATCTTGTCATTTAAGGTTACAGATCAACATATTATGCATACACCAGTATAAGCCTCTCAAGTACTGATCAGGCTGCGTGCCATTTTGTAAGTGGCCCTTAAAACACAATTTGAACCCACCACAAGTCTGCCATGTGCCTAGTGCAGATTAGTATGTGGTTGTGCATCAATACTCTCCCCTGTTCCCTTCATCGATTGTGCTGCAGTATATAGACCCATTTGACCACATTGCCAGGGACCTGCCCTCTGGAGTCAAGGTTCCTGCACTGTATGGTGTGTCATTCCAAGTGTATAAGGGTGGATCCTCTATAGGAGGCGCTTTGTATTTCTGAAAGGCTATAGGACAAGTCATAAGTGCCCTGAACTTGTCATAAAAAGTCAAAACATGCAGCAAGTGGTGGAGTCACTTTTATAGTTTGCCCCTTTGGGTGGCACATTACAGATCTTAAATTTTCCAGTCTCATTGAGGCTTTGTCCATTTGAAACATACGACGAGGAGAGTGGCTAGATATTTTGTATACCGTAAAATGTACTATTAAAGGTTTTGCCAAGTCTTGACTATGCACCAATGTTTAGTATAAAAGACTGCAAATTTGCAGAGATGCCAAATGGCCTTTTGAAGGTTGTAATGTGTCTTAGGAACTAGAGTATTTATATGATTTACTGATAAATCTGTAATGCTTATTCCAAGAAAACCTGTCTACTGCTATGATTTTGTATAAGGACAGACTAACTGACCCATAGAATTTGCCTCTGCCTTCCTTGGGCATGGCATTAATGAGTGTCTGTTTTTAACCACTTAAGGACACATAGGCATTTTAAAGATGGATATCTCGGTAACGGCAGCAGCTGCTGCCACAACCAAGATATCCATCTTTCCTGTGAGCAGTCCTGTTAACAATAACTGGTCTCGGCCGCAAGATCACCGTTATCGGTGGCAGGAGAGGGGCCCCCCGTTAATCGGAGGCGATCGGGTCCTTCCTCCTGCACGGCTGGGATACGAGTGAGGGCAAGATGGCCCCCACTGGTCCCCATAGCATGGCGGAAGCAACGTCAAAATGTCACTTCCGCCCATGCTTCTTAAAGGCATATTTTCCTGTTGTCATTTTTCCCCCAAATGATCTGGGGGTCTTTTTGACCCCCAGATCTCATACTTAAGAGGACCTGTCATGCTTTTTTCTATTACAAGGGATGTTTACATTTCTTGTAATAGGAATAAAAGTGACCCATTTTTTTTTTTTTTTTTTTTATAAAAGTGTAAAAAATAATAAATTAAAACAGGAACAAAGTTTTTCAAAGCACCCCATCCCGATGAGCTCGCGCGCAGAAGTGAATGCATATGAAAACTGTGTTCAAACCGCACAAGTGAGGCATCACTGCGATCGTTAGAGCGAGAGCAATAATTCTATCCCTAGACCTACTCTTAACTCAAAAGATGCAACCCAAGAATTTTTTTAAACATCGCCTATGGAGATTAAGGGTAAAAGTTTGACGCCATTCCACGAGCGGGCGCAATTTTGAAGCACGACATGTTAAATATCATTTTACTCGGCGTAACATTATCTTTCACAATATAACAATTGGGCCAACGTTCCTGTTTTATATTTTAATTAAAAAAAAGTGAATTTTTACCAAAAAAAGTGCGCTTGCAAGACCGCTGCGCAAATACGGTGTGACAAAAAGTATTGCAATGACCGCCATTTTATTCTCAAGGGTGTTAGAAAAAATATATATCATTTTTGGGGGTTCCAAGTAATTTTCTAGCAAAAAAAAACCTGTTTTAATCTTGTAAACACCAAGTCTGAAAAACAGGCAAGGTCCTTAAGTGGTTAATATGTGCTTATTGGCAATATTGCAAAATCAAAATCTGACAATTTTATGTAAATCCATTTTTATTTTTTACTTTGAAAAGAATCTCCAGTGGTTTATTGACAGGGCATTCACCCTCTGCATACCTCTAGAAAAAGGTCAGTCAAGACAGATTTACAGCTGCATTCACACATACAAAATTTTAAGGTTAAGAAATTATTTGGCAATTTGAATATTAAATAACCCGTTTTGTTTAGTCTATTGCCATCGCCCCAACCATTTCAAAATAACAAAACCCAAAAAAGGTTTACAGAAACATATTTACAAATCAAAAAAACTGCAAAGTGCTTAAGAATAGTGATTGTGTTCTCCTCGAGATATGTACAACTGTCTATACAAGTATGTACATGCGAATTCACTATATATAGCACAATGTTTCTTTGCTGGGGGTATGGCTTTTATGGAAAGTGCTTTTTACAGTACTTGGGGTCAGTGGGAGTGTGAGAAATTGCAAATACTGACAAACAGAAAAACCAAAAAAATTTGGGGAGGGCTATAAATACATGGTAACCACATCAAGAGCTGAACAAGATTATTACGAAATATATACAATAGGCTTCCATTTCAATGTCCATTCATAAAAGAGGCTTGACATGTACAAAAAATTCCTCACATACGGGGGTTAGGATTTGTTCAGCTTCTGGTCTGGCTACCATCCAGAACAGAAGAATCCAGTTGAAGCAGTGTAGACTGAAGGAGAATGGTGAATGCCAACCATGTACAGCTTTACTCATGACAGATCATCTTCTGTATTTACAACAGATATCTGAAAAAACACAAGTAAAAAAGGTCATACAAAATTGCCACAGGTAGGTTTAGAATTTGTAAAACAGGCACATGGTGGCAGGCAGAAGCAGAACCAAAACCTAGGCAAATCAAGTGGTTATGCTTTTATTAGAACCACCACTAACCTTCCCATTTCACCAATACTTTAGCCCACTATTCAGATATCTGCAAGGATCAGGCAGCTTGCTAAAGGTGTAAAAAAAAAAAAAAACCTCACAAGTAGGCAGAGACTATAGTATTATCCTGTTTTAAAAAGAGTGCTTGTGTTGGACATGTCCTTATTTCACCACATACCAAAAAATAGGGAATATTCCTAATTTCCTGGACAAACCCATCCAAATAATTTTTTTATACCCCAGTGGCTAACCCCTTATGTTGTACCATATTGCTGCCCTGCAATTGCCGGTCCCTTACAGTGCCTGGATTGTCTTTGGGATCCTGGACTGGGCTGTACCCACAATCAAGTCCTTTTTGATCCTGTACTACCACTGTTGTGCCTAGATTAGTGCCCCTTAACTGTTTGCTGTACCATATTGCTGCCCCATGACCCTGATGTGTTTCTCATCCCTAGATTGTCACCTGTGGACTCACCTTCTCCTGCCGAGTCTCCCCGGCTGCATCTTGTATCAAATACCTCAGAAAACATCCCCAATTTTTTTGTATTGTATGAAGTGATATCTGGAATACCCTTCATCCCAAGACTCCACTGTTGAGGACTTTTTGGACCATTTTATCCATAATGACCTGGGCAATTTTTACCAAACATTCCATGCACATATGCTTTTTACACCAACATGGACCCAAGGCTTAGTTTGGTCACAGTGCTGAAGAGAAACATTTCCTGTGTATGAAATCCAAACACTGCAATTCACATCAGCGTATATTAAGTCATGGTGCAAACCCAGTCAGTCAATGCATGTTTGCAAGAATTCTGCTATCCATTTTTAACCGGAATTTACATGCCATCTAGCATTTTGAAATAAACATTGTCAAGAGTAATTCAGTATTTACTTTAACTGCATAACCAACCATTCTTAAAAATAATGTTTTGGCCTAGTTTTACTATACTCTTCAGGGAAGCTTCTTTCAGAATTCTGTATATAGTGACCCAATTAACTAGAAGTGGCACAGACAGATTTCAGGAACATGGCCACATTTTAATACAGTCACAGCCATTTCCTACAAGATAATACAAAGCTCTCCCTGTAAATGAACAAATGTATAATGTGGTCTGTCCTTTATTCACCCATCATTGCTTGTGCTCAAGGGAAGTGTGTGTCAGGTAATCTGTGCCACTCCACCTCTGCTCTCAAAACCCTCACCTCCTTTCTACTTGCAATATACCGCTCCAGGTAGCAGTCCAGAAATGTCCTCTCCTGCACTAGACAGGTGCAGGCTCAGGGGCAGATTCACAGAGAGAGTACGCCGGCGTATCTACTGATACGCCGGCGTACTTTCAAATTTCCCGTATCGTTGTTTTGAATCCTGAAAATAAGATACGACGGCATCTGGGTTAGATCCGACAGGTGTACGTCTTCGTACGCCTTCGGATCTAAGATGCAATTCTTCGGCGTCCGCTGGGTGGCGTTCCCTTCATTTTCCGCGTCGAGTATGCAAATTAGCCATTTCCTACGATCGTACGACGCATTCCTTTAAGTCGGCTTTTTCGGCGTATAGTTAAAGCTGCTATTTCGTGGCGTACTCAATGTCAAGTATGGCCGTCGTTCCCACGTATAATTTCCAAATTTTTTATTTATTTTTTGCACAAGTCGTTCGTGAATCGGGATGGATGTAATTTACGTCCAGGTCAAAACCAATGACGTCCTTGCAACGTCATTTCGCGCAATGCACGGCGGGAAATTTAGGGACGGCGCATGCGCAGTTTGTTCGGCGCGGGGACGCGCTTCATATAAATGAGACACGCCCCCTACCCGCCCAATTTGAATTCCGCGCCGTTACGCCGCTTGAGATGCACTACGCTGCCGTAACTTACGGCGCAAAATCTTTATGGATTCGAACCAAAGCCAGGTAAGGTACGGCGGCGTAGCATATCTCATATACGATGCGCCGGGGCAGATCTTTGTGGATCTGCCCCTTAGTATGCAAGATACAAGCAAACAAAGAAATCTGTATAGCCGCACTCCATGTTGTCTTTTTTTAATGTAAAAGACAGTTCATACAGCAAACAGATAAAATAGCTGACACATGTTGCACCCCTTTACTGTTGCTTAATCACAGCTATGACCAAGCATCGGTAAAGAGGTGCGAAATGCATCAGCCATTTTATTTGCGACAGTTTGCTGTATGAACGGTTTTCCCATTCAAAAAACACATCAACTTTCAGTGCAGCTATATGGATTTCTTTGTTTGCTCTTTCTACTTGCATATTGGCATGAATCATCCCAATCCCTGGATCCTCTTACGGTCTCTCTCCACTAGAGGTCCCGTTAGACTTCCCTCTGATAATCACCATTGGTTGGTGCATTTTCCTTTAAGAAGCTCCTCAACGTTCCAGGGTAGGTCTTACCCAAGGCATGGAGACATTTAAACACCGCTCAAAAAAAAAAAAAAAAAAAAAAAGTCTGCTTAAGTCACTTCTGGTTCCTCGTGCTTCCGCTCATGTGCAGAGGCACCGGAAGTAAAGTCTATAGGGAACTCGGGCTTGTATGCTTGTAAACAAGTGGTTTTACTGTAAATTATTATTTCAGCCCAATGTAAACATGAGTTCTGGACAGACGCATCCTCTTAAAATCACGTCCGGTTCTTCACATGCCTCTGCTCACACCCTACATGTTATGTCACCATCTAGAGACCATAAGAGGATCCAGGCTTTGGGAGAGAGTTTTGAGAGGCACAGATGACACAACACAGAAACTTCCCCCTGAGCACAAGAGACAATGGGTGAATAAAGGACAAGATTATACAGAGTTCATTTATATTTTTCACCAACGGTTTTGAAGAAATATGCAATATAATTTTTCATTTTTAGATCATCTTTGAATTATGCAGAGGGATATCCAGTGGTACAAACTGTGGGTGAACACTTTGGTTGGTTTCAAATTTATTTTAATTATGAATTGATAGCACGAGTACCACTTTATGTTGAGCTGCAGTTCCCATGGTGCTGCACATGTGATCAGTTATGTCAGCCATTTGAAGCCTTGAATGCCTATTCATGGCATGCCTTATGGCAATAAAAAAAATTAACTGTCACCGATTGGTGGCAAATTAGTTAAATGTCTGCACAAGGCAATAGCAACTTAAATTAGTTCAGAGAAACTTTGATAATCCCTAAAGGTTGCACGAGTCCAGCCTGAACACTTGTAAAAACATAACTGAATCTATAGCCAATGCAATTGATGTTGCTTTAGAACAGTCCTCTGGTTTTACAAGTATTCAGGTTGGACTCTTGCAACCTTTAGGGATGGATCACTGAATTAAAAGTGGAAGTAAACCTTCCCATCGGTTTCAGCCAAGGAAGCAGCCACCTTGGCCTCAGCTTAAGCTTAACTACTTAAGCCCCGGACCAATATGCTGCTAAATGCCCAAAGGCGTTTTTACAATTCGGCACTGCGTCGCTTTAACAGACAATTGCGCGGTCGTGCGACGTGGCTCCCAAACTAAATTGGCGTCCTTTTTTCCCCCACAAATAGAGCTTTCTTTTGGTGGTATTTGATCACCTCTGCGGTTTTTATTTTTTGCGCTATAAAAAAAAATAGAGCGACAATTTAAAAAAAAAAAATGCAATATTTTTTACTTTTTGCTGTAATAAATATCCCCCAAAAACATATAAAAAAAATTTCCCCTTAGTTTAGGCCGATATGTATTCTACCTATTTTTGGTAAAAAAAAAAAAAAAAAAACGCAATAAGCGTTTATCGGTTGGTTTGCGCAAAGTTTATAGCGTTTACAAAATAGGGGATAGTTTTATTACATTTTTATTAATTTTCTTTTTTTACTACTATTGGCGGCGATCAGCGATTTTTTTTCGTGACTGCGACATTATGGCGGACACTTCGGACAATTTTGACACATTTTTGGGACCATTGTAATTTTCACAGCAAAAAATGCATTTAAATTGCATTGTTTATTGTGAAAATGACAGTTGCAGTTTGGGAGTTAACCACAGGGGGCGCTGTAGGAGTTAGGGTTCACCTAGTGTGTGTTTACAACTGTAGGGGGGTGTGGCTGTAGGACTGACGTCATCGATAGAGTCTCCCTATAAAAGGGATCACTCGATCGATGCAGCCGCCACAGTGAAGCACGGGGAAGCCGTGTTTACATACGGCTTTCCCGTTCTTCAGCTCCGGGGAGCGATCGCGACTATAAACGATTAGCCGCGCCGTCGTCCCGGATCGCTCCCCGCGGGAATCCGACCGCAGCATGTAGCGGGGGGTCCCCAATCGGGACCCCCCACCCGCTAGAAAGGCAAGGACGTACCTGTACGCCCATTTGCCTGTACGTGCCATTCTGTGGACGTACATATACATGCAGCGGTCGGGAAGTGGTTAAACTGCCATGATGCTGCACATGTGATTTGTTATGACACCAGCCATTGGATGATTTGACAGTTTGGGTGAGATCACAACCAGTGTGACAGTAATTCCCAGCATGCCAGCAATGTAACTGGAGACTTAATTTGATGGGTTTACTTCCTCTATGTTGCCATTACCTTGTGCAGACATGAACCAATTTGCCACTAATCACTGTGACCGTTCATTTTCAGGTATATGCACAGCTGCTCTTACGGCTCAATTCTACTATTGCTCATGCTTACAGTTCCATTATGTCATGGCCCTTTTGCTTGATGTTTCATTGATGAGTTTTTTTAAACATCGAGGGAGAGGGGAGTCGGCAAAGCAGAATCACAATCTACCCATCACTTGACCATGTTTGACAATTCTCTGACTACCAGTGTAAAGTAATAAGGGACATTTCATACACTACTTGTGGGGTTACAGTAAACAGATGGGCAAGACCCTGGTTCTATGACCATATTGCTGGATACTTTTCCTGTCACCAGCCATAACCTCAAAAGGGGTCTGGCTTTTTACATGGATGGACCATGGCCTTGGACCTATATAGTATTCTGCAGGGCTGAGGTGCAGTGTCCACAGCACTATTACAGGCCATCCCCACAACATGGGGTCTGAATACATCGAAGGTTCATTGAGAATGAATGGGTTGCACTGCTTCTATTGTTGTATAAAGACAGAAGAGCTGATTGAAGAATTGGCTAAAAAATAAACTTTGCAAGCCAAGAGCAATTCTTCATGGAAAAAAGATCGCCTCAGGACACTGCCAAAAACAGACTCATGAAGTAGGCAGGATTATAGAAGGGTGCCATTGGGAGTGTCCTCGAAAGCTTTGCCAGTTTCTAGTCACCTGAAAGCCTTAAAACCAAAAGGTCTCTGAATATAAAAAGCCTGTGTCCTGTACTGTAGGATTAAGATATATTTTTTTAATTGTGTGTCAAGTCCTGGGTAATGCATTTGTAATGAATCACTCGTGACCCTCCCTGAGTAAATGACCAAAACCAAGCTCCGACATTTTTTCTGTACACTTCAAGATAAAGGCTTCAGCAATACGTACCGCTGGGTATGTGTGTCCCACACTGGCACCGTGTCTTCCAATATCTATTGTGAGGTCCTCTTCTGTGGTTTTCAAGTAGACGGGATTATCAAAATTCATGCTTTTCATGTTTTTCCTTTGCCAGTTCCGCCACATTAAGTAAGCTCCTGTGGCAACCATCACTAGTAATACTGAAACAAATGAGCACATCTATTAAAATATTGTAGAACAGCTGTCGAGGCAACATAAAATCACATCACCCCTGAGTCCAAAGTATTTGACATATGCCAGTCAATATCAAGGATAAGAGGGCCAATGAACATTTACATAACAAATTGTAAAAGTTATGCCAAATAGTACTTACAGAGAGGAAGAATAGCCCATGCGGCAGGTGAGCCTTCGGCAGCAAGATTTGCTTCATGCCCTGAAGCATTACCATTTCCTTCTAAAAAAAAAAAAAGAAAATATAAAAACACCTCAAAAACATGATTTTTACACCTTCCTGCATACTGTAATACAAGATACTGTGAAGACCATGACCTAGTTTTATAGCAGTATCAACCATTTTTCATTTAAGACATCCTTTAAATAAAATAAATAAAAAAACACACATTCTAAAAAGTCATCAATTTACATAATGCAGAAACATCAACACACGTAGGATACCCAGGGAGTTATCCTTCCAAAGCAAATACACTTTTGCACCCTGGTACTGACTAGTATTGCAATATTTTTCCACACAATATTTTTCCACCCTCAGCTAATGTGACCCCAGTGTTGGAGAGCAAACGGATGCCGTGTAGGTGCCAGACATCCTCCTCATCAACCAAGTTGTTGGATCTCGGCAGATAGAATGTTGTAATGGTGCACAATGAAAACCTGTGTGTTTAACTAGAGGGCAGACTTTCATACATTTTTTTTTAGGCATTTTGCCAAAGGAACTGCTGAAGAACCTGAAGGCACCCTAGTTCAAAAGGCCGTTTTAATAGAATGACAATTTTATGACATTGCCCATGGAAACACTGGCAAAAAAAAAAAACACTACAGCACACTAGTATTCCTTGCACTGTAAGCCTAATAATTCAAGTGAAGTGGCAAAGTAAGCTATTCAATAATAGCTTGAGGTCAGAGGATCTTCACCAAAAACAAGGCAAGGCCTCAGGTTACCATGCTGAGGAGAACCCCAATGTAAAAACTATTCACTTCCGGTTTCAAGGCACTGGTGACTTATCTAGAGCTGGAAAGGCTGGATCACCAGTGCCTTTCAAGGAGTTGGATATGGTCAAACAGATCTGTAAGGAAAAAGGACCCCTTTTTAAAAGGTTTACACACTGCTATGGTTTCAGTGGCATGCATTTTGGCATGCTATGGGAATGTGTAAATAAACCGACAAACCTGGCACAAAAGTCAATGGTGGACTGACAAGAACAAAGTGAAGCTGGCCACCAATCTTTAAATGCAAATGTAGGTTAAAGTGGATGTAAACCCAAATTATTTTTTTACGATGTCACAATATATAGTACAAGATTTCCTATCATCTGTGTCCAGTCTTGCCGCAAAGTTAATCCAGCTGGGACAAATGGACAAACAGGAGAAAACTTTTGTCCGTTCTTCCCCCTTGTTGTGAATGACAGTTCTTTTACATATCTCATGTATCAGCCTGAGACAAGCATTTTTTAAATTCCCACCCCTTTTCTGAAGTTATGTGGTTACTTTTCTGGATTTGGACTGGATGTTGGTGATCATAGCAGAATTCAGTGTAAGGGGAGTGTAGAGGTGGGCGGGGAGTCTACCGACATCACGACTCCACCCACCAAGCTCCAAACAGACCAACCCACAGAATCTGCAGTTTTTCAGGTCTAACAGACAGGGGAGACATTTGACAGGTAAGGCTACATACAGGAGGCATGTATATCATAGATCAGCACTATGGCAGTAGTTTAGAAAGGAAGAGGTAGGGTTTACATCACTTTAAGAATGAGGGGTGGATGGACCAGGGGGACTGAAGACAAAAAATGTTAGCGCAGTTGGATTTTTTTGCAATAGGGAAGGTCCACTTTACATACCTATTTACTCTAAGCCAGAAGGTGACAAATTAGTGGCCCTCAAGCTGTTGCGGAACTACAAGTCCCATCATGCTTCTGTGGGAGTCATTCTTGTAATGGCTAGCTTTGCAATGCCTCATAGGACTTGTAGTTTCGCAACAGTTTTGACACCTGTGCTCTAAGCAGTCTGAAAGGCCAACAAAAAACGTATGGCTGCGCTTTGAGGTAGAAGCATTACATGAGACTATGCAGGCACCTGTCATTGTATTGATATAGAAGTGGCAGTGGGGTGCCAGGTTCCTGCAGAGTGCAAGAATTTCAAGATGCCAGGGCATGTGCTAGCCACATTCTTCCTGCACCCATTTTACAGTTTTAATTATTTAAAAGTTTAAAGCGTAGCAACACACACACACACACACTTTAGTTTTGGATAAAGTGGAGAGGAATTTGAACAGCTGTCAGTTCCCATTTCTGTCTGTGGCCCCATTAGGGAGATTCACCCTTTCCATTTGTCCTGTTTGTGATCAAAAGTAAAAAAAAAAAAAAAAAAAATCCAAATTTCCTTGGCGAAAACAGGAAATCTCAATGCACAGATAGAAAAAAGACTGACCGTTCCTTTATCCAAAGGTGAGGTTTTGCCCTTAAAATTCTGCAATGAAGCTGTCACATACCAAGACTAGAAAATGAAAAGCCCATGACCCAAAGTCAGACACATTAAAAAGACATGCAATGTGGTTAATGCCAATACTGAAGGATGAGTAAATGTATGCATGGACACTACTGTAACAAACACACAGGCTAGTTTAAGAGTACACGACTGGGGCACGCAGGAAAAAACTAAGGCCTCAAAATTGATTGCTAGTACATGTAAAAGACTCAAAATTTTAACATTCTGCTATAGCAATCCTCTATACTACACATGAGGTTGTGAGAAGCAGCTTAACATGCAACTATATTGGGGGGGGGGGGGGGGGGGGGTGTACTGAATCTAGGTATACCTAGGTTGGCATTTGAAATTTAATGAGCCAAATCCATGTTGTATACCACAACTAGGAGACTGATCTGTGCAGAGATGCAAAACAGAAAGGGACTCTGAAATACTGCCTCGCCTAAAGCATTGAGCAGAGTTACTGGAAAAAGTCAGTAAAAATGTTGTACATAAGCTTTTCAAATACTCTACATTCAAGCACTTACCCCCTGGAAGTGCTTTTTCAGGATGTAATCCTGTAATGACAGCAGTGGGTTCCTCAGCTTTACTACCTTGAAACAAACATAACATGGATTTAAGTACTTGTCTGCAGATTGTGTGCACAAGGAGAAAAATAAAAGTGGCAGTGTTCATGCAGTAAACTGAACTGCAAAAAAAAAAAAAAAAAAGAAGAACAAACACGCGACAGGACAACAGGGAGATGAAAAATCAACTTTGCACAAACATGAAACTGTAATACAGTTAGTTGACATTGTTTCACGAAACACAAAACATTAAGTACAAGTAAACTGGTATGGTGAGGCAGCTTTAAAGGACCCAAACCTTTCACTAAACTAACCCATAAATTGTTGGTCTCCAACCTCCAAACAGATATGGAGTACCTCAGGTACAGACAAGCAATGTGCCAACATAACAGCTGAGAGGGCTTTCTACTATGCTTACTAGATAACACCGAAATGGCAGTTTTCCCCACTTTTCAAATGTGAACAGCTACACAGACTATATAGAGCAAAACATTGCCCCTCAATACTAGAATATTAAACCTGGGCTACACCAACCAAGCATGGGGGAGGGGGGGTTACCACTGAAAACTGCTAGTATTTCCTTTGATAGGGGCAGAAATTTATAAAACAAACTTCACTAAAAATTACGCTTGGCCTACCTACCATTCCAGCCTAATGATACGTCAAAAGGATATGCAAAGTAGTATTTTCTTGGTTTACAGACAGAAAAAAAACAAAAAAAAAAACCAAACATTTTACTGCAGTCTCTGGATCCGATTTAATTTGGCATAACGTTTTCACTCAAGAGGACCACTTCCATCTGCTTAGTAGGTTTACAATAAGTTGTTACGCTAGGTGACCACATTACTATACTGCCTGTAAATAGTTGACCAAGCCATTTAAAAGAATTTTGAACTCAATATACCAGAGATGTCCATGTACCCGATAGTCAGGTTGAGACAGGGGAAAGAACCAAAATGTTTGTGCCATCTTATTGCAAGATGCTTACTTTGTTTTGACTCACTAGAACAGGAACAAAAAAAAAAAAAAGACACAATGCCAAAAGGTAACAGACCACAATAAAAGCCTGAAAGTTTGTAACCCATGCTCACTAAGCAAAGAGAACGTGAATGGTGTTCCAGATGCAGTGCATCTTTTTCATGCTCATCCTCGTGGGCCAAATGGCAGCTTTTGGATAGTCACCTAGCAAGTGTTCAATCAGCTGGTTTACCAACAGCTAATATATACATTTTTTTTTTTTTCTAGAAAAACTGTCAAAATGCTCACCCGTCATGTGAGAACTGACCTTTTCTACAGTTCCGGCCATCATAAAGCTCTGAGCCATCAGGACATGTGCAAGTATATTTAGGTGAACGATCATTTATCTGTGGAGCAGGTAAACACAGATACTCACAGCCTCCATTTTCTAGTTCCTCATTACACCAATTTTTCCCTGTTGGTCAAAGCGTTTTAGGTTATTACATTTGATTAAAGACAAGGGGGGGGGGGCAGAACAGGAGTGTTGCATACAGTCGTTCGGGTCCCAAACCGATAACTACACTTGTCATTACCATGCACAATACTGATCCAGAAGCATGCATTATCCAAAGGACATTCAGGGGGGCTTGAAAAAAAATTAAATTTTAGAGTTGAAATTTGATCCCTGCAGACTGCACGTTTGCCCACTTACAAAGTATAATTAAAGGGTCTATAATTATAGGTGCATTTTAAATGTTCAAGACAGAATATCAAAAAGCCAGAATTTGTGTAATATATACACACACACACACATACAAAGTATAATTAAAGGGTCTATAATTATAGGTGCATTTTAAATGTTCAAGACAGAATATCAAAAAGCCAGAATTTGTGTAATATATACACACACACACACATACAAAGTATAATTAAAGGGTCTATAATTATAGGTGCATTTTAAATGTTCAAGACAGAATATCAAAAAGCCAGAATTTGTGTAATATATACACACACACACACATACAAAGTATAATTAAAGGGTCTATAATTATAGGTGCATTTTAAATGTTCAAGACAGAATATCAAAAAGCCAGAATTTGTGTAATATACACACACACATATATACATATATATATATATATATATATATATATATATATATATATATATATATACACATACACATATACATATACATATATACACACACACACACACACACACACACACACACACACACACACACACACACACACACACACACACACACACACGCGCTATACATGGAGTGGATGTTCAGTGAGTAAAATAAGTATTTTGATGCCCAAGACAGGACTTAGTACCCGGTGGAGAAACCCTTATTGGCAAACACAGAGGCAAGACGTTTCTTGTAGCTGGTGACCAGGTTTGCACACATCAGGAGGGATTTTGGTTCACTCCTTTACAGTTCTCCTCTAAATCCTTAAGGTTTCTTGGCAGCTCAAAGTTTGTTCCATCCATCCATTTTTTTATAGGCTAAAGGTCTAGAGCAAGGATCCTCAAACTATGGCCCTCCAGCTGTTGTGGAACTACACATCCCATGAGGCATTGTAAAACTCTGACATTCACAGACATGACTAGGCATGATGGGAATTGTAGTTCCTGAACAACTGGAGGGCCATAGTTTGAAGACCCATGGTCTAGAGACTGGCTAGGCAACTCCATGATATTGTGCTTTTTCTTGAGCCACTTTGTTGCCTTGGTGGTATATTTTGGGTCCTTGTCATGCTGGAGGACCATTCACAACCCATCTTCAGGTGTTCTGGCTGAGAGAAGGTCTCAGTCAAGATTTTACAATACACAGCCCCCATGCATGGACCCCTCAATGCTACCTTTAGCAGAGAGACAGCCCCAAAGCATCATGTTTCCACCTCCGTGCTCAACTGTAGGGATGGTGTTTTAAGGGTCATAGTCCACATTTTTCTTCCTCCAAACACGTCGAGGGGACTGGCCGCATTTGGAAGGAAAAAAAAAAACTGAACCGAAGAACACCATACCTGCAGTCAAGCATGGAGGTGGAAACCTTATGCTTCGGGGCCATGTCTCTGGTAGAGGTACAGGCCAAATATTGTACTATTGTAAGACAAATCTTGGAAGAGAACCTACGTCCCCTCAGTCAGAACATAAGACTGGTTACGAATGGTTCTTTCAGCATGACAATGACCCAAAACATACCGCCAAGGCAACAAATACGTGGCTCAAGAAGTACATTAAGGTCATGGCTTGTCTTAGCTGGTCTCCAGACCTTAAGACTATAGAAAAATGTGGAGGGAGCTGAAACTTGAGTTGCCAAGCGACAGCCAAGAGACCATAAAAGGATTTAGAGAAGATCTGTAAAGAGTGGATGCGAGATGTGTGCAAACCTGGCAACTCAATTTATAACATTTGTAGCATGTGATTTTTGGTTAATCTGTCTCCAGGATTTAAAATACACCCATGATAAAAATTAGACCCTTAGTTTTTTTTTTTAAGTAGGCAAACTTACAAAATCTGAAGGGGGAACAGATTAAAATATAATCTATATAAAATAATCTTATGGTGGCAGTGCCCAATTCACGTGATACTTTTAGAAAAAAAAAAAAAAAAAGTCACTCAAATGCAAGGTTTTACCTGTAGGCTGTACAAGTTCATGGTATACTATAATGTCTTGAGCATCATTTAAGTTGTTGACCAAGGT
Organism: Rana temporaria; assembly: GCF_905171775.1. Taxonomy (NCBI): domain Eukaryota; kingdom Metazoa; phylum Chordata; class Amphibia; order Anura; family Ranidae; genus Rana; species Rana temporaria. Next base: position 291,410,454 of record NC_053489.1, on the reverse strand, counting down.
TTCAATCTCTTGTCCAGTAAACTTGTTTGCACCATAGATTGCTTCATTTTCACCATCCACCCAGTAAACACGATCCTACACAATGCAGAAAAGCAACCATGACAAGTGGTAGGATATATATTTTTTTTTACACTGCAAGGAGAAGGTTTCAGGGCTCAGACTTCACCCCAAATTCAGAAAAAAAAATCTAGACTTTGCCCCCCCCCCCCCCCATGCTCATACACAAATGTGAACATGCATATAGGTCTCGCATGTAAATTGTGATCGTAACACTTGAGGCATCACCCTGATCAGAGCAAGAGTTCAAGTTTAGGTTTAGTTACAGGAGGTCCGGCACTATATACCCCAATCCTGTGCAAATCTCATGTGACTAGTCGAGAGGATGCAAGACTGGCCCAGACCTTGGTGGATGGCAAACTCCCCTACATTGAATTTGATGCTTGGAGTTTAGAACTAAATGGATGCAATATCAGAAAGTTCAAACATACATTCAGACACAAAACTTCCCATTAGACAGGCCATTAACAGAATTTGTATGAATAATATTACAAGAACAAAAGACCAACTCATGTTCTACCTATATTTGCTTCCTAAAAATTCTGGTGAAGAAACATAACTAAAAATGGGAAAAACTGGAGATGACAATTCCCATTTCAGATTGGAAAAGTCAAAGTTGTCCCCATCAGGCAGACATCAGGAAAATAAAACTATAACATTTTAGCTAGGTGTATCGATGCCTGGTGGCTATGCATAAAAATATGGATAAAGAGATGGAGATGTCTTGATGCAAGAGGCACAATGTCGCATATATGGAATGGTTACATGGATAAATTGGTTTTGATTTTTAAGTCCAGCTTGGTGCAGATTACCCCCATTTGGGTATGCATGCACATACAGTGGCTATAAAAAGTCTACACACTTCTGTTAAAATGTCAGGTTTCTGTGATGGAAAGTTTGGAAAGGAGCGTTCTCGTTTTTTGGTTGCATAAGTGTGCGAACCCCCATCCCTTTCGCTGCTGGGCCCTGTGCACCATTTTGTACACTCAGGTGGCCAGACCATTTTTGCAATTTTTCCTTTTAACTTTCAGAATTTGTTAAAAACGAAACCATATAATTTCTGAAAGCATCAGTAGAATAAAAAAAAAAAAAAAAAAGAAGGTGCTACTGTTTTGTTTTTTAGACCCTGTGGCAATTGCGCAAATGTTTATCAAACCAATATATTTGCAACACACACACACACACTAAAACATTAGCAGACATTTTGTAAACTTAGCTGTGTTTACATCTGCTAAATCCCTACTAAATATAAAGGCTTAACTTTTATGGAGTTCATAACAAATTTTTGGTAAGTTTTTAAAATTGCACCTTTTTGCAAAATGGTGAAAAGCAAACATACCCCCAAAAAATTCCCCAATTAACTAAAATCAATAAAAATGCAACTTACAAAACTCCTGCTAAAATAGTACTAAATCATCGTTCACATGTGGCATACTAAAATGTATGCTCATGGGGGGCCCCATTTTACCTGCACAGGTGTACCATGCATCCCTGTACAGGCAGTCCTATGTCAATTGGGATGCAACGGCTACACAGGCATAGCTGCTGTTCCCAATCTGACATCTGTGTGGGTACATGACCCTGATCGCAGAGACTTGCATGCAGACCTATATGGATGTAAAATTGGGAGCAACAGCTCTGTTCGTGCAGTTGCCATGTACCAAATGACATCAATGGGACTGCCAATCGGACCACCCATTGTTCTTTATGGAGAGGCCAATAAAAAAAAGTGGCCATGTGTCCGTTTACACATGCCTGCATCCAATCCAGTCTGCAAAAAAAAAAAAAAAAAAAAAAAAAAAAGAAGACTCCATTCCCCATTCATCTAGCACAGGGATATGCAATTAGCAGACCTCCAGCTGTTGCAAAACTACAAGTCCCATCATGCTTCTGACTCTGGTGTCATGCTTGTGACTGTCAGAGTCCTGCTATGCCTCATGGGAACTGTAGTTCTGCAACAGCTGGAGGTCCGCTAATTGCATATCCCTGATCTAGCAGATCAGATGGTATGCGATGGAACAAGACAGATGGTCCGTTTCCATCTGATGCAGCTCACCATTCTCTATGGGACAGTCAGTGTCCGCTCTGCACCAGCAGAGCAGACACAGACCTGTCATCTGCCTGCGCTGGGGGGGGGGGGGTCAGCAGACAGATCCCCACGGAGTAGGCAGATCTGCTTGACAGTCTGCTCCATGTAAAAGGGGTCTTGCCAGGAGCTGCCCCCCCTGCAGTGCGATGAACATGTTTGTACAAGTTTTTTTCTTTAAGCCACATGATTAGAGTCCAAGGCTCCAATTGGCTTGAAAAAGGTTGAGCTTGGGGAGCAGGGCATTGCACCCCAAACCAACCCACTTGTGACAATAGTGAATATTCGCCATTGGCTTCTCCTCCTGGCCAATCAGGACGGATCGGGCTGGCCAGGAGGAGAAGCAGAGTCACTGTGGAGGGAAGAGTGCAGGCAGACCTGGGGGGGGGGGGGGGGGGTCTTACCATGTTTTTAGTTTATTTTTAGCTTATTTTTAGCTTTTGTTCTGGGGGAGTCTTTGGTGAGAGGTCTAAACACACCCCCATATTTTGAGACAGAGAAGGGACTATCATCAGTCCCTTTCTATCACTTTACTGAAAATCTGTAGAGATTCCATTTATTCACAAAAAGGGGTCCGACACCAGTTCTCGCAGTTACAATACATCAGCTGTCAGTGGGCACATAGTGATGGCTGCACGCGCCTCTACAGGGGGGGGGGGGGTTTAGTAAACATTTGCGAACCCCAGCACGACAAATTGGGAGGTTGGTGCAGACGGCATGGGGGGCAGCCACATTAGCAGTCAACGCTGATCAGCGGGTTGTAATCCACTAAGAGTTATAGAATTGTTCAGCAGAGTCTGCTGAACAATTGTGATACAAGCTTATGATCATTGAAGGGACTATAAGCTTATAGAAAAAGGGAGAAAGGAGGTCTGTACACCGTACAGACTTGGCCACTTTTGTAGGTCTGTATGAACTTGGCAGTAAAAAGGGTTAAACCTAATACTTTGCTGAAGCACCTTTTCATTACAGCAGTCTTTTTGGATAGGAGTCCACCAGCATGGCACACCTTGGCTTGGCAATATTGTCCCACTCTTTGCAAAAACACTTCAAATATGTCAGATTGCAAGGGCATCTCCTGTGCACAGCCCTCTTCAGATCACCCCACAGATTTTCAAATCAGATTCAGGTCTGGGCCATTACAAAACTTGAATCTTCTACTGGTGAAGCCATTCATTTGTCAATATGATGTATGCTTTGGGTTATTATGCTGAAAGATGAAAGTCCTCTTAATGTTCAGCTTTTTAGCTGAAGCCTGAAGGTTTTGTGCCAACATTGACTGGTATTTGGAGCTTCACTGTGGGTATGGTGTTCTTTTGGCGATGTGCAGTGTTTTTGCACCAAACATATCTTTTAGAATTATGGCCAAAAAGTTCAACCTTGGCTTCATCAAAAACTTTCCCCACATGCTTTTGGGAGACTTCAGATGTGCCTTTGCCAAATTTAGCCAGGCTTGGATGTTTTTCTCCCTAAGAAAAGCCTTCAGTCTTGCCATGCTACCCCATAGCCCAGACATGAATATGGGAGATTTTTATCACATGTACCACACAGCCAGTACTTGCCAGATATTCCTAAAGTTCCTCTGTTGCTGGAGGCCTTTTGGCAGCCTCCCTGACCAGTTCTCTTCTAGTCTTCATTAATTAGAGGGACTTCCAGTTCTTGGTAATGTCACTGTTGTCATATTTTCTCCAATGTGTTTCATGAATATAAAATATATATATATATATATATATATATATATATATATATATATATAGCGCCTTGGAAATGCTTTTGTACCCTCCTGACTGATACCTTTTAACAATGAGATCCCTCTAAAGCTTTGGAATCCCTCTGTGGACCATGGCTTTTCCTGTAGGATGTGACCAAGAAAAGTTCCGAAAAGACCCACTAGAACAGCTGAAAATTGGGGTTAATGTTAGGCTACATCCCCAGTTAAAAAGGTGGAAAAAGTTCTGAAAGGATGTCTTTTTCATCACAGAAACCTGACATTTTAACAGGGGTGTGCAGACTTTACAGCGTATTCATGCATCTAGAAGCCTTGATGTTTTTTGCAGGCCCTGCGTCCAGCTATTTGCCATAGCAATTTGCCAGACTATGGTGGCTAACTGGACAAGACAAAATTAACAGAGCAGGAACCTGTCTTTAAGGACCAAGCTCTTTTGGAACAATTCAAGCTGAGGCCCTCAGCATTGTTGTGTTGATGTAAAAAGGCCTTGATGGCAGTAAGACAAGACAGGTTCCAACCATTCCTTACTCTAGAGTAGAGGGGTTAGAACCTGTTTTTACGGCTATGCAGGGCAGCTTTATCTCAGTGGTTCTTAATACTCAAGTACCCCCAATGCGCCATGTTTTGGGAACTGCCCTTAGATAAAATGGCTCTCATCAATACCGTGAAATTGATTTAAAGCAGATGTGCAAAGAAAAAAAAATAAATAAATAAAAAAAAAAAAAAAAAAAAACTTGAAATCATGGCCCACTGGGGGTACTTGAATATCAGGACAGGGAGAACCTCCAAAAGCATCAAATGCCTTTTAGTAGAATAGAAAGGCTAGAAGCTCTCAGATTTGCCTGACCGTTTAAGATTCTTACTAGTTGCATGCTGAAACTTGACAGGACAGAAGCTGGTGAATTCTCTATTGAAACCCTGGATAGCTACAAGACAGTTTTAATCCTTCCCCAGTTAAGGGAAAAAAACAAAACAAACACACCACACACACACACACACACACACACACACACACACACACTTTAAACCCTTGTCCAAAATAAAACGTTTTGGCCACAACCACACACCAAGTGATGAATAGAAAATTAGACTACATGAAAGATGAAATACCTCAAAAATCGTAAGGGCAAGGGGATAAGCCAGAAATTCATGCGATTTCAAGATAATCCGGCGGTCCTGGCCATTTAGATCCACACTACAGAGCTGGTGCAGCTTCAGATCAAGCCAATAGAGACGACTTTTCACCAAATCTATGGAAGTAAAGAAAGTTCTATTAGAGCCAAAAAGGAATCTCACAATGCTATGGGTAAAGAGTTTTAAATTCCCTGTAAAAAAGTCACACACAAAATTCAGGAGAGAGCCTCATGCCCCATACTGGACCCCAGGAAACAGATTTTATGTGCAAAACAAAAATCTATTTACCCCCTTGGTAGAACTGCTTTTGTAAATCCTTTGTCCTGTACTATGCAATTGGGCAGACAACAGGCCCAAATAAGTCAAGACTCAAGACTGAACTGATTAATCTACTAGCGGTGAGGCTTGTATATTGAGATGAAGGTAATTTCTCTTGTTTCCAAGGTTATGTGGCACAGAGGGCAAGTATGAACCCGAGAATACAGTTCTGGAGCACCAACCATATTTTAGAGACACTTTATGCTACACACAATGCAATATTGCCCAGCTCTGTACTTTTCAGTTTGTTTTCTGGCCTTTGTTTTAGGCCCACTTGTTTTGTACAGAAGAAAAAAGGGGGCTGGAGGGGAAGTAGTCTTCAACTAAGCAGTTTGTAGCATTTTAAAGCCAAAATTGTCATTTGAAGACTCCTGAACACCCACCTGGTAGAACGTCAAGCATTAACAGAAGCCAAGGTGGCAGCCTCGCAAACCTGAGAAACAGATGCTAAAGGCCATGAAGCATTAACAAATCTGGTAGAGGGTGCTCCAAAAAAAGGGAAGGAACCCCCATCCTTTTAGACAACATGCTTTAACAACTTGTCTGGATTTATCTGGCGATGTTGGTGTGAGGCAGGAAGACTCTTGAGGGAACTGAAAAGCAAAGAATCCATGTTCCTATAAGCAGTAGTGGAGGTGTACACTTTATGGCCAGATGGAGATAAAAACCTACGTTAGAAATACCGTTACCGGTAAGTCTACGAACCTTCCAGGACGGCACACTTGAGAGATGAGGGCCCCTCCCCACAGGAAACACAATCCTGAACTGGTTCACAAAGGACATCGTTCCACATAGGTACTTACCACCTAGCGTTTAGCTTATCTTTCCCTCCACATAGGGCGGGAAGTAGGCCTGCCGTCCTGGAAGGTTTCTCCTATCACCTTACACGACGGCACACCCGAGAGGACAATAAAGGAACCAACATGTCTACTTTAGAGTGGGACCCCTGCCTGCAAGGCCTTTCTGCTAAATGTCAGATTTTGACTTGAATTTTTTTACCTCCTAGTGTGTGATGAAGGTATCCTAGCTGGATCATGTAACTGACCTGCAGGTCTGCTCCACCTATGCCCCTGCCTCCTCTTTGGATGCAGGATCTAGGTGGCATGGGCTCGTAAATAAAAAATTCTCAGGCTGTCAGATTTTACCTAAGATAGAAAGATTGACTGTTAATATTCTAGCAATCGTGGTCTAATAATGTCTAACTGCTGAATAGGACAACCAAAAAGACTAATCAGATTCGTTCTGTGAAACAAGGGACTACTTTGGTCAACAAAGAACATCTGGTTTTAAACCACTAGTCTGTTCATGAGAACGATTTAGAAAAAGGCCTCCTGACAGACAATCCTTGTGGGTCCCCTTTTTATTTATTTGTTTGCCATAACCATGGTGAAAAGGAAAAACCCACTTAAGGATAATAGATTAAGGGAAGCTTATTCCCTGGGCTCAGAGGACTGGACAGGTATGTAACCAAGCATGCCCAACTTCTGTTCTTTTCCCCCCATCTGAATGCTGACATGTCAGATGTGAAAGTGTTCTATATCCCCAGGCTCCATATAACCCTGCGGGTAGATGCATTAAAACCAAGCAGAAAGGAGCCTGGTAAGAACTGTGTAACTATTTCCTGCCGCTACAGGGCATAGCTCCTCTAAAAATGTGGGTATTGTAAGGATAAACTCCCACTCAAAGCCCTTTTGCTAAAAATGCATTTATAATTTAGCAGGGAAGGGGCTGCTGCAATGAGAAGTCTCATCTATGCAGACGGAAATGCCAGCAACAGTCAAAGCTTTCCGTGAAGCCGCCAGGCAGTCAGTAACCCAAGGTCCTGACATGGAGGAGCTTATCCCTAGAGAAGGCACATCGTCCACCCGATGTGCCTTCTCTAGGGATAAGCTCCTCCATGTCAGGACCTTGGGTTACTGACTGCCTGGCGGCTTCACGGAAAGCTTTGACTGTTGCTGGCATTTCCGTCTGCATAGATGAGACCTCATTGCAGCAGCCCCCTTCCCTGCTAAATTATAAATGCATTTTTAGCAAAAGGGCTTTGAGTGGGAGTTTATCCTTACAATACCCACATTTTTAGAGGAGCTATGCCCTGTAGCGGCAGGAGGTTGTTTATCTGTGGCCTCCTGGGTTCCGCTGGGGGGGATTCTGCAAGACAAGAGGTACAACATATATGCATAACATTACTCAGTTTTCCCCTAAGCTGCAGGTTTGTACTGGGGAGGGGAAAGGGTAAGGTGAGAAGTGAAATCCAGTCCTGTTCTGGCTGGCCCCGGAATCATAGACCCCTGAAAGCCAGGAACTCACTCCCTTTCCAAGGGGGCGTTTGTACTCACTGATCCCTGACCTGGATCTGCCTGCAGTCACATTTGCCTTCCATCCTCTTGTTCCATGAGGAGGTTGGCTGGGTCCTGGGCTGCTGGTACAGCAAGCTGACCACTCCCACACCACCACCACGCGTCCTAACACTTCGGGGTTGCACTGTGTCTGTGGCCCCGCCCACTTCTCGTGATGTGGTCATGTTCAGAAAGAGGCTTGGAGCTCAGTGCTTCCTCCTAGGAAAAACCCGGAAGTGGAGAGCAGCTTAATGGCGGTGATTTTGCATCACAGCGATGGCTCGCCCTCCCTGCGGCCAGAGTGCTGGTGCACGCCTGGGGCGACCTGTGCGAAGGACAAAGCCTACAGGTTAGTTTAGCCCTCCCCTGCCTCCCTAAAAATCTGTCTCAAAAGGGGTACCATTAGACCCTCCCTAAAACCTGTCTCAAAAGGGGTACCATTAGACCCCTTCCCAGTCTTTAAACAAAAATGTTGCTGTGTTCGGGAGAAACACAATACTGGGGATCAAGGGGAAGGGTCGGGACTTATAACAAGCCGTCAATTGATTTGGCTTTTCTGTGGGGATGGGCCCTCCTCAGGCGTGCCGTCCTGGAAGGTGATAGGAGAAAACTCCCTGGAATGTTTGAGCCAGAAGGAATATACAAAAAAGGTGAAAAGGCAAAGTCTACCTTTGGGAGCCGACCTAGTCTTTGTGCAACACTAAAAGGCTACCATCTCACTCCACACAATTGATGGCTACCAGAAAGGTCAGAAGGGGAATATCCCTGGAAAGCAACCCTTTGAATCTCCAGATTAAAATACCAAGGGGATACAGTGGAACAGATCAATGGTACTCAAGGCCAACTGGTGGATGAGATTAAGGACAGGACACATCCCACCGAGTACTGCAGGATAAAAGTTCTTGCCTTACAAGCAGCAAGGCAGCCCTCCAGGTGTGATTTACCAGACATCCCCATGTCCTAGCTTTTAAGAGGGTAGGATTGACAGTCTAAAAGGCCCCTGTCATTGAGAACCGAGACTTCAACAGCTAGATTGTAAAAAGCTAGTTACCAAATATTAAGATAGCACATGCGCTGTTGGGACAGTAGGTCTAGAAAATCTGAAAGGGTCCACAGAGCATGAGCACCATATCATTCGAGTCAATTCAGTGCAATGACTGTCATTGAGACTCCTTTCTCAATCCTGCAAAATAGGCAATGGAGAAGTCAAACTAATCCCATGGTGTCAGAGCATTAAAGGCAAAAGGCTCGAGTGTCCCTGGACTACGTGACAAATCTGTCCATTGTTGAATCCCCAATACCAGGAGATCCCAAAATCTGGTGTTCACCCCTCTTCATCCTCTACAATGGGCAAACCCAGACGCTGCATGAAGACCTGCATGAAGACCTGCAGTGGCCACAGTGCAGTTGAGGGCTTGGATGGGGGGGGGTTATATGGGATGCCCCTGCAGCCTTATTTTGGAATGTACAAGCAAATGGAGATATGCATGTTTATATGTAACTGATTGAAATAAGCCCTGTGTCCACTACTGTATAAATAGGGAAAAAAAAAAAAATGTATGGGCTGACGAGTTTAACTAAAAAGGGCACAATGCAGCACAACTGTTAAAGATAATGAGAAAATGTATACTTTAAAGCCACAGGGCATATCACACACCGTTTCCATTCTCGCCAAAACTAAGGAAGCGATTTGTCCAAATGAACTCTTAAGAAAACCTTTACATAAAGCGTTTACCCAAAACAATTCCACTTGGGCGCTGGATATCTGTTGTAACCAGTGGCTGTCTGTCTATTCCATTCATTCCAGCCTTCTCAATCTTAGCAGCTTCTCCCCAGTCTGACCAGTAGATAAATCTGAAATTAAAAGTCAAAAGCAAAATAAAATGCATTTGTTTCAAAAACAGACCACCACAAAGCTACCACCGTGTCCCACTCTTCAATAACTCTCCACAAAAGAGAGCCAAAATGCTTAAAGCACTGTACATCAACCGCAAAAACACATGACCAGCAACAAGGCAAATTAACTTAAATCTAAGGGTTTCCCCGCACACTTGCTGCTATATTCATCTGTCAGTGCCCTAAGAAATACTCTGGGTGGGGTGAAGTGCCGTTTTTTTGGGAAAAGTAAAGAAGGCACCAAGTTTTAGACAAGCTTGAGTCCTTACATTAAGGAAATTACATTCAGATAGGACCTGGTACTTGTGTTAGTTCATCTACCAGCTCTACTCCTTTAAGCCTAGGAATTCAAAGGTCTATAGTTAACATGGAGGAGAGATAGAATAGTTTAATTGGATGGCTACGAATCCAGATTGAAAAACCTCAGTCCAATGAGGCAAAATACCCACAATGGTGCATAGCCACATGATCTGCGTTTGCTTTAGTTCTCATAAGGGAAGGAACAAGGACTTGCCAAGTCTTAAGTTACAAAAAAGGACAGATTACCCAGATATTGGATCAACAGCTATGGATGATGGATCAATCAACTCTGTGCTGAATAAGACCCTCTTTTTAGAGCCACTGAAATTGGACACGGAGATGGTCTTCAAGCCAACATCTGCCCAATAAATGTTCTTGTAGACCCAGTCAACAGCAATGGCTGCAGGAGTGTGCAAGCCTTCTACAACCTTCATATGCTGTCCTACTCTGTCACGAATATCCACTGAAGCTCTAGGAGAAGAGAATTTGAACTGTTAGTTGTTTACACAGCATGAAAGTAAACATGTCATAACCAAAATATTTAATACATCCATATCTTTGCCTCCTTCCTCACTCTGCTTCCATTATGAATACAGGATATGCCTGGCAATTGAGGGGCAAATGTGAACCGACAACTCCATATAGCAGCACAAATTATGAGCCACACTATGGGTGCTAAATTATAACTAGAAGCTATAAGTAAACATTGTATGGAGGTGGGAAAAAAAACCCCACAAAGTGCTGAAGGCTACACTACAGGACATTAGAAAGACTATGCCAATCCAAGGCTATGAAGCCCGACAGGTCATTCTCTATACTGTATGGACAATTTATAGACAAACATGTGGCTCTTCAAACAAAAAAAAACACACACACACACACACACACACATATAGATCTGGTTCCCTAGTCAGTCACATCCCCTCAGTTTAAAAAACAAACAAACCTAGGGAACACATTTAACTCCTTGAACACCTAGTGTTAACCCCTTCTGTGCCCGTGACATTTACACAGTAATCCGTGCATTTTTATAGTACCGATCGTGGTATAAATGTAAAAACAAAAAACAAAAAAACGCACACCCTATTCCCCCATTTTGTAGATGCCATAACATTTGCGCAAACCAATATACGCTAATTGAATTTTTTTTACCAGAAATATGTAGAATACAAACTGGCCTAACTGAAGAAGAAATTTGTTTAACATTTTTGGGGATATAGCAAAAAGGTTTTTCAAGATTGTTGCTTTTTTTGTGCTATATTGTGCTATAAACAAGTGATCAAATACCACCAAAATTGCTCCATTTGTGAGAAAAAACAAAAACCCACAGACGTCAATTGTTTGGGTACAGCGTCTCATGACCGCGCAATTATCATACGGGACTGCGTCACAGGAAAATGCAGGAGGCCCAGAAAGCTGAAGTGGGTGTAGGAAAACCTACTGTACAGCATGTGGCTGGTTTAAAAATTTCCAAATAGCAATTTTCTGGTGGACTTCCCATCACGTGTCTTATGTAATATGGGGGGGGGGGGGTCCAGCTCTGCTGTCCTCTAGCACAATAACTCATGTGGGATCATTTAATACTGTGGAAGTGACTACCTATGAATCCTCAAAGGTTTAGTTTGTTCTTAAGGAATGATGCTTTCTACATCACCTCTGCCTAAAGCCAGACTCGAGACTGTCTCAGACATCAACTATAGACAGCCTAAGCTGTCCGGGTGCAAAGAGGGAAATGTAGAATGGCTCCAAGGCTCCCAAATTGAGTAACGGTTTAGCTTTTTTTTTTTATTTAAAAAGGACTCTTGACACCTGTTCATTGATTATGTAGTCAAACTCACTCCTTGGAAGGATAGACTCTTGCAGGGCTGTGCAATGGTCCATTTGGGGACAATGGGAAAATAATTTTTGTTGATTGTCCTATTCCAGGCCTTTTACCAATGTAGAAACACCAACTTGGCATCCTTGTGAATGGTCAGGTGAAGGAAGGATTAGGTTTTACAAGTGGCCAGGCCCGTCGCTACAGGACAGGCAAGCAAACAATTACCTGGGGCCCCCCAACTTCCCCTTTCCAGTCTGTAGCGTGGCCGAAGCTCCTCTTCTTTCCTCCTGTCAGTCCGGCCAAGTACCGCGCGGTACAGGAGATTCAGTGTCCTGTTCCCAACCGGACTGACAGGAAGTGCACACTGAGTGCTCACTTCCTTTCAGTCCGGCCGGGAACAGGAAACAATCTCCTGTAGCGCAGGGACCTGGCCGTTCTGCCGAATAAGTTCTGCCCGGGGGATAAGGACCCCCCCCCCTGTACTGCGCATGCGCAACGCCGAGTCTCTGAAAATACAGCAGGACACCTGACTGACAGTAGGAAGAGGAGCTCGGCCACGCTACAGGTAAGAAGGGGAGGTGAGAATAGAACAAAACATGGGGGGGGGTAAAAGTGATCACAAAATGGTAAAATATGAATAAAAGCAATGTGGGAAGCATAAAGATGCTGGCATCTTTATGCTTCCCACATTGCTTTTATTCATATTTTACCATTTTGTGATCACTTTCATTGGCTATATTTACACTGATTTGTAAGATATTTTTATAAATAAAATTCATTAGTTGATCTACACCATATGGAGCCCTCTTTCATATTTCATGCTATGCTGGGGCACTAGTGATTCCATCACCCCTTCCATTCACCCGGCTGTTGGTTTTCTTTCTGCTTGCTTTGATTTCTGCGCTGTGTGTCCGGGGGGGGGGGGGGGGCCTCCATGTCCATTTTGCTTGGGGCCCCTTAATTCCTTCAAACGGCCCTGCAAGTGGCACAATGTAAAAAGGAAGGAACCTGTAATTAGGCAGGGTTCAGCCTTAATGGACCTTCTTGGCAGGGTTGTCATTTTAAAACACATTAATGCTACCCATCAAGGAGAGATTAGGCCAGAGGTCAGCAACTAGCAGAGGTGAATAGTTAGCTGTAAATGATAAATCCCAAAGTAATCCAAGGAGGTTGCCCAGCAGTAGAGAAATGCAATTGAAGGCACAACACCAAGTTGGCCAGGAGATCAATATTTAAGGCTGCTGTTTAGTTGTCAATATCAAGTCCTGAAGTATCAGAAAACTCTGTAGAGTACTTGTAAATGCTCCAATAGGGGTTAGTTAGAACTAGGAGAGCATCATCTGTGATTAGATTTCCCTCAAGTTCCAGTGATACTGGGATTGTCCAAGTGGCAGAGCTAAGGGTTCTAGAGCCAAGTAGAGGACCAGAGAGGGATCGTTGTCTTCCTCAATTTTTTATATTTTATTTTTTTTTAACAGGAGGGAGAAGGAGATGAAAAAAAATAGGACCTCAAGCCCAAAATGGCATCTCCAAAGCCAGTACATATTAAAAATCCCACGTGAGGAATTCAAAGCCTTGCATATATTTAAGGGAGGCGGCCTGAATTTTGCAGTAATGTGAATGAGATGGAGGACCTTATGGATATTGTCTGACCGGAACAAATCTCACCTGTTATGTATGAGGAAATTAAGGCATCTATCGAGTCAAGTATCAGTACCTTCAAGTCCACGTTTAAGAGAGGTATTGAGGCAAGACTACTTGGGTATTCATGTGGTTCCAAGTCTGAAATGGGCAAAAAGCACATTTCATGGAACTGGAATTTAGCCAGGTAGGGAACCAAGAGGAATGAGAATTTTTTGTAATACATAACTGGAGAAACCCATTCAGGCCTGGTGCCTTAGAGGGTTTCAAGGATTAACATGGAATTATTCGAGCCAGAGACCTTTGTGTGACAGACCCAATCAGGACAGCTTTTGGAGGGGACTAGGGACAAGCATCAACCTACTGATTATGGCCCATCTGCTTTTACCAGTCAGAGCATGGAAAAGGAGCTCAATTTGGACTCTAATCCCATGGAGAGAAATCATTCTGATTGACAGTCTGATGTTCAACATGATGAACGCTGAAAGAGAGGCTTGGATTAATTCTGAAGACAATAAAGCTTCCCTTATGGAGTGGATGGAAATGTAATTAATTAGGGTTGTCCCGATACTAGTATCGGTACCGATACCAAGCATTTGCCCGAGTACTTGTACTCGGCCAAATGCTCCCCGATGCATTGTACTGTCAGCGGTGATCAGTCCATGGGGAAGTTACAAGTTCCTCTGCTCTCTCCCCCTGTGCGCGGCTTTCAGCTGCTTTAAAATCAGCGGTGATCGGTGCTTGTAACTCCCCCACACACGATCACCGCTGACTGTCCCGTGTCCTCCAGCCCCCCTCCGTTTTGCTGCAGTCTCCCTCCCTTTGTGTCCCCCGCCGTGTCCCCCTCTTCTTCCGTGCTCCTCCTCCACCCCCTGGAACTGTCAGGATGGAGAGCGGGGTAGGAGCCGGTAAATCTGAATCCTTACTGCTCCGAATGGACAGAGTCAGTGATCACTGACTCGGTCTATTCACATAACAGTGTAAACTGATTACAATGATTTAAGTTTATAAATGAAGAGAAGACGCTGTCTTCTCTGCATTCATTTTCAGCGCAGCTGAGGCTGCTGAGAAAGGAACTGGGGAATCTGTGTCCCTTTCTCAGTCTCAAAGAGGAGGAGATGTCAGAGGTCTGTTAAGACCCCTGATATCTTACCAAAGCCCCCCAGCAGGGCTGAAAAAAAAATATATATATATAAATTTAAAAAAAAAAAAAAAAACCTGACGCATGCGATTAAAATAAAAAAAGTAATCGGTATCGGCGAGTACTTTGGGGGGGGGGGGGGGAGGGGAAAAAAAAAAAAAGGTAATTTTAATCGGTCTTAAAAAAAAAAAAATGGTATCGGGACAACCCTAGTATTAATCTTGTACAGGTTAATGGTCAGGGGGGGGGGGGGAATCCGGTGGCCCTCCTGCAGACTGGGTTGGAGAAGCTACTCCACAAGTCAAATCAATATCTCGCAAGAAATCCAAGATAAATTCTACATTTTAATACTGCCTAAACATTGTACGAGTTTTTTCTTACAATTACTTTAGTAGCCAGATTACACAAGTGAAAAAGGCAAACACCTGAAAAGACTGAATGTGTAATGTACTGGTTGCTTGGCTGTGCACTCCAACTACTCAAAGCAGTTGGTGCCCGACTGTTTAGCTTATGGTTAGTTAGATCACCGTTAGCTGTTAATTGAATTGAAGTTTGCATTGTCATGCAAAATCCCAAGAGGGGATGTCTCCTGTGGGAATAAAGTAGGTGTGAGTTTTAAGAGCAATTCCATGGTCTTTTACCTCAACATCTAGTTTGTACTATGCTTGGGGTAAAGGGCTGGTACTAGCTCAGTCTGCTAGAGGGTTTTGGGAGGGCAGGAGGCACTGTTGGTGGAAGAACCCAGACAGGGTGTCAGGCGGTCCAATCACAATCTGCATGAAAAAAAAAAAAAGGCCTCATGGTCTGCAGCCGTCAGGCTTGATCTGAAGGGAATTAATGCAGTTTATTGTAATGGGGAGGACCGTGTAGATCTAGTTTGATGGAAGGGTTTTAACTAAAATCATTTTACTTATTACTAGTAGTTAAACTGGAATAAGATACACAAAATGATTACACCTCCAATTGTGTGGAGCTTAAATACATCTAGTGTAGCCACTTGTACCCCTTTCCTAACCAGGCCAATTTAGAGCACTCACAATTTGAGTGGCAATTACTTAGCCATGCAACACTGTACCAATATGAAAATGTATTTTTTCCCACACAAAATTGTTTTGGTGGTATATTACCACTTGATCTTTTCTCATTTATAGTGCAAAAAATAAAACCAAACTTTTTACAAGCATTTGTCTTCATTTGTTATAAAATTCTTCAAGTACATTTTTGGCCAAACTTATACTTCTACACATCTTTGGTTAAAAATAACCCCAATCAAGATGTATAATTCGGTCTTTGTGAAGGTTATAAAGTCTGCAATGCCAAGGTGCCAATCATTGCAAATGCACACCTGATTGTACGACAGCCTCATTTCGAGACACCAACAAGCCAGGACAGTACAAATACCATCCAAATTACCCTTTTTTTGAAAAGTAGACATACCAAGGTATTTAATTAAAAGGCATGGTGATTTTTTTAAAGTAGTCTCCCGCCTGTATTGTGATTACCATGTGTGAGACTGTCACAGATTGGCCACAGAGGCCCAACAAGCAGGGAGCACCGTCAGGTGTTCTAGGTACATAAATTACACATTTAATTTCTTGACTACCTATTACACTTTTGGGCCCTGGAGCACCAGGACAATGGAAATGCCCACAAAGATGCCCAAATTTGGAAAGCAAACTAACACAATCTAGGAGGCATAATGAGCGTTTTGAACAGGTCTTCACATGTTTTTGGAAACGTGGAAGGAAAAAATTTAATTTTTTTTACACACAAAGTTTTCCATTTATAAGATATTTCCAACACATCACATGTACATACCAAAATAAAATTGTGCTACTCAGTATGGCAATACCACGTGTGAGACTTTACATGGCCTGACACATACAGAGGCCCAAGATGAAGAGTTCAGGTGTCCTAGGAACATAAATACGCATTAATTTCCTGACTACCAATTACATTTTTGCCAGGCACTAATGGCATAGATGTGGCATTTCAAATCCAGCCCACTCATGCTGCTGCACCATCTTCCTCCTCTCACGCTGTATTAATTGGTGTGAGGATAGCTGAACTGGACATTTTATCAGCTTGACAAAGTGATTGCTCAGTCATTGGATGGAGTGATCACATGTTAGAGGGCCGCTGATTAGCCATCACAGACACTCCCGTGTGCCCAAGCAAGTCAATAGATACCCTCCCAAAACTAGCTGGCCATGCCGTAGCCATCATTCGGCTAGCGTGGTCGACAAGTGGGTAATATTGGCAAAACTTTTGAGAAGAATGTATATATTATATATAATCTCACACCACATACGGTCAATGAGTTGACCATTACCCATTCTGAGACACATAATTGCCTGAACATTTAGTTCCTGTACAACTTATGCAAAATATGGTAAACATACTGTCGCTGGCAAGCAGATTTTTAACATTAGAATCAGACTGATTAGCCATACCGAAATATGCCTTTTGATTCATGTCAGCCCAGAACAGATTTTGTCCTTCAATATCAGCATCCAGGGCAACTGTATTCCGCAACTGTTCCACTAACTGAATATATTCCTTTCTTTCAAGTCCCAACTTTCCGGATATCTCTGCGATTTGTAAATATGAGACTTGGTTCCCTACCTATAAAAACAGAACATAAAAAAACAGAAAACTGTTCAATTGATGTGGGGCAGAGGTTTGCCATCATCCCTTAATAGTATCCAATCATTCTAAGGACAGAGAATTTCAATGAGGGAGAAAACCGCCAACATATATGCCAACTATATCACTGTTCATGGGTTTGTCTACACCACCTTCCAGGTTCAGGACAGGTGCCCACTAACTAGGACCATGCAGGTCATGTAAAAAATAAAGATAAAAACGGATCAGAACAGTTGGTCACAATAACTGCTGTTCAATGGAAGAGGTCCCCATAAAAGAGGTTGCATCTGCCTGGGGTGGTGTGGAGTCTCCCTCGATGTCAAGTGGGGTTATTCCATCCGTGGTATAGTTGTATATATGGTGGCAGTATATCCCTGAAGAAGATGGTTTGAAATTAGTGAAACACTTTGGAATTCCCTTTCCATGAACAAAACAACCTTGGAGCAATTTTTTGGTAATCCCCCCCAAAAAAAAAAGAAAAAAAAAACACCCCCACACAAAGCTTCAGGTTGTGGACATCAAACCACAACCATCACTGCAATCACCATAAAAAGTTAGCTGGAAAAGGGGTGAGCAGCATATATCTCTTAGTAAATATTGATAGCATCCCCTCAAGCTTCAGCCCCTTTAAACAATGTTCCTCTTCTCCACCGGGGCAGTAGCAACTGCAGTACAGTAGCTGTAGGAGAAGAACGTTCAAACTAGAGCCAATAGTTTACTATTGATACCTATATTCTCAATAAACATATGGTACAATGACCAGAATAACAGAAAAATGTATTATGATATACTACACCATGATGCCTCCATCTGGGTCTGGTTTGGAAGATTTTCTTCTTACAGCTACTTTAAAACCGCATTTAAGTCTTTTGCAGTTTGAGTCATATTTAGTTGACTAAATAGCCAGTACATTTTAGGCGTCTAAATCTAAGTGGTTATCCGAGCTGGAGGCAGGGTTACCCAGGTTGCTGCAAAAGTCCTCTACTGTTGTCCCTTAAGCAACAGTTGACTGCTTTCAGGTCTTGTTTGAGGATTTCAGGGTTCTTGGAGGAGACCCACTGTGGGGTAATCTCAACTTTAAAGGAAGTTTATCAGCTGGAGGGTTTTCAGGAATGGAGGGAGGCTGGTATTTACAAGGTTGCCCAATTATATCATGTTTTGAAGTCCTTTTTGGACCTTCAAAATTAATTTGATCTTCATAGAACCCAATTTTACAGATATCTCCAACTAAGACATGCTCTTTAGGCTCCAGGCCAACCCTCTACTCTCATGCTTGTCAGTCATTCCTTACTTGAGGATATTTGTTATGGTCAGGAGAGGAAGGGCTTGATTTCTCATATCTACTCAAACCTATTAACTATGCAGGATATAGCAAATCTACCAAATAGAAGAGGTTGGACACAGGATCTGAGAGAAATTTATACTTTGTCTCATAGGTTGTCCCATCTCATTTTGCTGCATAGGCTTACCGTACACCTATTCAATTACATCGTTGGGGAGGAGAGGCTCTAATCCATCTCATGTGGCGCTTGCCCCAAGCTACATCGTTACTGGGGTGATGTCACTGAAGTTATCTCTTCAGTATTCCAGGTTAGGATCCCATTGGATCCCTTGATCTGTGTCTTGGAGCAATTGATGAGGAAGTACTTTCCTTACCCTGCAATATAGCGGTAACTAGACTATTATACATAGCTCGTAAACTGGTTGCAAGGTTTTGGCTGGCTGCACACATGCCGACTAAACTTCAGTGGGTGAACCAAGTAAACTATGTTCTCATTCGAGAAACATTTAACATACAAGCATAGAAATGCACCTCGAAAGTTCTATTCTATATGGCAGGCGTGGCTAGATACACCTGGTTTGGCACCTCCGCGATTAATCATGTATCCTGTGTTAAAAAGGAAAGCAAATTAAAAAAAAAAAAAAAAAAGTATTTTTTTGTTTGTTTCCTCTTTTTTTTTTGGCTTGTTGGCCTATTCTGTTTTGTCGGATCTTCTCTTTTTGTTTGAAAAGATCTTATGTGAACTACTTTTGTGCCGCTACATTGTATGTACGGTCTCCTGATGTTTTGTATTTGATTGTACAAGGTATGTTTTGTTTTTGATTGCAAAATAAACAAATTTTTTTGATTTAAAAAAAATAAATCTAAAAAAAAAGGTGCAATTAAATTGTAATGCATTCGTTAAACATGTCTCTAGGAAATTTCCAAACTCATTATATACTGCTGGAGTGAAAAAGCCAATATTATTTATGTTATTGAGGCATGAACATGTACTACAGACCAGTGTTAATTTTGAAGTCAAATTTCTATTTAGTTTTAGTCATGGGACTAAAAAACGACAATTTAGTCAAAAGACCATTTTAGTCTTACTAAAATGCCTTTAGGTCGACTAAAGTAACACTGCTATCCATATTACTAAAGTGATTGATTTTCAGGTGAGTAATGGTTTGATGAAGTCTACAGATTTAAGCTTCTTCGCTTGATAAACCGTTAGATTAACTAGTGGATGTGAAAACGTATGCATTTTCACCTTTGAATGAACTGGAGAAACCCTTACATGCATAATTTCTAATGGGTGTTACTTTGTGCTTTTTTTTTGTGCTTTTTTTTTTTTTTTTAACAGGGAAAATACTTTGTGCTTTACATTATACAAATTCTATAGACTCACCTGCCACTTTGTTACACCTTGCTCGTACCCCTTTTACCTTCAGAACCGCCTTAATTCTTAAACGCATAGATTCAACATGGAGATGGAAATATTTCCCAGAGATTCTGGTCCATATTGACATCACACAGTTGCTGCAGATTTGATGGCTGCACAGCCATGTTACACCACATCCCAAAGGTGCACTATTGGAGATTTGGCGACTGGAGGCCATTGTAGTACAGTGAACTCCTTGTCTTGTTGAAGACACCAATGGCGAGAAGATTTGAGCTTTGTGACATGGTGCATTATCCTGCTGGAAGTAGCCATCAGATGGGTACACTGTAGTCATTAAGGGATTGACAACAATACTCATGCCACGGCATTTAAACAGTGCCCAATTGGTACTAAGGGGCCCAAAGAGTGCCCATAACCCCCCCCCCAACCATCAACCTGAACAGTTGATACAAGGCAAAATGGATTCATGCTTTCGCCAAATATTGACCCTAAAATCTGAATGTTGCAGCTGAAAGCGAGACTCAGACCAGGCAACGTTTTCCCTAATCTTCTAGTGTCCAACTTTGGAGAGCTTGTGCCAATTGTAGCCTCAGTTTCCTGTTCTCATCTGATTGGAATGGCAGCCGGTGTGGTTTTCTGCTATTGTAGCCTGCTTCAAGGTTCAATGTAAACCAGAGATGGTTGTGCATGAAAATCCCAGTAGATTAGCCTGCCTGGAACCAACCACATTCAGAGTCGGTTAAATCCCCTTTCTTTCCTATTTGGATTCTGGGTTTGAAATTTAGCAAGTAGTCTTCACATCTAGATGCCTAAATGCATACAGTTGCTGCCCTGTGATTGTCTGATTAACACTTTGTGTTACCAAGCAAGTGTACCCAATAAAGTGGCAGGTGAGTGTAGGCCATTTATAAAATGGCAAGAAAAAACATCAACAGGTATTTATGCATTAAAGCGGATCTCCACTCTAAAGTGGAGTCCCGCTGATCGGAACCCTCCCCCCCTCCGGTGTCACATTTGACACCTTTCAGGGGGAGGGGGGTGCAGATACCTGTCTACAGACAGGTATCTGCACCCACTTCCGGCCCTACGATACGGGCAAAGGACGGGTTTTTCCTCCGCTTCCCGTCGCCCCCCCCGTTGTATGCTGGGAACACTCGGCTCCCAGCACATAGCGGGAGCCAATCGGCGGGCGCAGCGCGACTCGCGCATGCGCCGTAGGGAACCGGGCAGTGAAGCCGGAGCGCTTCACTTCCTGGTTCCCTCACCGTGGATGGAGGGGGGGAGCAGCAGGGTGACGAGCGATCAGCTCGTCATCTGCTGCGATCACCGCTGGACTCCAGGACAGGTAAGTGTCCTTATATTAAAAGTCAGCAGCTGCAGTATTTGTAGCTGCTTGCTTTTAATATAGTTTTTTAGTGGCACATCCGCTTTAAAGTTTTGGTGCTGCATATATATGTTTTTGGTTGAGGGTTTTGTATACTGAACTTGGCTTTGCTAGCTGCCCGTTTCCTCAAAACATTGACTTTTGCACCATTGTCCTCTGAATGATGCCCATGCTGTGAACGTGTACTTTACCTACCCAATCCCCAGAAGCCATTAAAAGATCATTGTAGCAATAGCCACTACAGTGATTTTTCACAGGATGTTCCAAGTATGCATACTTCCATTGGTCCAAGCTGTACAAAGTTCCTTGATCTGCTTTTAAAATCAGAGTTGCTGGGGATGTATAGCTTATAAAAAAAAACAAAAAAAAAACCTACTGGCTATAAATCGAAATGGATACCTCCTGATATCCCTGTACCCAACTGATGCCAGGCTCCCAAAGAGACAGGCGAAACTTTGCAAACAATTGTGGAAGGCTCAAGAGGGGGGGTGGCAAACTTGATAGCTTCTCATTAGTTCTAGACAATTTTACCTGTAGTACCTGGCCAATAGCTTTGACATGCCCCTTTAATATGCACACCCATTCAGATGTCAACATAAGGAAAAAAAAAATAAAAATGACTGGATAACTTTCCAGGACGGTAAGCTCATGTGATCCTGCTGGAGGATGGTTTTGGAAAAGTCACTCTACTACTTTATTGTAAGTTTCTCTTTTTGCAATGTCCTTTCCAACTGAAGCTGCAAGCACTTCCAAATACGGATCGTAAAGCAGTCCAATTGCTGAATCTACACCACTCAGTGAGGTAGTGGAAGGAAGCCGTGACTAGAAAAGTGCAGTACCTTGCAGCTATATGTGGCAAGTAGATCCATGTGTCCCAACACATACATTTTTTTTCTTAAACATACACAGCTTTATTCTTTATAAATGGGCTGGCATGCCCCCATGTGATTCTACAAGTTAGAGTGCTCATTAGTTGGGGTTTTAGACCGAATACTAATCTATCTGTAGTCCATGCAGAATGCAACAATCTAGTCTTTTAGTCTATTCAGACTTGCACGATGATCAGTGCACAATTTAAAATATTAATGGGGTTCACCAAGCTGCATGAAGGGTGAACCCGACATTCACAAAGGGGTTGTTAATTACAGGGAACATACTGCAAGTTACATGATACCAAATTGCTATATAGAATCTGGAGACCAAGCACAGCAAATCTGTTGTGCTGTAGTCACAAGACTTGACACCTTACCTACTGCCTTGCACACTCCTGTGTATAGGTCCATCTGATACCCTTTGCTGCACTCACACTTGTAGCCTCCCTTCAGATTGACACATATTTGACTGCAAATGCCTGGATTTTGGCATTCATCAATATCTAAAAAGAAATATATATAAAATAAAAAATAAATAAAAAAAGTTCTTGACATTGCAAGATGTACATCATTAGCAAAATTAGTTCTGTTAAAGCTTGCCCAATTTCAGTTGGCCAGCATGAAATGAGTCATGTGAAATGGTGCCAATGGAGTTATATGCATGTAAACTAAAACAAAAATCCACACTTGTATAAAGTTATAGATCTATTCACCCAACAAGTAAAGCTGACTGGTATTAGGGCCAGTGTTGACTGTCAAATAGCCATTTCATGTGTATGGCATTTGACCTCCAAAGCTGCATCAGCTTACTAAAAGCTTCTAAGATCATGCAGAGTTAATTTAAGTACATTTACAGTCATGGCTGAAAGTGTGAAGTGGGAGAGGGATAAATGCGCCACTGCTCTAGCAAGGAGTGAAAGAAGGGAATCTAGTAGTTTACCTGGGCCATTAGGGCCTGTCAATGGCATCAGTTTGAGACTCTTCAGAATGGACGGTGCATCTGACTGCCTGACTTTCTTCAAGCAGGTTATACATTCGCATAGACTTCATGGGAATGTAAAATCTGCTTAAAATCAAACAAAAGCCTGTTTAGCAAGGGCCTGTGATGATGGCCTTTCACATAAGGCAAGTTATTATGCCTATACAATTCAGTGAATACAAAGCCAGCTTGAAGCAGGTCACTAAAAGGAGTTGGTTTACCTGCAGGTCAAAAAGCACCTGTCAAATTTGTAGGATCTCAAAAGGATTTTAAACACAAGCCCATTAATGCAGGTCCCAAGGCAACCATGTTAAAGCAAATACAGGTTACAAACTTACAAATTGATGAGACAGGAAGCAAAAGGAAATCTACCCCAAGCAAGAGAAATTCACTCCTGTAAGTCCCCCCCCATAAGAAAAGTGTCTCCACTGAAGCTTAATCACCACTCAGTTTCCACAAAAACCCAAACTTTTCAAAATTTCATTGTCACAGGGACAGAAAGTGGAGGTGAATTTTGACCAGGGGCACAGACCGCTACATACAGCAGCTGCTGGCTTTTAAATAGGACACTTACCTGCCCGAGTCCAGCGATGTTGACACCCGCAGCCGATTCCCCCCCACCAGCTGTGGGTGCCGCCATTGCTGGTAAGGGTACCCAGCAGTGTAGCCTTTCAGCTTCACACCAGGAACCCTGCTGCGCATGCGCGAGACCCACTCCTCTACTACTGGCCCAACGGCTGAGGAGGGAGCCCCAGCCGTGACGTCAATATCTGCGGCTGAGGCTCCCAAAAGTGGGAAGGGTATCTTTAACAAACCTAGAGACCCCATCTTGTTTGTAACCCAAGGACTGCCTGTACTTTAAAAAAAGCAAATGAGTTGGACATCTAAAGTTCAAATTTACAAAAAAAAAAAAAAATCCCCCACACACTTACCACCACATGTCTTTCGGTCAATCAGTTCAAAGCCAGCTGGACAATCGCATTCATAGCCAATAACCAGATCTCGGCAGTAGTGAGAGCAACCACCATTATTGACGTAACATTCATTTAAACCTAAAAGGGAAAGAGGCAAGACCTGAGAAATGGTTTCTCAAAGAATTAGCACCCAGAACAGCTTAAACCATAAAAACTGGCTTAGTTGCCAACTGCTGCTACTCCACAGGCCTTTTCATAACTAGAAATGCCAAAAAGGCAAATAAGAACCACAGAATATGAAGTTAAGCATTAGTTTGAGATGCAGTTAAAGTATGTCCCCCTCATTCGTAGTGAATTTGGTCCAAAAGTCTAGGGGGTCTGACCTTTACCCAAAAAAATAAATAAAACTATGGCCAATTACAGCAAGGACTGCAGTGGGGGCTAAAATGCTCTATGCAGGTCACATTCACACTTCTGCATGATGCCAGAATACAAAGCTACTTACCACAGTCCTTTGCGGGTTCATCGCTGCCATCTTTGCAATCAAACTCCTGGTTGCAAACCTTGTTTAAACTGATGCATTCGCCAGATCTGCACTTGAATTTACCAGGTCCTGAACACTGAATGACTGAAGTCAACCAGTGTAGGGAAAATGAGGAAGAATCAGACAGGCACTTACGTTTTCTGTACAGACATACACCGGAAATAAAGCCACAATATGTGCCCACCATTTTTACAGCGAATTTCATCAGTGCCATCAAGGCAGTCTCTCACACCATCACATTGTCGAGTGCCATGTATACAGTTCCCATCTTCACATTTAAATTGGTCAGGCTGACATGTACGAGGTGCTAAGGGGGAAAAAAAAATAAAGAAACTAAACACCACATGTCTACAGTTCAGGCTAAATGAGCCTTTTAATTTCTAAAAAGTCCAGTACACCGGCTGCACATATTGGATAGTTGATCAAAGCCAGACAGGTGGCAAGTTTTTTTGACAAGACAGACATGCTGGAAAAACCAGCAGCCTATTGGCATCTGATCAGAGCTCACAGACAAATGCTTGAGTGCCAACTGGTGTGTTCTGGCGGGGAACTGCCCCCCCAGAACACAAAAGCTTAGTGGAGAGATCACTGCATTAACATTGCATAGTTGGTACAAAGAGCTCCTCAATTTATTGTCAAGTTCACTGTGGGAGGGGGAATTGAATCATAGCTAGTAAACATTTAAAAAAGAAACCTGTACCCATGGCTGTTGGTAGTAGGAGTTTTCTAAACCGAGCACTGCAGAAGCCATATACCTTCATAATGCTTAGACTTATGAAACCATCTCAACACTGCAGAAAGGGTTTCTTTCAAGTCATTGCGTCTAAAACACAATCCCTTTAAAACTTGTAATATGGGACATGAATGCCCTGTTAAATCAGGATGTACTAGGAATGCAGTATATTTAAACATCTGTAGAAAGGGTTGTGGATCTACATTTCCCATCTTCATTTTGCGTTCCCTGCTCCAATACAAATATGAAGAGGTTTCACCATGGACCAATAAAAAAAAAAAAAAAATGGAGCCAGGAAGATGACACTGGACACCACCCCCTAGGCCAACAAATAAAAAAGGGTGGCACTGCTATGAGCAACATTCATAGTGCCACAAAATTTAAAATCACAATTACTAGGTCAAGAACTGCAGTGTTTACTACAAGAATTCAAATTCCTTCTGGATTTTTTCACAAGCTTACTTTACAGACTGTCAGTTCTCATCATGAACGAAAGCTGAGCAGCAGCATCCCTGTGGCGACCGAATGCTTATTTCTAGCTAAAAAAAAATGCAGGTTGAGGGGCTTATGCGTGTGCAGACGATCCGACTATAGTTGGAGGGAAAATAAAATATAAAAACCCACACAAAGAAATACAACATAATTGACTTACGGCAGTTTGTTTCATCACTCTTATCCTTGCAGTCCGCATCGCCATCACACCGCCATTTCCTGTGAATGCATTCTCCAGAGCCACAAGGAATCTCACTGGGGGTACACCTATGGGGCGTAACTGGCTGGCGGCCACACTGTTCTAGAGACTCATCTGAGTGGTCAGCACAGTCTGCATCATCATCACATACCCAACTCAGTGGTATGCAGGAAGAGTTCTTGCACTGAAACTCGTGAGCACCGCATGTTGGAGGAGTGCAGTTTACTTCATCACTTCCATCAGTACAGTCTTTGTGACCATTACAGTAAAAGCTAAAGGAAATACAGCGATCATTGGAGCAAGTGAACTCAGCTGGACTACAGGTCACATTCTCTGTAAGAGAAGGCAGAGCAATAGAAAAGTTAACCATACTGAAGGCATCTTGAAACACAAGGCACATTTTTTTTTATGCCAGAGCATTGGAGAGCATTAAGGCTTGGTTCACACCTATGCATTTTAGCGTATTTTCAGTTTTGCAGAAACTAGTCCATTTACCATGGTTTCCATAAAATGCACAGATGTGAACTACAACCACAGGAAAGGGCCAGGACTTTGGTTCCATAGAATAAATAAAGAATAAATATCAAAATTCACCTATAATATGCAAACTGCATAAGCGAGTCAGCCAAAAAAAAAAAAAAAAAAAAAAAAAAAAAAAACACCTTAGACCACTCAAATCATTCTGGCCTTACATGCACTTTAATGTGCACCTATTCAAAAATGTTCCCAAAAAGGGCATTTAGCTTTCAAGCCTTTCCTCTAAAAATAAAGATAAAATCAGTCACACTTTAAAGACAAACTTTTCAAAGAACCCCCCCCCCCCCCCCCCTCCCCGCAAAGGTATGCAAAATAGATTTTATTTGGAAGCTGCAAAGTGTCCAAATGTTAACCCCAGCTGGTCTCTGTCCCCCAGAGACACAGCCGCATTGAATATTGTCGCCAAGTCAGCCGAGGAGCTTTAAGAATTTTTAAAACTGTCAGCAAAATCATTTTCCACTTCACTGCGACGGCTCTGACCCTGCTGGCTATGCAGACAGCTAAATAAATGATGCCCAGTTACAAAATGTTCATTTGCAGCCGGTTTGTAAAACAAACATTTTTTGCTAGCTGCACAGCCCTACAATGATTCTACTGATTGTAACCCGAATTAAATGGCAAGTCTCATTTACCATGCTTGGGTTACCGTACTTACCTATAGTCATAGGCCGTCTACAACACAACAGTCCAGCCATGTGTAAAATAGCTGGTTGGACACTGCAATAAAACCCAGCAGGGCTCCATCCACAACCTTAAGGTTGAAAAACCCCCACACACCAAATTCATGAACTTACGGCAGTTCGCTTCATCCTCTTCACTGTCACAGTCATTTTCACCATCACACACCCAAAAAAGGGGGATGCATTGTGTAGAACTAGGTCCACAGTTTACTTCGGTCTCCCTGCATGTTCTTTGGTCTGCAGAGATATCAAATTGAAAAAAAAAAAAAAGGTTTTAAACAATTTAAGTCCCAATAACATCGCACACATCCATGTGCAAATCAGACCTTTTTATTGCTAGAAAATTACAAAACTTAGAACCCCCAGACACTTTAAGAGGTTTTTGATGGTAAAGTCACATTAGGCTGAAGGTGGGAGAGGCAGTGGAAGTGCCCCGTTGTGAAAGTTGTACGCAGCATAGCACTTTGTTGCTAAATGTAAAATGCGCCTAGGATGGCGTCCGATTCCCTATATAGATCTTTAGCGATGCCTTATTTAGAATCTGGTGTCCAGTTATGGAGACATCACACAAAGATATTGAGAAAATAGAAGTTTAAAAATGTGAATGTCTGGGGCATTACATAGAGTGACTTCAGGAGGAAAGAAATAAGGGGAGACCTGATTGAAAACATTACCACTTGCCTACTGGCCACTTTTACCCCTTTCCTGCCCAATTCTCAGCTTTTAGTGCTGTCACACTGACAGTTATGCAATAGCATACCCATATGACATTTTTACACAGAAAGCCCTTTTGGTGGTATTTATATAACTTTTAAGCAAAAAAGGTTATACAAGTTTTGCAAACCGTAATTTCTCCCTTAGACGCCTTTCACACTGAGGCGCTATAATGCTAAAATAGAGCCTGCAAAAGCACCCTGAAAGAGCAGCTCCATTCACTCCAATGTGAAAGCCCGAGTGCTTTCACACCGGAGTGGTGCGCTGGCAGGACTGTTATAAAAAAAAAAAAAAAAAAAAAAAAATCCTGCTAGCCACATCTTTGAAGCGATGTATACACCACCCCTGCCCATTAAAATCAATGGGCCGAACCGATGCAGTGGTTTTATTCTTTCTTGGCCGCTAGTGGGAGGTTAAAAGCACCCCGCTAGTGGCCGAATAGCACTGTGAAAAGAGAGAAAAAGAAAAACCCCTTTTTTTTTAAACACATGACTGTCGGAGCCGCATAGTCATATGCCATTTTAGATAAAAGGATGCCACTAGGAATCAACACCATGTGCGCCCCCCTGTGCATCTGCAAGGGAGCAGCACAATTTGTCTGCGGGTTGGGGGAACACATGCGACTAGTTGACACAGAGCGTCAGTATCACATTTGTGCCCAAAAAGAAACTGCTTAAGATGGGGTCTTGATAGAGTGACGGGCTGTAAAGTGGAAACAAGTAAATACATACAACTATGTCTCCTTTATTCTATAAACCCCTTTAGAGCCAAACCTGCAATTGGAAATTAAATCCACTCAAACTAAACCCATAATACAATTGGAACAGATTTACAGCAAAGCATTTTAGAAAGTCTTTAAATAGAACATCTGCAGGTACAAACCACCTGAACACAGGGGTTGAACAATATAGAAACCCTACATTTGCAGGGCTAAAAGTGATGTCATGTTGAAACTGGAAGTGATGCAATATGGGATAATGGGTGGCATAAACTACAAACACGACTCAAACTGGAATGGTGGAGGTTTGTTGGTTTTCACAATTCACCATAACTCTTAATACTTTAAAACTAAACAAAAATTAGCAAAAAAAAAAAAAATTTAAAAAAGTGGAGCGCTCTTTAACTATGCCTCTGGTCACTGGTTAAGACCACCTCAGCCTCTTGCTTAAATGTAGCTCCTTGTAATTTCTGGAATGTTCTAGGGGGCCAAATGACCTTAAAATTAGTTCTCTAGAGCAGTGTTTCCCAACTCCAGTCCTCAAGGCACACCAACAGGTCATGTTTTCAGGATTTCCCTCAGATGAAACGGCTGTGGTAATTACAAAGGCAGTGAAACTGATCAAATCACCTGTGCAAAATAATGGAAAGCCTGAAAACATGACCTGTTGGTGTGCCTTGAGGACTGGAGTTGGGAAACACCGATCTAGAGGACCCCCCAGAACATTCCCAATTAGCCATTTTGACCCCCCCCCCCCCCCCATTCAAAAAGAGGTCCTGAAACACCTACAGTAGGTGCACGCGATATTGTGTCAATCTCGCTCCCTTTCTCGGCGAGATTGACCACCTACGAGCCCCATCGCGGGAGCCAGCGCCGAGCTGGCTTGCCGCGATGGAGAGAGCCTTCATAGAAGCGACGGGAGATCCGACTTGGATTCCCGCCAATTCTACACGTGTGCGGCGTTTGCTATGAATCCTGAGGGGGAAGTCCCCGCCGGATTTTAAATAAAAATCCGGCATGGGTTCCCCCCTCAGGAGCATACCGGGCCCTTAGGTCTGTTATGGGTTGTAAGGAGAGCCCCCCTACGCCGAAAATGCCATCCCATCATGCTCTGGTACCTACCCACGTGGGTAGGTATCACATGGGTAGGTACAGAGCATGATGGGACTGTGAGGCCTATATAGGTCCGATGCAAGCCACGCATCCATCATTTCAGCGAGAAGAGCCGGCGTGTCAACATCGGGAGAAGAAGAGAAGTGAAGAACATGACGTCACAGCACGGAAGAAGAACTCACAGCACGGAAGGAGAAGAAGACGTACAGCACGGAAGAAGGCACCGGACAGCGAGAGGAAGAACCGGGGTGCGCCGAGTCAACAGCGGAGAGCGGCGAACATAGGAGGAGACCCCCGGAGAGTTGAGAAGACCCCCCGGATAGCGGAGAAGACCCGTCGGGATAGCGGAAGAAGAAGCCCCCCCGCCGAAGACGCCGGAGGAAACCCGCCGGGGGCTTTTTTAAAAGCGACCCCCCCCCGGCGGTGGAAGAGAACCAGACGGCGGCCCCCACCCACCCGAAGACGTCAAAGAAGCTCCCCCTGGTAAAAGAGCTAATAAAGAAGACAGGGGGAGCCTCCGGAGCAGAAAAATTAATTATTTTAAAAACCCTTGTGTGGTGTGTTTATTAACTTTGACATTTTTCCTCCAGGTGAATGGTTAGGGGTACGATGTACCCCATATCCATTCACTTAGGGTGGGGGGCCGGTATCTGGGGGCCCCCTTATTAAAGGGGGCTCCCAGATTCCGATAAGCCTCCCGCCCGCATACCCCCGACAACCAATGGCCAGGGTTGTCGGGAAGGGGCCCTGTCCTCATCAACATGGGGACAGGGTGCTCTGAGGTGGGGGGGCCGCAGTGCGCCCCCCTGCCCCAGAGCACCCAACCCCCCCCATGTTGAGGGCATGCAGCCTGGTACGGCTCAGGAGGGGGGGCGCTCACTCGTCCCCACTTCCTTCCTGGCCGGCCAGCGTGCTTTGGATACGGGTCTGGTATGGATTGTAGGGGGACCTCATACGCCGTTTTTTTTCGGCGTAGGGGGGGGCTCTCCTTACAACCCATAACAGACCTAAGGGCCCGGTATGCTCCTGAGGGGGGAACCCATGCCGGATTTTTATTTAAAATCCGGCGGGGACTTGCCCCTCAGGATTCATAACAAACGCCGCACACGTGTAGAATTGGCGGGAATCCAAGTCGGATCTCCCGTCGCTTCTATGACGCGCTTGCTGGGATGTGCTGTCACTATTCCAGTGAGTGCAAGATGTCGGCGAGATCTCGGCACCATGTCGCCGAGAATCAGCGCGATGCTGTCGTGCTAAAAACACAATATCACAAACACCTACTGTACCACCACCATCCCATGATGGAAAGGGTGCCTTAAAACAGGCCATCAACCTTTCCTCACATTCTTTTGCTTTCGCTGTTTGATGATACCTAGCCAACGGCCTCACCATTAATCACTGCATGCGCTGCTAGTAATATGGAGCCGTCAGCTTACCAAGCTTTAAAAAAAAAAAAAAAAAAAAGAAGAAGCAAATTTGTTGGTGCCCGCCTAGCTGCTGCCTCTGACTGAAGTTGTCAATCTGCGGTGTCATGAGGTACAGTATCAAAAGGTTAGGACGAGAGTTTAGGGAAAGTCATCCGATTAAAAATGCTGTCGACATGGTGCAAAGACCGAACGTGACAAACTGACATTGCACAGGATTGTGACCCAGAATATGCAAATTCTAGAGGGATAATTCAAGCAGTCTTAGATGCCGAATGAGGTCCAACACCATATCGGGTAACAATTTAGTTTAACTGGAGTTTTCATATTTTGTTCAATCCCTGTACCTACATTGGCCTTCCTTTTACAGATGAAGGGCAGACCGAGTGTCAATTTTCTGATTAACCAATAGGTTTTTTTCAGGGTTTATGAAAATGTGCAACCTTACAGTCCCATAAAATCATGGGTGAAGTGTAGCAAGCTTTAAACTCCAGCAGAAATACGGACTTGTGAAGAGTTACGGTAATTGGAGGCTGCTGCAGGTTTTCACCAAGAACTTTTCATGGTTTTACCAGACAGGGACTGGGGGGGGTAGAAACCCACATTAGCAGGGTTTAACCCTTCCACACAAGGACATGTGGATCTTAACAAGGTTTAAAAAACTTGCACTTGCACAAGTTTACACAGCAAGATCACCAAAACCCCTTCTACCACAGAAACGTACAGGACCCCCCCCCCCCCCCCCCTGCAAGCATGCTTAATAGATCACTTACAGCAAAGCTCTAATGTCTCATCAGATCCATCTTCACAGTCTGGGTCACCATCGCACTGCCATCGTTCTGGAATACACTGGCCATTGCCGCAAACAAAATCTGACCCTGCACAGGTTTTCTTTACTGTGGACAGATAGACATTGGAAATCTTATTTATACACTAAAAATAGAAATACAAAACATGAAAGTGGTCTCTAGCATATTAGATCCATTTGAGTACTGGGACACTAGTGGTACTTAAAATAGATAAAAGTTAGAATTGGGCCAACTTCCTGGTCTTCCCATTGAAGATATTTTTTGCACAGCAATGTTTCAGCCTTCACTAGGTCTACAGAACCTTTACAATATTTATTAGACAAGTGCAGAGCATATTGGATGAAATCACCCCATTCAAAAAGGCAAACATTGCAACCAGCAAAGCCTAACTCCAACACCCATGATCAACTAGACCACTAAAATCTTGTCCTAGGTCTTCTGTAATTGATTGGCACCTTTCAGGGAGGGGTACTGCTCCAACTTCCAGGCGATCTTACTGTGCACAAAGCACAGCAGGGAACCGGTTTCCCTTACAAGCAACTGCAGCAGCCGAGAGTTGACGGGGAAAATCTGGGATACCAACATCGTGGGATCCCTGGACAGGCAAGTGTCCCAATATTAAATGTCAGCAACTACAGCATTTTCTTAATTTTAAGTGAAAAGGCTGACTAAAACAAAAGTTTGGAGGCAGCCACCCCAAGAATTTATAAAATAGGATTTTTATAACAGCTTACCAGTAATATCCTTTTCTTGGAATACATCACAGAGCTGCATAGTAATAACTATGTGGGTATATAGGCCACCTTCAGGTGATGGACACTGGCACACCCAAGACAGGAAGTCCCCTCCCATATTGGGAGTACCTCAGTTTTTGTAGCAAAGCAGTAAGTATCCCAAGAAGAGGAGCGGGAGCTTGGTGTTCCGTGATGTGCTTGAAAACGATTTTACAGGTAAGCCGTTATAAAAATTCTATTTTTTTCGTACCTCACAGGACAGAGCTGCAAAGTAATAACTATGCGGGATGTCCAATAGCAATGCCATCTG
Source organism: Rana temporaria (assembly GCF_905171775.1). Classification (NCBI taxonomy): domain Eukaryota; kingdom Metazoa; phylum Chordata; class Amphibia; order Anura; family Ranidae; genus Rana; species Rana temporaria. The sequence goes on along the minus strand of NC_053489.1, from coordinate 291,377,532 downwards.
AGGGGAGGGAAACGCCAAATAAACAGGCCGCCATCATACGTGAGGACCTATACTGCTGCCTGCAGCACACTGCGCCCAAAAGGAAATATCCTCACGCCTTTTTACATCCAACTGATGGAATTTTGTGAATTTATGTACCGAAGACCAGGTCGTGGCCTTGCAGATCTGAGTCATGGAGGGTTGGTGATGCACTGCCCATGAAGCACCAACTGCTCTGGTAGAATGCGCTTTAATTTGGAAAGGCGGAACTTTACCTTTTAACCCATAAGCCTGAATAACTTGCTGAATCCACTTAGCAGGAGTAGACTTCAATGCTGCCTGACCCTTCTGGCAGCACAACGAAATCAGCAGTTTTCTGAACCTGAGCAGTAAGCCCTCAGATAGGCCAACTGCTCTCACTACATTCTTTAGATGTAGTGATGTCTCTTCTGCAGAGCCAAGTTCTGGAAATAATGAAGGGAGAACCACACTACCTTAGGTAGAAAGGACAGGACAGATGAGGACTCAATACCACCTTATCCTTATGAATAATCAAATACGGTTCTTTACAAGAAAAAGAAGCCAATTCTTATACACTCCTAGCCGAGGACATGGCCACCAGAAAAAATCAATTTACTAGTCAAAGGGACTATGGCGTAATGGCTCAAAAGGCTGTTTCTGCAAAAGCCGAGATACCCTTATGTCCATGGGACTTAAATTTGGTTGACAACTGGCAGATTGATCCGAGTTACCCCCTGTATGAAGGCCCGAACTAAAAGAATGCATAGCCAGCGGTCTTTGAAATAGTATCGAAAAGGCAGAGACCTGATCCTTGATAGTCTGTCAGTCGCCCCCCCCCCCCCCCACACATGGCAAGGAATATATCAGGGTGAAGAGACCACTCCCCAGGGACGACAGCTGGCAACTTAAAAAGTGTGCCTGACAATTCTCTATCCCTGGAATGAAGACAGCCAATATGCAAGGAACATGCCCCTCTGCCCAAGCTAGGATCTTGCTCACCTCCCTTTGGGCTACAAGACTCATGGTGATGAATACAAGCCACAGCCGTGGCATTGTTGGACTGAATCTCAACAGGAAAACCCTGCGTTAAACTTGCATGTCCAGGCATTCAGAGCCAGGCGTGCTGCCCGAATCTCTAGGATGTTGATGGAGGAAAAAAAAAAAAAAAAAAAAAAAAAAAAAAAGGCAGCTTTGGACCATCTGCCTTGGACAGACATTTCTTCTAGGACTGCCCCCAAACCCAAAAGGCTGGCATCTGTTACCACCTTCCAGGTGACCGGAACAAAGAACTTTACACATATGTAGATTCCTGAGCACTACTGAGGCCGATGCATCCTTAGGGTCAAGCACATTGGGAAGTCCAGAGCTTGGATCTTTTTGTTCCAGGTGGAGAGGGTGCTGTTCTGAAACAGTCTTGAATGAAATTGGGCATATGGAACGGCTTCAAATGAGACCACCATCTTCCAATACCCTCATACAAAGACGAATGGAGGGATTCTTCACTTTGATCACTTGAACCAGTTCTTTTAGAACTGACCTTTGCCAGGGGCAGGAAAAAAAATAAATAAAGTTCCTTTGGTCTATCCTTTCTCCTGGAAGTAGGGCAGATTTCTTAAAGTTGAGAATCCAAGCCAAAGACTCCAGATATCAGACTGCTGTGCACACTGATTCAAGCGGGCTACTGACTGTCTAGTAGAAGATCATCTAGGTAGGCTAGAATTGTTATACCCTTAGCCTGGCTAGGAGTGGGGCCAGAACCTTTGTAAACCCCCGGGGAGCCATAGCCAGATCAAAGGTTAAGGCGACAAATTGGTAGTGATGTTGCTCTACCTCAAACTGCAGGAATCTCTGGTGAGCAGGAAAAATAGGCACATGCAGATATGAGTCTTTGATGTCTATAGAAGCCAGCAATTCCCCCCCCCCCCCCCCCCCCCCCAGGGTGGAGACTACCGACCGGATAGACTCCATGTGAAAAGAGTGGATATTTAGGAACCAATTTTAGACCTAAAATAGATCCGACAGCCCTATTTGGCTTTGGCACCGTGAAGAGGTTTGTGCAACATCCCAACCCGTGCTCTTCTGGAGGAATCTTTAAGATTACCCCCTGAGATAACTGGTTCAAGACCTCTTTATTGGATCTTTGGGAACATTTGATCTCAGAAAACAAGGTGGAGGAAACGCCCGCAATTCTAGTTTGTAACCTAGAGACACCATAGCAATGACCCATCTGTCCTGATCTGCCAAGTCCCTGAGAACTGCAGAAGCCTGCCGCCCACCCGATCAAGCGGGGCAACCCTTCATAAGGAGGCCTTGGGGTTCTGCTCAATAGGTTTCTGCCCCCAGGACCTTGTGTCCCTGGACCTTCCCTCTTGACCTTCCCTCTTGACCCTGACAGAGGGGGCAGTTGTGACTGCGA